>NC_137901.1:62825453-64025453 GCF_963455335.1 Martes martes
TCAGAATTAGGCTGATTCTAAGTTAATGGAAAAATATGGTGAAGACTAGCTCCACCAGAAATTAAAACTTATGAACTATAATGAAATAGATACTAACACATGACTAGAGCAGTGAAATACAATGGAAAACCCACAAGTAAGCCCAAATATTTACGGGAATTTTAAAGGTAGCATTTTGCATCAGTAATGAAGCATCAGCTAATCTAATAAATGAGAGGACTACCTACCCTCTAGAAACGAAGTTGGATCCCTACCTCACAACTTAAAATTAGATACTTCCTGAACAGCTCATAGATTTTTTTTTTTAATATTTAGCTTTTTTGTTGTTTAAAATTTTTGTAGATTCCCTAAGAGAATATTTTTAGGATCTCAGAGATTTAAAAAAAAAAAAAAAGTCATTTTTTAAAATGACATAAAATTTAGATCACACAAAAATAACATTTTGGGGGCAAGGAAAATTGCACCATAAAAAGTCAAAACACAGCATCTTGGGGACCACCTGGCTGACTAAGTCAGAAGATCACGCAGCTCTTAATCTAGGGATTGTGAGCCAGGCTCCACAATGGTTGTAGAGATTATTTAAAAATAAAATCTTAAAAGAAAAAAAATCCTAGGGAAAATACTAATTCCTCATATAAGGAATATTTTAGTTCTATAAGTAGGTCTTATAATCAATAATAAAGACCAGTACCAGATAGAACAGTGTACAAAGGGTATAAACAGTTCACCAAGAAAGGAAATCAGATGCTTCTCTGTGAAAAAATTTCAATCTCACATCAAATAATTGCAAATTGAGGGACGCCTGGGTGGCTCAGTTGGTTAGGCAGCTGCCTTCGGCTCAGGTCATGATCCCAGCGTCCTGGGATCGAGTCCCACATCGGGCTCCTTGCTCGGCAGGGAGCCTGCTTCTCCCTCTGCCTCTGCCTACCACTCTGTCTCCCTGTGCTCGCTCGCTCTCTAACAAATAAATAAATTAAAAAAAAAAAAAATAATTGCAAATTGAAATTATAGTAAGTTACTGTTTTTTACCAGATTGTCAAGTATCAAAAAATTTAGTAAGACTGTTGGTGAGGGTTTGGGGAAATAAGCACTCTGATGCGCAGCTGGAATTTAAACCTCCAAGGAAGGCACTTTAGAACTATTAATCAGAACTCATTAGTGAACATTCCATCTGCTGCTGCAATTCCACTTCTAGGAATTTATCCTATGTAATATGTGAAACAACTAGTGCAAGGATGATTATGATAGGGAGCATCTTTGAGCAGCTACTATGTGTTCTAAGTATGTGCTACACTGACCACAGTCCTGACATCATGGGGAGGAGCCTGTCACTTTCTGTTTTGCAGATAGGAACCTGAAGCACAGAGTGGTTGAATTGCCTAAGATCCCAGAGCTTGTGTATGGCAAAGGAGTGAGACCTGGCTGGATTGGCCCAGGGCCCTTAGCCTTAGCACTGCAGTATCTTGCCTCCTGTTACAGCAGTGTCTGTCGCAGGAAAAGCTGGGAGAAAGCCCTGGCATTCCTCAGTAGAGGCTGGTTAGGTAAATTATGGTATATCCATACAGCCCATAACGAAAGGGAGTTTTGCTCTGTATGCTGCATTTCCTGAGTTCTGAGACACATGTTTGCACATTTTACTATCTCTGAAATCAGGGTACATTTTATAATCAGTGGCATCTAACAATTACATTTGGTAGTAATTTTTTCTTTCTTAGTGGTACATAAAGTACCAGTTCATCTTAGGTTCAATTACACATAGTGTATGACATAAGTCTAGTTTTCTTTTTACTTTTCTGTAACTTTGCACATTTTCTTCCACAAAAATACTTCATCTATGGACCCAGAAAAAAGTTACTTCAAACACAGAAAGTACTTGATGTGGTGTCTGATTTCCCAGGCTGATTTTTGTTCTTGACAACAGGGACTTCTCCACGGCATTCTTTAACAGCATCCCACTCTCAGGCTCCCTGGCGGGCACCATGCTCTCCTCTCATAGCAATCCACAGCTACTGCCACTGGATTCCAGTACCCCCAACTCCTTTGGCGCCTCGAAGCCCTCCACAGAGCCTGTGGCTACAACTGGCGCCAGGCCGGCTGGTGATACTGTCAGTAAGGACAGGTGAGTGGGCATGCCAAGGCTTGCTCCTGTTTCTGGGGAAAGTTCAGATTTGGACACAGTTTCACTGATACTTATGGCTCCTTCAATAAAAAAAAGAAAGCGATGCTTGATTTTTTTTTATAAGGGCCTGCTTGGGAGGGAGACCTTATTCAGGTGAGTCTCTGATGCACAGGACCATAAGGACTTTACTTCCTGGGACAAGATGGAGTCCCAAGATGTGTTCCTGAGGGTGGGACCTGGCCAGGGACACATCACCTGCAGCAGAGCCCCACCTGTCAGCAGTTCTACACTGGAAGTGGCTTAGGCCTTCATTGCACAGTCAGGAGCGTTGCCACACCAGTCATCTCAGGGTATCTGGGGAAGGATAGCTCCAGATCTGTGAGACATTTTAACAGTTGGCCCTACAGGTCTTGGGTAAGGAGGAGGGGGCTCCCAGATACCAGCCAGGTGTCTGGTGCGGGGTCCAGGCAGGTGGATGTGGTCAATAGGAGGCCCAATGGGTTTGGGACTCAGCTTGTGTGACCTGCTTCGGCATGGGGGAAAACCCGCAGGCTCAAGCCTAGGCCCCTCCTGTGGAGAACACAAGGGCTATGGGGTGTGCACTTAGAGGAGTGTATGAAGAATGTGTAATTGCCAAGGTAAGATGAGAGGGACCACCCAGGCCACTGTCTTTGGCTGAGGTTGAAGGCCAGCTATAGACAGTGGCTTTAGGATGCTGGTGGGGACTTCTCTCATTAGACCATTTGTTAAAGCAGGAAAAGCTGGTGGGTTTGGATTTGGTTTGGGGTGGAGGTGTGCTGTATTCAGGTTGTGGAGATAAGGCTGTATGGTGAGAAAAAAAAGGTTGTAAGAGCCACTTTCTAGGCCTCATGCTACCCCCAGAAGCTCTCAACATACAGTGGGGAAATGTGAGTACATTTGCTCATGACCTTCTCAGATAGACAGACTTCTAGATTTTAACACATGAAACTATTGAAGAAATAGTCAATAGTATTAGATTACATCTTGAAGTTGGGTCTATGTAACTTTGATATTCATGCCCCTGTTAGTTGACTCCAAGTAACACAAATCTAGGACTCCCAGATGTTTGATGGATTGTGCTTGACATGTTCCCCTTTTTACCCCCGACCCCCAGTGTGAATGCTACCTCTACTCCTGCTGCATCATCACCCTCCATGTTAACAACCCCGTCCAAGATTGAACCCATGAAAGCATTTGACTCCCGATTCACGGAGCGGTCCAAAGCCACACCAGGTGCTCCTTCCTTGACCAGTGTGACTCCAACAGCCGTGGAAAGGTAAGTGGTGGCTGTGTGGGGCCTCAAGAGACCAGGGAGGGTACAGTTTCAGCCAGTAGTGTGGTGTCTGCTTTCGCACCAACCAGCCTACCTTCCCATGCAGGAGCAGACTCTGGTCCCTCTGTACCCAGGAGCCTCTGGGTCCAAAGAGAAAGGAGCAGCTTCTTTGAGTGGGAAAATGGTTACGAGGAGCCATGGGGGCACAGAACAGGCATAAAGGACAATGAAGACAATGACACCAGAGCTGGTCGGTACAGAGACAATGCTGAGGATAAGGTTGTCATTTGAATAGAGCCCAGAGTTTGCCTAAAGTGGAGCAGGAGATTGGCTCTGATACTGTTGTACCATGGAAGTAATGGCCTGCTCAGACACTGACCAGGCATTTGGGAGCTTGAGATAAAAGTGATAGAGGTTTTTATGAAATGAGGCTTCTGCGCCTTTTCAGGCTCTGTGCTACTTGCCCATTCTCTGCACCTCCCTTAGCACACAGCAACCAAACCATCTAGGATGTAGTCTAATTCTTAGAATTGCAGGAGTCCTCTTGAGGTGACCAGAGCAGGTGTGTTTGTTGGCACAGAACTTTTCTGATTCCTAGGGAGCGTATCCCCACCCCCATGACCATGAACCCACCACGAGCAGACCTCAGTGAGGTGGGGGCTGAGGGGGTTAGAGGTGGGCTGGGCTAGCTTCCTACAGAGGGGCAAAGGGCTTAAGTGATGTCCTCTTGGGGTTGCACTCTACCTTGAGGTGATAGGGGCTCAGCAGCCCTTTGCCACTATCAGCCAAATTCAGGGACATTGGTTACAGACTCACAGTAGCTACACAACAGGTAGGTACTTAATGAAGGGAGCATTTGTGATAAGACCTGACCTTGGCAGTAGGTAATGTCTTAGAGCTAAAGCTGTAGGACACTGTCCCTAGGACTGGACTCATGATCTCAAAATTGCTTGTCTGATCAGGATTTGTTCTTCTTGGAGAACAGCCTCTGGAAACAAGCATGGGAGGACTCTCCCTTCAAGTCATCAGCTGCGTCTATGACTTTGGTGCGGGACCTGTACTCTTCTCTGTTGTGTTCATGCCTATTTACATATACAGATATTCTGTGGGATCTCTTTATCTAGTAGTTCTCTGTCCAGCAGTATGGATGATTTGAAAACCTTCCTGCTGCTCAGTACTTTGAAACAATGGGTGAACTTCAGTACATATGCCTAAAACATGTAACCAGTTTGTGAGAAAGTAAGGGAAGGCCCCAGGAGCCGAAATCTAAGGATAAGACAACCAGAGCAGTGGGCAGGACCACACTGTGGGTGTTGGGCTGAGGGTTACTGACATGGTAACCTTGTGTTTTAATGGCCACATAGATTCAAGACAGGGCCTTGGGCCTGAGCCATGTAGGGGGTTGGAACTAAGACACTACCATTAAGTCAAGCTGCTTGAGAAAGTACACTACCAGTGAGGAAGAGAATAGAAAAAACCTGAAGGGCAGGATGAGAGCATGGCCAAAAAGTTGAAATATCTCAGTCAATACTCCGGGTTAGGAAAACAGACTATATAGCCACAGACCTGCCCTCCTGTGGATTGGAGACGTTTAATGCTACCCAGGTCATCTGGAAACCAAGCAAAGAAATGAATACAAAAGGAGATTTAGGCCTAATTAACACCCAGAGGTACTTGGCAAAACTGACGCAAACCGCCCCCCCCAGCCCATCCCCGTGACATTTCCCTGACCCCAAGAAGTCCAACATTCCCACCGAGAAGCACTGCCAAAAAAGGACACTCAAAATCCAAAGTAACAAAAAACATGCAGAGACCATGCGCTACACACAAATGTTAGGAGACATAATGAATGGGTTTAGACCTTTTTATAAATTTGATCATAGAGAATTGCCAGATAAAGACTATAAAATAAATACGCTTAAATAATCAAAGACATGAAAGATAAAATGTGAGGAAAGTCTAATCTGCCATCTCATGTAAAAAATTAACTCAAAATCTGTCAAAGAACTAAATGTAAGAGCTAAAACTTTAAAACTATTTTAAGAAAACAGACCCTGGATTAAGAAACTGTTTCTTAGATATAATACCTAAAGCACAAGCAACTAAACAACTAAACAACTAAAATCAACTAAAAGATTTAGGATCCAAAATGTATAAAGAACTTAAAATTCAACAATAAAAGGACTAATAACCCAATTTGAAAATGAACAAAGGATTTGAATAGAAATTTCTCTAAAAATATACAAATGACCAATAAACACATAAAAGACTGTTACTGTCAATAGTCATTAGGGAAATGCAAACTGGAAACCACAGTGAGATACCACTAGGATGGCTGTACTCAAAAAGTCATAATAAGAAGTGGTGTGGGGCACCTGGGTGGCTCAGTCATTAAGCGTCTGCCTTTGCCTCAGGTCATGATCCCAGGGTCCTGAGATGGAGCCCCGCATCGGGCTCCCTGCTCTGCGGGAAGCCTGCTTCTTCCTCTCCCACTCCCCCTGCCTGTGTTCACTCTCTGGCTGTGTCTCTCCCTGTCAAATAAACAAATAAAACTTGAAAAAAAAAAAAAGAAAGAAGAAGAAGAAGTGATATGAGGGGGTGGCCGGATAGTTCAGTCAGGCAAGCGTCTGCCTTCGGCTCAGGTCATGAGCCACACAGGTGCCCCAAAATGCAGCTTTCTTGATATGGCTGTTTCTTGTAATCCTTTAAATCGCCCATCAGTAGAGGTCTTCCTTTGGGGTCACAGTGTCATGTATAGTTAGGAGCAGCACTCAGAGCCATACACTCTGAGGTTAAGTCCTAACTCCCCACTTTATGTCTTAAGCAAGACACACAGTCTTTCTCAGCCCATCTCCCCACTAGGCAGAATGGCTCTCTGAGGAACACCTAACTCACAGGAGATATATCTTGAGGGTTGAAGAGGAAGGCAGTGCCTGTAAAACCATATCTTGATCCTGGTCTCCTGCTGTTACTCCTTCATTATACCTTCTGGTGGTTTGGCAATTTGGTCTCTGCAACCTGACTGGTACTTCTTTGTCAAGAGTGTTAGATGAGTCTGGGAGCCTAATGCTAGCCTCCCACGTGCAGGGTGGCCATCCTAGTTGAACCTGTGGGTGGGTCCTCCACTCCACCCTGCCTTAGAGCTGTGTGTCAATGAAAGGCACAGAGTAGGGTTCCAAGTTAGCCTGTGCAGGCAGAACCTAGCATGGAGCCCATTTGTAAGTGTGGCATCTCTGACTGGCTGTGCTCTTCCTCAGCAGATACCTGGATCTAGGAGACAGCTGCTATAGATCCATAGCTTGGTTCTCCTAGGGGTACTGGGTGATCTCTGGTACAGGCCCACACAGGCTGGGAAGTGCAGTTTTCAGTGGGTCCCTAGCCTTAGGAGCCCTGAATGGGATGTCAGATAGAGGTAAAAAATAGAGAGACTCCTGAGGCCTCTCAAAGAAGTCTCAGCCATAGAGAGTGATACAGCCTGAGCTAGGGCAGTGCTAAGCAAAGTGAGGTTCATGCACTGGTATTGAGTTTAGAAAGTGATCAAATAATTTAGAAGCTTGTGTGAGTTTGACATTGCTATGACATTCTTTCTGTATTTTATAAAACCATAATTACACAAAAGTCTACAAATTCTAGAAAGGATTTTTGAAAGAATTTTGGGAAGCACTAACTTAGGGTGTCTAGACCATCAAGTTACATCCAAAGGTGGATGTTTTGCTCTGCTGTAGGGCATCAGAAGAATGGGGAGGGGCGCCTGGGTGGCTCAGTGGGTTAAAGCCTCTGCTTTTGGCTCAGGTCATGATCCCAGGGCCCTGGGATCGAGCCCTGCATCAGGCTCTCTGCTCCGCAGGGAGCCTGCTTCCTCCTCTCTCTGCCTGCCTCTCTGCCTACTTGTGATCTTTGTCTGTCGAATAAATAAATAAAATCTTTAAAAAAAAAAAAAAAGAAGAATGGGGAGCAGGCTTTCTGGTTTCGTGGAGCAGAACTAGGAATTTCTGGGTTTTTCTCAGTTCTGTACATGGGTACATATTGGAAAGAGTTCAGGATTTATAGACCCTACTGTGCCTGTCTACCTTTCTATAACCTAGGGCTACCGGTAGGAAGAACAGCAGAAGACATCCTCAAAAATACAACATTTTTTTTTTTAATCATACACAAGAACTAAGTGGGATAATCCCAGAAATACAAGGTTGCTTCAACATACGAAAATCAGCTGATGTAATATACGATATCAGTAGAATAAAAACAGACACCCCATGATTGAATCTAGCACCCATTCATGACCTAAACAAATAACAAACTAGGAAGAGAATGAAACTCCCTCAACATGATCAAAGGACATCTTTGAAAAACACACACAACTAAGATCATACTTAATGGTAAAAGACTGGATGTTTTCCCCCTAAGGAAAATGAACAGGAGCAAGACAAGGATGTCAGCTCTTGCCATTTCTGTTCAATACTGTACTAGAGTTTCCAGACTAAATGACTTCAAGATTGCAAGATACAAGATCTGTATACAAAAATCAGTTGTATTTCTATACGCTTGTAAAGAACAATCCAAAAAAGAACTTAAGATAATGGTTCTATTTATAATGGCACATAAAAGAATAAAATTGTTCAGGAATAAATTTAACAAAAGAAATACAGCATAAAAATTATACTTTGGAAATTACAACACATTGTTGAAAGAAACTAAAGACCTGAATAAATGGACATTCCTTTGGATATCTTAATATTGTTAAGATGGTAGTAGCTCCCAAATTGATTTACAGATCCAGTGCAGTGCTTTGCAAAATTCTGTCTTCCTTTTAGAAATCGACAAGCTGATCCCAAAGGTCATGTAGAAACACAGGGGCCCCCAAACAGCCAAAACAGTCTTGGAGAAAAAGAGCAAAGTTGGAGAACTCACACTTCCTGAGTTCAAAGTTTAGTACAGAGCAATAATAAGACAGTGTGGTACTAACACAAGGATAGACATGTAGATCAAAAGTTTAGTACAGAGCAATAATAAGACAGTGTGGTACTAACACAAGGATAGACATGTAGATCAAAAGAGTAGAACTGAAATCCCAGAAATAAGCTCAAGTCTGCAATCAGTTGATTTTCAACAAGGGTGCCAAGACCATTCAATGGATAAAGAAAGAAGAGTCTTAACAACAGATGTTACTGGGACAGCAGGATATCCACATATGCAAAAATATAAAGTTGGATCCTTACTTCACTTTGCATACAAAATTAACTCAAGATTAATCAAAGAACTTAATTTTAAGAGCCAAACTAGAAAACTCTGTTACTTTGGGTTTATTAATGCATTTTTCAATAATCTGTGATAGCAAAATCACAAGTAATCAAAGAAGAAATAGATAAAGTGGGTTTCATTAAAATTTAAAACTCGTGCTTTTTTTTTTTAAAGATTTTATTTATTTATTTGACAGAGAGATCACAAGTAGGCAGAGCAGCAGGCAGAGAGAGAAGGGGAAGCAGGCTCCCCACTGAGCAGAGAGCCCGGCGTGGGACTTGATCCCAAGACCCCAAGATCATGACCTGAACGAAAGGCAGAGGATCAATCCACTGAGCACCCAGGCGCCCCTAAAACTTTCGTGCTTTAAAGGAGACCATCACGATGGTGGGGGAAAAAACTGTAGAACTGGAGAAAATATTTACTAATCCTATATCTAATAAAGGACTTGTATCTAGAGTACAAGTATTCTTACAGTTCAGTAGTAGACTAATGATGCCATTTTTAAGTAGGCCAAGGATTTGAATAGGCATTTTTTTTAAGTTTATTTATTTATTTGACAGACAGAGATCACAAGTAGGCTGAGAGGCAAGGGTGAGGGGGAAGCAGGCTCCCCACTGAGCAGAGAGGCCGATGTGGGGCTCGATCCCAGGACCCTGGGATCATGACCAAGCCAAAGGCAGAGGCTTTAACCCACTGAGCCACCCAGGCACCCCGGCATTTTTAAAAATACAGTGTATGAGGGGTGCCTGGGTGGCTCAGTCAGTTGAGCATTGACTCTTGATTTCAACTCATGTCATGATCTCAGGTTTCTGGGATTAAACCCCACATCAGGCTCCACGCTCAGTGGGGAGCCTGCTTGGGATTCTCACTTTCCTTCTGTCCGTCTCCCCACTCACAGGCTCTCTTCCTCTAAAATAAATAAATAAAAATCTTCTTTAAAAATATGATATAGGAGCACCTGGGTGGCTCAGTCATTAAGCATCTGCCTTGTTCAGGTCACGATCCCAGGGTCCTGGGATTGAGCCCCGCATTGGCTCCCCGCTCAGCCGGAAGCCTGTTCTCCTTCTCCTTCTTTCCCTCCCCTGCTTTTGTTCCCCCTCTTGCTGTCTCTCTCTCCTTGTCAAATAAATAAAATCTTAATATACATGATATACAAATAATAAGCAGATGAAAAGATATTCAACCTTATTAGTTATTGGGGAAGTACAAGTAAAACCACAGGATTCTACTTTGTACTTCTAGGAAATCAAAAGATAAATAATAAGTGTTGGCATCAATGTGAGGAAATTGAGACTTTTATATGCTGCTGGAGGTTATATAAAATGGTACAGACACTTTGGAAAATAGTTCGGCAGTTCCTTTAAAAGTTAAACGTAGACCGAACATTTGACACAGGAATTTCATTCCTAGGTAAAAACACCCAAGAAAAATGAAAACCTGCCTACACAAATAACTTCTATGTGAATGTTCATATCAGCATTCTTTCAATAGCCAAAAGCTTGAAACCAACCAAATGTCTATTACCTGAATTATGGGTAAGCAAGGTGTGGTTGTGCATACAATGAAGTATTATTCAATCATAAAAAAATGAGTAAAGTACGATACAGTCTACAGCACAAATGAACCTTGAAAACATGCTAAGTGAAAGAAGCCAAATCTGGATATCTCCTATCCTGTGACTCCATTTATAGAAAATGTCCAGAATGGGGATATCTATGGGAATAGAAAGTAGATTAGTGGCTTCCCAAGCTGTGGTGGATGGGAGAATTTGTTGGGGGAGGGGAGGGGTTATAACCTAGAGGTATAGGGTTTCTTTTTCAGATGATGAAAATATTCTGAAATTGCTATTGCGATTGTTGCACAACTTTGTGAAGACAGCAAGAACTATTGGATTGTATACTTTAAATTCATGAATTGTATGTGGGTTATATCTCAGTAAAGCTGTTACCAAAAATAAACACATTATACACATACATACACACACATACACATACACATACACATACACAGATTGCAGTGGAGAAGTGCAAGAAAATGCATGAGATACTGTGTTTCTGTGTCAGCAGTACCTAGGACTTCTAAGTGGAGTTTCTGATAGGCTTTTGTTTTGAAAACTTCCAAACCTTCAGCAACATCAAACATCTTTCTTTGTATCCCTCACCTAGATTCAGCAGCTTTTATCACTTTTGCCAGTTTTGATTTTACTTTTACTCTACAACACACATGACAGAAACAAAACACTTCTGTCCTTCCTGCTGTGAGTCACTTCCTAAGCAAGGATGTTCTCCCATATAATCGCATTCCATTATCATACTCCAGTAGGTATTTAGTCCTACACTTTAAAATGTTTTTTTAAAAAATTTATAAAGTACTGTCCATCATTTAGAGTTTTCTCTTTGTGTTGTACAGTTGTATCTGTTTTGACAAATGTATAATGTCTTGTATCTAGCATTATAGCATCATGCATAGTAACTTCACCTCCCTAAATATCCCTTGTACTTTAGCTATTAATCCTTCCCTCCTTCTTCCCTGAACACCCGACAATCACTGAACTTTTTACTGCCTCCATAGTTTTGCCTTTTCTAGAATGTTGTAAAATTGGAATCATACTGTATATACCCTTTCTAACGGGTATGTTTCACTTAGCAACATAATGTTCTTACATGCATTTTCATGGTTTGGTAGCTCATTTCTTTTGATTACCGAATAATACTCCATTGTATGGATGTACTACAGTTTGTATGTACTACCAGTTTATCCATTCCGCCATTGAAGGACACCTTGATTTCTTCCATTTTGGGGCAGTCATGTATAAGTATTATATAAGGCTGCTGTGTACATTCACATGTAGGTTTTTGTGTGAATAAATGTTTTCAGCTCAGTTAGGCAAATACCTAGGTGTGCAGTCGCTAGGTTGTGTGGTGAGACTAGGT
This sequence comes from Martes martes, assembly GCF_963455335.1. Taxonomy (NCBI): domain Eukaryota; kingdom Metazoa; phylum Chordata; class Mammalia; order Carnivora; family Mustelidae; genus Martes; species Martes martes. The sequence continues at coordinate 62,837,041 of NC_137901.1, forward strand.
TTAGCTTTGTAAAAAACTACCTGTCATTCACAACGACTGCATGTCCACCAACAATGAGTGAGTTCTTTGATCCACATCCTTGTCCACATTTGTTATACATTTTTTTTTTAAGATTTTAGCCATTCTAGTATGGGTTGAGTGATCTCTTATTATTGTTTTTATTTTCAGTTCCCTGATTTTCACTTCTAATGTTGACCATCTTTTCATATGCTTATTGGCCATCTGGATCTTCTTTGGTGGGGTGCCTGTTTAGATATTTTCATTTTTCAGATTAGATTGCTTGTTTTCTTACTGTCAAGTTCTACAAATTCTTTGTATATTTTGGTTACAAATCCTTACTCAGATAATGTCATTTGCAAATACTGTCTTCCGGTCTTTGGCTTGTCTTTTCATTCTTTTAACAGTGTCTTGGAGCAGAAATTTCTAATGTTAATGAAGTCCTACTGAACCAGATTTTTTCTGTGATGAATCATGTTTTCAGTATTGTGTCCAAAACACTCATTGCCAGTATAGTCAATAATATTGTAATAACTTTGTATGCTGACAGATGGTAACTACACTTACCATGGTAAGCACTGTAATGTAAAAAATAAATTTGCCAAACCCAGCCAGACTCATCTGGACTTCCTGCCAGGTTTTCTCCTAAGTTCTCCTTTTATAGTTTTACGTTTTACACTTAGATCTATGATGCATTTTGAGTTAATTTTTGTGGGAGATGCAAGGAATGAGTCTAGATCCCATTTTTGCATGGTTGTCCAGTTGTTTCAGCATCATTTGTTGAAAAGAGTGTCCTTTCTGTGCCTTTGCCTTAATCAGATCACTTGAGTATATTTGTATGGATCTATTTCTAGGTCTTTTATCTTTCCATATAAACTTTAGAATCAGTTTGTCAGTATATATAGTATAATTTCCTGGGACTTTTATTGGGATTCCATTTAATCTCTAGATCAAGTTATGAAAAATTGACATCTTAACAATATCGAGTCTTCTAGGGCACCTGGGGGCTCAGTCGGTTAAGCGTCTACCTTCAACTCAGGTCGTGATTCTCAGGGTCCTGGGATTGAGCCTCGCCTCAGGCTCCCTATTCAGTGCAGAGCCTGCTTCTTCCTCTGCCTTTGCTTCTCCTCCTTCTTGTGTGCACATTCACTCTCTCAAATAAATAAATAAATAAAATATTGAAAAAAAATAAACTTTAAAAAATATATATTGAGTCTTCTTATCCATAAATATAGAATATCTCCATTTATGTAGATCTTTGATTTCTTTCATCAGAGTTTTGTAGTTTTCTTCATATGGAATTTAGACATATTTTGTTAGATTTATATCTAATTATTTCATTTTTTTATGCTAATGTAAAAAGTATTGTGTTTAGAATTTCAAATACCAGTTGTTCCTTACTGATATGTAGAAAAGCAGTTGACTTTTGTATCTTAACTTTATATCCTGTAGCCTTGCCATAATTGCTTATTAGTTCCATTTTTTGTTGTTGTCTTTGATTCTTTGAGATTTTCTACAAAGAGAATTATGTCATCTGCAAATAAAGATAATTTTATTTCTCCTTCCCAATCTTAATGCCTTTGATTTCTTTCTCTTACTGCATCAGCTAGGATTTCTAGTACCATATTATATTAAATAGAAGTAGTGAGAGGGGACATCCTTGCCTTCTCAGTCTTATGGGAAAGCATTTAGTGTCTCAGTTAAGAATGATGTTAGCTATAGGTGTTTTTGTGAATATCCTTTATCAAATTGAGGGAATTCTCCCTTAATCTTGGTTTGCTAAGAGTTTTTTTTACTGATAAGAGGGTTTTGTTTTTTTTTTTATCATGAATGGATGTTGGGTTTTGTCAAATGCCCTTTCTGCATCTGTTTATAAGATTTTTCCTCTTTAGGTTTATTAGATGCGATGGATTACATTAATCATTTTGAATGTTGAGTAGTTTGTGTATCTGGAGTAAATACCATTTGGTTGTTGTATATAATTCTTATACATTGTTGGATCTAGTTTGCCAGTATTTTGTTGAAGATTTTTACATCTATCTTCATGAGAGATACTGACCTATAGTTGTTTTTCCTTGTAATATCAGTATCTGGTTTTTATTTTTTTTAATTAATTTATTTATTTTAATAAACATATAATATATTTTTCTCCCCAGGGGTACAGGTCTGTGAATCGCCAGGTTTACACATTTCACAGCACTCATCATATCACATACCCTCCCCAATGTCCATATCCCCACCACCCTCTCCCATCCCCCCTCCCCCCAGCAACCCTCAGTCTGTTTTTTTTAATTGAGTCTTTTTTTTTTTATTGATTGAGTCTTTTATGGTTTGTCTCCCTCCCAATCCCATCAATATGCTGCCTACAAGAAACTCATTTTAGACCCGAAGACACCTCCAGATTTAAAGTGAGGAGGTGGAAAACAATGTACCATGCTAATGGACATCAGAAGAAAGCTGGGGTGGCAATCCTTATATCAGATCAATTAGATTTTAAGCCAAAGGCTTAAGAGATGAGGAAGGACACTATATCATACTCAAAGGGTCTGTCCAACAAGAAGACCTAACAATCTTAAATATCTATGCCCCTAACATGGGAGCAGCCAGCTATATAAACCAATTAATAACAAAATCAAAGAAATACATCGACAGTAATACAATAATAGTAGGGGACTTTAACACTCCCCTCACTGAAATGGACAGATCATCTAAGCAAAAGATCAACAAGGAAATAAAGGCCTTAAATGACACACTGGACCAGATGGACATCACAGATATATTCAGAACATTCCATCCCAAAGCAACAGAATATACATTCTTCTTTAGTGCACATGGAACATTCTCCAGAATAGACCACATCCTGGGTCATAAATCAGGTCTCAACTGGTATCAAAAGATTGGGATCATTCCCTGCATACTTTCAGTACCTGGTTTTTATATTTGGGTAATGCTTGCATCATGGGTGTTAGGATTTATTTCCTCTGCTTCTCTTTTGTAGAATATATTGTAGAGAATTGGTATAATTTCTTCCTTAAATATTTGATAGAATTCACCAGTAAAACTGTCTGGGCCTGGTACTTTTTTTTCTTAGAAAGTTGTTAATTGATTCATTTTCTTTAATACACCTATTCAGATTAGTTATTTTTCCTTGTGTGAGTTTTAGTTGATTGTTTTTGTTTTTTTTTTCAAGGAACTGATCCATTTCCTCAAAGTTATCCAATCTTTGGGTTTAGAATTATTCATAATATTCCTCTGTGTTCCTTTTAGTATTGTCTATGGGAGCAGTAGTAAAGGCCCCTTTTGCATTTCTGACATTAGTGATTTGTGTCCTCTCTTTTCTTGATTAGCCTGGCTAAAGTTTATTAATTTTATTGCTCTTTTCAAAGAACGAGCTTTTTATTTCATTGATTTTTCTCTGTCGTTTTCCTGTTTTAAATTTCATGGATTTCTGCTCTAATTTTTATAATTTATTGTCTTCTCCTTGCTTTGTATTATTTTACTTATTATTGCCTTATTATTATATTATTGTATTGCTGTTTATTATTTATTTGCTTCTGCTTGCTCATCTTTTTCTAGTTCCTGAAGGTAAAGTTTAAGTTTTATTTCAGGTCTTTCTTCTTTTCTAAAATACGCACTCTCAGGGCATCTGGGTGGCTCAGTTGGGTAAGCTGCAGACTCTTGATTTTGGCTCAGATCATAATTTCAGGGACAGGAGATTGAGCCCCACATCAGGGTCCATGCTCATCAGGGAGTCTGCTTAAGGATTCCTCTACCTTTCCCCTCACCCTCACTCTTGTTCTCTCTCTCTCAAATAAATAAATATTTAAGATAAAGCGAAGGGAGGGGGCGCCTGGGTGGCTCAGTCGGTTGGGCGCCTGCCTTCGTCTTGGGTCATGATCCCAGGGCCCTGGGATTGAGCCCTGCATTGGGCTCCCTGCTGGGCGGGGAGTCTGCTTCTCCTTCTTCCTCTGTCTGCTGCTCTGCGTACTTGTGCTCTCTCTCTCTCAAATAAATAAATAAAATCTTTTTAAAAAACAACAACAAAGGGGGTGTTTGGGTGGCAGTCAGTTAAGTATCTGATTCTTGGTTTTGGCTCAGGTAATGAATCTCAGGATCTTGAGATCGAGCCCTGTGTTGGACTCCACATTCAGTGCAGAGTCTGCTTAAGACTCTCACCCTCTGCCCCTCCCCCCGCAAAATAAATAAATCTCTTTTTAGATTTTGTTTATTTATTTGAGTGGGGAGAGGCACGAGAGGGGAGAAGATCAGAGGGAGAAGCAGACTCTCTGCTTAGGAGCCCCATGCAGGACTCAGTCATAGGACTCCAGGATCATGACCTGAGCTGAAGGCTGGCACTTAACCAACTGAGCCACCCAGGTGCCCCAATAAATAAATCTTTTTAAAAATAGGAGTAAAATAAAATATATTCTCTGCTATAAATTTCCTTCTAAGCACTGTTTCCACTGCATCCCACAAATTTTTATAAATTACATTTTTGTTTTTATTTAATTAAATATTTTTACAATTCTCTTGTGACTTTTTCTTTGACCACATGTTGTTTAGAAGTATGTGCTTCTATCTCCATTTGGGAGTTTTTCAGGCATATTTCTGTTATTGTTGTCTATCGAACATTCAGGATTCAATGTTGTGGACTTAAAGCATACTTTGTATGTTTTTTATCTTTTTAAATTTGTTATAGTATGTTTTAAGACCCAGAATGTGGTCTTAGTGAATATTCTGTGTGATCTTGAGAAGAATGTGTATTTTGCTATTGTTATATGAAGTATCTTATAAATATCAACCAAATTCAAATGAATGATGGAACTGTTCATTTGAGTAATTTGTTAACTGATTTTCTGTCAGCTGGATCTGTTGGTTAATGATAGAGGTAAATTGAAATCTCTACCTATGGTTGTAAAGTTGTCTAGTGCTCCTTGTGGTTCTATCAGGTTTTGCCACATGTGTTTTGATGCTTTTTTGTTAGGCATGTACATTAAGGATTGCTATGTCTTCTTGGAAAGTTGACCCTTTTATCATTATGTAATGTTCCTCATTATTCTTAATACTTTTCCTTACTACGGTGTCCACTTTGTCTGAAATTAATATAGCTACTCCAGTTTTCTTTTAATTAGAGTTAGCATGGCATGTAGGCATATGCTGGAGAGTTGCAAGTTTGGTTTCAGACCACCACAATAAATTTAATATTGCAATAAAGCGAGTCAAATGAATTTTTTTGTTTCCCAGTACATGTAAAAGTTGTTGACAACCTACTGTAGCCTGTTAAGTGTCCAATAGCAGCATTATATCTAAGAAGAACAATATATATACCCTAATGGAAAAAATACTTCATTGTTACAAAATGCTAACCATCATCTGAGCTTTCAGCAAGTCATAATTTTTTTGCAAATGGAGGGTCTTGCCTCAATGCTAATGGTTCCTAACTGTTCTGTGTGGTGGTTGCTGGAGGTTGGGGTGGCTGTGGCAACTTTAAGACAATGAAGTTTGCTACATCGGTTGACTCTTCCTTTTATGAACAATTTCTCTGTAGCAATGCCGTTTGCCAACATTTATACGCAACACTTCTTTCAAAATTGAAGTCATTCCTCTCAAAACATGCCACTGTTTTATCAGCTAAGTTTATGTAGTATTCTAAATCTTTTATTGTCTTTTCAACAACCTTTACAGCATCTTCTCTGGGAGTAGATTCCATTTCAAGAAACCACTTTCTCTGCTCCTCCATGAGAAGCAATTTCTCATCCATTCAGGTTTTCTCATGAGATTGCAGCAATTCAGGCACATCTTCAGGCTTCACTTCTAATTCTAGGTCTCTTGCTGTTTCCACCCCATCTGCAGTTACTTCTTCCACTGAAGTCATGAACCACTGAAAGTCATCCATGAGGGTTGGAATCTACTTCTTCCAAACTCCTGTTCATGTTGCTATTTTGACCCTGTGAATCTTGTATGTTCCTAGTGACATCTAGATGATGAATCCTTTTCAGAAAGTTTTCCATTTACTTTGTACAGATCCGTCACAAGAATCACTATGTATGGCAGCTATAGCCTTACAAAATGTATAAGACTTGAAAGTCAAAACTATTCTTGATCCATGGCCTGCACAACAGATGTTATGTTAGCAGGCATGAAAGCAACATTAATTTCATACATCCGTATCAGAGCTCTTGGGTAACTGGGGGTATTGGCAATGAACAGTAATTTTTTTTTAAGGTTTTTATTTATTTGACACAGAGATAGAGATCACAAGTAGGCAGAGCAGCAGGCAGAGGGAGAGGGAGAATCAGGCTCTCCGCTGAGCAGGGAGCCCAATGTAGGGCTCAATCGCAGGACCCTGGGAACATGACCTGAGCTGAAGGCAGCTGCTTAACCGACTGAGCCACCCAGGTGCCCCTGAACAGTAGTATTTTTAAAGGAATCTTTTTCAGAGCAGTAGGTCTCAACAGTGAGCTTGAAATACTTAATATATTTAGTAAACCACGCTATAAGCAGATATGCTTTCATCTAGGCTTTGTTGTTCCACTCATATAGGGTAAGGCAGAGTAGATTCAGCATAATTCTTAAGACCCTAGGATTTGGGGGGTGGTAAATGAGCATTGGCTTCCACTTAAAGTCACTAGCTGCATTGGCCCCTAACAAGAGAGTTAGCCTGTTCTTTGAAGCCAGGCATTGACTTCTCTCCAACTGTGAAAATCCTAGATAGCTTCTACTTTTAAAACAAGGCGGGAGTGGGAGGGTGGGGGAACCAGGTGGTGGGTATTAGGGAGGGCACAGATTGCATGGAGCACTGGGTGTGGTGAAAAAACAATGAATACTGTTACGCTGAAAATAAATAAAAAATTTAATTAAAAAAAACAAAACAAGGCTGTTTCATGTATATTGAAAATCTGCTGTTTAGTGTAGCCGCCTTCACTAATTGTCTTAGCTAGATCTCGATAACTTCCTGCAGCTTCTACATTAGCACTTGAAGCTTCTCCTTGCACTTTTAGTTATGAAACCAGCTTCTTTCCTTCAAACTCATGAACCACCCTATGCTAGCTTCAAACTAGTTATTCTACTCCTGTTATACCAGAGCCACGTTGAACTGGTGGTGAGGTTTCGGAGAGAAGCATTCTGTTATCACGTGATAAATCTTTTTTAGTTGTTTTTGGACTGGTGACCCTGGGCTATGACCTTCAGAAGAATTCTGTAGTCTGTGTAGGGTGGGGGTGAGGGTTGGGGCGGGCTAGGCTATAGTTGGTTAATTTCCCTGCCGCTAAGTCACATGGGGTCTAGTAAAGTAGTTTCACTTGAAGGCAGGCTTTTGTTAAGGAGAAGGGAACTCTGACTGTGTTTCAATGGTTCTTTTTCCCCTCCACTAGCCCAAAGCACAGAGGGGATTTTTTCCATCCCTGATCTTCACCCGTGAAAGCCTGTTAGAGCTCCTGGAGGTAAAACCAACATAAGTGTGGGGACCCTCCTGCCACTAGACCCCCAAGTGTTTTGATTTACAAGCCAGCCCACACTCAGCCTCCAGCAGTGTACCAGTTACCTTAAGTCTTCCTTCCAGTTAGGGCTCCAGGGGCTTCAGCTCCAGGAGCGCTCCGACTTCCTGTCTTCACCTGGCATCTCCAGTTTCCAGGGTGGTAGTTTGCCTTGTGACCTTACTTCTCTGATGAATCCAAGAAAAGTTGTTGATTTTCACTTTTTCAGCTTTCCTCGTTAAGAATGAGAGTAATGACTTCCAACCTCTTCGCGTGTTGGGGCAGAAACAAGAAGTCCTTTTTTACTATTTTTATTTATTAATTTTTGGTGATGAGTATGGATTTTATTAATTATTATAAACTTAGTAGTCATATGGAGTAGGCCATGGATGTCTGTGTTTGTGCAGGTTGAAAGAGCAAAACCTTGTGAAGGAGCTAAGGCCACGGGACCTCCTGGAGAGCAGCAGTGACAGCGACGAAAAGGTCCCTGTAGCCAAGCCCTCCTCGCTGTCCAAGCGAAAACTGGAGCTTGAGGTGGAAACAGTGGAAAAGAAGAAAAAAGGGCGGCCTCGGAAGGACTCTCGGCTCATGCCTGTGTCTCTGTCTGTCCAGGTGAGGCCAGTGGGCCCATGCAGTCTCCCCCAGCCCACCTTGTGAGTTCAGTGCTGGAATCTGCACGTGCCCAAGTGGGATAAGAGAGGTGGTGCATGCCACTGTGTGCCTCATCAGTGTGGGAACAATCAGGCAGAAACTTGCAGGCCCCCACATCTGCCCTCAGCCCATTCAGAGTCCTTGGCCAGTTCCCTGGGGTCAGCTACTCATCTGGAAAGTGGGGGTCTTTATAGCATTCATCTGCACTTTCACCCTCACAGAGTAGGTGGAAACGCCTGGGGAACTGGCCTGGCCTCACCACTGGGTGACTCACCTTTACCTGACTTTGCCCTATGGTGCTGGGGCGGGGCTCAGAGCCATTTCTCCTCTTGCAGTCCCCAGCTGCCCTGACTGCAGAGAAGGACGCCGTGTGTTTGTCTGTACCAGCACCTGCACTGAAACTGCCCATGCCAGGCCCCCAGAGAGCATTCACCCTCCAGGTGAGCAGGCTTCCTACCTCTGCACACACTCTCCACCATCCCCCTCTATGTAAAACCTGAATTATCACTGACTTAGGGCTGCTTTTCAATGGCTCTCCATCACTTTCTGGGGGAAGTTGTAGTTAATCAGAGCCAGATCACTAGCCTCTTCCCCAGGGACTCCCTTGCTGCCCCCACCTCGAATTTCTGTCCTCTTTGCTTTGCTCTTACAGTCCTGCTGCCATCTTCTGGATGGCCAGCTCCTTCAAAACTTGTCTCAGGTATTCTTCTGGAAGCCTCCTTGAGCTCCACACTCCACCCTGGGCAGCCTTGGGCTTGGTACGGTTGGACTGCATGGTAATGGCCTACCTCCCCGTCATCCTCCCTTGCTGGCCCTGTCCCTGTCATCATCAGGGCTATTTGAATTCTTGGAGTAGAAGCTTATGACTGTGTGCTTGTTCAAAACACATCTCTAAAACAAAGAATCCTTTATGCCCAGAAGCCTTCCATTCATTCCGTCTAGCACCTGACCTTGGACATGCCATAGGTTCATGCCTATTGTTCCTCAGCTCAGGTGCATGTCCTCAGAACACCTTCTAGGACCCCACATGGAGGTCACTTTCCACTGGGCACAACTGCCCCATTCATGCTGGTCTTCCTGGGACACCTGAGAGCTGATGTCAGCCCTTCCCAAGACAGGTCTTCTGGGCCTAAGGATAGGGACCCACGTGGTTTGTTTCTGTTGCTGTTGTGCATGGAGATAAGGCACACAAACCCCCTTCCAAACCCTAGCCACCGCCCCCCAACCCCCATCCAGGGCCTTTACCACTGAGTGCTGCATGGGATTCTTGTTTTCCGGAGGACTATGAACGGGCCTTTCTCCCAGTCACCCACTTTTGTGCCCACATGAGTACAAACTATTCAGCCGTTCTGCCTGGGTTTTCCATATAGGGATATCTAGTCCATGAGCTCCTTGGGCATGAGAGATGAGACCAAGCAAGCTCCCAGCCCTCTCCCTGCCCTGGGGGCCACACATCCAAATATCTGACCTTCTTGTCCCACCCTGTTGCTGCACACACTGCCACCCTCCTGTTTACCAGCCAGTTCTGTCTGCCTCTCTGTCTTTCTCCTGCTTTGGGCCCTGTGATCATCTCATCTGTCACATGACCCAAGTCTCAGTGGGCCCACCATCACCTGAAAAGACATTGTGTTTGCTTTCCTCCACCCAGGTGAGCTCCGATCCCTCCATGTACATTGAAGTGGAGAATGAAGTGACTGCCGTGGGGGGTGTGAAGCTAAGTCGTTTGAAGTGTAACCGGGAAGGGAAGGAGTGGGAGACAGTACTCACCAGCCGGATCCTCACTGCTGCCGGCAGCTGGTAAGGGCAAGGGTCTTTACCCAAACCAGCTTTTAATGTCAGACAAGCACCATGTGCTATGCTGTGTGGCCCTGTTACTGTCTGAGGCAGGAGGCATTGCCCTACATGCTAGGTTCCACAGAGGCCTATGCCATACCTTGCCCTAGGCTAAGGGTGTACATGTCTTCTCAGCCCCCACAAAACCTAATAAAATCAGTATCTTTATCACCATGTTATAGGTACGGAAACTGTCTTTGAGGGTCAACCAAGGCAGGATTTCTACCCAGATGTTCTGATTCCCTTATCTGGCCATATTCCTAAAGTCTCAGGTTCCAGGCTGAGCTCTGCCTGGCTCTCTCTAACATGGGATGATTCTTTCTCTGGACCCCAGAGTTTCATCTAGAGAAGTCACGATGGATTTCTGATTGTCCTGTGAGTCCGCAGCCCAGCCCTCTCCATATTCTGCACTTTGAGGGGAACCTTAACTCAGTGGTTAGTCCCCTAATGTCTTCCCATGGACTTCCAGGCCATGATCCCCTAGCACTGTTTCACATGTGCTTGATCTGGAAAGAGGACCAGCATTTTCCTCAGGCCTCCAGTCAGGACTGTGTCTTTGACTCCTAAAAGGATTTTACAAAGATAATTAGCTTAGATACAGTAACTTTAACTAGGCCGTTAGTCAGTTATCATAAGGCTGCACGTACAATGCTTTCAAAATGTCTGTGAGTACTTAACCTTCGGTCTTAGGTCAGGTTCCCATGGACCCTGAGTGAGTGCATGGTGTTGCACTTAAAAGGAACCATAATTCTGAACCTCCTTTTCATTCTCTGCCAAGATAAGCAAACTGAGCTTCCTGATCCCAGGCACTCACAAACGGCAAATGGGCCTGTGTGCTGGGCGTTACTGTGGGCTCCCCCTGGATTAGCATTAGTGTGAGCTCAGAAAAGCTCAAGCAGCCCCTGAAGGAAAGAGAACACATTCTTTTTAATCAGAGGTTTCATTGAGACTAGGCTTCATCAGCCCTGCTGCCCCAGTCCTCGGACAAGGCCTCACCCACCTCTTCCTTTGCTGTACCTGCTCAGAGGAAGGCCGCAGCAGGCACGGGTCAAGCACAGACAGAGGGAAGGCTCTGCATTTCAGGGCTGCTGCCTCTGCCACAGCTCCCGATGATCATGACACCTGTCCCCTCTCTGCCTTTTCAGTGACGTGGTATGTGTCGCCTGTGAAAAGAGGATGCTGTCCGTGTTCTCCGCCTGTGGTCGCCGCCTCCTCCCTCCCATCCTCCTGCCGTCCCCAATCTCCACTTTGCACTGCACGGGCTCCTACGTCATGGCGCTCACTGCTGCAGCCACGTTGTCTGTCTGGTGAGAGGCAGGCCCAAGGTGGGGTGGGCTCTAAGCAGGATGGGATGGGGCTGTGCAGGTCCCCTCTTACTGTAGGGTAGGGAAGGCAGCAAAGGCAGCTACTTGGCAGACATGTCTTGGGGCCCTGCTGGCTTGGGCATCTTAACGCCTGAGGAGCCCTGAGCAGTCAGTCACACATTGCTTGTGATAGCCACCCTGCACTGGGGGAGGGAGAGTGTGCAATGGAAGTGGCGCAGGCTGCCTGCCCCTGCTGCCATCGTTAGAGCATCCTGAAACCTCACGACAAATCACAATGCCTAATTGCATGTGCCAGGGTCTAGAAAGGGGATCTCGGCTGCCAGAGCATGGCCACGCTTCTCCCAGAGTTGGCATAGTGTTGGTGGCAGGCCTCACAGCTGTTTCCTAGGCCCTCTGCTATAGACTTGTGCAGAGGTAGCATAGTGACACATGGGGAGTAGAAGCCACTTCCAGCACAGAGCCCCTTTCCTGAAAGCAAGGGCTGGGTATGAACCGGGGACCATGGAGTGGGGTCTGATCATTGGGGCACATCGTGATGCTTTTACCCCTGCTGCAGAGTAAGCTGTTCCCTGTCTCCCTCCTAGGGATGTTCACAGACAGGTGGTTGTGGTGAAAGAAGAATCTCTACACTCCATCTTGGCAGGTAACCTCAGCAGTGGACCGCCCCTTGTACGTTAGAGTTGGGGGAGGGCTTGGCGGCTTGGGTTCCTGACACGGAAGCACCCTGTTCAGCCTAGATGGAGAGCCAAGCTCTGGGCCCAGCCTGAGGCATTTCGTGTTGTAGGGGATGTCAGTACGTTGTAGGGCGATGCATTCTCTCCAGGGACATATTTTAATGGGTCCCTGAGAGGTGACGAACAGCCTATGGATAGCAGCGAGACCAGCACGTGCAGAGTAGAGCAGTGACTGCCTAGTTATGCGTAAGTGTTAAGACATCTGTTGCTAGGACTGTGGGAGCTGTGCTTTGCATTTCTCCTTAGGTGTGTATGCAGGCACCTGCTGATCAGAACACACCCAAGAACCCATTCTTGTGCTGTCTCCCCAGGAAGTGACATGACAGTGTCACAGATCTTGCTGACACAGCATGGAATCCCAGTGATGAATCTGTCTGATGGGAAGGCATACTGCTTTAATCCATCACTTTCTACATGGTAAGTAAGCCAGCTCCTGGCTCTACCCTTCTGGGAGAGTGTCCATATGAGCTGGAACAAAAGCAGTCAGGCCTGCCTGGCTCGGCTCCTGACAGTCAAGCCCTGGATTGGGTGCCATGGTGGCAGCCCTGCTGGGCTCTGTCCACTAGAGAAGAGAGAGAGCTCAAACCTGCCAGTATAGGCCCCACTGTCCCTGTGGGCAGGGATGCTTTCCTTCTTCTACATTGTTTCCTGAGGTCACTTTGTTTGGAACAGGCATTTGAAAATTCTTACGGTTGTCAATACACATTTCCAGCCTCACCTCCTTAGCCATTGTCAGCATAGGTGAGTCGGCTTCATAACAACTTCACCATCATTCCTCACTTCTTGTAGCTTAGCAGGAGCTAAGTAGTACTTCTGGCTGACTTTGTGAATTAGTGAGGTTGCATAGTCACTCATCATATGTCATGGTCTGTGTCTTTCCTCAGCCCATTTTGGAGTTTGGAGGCCTTTTCTGTATTTGCAAAATCTTTATTCCTCCAAGATTTTAATCCAGATATGTGAAGTGTGTACATTGTGTACCATACAATCAGAAATTTTTTTCTTCTACCTGCACCTTTGGTCCATCATACGCAAACCAGCTGCTTTCCAGCCCTCTTCTGTTAAGAGTTTCCAGGCACAAGTTTATCCTCCCATTGAGATTTATTTCTTGAGTTTAAAAAAGAAGGGTTGGGGGGTGGGGAGCTGCTGCCCCTGGCTGGTTCAGTCATTAAAGTAAGCAACTCTTGATCTTATAGTTTTAAGTTCGAGCCCTACGTTGGGTATAGAGATTACTTAAAAATAAAATCTTAAGGGGTGCCCAGGTGGCTTAGTCAGTTAAGTGGCTGCCTTCGGCTCAGGTCATCATCCCAGGGTCCTGGAATCGAGTCCCACATTGGGCTCCCTGCTCAGTGGAGAGCCTGCTTCTCCTTCTCCTCTGCCTGCCACTCTGCCTGCTTGAGTTCTCTCTCTGTCAATTAAATAAATTCTTTAAAAACAAAATTAAAATTTAAAAAAACTAAAATTTAATCTTTAAAAAAAAAAACTCCCCATTCCCAGCTCTCACAAGTTGCAAACTTGTGTATTTTATGTGATTACTATAATAGTGGAAACAGACTGGTTATTTAAGAAGGGAAACGTTGGCCCAGTATTTTACAAATTCGCCCAACTATTTTTAAAGTGTGGCTGGAATGTTTTCAACAAAGATGTGAAAGGTCCCAAGAAGGTGAAATCTGTCTGCTTGGGATGCTAGAGAGGCTCGGGAGGGCTAGCGCCTGGCATCCCTGGAGGCTTCCAAGGACCAGGCTGTATGGGCCCCCAGCAAGTGGGCATCCTGTGTACACTTCATACACAGGCTCCTGTCCTCAAGTTCTGAGACTATGGTGCTCAAGTGGTCCCAGCAAGAACCCTGTTGATGACCTTCACCGTCATTGATTTTGCCTCATGAAACCTGTCCCTGAGGGCCCTCTGGGGAGAATGCAGTGCTACTTGGCCTCTGCTGACACTCTAGCAGAGAGTCATGTGGTACCTGCTCCTTGGCGGCCTCAACCCCAGCCTTTCTGGTGGACCTCCTGGTTTTTCTGACCTCTGCTCCTGCTGTTGCCTCCCCAGGAACCTGGTTTCTGACAAGCAGGACTCCCTGGCCCAGTGTGCGGACTTCAGGAGCAGCCTGCCTCCCCAGGATGCCATGCTATGCTCCGGACCTTTAGCCATAGTCCAGGGCCGTGCCTCCACGTAGGTGACTCAAGTGCTGGGGGAGGTGGCTGGGTCATGCAAGCACAGTCTCCCCCAGGCCTGCTCTCTGACTGCCCAGCCCTCTGCCTAACTGCTGCTTAGCACAAGCAGGCTCAAGGTGCCAAGGGTTATGGGCCCACGTTGGGTAATATCTCAGGGTGCTAAGTCACAAGCCCTGTCACTTCAGGGCATAGATGGAGGTCTGAGGTGCTATGAGTCATGGACACCGTGATGGGCAGTATTTGGGGTGGGGAGAAATGAGCTGCTGACCTGTCTCAGGCCTAGATAGGAAGGACAGGGTGGGATACACCTGGGGTGCTAGAGTGGCCAGGAGGCCTGTCGTGGGACATGGGGACAGGTTAGCCAGCATGGTGTCTGACATCTGCCCCTTTACTGGCTCCTCACTGGGGCCCAGGGGCTCAAGGTAGCAGCCTCCTGACCCATGTAGTACCCACTGCCTCATGACGCTTGCTCTGCCGGTCTCTGCAGTTCAGGAAGACAGGCAGCCCGGCTCTTCTCCGTGCCTCATGTAGTGCAGCAGGAGACCACCCTGGCCTACCTGGAGAATCAGGTTGCGGCAGCACTCACCCTGCAGTCCAGCCATGAGTACCGCCATTGGCTCCTCCTCTACGCTCGGTACCTTGTGAATGAAGGTGAGGTTTCTTGCGGCCCTTCCATCTTCCTGGGACTGACTCAATTTCTGTCCCAACATGACCCTCCTGAAAGCCTATGAATCAGGGCAAAGACAGCCCTCGCCCCATCTCTTAGCCTGAGCTATAATCAAGGCAGCTCAGCAAGCATCCAGCCCATTAGAGGCTCTGAGGCTCTGAATCAGGTAGGCCCTGAGGGCCAGAAGGTTTGGCGGTAGGAGGGGGTGGGAGCACAGGATGCTCAGATAGACATTCTCCAAAGGAGCAGATGAGATGCTCACACTCCTGCCCTCCCTCACACCCTGCATCCTCA
This sequence comes from Martes martes, assembly GCF_963455335.1. Taxonomy (NCBI): domain Eukaryota; kingdom Metazoa; phylum Chordata; class Mammalia; order Carnivora; family Mustelidae; genus Martes; species Martes martes. The sequence goes on from NC_137901.1 coordinate 62,852,188, forward strand.
GTGGTCAGCTGGTCACACCAGGGAAGGGCATCTTCTGGCAGCATCCAGTGAGCCTGTATTTCTCTTCCCCCAAGTCCCTCCTGGCCTGGAAGGGCCAGCCCATCCAGTGCCTTCCCATGGCCTTCCAGCCCAGCGCTCCCTGCCAGCACTTCCCCTCCCCAGTATCTCCCCCACCACCTCCTCTTGCCCCTTTTGGCCAACAGAAAGCTAGGTTTGTTGAAATAGGTGGCTATCCTGCTCTCAGGGCGACCTCCAATAAATAGCCTTTCATCTGTTTGCTAGGCATGTGTGGTGTTTTTCTTACCAGCCTTCCTCTTCCCTGAGCTTGGCCTCCAAGGTTGTGGCTTGGGAACCCGCCCTCCCAAAGCTCCCTGTGTTACCACACAGCTCCAGGCCTGGTCACAGAGCAGCCTTCCCCACAGCCTCTCCTGGCCTTCCTGCTTTGCTTTTGACGATACCCTCCCTATTTTGTTTAAAATTTGGAGTACAGAAAAAGAGAAAAACATGCTGAACCCCTACAAATGTCACTCCCAGAACTCAGACATGCCACATTGCCTCTGATGACATGTATATATACACCTCTGATGACCACAGCCATGGCCGACCAACTCGAAGTTCCTCGCCCCTCCCCAGCAGACTCCATACATGAGTTTAATTTTCCTCTTCCTGCCCAGTCTGTGTGGTTGCCCAGCCTATGTGGTCACTGACTCTTCTAAATACTCAGTCTTCCCAAACCCATACCTTTGCTGGGATGCTCCTGTCACATCTGGGCTTCATACCCCATTCCACTGGGGAGACTGCTCCCCTGGCCTCTCTAATTTTCTTCATCCTGGGGACTGATCAGGACTTATCCTGATGCCCTGCACGAGGTCGCTGCCTCCTCGAGGGCCTGCACCAGTTGTGGGATCACTTCTACCACTTGCTTCTCTTTGTCCATCTTCCACATGTCTGTTCCTACGTCCATACACGAGTCACCTCCACTCTATCTCTTGCTTCCTTGGCCATAAAAGGACTCAAATTGTAAAGGAAGACCCCTCTCACTTCTAAAATTCCTCAGATTCCAGCATCACCCTCTTACTCTCTACCCTCATCTTTGGGTGATTTCATCATTCCCTGTGGCTTCAGCTGCCGCCAGTGCTGACAGGCCCCCAGATTCTGCCACCAGCACTTCTGGCACTCCACATACCTGTGCCATAACCCATGAGTTGACAGGCCCGTGATTGCTTCTCCTGTCTTCTCCACTGTCACCACCTCCTCAGCCTAAATTCATACCCTTGCCATCTCTTACCTCCTGAAGGCTGCCTCCTGACCCTGCTGATCTCCTCTCACTACCAACATGTCTTCTCTGAAACAAATCTGACTAGCCCACTCCCCTCCTTCCACGATTCCTGCATTTTCCCATCACCTTGGGGAGTTTTTCCCAGAGCTGGCCACATTTATTTTTCCCATGGGCCCAGCACACAGAGGGGCTGCTCTTTAAGCCATCAAGGGTGTGGGTTCCTGAGTGAGAGTCTGTCATTATGAATCTCAGTGCCCCAAACTGAGAGACATGCAAGAGGCATTTTGCCCTAAGCAGGCAATAAAATAAACACTTGTTCAATCTGGTTTGCTATACACAACAACTTAGCATATTCTTGATTTTTTTATTTCTTTTTGTAATGTGTTCCTATTTCTGTTTTGTTTTGTTGTTTTGTTTTGTTTTGTTTTTTTCCGTAATTAGGGTTTGAATACCGGCTCCGAGAAATATGCAAGGACTTACTGGGTCCGGTTCACTACTCCACTGGAAGCCAGTGGGAGTCAACGGTAGTGGTAGGTGCTGCTTTCGTTCTTGCCACAAGAATTCTGTCTTGAAAAGTGAAAGTGGAGATGAAAAATAAGCCAAAGTGCTTTGGAATTCTTCCCCATTAGACTTCTTAAGCACATTGCCATGGGCCCCAGGATCAGTGGGAGGGTGAGATGCCAGCACTGCACTGCCAGGCAGCAGCTGGGCCCTTGGCACCAGGGGCCTAGGGAGTGCTCAGCCACGTATGCACCTGAGGAGAGTTGCCTGCTGGAGTTATGGGTTTGTTCGGTAGAGAAGGTGAAAGATCCTTCCCTGCCTTCATGGAGCTCCCAGTCTGGTAAGAAGGCAGACAGAAGTCAACAAGACAGTTTTAGACTATGGATTATACTATGCCCAGAAATAAGCAGAGCAATCAGACAAGGGTGCCTGGGAACACGTGGCCAGGGAAGACATGAGAGGGGTCTTTTAGGGTGAAACCCAGGGATGAGAATGCACCAGCTCTACCAGGACCTGGGAGTCTCCTGGTAGAGGTGATAGTGAATGCAAACATGGAGGCCACTGTGGCTGCAGCATAGTAGGCAAAGGACAGGGTGGTAGGAGATGAGGTAAGACAGAGGAGCAGGAAGAAGATCACTGAGATCTTGCGAGGAGCTGGAGCTTTTGGAAGAGCTGGTGGCAAGAGATCGATTAGCAGGGGTGGTAATGCGAACTGATGTAGGAGAGCAGTCAGAACTTGTTTTTGTAGCGGTCCTGGCAATAGACAAAGGTGACTTGGATCAGTGTGAGGGCCATGGAGAGGGGAAAGGAGGCAGATTCGAGTTGTATTTTAGAGGCAGACCCAAGACTTGGTGGGTGGATGGGTAGAATAGATTAAGAGACAGAGAATAATGAACATGCATACAGTCACCTCCAAATTTTTTGGCTTGCACGTGTGCCTGCTCGTGCCTTGAAAGGACCAGGTTGGTGAGGGATTGGGGGTTGTGGATATAAGTTAGCTCCCCAGCTTCATGCAGTCACTGAGCAAATACTGATGGAGCACCTGCTCTGGCTCAGCACGGGACAGTGAGCAGTGAACAAAGGTAACAGCCCCCACCTTCCTAGGTCTCCATTCTTGTGCAGAGAGGCGGATTCTAAACAGCTGAGCAAGTACATGTATTGTGTTGGGTGGGGGTGGGTGCTGAGAACAAACATAAAGTGGCCAGGGGCATACTGGCAGGATGCTATTTTATATTGAGTAATCAAGGAAGTCTTAACTAACTGAGCAGAGACCAGAAAAGGTGAAGGGCAAAGCCCCACAGATGTTTGGGGGAAGAACATCCAGGCAGCAGGAACAGCAAGTCTAAAGGCCCAAGGTGGAAGGGCCTGCCGTGTGGAAGGAATAGCCAAGCAGAATGGCAGTGGGAGGGTGAAACGGGTTGCAGTCAGAAAGGCTGGAGGGTCAGACCTCACAGGCTCTACAGGCCTTGGTGTGTGATTGGTCTGTGTGTTTTATTTGATTTTTATTTTGTAGCAGTAGATCTTAATTTGGTTGGTTACTAGAATCCTAACTTCAAAGTCCAATTCCCCTTCCTTACATCTTTGAAGGTATGGTACCACAGACTTTTAACATCCACGTTGTTGCTAAAATCTCTGCTGCAAATCTGATTTCCATTGCTGTGTAAGGTCTTTTGGCTCCCTCTCTTGTTGTTTTGAAGTTTCACAAAGCTGAAAGTCTGTTTCTTTCATTCATTCTGTGGATCTGCCTTGGTTCTCTTCCTCAGTGATATCTTCCCTTCCATTTTCCACATCTTGAGAGATGTAATGTCCTCTCTTTTTAAAATCTGCTGTATCATTTTTTATGGTTGCAGTTCTCCCCCCATATTTTCAATTTAGTCTTTTATCTGCTTGCGCATAGTAACCTTAGTTGTTTTAAAGTTGTATGTCTGATAGTTCTACTATTGGGAGCCCTCTTGGATCTGTTTCAATTGCCTATAAATGTCTCTGCCGGGTCTCATTTATATTATCTTGTTTCCTTACATGCCTGATTATTTCTATCTGCTGGACATGTTTGAAAAAGTATTTGTAGAAATGGTTTGAGACCTCAGGTGATGTTACCTTCTTTTACAGAGTGCTTTTATTTGCTGTTGCCAGTTCTTGAGGCACCACCAGCACTGCAGACTCCCCTCAGCCCAGTTCTGGGATTGAGGTTTTCTGGGCTGTCTCATGATTCAAAGCCAGACACTCATTTGTGCAGAGACGGATTTGCTTCTGGTTTACCTTTATTCTAGGTTACGTCCCTTTGGGGTGTCAGCACAAAGAGGGATGACTTACCAGGAATCCCCACTTTTCATTTTGGCACCCGCTTCTGTCTCCCTAGGCCCTCAAGTCTGACAGAAGCTTGCTCAGCCTCTTTCTCATCAATAAACGTTCCCAAGGCAAAGGCATCCCTCTCTGAATTTCTACCTTCCCCACATCCCAGCTCAACCCTAGGTCATTAGCACATTAGCTCCCTGAGGTCCATTTCTATTTTTGTACCTTCGTCCCATGTCCTCAACAGGAAGGGTGGTTCCAAATTACCAGTAATTCCCTAGCACACGTCACCTCCGGGGTACCCTGACAGGATGTCTTCTTGGGTGGGAGATAGGTCAGCATGTGCCTGACCAATCTCTTCCCCGGCCGGGTTGTAGAGCCTCATTCTGTGATCCAGCTGCCACTCTGGGAGCATTAGCCCAAGACGCGAGCTGGAGCTCTACATAGCAGCTTTCTGTCTCAGACTGAAGGCAGGGGTGCTAGGCCAATAAGGTGCAGATGGAAGGAGGCACAAACAGGCCACCATGTATTAGCCATGTGCTCTTTTCTCCCTCTCCTTCCTGCCACTTATTCTTACCCGCTCTGAGCAGGACACCTCATTGGAGCTTTGCCCAGAAGAGCCTGGGGCTCCCTTTCCGTGTGGTCCCACCTGCTTTTCACCTTCTATAAACTGCCTAATATAGCTAGTCTGCTCATGGTCCCTGGTATCTATGACAAATGCTCTCAGCGGCAGGTAAGTGGTACTCCCAATAGTGACGAAAATATTGTTGTTGTTTTCTGTCCTCCAAATAAGTCAGCCAGAGGGGGGAAACCAGTACCAATATTTACCATTCTTACCAGAAAAAGAAAAGCTGGGACACTTGGGTGGCTCAGTGAGTTAAGCCTCTGCCTTCAGCTCAGGTCATGGTCTCAAGATCCTGGGATTGAGCCCTGCCTCGGGCTCTCTGCTCAGCGGGGAGCCTGCTCCCCGCTCTCTCTCTCCCTGCCTCTCTGCCTACTTGTGATCTCTGTCAAATAAATAAATAAATAAAATCTAAAATAAACAAATAAATAAAATCTTTAAAAAGAAAAAGAAAAGCTCTCCCAAAAGCTAGTCTGTGCCTCACAGGCAACCAGCAAGTCACTTGAACACCCTCATTGCAAGGGAGTCTGGGGAAGTGAGCAGTAAAGCGTACGTAGGAGAGGTCTTAGAGCAGGTGTGGACACAGCCAACTCTTGACGTCTGCCACATTTCCTCCTGACTTCAGCACTATGCTGAATTTATTCCTTTTTTACAAAAACTTTTTTACTATCTCTTTATCTAGATATTAAGGGCAAGTTTGAGTATGAGCACTCTGCTCTCTTGTTGAGTTTCTTCATGAACACTTTAACAGTAAGAATTGATCATTCCAATGTAACTCATCCTCAGAGTTGCTGGGGAAAAGGATCAGTAGATGGAAGATGGACTTAAAACCAGCAGTGCTTTAGGGGTGCCTGGATGGCTCAGTGGGTTAAAGCCTCTGCCTTCAGCTCACGTCATGATCTCAGGGTCCTGGGATTGAGCCCCGAGTCAGGCTCTCTGCTCAGCAGGGAGCCTGCTTCCTCCTCTCTCTCTCTCTCTCTCTCTCTCTCTCTGCCTGCCTCTCTGCCTCCTTGTGATCTCTGTCTGTCAAATAAATAAATTTAAAAAAAAAAAAAAAGCAGTGCCTTAAAAAAAAAACAAAGAACAACCAACCAGCAATGCTGACTCAGCAGCCCTCCCAAGAGGCGGATTAGGAAGCATCATTTAGTATATTTAAGAGCCACTTTCACTTCCTTTTTTTTTTTAACTATCTATTGAAATACTTCATTGTTATATGTTTTTCTTATTGGTTCATAGGAATTCTTCATATATTGGGAAATTACTCTTTGTGATATGAACTACCAGTTTGCTTCAGGAGACCCCAAAGGTCCAGGCTTCTTTCCCTCAAAGATCATGGCTCAGTCTACACAGGAGGAAGACTGGAAGCCAAGGGTTGGGTCACTAAGCAGTTATCCTTCAGGTGCCTGAGCTCTTTGCTGGCCATTGTCTTCCCAGCCAGATCCTGGTTTTGGAAGCCTCCCTCTGCCAGTCTTCACGGTAGGACCTGTGACAATGGCCAGAAATGTGGTGATGAGCAATGTCTCCGGCTGCTGCCTTAAACAGTAGAGAGACATACTGAGAGCCCACTTTGGGAGATGGTACTCTGTGGCAGTTGGTTTTGACACCAACCTTCAGGTCAGAGGGCGGATCTTCTTGCAGCTTTCCTCTGTTGCCACAGGCAGACAGAATATTCTGCTTTGTTTCTAGCAGTTTACTTCATCCCCTTTGATTTTTTAATTAAATGTTTCAGTTTTTTTAATTTTAAATTTTATTTTGTGGGTGCCTGGGTGGCTGTCATTAAGCATCTGCCTTCAGCTCAGGTCATGATCCTGGGGTCCTGGGATTAAGCCCCACCTCCCTGCTTCTCCCTCTCCCACTCCCCCTGCTTATGTTCCCTTTCTCACTGCGTCTCTCTCTGTCAAATAAATAAATAAAATATTTTTAAATAAATAAATAAATTTAATTTTGGATGGTAATATAGTCACATAGTTCAAAAACTAAAAGGTATAATAGTTTTGAAGTAAGTTTGAGGGGGTTGTTTTTGGTTGTTTTTTGTTTTGGGTGTTTTTCTACTTACATTTATTTTATACAGAATTTATTCCCAGACCATTAAGTTTTTGTCTCTTCATTTTCTGGGGATATCTTTTTCTTCTTTGCAAGCTCCTCTTCCGGTTTAGAAACCATCTGCTCTTTTTCAGTAAGGGTCATCTCTGTGGCAGAGAGAGCTCATGTACAGGTTAATCCAAACATGCACTCTGTAAGTTCTCACCACATCTTGGGGGGTTTGTTCACCTAGATATCCTCAATGACCAGAGAATCTACATCTAAACCCTTAAGTTCACTGTTATGCATTTTTAAGCATGTGCAGTAAAAATTCAGCACTCTTTTCAGGTCATGGACACTGTGTCCACCCCAGTGTTTGACCTGAGCACCCCTACCAACTCCATAATTATAGCAACAGAATGGCACACATTGCTTCTATATAGTGACATCCTTCAGATACGTGGTGGCTTCTCAGATATGCAAACTTTTGGTGCATTCATAAAGTGAACACAAAGCTTTGAACCTCTTGATTTGCATGATTTTGTAGGGCTTTCTGGGCCAAGTGGATAGTGAACCATTTTCAGAGGTCACCTCAGGCCACTTACAGGAAGAGCAGAAATAAGTTTTGAAGTCAGAAACTGAGGCCTCCACCTTTCATCTTCTTTTTCAAGATTCTTGTGGCTCTTCAGGATCCCTTGAGATTCCATATGAATTTTAGAATGAATTATTCTATTTCTGTAGAAAAACACCCCTAGGATTTTGATAGGGAGTACATTAAATCTATAGATTGTTTTTGATGATATTGACATCTTAGCAATATTAAGTCTTCTAATCCATGAACAGGGGGCATCTTTCCATTTAGTTGTGTCTTCTTTAATTTCTTTTAGCAACATTTTGTAGTTTTCAGTGTACTAGTCTTTCACCTCCTTGGTTAAGTTTTTTATTCCTAAGTATTTTATTCTTCAGGAACTATTGTAAATGGAACTGTTTTCTTAGTTTTCTTTTCAGAATGTTTGTTGTTGGAATATAAAAATGCAGCTGATTTTGGTGTCCTGATTTCCTGTTCTGCAAATTTGCTGAATTCACTTGTTCTAACAAGTTTTTTGTAGAGTCTTTAGGGTTTTCTACATATAAAATGATGTCTACAAACAAAAATATTTACTTCTTCCTTTCCAATCTTGATGCCTTTTATTTTTTTCTTGCCTCATTGCTCTGGCTAGAACTTCCAGTACTAAGGTGAGTAGAAGTGTGAAAGCTGGCATCCTCCCCTTTCTCCTGACCTTAGAGCAAAAGCTTTCAGTTTTTTTAAAATTGAGTGTGATGTTTTCATATGTGGTCTGTATTATATTGAGGTAGTTGACTTCTATTACTAGTTTGCTGGGTGTTTTTGTAATGAAGAGTGTTGAACTTGATCAAAAAATTTTTTGCATCAATTGAAGATTGTTATTAATTCTTCTTTAAATATGTTGTTAGTATTTTGGTAAGTAGATTGCATTATGTCTGTAGATTATTTGGGTGATACAGATACTTTCACAATATTGGCTGTTCTAACCCATGACCATGGACTATCTTTATATTTATTTGTGTCATCTTTAATTTCTTTCATCAGTGTTTTATAGTTTTTGGAGTATAGTTTCACCTCCTTGGTTAGGTTTATTCCTAGGTATTTTATTACTCTTGGTGCAATTATAAATGGGATTGTTTTCTTTTTTTTTTTTTTTAAGATTTTATTTATTTATTTGACAGAGAGAGAGATTACAAGTAGGTAGAGAGAGAAGGAGAAGCAGACTCCCCACTGAGCAGAGAGCCCGATGCGGGGCTTGATCCCAGGACCCTGAGATCATGACCTGAGCTGAAGGCAGAGGCTTAAGCCACTGAGCTACCCAGGCGCCCCTGGGATTGTTTTCTTAATTTCTCCTGCTATTTCATTATTAGTGTGAAGAAATGCAACAGATTTCTGTATACTAACTTTGTATCCTGTGATTTGGCTGAATTTATTTATTCATTTATCTAGTGGTTTTTTTGGAGTCCTTTAGGGTTTTCTATATAGTATGGTATAGTAGTATCATGTCATCTGCAAATAGTGAACGTTACTTACTCCTTACCAATTTAGATTCCCATTTCTTTTTCTTATCTGACTGCCGTGGCTAGGACTCCCAGTACTGTGTTGAAAAAAAAAGCAGTGTGAGTGGGCACCCTTGTCTTATTCCTGATCTTAGATCTTATCCTCCATCTGCCTTAACTTTTCCTGTATGGTTTCTCCTCTTGCATTTTCCTCTCTGTGTACCTCCCTTCTCAAGCATGGTCTGGTCCTCCATCTGACTCCACTCTGACTTGGTCTTCAGCAGTGTCCATTCTTCTGCAGATCCCATCCCTTCAATCATTGTGTTGCTCAAACTTAATATCTACACTCGGTTCTTTTCTATAATTCTTTGTCTTTCTGCCATTCTTATTTTAATATCCTGGGCCTTCCTTCTCTTCCGTGGTCAGAGTTATCGTTTGGTGTTTTTTTTCTTTGCAGTGGCTGTGCTCCTCAGGGTTCTGTGCATTGGAGACCCTTCCTTGCAGTACATATTGCAAAAGAGCCCAGGCAGACCATGGTACCAGTACACCCAGGCATGAAAGAGCCCTGGGCAAGGCCCAAGGACAGAGGCCCCAGGATTGTAAAACCAAGGCCAGCCACTGCCTCCCAGGTGCCTCTTCACCCCTAGACTTGACCTCAGGCCCCCAGAGAGCATTCACATTAGGGAACAACTCCTCCTGGATGGCCATCCACATGCCCTTTTACCCTAATAGCCTACTCCCATCCGGCTCTGGAAGACTAAGCTACTATAGCCACTAATCAGTGCAGTTGAAGAGCAGCAGTGACTGTGCCAACAGACTTAGGGGACACAGAGGAGCAGAACCTACCCTGGTTTTCTTTGCTATAACCTTGCACTGTGTCTCTCCCCTGCTCCCTGCCACTTGTATGCCCCAGCTCAGACTTTTAGCTTGCCTGGAGCTTCCCAGCATGTAGAGAAATTGTTCTCATCCATCTCTGTTTTCTCCAGGGGGTGTCTGGGGGTCAGATGGGCAGACACAGGGTCTTTGCCAGGCCAGGGAAGCCCAGCACCATCCAGGTCTCCTCACTGACACTTGCACTCAACTGTCATTCTTCATGTCCACAGGGTCTGCGGAAGAGGGAGCTGCTGAAGGAGCTGCTGCCGGTTATCGGGCAGAATCTCCGCTTTCAGCGCCTCTTTACCGAGTGTCAGGAGCAGCTCGACATCCTGAGGGACAAGTAGCCTGCCCAGACCTTCCCTGGCTGCAGCAAGGGCAAGGCCACCCTCACGCCGCTGACAATGCACAGGGCCCCCTCTCACCTCGTCAGACTACAGAAGGACGAGGAGACACTGGCAGGAGGTGGGCTGTCCTGTGCCAGCGCTGGCCCAGCTACCTGGGCGGACTTCCCCTATATCCTGGGCCTGTTGCTCCCTCAGAAGGGGGCAGCTCTGCCCGCCACTCATCCCTCCCTCCAGGACCCCTGTGCAGAGCTGGGGCTGGGGCCCTGCCCTGCTGCTCTGGGGTCAGTGAGGCACTCCCAGGCCTGCCGTTTCCAGCACGGTCCCAAGGTGGACACTAGTCCCTGCCACTGCAGGCATCGTGCTGCTTCAGCTATGACGAATGAGCCATTTGTGAAAGAGAGAACCCTGAAATGTTAGTGTATTATGCAGTCAGTAGACTGATCCGAGACCTATGTAAAAGGAAAGGCTATTCCAACACGGACTATTTTTGTACTAGAATTTGCTAACTTGTAATATGGAATTTTCCTTTTGGCCAATAATCAGGATTTCCCTATAAGTCACTTGGACATTGGTCACTTGTAGGAAATTTAAACTCTAATTATGACAGCTACATTGAAAAATAATTGTACTGAAATTAACTTGTCTATCTTCATTTGGTTTTAATTTTTAAATGTTTGTAAAAAGAGACTGTTTTTTGGGGAATGGGGCAGAGGGGTGGGCGATTTCTTTTGTAAGTGTAAAATAAATGAACACGCATTGGATACCAAATCATCCTGGCTTCCCCTGCCTTTTCCTTCTAACTTCCACCTTCCTCCCCTGCTATTGATCCCTCTCCCGAAATGGGTAGTTATAAAACATCAGAACCGGAAGGAATCTTTGATGTCATCTAATGGCCCCAACTTCTCCATGCAGAAATTCATTTCCCAGCACAGAGGTCACTTTCTTGACTATGAAGCATCTGAGGCTTCTGCAGCTAGCAGGCCACCTCACACAAGTCTCCTTCCAAGCCAGTCATCAAGGTCCTTCTGGCTGTGCTGGGCACCAAGGGCTACAGCTGGCTTTCCAATTTCATGGAAGGAAATCAGTGAATACAGACTTGAGTTTTCTGAAGAATTATCTGAAAGCTGTAATTTTCCTAGAAAGTTGTCCAGAAGCTGACCTTCAGGAGAGGAAATAGCTAGAGTCACAGAATCTTCAAGCACGGTGAGAATGGAGCACCTTTACCTCTCATCAGTTAAAAGATGCATAACCTCAGTTATGCATCTCACTGTTGCCTTCCTGCCAGCTATGTGGGATCCTGAGTCTTGTGCAAGAGGCATGGATTTGGAATTAGTAGAAGACATGGGTGACTCTGGCCACTGATATCCCGTCTCTGGATACTTTCCTACCTTCTTACTGCCTTCTCATTCATATCAAGTAGCTGGATGAGACACAGGCATACATGCATGCCTGACAAAGCCAGAGCACAGAGTGCATGTGGGTATGAACACCTCAAAAGCCAGACTGCAAGTATGAGCTTTTCTTTAAGGAAGGAGGAGCCAGGGATGCTATGCAGGTCAGGCATCCCTGGCAATTCTGTAGCAAGGCATGGAGAACTTTGTGGAGCCACAGGATCACACGGCCTTGGGACTGACAGACTTGTCCAGGGTCCAAGCCAGCAAAAATCTGGGCCTGCTTTTCAGCTGTCAAATGGAGATGAGGTTAAGAAAACCTATATGGTTGTGAAGACTAACCAGGATCACACAGGCACAGTCCTGGTGCTTAACCAATGCCTCCTTGAAGAAAACTAACAATCAGTGTTTTTCACTTTATTTGTGGGGGTTTTGTTTGTTTTTTAAGTTGGTTTCACGCCCAACTCAGAAACCAACATAGGGCCTGAACTCAAAACCCTTAGATCAGGACCTGAGCCAAGATCGAGTCAGATGACCAACAACTGAGCGACCTGACACTATTATTTGGAGAGGAGAGAAAAATAAGCAGAAAGACATCAGGGACTTCTGCTTCCAAACAAGATGGAATAACAGGGACCAAATTGACCCTCCTATCTGAACCAACCAAAAAGCCAGTCAACATACATGAAATAGTGATCTCAAGACACTGAATATCAGAAAACAAAGGACAATAATCCTGGGAGATGGGAAAAAGCAAACAAGATGACCCCTATGACTGTCTCAGCTTACCCGGAGGGTTTCCAGGCTGCAGCAAAGGGAGGAGAAGCTGAAGTAGAGCCCTACAACTACTTGAATTGAAGAAATAAAGCTGGGAACCCAGGGAGACCAAAACAGCTAGAATTCGCAGGACAGAATACCAGAAAGGAAAAGCTCCATAGAGAACCCTACCCTCAGTAGAGGGAGCCCTACCCTATCGGTGCATATTTAACTGAGCACTGATCAGGGTGTGAAATGAGACCGCCAAGGGTAGGCAGAGAACCAACCACCTGAAAGGATTAGAGTGAAAATTGCCTAGGTATCACTTAGGCCTGAGAACAGTACCTATTCCTACCAACCAGATTAGAAAACCTTGTAACTCACGGGCTTAGAGTACTCAGGAAGTATTGCCTAAATATTGAAGAATAATTAGATTACTACTCCAGATTCATCTATCAAAAATAAAAGCAAGACCCAAAAGGATCAAACGGTTTCCAACTAATTAATTGCATTTGAAAGCAAATTTCAAGAGGCTTTATAACAGGGATGCCTGGGTGGCTCAGTCAGTTAAGTTGCTGCCTTTGGCTCAGGTCTCAATCCTAGGGTCCTAGGATCAAGTCCCGCATCAGGCTCCTTGCTCAGCGGGGAGGCTCCTTTCTCTGCCTGCTCTGCCTGCTGCCCCCAACCTCACTTGTGTTTTCTCTCTCTGACAAATAAGTAAATCTTTAAAAAAATAATAAAAAAACAGACTTTGGGGCGCCTGGTGGCTCAGTGGGTTAAGCCTCTGCCTTCGGCTCAGGTCATGATCTCAGGATCCTGGGATCAAGCCCCAGATTGGGCTTTCTGCTCAGCGGGGAGCCTGCTTCTCCCTCTTACTGCCTGCCTCTCTGTCTGCTTGTGATCTCTCTCTCTCTGTCAAATAAACAAATAAAATCTTTAAAAAAAAAAAAAACACAGGCTTTATAACAATACTAAAGTATGCAACATCCAACAAAGTAAAGTTTACAATGTCTGGCATCCAAAGACTACCAGGCACATGAAGCAGGGACATGATCCAAAATGAGAAAAATCAATCTTGACTGATCGATCAAAACTGACCCTGAATTTATACAGATATTAAAATTAGCAGAGGACAGTAAAATGGTTATTATAACACTCTGCATTATGTTCAAAAAATTGAGTGCAAACATAGAAGACCATAAGAAAATCACAAACTTCTAAAGATGAAAAAGATGAAACATTGCAGAAGAAAAGATCTGTGAGTGTAAAGCCATAGCAATAAAAATGGTCCAAAACAAAAAAAATTCATAAGAGGAAAGAAAAAAAAATAGTGTCATACGCCATGGGACACTGCCAAGTAATGCAAAATACAAGCAATTGAAGTCGTCAAAGGGCAGGGGAGAAGAGAAAAGGAGGTGACAGGAAAAGTATTTGGAGAAATAATGGCAAAAACTTGCCCCTCTCTTATTCTTTGTGCTTCTGCTGGTGACCCCTCTGCCACTATCCTTTTCTCCTCACCCCTACCCTAATGCCTGCTGACCTCCCTACTCTGTCCACCGATGCCCACACCTTCCCACTACCTCTGTCCGCTGACCTCTTTTGCTAGCAGAACACTGGGGGCCTGTGTCTTCCAGGGCTGTGACTCGTTGCCTCTCAGAGTTCTGACCTGATCATCTTGGGCATCTCTCAGCTTTAGCCTTCAGATCACATGTAAGGAGTCAGAACTCTTTACAAATTAGGTTGGTGCAGTGGGAGGTGTATACATATAGTAGGTACACTCAAGAGAAAGAACAAAAACCCATCACCTCTTTCCATATCAGAACCCTTATCCCAGTCCTTTCACATACATAGCAAATATTTTCTCCAGATGGTTTTTCACCTTTAAATGTTATTGGTATTTTCATTTTAAGTTTAAAATTTTTGTGAAATTTAATTGTTGTTCTTTTGTATCTTAAATTTCATTAAAATTTAATTACTTTTGTAACTAATTATTTTGAACTTAGGACACTTCACCAAAGATACATGGATGGCAACTAAAATAAGTACATGAGAGTTAAGCCTCTGCCTTCGGCTCAGGTCATGATCTCAGGGTCCTGGGTTCGAGCCCCGCATCGGACTCTCTGCTCACTGGGGAGCCTGCTTCCTCCTCTCTCTGCCTGCTTGTGATCTCTGTCTGTCAAATAAATAAATAAATAAATTTTTTAAAGTACATGAAAAGATGTTCAACATCATTAGTCATTCAGAAAATACAAATGATAAATGATAAAACCACAATGATATAACAAGACATATCTATTTGAATAACTTAATATTTTTTTAGATCAGCTCCTTCTATTTATTTCCTGGAATTTCTATTTTTTGAAATCAACTTCACCACACATTTAAGTAGCTCTCTTTATTAACCTTCTGCTCTGTCTAATATACAGTTTCCCCTTTGTCCATATCCTATTTTTTTCTTTTTTTAAATTTAAATTCAATTAACCAACATATAGTACACCATTACTTTTTGATGTAGTGTTCAATGATTCATTAGTTGTATATAACACCCATTATATATACTACTGAATATTGATAAGAATGTGCAGCAACTGGGACTTTTATACATTGCTAGCAGGAAGACAAAATAGCCACTTTGATCAAGTTTGACAGTGACTTATAAAGTTAAAAATACACACCATAGGACCCATTCCTAGGTTTTTGGTTTTGTTTTATTTTTAAAGATATAAAATATTTTCATCAACACAAGACTGCCTCATGTTGCCCTTTGAAAAAATTATTGAAGTATAATTCACATAACATGGACTTAACCTACTTAAAGTGTACAATTCAGTGGTTTTTAAGAGTTACACATATGTGCAACCATCACCATAGTCACTATTAGAACATTCTGATCACCTCAAAAAGAAACTCCACAGCCTTTATTATGACCCATTCCTGTCATTCATAAGCAATCATCAATCTACTTTCTGTCTCTATAATTTGCCTATTCTGGATATTTCATATAAATGGAATCATAGGATATGTAGTATTTTGTGACTGCTTTATTTCACTTAGCATAATGTTTTGAAGGTTCAACCATGTCGTAGCGTGTATTAGTACTTCATTCCTTCTTATGGTCAGATAATATTACATTGTTTGGAATACCACATTTGGCTTATCTATTCATCTGTTAATGGACATGTGGGTTGATTTCACCTTTTTAATGATTATGTGTAATGCTGCCATCAACATTTGTGTTCACATTTTTGTATGGACGTGTTTTCATTTCTCGTGAATATATACATAGGAGTATTGCTAGGTCAAATGGTGACTCCATAATTAACTGTTTGAGGAACTTCTAGACTACCTTCCAAATGGCTGCACCACTGTACATTTGTGTTTTTTTTGTTTTATTTCGTTTTGTTTAAGATTTTATTTGTTTATTTGACAGAGAGAGATCACAAGCAGGCAGAAAAGCAGGCAGAAATGGAGGGGGAACCGTGTTCCCTGCTCAGCAGAGAGCCGGATGCGGGGCTCAATTCCAGGACCCTGAGATCATGACCTGAGCTGAAGGCAGAGGCTTTAACTTACTGAGCCACCCAGGAGCCCCACATTTTACATTTGTTATCAGCAATATATGAGGGCTCTAATTTATCCTCATTCTCACCAATGATTCTTGTTATCTGACGTTTTTATTATAGCCATCTGAGTGTGGAAAAGTATCTCCACTTGCATTTCCCTAGTGACTAAATATGGTGAGCATCTTTTAATGTACTTATCAGTCATTTAAATATCTTATTTAGAAAATGTCTTCTCAGATCTTTTGCCAATTTTTAAATTGGATTATGTCTTTATTAATGAGTTGTAAGAGTATTTTATACATTCTAATACAAGTTCCTTCTTGGATATATGATTTACAATTATTTCCTCCCATTCTGCAGGTTGTACATTTACTTTCTTGATAGTGTCTTGAAGCATAGAAGTCCTCAGTTTTGATGAAGTCCAATTTATTTTTTCATTTGTTGCTTATTCTTCTCATCTCATACCTAAGAAACTGTTGATAAATCTGAGGTTATGTAAATTTATCCCTGTGTTTTCTACTAAGAATTTTATAGCTTTGGCTCTAATATTTAAGATTTTGATCCATTTTTTATATTATCCATTCTGTGACATTTTTATTTAAATTCAATTAATTAACATGTGGTGTATTACTAGTTTCAGAGATAGAGTTCAGTGATTCGCCAGTGATGTTACCTAGTACTCATGACACATCATGTGTCCTCCGTAATGCCCATCACCCAGTCACCCACCTCCCTCCAGCAACCCTCAGTTTTATTTCCTATGATTAAGAGTTTATATGGTTTGTCTCCCTCTCTGAATTCATCTTGTTTTATATTTCCCTCCCTTCCCTATGATCCTGTTTTTTTTTATTAAATTCCACATATGATAATTCTATTTCTCTGATTGACTTATTTCACTTAGCCTAATACCCTTTGGTTCCATCCACATCATTGCAAATGACCAGATTTCATTTTTCTTGATGCCTGAGTAGTATTCCATTGTGCATCTATACCACATCTTCTTTATTCATTCATCTGTCAATGGACATCTGGGCTCTTTCCATAGTTTCTCTACTGTGGACATTGCTGCTAGAAATATTGTGGTGCAGGTGCCCCTTCAGATAATTACATTCGTATCTTTGGAGTAAATCCCTAGTAGTGCAATTGCTGGGTCATAGGGTAGCTCCGTTTTCAACTTTTTTGAGGAAGCTCCACACTGTTTTCCAGAGTGGCTGCACCAGGTTGCATTCCCACCAACAGTGTAAGAGGGTTCCCCCTGGGACACCTGGGTGGCTCAGTTGGTTAAGCATCTGCCTTCAGCTCAGATCATGATCCCAGGGTCCTGGGATCAAGACTCACATTGGGCTCCCTGCTCAACAGTGAGTCTGCTTCTCCTGTCCGTCTGCCCCACCGCCTGCTTGTTCTCTCTCTCTCTGTCTCTCTCTCAATCGCTCTCTCTCTCTCCCCCCCAACTCAAATAAGTAAATAAATAAATAAAATCTTTAAAAAATTATTTTCAACAAAGTAACTCAGTAAAGAAAAATAATATTTTCAACAAACGTTGCTGGAACAATTTGACATCCATTTGTTTAAATAATGAACTTCAGTTCATACAACATATATTTTTTTAAATCTCAAAATGGAGTAAAGACCTAAATGTAAGAGCTAAAACTATAAACTTTCTAAGAGAAAACATATGAGGAAACCTTAGTAACTGGGGGTTCTTAACAATAACACAAAAGCATGAAATATGACAAGAAATATAAAACATATGTCATTAACATTAAAACATTGGAGTGAAGTAAAGGAAGATAAAGAGTAAGAAGAACCAGGAACCTATCTTTCCACCTAGATGAAAATTGTACTGGTAGAAACTGTCTGATAAGTATACTGGAATTCAAGTTTATTTGAATGATTGCCACTACCGAGGGAAAGCTTGGCTGGTAAATTACAGTACATTTTTATTAATTTCCATTTCAGCACAGTAATGGCTACCCATCTTCTTTCCACCAAGCCTATGGCAAGCAGCCATAATCTTGGTTCCTGGTGTGGCGTTCTGGAACCACTGTGGGCAAGAAGGACCTTGTCCCCAAATATTAGTGATTGTTATTGCCACTGTGAACAATAAGGACTTTGTCCTCAAATACTGGTATTTGGTATTCTGATTTTTTTATTTTATTTTTTCAGTGTTCCAAGATTTATTGTTTATGCATCACACCCAATGCTCCATGCAATATGTGCCTTCTTTAATACCACCAGACTAACCCATCCCCCTTCTACCCTTCCTTCCAAAACCCTCGGTTTGTTTCTCTGATTTTTGAATGATTTTGACCACTGAGATGCAGGTCCAGAGGCTGACCACTGTTGTTTTAACTTGCACCAATTGAAATTCCTTCCAGGGGATTTAAAGGAACATCCCTTGGGGTATTTTTTCTGTTTTTCTTTTTACAAAACTTTTTCCCCCTTTGAGAGTCAGACATTTAAGGATGATGATGTTCAAAATCTAACAAGTGTACAGGGGAATTTAGAAAACCTCTATGCATGCCCAAGGAAACAAAGTCTCAGAAAAGACAAGAGAAGATCTCAGGTTTTCATCTCAAGCTGATCTCAAGCAAAGACACCCTTGAACAACTGAAAAAAAAAAAAAAAAAAAAAGAAGAGCAGATTCTGGGGAAGGGGAACAATCTGATTCCAGAGTTAAAACATTATGAAATTCAAATGTCCAGTTTTGAACAACAAAAAAAATCACAAACATACAAAAGCAAATATTTGTCCCATTTAAAGGAACAAAATAAATTGCAATGAACTGTCCTTGAGGAACCCCAGACATCAGACTTAGTAGATAAAACATTAAAAAACAATTTTCTTAAAGATGCTCAAAGAGCTAAAGGAAAACATGGAAAAAGACAGGAAAATGATGTACGAACAAAATGAGAATATCAATAAAGAGGTAGAATTTATTTTTTAAAAGGAATTCTTGGAGAAGGGAGTTGAGGGAAATTGGAAGGGGAGGTGAACCATGAGAGACTATGGACTCTGAAAAACAACCTGAGGGTTTTGAAGGGGCGGGGTGGGAGGGTGGGGGAACCAGGTGGTGGGTATTAGGGAGGGCACAGATTGCATGGAGCACTGGGTGTGGTGAAAAAACAATGAATACTGTTACGCTGAAAATAAATAAAAAATTTAATTTAAAAAAAAAGGAATTCTTGAACTGAAAAGTACAATAAGTGACATAAAAATTCACTAGAATGTTTTAAAAGCATATTGGAGCAAGCAGAAGAAAGAACTGGCAAATTTTAAGATAAGACCATTGACATTATAAAGTCTGAGGAACAAAAAGAAAAAGAAATGGAGAAAAGTGAACAGAACCTAAATGACCTGTAGGACACTATTAAACAGTCCAACACGAATATGTCTTGTGGGAATTGCATAAGTAGAAAATAGTGAGTAGAAAGAACATGTGAGGAAGTGATGGCTGAGAACTCCCCAAATTTGATGTAAGACACGAATCTACAAATCCAGGAAACTCAACAAATTCTAACGAGGATAAACAAACCAACAAGAAACCCACACCAAGACACATTATAGTCAAACTATGAAAAGCCAAGACAATCTTGAAAGCAGCAACAGAAAAGCAACTCCTCACAAGAAGGTTATCAACCAATTTATCATGAGAAATCTTGGAGGCCAGAATGCACTGCGCTGATATATTCAAAGTGTTTAAAGGAAAAAAAAAAATCCACTATGATTTCTATATCTACCCAAGCTATCCTCCAAAAATAAGGGAGAAATTAAGACATTCTCAGATAAACAAAAACAGACAGAGTGTTTTACCACTAGAGCTGTTCCACAAGAAATGCTAAAGGGAATCCTTCAAATTGAAATGAAAGGATGCTATCCAGAAAATCAAAACTATATGTGTTCATTCAATTTTATCTTGTAATTCCATTTCTTCATTTTCCACATTATTTAAAAGACAAGTGCATAAAAATTACTAATCTATGGCATTGAGCACCAAAAATATAAATACGTTATTTGTGACATCAGAAACTAAAAAAAGGGAGAATTAGCTGTATAGGAAGAGAGTTTTTGTATGACACTGAGTTTAAGTTAGTATAAATTCAAATTAGATTGTTTTAACTTTAGGATATTAAATTTAATCCTCATGGTAATTACCAAAAAAAGTATACAACATACACAAAAGGAAATAAGGAAATAAAAACTTTTTTATTATTATGTTATGTTAGTCACCATACAGTACATCATTAATTTTTGATGTAGTGTTCCAAGATTCATAGTTTGCATATAACACCCAGTGCTCCATGCATTATGTGCCCTCCTCAATACTCATCACTGGGCTAACCAAAAACTTTACTACAGAAATTATTAACTAAACACAAAAAGACAGTAATGGAGAGAATGAGGTATACAAAAAGCCTATGAGGAATATAAGAAAGCAATAGCACAATAATAGAATTCCTTCCTTATTAGTTACTACTTTATGTAACTAAATTAAACCCACTAGTCAAATGACAGTCATTAACAATGGATTAAAACACATGATCCAACTATATGCTTCCTATAAGTGTTCACTTTCAATCCAAAAACTCAAATAGGTTGAAAGTGAAAGGACAGAAAAGGAAATTCCATGCAAATAATAAATAAAAGAGAGTTACAATGATTATACCAATATCAGACAAAAAGATTTTAAATTTAAAAAATTATAAGGATATTATACGTTAATAAAAGGTTTATAGAAAGAAGATATACCATTATCAAACCTAATAACAAACCCTCAAAATACATGAAACAAAACTGACAGTATTGAAGGAGGACATAGTTCTACAGTCATGGGTGGGGACTTCAATAGCTAACTTTACAATAATACATAGAACAACCAGACAGATTATAAGAAGGAAATAAAACAGTTGAACACAAGAAACCAACTAGACCTAACAGACATTCTTCTCAAGAGCACATGGGAAATTCTCTAGGATAGACCATAAATTACATCATAAAACACATCTCAATAGATCTCTTAAAACAGATATCATACAAAGTATTTTCACTTACAAGAGGATGCAGTTACAAACCAATGGCAAAAAGAGAAAATTTTCACATATATGTGGAAATTAAACAATACATTCTTAAATAACAAATCATGAGGGAATAAAAAAAATACTTAGAGTCAACTGAAAAAGAAAACACAACATACCAAAACATATGGAATGCCACAAAAGCAGTCCTCAAAGGAAATTTATAGTTGTAAATATCTACTCCAAAAAGGAAGAAAGATCTCAAATCAATAACCTAACTTCTCAACTTAGGGTATTAGAAAAAGCAGCATAAAAAGAATCCAAGGCTAATAGAAGAAATGAAATAATAAAGATTAGAATGAATTTTAAATAGAGAATAGGAAAATAATAGAGAAAACTAATGAAACCAAAAGTTGGTTATTTGAAAAGTTCAACAAAACTAACAAAACTTTAGGGTGAAAGTAAGATCCAATCATTAAACTGGGACATTACTACCAACCTTACAGAGACTTAAAAATTATAAGTATGTAACCATAAACAATTGTATGTCAACAGATTATATAATCTGTTTATACATCTGATTATATAATCTGATTATATATCTGTTAGATAACCTGACTCAAGAAGAAATAGAAAATCTCAACAGACCTATAATAAGTAAAGATTTAAGAAATATTAAAACCTCCCAAATTCCACAATGAGTGAAATCATATGGTTTTTGTCTTTCTCTGATTAATTTTGCTTACCGTGATACTCTCTAGCTCCATCCATGTCATTGCAAATGACAAGATTTTGTTCTTTTTTATGGCAGGTAATATTTCATTGTGTATGTATACTGTATCTTCTTTATCCATTCATCAGTTCATGGACACTTAGGCTGTTTCCATTATATGGCTATTGTAGCTAATTCTGCTGTATACAACATGGTGAATATATCCCTTCAAATTAGTATTTTTGTATTCTTTGGGTAAATACCTAGCAGTACAATTGCTGGAATCATATGGCAGATCTATTTTTAACTCCTTGAGGAACCTCTGTACTGTTTTCCAGAGTGACTACACCAGTTTGCATTCCCACCAACAGTGCAAGAGGGTTCCCCTTTCTCTGCATTCTCACCAACATTTGTTGTTTCCCCTCTTGTTAATTTTAGCCATTCTGACAGGTGTGAAGTGATATCTCATTATAGTTTTAACTTGTATTTCCCTGGTGGTGAACGATGTTGAGCATCTTTTCATGTGTCTGCTGGCCATCTGTACATCTTCTTTGGGAAAATGTCTATTCATGTCATCTGCCCATTTTTGAATTGAATTATTTGATTTTTAGTTGTTGAGTTTTATAAGTTTTTTTATATATTTTGGACACTAGTCCTTATCAGATATGTCATTTACAACTTTCTTCTCCCATCCTGTAGGTTGCCTTTTAGTTTTGTTGATTGTTTCCTTCACTGTGCAGAAGCTTATAATTTTGATGAAGTTCCAATACTTAAGTTTTGCTTTTGTTTCCCTTGCCTCAGGAGACATATCTAGCAAGAAGTTGCTATGGCTGATGTCAAAGAGGTTACTGCCTGTGTTCTCCTCTAGAATTTTAATGGTTTCCTGTCTCACAATTAAATGTTTAATCCATTTTGAATTTATTTTCTGTATGATGTGAGAAAGTGGTCCAGTTTCATTCTTTTGCTTGTTGCTGTCCAGTTTTCCCAACACTATTTGTTGTAGAGACTGTCTTTTTTTCATTGGATATTCTCTTCTTCTTTATCGAAGACTACTTGATATAGTTTTGGGTTCATTGCTGGCTTTTTCTCTTCTGTTCCATTGATCTTTGTGTCTACTTTTGTGCTGGTACCATACTGACTTGATCACTACAGCTTTGTAATATAACTTAAAGTTTGGAATTGCAATGCTTCCAGATTTTCTTTTTTCTTTCTTCTTCTTTTTTTTAATTTCAAGAGTTTTTGTAAAGATTTTTATGTATTTATTTGTCAGAGAGAGAGAGATACCACAAGCAGTGGAAGAGGCAGACAGAGCAGGCAGAGGGAAAAGCAAGCTCCCTGCTGAGCAAGGAGCTGGATGCTGGACTCAATCCCAGGACCCTGGATTGACTTGAGCCGAAGGCAGATGCTCAGCTGACCGAGCCACCCAGGCATCCTGAGTTTCAAGTTTTTATTTAAATTCTATTTCTATTCTATTAGTTAACATATAGTGTAAAATTAGTTTCAGGTATAGAATTTAGTGACTCATCACTTACATACTCAATGCTCATGAAAAGTGCTCTCCTTAATACCCATCACCTATTTAACCCATCCCCACATCCACCTTCCCTCCAGCAACCCTCAGTTTGTTCTCTATAATTAAGAGTCTGTTTTATGGGGGCTCCTGGGTAGCTCAGTGTGTTGAGCCTCTGCCTTCAGCTCAGGTCGTGGTCTCAGGGTCCTGGGATCGAGCTCCGCATTGGGCTCTCTGCTCATCAGAGAGCCTGCTTCCCCCTCTCTCTCTGCCTGTCTCTCTCTGTGATCTCTCTCTCTTTCTCTCTCTCTCTCTCTCTCTCTGTCAAATAAATAAATTTTTTAAAAAGAGAGCCTGTTTTATGGTTTGCCTCTTCCTCCCCATGTTCATTTGTTTTGTTTCTTAAATTTCACATATGAGTGAAATCATATGGTATTTGTCTTTCTCTGATTGATTTATTTTGTTTACCATTATACTCTCTGGCTCCATCCACATTTTTGCAAATGGCAAGGTTTCATTCTTTTTTTATGGCTGAGTAAATACATAAAATATATATCTTGTATATATATTATAATAAAGTTTAAAATATATATAAATCAAATTTAAATATATATATAAATTATCCATTCATTAGTTGATGGACATTTGGGCTCTTTCCATAATTTGCTATTGTTAATAATCCTGTTATAAATATTGAGGTACATATATCCCTTCAAATCAGCATTTTTGCATCCTTTGGGTAAATAACTTAATAGTGCCATTGCTGGATTGTAAGATAGTTCTATTTTTAATTTTTTGAGAAACTTCCATGCTGTTTTCCAGAATGGCTGCACCAGTTTGCATTCCCACCAACAGTATAAGAGAATTTCCCTATCTCTGCATCCTCTCCAACATCATAGGGGATAAAAGAGAAGGGCAAACCGAGAAACACACTCTTCACTCTAGAGAACAAACTCATGGTTACCAGAGCGGCAGATGGATTAAATAGGTGATAGGGATTAATTAAGGAGTGCACTTGTGATGAGCACCAGGTTTTGTACGTAAGTGTTGAATCACCAAATTGTACACCTGAAAATAACTTACATTTTATGTTAACTAATTCAAATAAAAACTGAAAAAGAAAAAATAACGGTAATTTAAAACCTCCCAACAAAGAAAAGTACTGGACCAGATGGCCTTACTAGTGAATTCTACCAAACATTTTACAAAGAATTAACAAAAATCTTTCTTAAGGGGCACCTGGGAGGCTCAGTCATTAAGCAGCTGCCTTCAGCTCAGGTCATGATCCTAGGATCCTGGGATTGAGCCCCCACATTGGGCTCCCTACTCAGCGGGAAGCCTGCTTCTCCCTCTCCCCTCCCCCTGCTTGTGTTCTTTCTCTCACTGTGTCTCTCTGTGTCAAATAAACAAAATCTTTTTAAAAAATCTTCTTTAAATTTTTCCCCCAAAATTGGGGTGCCCAGGTAGCTCAGTCGGTTGGGGGTCTACCTTTGGCTTGCATCGTGGTCTCAGGATCCTGGGGTCAAGCCCCCTGTTGGCTCCCTCATCAGTGAGAAGCCTGTTTCTCCTTCTCCCTCTCCCTCTGCCACTCCCCATACCTGTGTGCTCTTGCTCTCTGTCAAATAAATATTAAAAATCTTTTTAAAAATTAATTAATTAATTTAAAATTTCCCCCCAAAATGGAAGAAGCAGTACCACTTCCTAACTCACTCTTTGAGGCTAGCCTTACCTTGATACCATACCCAAATAAATATATCACAAGAAAAGAAAATTATAGACCAATATACATTGCTCATATAGATGCAAGAACCCTCAACAAAATATTACCAAATCAAGTCCAGCAGCATGATCAAGTGGAATTTATTCAAGGAATGCAAAAGTGGGTGATGATAAGATTCTATCAATATAATATATACTTTAATAGAAAAAGGGGGAAAGCCCCAGCTGATGCAGAAAACATATTTGACAAAATCCAACACTCTCTCATGATAAAAAAAAAAACTTAGAAAACTAAGAATAGAAGGAAAATTACTCAATATGATATAGGGTTTCATTAAAAACCCATAATTAATGTAATACTCAACGGAAACTGAGAGATTTTCCCCCTAAATCAGAAACAAGTTCAGGATGCCTTCTTCCACCACTGTTACCCACATTGTAAAGGATGTTCTAGCCAGCGCTATTAAACAAGAAAAATAAATGAAAACATCCAAACTGAAAGGAAAGGGTACCACTATATTTGCACATGACATAATCCTATATATAGAAAATACCAAGTAACCCACAAGAAAGCTACTAAAGCAAATAAATTTAGCAAAGCTGCAGGGCATGAAACCAACTCTGAAAAACCTGTTGTGCTTATAGTACACCAGGAATAAACAATCCAAAAAGAAAATAAGAAATTCTATTTCTAATAGCATCCCCCCAAATTAATATTTAGGAATAAATTTAATTATGGAGGTGAAAAATTTGTATGTTGAAAAACACAAAATGTGCTGAATCTGTAAAACACTTTAACTAGCATTGACATCGTAACAATATTAAGATTTTTCATCTATGAACATGGGTTTTTTTCCTAATTATTTATGTGTTCTCTAATTTCCTTTAGCAATGTTCTTATAGTATTCAATGCACCAGTCTATTACCTCCTTTGTTATTCTTCAGTGTTTTTTTTTCTTGTTGATATTATTGTAAGTGGAATTATTTTCTCTCTTTTTAAAAAGATTTACTAATTTGAGAGAGAGAAGGAGAGAGAATGGGGGGGAGGGACAAAGGGAGAATCTCAAGCAGACTCACCACTGAGCACGGAGCCTGATGCAGGGCCTGATCCCACAACTCTGAGATCATGACCCAACCGAAAATCAAGAGTCAGACCAACTGAGCCATGCAGTTGCTTCTGGAACTATTTTCTTTTCTTTTCTTTCTTTTTTAAAAAGGTTTTATTTATGTATTTGTTAGAGACAGAGAGAGAGTCAGCAAAAGCTGGAAAAGTGGCAGGCAGAGGGAGAAGCAGGCTCCCCACAGAGCAAGGAACCCAATGTGGGACTCCATCCCAGGACCCTGGGATCATGACATGAACAGAAGGTAGATGCTTAACCAACTGAGCCACCCAGGCATCCCTGAAATGGTCTTCTTTAGTTCTTCTTCAGATTTTTCAGTGTTAGTGGGTAGAAATGTAATTAATTTGTTTACTGATTTTGTACGCTGCTATTTTGATGAATTTATTTATTAGTTATAATAGTTTTTGTCCAATCTTTAGGGTTTTCTACATATGAGATCATGTCACCTACAGAGATACTTTTCTTTCTTTCTCTCTAATTTGGATACAATAGAATATCATTCAATGAAAGGAATGAAACTTTGAAATATGCTATAACAAGGACCTCCAAACACTATGCTAAATTTATTATTATTTTTAAAGATTTATTTAGTTACTTTAGAGAGAGAGAGAGAGAAGAGTGTGTATAAGCACAGGGGTGGGGAGAGAGAGAGAATCCCAAGCAGACTCCTCATTGAGCACAATGTGGGGTTTTATCTCTCAACCCTGAGATCATTACCTGACCTGAAACCAAGAGTCAGAGGCTTAACTGACTGAGCCACCCAGGCTGTTGGCCCCAATCTTCAAAGCAGTGATTTCCACAATAGCCAAACAGTGGAAAGAGCCAAGATGTCCATCAACAGATGAAGGGATACAGAAGATGTGGTATATATATATACACGATGGAATATTACTCAGCTATCAGAAAGGATAAATACTTACCATTTACATTGACATGGATGGAACTAGAGAGTATTATGCTGAGCAAAATAAGTCAATCAGATTAGGACAATTATCATACGGTTTCACTCATGTGTGGAATATAAGAAACAGGGCAGAGGACCGTAGGGGAAGGGAGGGAACAGAATGAGAACTCATCAGAGAGGGAGAAAAACCATGAGAGATTCTTACTATAGGAAAAAAACTGAGGTTTTCTGGAGGGGAGGTGGGCAGGGGGATGGGCATTAAGGAGGGCACATGATGTGATGAGCACTGGGTGTTATATGCAACTGATAAACTGTTGAACACTACATCTAAACTAATGATGTACTGTAAGTTGGCTAATTGAATTTAAGAAGAAAAAAAAAAGCTTCAGGGTTTTTCTCCTCCCTCCCTTCCCCCTCCTCCTCTCCTTCACCTTCACCTTCTCCCTCTCATTACTCACTCCGGGGCAAAAGAGCTACCAAGTCATGAGGACACTCTGACACTCTTTGGAGAGGCCCATGTGGAGAAACTGAGGCTTCCAGCCAACAGCCAGTAAGGAACTGAGGCCTGCTAACACCCACATGAATTAACCTTTGGCTCCTGATGACCCTTCCAATCATTGTGATGTGAAAATGTTGGGGTCCAGGAGCAAATGGTCAAGAAAGAATTCTTGAGTCATCTTTGGTGCAAAAAGTGTGGTTTAATTAAAGCACAGGGACAGGACCCACCCATGGGCAGAAAGAACGGCCCTGGGATAGTGATGAGTGGCTGATTATATACTTCCAAGTTGGGTGGGGGTTAGGGATAAGTCTCTGAGGAATTTGGAAGCAAAGTTTCCAAGACCTTGAGGGGCTAGCTCTTGTTAGGATGAGGTCATTTAAGGTCTAGTAAAACTTTAGTCATGACACCCTTCAGATGTATATCAGTGGGCCAGATGCTTAGAGGATGACTGCCAACATGTATTTGGTCAGGAGAGGGGGAGGTGGGTAAAGATAAAGGAAGTTTCCAAAG
Source organism: Martes martes (assembly GCF_963455335.1). Taxonomy (NCBI): domain Eukaryota; kingdom Metazoa; phylum Chordata; class Mammalia; order Carnivora; family Mustelidae; genus Martes; species Martes martes. Next base: position 62,879,885 of record NC_137901.1, read on the forward strand.
GAATTTTCATATGTTAAAGTAGACTTACAGGATCCTGAAGGTCAGGCTAATGTCAAGCTAAGGGTTTTTTTTACCTTTAGCAAAACATTAACATTGAGGCAGTTGAGTTCCTGGAGAAAGGCAGTTGAGTTCCTGCCTGTCCCAAGTACTTGTCAATGGGCTGTAAGATATAAGGAAGTTTAATTTTTTTTCTTTGTTTTCCACATCAGTTGCAGCTCCTGCTGACAGCTTGACTACAATCTCATGAGAGATCGTGAGGCAGTCTCACTCAGATTATTACAAAAAAATTCAAGATTTTTGTACAGATTTTGCTATAAAAATTGTATGCGGTAATAAATATTTGTTGTTTTAAAGTGCAAAAATGGGGAAATTTTTTATGCAGCCATACAAAATACAATTGAATACTCACTGAATTTTCACAAAAGGAAAACACTCATATAATCAACACTCAGAATAAGAAGCAGAACAGTAACATCATGCCTGATGTACCCTGCCTTCTCTCTCCAGTCACAAAACCCACCCGAACTACAAACGACAACAAAACCCCAAAAGTACCAAGTTATTTTTTTTTTTTGGTTAAGATTTATTTATTTCTTTATTTGACACAGAGGGAGAGAGAGAGAGAGAGAGATCACAAGTAGGCAGAGTGGTAGGCAGAGGCAGAGGGAGAAGCAGGCTCCCTGCCAAGCAAGGAGCCCGATGCAGGACTGGATCCCAGGACACTGGGATCATGACCTGAGCTGAAGGCAGCCGCTCAACTGACTGAGCCACCCGGGCGTCCCAGTATCAAGTTACTTTTTATACATAAATTAGTTTCGACTATTTTTGTTCCTTAAATGAATGACATCATAAATATGTCCTCTTTTGTGTCTGATTTCTTTTACTCAACATTATGTCTGTGAGCTTCTGCCGTAACATTGTGTGTAGTCTTAGATCATCTATTCTCATTGCTTTATAACATTCCATTGTGTGATCACAATACAACTTATTCATATCCATTCTGCTATTAGTGGGCATTTGGTGGTTTCAATTTGGGGGTGTTGTAAATAGTACTGCAGTGAATGTCCTGTGTTTTGTTTTTTTTTTAAAGATTTTATTTTATTTATTTGACAGACAGAGATCACAAGTAGGCAGAAGGCAGCCAGAGAGAGAGAGAGGGGAATGTTCTGGTTTTAACACATGTCTTCTGATGAATATATTTATGTATTTTTGCTGGGCATACACCCAGAAGTAGAATTACTAGATCACCATGTAGTCTTTCTTTTTTAATACTTGAGATACTGTAATTTTTTTTTCCCCATCTGAACAATCACTCCAATACATGAATTATTTGTGGGTCTATTTCTGCTGTCTTTATTTCTTCTTGTTCTACCCCACTGTACCTTATTTCCTTCTATAATCATAGTTGATTGTGCACTACTAATTTCCTTGGAATAGTATTGGTCAGACACTTTTGAGGTGTAGGATGAAGGTACCTTTTTCTGAAGGTCACTAGAATTGCTTCATCTAGGCCCCTAGGTGGCACTACCAGGCTAGGAGCACCACAGACTAAATTCATGGCTTGGGGTTTTATGGACAAACAAAAAGATATAAATCTGGCCTGCCAGTGTGTGCAAGGCCTGGCTTATGGTTACATCTTACAGAGAGGTCTGCCTCCCCACCTTGCTCTGTTAAACCACCCAAGCAACTTTCTTTGATGTCCCCTCCAAGTGGAGTTGGATTGCTGCTGAGTCATCCTGACCCGAGGGCAACATCTGGGGTCCCACTTGTATGTGAGGGAGGTCTTCTATTAGATTCCTTGAGCAGACTCTGTGTTTTGTCTTTTGTCCATGCACCTCTTTGGGGGGCTCAGACAGGAGACACATTCACCACCTGGGGCATGTTTTGCTCATGCTGGAACAGGAAGCTCTCAGAAGAGTAACTGACGTCTTGAAAGGATGGGATATAGAACTCATGCCATGTCATTTCCATCTACATTACATTGGCCCAAACAAGTCATATGGTTAAGCCTAAAAATACCATAGGAAAATACGCTTCATCTCAATAGTGGGAATAGTAGAATAGTAGAAAGAAAGTAAGTATTACTTGAATTATAATCCAAACTATCTCAACCCACAATTTTGTTCATGAATATTCATTATAATTCTTTTTTTTTTTAAAGATTTTATTTATTTATTTGACAGAGATCACAAATAGGCAGAGAGGCAGGCAGAGAGAGAGAGGACAGAAAGCAGGCTTCCCGCTGAGCAGAGAGCCTGATGTGGGGCTCGATCCCAGGACCCTGGGATCATGACCTGAGCCGAAGGCAGAGGCTTTAACCCACTGAGCCACCCAGGCACCCCTCATTATAATTCTGCATGAAAAATATTCTCATCCCTTCCCGAGGCCTCAAAACCTCCATTAATCACAGCATCGGGCTTGAAGTCCGGGATTTCAAGATCTGTATCAGCTGGGATGTAGATGTACACACTAAACATACAAATTACTTGCCCCCTCTCCCTGTCCCAACCCCACCTAACATACAGTGGTGGAAAGGGACAGGAAACAATAAATACTCCCAGTGGCAAAGAATGGGAGTGGTAAAGTGGAGGGATGAGAGGCACACTGAAATCACTGGCCCTTAGTAATTATAAAGTTCTGGGCACAAGTTGCCAGGCATCCCTAGCCTGTGGGGAGGAAATTGTCCTTATGAACCGTTCCCCAGCTCACCATTGTCCACTATTCTTGGTTCCACTCTCTGGGAGATCGTTGCTTTTCCATCAATCTCCTTGGCCACTTCTGAAGAATACATCGAAGAAAATACCCTTATGGTGGTTGATAGGTTTCTCAACATGCTCAACCTGCAGAAAGTTCAGGGCCCAGAAGTCTTTTTATCTCAAACAGAGTCACTGTCTTTTAGTCTATTGTGATGGTGCCTTTACCAATATCACTCACAAAATCTTTGTGGATGTCTTAGTCCTTCGGGCTGTTCTAACAGAATACCACAGACTGGGTGGCTTACAAACAACAGAAATTTATTCCCACCATTCTGGAGGCTGGAAATCCAACATGGTTGGGTTCTGGTGATGGCTCCCTTTCAGGTTATAGGTTGCCAGCTTCTCATGCATCCTCACAAGGTAGAAAGGGCAAGGGAGTTTTCTCAGGCCTCTTTTATAAGAGCAATGATCTTACTATTCATGAATGTTCCACCCTCACCCCCAAAGAACTACCTCTGAATACCATCGTCTTGGGATTAAGGTTTCAACATATGAATTTGGTTGTGGGGTCGGGGGGAAGATACAAACATTCACCCCTTTGCAATGGGCTTTCCAAGTATTTGATTCTATGGGCCAAAGTCATGAGTCAACTCCATATGCCAAAAACCACACCCAACGTTCTTTTCAAGACATGCCTCTGAATTTATTTTGAGCACATTAGGCTTCTACAGAAACATACTCTTATCCAGCTGAAAGGATCTACCTAGTACCACCCTAACAAAGTGGGTCACAGCTACATCTTCTATTGATATTTACCCTGAGTCCATGTCTTACCGGCCAAGTTGTATTTTATTTTTTTTGTTGTTGTGTTATGTTAGTCACCATAAAATATACCATTAGTTTTTCATGCAGTGTTCCAAGATTCATTGTTTATGTACAACACCCAGTGTCCCATGCAATACATGCCCTCCTTAATACCCACCACTAGGCTCACCCATCCCCCCACCCCCTCCCCTCTAAACCCGTCAGTTTTGGGGCGCCTGGGAGTCTCAGTTGGTTAAGCCACTGCCTTCGGCTCAGGTCATGATCCCAGAGTCCTGGGATTGAGCCCCATATGGGGCTTCCCCTGCTCTGCTTCTTCCTCTCCCTCTGCCTCTCCCCTTGCTTGTGCTCTCTTTCTGTCAAATAAATAAATAAAATCTTAAAAAAAAATAAAACTCTCAGTTGGTTTCTCAGAGTCCACAGTCTCTCATGGTTGTCTCCCCCTCCAATTTGCCCCCAATTCACTTTTCCTTTCCTTCTCCTAATGTCCTCCATGTTACTCCTTATGTTCCACAAGTAAGTGAAACCATATGATAATTGACTTTCTCTGCTTGACTTATTTCACTCAGCATAATCTCCTCCAGTCCCATCCATGTTGATGCAAAAAGCTGGGTATTCGTCCTTTCTGATGGCTGAGTAATAATCCATTGCATATATGCCCCACATCTTCTTTATCCATTCGTCTGTTGAAGGGCATCTTGGCTCTTTCCACAGTTAGGTTATTGTGGACTCTGCTGCTATGAACATTGGAGTACAGATGGCCCTTCTTTTCACTACATCTGTATCTTTGGGGTAAAGATCGAATAGTGTAATTGCCAGGTCATATGGTAGGTCTATTTTTTAATTTTTTGAGGAATCTCCACACTGTTTTCCAAAGTCGCTGCACCAACTTGCATTCCCACCAACAGTGTAAGAGGGTTCCCCTTCCTCCACATCCTTGCCAACATTTGTTGTTTCCTGCCTTGTTAATCTTTACTGGCCAAGTTTTAGATATGGACTTCTTCCTAAGGTTGTGTAGGTAATGGCCTCACATTTGGTTTAGAAACAGTCTCATCTTTCAATGCTGCCACTTTTGCACTTTTGTCATTGCTTCTAAATTCAACTTGCAAATTGGTCATTTTCTTTAAAAAAAAAATTTATTTATTTGAGAGAGAGAGTGAGTATACAAGTGTGCCCCAGTAGGGGGAAGGGGTAGAAGGATAGGGGGAAGGAAGCTTCCTGGCCAAACAGGGAGCCCGATGTGGGGCTCAATCCCACGATCCTGACATCATGACCTGAGCCGAAGGTAGACCCTTAACTGACTGAGCCACCCAAGTGCCCCACAAATTGGTCATTTTCTGAGTGCATTTTTGTGTGTGTGGTAGAACCCTATCAAGTGAAGACAGAAGCAACCAGCCCATGTGTTCAACATTTGCCTTATTCGTTCTACCCAATCGGTACACTTTCTTTCCCATAAATTACTTATAAGTTTACTAGGGTTGTCATAACAAAGTACCAAAGACTGGGAGACTTAGGCATCAGAAATTTATTTTCTCAAAGTTCTGGAGGCCAGACATTAAGGAAAAAAAAAAAAAAAGCAAAAACACTGTCAGCAGGGTTGTTTCTCCTCGGGTCACTCTCCTTGGCTTGTAAATGGTCTTCATTTCCCTGTGTCCTCAGATGGCCATTTCTGTGTCTTTTTCTAATCTCTTTTTATAGGGACCAATCAGATTGGATTAGGCCCACCCATACAACATCATCTAACTTAATCACCTCTTTTAAAGACCCTGTGTCCAAATACAGACACATTCTGAGACACTGGAGTTTAGGACTTCAACATGACTTTTGGAGGAACATAATTTAACCCATAACATTTACCAGAGGCAAGTCTGTCAATTAATAATACAGAGCTCCAATTTTTCAGGTTTGTTAAGCTGTTTGTTACTACCCCACCACCTGGTACCAAAGCAATGCCATATATTTCTGGGTTTTGTTATGCAAGTACATCATTTCTAGGTACCAATTTCTGTATCCATCAATATTACCACAATAATGTAATTACCACATTGCCACAATTATGTAACAACCTCAACCTCTCTGTGACTTATGCTTATAACCACATTTACTTCATTTTAAAAAAAGATTTTATTTATTTGACAGTGAGAGAGACAGCGAGAGAAGGAACACAAGCAGGGAGAGCAGGAGAGGGAGAAGCAGGCTCTCTGTGGAGCAGGGAGCCTGATACTCGATCTCAGCATCCTGGGATCATGACCTGAGCTGAAGGCAGACACTTAATGACTGAGACACCCAGGCGCCCCTACTTCTTCTTCTTCTTCTTTTTTTTTTTTTTTTTTTTTTTTAGATTACATCTCACTCTAGGTCTGTGGGTTGGTTGGGGTTTGGATGATTTGGGCTAAACTTGCATCTAGGCTTCAGACTGGGGTTGGCTCTTGTTTACATGCTCCATTCTGAGCTTCAAGCTGAAAAGGCTGGGACTCCTGTGGACATATTGTACTCCTAGTTGCAGCAGAACTGTAAGATTGCAGGCGAAACAATGGAGGATGTTTAAATCTCTGCTGGCCAATCAGCCAAAGAAAGTCACAGAGCCAAGTCTGAAACCAAGGGGTGAAGAGGCATCTTTAGTTCATGACAAATCCACGGCAAGGATGTGGATGAATCCTACTGCAAAGAATTAAGACATGGGACCAACCATTCAATCTACTACAAACCTAACTTCTCTCTATACTTTTCTCAGATGATGCTTGGATCATCTGAATACCTTGAATCCATTCACTCCACTCCTGAGTTACAGACTTTGATTCTCATACATTTTAAATCTGATATTTTTTTCAGCCCAGAAGGCGTTATTATTTTGTGCTATACAGTCAACTTTCATTTAGATTTACCAACATATTTTTCTTGAATTTTAATCTTCTGCTATCTCTGATTCACCATTTGAGATCATTTCTTTTTTCCTGAAGACAATCTAGTACTGTTTTTGGTTGGGGGGTGTTTCAGGTCTACTGGTAATGAATTTCCCTATATCTCATTTGTCTGCAAATATAATTTCCTTTACATTCCTAAGGGATTTTTCCCCCCAAATATAAAACTAGGTTAGCAGGCTTTTTTTTTTTCTTCACACTTTGAAAGTATGATTCTTCTGTATTCTGGTTTCTACTGTTTAAGAAGTCAGTTCTCAGCTTAATTACTGCTCCTTAGAAAATCTATTCACTCTGGCTGGCTTTAAGGTTTTTTTGTTTTTTAATTTTTCAGCCATTTTTACTCTGACATGCCTAAGTGTGGTTTGCTTTTTACGATTCTGATTTAAGTCTGTAATGCTTCTGGAACTTGAGGCTTGATCTATTGCATCAATTTTCAAAAAACTCTAAGCCATTATTTCTTCAGACATTGCTTCTGCCTCATCCTCTCCACTTCAAGGATTTCAGTTACATGTATGTTAGCCTTGGTACTGTATCCTCTATATTTGTCTATACTCCATATTTTCTACCCTATTCTGTCTGTGCTTTAATTTGGAAATATTCCTCTGACCTAACTCTAGCTTTATTGGTTTCCTCTTTTCAGCTACGTATAACTTGCTAACAAACACTATCCATCAAATTTTTTACTTGTTATATTTTTCAGTTATAGGATTTCCACTTGGTTCTTTCTTTATAGTTCCCAGGTCTGATAAAATTCTCAATCTTGTCTTTAATTCTCTTAACCATATTAAGTATAGCCCTTGAAAATCTTTGGGAAAATAGCATTACTTCAATTCTCTATAGATCTGTTTTTTTTTTCTGTTATTTCTCTTGTTTTGCAATCATTTACCTTCTCTCCTTGGATGCCTATTTTTGATTGAGCATGATAACTGCATACGAACAATGGTAGAAACGATGTGAGGCCCATCATGAGGTTATCTCTCTCCCTAGAGAATTTATGTTTGCTGCTGGCAAGGACTGAAATGATTTGAGTAGTATCCCTAACAATTTGTGGTCCCCAAACAACACATTAGGGTACCTCCTTGGTGGTTCCCAGACTTAAACTTTGCCTACCTAGGGCATGAGTGTGATAAAAATGCTGTCAAGAGTCCTACCTTCTCAGCCCTTCCTCTGGACTTGGCAGATGCCTCTCAGGAAAAAGCATCTCAAATGCCAGGCCAACCTCTCATTTCCTTTTTCTCTTGGATATTGGTTTCATCATTATTCATTCCCTTGTTAGTTCTCTGATGCTTTCTGGAAACAGAAGTCCTCCATGGGCTTTTTAATTTCACTTATCTGAAAGCCACATGGGAATTTTAATTTGGATATAACAGGTTTTCTGTGGCAGTTATTAAGTTTTGTCTCTCAGCTCTATCTTCCCTTCTCCTTATATAAACTGCCTTGTGGTGCAAGGGCTGACTCTGGAAACAAATATTCCTGTGCTGGCAGATTCTCCATTAGACTCTGCCCCAAAGGACGCGGGAGAGTGACTACAGAATCTGTTCCTGTGAGCACTACCTCAGCTCAGCAGATTCTTCCCACAGAAGAACACCTCCTTCTCAGAACTCTGGCTGCCAGCTCCACTGCCCCTCCCTAGCAGTGTACATACAAGTCCTACGTAGACCCCTCCTCTAGGCTTAGAGACCCTGGCCCTAGCTGGGCAATCAATCCCTCTCCCCAGAGGCCTTCCTCGAAGCTGGAATATTTTCAGGTCCTATTTATCCATGAGCTCTATGTATGGTAGCTAATTCCTGCACTTACACCTCCATGATAACTTGGGTTCTTGTTTTACCCTTCCAGCTATTTGGTTAGTAATGTAATTTCAGGTTAACTATTTTTTTAAATTAAATTCCCTCTGTTCAAATAACTAGTGCGATATCTGTCTCCTGACTGGTTCCTCACTGATAGTTCCCACCCCTGCCCTCCTTCTATTCTCATTTTATTTACCTCACGGCATGATTAGATCATTTCGGGCCCACTTACAATGTTGTGCCAAGGCTTTACTATATGTACTCTATTACATTTTGCATTTCTAGAATTTCCATTTGGTTCTTTTTCAAAAACCTGTTAGGGTCATTCTTTAGAGTTTCAGGTTTCCTGCATGTATTTTCCCACATGTATCTTTAAGCTGTTGCTTAACTCTCTTAAATATAGGAATTTATTTTTTTTTAATATTTTTATTTATTTATTTATTTGACAGACAGAGATCACAAGTAGACAGAGAGGCAGGCAGAGAGAGAAGGAGGGGAAGCAGGCTCCCTGCTGAGCAGAGAGCCCGATGCGGGGCTCGATCCCAGGACCCTGGGATCACGACCTGAGCTGAAGGCAGAGGCCCTAACCCACTGAGCCACCTAGGTGCCCCTAAATATAGGAATTTAGAAGTTGTTTGTAATAATCTCATTTTCTCAACCTTTGTGGGTCTGTATCTGCTTCTTGGTCTTCCTGGTTGCTTCTTGTGGTGGCTTGTTTCCCTGAGTGGTCATGTGGCTGGCTGGCTATCTATCTGTCTGTCTATCTATCTATCTATTTTTACCATGAGCTGCTAATTTCCCTTGGAATTTTATTTGTAGGATGAAGGTCTGCAAGCACAACTGCAGAATAGATACTCTAGGCAGAACAGAAAATGCATAAATATCACCAAATTGCCCTCCTCATACCCCTATGCCACAGCATTATCCAAGTTTTTGACCTGCTAATAGGTACACAATGCATATACAAAAGTATATAAAATATATAAATTTGTAAATATATGTATGCAGGTCACTGACCAGTGGTGACAATACTAGAATCCTTCTCAAATCAGAATGTTCAGTTCCTTTACAAGTACAGACACACAGCGAGGTCTGGACTTATAAAGAATCCTATCATTTTGCTTAACCACAATTTTATTGAAATTCTTTCTTCTAGGATGTAAATTTTTAGTTTTGACCCCTCAAAAGGCCCCCCTTTGTGGGGGGGAATGGTAATTTAGGGAGTGATACTAATTAATACAAAAGGATTTATATGTTCGGTGTGAAGGGTACTTGGGAGTCACAGGCATAACTGCCAAAATGGAGAGATTTGGGTGGTACTACCCATAGCAAAAGCCAGATCTATTGTTAGATGGTGAGGCTACCCAGATGTTGAAAGGGCAGTCTGCAAAAGGTTCTTGGCTAATACTGAAAAAGTGATTTCATTTTAAAAGTGAGCAGCCTTTCTTCTTTAACATATTTTTGGGTGATACTAGATTGTGAACCTACTGTGCAAATAATTGCACGATCACTATGTTATTCACGGTGGACTATTAATTTCTTAAAATTACCAGTGAGCAAAGGGAAGCATACAGGGTATCGATTACACTGTGGGAATGCTTACACAGAATGCCAAAGGCTTTCCCTTCCCTGACAAACCTCTTTTATGCAGCTGAGCCATCTGCATGCAAAACACATCTTCAAATGGTGCCTCAGAAAACAACTGACCGCTGGGCAAAGCAGGTGTGCGCTCTCGTTCCGGAACTGCTCCCATTATTGTGCGAACACAGCCAATCCAGGTGACCCTCCGTGGCCCCTCGTTAGTCATCTGCTGCTAGATGTGATCTTTGCAGGCTCTCCAGCCTGATATTCTGATATAGCACACTCTATATAAATTGCATGAGCGAGGAAGGTTGTTCCCTACAAGAACGAGGGCTGAGCCTTGTGCAGACACTTATCTGCACACATACTTCCCACACTCCTTTCACGGTGTTTTAGCACATCTGTGCCTGACTGAAAAAGGTGTCCCTTTTGTTTGTCCCTCAAACTGCCCAGAGTTTGAGGTAAAACTTCCCCCACTGCCCGCTACCCCCAACACATGGAAGCCTCTAGACAAGGGCAGTCCGGGAACTTGATTTACCTCTTCTGAAAACCCTATTCCCCAGGAAACTTGCTGAGGACAGCCCACGCCTAGTCCCCGTCCGCGCACACTTGTCCTGAGCACAGCGGCCAGAGACTCGGTCCATCTTCCCGCGTACACCGGTCCCGAGTATCCGCGGGGAGCAGCCCCCGACGCGTTCCACTTTTCCACGTACACCTGCCCCATGCACTGGCCAGGGATTTGGCCCGGAACCCCCCTTCCCTTCCCTTGCACACCCGTCTGGAGCACAGGAGGGATCTAGCCCGGGACCCCGCCACCTTCCCGAGCACGCCTGCCCGAGGTACGTCCCCAGGACAGCTCAGACTAGTTCTCGCTCCCGGGTGCCGGAAGTGCGGCTACGCGCGGGACTACTTTTCGCGGACCCTCAGGCGGAGGGGCGGAGGGATCCCGCGCAGGGTTGGTGCGGCGAAAGAGAACGCGTGCGGGACGCGGACCGGAGCAGTGCGCCTGCGCGGCCGCCGCCGCCGCTACCGCCGCTCCTGCCGCCGCCCGTCTGCCCGCGTGAGGGGAGCTGCCGCCACGGCCACCACCGCCTCCGTCTCCGTCTCCGCTGCCGCCTCTGCCCCGCGCCCACCATGGCGCAGATCCTCCCCATCCGTTTCCAGGAGCACTTCCAGGTGAGATCAGGGCTCCGGCGCCGAAACCCGGCCGGCTACAGGGCGGGTCGCGCGCTCCGTCCTGTCAGCCGCGCCCCCGGCCGCCCCGCCTCCTGGGGGACCGGGCGGGAGCCGCTGACTGGCCGGCCTCTCTGACCTCCGGCCCCTGGCCCTGGACCCCGACTCCAGTGGACGCGGCGGGGCGCACAGACCCGGGCCGGCCGGGGTGGGCGGATTGGTGTCTGGGCGCGCCGGCCGGTGTAGTGGGAGGGCGCGGTGGCCCGCACGTGCCGCCCCGCCAGGTATGCTGGTCGCTGAAACCCGTTATCCGGTAGCGACGGTAATCCTTCTTGGACGGCTCAGACCTCGGTGGCATGCTAAGAGCGCCAGGTGACGGAAACTAAAGATGTCCCGAAATGTCTTTCAGTGCTTTTGGGAGCTGGAACCAGACTGACGAGCGGTGCGCTCGGATTCCACTCGCAAGCTTTACAACTCTGAAATCTGAATCTGAGCCTCAATCCCCTTTTGCGTCTCTCGATTCTTACATCTGAGTTTGTGTCTGTTGGCTACCGAAGTCACTGGAGTAGTTTCGTGGGAGCAAGGATCGTCAAATCCTTTGACCAAAGAGCGAGAGGGATCATGGTGTGTTTTAATAAGACCCTTTCAATGCAGTAACACCCCTCCCCCCAACCACCAAAGTTTAGCTTTTTCATGAGATCCCAGTTTGTTCTATCTCCAGCTCTCCTAATAGAGTTGTGCTTCAGGGAAATAAAGATTGGCTGTTTGTGTTTGACTGGGGGTTGTGTCCTGGCACAGTGTACAGTGCTTCACTCACATCACACGCATGTGTCACACCTGTGAAGGGTGATAACGATTCTCATTTTACAAGTGAGGAGGTGGGGTAGGTATATAGTTGCCATTGGCTCTGTGCTTTATGTTAAATCATCACAGTTCTGGGGCACCTGGGTGCCTAAGTCCGTTAAGCCTCTGACTCTTTTTTTTTTTTTTTTAAAGATGTTTTGTTTTTTTTTTTTGAAGATTTTATTTATTTGTTTGACAGACAAAGATCACAAGCAGGCAGAGAGGCAGGCAGAGAGAGGAGGAAGCAGGCTCCCTGCGGAGCAGAGAGCCCAACGCGGGGCTCGATCCCAGGACCCCGGGATCATGACCTGAGCCGAAGGCAGCAGCTTTAACCCACTGAGCCACCCAGGCGCCCCAGGCCTCTGACTCTTGACCTCAGCTCAGGTCTGGATCTCACAGTTTTGAGTTGGAGCCCCGCCCCCCCTCCCCCCAACCCCCCGTGGTCTCCACGCTGGGCATGGAGCCTCCTTTTAAAAAAAATTATCACAATCCCATAAGATCCATATTATTTTCCCTGTTTTCTAGGTGAGGAAACCGGGGCACAGAGACATTAAATAAGTTGTCCAGTCATTCAGCAAGTAAGAGCAGGAATCAGACTCAGGTCATTGTGACTAGACTGCGGGATTGCAAGGAATGTTGTGGATTGGAATATCTTTTTTTTCCCCCACAGCAGAGAGCACTTCTAACTCTATATCCAGATGGGAGAGGCCCTGGGAGTATAGTGATGGGTCAGATCCTCTTATTATGCAGATTGGAAATTCAGTCCCTGGAGTATTCCTCCGTGGTCACTTAGTGATAGAGCTGTGGTTGGTGGAGGTAGCAGTCTCCTGAACACCCATCTCTTGACAGTAATGTGAAATAGGAAAATACTACTGCTGCTGCTAATTAGAACAATACAATAACGTGAGCCATTTTATTGAGCCCTTTCTCTTGCTAATCACTATACTATGTATTTTATAAATCTCATTTAATTTAGTCTTTATCGTAACTGAGGCACAGTTACGATAGATAACTAAGGCACAGAGAGTGAGCAATAAAGGTAAAATTACACAACTAGTAAGTGAAAGCTTGGGTTCTAACTCTGATCACTAACTCCAAAGCCTGTGCTTTAGCCACTAAATATGTTCTCTTCAGAAGGCAAGGAAGCAGTAAGACATTTTAAATTCCTATGGAAGTTCATAATGTCTTGAAAAAATATATTCTATTACCTGGAAAATACTTATGACTTGTTAACATATAGGCCATGTAAATGTGGTTTGTGGTCTCCAGCATTAACCAGCTGTTGAGATTTCTCTGTACTCGTTTTTCTAGTCTGTACACTCTCCCTTAGCTGCAGACATTTCAAAATTTCCACTTGTTTCTTAAATCCCTAATCGTGCCACTCCCCCTTGTTGGCAACAGATGATTGGAGAAACAGAAGCCATAAACTGGGATATTCCTCACCTTTATGCCTGCAGCCTTACAAACTTGTCTGCAGTTGCCCTTTTCTGCCTTCCTGTTATCTCAAAAGTGGGGTTTTTTTTTCCCTTGTGTGTGTTCCAGATCCCACCTCCTTCCCTCTTTTAACAAGGCCTTCTCTTTCCCATGTTTTCATCCATTCCCTCTTGGTGTCTTCTTCCATGTTTGTGTTTAACCATGCTCATATCTCTTCTGTCTTTACACAAACTTCTCCCTCTCCCCGTCCCCTTGAAGATCTTATCTTACAGCTATACATCATGAAAGAATTACCTTATCCCTCCATCACTTCCCTTATATTCCTTAATAACCTGCAGTCTGGTTTTTGCCCCCACTGTTCCTGTGCATCTGTTCTTGCCAAGGTCACAAGTTGTCAAGTTGTCATACAGACTTTTTTGTAAAGACCAGTTAGTATATAGGTTAGGCCTTTGAGAGCCCATGTATTGTCTCTTGAAACATAGTCTCCCACTCCCTCTTTTTAAAATTTTGTAAAAAGTATAAAACTCACTTATAGTTGGGCTATACAGAGTCTGTAATTTGCTGGCCTCTGCTCCAAAAAAAAAAGGAAAGAAAGAAAGAAAAAGAATTCAAAGCCCAAAACATCTTCTATAGTTGACACCATGCTTTATTGCCTCCTCATGACCCTTTCTCTGTTGCTTTTGGTCATACCACAGTTTCCCAGGGTTTCTCCTATCTCTCAGCTCACATCCCAGTTTCCTTTGTGGGCTCCTCTTGGGAATAAGCCTGGGGTCTGTCTTGAGCTCTTCTGTCTTTTCATTTTGTATGCTCTACTGGGTGATTTGTATGTATTCCCATATGCTCAGTGTTCCCAGGCAGGCTGCATATTTTTGCTGAGCCTCATAGATGTATGTAGAAGAGACAATAGTAGGCCCTGGTTAAGAGCACAGACTGAGTACAAATGGAAGGGTTTGACTCTGGGCTCGGGCACTTACAGGCCAAGTGAATTTGGGCAATTTTTGTAACGCTTTTGTGTGTCCATCTCTACATCTATAATACAGAGATAAAGGGTATAGTTTTTACTTCATAGAGCTATTGTGACGTTTTGAGTTAATAAATGTGATAAATGTAAGATGTGGGACAGTGTCTAGTACGTAACAAAATGCTCTATTCTTGTCAGTTGTTACTGCTACTATGACAGCTGTCCCCTGCAGAAGGCCATTGGATGATCCATACGTTCTTCAAACAACACATCATGTTCCAAAATAGGGTTCTTCTTTCTCTCCAAATGTGTATCTTCTCCAATTTCCAGCCAGGAACCTAGGAGACAGCCATGACTTCTCCCTAACCTGTTGGTTCTTTCTCCTATGTATTTTGGGCATTATTCTGTTACTCTTAGCTTGACTGACATGACCCTGGACTATGACGACATTGCTCACCTAAATGGCTGCACTGACTTTGTCTCTGGTCATCTACCTCTAGTTTTGCCTTCCCTTCTCTAGCACACAGGCAAAGAGATTTTTTCAAAGGCTTAAAGTTCATCAGTGAATGCTTCCCTTTTGCTTCCAGGATGAAAATGCCAGACTCCCCAATGCCTTATAAAGCCCTGCCTAATCCAGCACCTGCTCATCTTTCTTGCTTATCACCGTCTGGTCCTTCAGGACCTTCTCTGGAGCCCAACACTCTTACCTGTGGGCTTATTGCCTCTTTCCAGAACATTCTCCCCCCCCCTTTTTTTAAAATTTCATTTACTTTTATTTATTTGAGAGCAAGAATGAGAGGAAGAGTGCACAGAAGCAGGGGGAGGGGCAAAGGGAGAAGCAGACTTCCCTCGGAGCAGGGAGCCCAATGTGGGACTTGATCCTAGGACCCTGGGCTCATGACCTGAGCTTAAGGCAGATGCTTAACTGACTGAGCCACCCAGGCGCCCTCTTCTCCTCACTCTTATTACCCAGCCAAGGCCTACTTAGCCTTCTGCTTAAGTGACAGGAAGCTATCCCTGACATGTCAGAATTAGGAGCCCTTCCTGTGTGCCCCCATAGTTTTGGGGCTTCTCTCATGATGGCCCTAACCATATGGTGTATAGGTGGTCACTTCCCCTACTGGACTGCAATCTCAGGATCTCCTCCTATCTGCAGTTATATTACCACTGCCTAGTACATAACAGGCCCTGATATCTTTGGAGGAATGAAACCAGTTCCATATTGAAATGTTTGTATAATCAGTGACTGATTAGTTGTAATGTAGATTGTCTAATAACAGTTTATAGGCTTTTCTAGGCCCTCCATATAGCTCACCTGTGACCAGTTTACTCTAAGTCTACTTTATTAATACTCCTACTTATCTCACATTTTGTTTCTGCCACACAACCCCCGCCTGCTGTGTCTACCATATCACTTTATATTTTGTGAATCTAATTATCTTTTTTCTGTTTTTAATTTTGGTTGGTTTCATATGAAAAATCTTGGGCCAGATTTTCCCCAGAGGTTAAAACAATCATTTTATAATGATCAGTGGGAAAATAGAAATCAGCATATGGGGGGTGGCGCCCGGGTGGCTCAGTTGGTTGGGCCTCCAACTCTTGATTTTGGGTGGGGTCATGATCTGGGGTCATGGGATTAAGCCCCATGGTTGGGGGGGTACTTCATGCACAGCAGGGGTTCTGCTTGGGATCCTCCTTCTCCCCCTTCCTCTGCCCCTCCCCGAGATGAATAAATCTTTAAAAAAAAACAAATTAGTGTATAGGAATTTTTATCCTACAATCAACTTTTCAGGAATCTACCCAGAGCAGAAGCTGTACTTCTATATCTAATGCATTATAATAAAGCATTCTTCCACTTCAGCTTGAGATTGTAGCAATTTATTTAATTTTACTTACCCTGCCACCCTCCTGTTGAGTGGAGGACTAGTTCTGCAGAAATATTTTTCTTCTGTGTACTGTTTGAACTTTTTTATATTCAGATATCTAAGTTTGAAGGTTGTTGCTTTTTTTAAGATTTTATTTATTTATTTGACAGAGATCACAAGCAGGCAGAGAGGCAGGCAGAGAGAGAGGGAAGCAGGAAGCCTGCTGAGCAGAGAGCCTGATGCGGGGCTCGATCCCAGGACCCTCAGATCATGACCTGAGTCAAAGGCAGAGGCTTAACCCGCTGAGCCACCCAGGCGCCCCAAGGTTGTTGCTTTTTAAGCTGAGAATGGAAAAAAGCTAAAGGGCTAAGAACCAATGACACCTTGATTCAGAAGAGGAATAGTTTGTAAGAGTTTTTAAATGTGACACAGCTCAGTACACAGAGAACATATAAATGCATTCCCTCAAGGTTTCGATATGTAGCATATCTCTGAGGTGATGTTCTTAACAGATACAGAGTCTGCCAAGAGGATCTGTGTAAATTATAGGAGTGAGGGGTTCAGTAGTCTTAATCAGTGCTTCCCAACCTAGGCTGGGAAACACCTCTCTAGGCGCCACCTTAAACATTAAATTAGAATCTCTGAGAGATGAGGACTTTGGCCTTTCTTTCCAGATGAGTTTCACATGCAGTTGGATTGAATCAATCTTCTAGTCATTATTTATAATTAAAGAAAGGCTTTACACATGAGTAGGTAAGGCAGGACTCTAAGGAGTAGATTGAGCTTGAATTGAAAACAGTCATGTGGGTGTGCCTGAGTGGCTCACTTGTTAAGCATCTGCCTTTGGCTTAGGTCATGATCCCAGAGTCCTGGGATCAAGCCCTGCATCTGGCTCCCTGCTCCGTGGGGAGCCTGCTTCTCCCTCTTCCACTCCCCCTGCTTGTGTTCCCTCTCTTGCTGTGTCTCTCTTTGTCAAATGAATGAATAAAATCTTAAAAAAGAAAAGAAAACAGTCATGTGCACCTGTGTCTGCTGGAGAGGCCCCAGGGAATCACTCTGAAAAGAGATGCTATACTCGGAGTGCCCGGGTGGCCTCTGCTTTCGGCTCAGGTCATGATCCTGGGGTCCCGGGATCGAGCCCCACATCGGGCTCTCTGCTCAGCCTGCCCCTTTTCTCTCTACCTGCTAGTGATCTCTGTCAAATAAATAAATAAAATCTTAAAAAAAAAAAAAAAAGATGCTGTACTCACAGCCTAGTACATGTTTGGTTTATGTTACCATTACATTGCCATCGTATTTTGTGAAATGGTTTTTGGTATACTAAGACAAACAACACTAAGCTCCTTCTGCCCTGAAATTGTTGTGCACCCATGTAAAATGTTTTTAAGGTCTTGTGTAAACTGTTAAATTTTACCCTGGGTGGACTTGTTTGGGAAGTAGATAGGGGGCCATTTACCTTCTGCTTTTCCTATTTGTGAAGTGAAGAAAGTAACCACCCAGTCACCCAGGGTGTGTGGAAGGGTCAGCCTTTGCAAGAGAATCCACAACAGTGACATGGTAATTGAGCAAATATTAAGTGAATTTGGACAGGTCCTCCTTAGAAGAATCAGTTATCACCATAGAACATATTTAAATGATCGAAATCCCCAAACTACACAAGTACTTTTTGAGTTTATTGGGTTAAAATAGTTACCATGTGCTAGGAGGATCTTAGACAAGGTCCCTTTCCACCAGGTTCTTGAGCAAAGTCTGTAGCTAGGGCAAAGTGTGTGTGGAACAAGCTTTGAAGTCATACATATACATGGGAAGAATAACCCCAGATAGAACATATAAATGAAAAATTAAACTTTTCTGGATGCCTAGGTGGCTCAGTCGGTTAAGCGTCTGCCTTCAGCTCAGTTCATGATCCCAGAGTCCTGGGATGGAGTCCCACATCAGTCTCCTTGCTTGGTGGGGAACCTGCTTCTCCCTCTTCCTACCACTCCACTTGCTTAGGCACTTGCTCTCTCTCTTTCTGTCTGATAAATATATAAAATCTTTTAAAAAAAAGAAAAGAAAATTAAACCTTTCTGTTCAAACACTAGGTCTCTTTTCCCAGATGAAACTACTATTAAGAAAACCATTATATCTTTCAAAAAATGATTACAAGAATTCTGTTATAAAATTCCCCTACTTTTGCTTTTATAACTTAACAGAGTTTGAAGATCTTTCTTTGAAGATTACATATAGATTGCAGCATGTATTGGACAGTGTTGCTTACTAATATCCTTCTGGGGCAGTAGTTGTTGACACCAGTCACCCCATCCTATAAATACTTCTTTGCTTTCCCTTGCTGTTTCCCCGAATCTATTCCTTTCAGTCTGTTCTATATTTTCTTCTTTTGCGTCTCTTGCCTGAGGCCTGCTGGTAGCCTCCATGCCAGGGGGAGATTACAATCTCTTTCGGCTAACTAAAGAAGGATGCCACAGAGCTGGGCTGGCAAAGTTCAATGACAAAATTAGAATCCAAGCAGATCTTGACAGGCTGAAATCCAACTAGTTGACATTTAACAGGTATAAATATAGGGTCTTATGCATTGGTTTTAAAATACAGAAAATGTACGTTGATGTAATTTGAGAGAAGTTCTGTAAAGCATGATAAAAATGTAATTTTTTTAATAATTAGAGAAATGTAATTTTATTTTATTTTATTTTTTTTAAATGTAATTTTTAAAGTACCCTGAACTAACCTAGTCCTAGAATTTTAGGTTAGTTCTAGAAAAGACCTTCATAGGTCCTCATTTACAGAGCTCCCTCTTTAAGCTAGGAAAAAACTTGCTGATAAGTTTAACATATAAAATCTACATTTTTAAGTTACTTTAAAGTAACTTTTAACTTTTTAATTTATTTGACAGAGATCACAAGTAGGCAGAGAGGCAGGCAGAGAGTGAGAGGGGGAAGCAGGCTCCCCGCTGAGCAGAGAGCCTGATGCAGGGCTTGATCTCAGGACCCTGGGATCATGACCTGAGCTGAAGGCAGAGGCTTTAACCCACTGAGCCACCCAGGCACCCCATGTTACTTTAAATTATCTTCTTAACTGCTTAAAACTTGTAACTTCTTTACTAATTAATTATTGAACATCCATGTGCTGGGCACAGTGATAAGGCAGTGAATGAGTCTGAGGAGACACATACAGAAAGAGAAAGGACTAGCATCTTCAAAGACAAGAGGCATGAAAACCTGGGATGTTCAGTGCAACTGGAACGTTTGGCTCTTTGATATGGGCAATTGGTGTTTTCACCAACAGCCCTGTATAAACACAGCTGCAACCCTCCCCAGTCAGACAACTGTCCCTAAACCCCTTAAATATAGAAACCACAGGACTTTTGGATGAGTAATTTCTTTTTATGTTTTCCCCAGTGTCGGATTTGAATTTGGATTCATTTAATTGCAGGTCTTGAGAACAGAAAAGGATTATTAGATAGTGTCTTGTGTACTTTTGCTTAACTCATATATGGACTGTTTTAAATGTGTATCTAGGTTACCTTTCAGAATAATTATTATAGGAATCAGGAGTCCTTAGTTACAGCTTCTAACTAATGAGAAAAAATCGCTTTGAGTACACCACTTCTCTGGAATTCTGTTTCTGTATATGAAGTAAAGCTCAGCATTATTTGATATTTTATTTATTTACTTTTTATTTATGACTTATTTATATACATACACACAGAGAGAGAGAGGCATGCACGCACAGTGGGGAAAGCGAGAGGGAGAATCCAAAGCAGAACCCTTCCCTTGTTGAGCGTGGAGCCCACTGCAGGGCTTGATCCCATGACCTGAGATCATGACCTGAGGTGAAATCAGGAGTTGGAGGCTCAACTGACTGATCAGCCAGGCGCCCCGGTATTTGATATTTTGGATGTAAAAGTTATTTTGGTGGGATTGTGCTGTGTTTGGCTGGATTCAGTCACTAATATTTAAGAACGTACTGTGCTCAGGAGATTGGGTACAGGTATTTCTTGATATTTGGAGTTGGAATCAGAATATTGCAATATTAATTCAAAATGATCCCCAAACTAAGAATACAGTGAAAATTTAGAAAATCTGGGCCCACTTAAGTGTATGGCTCTGATATGTAAAGATTTGGCAGTGTTGGGTGTTGGGTGCTTGAATGTTAGGGTGCTCTCTAAATTTACTATATGCTTATATAGTATAATGTTTATAATAATTCATAATAAAAAATAAAGGAGACCGTGTAGGTCTCTTGGGAACTTACTTCACCCTGTTTACTTCCCCCTCCTCCCCCCTCCCCACCTCTGCTTCCAATGGAACGTTTCATTGCCCTCTAATCAGCAACTTCATATAGTTTAACCTAATAGTAATGGTTAGTCTCCACAGTCTGTGGGCTCTGAATAGTGTGACTATATCTTATGTATCTTACTGCTTTCGGAGTCTAGTTAGTGGCTGGTAGGTAGTATGTTTTCAGTACTTATTTATGGAATGAATGTGTGAAAATTACTTGCTATGAAAAAGTCTCAACTTTCATTCACTACATTTACTGCATTAAGCTGCTACTTCAGATGTGTGAAAATAAAATGTGAATTTCAAACAACTCAGTATTGTGGTTCAGAGCACGAGCTTTATTCACAACTGTCCCCATCATTAATCAGCATTGTGATTTTGGGAAGATGTCTTAATCTAAAAACCGTGTGTTGCATTAGTGTAAATTGTGTGTGGCATAACTTGCCTCCTGAGTTAGCAGAAAGGTCAGATGAGGTGACCTGTTGTCCTCCAGCCTGTTCTGCTCAGCAACTGGAATACTCAGTATGTGCTAGACTCTGTATCACAAGAAACAAGTAAGATATAGTCCCTGCTTTTGAGGACTTCATGGGGAAAAAAAATGATAGGATAAAGAATTATACTAGCAGTATGAACAGCCTCATTTGTGCTTCTTCCAAAGGCTGGTAGTTATTTTTAACAAGTCGTCCCTAATCTTTGTTGCTAGCATAAACTTTTATACAAATTCACACAGGGTAACAGTTACTAAAGGGTTAAGTCAGGAGCAGTAGGGTTTGAGTTGAGCAGATCAATGTTTAGAAACAAAGATACTTGTAGGTAGATGGGGGCAAGAGAATTTTATAGAAGTAAGTATGGTTCTTCATAGGGGTGATAGAAATTTCCTGAGTGTGTGTTTTCCCAGGGTTTTTCATTGAAGCTTATCTCATTAATGGGTTTTTATTTAAACCAGGCACTATCTGTGAAATGGTCTTTGGAGAAAGGTGCCTGATTTAAGTTTTACATAAGTTCAAGCAATCTGTCTACCTCTAAAACGTACCAGACCTTTTGACTTTTTATTAATCTTAGACTCACCAAGAAATATTTAAACTGACTGAGAAATCAGACTTTATGATTTGTGGGGTTGCTTTAAGGAAAAACTCTTGGCTAGTTCTTTGTTATTGCTTGCTTTTGGAGAAACCAGTTTTTGTGTTTTCTTCCTTTCTGCTCTCTTTACCTGCCTTCACCTCCCCAAGACCCTCTTCCTGCTGAGGCTCTCCTTATTTGTGAGGTATTCTTTGTGGGCTTCTCCACCCCCTCCCAGCTGGTATCTTCCTGTCTCTGGCACTCATGGCATCCTTCTCTCTTCCTGGTTTTATTCTTATTCTTGTGTGTTCTCATCAGCCTGTGGGATTGTAGGCTCCTTGAGAGTTGATTCATGGCCTGCTGTTGATGCATTGCCCGTACTTACTAAAGGTATAGAAAAACAAGTCAGTGTTTGCCTTGAATAATCACTTAATGTTAAGTTTTTTCTAAACTCTTATTTAACTTTTCCTCTTCCTTCTGTTAAACTTCCCTAAATAATGGGCTAGATTTAATCTGTTTCAGAGAGGAAAGACTTACTTTTAAATCAAATGTTTCTTTTCTCTTTAGCTCCAAAACCTGGGAATTAATCCAGCCAACATTGGATTCAGTACACTGACCATGGAATCTGATAAGTTTATATGTGTCCGAGAGAAGGTTGGTGAACAGGCGCAGGTAGTGATTATTGACATGAACGATCCAATGGCGCCGATCAGGCGGCCCATCTCTGCTGAAAGTGCCATCATGAATCCAGCCTCTAAGGTGATAGCTCTGAAAGGTAAGCCTGGTGGGATATTCAGAAAGGAATTTTGCCTCACTTTACCTTCTTTGTTACCTTAAATAGCGGACAACTGTCAATAAACTCACAGGAAAATGTCATCAATAATATTAAACTTAATTCCAAAAGTTTTAGCCAAAGCTATGTTTTACATACCTTATTTAATGAGAGGTTTTTGAGCACCTGAGTTTTTTGTGACGTCATGTGTATAGCCAAATACAGGAGGGAGTGAATGCCCAGGGCCTCATCCTTATGACTGCTACATCTGGAAGGGCCAACACCACACTGTACATGTTCACCAGGAGGACCGTGTGGTGCCCTGGACCTCGTGATGGGCTGCTTTACACTGGTGTTCCAGACATCCTAGAGTATGAGCCAAGGTACTACTTCTCTTGTGAAACACATCGATAACAGTATAGCTGTTGTTTAATAGAATTTTGCTTCCTTGAACTCAGGGGATGGTGGGTACTTGAAACCTTGCAGTTATTTGAGAATATAGAATCTTTTCATATTGCCATGATTTGGGAAATTGAAAGGATTATGTATATACTGGACTTGTTAATATTTTATGCAAGATGTATTATCACTTACCTTGAAAAGTGAAAGTTCTTTCTGGAGCTAAAATTAGTAAATGCCAAATAGTAGCTTTGCCTGTGCTCCTATTTTGTTACAGAAATAGGGTCTACTTTGTCCTTTGAGTAGGTAAATGGACATCTGGAAGTTATGACCTTTCTATTAAAAAAAAGCTGATTTTTAAAAAAATTTTAAATGATCTTTTCTTCTATCAACTCTATTTCTTGTCAGAATTTTTTTGGGGGCACCTGGGTGGCTTAGTGGGTTAAGCCTCTGCCTTCAGCTTGGGTCATGATCTCAGGGTCCTGGGATCAAGCCTCACATCCAGCTCTCTGCTCAGCAGGGAGCCTGCTTCCCCCTCCTCATCTGCCTGCCTCTCTGCCTACGTGTGATGTCTCTCTCTCTGTGTCAAATAAATAAATAAATAAAATATTTTTAAAAATATTTTTTTGAACATGTAGTGTAAATGGTATAAACTAATTTTAGTTGAAAAAATTGCTAACCTTTATGGATTCTTCATGATTCTTTTGGCTTTTCTGTATTTTCTATTTTGCAATATTTTTGAGAGACCTTATCTATCATGTCGTTTGGTGTTTGGTATATTCTCTGTGGGTCTCAGGGATGGCCAGCATTGTAGTCTTCCTGGTCCTCTGATACAGTTCTCTTTACCGGTGTGCACCGTGCATCTCCTGGAGGCGGTTTTTGAAGTGTGGTAGGGGAATGGAGAGAACTCACGATTTAATGCTGTCAGGCCCCTCCCACCAAAGGCCACTGGCAACACATCTGAAGTTGAACAAGTTGGGTTTGTTACTTGTTTCAGAAAGGGTGAAACCACACCATGGGGAACTTGGATGTATCACACTATTATTAGAAGGTGTTAGAAAGAACCTTTTGTAGGATTTGGGATTTCATTGGGTGATTTGGGGATGGTCTAAGGAAACACGAGTTTGCTGTAGATTGGGTGCTGTTAGAAAGTGGGACTAATTTTATGATTAGGTTATCTCAATGAATCTTAGCTATAAGGAAGGGCATAGAGTGAAGATAAAGTTGGCATTGGTTAAAGAAGTAGCAGCCATGAGAGGGGCTGTTTGCTATTTTGTGCGTTGCACATTTACCTTGTTTTTGTCTGTACTTAGTAAAATTCTGAAGCGACATTTACCTTGTTTTTGTTGTAGTTAGTAAAATTGTTTTGTCTCACTTTATCATGGCCTTAGAGGGACTTGTCTGAAGTTGGTGTTCTCTGAGATGGTTTATGTCCACTAGGAGAGCAATATGGCCTGGATGTGAGGACCCAGGGGCTGCTCCTTTTTTTTTTTTTTCCATTCTCGGTGTTCATATGAATTTTTTTCAGCTATAGTAATTGATTGCTGTTTTCTTTTGCATGAGGAAGTGTGAGCTGTGGAACCAAATTGATAAAATTTTAAGTATCCTATTTTTACTGCAATCTTGTGGCCGTTAGGATGATCTTGGACCCTTATAGTATAAATTGTGAGCAAGGGTAGCACTGTGTTTCAAAGACCCTAGACCAAAATGAGGAAAACTTTTGGTTTTTTTTTTTTTAAGGTATTTGTACAGTGGCTGAATTACAGAGATAATTTAATTATACTTTTATTGTTTCATATGACTTAGCTGCTGCATAGGTCCCAGTGTGAAAGCATGAAAGTGAAGTCAAGGGTACTGGTCTTGAATCTCACAGATACCCCATTTTGACTGGTGATGTCTTGTGATTGGAAAGGGGCTCGTGATGAGAAGGACCTCTTTTTTAAAAAGGTCTGCCTTCACAGTTTGTCCTTTTATTTGGCTGAGAGCTCCTGAGATGCTCAGCCCATATCACTGCCCATCCTTCTGGAGAAACTTAGAGCAGATTTACTCACTCCAGTCTCTCTTCAAACTGTCTCTACTGGTGCTTTTGTGGTGAACATTTTAAAACCAGAGATATAATTTTACCCCTTGACTAAAGATCAGGAAGCAGTAGGGATTGGGGGTTAGAATTCTTCAGCAATTGCTCATCATCCTAATGGAACATTAATACTCTAAGTGAGGGATCAGTAAACTGTTTGGTTTGTACAGCCCCAAATAAGAATGGTTTTTATATTTTTATTTATTTATTTTTAGAAGATTTTATATATTTATTTGCTAGAGAGAGAGAGACAGTGAGAGAGGGAACACAAGCAGGGGGTGTGGGAGAGGGAGAAGGAGGCTCTCCGCTGAGAGCCTGATGCGGGGCTTGGTCCTAGGACCTCGGGATCATGACCCAAGCCAAAAGCAGATGCTTAATGACTGAGCCAGCCAGGCACCCC
Source organism: Martes martes (assembly GCF_963455335.1). NCBI lineage: Eukaryota > Metazoa > Chordata > Mammalia > Carnivora > Mustelidae > Martes > Martes martes. The sequence goes on from NC_137901.1 coordinate 62,904,955, forward strand.
AGTTTTTATATATTTTTTTTTAAGATTTTATTTATTTATTTGGCAGATGGAGGTCACAGAGAGGCAGGCAGAGAGAGAGGAGGAAGCAGGCTCCCTGCTGAGCAGAGAGCCCGATGCGGGGCTCGATCCCAGGACCCTGGGATCATGACCTGAGCTGAAGGCAGAGGCTTTAACCCACTGAGCCACCCAGGCACCCCGCAGTTTTTATATTTTTAAAGTAAAAACAGATACGTGACAAAGATCCTATATATCCCTAAATAGAAAAAGTTGGCTGACTACTTGCATTACTGGCCCAAGTATATTTTTTACTTTTATTATGAATCGTAGCACTTTGAGTAGTCATATGTGTTTCTTTTGCAAACTCTACCTTTTTCCCTTAATTTTTAGCGGTAGGTTGCGTAAAGTCTTACAATAATAGTGCCAGCCTAGCAATTAGCTCTTGGCCCAGGTAGGGAGGGGAGAGGTGGTGAGATGGAGCCCCCTTGTGGTAGCACATTCTTTACCCTGGCAACTGGAATCTGACAGCAGATTGATTCCCAAAGGAGATTGGTAGGGTTTTCTTGTTTTGTTTTATTCTTTGTGATGCTGAATATTTGGTACATCATGTAAAACAAGTTCTTTTTAACCAGTCTAAGGAGAGCTTGACAAGTTTTCGAACTAGAGGAAATTTCCTCTGTGATCCCAGGCTATTTGAAACTAAAAGGTACCCCCATCCTACAGTTGAACTTCTAGTCTAGTCTTTTTTCTTTCTTAACCATTTTATTCAGGTATAATTTAAATGCCATAAAATTCACTTACTCTAAGCGTAGAGTTCAGTGTTTTTAGTAAATTTATTGAGCTATGGAACCACCACCATGCTCTGGTTTTAGAACATTTCTACTACCCCCAAAAGTTCCTTTATTCCTGTTTGCAGTCATTTTCCACTCCCTCCCTTAGCCCTAGGCAGCTACTGATCTGTTTTCTGGCTTTATAGATTTGCCATTTCTGGACATTTCAAATAAATCATACAACATACAGTCTTTTATACCTAGCTTCCTTCAGTTAGCATAGTATGTTTGAGGTTTATCCACACTGTAGCTTAAATCAGTAGTTAGTTCTTTTTTATGGGTGAGTAAGATTCCAGTACTCCACTATTCCATGGATATATCACATTTTGTTTCTCTGCTTACCAGTTTAATGGACATTTGGATTGGTACCAGTTTTTTATTAAGGATATTGCTGCTGTGCACACTTGCCTTCAAGTCTTTGTGTGGTTGTATATTTCCATTTTTCTTGGGTAAATGCCTAGGAGTGGAATTGTTGGATCATATGATAACTTTTTTTAGCTTTTTTAAGATACCACCAAACTATTTTCCAGAATGACTACCATTTTACATTCTTGCCAACAAGGTATGAGCATTCTAGTTTTTGTACCATATATGCAAACTTGATATTGATTTTATCTTTTTTTATTATAGCAATTCCATTTGTATATCTTTTTTACTTTACTTTTTTAACCACTCATGTATCTTGTTAGAGAAATGTCTGTTTAAATCTTTTGTCCATTTCTTAGCTGGCTTATTTGTCTTATTGAATTTTGAGGGTTCTTTATATATTCTGGATATAAATCACTTACCAACTATGTGATCTACATATTTTCTCCCAATTTGTAGCTTATCTTTTTATTTTCCTAGTGTATCTTTTAAAGAAAAAATTTTAAATTTGACAAACTGCAGTTTACCAGTTTTTTTCTTTAATGGATCATTATTTTGGAGTCCTACCTGTGAGTGTTTAGCCTAACCCAAGATCATGATTTTCTGTTTTTTCTTCTAATGGTTTTTTAGTTTTAATTCTTGCATTTAGGTCCGTAGTCTGTTTTGAGTTAATTTTTGTGTATGGTGTGTGGTAAGCTGCTGCTGCTACTGCTGCTTCTTCCTCTTCTTCCTCTTCTCCTTCCTCTTCTTTGACTTCTCCTTCGTCCATGTCACCTCTGCCGCTGCCTCCTCCCTCTTCCCCTCCTCTTCCCTTCTTTTTTGGTGGAATAAGGGCATTCAGTTGTCCCACCCAGAACCATTTGTTGAAAACACTGTTCTTCCCAAATGAATTATCTAGGCGCCTTTGGTAGAAGTCAATTGACCATGAATAGAAAGATCTATTTCTGGGCTCTCATTTCTATTTCATTGATCCATATGCCCAGCCTTGTGCCAATTACTTGATTACCGTGGCTTTATGGTAAGTTTGAAACCAGATAGTATTGGTAATCCAACTTCGTATTTTTCAAAATAGTTTTTTTTTAAAGATTTTGTTTATTTATTTATTTTAAAAGATTTATTCATTTTACAGAGAGAGAGAGATCACAAGTAGGCAGAGAGGCAAGCAGAGAGAGAGGGAGAAGCAGGCTTCCTGCTGAGCAGAGAGCCCAACGGCTCGATTCCAGGACCCTGGGATCATGACCTGAGCCGAAAGCAGAGGCTTAACCCACTGAGCCACCCAGGCTTCCCTATTTATTTATTTTTAGAGAGTGCACAAGGAGGGGGGCAAGCAGTGGGGGAGGGAGAGGAAGAAGGAGAGAATCTCCAGCGGACTCTGCACTGAGCTCAGAGCCATACACGGGGCTCAGCTGGATCTCACAACCTTGAGATCATGATCTGAGCCGAAACCCAGAGTCACAGGCTTAACCGACTGAGCTACCCAGGTGTGCCCCATGATTGTTTTTGTTTGTAGCTGGATTTGGTTTATTCATATTTTAAGGGCTTTTCTGTGTATTTTTGTGATGATTAGTCTGTGGTTTCTTTTCTTGTAATGTCTCTGACTTTGGAATTAAGTTAGTATTGGCCTTACAGGATGAGGCAGGAAGGGGTCCCTTTTCTGCTTTCTGAGTTTGTTTATTTATTTGACAGACAGAGATCACAAGTAGGCAGAGAGGCAGGCAGAGAGAGAGAGAGGGAGAAGCAGGCTTCCTGCTGAGCAGAGAGCCCGACGTGGGGCTCGATCCCAGGACCCTGGGATCATGACCTGAGCTGAAGGCAGAGGCTTTAACCCACTGAGCCACCCAGGTGCCCCTGCTTTCTGAGTTTGTGAAAGACTTGTTTCTTCTATCATCTTTGAGTATTTGATAGAATTCAATAGTGAAAACCTTCTGAGGTTGGGTTTTTCTTTTAGATGGTTTTAAACTAAGAATTCTTTTACTTGCCATAAATCTGTTCAGATTTTCTTTCTTGTGTCAGTTTTGGTAATTGATCTTTCTAGGAGTATATATCTGGGTCCTCTAAGTCCTCTAATGTGTTGACATAAAATTGTTTATACCCTTCACTCATAATCCTCTTAATTTCTTCAAGATCATCTAGGAGGTCCTATCTTTTTTTTAATGTATATTTTTTAAATTTTAGAATTATTTATTTATTTGACAGAGAAATCACAAGTAGGCAGAGAGGCAGGCAGAGAGAGATGGGGAAGTAGGCTCCCTGTTGAGCAGAGAGCTGGATCAGGACCTTGAGACTGTGACCTGAGCCGAAGGCAGAAGCTTAACCCACAGAACCACCCAGGCACCCAGAGCTCCTCTCTTTATTTCTGATTTTGGTAATTTGGGTCTTATCTGTTTTCTTGATCAGTTTTCTTTTTCTTTTTTTTTTTTTAAAGATTTTATTTATTTATTTGACAGAGAGATCACAAGTAGGCTGAGGAGCAGGCAGAGAGAGAGGAGGAAGCAGGTTCCCTTCTGAGCAGAGAGCCCAATGCGGGGCTCGATCCCAGGACCCTGAGATCGTGACCTGAGCTGAAGGCAGAGGCTTAACCCACTGAGCCACCCAGGCGCCCTTTTATTTATTTTTTTAAAGATTTTATTTATTTGTCAGAGAGAGCACAAGCAGGGGGAGCAGTAGGCAGAGGGAGAAGCAGGCTCCCCACTGAGTAAGAGACCAGTGCAGGACTCAGTCCCAGGGTGCTGGGATCATGACCAGACCTAAAGGCAGACACTTAACTGAGCCTCCCAGGCGTCCCATTTTCTTGTTTGTTGTGAAGAGCCAACTTTTTGTTTTATTGATTTTCTTTTATTATTTTTCTGTTTCTTTCCTTGATTTTTGTTCTACTCTTTATTTTTTGTTGCTTTGGGTTTAGTTTGTTCTTTTTGTAGTTTATTAAGGTGGAAACTTACTTTATTGATTTGAGATACTCTTTTCTGATCTTGACATTTAAGATTATGTATTTTTCTTTACGTACTGCCTTAGCTGCAACCCCAAAATTTATATGTTGTGCTTTTTATTTCATTCATTTCAACATATTTTCTAATTTTCTTTGTAATTTATTCTTTGACCCATGGGTTATTTAGAAGTGTGTTGTTGATGGGGTGCCTGGGTGGCTCAGTGGGTTAAAGCCTCTGCCTTGGGCTCAGGTGATGATCTCAGGGTCCTGGGATCAAGCCCTGCATTGGGCTCTCTGCTCAGCGGGGCGCCTGCTTTCCCCTCTCTCTCTGCCTGCCTCTCTGCCTGCTTGTGATCTCTCTCTCTCTCTGTCAAATAAATAAATAAAATCTTAAAAAAAAAAGAGTCGTGGCTAAATATAATGAAATTTATTATCTTAACTATTTTTTAGTGTATAGTTCAGTGGTATTAAATACATTCATATTGTTGTACACCCATTAAGATCAGAACTATTTTCCTTTTGCAAAACTGAAACACTGTACTCATTAAACAGTAACTGCTCATTCCTTCCTCTCCCAGTCCCTAGAACCACCATTCTACTTTCTGTCTCTATGATTTTGACTAGTCTACATACCTAATATATGTAGAATCATACAGTATTTGGTTTTTTATGATTGGATTATTTCACTTAGCATGATGTGTTTCTTTGTTGCTTGCAATCTTCTTTGATTCAAAGTTTATTTTGTCTGAAATTAACCATCCCTGCTCTCTTTTGATTACAATTTACATGGAATATCTTTTTTCATCCTTTCATTTTGACCTCTTTGCGTCTTTGGATCTAAAGTGAGTCTTCATAGACAGCATATAGTTGGATCATGTTTTTATATCTGTTCTGCCAGTCTGTGTCTTTTGATCCATTTACAGTTAATGTATTAATGATGAGGAAGGACTTCTATCATTTCACTATTTGTTTTTCATATACTTTGTGCTTTTTTGTCCTTCATTTCCTGTATTACTATCTTTGCTTATGTTTAGTTGATTTTTTTTCAGTGAAAACATTTAAGTTTCTTCTTGTTTCTTTTGTGTACATTCTATAGCTGTTTTTTGTTTGTTTGTTTGTTTGTTTGCTGTGGGGACTGTGTTTAACATCTTGAAGTTGTAACAGTTTAATTTGAAATTTTGCCAGTTTAACATCAATAACATACAAAAAGTCTGTTCTTTTACATCTCCATTTCCACCTCTTTTATTGTTACTGTCACAGAATTACATCTTTATACATAATTTGTCCAAAAGCATAAATTAATAATTCTTTCTAATGCATTCATCTCTTGAGTTATATAGAAAACAAAAAGTGTAGTTACAAACCAGTTATAATACTAGATTTTAGACTACTCATTGATTTTTGTAATGTTTTAGTCTATTAAATCATGTTGAAAACAAAAAGTAGAGTTATAAGCCAAAGTTACAAAAGTACAAGCTTTTGTAATCACCCACGTATTTACCTTTATTGGGATCTTTATTTCTTCATATGGCTTTAAATTACTATATAATGTCCTTTTATTTCAATCTGCAGGACTTCCTTTAGTGCTAGTGGTAACAAACTCCCTTAGCTTCTGTTTATCTTAGAATGTCTTGATTTCTCCCTCATATTTGAAAGACAGATTTGCTGGATATAGGATTCTTGGTTGGCAGGGACTTTGTTTTCCTTTTAGTGATATTACAGTTCTTTTAAAAATTTTATTTCCAAATTGTTTGCTGCTGGCATCTGGGAATTCAGTTGATATTTTTGTATATTGACCTCATACCCTGCAGTATTGTTAATAGTCGCCTATTAGTTCTGATAATGGCTTTGTAGATTTGTAAATTCCTTAGGATTTTCTTTGTAAAAGTTGTTTGTGAATAAAGGCAGTTTTATTTCCTCCCTCATCTTTATGCCTTTCACTTTTCTCGTGTTATTACAGTAGCTAGGATATCCAGCACAGTGCCAGGTAGAAGTGGTCAGAGAAATAATCCTTGTGTTGGTCCTGATTTGGGAGGAAGCAGCACTTCATGTTAGCTCTGAGTTTTGCATAGATACAAAGATCAGAACTTAGCTTTTTATCAGAGGTGGAAACAACAGGAGTTTCTTGCCAGAGGATGGATGCTAAAGTCTTTTTCTAGAACCTAGCTGTCCCATTGGATGCTAGCCATGTGAAGCTGTTTCAATTTAAATTAATTAAACTTAAATGAAAGTAAAAGTTCAGTTTCCTTAAATGTGTCTTACCAGACACATTTCAAGTACCTAATAGCCATGTGTAGCTAGGGTCTTCCATACTGGAAGTGCAAGTGCAGAACATTTCCAGTGTTGTAGAAAATTCTGTTTGACATCACTAGTCTAAAATTTAAGACAAAATGACCCTGTTTTCTGGAGAAGTTGTTTAATTTGAAGGGATGATGGTATTCTTCCTGAAAGTTGGAGGCACCAGACAAAGAAAGAATGTCTTGTTTTTGCTAACTTACCCAGGAAAGTATTTTAAAACTAAAAGAACCAATTTCTGATTGTTATTCATACACTTTTACATTCTTCTGAGGAAGAAGGCTTTTCTCAATATTAAGACATCAAAGTGTGGTTAATTGCACTCAGGCAGCTCTTTTCCCTTCTCAATCAGATTAGCTATAAGTAGTACAACTTAAAGTAATATTAAAAGGATTCAGAATTAAGAGTGTAAGAACTTGTCTTTCAGATTTTTAATTTATCTTTCTCTAATCTTCATCACATCAAATACTAGCTGGGAAGACACTTCAAATCTTTAATATTGAAATGAAGAGTAAAATGAAGTCTCATACAATGGCAGAAGAGGTGATATTCTGGAAATGGGTCTCTGTAAACACTGTTGCCCTGGTGACTGAGACCACAGTCTACCACTGGAGCATGGAAGGTGACTCTCAACCCGTGAAGATGTTTGATAGACATGCCAGTCTGGCAGGGTGCCAGATGATCCACTACCGGACTGACGAGTACCAGAAGTGGCTGCTCCTCATTGGCATCTCAGCTCAGGTAAGGTTTTGGCTGCCTTCAAGAAGGTCTGATGCAATGTAGAGGTGTAATACTGAAGTTGGTACAGGTGCGAGGCAGAAGAAATAGGCCGAGGCCTAAAAGAAATAGAGGTAACAAGAAATCCAAACTTTGGATCACATAAGAATTTTAAATTAACTTTGGCCCATTGACTACACTGCATTCCATCAGATTACTGATATTCATCCTGAAAACTATTTCTGGCACAGTTTTGAGAAGTGAATTGCTGAGGAATTTTGTACAGCGACTTGGAACCTATAGGTTTATGGGAGATAGTTTTGGGGCTCTATTTTAAGGGCTTTAATGGAATATTACTAATTCATACACTTTTTTAAAGATTTATTTAAGAGAAAGCAAGTGAGCACAGGAGGGAGCGGTAGAGGGAGGAGAGGGAGGGAAAGTCTTAAGCAGACTCCTCGCTGAGCACAGAGCCTGATGTGGGGCTTGATCTCATTACCTTGAGATCATGACCTGAGCCAAAACCAAGAGTTAGACACTTAAAACTGACTGTACCACCCAGGGGTTCCTACTAATTCGTATACTTTTATGATGAAAGGGGTACCTTTCTGCTGTGCTTCCTTTTTTCGTTCTTGGTGGCTAATCTAGTCACCAGATACTTGACTACAGGATGTATGACTTTAGATCTTTATTAGCTAATGCTGGCCATTGAATCATCTTCCATAGCCTGGTGGGAAAAGTATAAATGTGGGATTCTAGCACCTAGAAAACTGTCAGACATTTGAAGAGAGCGCTGTGTGAGAATACCTTAAGTCAGAGAGGCCCCACGACAGAGAGGGCCTCTAAGCTGTGTTTTGCCACCTTTAAGAGTGCACTTGGAAAGGAAACTGTGTGAATGGCTCTTTCTGGGAGGCTGGGGTCATCACTTTGGCTGATACCTATCAGATGCTTAAGAGGCAGCTAGAGGGGAGGGTAAGAGATGGGTGGAGGCAAGACTGAGGTGCATGCTGCTGGCAGTTGGAATTCTGCAGCAGATTTTAAAGTGAGAGTGATATGATTTATTTTCCTTCTGTGCAGCATAATGGGGTCAAAATAATGCTATCAGTGATGTTAAAGAGGGCCCACCATAAAGACTGGAGGCTGGGAAGCTAGTTGACAGGCAGATACAGGAAGAAAGCCATATAGTGTGTTCTGAAGTAAAAACATATATGAGAAAGGTGAAGAGTGAGCGAAGATGGAACAGATACTTCTCTCCACTTTGGGAGTCTCCTCCACTCTGTAACTCCCAGGAGAAGTGAGCTATGTGTGATTTAGATGGAAGCACTGGCGTTGGAGATGAACAGGAGAGGCAAGGCTTGAGATTTTATATCTCAACACTCAATGTGGGGCTCAAACTCACGACCCTAAGATCAAGAGTCACATGCTCAGGGTGCCTGGGTGGCTCAGTTGTTTGGTGTCTGCCTTCAGCTCAGGTCATGATGCCAGGGTCCTGGGATTGAGTCCCACATCGGGCTCCCTGCTTGGCGGGAAGCCTGCTTCTCCCTCTCCCACTCCTCCTGCTTGTGTTCCCTCTCTCTTATGTCTTCCTCTGTCAAATAAATAAATAAAATCTTAAAAAAAAAAAAAAGAGTCATATGCTATAATGACTGAGCCAGCCAAGTGCCACGAGGCAAGGCTTGAGATTTTAGAGGTGAAGTGGCTAGAACTTGGTGATGCATGGGATGCCTCTCAGGGAGAGGAGAGTTCGAAGATGGCCTAACATTTGTCTCAGAATTCTGAGGCATAGATGAGGTCAGAGTTGAAGTACCTCTGCTCTAACCCTTCATCTTTGTATTACACTGACGAGTTTGTCTCCTCAGGTGACCTGGTAGTTATTTGGTGTAACTTAAGGGACTTGCTTAATCACAGAGCCTTTTAGTGATAGGCCAATGGCTTCCTTTCAGCCCCAGTTACTTCTTATTGTCAGGTTAAGCTGGAATGAGAATATATTTGTAGGAAACCTCATATCATATCTGGAATAATGGGCATTCCCATTGCTCCTGCACATTATAATAACATTATAACATTATATATTTGGGTCTGATTGCCCAGGCTTCCATAAAAGGAATAATTTTACACCTAGGTCATTTTCTGTGATGTAGCATTTATTATCTGGAATAATTTCCTCTTGGGGAGTTACTAACCCTAGATAGATGCTGTGTATGGAGTGTTTCTCATGTGGAAACTCAACCTTTGGTTTTCTATTGAAAGGGATTAGATGTTGCTGGCTCTTATGGTAGGCAGAGATTGCACACAGTTCTGGTGTTACTAATGGAAATGACGTCAGGGAAGTGTTTGTGATGTGAGGGGTGAGGAGTGTACCTTACCTGGAGCCTGCAGATGCTGGGATGAATCGCGAAAGTTACAAACAGGTAAAATCTGTATGACATACGCTGTCATGGTGAATTTTCAAGGTGGTATGGGCATGAAAAGAAAAAATTGATTCACTCTACCTTTGTGAAGCCGGGAGGGGAGCTGGAAGATCTCTCTTCCCTAGCCCTTCATGCTATTCAAGAGTCAATGAGAACTCTGTGCTTTTTGAGCCTTTATGTTGCTTTCAGAAAGAAGGCCCTCGATATATAGGACCCTCAACCAAGGAACAAAATTAGTCACAGTTTAGCATTTATCACTCTTCCCAAATACTTGCCCAGAATGCTTTTTGTTTTTGAATTTCCTCTTTATTTCACGAAGCTCAGTCTTTGTACTGAATCTGGTCTGGAAATAAATTTGTTCCTCCAGAAATGATGAAGTCTGAGGGGTTGGAATGAAGCTTTAAGCTGATACTTATAAAACTAGATCATAGTTAATTCATTCCACTTTTTAACTGCCTCTAATACTTTCTCAAAAGTCCTTTGTTCCAGTTTGTCCTGAGTACTTCAAGTATTTTATTCTTCTTAGCCAGAGGTCAGCATATTTTTTCTATAAAGGCTTAGATAGTAAATGTTTTTTGCTTTGTGGGCCAAAAATATTTGGTCTCTATCACAACTACTCAGCTGTGAAGTTTTAATACAGGCAGACTTAGACAATATGTAAGTGAATAGCCATGGCTTCATGCCAGTACAACTTTATTTACTGAAACAGTTGGGACAAACCATATTGAAATAAAAAGTATTAGTAGAGACTACAAGAATATTGTATACCAGTAAATTAAATAACTTAGATGAAAGGACTAATTCCCGGAAAGACATAGATTACTGAAAATGACTCAAGAAGAAGTAGAAATTCTGAATAGGCCTATACAATAAATTAAGACACTCAATTAGTAATGGAAAAACTACCCACAAAGAAAAACTCTGACCCAGATGGTTTCACTGGTTAATTCTACCAAATATTCAAAGAAAAATTAGTACTAATCCTTCACAAACTTTTCCAAAACATAGAAGAGGAGGGAGTACTTCTCAGTTCATTCTATGAGGCCCATTAGTACCCAGATACCAAAAATAAAGACATCACAAGAAAATTGCAGGCCACTCTCTCCTCTGATTGTAGATGCAGAAATCTTCACATAATATACTAGTGAACTGTATCCAGCAACATATAAAAAGAATTGTATGTCATGACCAAGTGGGACTTATCTGGGAATACCAGGTAGGTTTAATATCCAAAAATCAATTCAAATAATGAACAATATTAATAGAATAAAAGGCAAAAACCTTTTGGTCATCTCAGCAGATGCAGAAAAAAACATATGATAAAACCCAACACATTTCATGATAAAAATACTCAACAAACTAGGAATAGAAAGGAACTTCCTTAACCTGATAAAGGGCTTCAGAGAAAAACAACTAGCATCTTACTTAATAGTGAAAGACTGAAATTTTTCCCAAGATCAGAACAAGACAGAGATACCCACTTTTGCCACTTCTGTTCAACATCAGACTAGAGATTTAGTTAGAGCAATCAGAAAAGAATACAAGGCATCCTGGTTTAAAAGGAAGAATTATAGCCATCTCTGTTTGCAGATGACATGATTTTATATATTGAAAATATTAAGGTATCTAATAAAAAATTCTAGAACTAACAAGTACTAGGTTGTAGAGTACAGGATCAGTATACAGAAATCAGTTGTGTTCCTACACACTTGCAATGAGCAATTCAGAAATGAAATTTCATTCACAGTAGCATCAAAAAGAATAAAATACTTAGGGGTAAATTTAACGAAAGAAGTATTTAACTTATATCCTTAAAACTATGAAACACTGTTGAAAGTAATTAAAGAAAATCTAAACAGATGGGAAAACATCTCGTGCTCATGGATCATAATAGTTAATATTTTTAAGATGTTAGTACTCCCCAGCCTGATCTGCAAATTCACTGTAATCCCTATCAGAATATCAGCTAAGTTCTTCTTAGAAATTGATAAGCTGACCCTAAAATCATGTGGAATTGCAGGAAACTCAAAATAGCCAAAACAGTCTTGATGAAAACAACAAAATAAGAGTACTCATACTTCCCAATTTCAAAGCTTTCTACAAACCTACAATGATCAAGACAGTTGGGGTGCCTGGGTGGCTCAGTGGGTTGGGCCTCTGCCTTCGGCGCGAGTCATGGTCTCAGGGTTCTGGGATTGAGCCCCACATTGGACTCTTTGCTCAGCGGGGAGCCTGCTTCCCCCTCTCCCTCTGCCTGCCTCTCTGCCTACTTGTGATCTCTCTCTCTCTGTGTCAAATAAATAAATAAAATATTTTAAAAAAAAATCAAGATAGTATGGTACAAAAATAGAAATAGACACATAGATCCATAAGGTAGAATTGAGAGTCCATAAATAATACTCTTACATTTATGGTCTGTTGGGTTTTTTAATAAGGATGCCAAGACAGTTCAACAGAGGAAAGAATAGTCTGTTCAACAAATGGTTTGGGATTACTGGCTATCCATATATACAAAAGCATGAAGCTAAACCCCTACCTCTTATCATAGGAAAAATTAACTCAAAATGGATCAGACCCAGATGTGAAAGCTGAAGCTGTAACGCTCTTAGAAGATAACATAGGAGCAAATCTTAGTGACCTTGAGTTAAGCAGAACCTTTGTAAATGCAGCATCAAAAGCATGAGCAACAAAAGAAAAACATATAAAAGCAAAATTAAAATCTTTTGTGTTACAAATGATACCATCAAGAAAGTGAAAAAATAACCTGCCATTTGGAGAAAATATTTCAAGATCGATATCTGATAAGGGACTTGTGTCCAGAATATTTAAAGAATCTTACAACTCAGTAATTAAAAAGGCAAAATAAAATATACAAATTTTTTTATAAAATATGATTTGACGGTGCCTGGGTGGCTCAGTGGGTTAAGCCTCTGCCTTCGGCTCAGGTCATGATCTCGGTGTCCTGGGATCGAGCCCCACATCGGGCTCTCTGCTCAGCAAGGGGCCTGCTTCCACCTCTCTCTCTGCCTGTCTCTCTGGCTACTTGTGATCTCTCTCTGTCAAATAAATAAATAAAACCTTTAAAAAATATATAAATTAAAATCTTTTGTGCTACAAATGATACCATCAAGAAAGTGAAAAAATAACCTGCCATTTGGAGAAAATATTTCAAGATCGTATATCTGATAAGGGACTTGTATCTAGAATATTTAAAGAATCTTACAACTCAGTAATTAAAAAGGCAAAATAAAATATACACTTTTTTAAATAAAATATTATTTGAGGGGTGCCTGGGTGGCTCAGTGGGTTAAAGCCTCTCCCTTTGGCTCAGGTCATGATCCCAGGGTCCTGGGATTGAGCCCTGCATCAGGCTCTCTGCTCAGCAGGGAGCCTGCTTCCCTTCCTCTCTCTGCTTGCCTCTCTGCCTCCTTGTGATCTGTCAAATAAATAAATAGAATTAAAAAAAAAAAGATTTGAACAGACATTTCTCCAAAAAGGTATCTACATGCCCAATAACACATGAAAAGATGTTCAACGTCATTAGTCCTTGTGGAAATATAAATTGAAAACATAGTGTGAGGGGCGGCTGGCTGGCTCAGTCAGTAGAGCATGCCACTCTTGATCTCAGATCATGAGTTCAAATCCCACTGTGGGTGAAGAGCTTACTTAACAAAACGGAAACCCTCCCACAAAACGTGGTGTCACTTCACTGAACCTACTAGGATGGCTATAATCAAAAAGATCAGCAGTAACAAATGTTGCCAAGGGTGTAGAGAAATTGGAACCCTCATACATTGCTGGTGGGAATGTAAAACACATAGCTATGAGGGAAAATAGTTTAGCAGTTCCTCCAAAAGTTAAATGTAGAGTTACCATGTGATCTAGAAATTCCACTTATATACTCCAGAGAAATGTAAAATATGTAAAACATAAAATATTACACACAGGACATCAGCAGGAATGGTGAAGTAAGGACCTTTGAAAATCTCCTCCATAAAAGTAGTGCTGGCAAAAATTCTCAAAATCAGCTTTCTCAGGGGCATCCAGGTGGCCCAGTCAGTTAAGCAGCTACCTTTGGCTCTGGTCATGATCCCAGGGTCCTGGGATTGAGCCCCACATTGGGCTCCCTGCTCAGTGGGGAGCCTGCTTCTCCCTTTCCCTCTGTCTACTACTCTGCCTACTTGTGCTCTCTCTCTCTCTGTCAAATAAGTAAATAATTTTTTTTTTTTTAGAAAAAACAGTTTTTTCAGAGTTCTGGAAATTAACCATAGGTTTACAAAAATCCAAAGAACTTTTATTTAAGAAAATTTGCTACATCTCAGAATAACAAGCTTGGCGACATTTTAACTTGTGCTGTTCCCATCCCTCTTTTTTTTTTTCTGATGGCCTTGATAACCAACAGTTCCACCAACTGGTACAGCAACCTTACAGCCTCTGAAGGAGGCTAGGAATGTTTAGAGCTCCCCCAAAAGCACCTTTCCTAGAGAAATGTCATTATTTGACCTACCTAGTAGTTCCTTGGAAATCTCCATTCACAAACCTTGCCTTTTATTTGACTTGACTCACTCTTGCTTGGTGCAAATGGCCTTATCTCTTGGGACACTTGTGATACACCATCAGCAGCAATTGTTTAACATCACAGCTGCCTGTGGGGATCTTAGTAGTTGAGAAAAATAAGAAGCTGGCTTTAAAAAAAATTTTTTTTAAAGATTTTATTTATTTATTTGACAGAGATCACAAGTAGGCAGAGAGGCAGGCAGAGAGAGAGGAGGAAGCAGGCTCCCTGCTGAGCAGAGAGGCCGATGCGGGGCTCCATCCCAGGACCCTGGGATCATGACCTGAGCTAAAGGCAGAGACTTTAACCCACTGAGCCACCCAGGCACCCCCAGCTTTAAAATTTTTTAAATGAAAAGCTGTGGAATGAGATGTTCGCACGGGCTTTCAAAAGTTTCACCATATTCTTGGGAAACTAGACGACTGTGTACATGCACAGAGCTCTATACCTGCCCGAGAAAGAATTGACAGGGCCTTAAGCCCTGACTGATCTTGAGGCTCTGTACAAGCAGGATGTGAAGGCCGAAGGCCAATGCAGTATTGTAAGCTGCCTGCCAGAGTATTGAAGGCATGTCTCAACATACATACACTCTCTCAGCAAAGGCTGAGATTCAAGGCATTTAAGGAATCTCTTTCAAATTATTAACTGACCACTAAGCTCAGTAGAGACTTAAGTGAACACATATGACAAAGAATACAGACTTTACAGAATTAGTTCAGGAAATATGTTAAACAACTACAATAAACCCAGAAGTGGTGGTGGGGAGGAGTATCTGATTTCCAGAGTTGTCACTTTATGTTATTTAGAGTTTCCAGCTTTCAACAATAGCAGCAAAAATGAAATATGCAAAGAAACAAAGTATAGCCCATACTCAGAGGGGGAAAAAGTAGTCAGTAGGGACTGTTTTGAGGAAGCCCAGACATTGGAGTAACTTTCAAAAAGACTGTAAGTCAGCTATTTTAAATATTTTCAAAGAACTAATGGAAAGCATGCCCAAAAAACTAAAGAAAGTATAAGAACACTGTCTTTCCATATAAACCATAACAATAAAGAACTAGAAGGTATTTAAAACAACAACAACAACCTATGGGATGCCTGGCTGGCTCAGTTGGTTGTGCCTTGGCCTCAGGATTGAGCCCAGGCCCCATGTTGGGCACAGAGCCTACTTTAAAAAACAAAACAAAACAAAACAAAACCCTCATAGATTTGTAGAATACCATTCAAGTGGGCCAGTACACATACTGAAAGTCACACAAGAAGGAGAGAAAGAAAGGGGTAGAAAGAATGTTTGAAGAAATAATGGCCCTGAACATAGCAAATTTGATGAAAACCATTAATCTGCATAACCAGGAACCTCAAAGAGATCCACACCCAGATGTATCATAATTAAACTATCAAAAACAAAGAATCTTGACAACAGTAAGAAAAAAGCAAACTAATCTTGTACAGTGGACTCTCAATAAGATTAACAACTGATTTCTTATGAGAAACCATCCAGGCCAGAAGGCAGTGGTATGATATAATCAAAGTGCTTTAAAAAAATTAAAAGATTGTCAACAAGAATTCTATATCCAGCAAAATTCTTCAACTAATGAAGGGAGATTAAGGCATTACCAAGTGACAAAAGCTGAGAGAATTTGTCTCTAATAGATCTGCCCTATAAGAAATACTGAAGAAAGGATGAATACCCAACATTTGCTTCAACATGGATGGGACTGCTAAGTGAAATAAGTCAAACAGAGAAAGACGATTATCATATGGTCTCACATATTTCTGGAACATAAGGAATAGCATGGAGGACATTAGGAGAAGGAAGGGAAAATGAAGGGAGGGAAGTCAGAGGGGAAACAAACCATGAGTGACTGTGGACTCCGGGAATCAAACTGAGGGTTTTAGAGGGGAGGGAGGTGATGGGGGGTGGTGAGCCTGGTGATGGGTATTAAGGAGGGCACATATTGCATGGAGACCTGGATGTTACACGCAAACAATGAGTCATGGAACACTACATCAAAAACTAATGATGCAGTGTATGGTGACTAGCATAATAAAATTAATTAATTAATTTAGAAAAAAAAGATATACTCAAGAGAAATGAAGGGACCCAAGTCAGTAACCCAAACCCACATGAAGAAATAAAGAACACTGGTATGAGCAACTGTATAGGTACGTATAAAAGACTATATAAAGGTCGTCTTGTTTATGACTCTTTTCTTGTGAGTTAAAAGATGACTGCTGAAGCAATAATTATAAATCTGTGTTAATAGGTATATAAAATAGATAAATATGCACTTTTATGACAATAGAACAAAGGCGAGGAAGGAATGGAGCTATAAAGGAGCAAAGTTTTTGTATAGAAATTATATTGATACAAATCCAAATTAGATTGTTACAAGTGAGGACATTAATTGTAATCCTGAGGCAACCACAAAGAAAATGACTTTTTAAAAAAATCACAAAAGGAATAACAAGATAATCGAAATGACACACTAGAAAATATCTAACACAAAACAAGGTGGTAATGAAATAATAGAGGAGCAAAGAAGACATAAGACATATAGGGAAAAAATAGTTAACTGGCAGAAGTAAATCTTACCCTATCATAGTTGCATCAAGTGGATTGAACACTTAAAAGGCAGAGATTGGCAGAATATTTAAAAAAAAAAAAAGCAACAACCCATAATCCAACTATATATGCTGTCTACTGGAGAGACACTTTAAATTCAAAAATAGAGTGGGTTGAAAAAAGGATGGGAAAGATATACCAGGCAAATTGTATCCAAAAGAGAGCCAGATTGGCCATCTTAATATCAGATAAAATGGACTTTAAAATAAAAATTGTTACTGGGGTGGCTAGGTGGCTCAGTTATGTGTCTGCCTTCTTCAGTTCAGGTCATGGTCTCAGGATCCTGGGATTGAGCCTTGCATCAGGCTCTCTGCTCAGCAGTGAGTCTGCTTCCCCCTCTCCCTCTATGATTCCTCTGGCTCTCATTCTCTCTCAAATAAATAAAAATCTTTTAAAAATATATTAAAAATGTTACTGAAAACTTAAATAAAGTGTTCATAGCTGTATTATGTATATTTTTTTTAAGTTTTATTTTTTTTTAGAGAAGGAGTTGGGAGGAGAAAAGGGAGAGAGAGAATGTTAAGTAGGCTCCATGCCCAGTGCTGGTCTAGATCTGGCAACCCTGAGATCATGACCTGAGCCAAAATCAAGAGTTGGATGCTTAACCGACTGGGCCATCTAATGACCCCTTAAGTTTTTAATTTTTTTAAGATTTATTTATTTATATTAGAGCATGAGTGGGGGAGGGGCAGAAGGCGAGGGAAACAATCTTAAGCAGTTCTGCACTGAGCCCAACACAGACCTTGGTCCCACGACCCTGAGATAATGATGTGAGCCAAAATCGAGAGTGGAACTTGTAACTGAAACTGAGGTACACCCAGGTACACAACCCTCCTTGAGTTTTAATTTAAATTCCAGTTAACATACAGTGTAATATTGGTTTCAGGTGTACAATATAGTGATTCAGCACTTTCAGTAAAACACCTGGTGCTCATCACAAGTGCACTCCTTAATTTGCACCACTTATTTAACCCCCGTCCCCCTGCCCATCTCCTCTCTCTCATCAGTTACAACGTTATTTATTGTAGCCAAAATGTAGGAAACATTCCAAATGTCCATCAGCTGATAAATGCATAAATAAAATGTATATCCATACAGTGGAATATTTATTTGACAATAAAAAGTAGTACAGTTGACCCTTGAACAACATGGGTTTGAACTGCATGGGTTTACTAAGATACACGTTTTTTTCAGTAAATACAGTATAGTACTGTAAATCTATTTTCTCAACATTTCCTTTTCTATAGCTTTATTGTTAAGAATGCAGTATATAATATATATAAGATACAAAATATATGTTTTTTGACTGTATGTTATTGGTAAGGTTTCTGGTCAACAGTAAGCTATTACTAGTTAAGTTTTTGGAGAATCAGAAGTTATACATGGATTTGCCCATGTCAGGGGTCCATGACCCTAAATTCCACATTGCTCAAGAGTCATCTGTACTGACTATACATGCTATATACCATGACCATTCTTAATCTTGGAAATATTGAGTAAGTGAAACATGTCAGCACAAAAAACTGCATTTTGTATGATTCCATTTTTATGAGACATTTGGAATAGTTATCCATAGAGATAGAAAATGGATAAGTAGTTGCTTTGACTGGGGGTGGAACGTGGGAGGTGGGAATGGGGATTGGCTGCTAATGAGGTTTCTCTTAAGGGATGAAAGTGTTTTAAAAAGTACATTGTGGGGCGCCTGGGTGGCTCATTGGGTTAAAGCCTCTGCCTTCGGCTCAGGTCATGATCCCGGGGTCCTGGGATCGAGCCCCGAGTCGGGCTCTCTGCTCAGCGGGGAGCCTGCTTCCCTTCCTCTCTCTCTGCCTGCCTCTCTGCCTACTTGTGATGTCTGTCTGTCAAATAAAGAAATAAAATCTTAAAAAAAAATAAATTAAAAAAATTAAAAAAAAAAAGAAAAAGAAAAAGTAGTACATTGTGGTGATGGTTGTACAATCCTGTGAATAAACTAAAAAACATTGGATTGTATATTTCAAATGAATTATAGGGTAAATGAATTATATATCAATAAAGTTGTTAAAAATACCTTTAAGAATCATGCTCATTTATAAGGAAATCATCATGTTTGAAAAATAATTTAAAAGAAAAGATTATAAATCACAGTGTTACTTATTTGTGGTTTACTGACAAAAAGAAAAACCAACAAATAAAAAAAATCCAAGCTAAAAGCTTTTTACTTACTATACTTTTGACACCAAAGCTGTTGGCTTTTCTACACCAAACAATTCTCTGATTCTCTGGCGACACTAAGTGGATGTCCAAGAATTAGTGTAGACCCCACAAGTTAAGGCTTCAATTCCACGAGACTGCCCCCATGCCAGTCTCAAGTCCCAGGCTCCTAGCAGTTCTGACCAACAAGCTATAAATTAGGGGTTCCCATGACCCCCTTCTCTGGTTTGATAATTTGCTAGAATGACTCCTATAACCCAGGAAGGCACTTTACTTACTGTTACTGGTTCGTTAAAAAGGATACAACTTAGGAACAGCCAAATGGAAGAGATGCATAAGGCAAGGCATGGAGGAAGGGGGTATGCATGGAGCTTCCATGCCCTGTACAGGCCTTCCACCCTCCCAGCACCTTGATGCTAGGAGCTCTCTGAATTCTGTAATTCAGGGGTTTCTATATATATTTTTTCTTTTTCTTTTTTTTTTCTATATATATTTTCATTGGTCGTTGGGGATTAACTTTGTCTCCAGTCTCAGTTCCCTTCCCTAGAGGTCAGGATGTGGTGGGACTTAAAGTTCCAAACCAGAAGCTATCTAAGGCCCCCCATAAGCTTTTGTGTCATGAAGATGCACCTCTCTCTCATATCACTTAGGAAATTGCAAGGGTTTTAGGAGTTCTATGCCAGGAACAAGGGACAAAGACTGGATATGTATTTCTTATTTTTATCATACTATCACACAAGTATTTAGCAACAACAAAAACCCATGGGCATAAGGATAGACATGTAGACCAATGGAATAGAACTGAAGGTTCAGGAATAAAGAATACATCTGTGGCCAATGGATTTTTAAAAAATTTCATTTATTTAGAGAGAGAGAGACAGCATGAGGGAGAGGGACAGAGAGAGAGAGAACCTAAAGGAGACTCCACACCAATGTGGGGCTCAGTTCCAGGACCCTGAGATCACGACCTGAGCTAAAACCGAGAGTCAAACAGTTAACCAGCTGCACCACGCAGCTGATCTTGGCCAGTTGATTTTTGACAATGGTGGTAAGACCAATCAATGGGAAAAGACTATTCTCTTCAACAGGTAGTGCTGGCACACTACGGTTTTCAAATGCAGAATAATGGAGTGGATTCCTACCTTGTACCATCTATAAAAATTAACTCAGGGCTCTTGGGTAGCTCAGTTGGTTGAGCGTCCAACTCTTGATTTCGGCTCAGGTCATTATCTCAGGATTGTGAGGTTGAGCTGGGCCTGGATCCCGCTTAAGATTCTCTCTTTCTCTCCCCCTCTGCCCCTCCTCCAGCTCACACTCACTCTCTCTTTCTCAAATAAATCTTTAAAAATTAACTCAAAATGGATCAAATACCTAAATATAAGAGGCAAAACTGATGACATGAAGAATATTCATGACTTTGTATTTGGCTATGGATTTTTAGACATAATACTCAAAGCATGAGCAACAAAAGAAAGAATAGGTAGATTGGACTTCATCAAAATTAAAAACATTTGTGAATCAAAAGACATGGTTAAGAAAGTGATAAGACAACCTAAAGAATGGAAGTGTTTGTACATCATTTGTCTGAAAAGAGTCTAGTATCTAGAATATTTAGAGAACACTTATAACTCAACAACAAAAAGATGTCTCAATTAGAAAAAGGGGCAAAAAACTTGAATAGACATTTGTCCAGAGATATACAAATAGCCAACAAGCACATTAAAAGGTGTTCAACATCCTTTGTAACTGGGGAATTGCAAATCAAAACCACAATGAGGTACCACCCATTGGGATGGTTGTAATTTTTAAAAAATTTTTAAAAGATTTTATTTATTTGACAGAGATCACAAGTAGGCAGAGAGGCAGGCAGAGAGAGGAAGGGAAGCAGGCTCCCTACTGAGCAGAGAGCCCGATGCAGGGCTTGATCCCAGGACCCTGGGATCATGACCTGAGCTGAAGGCAGAGGCTTTAACCCACTGAGTCACCCAGGTGCCCCTAATTTTTTAATTGAGCTGTAAATTGAGCTCAATTTTAAATTAAGCTGTAATTTTTTGGCCAGGATGCAGAGTTACTGGAATCCTTGTATGTCAGTAGTGGGAATGTTAAATGGTTCAGCTCCAGTGGAAAACAGATTGATGATTCCTCAAAAAATTTAACATAAAGTTCCTGTTTGACCTAGCAATTCCACTCCTAGGTAGCTATCCAAGAAAAATGAGGAAAACACTCCCATACAAAAACTTGTGCACAGATATTCATAGCAGCATTATTTATAATAGCTAAAAGATGAAGACAACCCAAATGCTTACCACTGGATGAATGGATAAACAAAATGTGATTTATACATAAAATGGAGTATCACTTAGCCCTAAAAAGGAATAAAGTACTGATACAGGCTACAACATAGATAAACCTAGAAAACCTCACTGAGTGAAACAAGTCAGACACAAAAGGGCACATATTTTGATTCCATTTATATGAAATCTTTAGGCAAATCTGTAGAGATAAAAATTGGTGGTTTCCAGGGGTTGGGGAGCAGGGATATGGGGACTTTTAATAGGCACAGGGATTTTTTTAGATGATGAAAATGTTTTGGAACTACACAGAGGTGATAGACACACAACATTGTGAATGTTCTAAATGCCACTGAATTGAATCCTTTGAAATGGGTAGTTATAGGTTATTTAGTGAATGTCATCTCAACAAAAAGGAGGCAGGAGGAGAATGTGGAGGGTAGATTTTGGCCTTCAGGCCGCAGTTTGCAACCTCCTGTCTAAGCATTTGCAAATGTTTCCCCTTTGTTAGAAACAGCTTTTGCTTTTCACCTTGTGACCTCTTACTCCAGCTTACTTGTCACCAAGGAAGCCTTTCCTGACCCACCAGACTGAGTGAGCAGAGTCACAGCATCTCACTCTATCCTGGGCCATAGCAGTTAGCACCCTGCCCTGTGTTGCTGTTGCTTGCTTCCTTGCCAGAAACCCTTATCATGTGTCCTTAAGGGAAGGGTCTGGGTTACATTCACTTTCCTTATCCTTAGCTCCTTGCATGGTGCCTGGCGCAAAAGGAAGCATTTTTGCATTGAATCTTTGTCAGCTGCGGTCCTCAATATGCACTTTCCCGAAGCACACAGCACACAACACCCCTGCAAGGTGGACTTTACTAGGCTCACAAGCAGGTCACTGGTTCAGGGCCACACGTGTAGCCTCTGGGTGGGTCCATGAAGACAACCAGTGCAGGAGTCCAGGTCTCTGTCTTGATCTCAGGTGTTCTCTCTGCTCCACCTCTTCTTGGCTTTAGACTTCTCTAGCATTGGTCCTCAAAAATACTGTCTCCATATTGTCTCCAATTTTCCCATCCTCACCTGGGAGGGTGAGTCTTGTCCTGTCCTTACTGTTACTTAAGAATTCTCTTGCTCATTCTTCTGCTAGAGCGCACACACTAGTTTACCAGTTGTTCCCCTGTTCTTCCCTCCTTCCAGCCCTTGGCAACCATTCGTCTGCTCTGTCTCTCTGGATTTCCCTATTTTGGATGTTTCATATGGGGTCTTTGTGAATGGCTTCTTTCACTTTGCCTGTTTTCAAGGTTCATCATCTTGTAGCATGAATTGGTACTTTGCATAGTACTTCAGCATAAGTGTCTTCAGTAGAAAACTACAAAGGAAAGGTTCTTTAAAAAGAAAAATGTTGAAGCCTTTGTTTGCCTTTTTATGGAGTGAGGGTAGGTGGCAGATACACTGGGGATCTGAATTTACCCACAGACTGCAGAGGGGCTCATTCGACTGTGATAGCTATTCGAATGTTGGATTCTAGGGGCTTGAGCTGTGATGCTGTCATGTCTCATTTACTTACATCTCTTTACTTTGCTTCTTGAGCATTTGACATTGGATATAAATATATAGCAATTCTTTGCTAGAAAATAGAAGTTCTAAGTTTTATAAAAGATATTAGCCTAATTAATTTTTAAAAAGGTATTAGCCTTATTGGGGTTTACTAAGTACAGTTTTTGCTATTTATAAATTTCAGAAAACCCAATTTTCAAAATTAGCCCATAATCTCCTCCTCCTGATTAAACTACACTTTTAACATTTTAGTTTTTCTTCCCAAGACTTACTTTATATGAGTATTTATGTGTATGCATAGAATGTACGTATATATAGATTTACACGTATAAACATTGAATGTACACTTACACACATCCACAAACATGTATAAATGCATACCTACGTGTATACACACATTTTACATTTAACAAATTGGGACCACTATCTTACTGTTTTGTAGTCTTATTTTCTCCCTGGTGTTTGCGGCCATCTTTCCACATCAAATGTAGAGTTGTATCATGTCTTTAATATCTAATAGGCTTGATTTTTATTAGAGAAACTATTATCAACGTATGAGACTTTCATTTTAGGAACATTTGTTTTAACAATTTATATCCTTTCTTTTCTCTCCCTTTTATTGCAAAATGTCTTGTCTTAGCAAAACCGTGTCGTTGGGGCAATGCAGCTCTACTCTGTGGATAGGAAGGTTTCACAACCCATAGAAGGCCATGCTGCTGCTTTTGCAGAGTTCAAGAGTGAGGGGAATGCCAAGCCTGCCACCCTTTTCTGCTTTGCTGTACGTAGTCCCGCAGGGGGCAAGGTAAGCTCTCCACTTTGTCTTCACCCTCAGAAAAGTGTCCTGAGTGAGTGTTGGGAGTCTCTGTCCAAGTGTAAACGTTTAGCCAACGTTTCAAAACCAGTTTATAGTTGGGAGTGGGGAACAGCCTTCAGGTGCTTCATGGAAATGAAAGTTCTTAGAGTATTTAGAGCAACTCCCTGTTGTACGCGTTGGTGGTTTCAGAGCCAGTCTTTGTAAAGTCACTAATGTGAGGTCAGCTCTACCAATTAATTGGTCCCTTTGCCCTAAAAAAGTCCACTTTGACAGAGTCTCTTGAGCTTGGGCTATGCACACGTGGTTTCTGTTCTCACACAGCAGGCTCGTGGAGGCAACAGCTGTGAAAGAACCAGTGCACACACGCCTATCCTAATGTAAGGCGTGGGTCCTGTGTGCTTCTGGCCAGGTGGTGGGAGCTGCAGAGTGGAGGCCATGCTCTGGGAGCAGGTTGAGTTTTATTAGGCTCAAGTACATGGCTAGCATCTGTTCACCGGGGTTGCTGTGGGCAGAGATATGAGGTGTAAGAATTCAGGGTGTTGGATAGACCTACGGTTCCATAGTTGCGTCACTCACCTCGGGAGTGGCCTTAAAACAGTGTCCTTATCTCAGTATACTCTTGTCAGAAATACTTCCTGAAGTCATTATTTTGAGTTGGTCACTAGCCCTCAAGTGTTCCCCAAAGAAGACTGCTAAATCAGTATGCTAAATATTAAATATTCTTCATTGGATACTTTGGTCTCCTGTGTAATATACATCATGCCCTCCTTAGCTGAGAACCAGTAGAAAAATAGGAGTCAGGCAAAAATGTCTTATACTGAGGCTTTCCACCTTGTCATAGACAGAGCTAGGCAGCCACAGGTACCCTTGAAAGGCAGAACCTGTCCCGCCAAGCTCCCTGTGAAGAACACACCAGAACAAGCCCCCTGTAAGACAGGTGTGCCCATTTATCTCCTGGACTCAGCTGTGAGGCAGGCAGTTCCCCTCAGGGCAGAGCTGCGGCTAGGAACAGTCTTCCATGGTGGGGACCCCCCCACAGCAGCCATCCCAAGAGCCACCTCATTTTGTGGTTGAATCTCACTTCCCCTACCACAGTGGCAGGTGTGGGTCCCTTCAGTAGACCTCTCAGCCTTTGCCCCCTGCGCACACCCCTTCTAGTCCAGCCCAGCTGCACTTATGGGAATGGCTCAGTAGTCTCCTCCTATGGATCTGAGTTTTGTCTGGACTCCATTTCCTTTTTCCTTTCTTTCTTTTTTTTTTTTTTCTTGTTCCTTTCTTATAGGAAAGTACCACTTGCCGATAGTTGTGCCCTTCTCCTGCCACCTCCCAAAGAAGCCTGGCTTTCTTACCCATGCCTCTGCTTCTGTTGACCAATGTCCCCATTCTTCCCAACTCCCAAGCAAGAAACACGGCCCTCGAGCTCCATTCTATTCCTGTTACCACTGTCCATCCTCTAGCAAGTCTCATTTCTATGGCAGATGAAGCCCTTGTTACCCATATTTGGGTTAGAGAATAGTCATTTATTAGGTCCTCAGACCCATCCCACCCCTCAAAAAGAATTTTCCCAAACTACCATTTCTTTTAAGTGCCTGTATGCTAGGAGTTTAGTCTCCCTGCATCTTAACTTGCAGTGGCCCCTGCTCACTTGCTACATTAGCCCTCCCCTTCTAGCCCATCTCGCTGCTTACCTCAAGCCTCTTTGGTGTTTCCCCCTCCTCTCTGCCAGGCCAAATCCACACTATTCTCTAAGTTTACACTCATCAGTTTCTTCTGCTGGGCATCCCCTCCAACCCCTGTCTCTTTGTGTCTTTGACCACCCTTACTTGTGATTTTTTCCAAACTTGTTTTAGCTTTGGTACCTTTCCATTAGATGAGAGGAACTTGAAGCTGTTCTTATAAAAGCAGGGATGGAGCCCCTTATCCACTCTCATTCTTCCTGATTCTCATGAACCCTCCTCTCCAAGCAAAACCTTGAGAAGCTCTCAGGCTTTTGGCACAATCGACTGTCTTGTGAGTTTGGCATTCAGTTACAAGATCTTGTCTACTAACTGATTTGTCTTAGTCTGAGCCATGTCCAGCAGAGCCCCTGGTTTCATGGGCTTCTACACTAAAGCCCAGAGAGGGGAGAAGCAATTCGGCCAACATGCTGGAACTAAATGTTGCTCAGGTTTCCAGTGTTGTTTTTTTCTGTATCCTTGATGGTGGGCAGCAGGTTAGTGAGTAGCATGAGCACTCCAACCGAGAAACTGTCTTTTTTCTTTGTAAGTTTTATCATTAGCCCTACAAAGTGTGAGCTGTGGCTCTGCTTACCAGTGGGCATTGGTTAGCATCAGTCTGCCACCAATATGTTTACTTGGATTGACTTAAATTTCTTCTCTAGTTGCACATAATTGAAGTTGGACAGCCTGCAGCAGGAAACCAGTCTTTCGTAAAGAAAGCTGTGGATGTGTTTTTCCCTCCAGAGGCTCAGACTGATTTCCCAGTGGCTATGCAGGTATGAATGTGCTGCCCACTACATGAGTTAGAAGAAATATGGATCTGGTGGGGTGGTGGGGAACAGCAGGTAGCAGGTTCCTGTGCTTCAGAAGATGCCTGAATAGATATATTAGAACATGAAGAAGATAACGTTGATGCCCATGTTCTAGCTCATGCTGTGTTAACATGCTCTGGAAAGGAGCACTCTTTTTCTGCAAACAGGGACTTTGTCCAACTCATACCAAAGTCGCAGGCCTTTTCCTTTTTATTACAAAAGATTAGATGTCCTCTGTATTACAGAAATATAAAGAAGAAAACATTCTTCATAGCTGAACCAATTGGATGTTTACCACTGGATGAATGATCAGAGATCTCACTGTTTGTCATATTTAAAAAGTTAGATACACTTTCTCACAAAATTGGGATCATATTTATATATGTAAGATCATACAATCTACTCTCCCAGGGTGCCTGGGTGGCTCAGTGGTTTAAAGCCTCTACCTTCAGGTCAGGTCACGATCCCAGGATCCTGGGATCGAGCCCCGCATCGGGCTCTCTGCTCAGTGGGGAGCCTGCTTTCCCCTCTCTCTCTGCCTGCCTCTCTGCCTACTTGTGATCTCTGTCTGTCAAATAAATAAAATCTTAAAAAATAAATCTACTCTCCCTTTTTATTTTTTATTTTTTTGCCCAGTACATCATAGGCATTTGGTATGACATAAGGTATGATATTCTTTGTTAATATTTTGAGAAGTAAACATTTATTTTTATAATTGTAGGATGGTTTAGCTGTTGGCTTTTTTTCTGTTCTCACATATTTGACAATACTTAATGATTATTTCTTTTTAAATTTTTTTTTAAATGATAATTTTTTAAGCTTGATTTCTGGAAATAGATATATAATCAAATACATTTTTTCCCCACAAAGAGAAATTGACCTTTTTTCTGTTTTAGAGAAATATATATTGTCCATAAATTTCCAACAATATCAATAAACATAACAATAGAATTAAATAGCAACTAAAATCCTACCCCACTGCTAACTGTGACTACCCCTTTGGAAATTTTTTCATATGCATGCATTTGTGAAGATAATACAAATAGAGTCTTTTTTTTTTTTTTTAAGATTTTATTTATTTGTCAGAGAGAGAGAGAGAAAGCAAGGGAAGCGGATGGTAGAGGGAGAAACAGGCTCCCTGCTAAGCAGGAGCCCGATGTAGGACTCGATCCCAGGACCCCAGAACCATAATCTGAGCCAAAGGCAGACTCTTAACCAGCTGAGCCACCGACGTATCCGTACAAATAGAGTCTTATGAAAAATGGCTTGGCACTGGCCTTCAGCTTTATGACCTTCTCTGTGTCATAGACCATCCCACACCAACTAAATATATATAATATTTTAATGTCTGTATCTTCTGTTCTGTGGATATCTCTTAACTCATTTAGACAGTCCCCCAGTGGGTATTTATGTTTACAGTAAACACTTGTAGGAGTATTGTAATCCAATGCTCAGTCCAAGGATAAACTCCTACAGATGAAACTACTGGGTTAGGGACGTGTGCACGACCATGCCGGACAATGTCTAGTGATGTTCATGCCCTCCCTGTGATTATTGTCAAGATGGGGTGGGTTTACCACTCGTACGCATCTTGTTAATTGCCTCTTCCTGATCTTGGCAGTTTTTCTCTTGGGGTCTCTATCTTGTAAGAACTCTGTGTAGTTTTCGGATACTAAGTGCCTGGTGTGTTTCAAATAAATATTTC
Organism: Martes martes; assembly: GCF_963455335.1. NCBI lineage: Eukaryota > Metazoa > Chordata > Mammalia > Carnivora > Mustelidae > Martes > Martes martes. Next base: position 62,932,749 of record NC_137901.1, read on the forward strand.
TCTCTAGTCATAGCAAAAGTTTATTTGTGGTGTGTTCCAGCTTGTGGAAGATTTGCATTTTTGTGTGGCTTGGGTATCATGTTTTGAAAAGAATTCTACACCCAAAGTGATGAAAATATTCACCCATATTTGCTTCTTTTACTTTCTTAGTTTTATTTACTTTTTATGTAAAAATCTTTGACCCACCTGGAATTTACTTTGATCTAAAAAATAAGATGAAGGGCCAGTTCTTTTTTTTTTTTCATAAGATTTTATTTATTTATTTGACAGAGAGTGAGCACAGCAGGGGGAGCAGTATGCAGAGAGAGAGAGAGAAGCAGGTTTCCCTGCTGAGCAGGGAGCCCAATGATGGGCTTGATCCCAGGACTCTGGGATCATGATCTGCGCCGAAAGCAGACGCTTAATGACTGAGCCACCCAGGCACCCAGAGAGCCAGTTCTTTACGCTCATCCCCCATCCCCATATAGCCAGCTGGTTATATCAGCATTGTATACTGGGTAAAGTCTGTTTTCTACTGTTATGAAATACTACTCATTCATGTTAAGTTCTTATATATGTTTGATTCTATCTCAGGGTTCTCAGTTAAGGTTTGTTTGTTTTTGTTTCTTCCTATTCTGGTACTCTGTTTTTTGCTACCATACTTTCAAAATTACTATAGGTTTGGGGTGCCTGGCTAAGTTGGAGGAGTATGTGACTCTTGATCTTGGGGTCATGAGTTTGAGCCCCACTTGGGGTGTTGAGATGATGTGAATAAATAAACTTGTTAAAAAATAAATAAAGCGTTGTAGGTTTTATAATTTTTTTAAGTTTATCCAGAACTTTCTCCTTATTTTATGAACTCACAGCTTTTTCTGAAGGGGTTTGGTAAGAAAGTCGGGGAGAGGATAGTTAGATCTGAAAGACAAATGGAATAGCCTGACTTATTGGACCTTTATTTGAGAGGAGTCAGGGAAAGTATTGGCTTTAAAACTAGTTCTCAAGTGGGCATGACTAGAATCAACTTGGGATCCATGTCTCAGTAGCACACTGCTCCCGCCAGTGATAAATGACCTATTGGGCTAAGGAACTCAAGATCCTCTTTCAACATTTGTGAACCCTTTTGCCCTATTTGGCTTCTCCTTACTTTTCTACTTGTTCTCTGTCTTTCTATAGATCGGAGCTAAACATGGTGTTATTTACTTGATCACAAAGTATGGCTATCTTCATCTGTATGACCTAGAGTCTGGCGTGTGCATCTACATGAACCGTATTAGTGCTGACACGATCTTTGTCACTGCTCCACATGAACCTACTTCTGGAATTATCGGTGTCAACAAAAAGGGACAGGTATGGAACTTTGAGGGTTCATCTCCCATCTTTTCCATTGACTGGGGACTGCAGCTTAACTTTTCCTCCTCCTTCAGGAAAGTGATCAAATATAGTTAGCTCCTGTTATTCAGCTTAAACCCGTGTCTCCCTTTTCCTTCCTACCATCGCTTTGCCTCTCAGATAGCACCATTCTTAACATAGGATTGATTCTGAGAAGAGTAGCTCCCTGCACAGAGCTTCTACCAGTGGAGCAGTGGTTCTGATACATACCACTAACATGTTCAGGCCAGGCACATGTTAATTGGGGAGGGCTGAAAAGCAGGTACTATTCTACCTAAATTACCTTTCTCAACTAAAGTTAAAAAGACAGAAGAAGGAAATCTGTGCTATAAAAAAAAAAAAAAGAACATTGAGATGAAAAACTATCACTTCCACCTACCCAACTAGGTCATTTTGGCAGAGTCATCTTGGGTGCATCAATAGTCAATTTCTACGAAACTTGATGTTTTTCTCATTTAACCATGATGTTGCTCTACCATGGTATTTTCTGCTGCCATTAGGTGTTTGGCTCCTGTGCATCTTGTCACTATTGTAGCCAATGTTCTAGACATACCCAGCCTGAGCCTTAGAACTTTGCTGATACTGCAGTGCCTGCGAGTGGGATGTTGGCAGTGTGTATATATGGAGCACTGTCCAGGGTTAGGCCAGTTTCACTTGTTGGTTCTTTACAGGTGCTGTCCATCTGTGTCGAGGAAGATAACATTGTGAATTATGCAACCAATGTGCTTCAGAATCCAGACCTTGGTCTGCGTTTGGCCATTCGTAGCAACCTGGCTGGGGCAGAGGAGTTATTTGTGAGAAAATTCAGTACTCTCTTTGCACAGGGGAGCTATGCTGAAGCCGCCAAAGTAGCAGCATCTGCACCAAAGGTAATGGCCCTCAACTGCTGTGTGCCAGCCTGAGAGTAAAATAAATTATAAAAATATTCACTACTGATGTTGGAGTTTCTTAATTGTTTTTTTAGTTGTTTTAGCTTTAAAATTTTGCACCAGTGGCATGACGACGACGAGACAAATCAACGAAAAGCATATTCCTGCTACAACATTTTTTACAAAAAATTCTTTCAGTTCTTATTTATGTGCATATGTATTTCACACCCAGGTTCTTAGCATAGAAAATGCAGAGCTATATTATACATCAAGTGGTTGTACCACATTTTATTTACTCACATTCTACTCTTGACTTTCTTCACTCATCGGGAGTGTAACAGTACTGCCTAGGGCATTTTCTTTTATTTATTTCATTAGGATAAACTGTCCTGGCCCTAGTTCTGCTTCTGAGCAGATAAAAGGTTTTGAGTTGCTTCTCCTTGAAAGGGACTTTTCTGTCTTTCAAGTGATGCTTATAAGCAAACCATTTCTAATCTTCACCCAGGACTTTGAGTATTTTGAATTAGAATGTATGTAATGGTGGTAGTACTTCGCTACTGCAAGGCTGACTTAGAAGCCTAATTCTCACCCTTGTTAGAAGTCACTTGTGGGACTGACATCCATTGTGTTTCTGGTCTTTTTTTTTTTAAGATTTTATTTATTTATTTGTCAGAATGAGAGAAAGAGCGTACAAGCAAGGTGAGCGGCAAACAGAGGGAGAAGCAGGCTCCTCACTGAGCAGGGAGCCCAATGTGGGACTCGATCCCAGGACCCTGGGATCATGACCTGAGCCAAAGGCAGATGCTCGACTGACTGAGCCACTCAAGCGTCCCTGTGTTTGTGATTTTTGCTGAAGGTGGAAGCCATTGCCTTGGTAGAGGACTTTCTGTCCTTGACAATTAATTCAGGGTAGAATTTCCATTGGCATATATTTTATTTATTTGAGAAAGAGAAATAGTGAGAGAGAGCACAAGCAGGGAGTTGAGAGAGAAACGGGTTCACTGTGAGCAGGGAGCCCAATGTGGGGCTCAATCCTAGATCACGATCTGACCTGAAGGCAGATGCTTAATGGCCTGAGCCACCCAGGTGTCCCGGATTTTTTTTTTTTTTTAAATACAGGCCAGTTAAGTAAAGGGACAGCTTATGATTATAACATAACAATGTACATTTCCATTTGTCATCAGGGAGTCCTGCGTACCAGTGACACTGTTCGAAAGTTCCAGAGTATTCCTGCCCAGCCTGGGCAGGCCTCTCCTTTGCTCCAGTACTTTGGAATCCTGCTTGATCAGGGTCAGCTCAATAAACTTGAATCCTTAGAACTTTGCCGTCCAGTGCTTCAGCAGGGACGCAAGCAACTCTTAGAAAAGTGGCTGAAAGAAGATAAGGTACAAACACGACATCATAACCCTCAGCACCTTTTGAAAATGAAGTCACAGGTTCCTCTGGTCCTAATCTTGCCCTGTCTCTTTGGCACAACACAGCTGGAGTGTTCAGAAGAACTTGGAGATTTGGTCAAAACTGCTGATCCTACACTTGCTCTGAGTGTGTATCTTCGGGCGAATGTGCCGAGCAAAGTTATCCAGTGTTTTGCAGAAACAGGCCAATTCCAAAAAATTGTCCTCTATGCCAAAAAGGTAATGCATGCCTAACCATTAGCATTTCACAGACACTTAATTTGTGGTGTGTGATTGCTGATTCTTAGGTTTACGAAATACCCTTCCTTCTATGGCAGTGCTCTAGTGTGAGTTGTCGGTGTTGCTGCTAGCATCTGTCACTCAGTGATAATGATTCTATTTTATTCGCTTCAGTTTTTTATTTTCCTGTCTTGTGTTTATAGTCCTTCCTGTTCCCTTCCAGTTGGGGATTTTCTGATAATTTTTTTAAGGTTTTATTTATTTGAGAACGAGAGAGAGAGATAGCAAGAAAGAGCAGAGCAGGAGCAGCAGACAGAGGGAAAAGCAGACTCTCCACTGAGCAGGGAGCCCAAAGTGGGGCTCGATCCTGGGACCCTGGGATCATGACCTGAACTGAAGGCAGACGCTTAACCTGCTTAGCCACCCAGGTGCCCCTTCTGTAATTTTATCTTGTTCTTTTTCTCCCTTTTCCCTCATCCCCCTCAGCACCAACTGTGTGTTAAACCCATGTTTCAGCGGGGGTCCACTGCAGCCTGTCCATGAAGCAAACTGGCCTGTGTGCTAGGTGTTGGTCAGAGCTGGCACACTGGTCAGGGTGACTTCTTTGTGGTCCAGGCTGTTTGTGTAGTTGATTGATTGTACCTCCACATACATGGCATCATCACATAAGTGGGTGTTGTGTTTGGCATAGGTGCAGCATGTACACATGCTAATATCATTTCTCATTTCTTTGTAAACACAAGTTCGAAACAAAAGATGGGAGCTTTTTTTTTTTTCCTTAACCACTCAGAGTGTTTTGTTTATTTTTCTGATGGGTGTCCCCTTGCCTCTAGGTTGGCTATGTCCCAGACTGGATCTTTTTGCTGAGGAGTGTGATGAGGATCAGTCCAGACCAGGGCCTACAATTTTCTCAAATGCTAGTACGAGAGGAAGAGCCATTGGCCAGCATTGACCAGGTGAGCATCAGCGGTTGTTTGAGACAGCTTTTTGTGGCACGTATAACTGTCAAGATCTCTTTTGTTTTTCTCTTACCAGTGTCTTCATTCTTTTCTTTGTCTGCTATTAATCTTCCAGTTGTAAAAATCTGATGTACCAGGGAAGCTTGTCTTCTAGTCTTTTATTGTTTGAATGTCTGTCATTTACTTTTGTTTTGAAGTGTTTTAGAGGATTTATGTGTCCAGTTGTGAGAATCTTATTTCTTTGTGTGGTGGTTGGGGATGGGGAGTGAGGATGTTATTTGACAGCAGTAGCCCCACCCCGAGCCCCACCTCATTATCCTCTGCTGACTGAGGCCACCTGAATTCTGCCTGTATACCTGGTTATGGTGAGTGCTTTCGAGTCTGCAGACTTTCATCTTGTGGGTGTCTGGCTAACCTGGAGTTAGGTGAACGTGAGACTATTATTTTAGCATAACGTAGTTAGTGTTTAGATATAAACACATGTCTAGTTGCCTTCAGTAAGCTGTGTGCAAAGGGCTCTGGGTAATACAGAGATATGTAACAAAGCTTGAAGCAAGGCAAAACCAGCAACCTGTATAAATATAAGTACAGTTATAGTGGGTTTATACATCGTGGAATTTGCAGGATTTTGGAGATCATGATTAAGGGGTTTGAGCCAAATTTATATAGATCTCAAGGGGAAAGAAAACTCCAGATTACATCTGGATTGTATTTCATAGTTCTAAAGTATTTTTTTTTTTATTTATTTGAAAGAGAGAGAGAGGGAAAGAGCAAGCACAAGCAGAGGGAGCAGCTGGCAGAGGGAGAGAGAAGCAGACTCACCGCCGAGCAGAGAGCTCGATGCAGTTCTCTAACCCAGGACCCTGGGATCATGTCCCGAGCTAAAGGCAGACACTTAACCGACTGAGTCACCCAGGTGCCCTCTAGAGTATTTTTTTTTTAAGATTTTATTTATGTATTTGACAGGCAGAGATCACAAGTAGGCAGAGAGAGAGAGAGGAGGAAGCAGGCTCCCTGCCAAGCAGAAAGCCCGATGCGGGGCTCAATCCCAGAACCCTGGGATCATGATCCAAACTGAAAGCAGAGGCTTTAACCCACTGAGCCACCCAGGTGCCCCCCACTTTTTTTTTTTAAGATTTTATTTATTTATTTGACAGACAGAGATCACAAGTAGGCAGAGAGGCAGGCAGAGAGAGAGGAAGGGAAGCAGGCTCCTCGCTGAGCAGAGAGCCCGATGCGGGGGCTTGATTCCAGGACCCCGAGATCATGACCTGAGCCAAAGGCAGAGGCATTAACCCACTGAGCCACCCAGGCACCCCTAGAGTATTTTTAATATAGACTTTTTTCTTGTACTTAAACATGGAAACACTTATACAATCAGTAAGTTCATTATCTATATTTCACTTCATATTAAGGCTTATTCTTTGATATCTATTTAACTCTGATGATTGGTATCTAAGTCAATGTTTGTGTTTTCCTAACTTGCCTGAATAATTAGCATATAAGGGCTAGACAGCAGGTGTTGACTGCCTCTAGAATTTAAGTAATGGATTGTTAAGATTGCTTGAATCACTTCAGAGAATTTGGGGGATTCACACTGATAAAATTACTTCCTTTGATATACTTGAGTAAAATGCCCTGTTGTTGAATATGACATGGGTGATATATAATTTCACAAAATTTCCTAAAAATTAAGGCCATGAATTACTTGAATTTTGTAATACAAGAAAATGCAGGGACACCTTGCTGGCTTATTCAGAAGACCCTTAATCTCAGGGTTGTGAGTGTGAGCCCCATGTTGGATGTAGAGATTACTAAAAGAAAGAAATAAAAACTTTTAAAAAGGCAAAGGAAGAAACTAATTATTGAATTTCTAAATGAGATTCAATTTCAGGAACTATTTGAATAGGAAAATAAAATCCATTTCCTTTGGGTAAAAATGTGGCTTGCTATCTGTTTCAGATTGTAGATGTTTTCATGGAAAACAGTTTAATTCAGCAGTGTACTTCCTTCTTGTTGGATGCCTTGAAGAATAATCGCCCAGCTGAGGGGCATCTCCAGACTCGCCTGTTGGAGATGAACCTGATTCATGCACCCCAGGCAAGTGCCATTTCTAGGTTGAAACAAAGGGACAAAGGACCTGTTTCATTTCTGTGTGGAACTTGCACACCTAAACACAGTGCCTTTGGGCTGGGATGTGCTAGTGCCTCAGTGGACATTCTCTAGGACCTTCCTACAAGAGATTTCCAGAATCCGTGGTACAAAACTTCCATAGAAACAATTACAACTTTCATAGAAACAATTACAAAAACAAAATCTTTTTTCTTTTTTCTTCTTTTCTTCTCTTTTTTCTTTTCTTCGCTGTGGTAAAGTATCCATAATAGAATTTAGTATTTGAACCATTTTTTAAAAAATATTTTATTTATTTATTTGACAGAGAGAGACACAGCAAGAGAGGGAACACAAGCAGGGGGAGTGGGAGAGGGGGAAACAGGCTTCCTGCCAAGCAGGGAGCCCGATGCGGGGCTCCATGCAGGGCTTGATCCCAGGACCCTGGGATCATGATCTGAGCTGAAGGCAGACGCTTAACAACTGAGCCACCCAGGTGCCCCTATTTGAACGATTTTTAAGTGCACATTTAAGTGGCATTAAGTACATTCACATTGTTGTGCAACCGTTAACCACTATATATTTCCAGAACTTTTATCATCATCACAAATAGAAAATCCATATCCATTAACTCCCCTTTCCCTCCCCCAGCCCATGGTAACACCCTATTCTACTTACCTTTTCAGTGAATTTACTTGTTCTAGATACTTCATGTAAGTAGATTCATATGATATTTGTCCTTTAGTTTGGCTTGTTTCATTTAACATTATTTTCAGGATTCATCCATGTTGTAGCATGAATTAGAATTCCATTCCTTTTTATGTCTGAATAATATTCCATTGTATGTGTATACCGCATTTTGTTTATCCATTTATTTGTTGATGGACATTGGGTTGCTCTCACCTTATAGCTGTTGCAAATAGTGCTGCTGAGGATATTGGTGTGCAGGTATAAGTTTCAGCTCCTGTTTTCAGCTCTCTGGGGTACACATCAGAAGGAGACTTGCTGGATCACGTGGTAATTCTGCATGTCACTTGCTGAGGTGCTACCATACTGTATTCCAAGCAGTTACACCATTTTCTGTTCCTGCCACAATATATGAGGGTTCCAGTTTCTTCATATGTTTGCCAGTGCTTGTTATTTTCTGGGCGTGTTTTTAAAAAAATAGGGGCGCCTAGGTGGCTCAGTGGGTTAAAGCCTCTGCCTTCAGCTCGGGTCATGATCTCGAGGTACTGGGATCGAGCCCTGCATCAGGCTCTGCTCAGTGGGGAGCCTGCTTCCTCCTCTCTCTCTGCCTGCCTCTCTGCCTACTTGTGATCTCTGTCAAATAAATAAAATCTTAAAAAAATAAAAAATAAAAATAAAAATAAAAAAATAATATCTATCCTAAATGGGTGTGAAGTGGTAGCTCATTGTGGTGGGGCATTTCTTGAACTGAAAGTTGGGGGGTTGTTAAATCACATGTATATGCGTTTTTTTTTTATTAATTTTGCATATGTATGCATAAAAGGAGTTTGGAGAAATTTACATCAAGCTTTTAGCTTGATGGTTGTCTGAGTGGACAGGATCGTAGTTCACTTTGTTCTTTACTTATTTGTCTTCTAGTTTCTTTTTCTTTATAGTCATGTATTGTTGTTGTGATTAGGAAACACTGTGTTAATTATAGTGTTCTGTGATTTCAGGTTATTCCAATCCACAAGTTATAGCTGCTCTTGTGTGGGTCATGTTTCACCTCTAGGAAACAAAAGTGCTATTAATTTGGTGTTTGGTGTTCTGTTGAACTCCTATGAGTTGGTGATTATATATGACAGCTTTTATTAAATGAGCTTTGAAGCAGAAACTAGACACCACTCAGGAATTGAGCAGATATACCCTAAGAAGAGCCCAAACCCGAAACAGGGGCAGCCTGGATGGGTGCACAGCTGGACACAACACCCAGAACATTGGGGCAGTCTTCTCTGGATGTCAGAGGCTGGATGATATTTTCCTTCTTGGCTCATCTTATATTTTCTGAGTTCTTTAAATGATCCTATTGCTATAATAAGGAGGAAACTTTTTTTTCTAAAGAAGATAGTAAGGATAGGTCTGAAGAAAACAAAGGGTGGGGAGCATCAGATAAGTTCCAGATATTACAAAACTGTGCTCTCAGCACTTGGTTTGGATTGCTAGGGAGCCCAGAGTGTGCATTACCCTGGAGCAGCATGATGTTAACTAGGTCTGTGGTCACTGTATGGTTGGTACTCCATATCCAGGAAGGAACAGGAAAGAGTGTGCTGGGTGACACCCAGGAGCATGTCTCACTCGTAGACTCACTCGTAGTTAGATACTGAGGGTCAGATCACTTAACAAGGCAGCGAGGTTGCTCGTTGACTCACTCATTCTTAGTCCAGAGGTTGGTTATTTAAAGATGGTGTTAAGCTTCATCAAAATTCTTTCCAGGACTGTTAGTTGTTTTTCACATGTAACCCCCTGCGCACGCACGTGCACACACACACACACACACACACACACACAACCCCTCCCCTCCCCAATTCTGCCTTCAACCAAATTGAGAAGCTTAATGAATACCAGTAGGATTTGTTACTTCCAGGTCTAATTGTAACTGTTGCTAGTCCAAGGATTGAGCTCATTAAAGACTCATGCTCTCATATTGACCTTGACTTGCCATAGAAAACTGTACAAATACGATGGCTGAAAAGCCAGAACAGTAGCCTGGCCTGATCCCAGTAATATGCTTTAGGGCAGAGCCTCAGCCTTTTATACACACCTGGCCCTGTACCCTAGGAGGACAGCACCTTGTTCAAAGAGCCTCAGGCCACTTGCAAGGTTGGCTAGTGCTCTGCTCGGAGGTGGGGAAGAACCTGGACCTGGTAAAGCCTCTCTCTCCTATGATTACTTTCTGGAGCTGTGCCCTGGGAGACATGGTTTGAGCAGCTACTGTTAAAAAGTTATTGCCACAATTCAGGCTTTCTTCCTGACCTCACCATTTCATAGGTTGCAGATGCCATTCTTGGAAATCAGATGTTTACTCATTATGATCGGGCCCACATTGCCCAGCTCTGTGAGAAGGCCGGCCTCCTGCAGCGTGCCCTGGAGCACTACACGGACCTCTACGACATCAAGAGGGCTGTGGTCCACACTCACCTCCTCAATCCCGAGGTATGGTGCACCGCTGGGGCACTTCTGTTGTGGATGACACCCACCTGTCATTAGGGTCACATGCTCCCAAAATTTCCCTATGTCTGTGGTTGTGGGAGTGTGGCATGTGTCTTCCTTGTGCGTGAGCCTTGTCACTGCTATATACAGTTCTCATTCAGCCAACACACAAATTCCACTTGCTTACCCACGCAACTGGGTTCTCATTACCTCTTTCTTCCCATAGTCTACCTCTGACTTAACCCAAAAGAGAGAACCTATTAACATTGAAAGCTCTAGCAGGGTTGTGTAAAATCATTAGCAGAAGCTAATTGGTATTGCATTCCATTTACAGAATAGGTTTTTGTATCAATTGTGGGGCGTTGCAGGTTCTGGACAGCTTGATGAATATTTGAGGTTAGTGTCTCATCTGAAGTTAACTCCTGGCTTCCACTTTTTGCCACAAGGGATAGTTGCTTTTCAGTCCTTTTAAGTGAAGATTCTTTATATTTTTCACACTCAGTGGGAAAAACTGATCCAGTGATGTTGCCAGTGTTGGCAACATCGAGGATGGTACTTAGCTGTGGAAAACTCTTCCTTGCTTCCCAGTGGCTCGTCAGCTTCTTTGGCTCCTTGTCAGTGGAGGATTCTTTGGCGTGTCTTCATGCTCTGCTGTCTGCCAGCATCAGACAGAACCTTCAGCTGTGTGTGCAGGTGGCCTCCAAGTACCACGAGCAGCTGGGCACACAGTCCCTGGTGGAGCTCTTTGAATCCTTCAAGAGTTACGAAGGTAAATTCCACAGCCTCTAGCCACCTGCACCTCCTCCTCAGGTGTCGGTGTCTGCCTGCCCAACCTGAGTCTTCCTTCAGGCCAGGCCGATGTGTTGGTCAGTGGCAGAAGATTTCTGCTGTCTGGTGTGTTACCCAGCATAGGTCGCTTTTTTGGCATTTGCAACTGAAGCAATTGGTTGGTGTTGGGGTGGGGACGCTTAGAATCCCCCTTGTGTCCCTGGAGCCTCTATGGAACTGAGCATCTTTGTGTCACACACTCTGCTGAGTGTTCACCAGAAAACCTGGGCCAGTAGTGCTGGAGTGCATGGCTCTGAGGGGGCGGCCCCTTTGGCTTCCTCTGAGTAAGAGCCCCATGGAGGCTCAGCCCTGTGTGGTTTTGGGGCTGGCAGGCTTGACTGTGGTTGGCTTCCTCTGCCCTGTTGTGGGCATCACACCGAGAATGTGCTGGTTGGGGGATGGCTTTCCCAGGTGAGTGTCTGCTGGGGACAGGCTGAGGCAGGGATAGAAACTGAGCATTTGTCCAGTGAGGTGTTAAGCCACTGTTCTTGGCCTAGAATGTTGGAGGAGTGAAGGCAAGACCTGCCTTTAGGGAGCTGCCCCTCTTGTCAAAAGATGCCATTGTAGGAAAGGCTACAGCAGCAATTAAGTTACATGGGTGGGGAGATGGCAGTAGAGTAGGGCTGGTGGGAGCTGTCTGCCTTCAGGGTTCTGGTTTGTTCCCCCAGGTTACAGCCGAAGAGCTCCTCAGGGAAGGCGGTTTTCTCTGAGTATCCTGTCCTGTTCTTGTCACCAGTACCTCCTGGCTGGCTCCTGTGAGAGTCAGGAGGTGGTCAGCCTCTGAGGAGTAACAGTGCTCTGTGACTCACCTTGCACCCCCATCCACAGTGGCTCCATGTGTGCCAGCAGCTCAGTGTCACAGAACAGACTCTTGTTTGGAGGCTCCCAGTGAAAGCCTCTGCTTTCCTCTTCCTGGTTTGTCTTTTCAGAGTAGCAGCCACACAGCCCTCTTAGGCTACCTCAGTTTGAATTATTCTTGAAGATGACCGTAGGATGTGCCTGGGTCCCCCAGAAGGATTCCACATACACACACATGAAGTATTTCACATCAGAACATCTCAGGTGTACCTCCCAAGTTTCATGGAAATCTGACTAGCTCTTTGAGGGAGATGCCAAAGCAGAAGAACTTCACATAGATTTTGTAAGTTGTGATTGGGCTGTGTGAGCTGGGAGAGTGGAGCATTGTTGTTGTGGGCTGGGCCATCAAGGGCAGGTGGACTACGACTGTGGAAAAGGCAGGTAGATAGTATGAGGGCATAAGATGGAACAGTCTCTCTTTGTAGGCCTCTTCTACTTCCTGGGCTCAATTGTAAACTTCAGCCAAGATCCAGATGTGCACTTGAAATATATTCAGGCTGCCTGTAAGACGGGGCAGATCAAGGAGGTGGAGAGGATATGCCGGGAGAGTAATTGCTACAACCCAGAGCGGGTGAAGAACTTCCTGAAGGTAAGTGTGACCAGGTTATCACCTCCTTCCTTGAGCAAACCATCAGGCAGAGTTAGAAAGCTGGTTTTTTCCTCCATCAATGTCCCCTGGGTCCTTAGTGCAGAGCTCTACCTTGTGGCCTAAAGTTCTTGGAGGAGGCCTCTGCTCATTTTATAATCCTTGAGGCTGGATTCTTAATTATCTGATGTGTGAATAGAGGGAGTTAGTTTATTGCTGCATTATGTTTCAGCAACATCCCAACTGTTCCTCTGTTAATTAGGCTGGGAAAGTCTATGGAGCAAATAAGCTACTCAGTGCTAGGGGCGAAAAAGCAAGTGTCTTTCTTCCTCATGCACAGACAGGGGTGGATGTGGAGCTAAGTGGGGTAGCCTTCCCAACCATTTTTAAGGAGCAGGCTGTGGCTGCTTTGCCATCTTCAGCATACCACCTTGAATGTTGCCTTCCTGGTCAGCTGGAAGAAGGAAAGAGAGGAGGAGCCGGCTCCAGTGGTTTTTGTGGGTGAAGCTGCAGGTCTCATGTGGCATTTCAATTCTCATTCCATTAGAGGAGACTAGGTCACATGGCCACACCCAGAACTGCAAGGGTGCAAGGGCACCTGAGGAGTGTCATGTAGGTATGGCCAAATGAGGGGAGGGGGAGGCATTATTGTGGTGGACTGCAGAGTTGGGGGCAGCCCCCTGCACTGATGGCTGATGTTCCATGGAGTATGGTTGCATGTCCGGAAAGGCAGCCCTTATTGGCAGATGTTCTCGAAAGTAGTCTATACTCTCTGCTACTGGGTCTGGGTCAGGTTTATACATAATGATCTGCTTGTCTTAACCCAGGAGATACTTGCTTTTAGACCAATTTGCAGTGTTATTGCCAGATTTAGCAGAGTTCTTTTCTTCTTTAACCAAATAGTATTATCTTTCCTAAGGCAAACACTATATCCCCAAAAGCAAATGCCTTAAACAACAGCATATCTAGAACAGTTTCATCCTGAGTCTCCTTGGAGCCACTCTGCTACAGAAGCAGGCCATCTCTGTGTTGATTCATGGTCCCTACAGTCTGGCTCTTTGGGGTCTTCACTGCCTGCATTGTTTCTGTGCTTTCCCAAAACACAGGAGGCCAAGCTCACAGACCAGCTTCCCCTCATCATCGTGTGTGATCGGTTTGACTTTGTCCATGACCTTGTCCTATACTTGTACCGCAACAACCTGCAGAAGTACATCGAGATCTACGTTCAGAAGGTACTACTGGGACCATCACTCCCAGGTGACACCCAGCTGCTTTTATGCCTTGCATGGTGGTAATAGCCTACACCTGAGAGATTACCTCTGATCCTGAATGTGTCTGAGACTGGTGGTATCATAGCTTGGGCTGCCATAGGGGAATACCACAGGCTGCATGGCTTAAGCAGTTGACATTTTCTAGAGGCTGGAAGTCCAAGATCAAGGCACTGACCCCACCACCTTGGGTTGGTTCTTTCTGAGGCCACTCTCCTTGGCTTACAGATGGTCACCTTCTCACTGTGCCTTTATATGGCTTTTTCTCTGATTAGGCCCCCATCCTCATGCCCTCAAGGAACCATAATTATGTCCTTCAAGGCCCATCTTCAAATACAGTCACATTAGGGGTTGGAGCTTCAAATATGCATTCTGTCCACCACAGGAGCCCTTTCAGACAGCCACACTGTCCAGGCCTGGGGGGACTTGTAGCAGTGACCTGTGCCTGCAGCACTGAAGTCACCACCTTGACCATTCTAGGTCAACCCTAGCCGGATCCCTGCTGTGGTTGGAGGGCTGCTTGATGTGGATTGTTCTGAGGAAGTAATTAAAAACTTAATCATGGTGGTGAGAGGACAGTTCTCTACTGATGAGCTGGTGGCTGAAGTAGAAAAAAGAAACAGGTAAGGGGTCCTAGCTTGGTATCTTCTCTTGCCCCCGGATTCTAGTATTTGTTGTTAGGTCTATGACTAATTCTCCAAAGTCCCTTTTCAGTCAGCCTCTAGGCCCCAGGACCAACTCTCTCTGTGGCTGGTCTTCAATGCAACAAATCTTAGATCTAATAGTGAGTTGTTTGCTATTGGTAGTACAGATCTTTGGGGAAAGTTAGCAATTGAAATCAGTTTGAAACTAAAGTCTGTTTTGGTCTCTAAAACAACGGAGTGAGATTTTCGTTTGTTTCTAGAAGCAAGCTTCAGAGTTCAGGGTCTGCCCTGGAAGTTTCTGTTGTTAGTTTTGAGACTTTTACGGTGCTCTTCCTTCTTTCAAAGGCTAAAGCTGCTGCTTCCCTGGCTGGAGTCCCGGAGTCACGAAGGCTGTGAAGAGCCTGCCACTCACAATGCACTTGCCAAGATCTACATCGACAGCAACAATAGCCCTGAGCGCTTCCTGAGAGAGAACACTTACTACGACAGCCGCGTGGTGGGCCGCTACTGTGAGAAGCGGGACCCACATCTGGCCTGTGTTGCCTATGAGAGGGGGCAGTGTGACCTTGAGCTGATCAAGGTGGGCAGCAAATACACTAAGCTGCCAGCTATTGCTCTGGCTTCCTGGGGCAGGGCTTCCTCGGTGGGGGCTGAGGAGGGCTTCCTCTGAGCCCCACAATTGCAGATCATGTGGTTACATTGTCACCAACTTGGTTTCTTCTTGATTCAGGCTCCTTGTTTCCTACCTGCTTATGCCCTGTTTGTATATATTGTACCTGTAAGCCTGGCTGGCCCAAGTCTGACCTGTCAGCCTTCTGCCTACAGTCTTCAGTGTTACTTCAGGTCCTGAGGGCAAAATTGAACTCCTTGGCCTGACTCAGGAGGTTTTCTGTGAACCACAACCCTGTCCTCACCAGTCTGACTGCCTCCCCTTTTGCCTCTCTACCCTAGATACTTCTGTCCTGTGTATGCTCTTCTTCTTCTCTTTTTTTTTTTCTTAAAGATTATTTGTTTATTTATTTGACAGATAGAGATCACAAGTAGGCAGAGAGGCAGGCAAAGAGAGAGAGGGGGAAGCAGGCTCCCTGCTGAGCAGAGAGCCCTATGTGGGGCTCGATCCGAGGACCCCGGGATCATGACCTGAGCTGAAGGCAGAGGCTTTAACCCACTGAGCCTCCCAGGTGCCCCACACTTCCTGCTCTTCTGAGGGCAGCTTCTTTTTTTTTTTTTTAAATATTTTATTTGTTTGTTTGTTAGAGCAAGAGAGAGAGAGTGCGCGCATGCACAAGCAGGTAAGAGTGGCAAGCAGAGGCAGAGAGAGAAGCAGGCTCCCTGCCAAGCAAGGAGCCCAATGCAGGACTCGATCCCAGGACCCTGGGATCATGACCCGAGCTGAAGGCAGCAGCTTAACCGACTGAGCCACCCAGGCATCCCCTGAGGGCAGCTTCTTACACGTGCCCTATGCCAGCTGTTGCCGACCACAGAGTTCTTACTGGCCCCTTCTTGGTACATCCCCCTTAGGTATGCTTACTGCTGCCCTGGCTTGGATCTATGTGTTTTATTACTTAAGTATCAAATAGTTTGAAACTTAATCTTGTGACTTAAAACTCCAGAAATCTCATGTGGGTGCACCTGATGTTTGACTGTAGGCAATTGGTCTGTTTGCCCTGGGTGCCTCAGAATGTCTGACAATATGGAATATGGTAGAAACTCAGCAGCCAGGGAAGAATATGTTAGGGTATCAAACATACAGAGCCAAAGCTCAAGAGCCTGCACCTACTTTTCTCATCCTACTTTAGGTTTGTACACTGGTTTAGGTTTCTCATCCTACTTTAGCTTTGTACACTGATCATGCATGTGACAGGCCGGGTCTACATAGCATCTTGCCTTGCAGTCTCTAGGGAGCCAGTTCTTGTGAAGTTGGGACTTTAGTTTCATACCATAAGCCACCTTTTGGCTGAACTTACTACTTTTTTATTAAAACTCAGTTCAGTGACCAACTAGGGATCTTTGCACCCATCTGTCCTACCGGGTGATGTATGATTGACATTCCCTTTTAGTGAGGCAGTATTGAGACGAGAAAAAAAAAAGTGCTTGTTACAATCGGCTGTGTCAGAAGGAGAAGCTTCAGTGAGATTTTGGGGCAGGCCAGACCAAGCCTGCTCCTGGCCTCATGCCATGCACATATGAGCAGCCAATGGACACATATGCAGCATTTAGTCTTGTGCCCGGCATCTGGTACCTAGCCAGTCTGATTCCCACTAGGCCTTCGTGAGTGCCTCACATGTTGGAATGTTGCAGTGGATCGTTGGTTTCTTGGAAATGTATTAAAACACTAAAAAAAGGATCTCAAGTTCAATCAATGAAAGCATATTTGAAGTGTTGCAGCATATATGTTGTTTTATACTAGTCCTGGGCTATACTGATAACACTTTAGAGATGGTGACTATTTAAATAAAATTTATAAATTAGTTCCTCTTTCATATACCACATTCCATAGCACAGGTCTAGAACATTTTCTTTGTTTCAGAACATTCTGGGTAGTGCCACTTTAGAAGGCAACAGTTAGGTTCATGTGGAGAGGAGCTACCACATAGCCATACCCATTCTGAGTTGTTATAAACTACGAAACTTGTGTTTTGAGGTAATCTGTCACTCTGAGAAGTACGTTGTCACCCCTTTGGGATGCTGCTCCTCCCATGTCAAAGTATTGTTTCTCATTTGGGCGCTGGCTGAACTAAACAAGTTCAGGGGTCAGAGGGAACTGACTGGGGTGGGTCCCCCAAATAGTGGTCACTGATTGGCTCTGTTATACACACTAGTGTACTCATTTCAGGTTTGCAACGAGAATTCTTTGTTCAAAAGTGAGGCCCGCTACCTGGTGCGCAGGAAGGATCCAGAGCTCTGGGCTCACGTCCTTGAGGAGACCAACCCATCCAGGAGACAGCTGATCGACCAGGTGAGGAATGGAAATGGGAGTATGTGTATGCATGCCTGCTTTTTGCCCACTCACCATCTTGTGCCAGAGTGACTAGTTGAATTGTTATGTTTAACATAACATCTTCAGACGCATGACCAGATTATCTTGTGAATTTCTCTGGAGTTGTTTATTGGTTAAAGGCACAGAGTTGGCCCTCTCCAAAAGTTGGCCCATCTCCAAAGCTGGGATGTGCTACCCCAGTAAAAGGAATATCTGACGGCCTGCTTGCTTGCTGGATCCTTAGTGTTTTTTTTCAGCTCAGCCCCCAATGACACAAGGTAAGTAGCTCTTAAAGTTGTGTCAGCTGAACCTGCCTTTGTTGAGGAACCCCTTGCACCCTTGTGACTATCCAGTGCCTACTCACAGCTGGGGCACAGTGCCTAGGCCAGGATTCCTCCTGTGTGCTGCCTGGCGGATGGTTGTTGACCTTAGCCACTCACTGGGCTTTCTGTTCCCTTAGGCAGCAGATGGTACTTTACCATCCCCACTGTCCCCTAGGCTTCTGGGGACACTGTTCAGGGATGGGCTGAGATCCAGGTGGGAGCAAGACCCTGGTCCAACAAGTGGCCTTCAGGCCTGAGCAGATCAACTAAAGTGCCCTCCCCCCACTCCTTTGTGTGCATTACCAACCACTAGGTGGGCTTGTTGGGTTTTCACCTCTATCTCTTCTGAATTTCACCTTCTTGTTTGCTGTCCACTGTTCCTCATGTCTGTGCCATTATCTTTTTCTTAATAAACTTTACTTTGGGACACTTTTAGATGGCTAGAAGCCTGAGTTATTTTGGATCTTGTTATATCAGCTTTGGAGTTACCCATCTCTAAGATTTGTCTGAAGATTGGGTCAAAAAGACATTGAGCAACAGAGGGCTTGGGACAGAGTAGATTTAGATTCCACTAGAGATCTCCAAATTTGCAGACAACAGATACTTCTCCAGGTGTGGTCCAGCTGCCTGGCACATCTTACAGGTCTTGTTGCATTGGCAGTGGGATGAGCAGCTCTAATGCTGCACTGAGCTGAAGCCAGCAGGTGCCTCTTAGTCTTCCTGTGTCTTTGTGAAGCTCCTGATTCTGTCTGTCATTATGTCATTATGTCTGCTGGGAATGAATATTCATAGCCACCTCCTGAGGGGCATTCACCTCCCATGCCCCTCTAATTAGAGGGACTGCATGGTCTGCAGGAGAAGCTCATCATGGAAAGTTTACTTAGAGGAAGCAGCTTCCTGAGGTAACCTTAGATTAGGCATCCTGTTGACTCAAATAGATGGTGGAAATTTATTTTTGCCCTTAAAATAACCAGTGTGTATTTAAAGTGCTCTAAGGTTTTCAAGAATGGACAGATGTCATGATGGCAGGAAATACACCTCCTACTTTGGATGGATTCTGTGTGCTGTCACAGTTCTCCTTTCCCTTAAGTACACCCTTTTTGTTACTTATCTTCTGTGATAGCCCCTTTCCTCACACGCCTTTGGATAACCTTTAGGGTTGTTATAAACGCCTCAGAAGAACTTTTGTATCCCATGGTGCCATTGAGTATACAGTGGCCACTTGCGAGGTGGACTGGACTGACTTTGATTCCAGGTCCTTTGCAGCCCCTCCTGTTCATAAGGTGAAAGTTCATGACCAGAGCTCTATATTACCTATGTTATACCTCCTCTGAGCTATCTGTTCTTTCTCATTAATGCATTGCCATTGCCCATCCCTGGTGAAACTTGGCAAAACTGATAGATCCTGAAGTCACCGAAGGTCCCTGGCAGAAAGTGCAAAGAGAACAATGCTGGCCTTCCAGCCTGATGTTATCTGGGAAGTGTACTCTTTGGAAAAATGTCTTTTTCCCCACTTGTGAGTTCTTTTGTAGTTGAGACACCTGTAACTGAATGAGGGGTGGTGTGGCCGGTTTTTTGTCAGTCTTGCCCTTGCCATGGGCCTAAGGCTGTGGAGCTCAGGGTGTACTCACTTGCATCCCTGGAAGTGGGTTGGGCCAGAGCAGCTGTGATGCTCTAGGCTAGCAGGAGCTTCCCTGGAGTGGTGTCTTCATTAGAGAAATGGAGGCCATATTTGCTATGAACAGTGACCTAAAAAAAAGATAAAAGCAAACATGCATTTCAGCCGCCTATTTAAGTGCATTGTGTTACTGGCTTTGGAGTAAATTTGTAGTGTGGTTACTGGGGCAGAGATGAGTCTGCAGCCCTTTTGATGTGAGAGAGAAACTAATTGTCGAATAGAGCAGGCTAAAGTCTCTGAAATTGACTTCTTTAGACAACCTTCCCTTTTTGCCTTGAGAAATCTCCTGTTTTCTCTGTGTCTATTTCAGACTGCCATGGGGTAATCCTTCCTTTCTGTTTAGCATCAAAGATAGTCTTGAATTGACTTTATTTAACCAAATTCTTTCAAATGATATTTAAAACCAGGTGGTACAGACGGCATTGTCAGAAACACAGGATCCTGAAGAGGTCTCAGTCACTGTCAAGGCCTTCATGACAGCTGATCTGCCTAATGAACTGATTGAATTGTTGGAGAAGATTGTTCTGGATAACTCCGTCTTCAGTGAGCACAGGTGAGGGTATGCTGAGGGTAGCTGCTAAATCAGTCAGATTCAAGCCACCTGCCTCATGCTCACTTTCTGTCACAGTTTTGTCTTACCTCACCTGCCCAGCCTCACTGGTTGCTCCCCAGTGTCTTCTCACTGCGTTCTCTCTTTTTTTTTTTTAATTTAAAGATTTTATTATTATTTGACAGAGAGAGAGAGAGTTCACAAGTAGGCAGAGAGGCAGGCAGAGAGAGAGAGGGGGAAGCAGGCTCCCTGCTGAGCAGAGAGCCCAATGCAGGGCTTGATCCCAGGACCCTGAGATCATGACCTGAGCCGAAGGCAGAGGCTTAACCCACTGAGCCACCCAGGCGCCCCTTCTCACTGCTTTCTGTATCTTCAGTCCTACCTATCTCTTCTAGCCCAACCTAAATTCTACTTTTTCCAGAAATCTGTCCTTCCTCTTGCTTCTCTGGCCTGCACTGTTCTTTAACCACAGTATTCCGAAAGGGAGCTAATATTCATTAGTACCTACTATGTCCCAAGCGTGTTAAACTCTTGAAATCATGGTGAACAAAGCTTGGAAACAGATGGCAAGAAAACTAAATCTGGGCATATATCAGGTACGACTTGCTGGAGATGTAATGTAGAACCATGATGAGTAGGAGCTTGGATAGGAAGAACATTTTGGCAGAAACAACAGCATGAGCAGACTCTTCAGAAATAATAATAGAGCATGCTTCAGTGTGTTTGCACCCAGCATTTATTTCCACTTTAAAATTCATTATCAGAGATTCTGTGTCAAACAGACCGGTGTATTTGCATCCTGCTATAAAGACTTAATTATAAGGTATATTTTGTAGGTTGTACTATTTTATAGGTTTTTTTTTTTTTTCAAAATTAACTGTTTCATAAGCCTTTTTGATCTTCAACTTTGTGTTGTTTATTTTGAAATCCAGAAGGGTTTTCAAGGTCTGTGGCATTGTGTTAAGGAGTACTTGTGAGGATATGTTTGGACTTTGTTTATTTGTTGTTTTTTAAGTGCTCCATGATTCATTACTTATGAACAACACCCAGTGCTCATTACAACACGTGCCCTCCTTAATACCCATCACCAGGCTACTCTATCCCCCCACTCCCTTCTGAAGCCCTCAGGTTGTTTCCTGGAGTCCATAGTCTCTCATGGTTTGTCTGCCCTTCTGATTTCCCCCCCTCAGTTTTCCCTCCCTTCCCCTGTGGTCCTCCCTGCTATTCCTTCTGTTCCACATATGAGTGAAACCATATGATAATTGTCTTTCTCTGCTTGACTTATTTCATTCAGCATAATCTCTTCCAGTCCCATGCATGTTGATAAAAAAGTTGGGTATTCATCCTTTCTGATGGCTGAGTAATATTCCATTGTATATATGAACCACATCTTCTTTATCCATTCGTATTTTGAAGGGCATCTTGGCTCCTTCCATAGTTTGGCTACTGTGGATGTTGCTGCTATGAATGTTGGGATGGATGTTCCCCTTCTTTTCACTACATCAGTATCTTTGGGGTAAATACCCAGTAGTGCAATTTCTGGGTCACAAGGTAACTCTATTTTTAACTTTTTGAGGACCCTCCATACTGTTTTCCAAAGTGGTTGTACCAACTTGCATTCCCACCAACACTGTAAGAGGGTTCCCCTTTCTCCACATTCTCTCCAACATTTGTTGTTTCCAGCCTTGTTAATTTTTGCCATTCTCACTGGTGTAAGGAGGTATCTCAATGTGGTTTTGATTTGAACTGATGGCTAATGATGTTAAACATTTTTTCATGTGTCTGTTAGCCATTTGTATGTCTTCTTTGAAGAAGTGTCTCTTCATGTTTTCTGCCCATTTTTTGGCTTGATTATTTGTTTTTTGGGTGTTGAGTTTGAGAAGTTCTTTTTTTTTTTTTTTTTTGAGTTTGAGAAGTTCTTTATAGATCTTGGATACCAACCCTTTATCTGTCATGTCATTTGCAAATATCTTTTCCCATTCCATGGGTTGCCTCTTCGTTTTGCTGACTGTTTCCTTTGCTGTGCAGAAGCTTTTGATCTTGATGAAGTTCCAAAAGTTCATTTTTGCTTTTGTTTCCTTTGCCTTTGGAGACATGTCCTGAAAGAAGTTGCTGTGGCTGATGTCAAAGGGTTATTGCCTATGTTCTCCTCTAGAATTTTAATAGATTCCTGTCCCACATTGAGGTCTTTCATCCATTTAGAGTTTATCTTTGTGTATGGCGTAAGAGAATGGTCGAATGTCATTATTCTGTATATAGCTGTCCAACTTTCCCAGCACCATTTATTGAAGAGACTGTCTTTTTTCCATTGGATATTTTTTCCTTACTTGTCGAAGATTAGTTGACCGTAGAGTTGAGGGTCCATTTCTAGAGACACTGTTCTGTTCCACTGATCTATGTGTTTGTTTTTGTGCCAATACCATGCTGTCTTGGTGATCACAGCTTTGTAATATAGCATGAAATGAGGCAACATAATGCCCCCAGCTTTGTTCTTCTCTTTCAACATTTCCTTGCCAATTCAGGGTCTTTTCTGGCTCCATACAAATTTTAGGATTGTTTGTTCCAACTCTTTGAAAAATGCCAATGGGATTTTTTAAAATTAACATATAATTATTATTTGCTTCAGGGGTACAGGTCTGTGAATCATCAGTCTTACACAGTTCACAACACTCACTATAGCACATATGCTCCCCAATGTCCATCACCCAGCCACCCCATCCCTCCCACCCTGCTCCCCTCCAGCAACCCTCAGTTTATTTCCTGTGATTAAGAGTCTCTTATGGGGGCACCTGGGTGGCTCGGTGGGTTGAGGCCTCTGCCTTCGGCTCGGGTCATGATCTCAGGGTCCTGGGATCGAGTCCCGCATCGGGCTCTCTGCTCAGCAGGGAGCCTGCTTCCTCCTCTCTCTCTCTCTGCCTGCCTCTCTGCCTGCTTGTGGTCTCCGTCTGTCAAATAAATAAATAATAAAAAAAAAACCTCAAAAAAAAAAGAGTCTCTTATGGTTTGTCTCCCTCCCTGGTTCCATCATGTTTCTTTTTTCCCTCCCTTCCCCCCATGACCCCCTGCCCTGCCTCTTAAATTATTCATATCAGAGAAATCATATGATAATTGTCTTTCTCTGATTGACTTATTTCGCTTAGCATAATACTCTCTAGTTCCATCCATGTCGTTGCAAATGGCAAGATTTTGGGTTTTTGATGGCTGCATAGTATTCCAACCAATGGGCTTTTGATAGGGTTGGCATGGAAAGTATAGATTGCTCTGGGCAGCATAGACATTTTAACAATGTTTATTCTTCCAGTACGTGAGCATGGAATGTTTTTCCATCTTTTTGTGTCTTCTTCAGTTTCTTTCATAAGTGTTCTGTAGTTTCTAGAGTACAGGTCTTTACCTCTTTGGTATCTTATGGTTTTTGGTGCTATTGTAAATGGAATTGATTCCCTAATTTCTCTTTCTCCAGTGACAATTTTAGTGTATAGAAAAGCAACTGATTTCTTTTTTTTTTTAAGATTTTATTTATTTATTTGACAGAGAGAGATCACAAGTAGGCAGAGAGGCAGTCAGAGAGAGAGAGAGGGAAGCAGGCTCCCCGCTGAGCAGAGAGCCTGACTTGCGGCTCGATCCCAGGACCCTGAGACCATGACCTGAGCTGAAGGCAGAGGCTTAACCCACTGAGCCACCCAGGCACCCCAAAAAGCAACTGATTTCTGTGCGTTGATTTTGTATCTTGCCATATTACTGAATTACTGTATGAGTTCTAGTAATTTGGAGGTGGAATCTTCTGGGTTTTCCACATAAAGTATCATGTCATCTGCAAAGAGAGAAAGTCTGACTTCTTCTTTGCCAATTTGAATGCCTTTTATTTCTTTTTGGTGTCTGATTCCTGATGTTAGGACTTCTAGTACTATGTTGAACGATAGTGGCTAGAGTAGGCATCCCTGTTGTGTTCCTGATCTTAAGGGAAGAGCTCTCAGCTTTTCCCCATTGAGAATGATACTCGCTGTGGGCTTTTCATAGATGGTTTTTACGAAATTGAGGAATGTGCCCTCTATCCCTGCACTCTGAAGAGTTTTAATCAGGGTGCTGTAGTTTGTCAAACACTTTTTCTGCATCAATTTAGAGATCATATGGTTCTTGTCTTTTCTTTTATTAATGTGTTCTATCACATTGATTTGTGAATGTTGAACCACTCTTGCATCCCAGAAATAAATCCCACCTGGTCATGATGGATAAGCCTTTTAATGTACTGTGGGATCCTATTAGCTAGGATCTTGTTGAGAATCTTGGCATCCATATTCATCAGGGATATTGGTCTGTAATTCTCCTTTTTGATGGGTCTTTGCCTGGTTTGGGGATCAAGGTAATGCTGGCCTCATAGAATGAGTTTGGAAGTTTTCTTTCTGTTTCTATTTTTTGAAACAGCTTCAGAAGAATAGGTATTATTTCTTCTTTAAATGTTTGGTAGAATTCCCCTGGGAAGCCATCTGGCCCTGGACTCTTGTTTTTTAGAGGTTTGGAGTACTGCTTCAATTTTGTTACTGGTTATTGTTTGTTTTTAAACTGAGAAATGCTAAATGATAAATTATGGAATGTGAAATTATATTTTAATGGAATCCTATGCCCTCATTGATTACAGGATTCTAGAGGTAAGGTACCCGAGGTGGCTAGGGTATTCTATCTTGTTGTCGGGCCGACCTCCTTTGCTAGATCTTAGCCTGTTAGTACTTCCCACAGAAAAACACTTAAAGGTGGTTCTGACTCTGTGTGTTGACTCCTTGGACACTGTTTTTTTCTCTCACATGCAATGGGACCTTCAAGTTCTTGCCCTTCTTTCTGTGACTTGAGTGCTTCACCAGACGTAGTTTTCCATGCAGGTGAAAGTAGTCTGAGTTAGCAGTGTGGCAGACTAGATACTATATACTTACACAGTTCCTGTGTAAGTAGAAAAACTGAAGATGTAGGATGAAATACACAAATGATCCTTTAAAATGAGTCCATGAGCTAGTGACTTCTGCCAAACTCTGTTAAACGTGGGCTGTGTGTCCCTATAGGACACAGAGGACAGGAGATAAGACCCAAGGGCCTACAAAAGGTGTGACGTGTGCAGTGAAGGCCCTCCTCAGTGCAAGGATCAACCACCAGTATCAGCCAGCCCTCTTCTGAGAGACCAGCCAAAACAAAACAAAAAAGAGCTCTTTGAAACCGTGGTACTAGACTGTGAGGACAAAACTGGCCCCGAGAAGCTGGCCTTCTAACAGGTTTTAGTACAAATTCTGTAAACTGGCATGGGATTAAAAATCCTCAAGTGAGGAATTTAATTTTAAAACGATTGCCATCAGGTAGTGCCTTCAGCTCTCTCCCAAAGACAAACACAAATCCTTTTAAGAGGAGCCTCCCCTCTAGCAGGCTTCAGAGAATTCTGATACAACATTCCAAGAAATAATGAGCTTATAGTAAAAATATGGACAAAATGCATAAGGAAACAAGGCTCCATTAGTAAGAGCCAGCAGTAAAACAGAGTAAACTCAGATCTGCTAGAGGGACCGTGGGTATTGGAATTATCAGGCATGGAATGTAAAATTATGTGTAATGTGTTTAAATACCCCAAAAAAGATCAAGCAGATTATTTTTTAGAGGTTTTAGTTATTTGAGAGAGAGAGAGAGAGAGACCCAAGAAAGCACAAGCAGGGGTAGAAGGGGAGGGACAAGCAGACTCTCTGTTGAGTGGGGGGCCCGACATGGGGGTTGATCCCAGGACCCTGAGATCACGACCTGAGCCAAAGTCAGATGCTTAACCAACTGAGTCATCCAGGAGCCCCTCAAACAGATTTTTAAAAATACCAAATACCTGATAAATAAAAAATGAAGTTCTATAATTGGATTTGAAGTAAACTCCAAATGGGTTTAGGGGCATTAGAGAATAAGAATTGAAAGATGCATGTGAAGAAATTGCAAGAATGTAGCCAAGACAGGTGAAAACTGTGAAAGAGTTTAAGATCTATACAGGTTGAAGGTAGACCTAATCAGAGCCTCAGAGAGAGCAGGGAATGAGACATTATTTGGAGGGGAAATGATGGAGATTTTAGCAGAACTGATGGTATTCTAGTTCTGAAATCTAGGAAACCCAGCAAATCCCAAGTAGGATGAATTTTTTAAAACCACCTTTAGCCACATTATAGCAAAACTATGGAACATCAAAAAAAATTTTTTAAATACTCAGAAGATAGATTACCTATAATGAATATAAATTAGACTGACAGCAGACTTTTCAGCAGCCTCAGTAGAAGCCAAAGGATATGGGATGATATGACTTCAGAGTACATTAATGAAAAGTTGGAAATAAAAGAATTTTTAAAAGTTAGGCAAATGTAAACCTAAAGATGCTGGTATTATATTGATATTATATGTTAATATAGTATGACATTTTATGTTTTTATATATATTTTCTATATTTAAAGCATGCAAAATAGACTTTGATATAAAAACCATTATTGAGGGACACCTAGTTGTCTGTCAGTTAAGCTTCTGCCTTCTGCTCAGGTCATGATTCGAGGGTCTTGGAATTGGGTCCCACATCGAGCTCCTTGCTCAGTGGGGAGCCTGCTTCTCCATCTGCCTGCCACTCCCCCTGCTTATGCATGCACACGCTCACTCTCTCTCTGACAAATAAGTAAATAAAATCTTTAAAAAAAATTATTGAAGTAGAAAGGGCCAGTAAGTAATCCCCACTTATCCTTGATTTCATATCCTGTGGTTTCAGGTGTCATGGTTAACTATGGTTTGTCTGAAAGTAGATAATGTGTCAGAAGGTCCGTTATAGCCTAACACTATGTCTCAATGCCTACATCATTCACCTCACTTCTTATTATATAGGCATTTTAGCATCTCACATCATCACGGGAAGGGTGAGTATGGTACAATAAGATATTTTGAGAACAAGAAACCACATTCACCTAAATTTTATTTACAATATATTGTTGTAATTGTTCTGTGTTGTCATTAGTTATTGTTAATCTCTTACTGTGCTTGATTAATAAAGTTTATCATAACTGTGTATGTACAAGAAAAATATATAGGGCTTGGAACTATCTGTGGTTTCAAACTCCCACTTGGGGTCTTGAAATGTATTACCTGATGATGAAATATTCAGCTCACTAGGAAGATAATTCTGAACCTGTATATACCTGTAATACAGTTTCAAAATATGTAAGGCAACAGTTGACAAAACTACAAGAAAACACAGGTAAATTCACCATCTTGGGAGATCTTAACATACCTCTCCAGGTAATTGATAGAACAATTAGCTTAAAAATGACAATATTGAATAATTTTTCTTAAATGAGCATATTAAAAAGTATTCATAAAGACAGTAATAAATATATTTTTAAAAGTAAATAAAAACATTATAACCGTTGACAGTTAATGTGAATTTTATAAGCTTACTGAAATGAATTTACATATATTGAACAAGTAGATGTGGTTCTTAAAGAAGGAAAACAAATCAGGAGACAAATAAATGAAAAGGTAAACTGCTATAGTCCTATCCACTCAACCATGATAAACGCTTGATGTAAATTCATGAATGATCACATTGTACTGAAAGACATTGGGGTACCTGGGTGGCTCAGTTGGTTAAGCATCTGCGTGCAGTTCAGGTCATAATCCCAGGTCCTGGGATTGAGCCTATTTTGGGCTCCCTATTCAGCACAGAGCCTACTTCTCCATCTGCTGCTCCCCCTGCTCATGTGTTCTCTCCCTCTCTCATAAATAAATAAAATCTTCAAAAAAAAAAAAAAAGACATCAGTTTTACCCACTTTACTCAAATTTACTGCAGTACCAGTAAAATTCTGTTTGTTTACATATGAAACTTGACAGGAAGATTTTAAGTTTTAAATCAAAAAGATAAAAGTCCAAAATAGTCATTGCTAACACAAATAATAAATCACTCAAGAGGTAAGAATAGGTTTTGGGATGGCAAGGTACTTACTCTGACTAGAATTATAAAATTAAATCAAGACATTATGGTTTGGGCAAGAAATAGAGAAATGGACCATTATAGTAGAGGAAAAAAACCCTAAAATATACCCACACAGGGGCGCCTGGGTGGCTCAGTGGGTTAAAACCTCTGCCTTCGGCTCAGGTCATGATCTCAGGGTCCTGGGATTGAGCCCCGCATCGGGTTCTCTGCCCAGTGGGGAGCCTGCTTACTCCTCTCTCTCTCTCTGCCTGCCTCTCTGCTTGCTTGTGATCTCTCTCTGTCAAATAAATAAATAAAATCTTTAAAAAAAATATATATATATATATACCCACACATATGTAAAATATTTATTTATGACAGAGTGGCTATGCAGATGGAAATAATAGACTTGAGTAAAATGATGTTGGGACAAATGATTATAGGGGTAAAAATTAAAATTGGATCTCTATAACACACAATGTGAAGATTTAAATATAAAGTCGAAACTATCATGTTTTTACAGTTATGTTTAAAAGAAAAATATAGGGGCACCTGGGTGGCTCAGTGGGTTAAGCCTCTGCCTTCAGCTCAGGTCATGATCTCAGGGTCCTTGTATCAAGCCCTGCTCAGGCTGCCTGCTCAGCAGGGAGCCTGCTTCCCCCTCTTTCTCTGCCTGCTACTCTGCCTACTTGTAATCTCTCTCTGTCAAATAAATAAATAAAAATCTTTTTAAAAAATAAATAAAAGAAAAATATATTTGTGGTCTAATAAATACATAAGCCAGTTGCAAAAATACATAACCATTTGAAAAACTAGTAAATAGGACTATGTTAAACTTAAGAACTTTATCATAATAAGATGAGAAAAGGGGAAGCTACAAACAGATGATGTTTGCAACATACGTAACCAACAAAAAACTAGCATGAAGAACATATAATGAAAGAAGAACTCAAACAACCTGAGAGAAAACTGAGCAAAGCACTTTAGCAATCCTTCAGCAAGAGGAGAGACAGCTGCAAGTCTAAGGCAAGCATGCAGCCTCATCCGCCATCAAGGAAGCACAGTCTGGCCATTGTGTACCATCCTTTTCCTCCTGCAGAGCCGAGGCTATCTAGCTCTCCTAATCAGCCTTGATGAGTGTAGAGCAGCTGGGCCTCTTACGTCGTGCCCTGTTGGGAATGTGTGTTCCTCTTGGGAAGCAGTGCCTGTTAGAGTGTTTCCACTCTTGATTCTGAACCTTGAAGAAACTCGTCTCACGTGTATCAGGAGACACGTGCAAGAATGCACAAAGCGGCACTATTTCCAATAGCAAAGATCTGAGAGCGGTGTAGATACCCATCTGTAAAAGGGCTGTGGTACTGTCATCCAGCGGAGTACCATGTCACGGTGGGAGGGAATGCTACACAACAACATGGGTGAATCTTGGACCTAATTTTTTAATACTTTTTCCCCCTTCTTTTTAACTTTACAGTTAAATTGGTCTTTTGTGGGGGACGTACAATACTAGGAATTTCAACACATACCTAGATTCATGTACATAACCACCACAGTCTGCGTATAGAACAGTTTCCTGACTATGAAACTCCCTCGTGTGAGCTACCCTTTACAGTTACATCCCCCGTACCCCTGACAATCACCCATCTCTGATTCATCACCATCAATCCAGTTGTGCCTTTTCAAGAATGTCATGTAAGGGGAATCACGTAGTATGCAGTCTTTTGAGGCTTGGCTTCTTTCACACAGTGTAATTCCTTTGAGATCCATCTAAGCTGGGTGCATCAATAATTTTCTTTTATTGCTGCATAGTGTTCTGTGGTATCAATGTACAACAGTTTGTTTATCCACTTGCTCATTGAAGGACATTTGGATTGCTTTCGGTTTGGGGTTCTGTGAATACAGCTGCTGTAAATGTTTGTGTCCATATTTTTGAACACACCTAGCAGTTGCTGAGACATATGGTATATGTATGCTTAACTGTTTAAGAAGCTGCCAAATTATTGTTTTCCGGAGTGACTGTACCATTTTGCATTCCCACCAATTCCAGTTGCTCTACACCTTCACCAGCACTTGGTATTATTGATATTTTTTATTTTAGCCGTTCTATTAAGCGTATAGTGGCACATCATTGTAGTTTTAATTTGCACTTCCCTAATGGCTAATAATGTTAAACAACTTTTCCTGTGCTCACTTGCCCTCCATATATCCTCTTGGGTGAAGTGTCTCTCAGATCTTTTGCCCTTTTTTAAAATTGGCTTATTTGGTTTTTCACTGTTGAGTGTTGAGAGTCCTTTATACATTCTGGATATAAGTCTTTGTGGTGTTTTTTTTTTTTAAGATGTTATTTATGTATTCGAGAGAGAGAGAGAGCATGAGAAGGGGGGGGGTCAGAGGGAATAGCATACTCCCTGCGGAGCAGAGAGCCCAATGCGGAACTCCAGGATCATGACCTGAGCCGAAGGCAGTTGCTTCACCAACTGAGCCACCTAGGCGCCCCACAAGTCTTTTGTTTTATATGGGATTTGCAAATATTTTTTTTCCCAGTGTGGAGTTTGTCTTTTTATTCTCCTAGTGGTATCATTTGCTTATCAAAAGTTTTCATTTGGATCAACTCCAAGTCAGATGTCTCTCTTGTGGATTGTGTTTTGGTGGTAAGAACTCTGTGCCTAATCCCAGGTCAAAGATTCTCACTGAATTCCTTCTAAGAGTCTTGCAGTTTTACATTTTACATTTAGATATGTGGTCCATTGTCCAACAACATGTGAAGTTTAGGTTCATTTTTTTGCATGTGGTTTTACAGTCATTCCAGTGTTATTTGTTGGATCTGTTCTGCATTGGATTCCTTTTGCATCTTTGCCAAAAATCACTTGGCCAGGTAGTGTGATTTCTCCAACTCTATTCTTTTTTTTTTTTAATAAGATTTATTTATTTATTTATTTGACAGAGATTACAAGTGGGCAGAGAGGCAGGCAGAGAGAGAGAGGAGGAAGCAGGCTCCCCGCTGAGCAGAGAGCCCGATGCGGGACTCGATCCCAGGACCCTGGGATCATGACCTGAGCCGAAGGCAGAGGCTTTAACCCACTGAGCCACCCAGGCGCCCCACTCCAACTCTATTCTTGTTCAAGATTTAGAATCAGCTTTGTCTGTATCAACCGGGAAACCTTCTGGAATTTTGAGTGGAATTGCATGAGATCTGTAGACCAGTTTGGGGACAGTTGGTATCTATTGTGTTGAGTATATACAATATGTCTCCATTTATTTAGATCTTTAATTTTTCTCATCAGCTTTTTATATTTTTCAGCATATAGATCATGCACATGTCTTATTAGGTTTATACCTAAATATTTCATGTTTTGGGAGCTATCGTAAATAGGTAGAAGGGGGGTTTTTTGGTTTATAATTGTACATTGCTAGTATACAGAACTATGACAATGGTTAACCTTGTATCTTGATATCTTGCTAAGTTTACTTATTTATCCTAGGATTTTTTTTTTTCAAAGATTCCTTGGAACTTTCTGTCAGTCATTTTGCCTGCAAATAGTGACAGTTTTATTTTTTCCTTTCTAATCTAGATGTTTTTTACTTATTTTTCTTGCCTAATTGCCTTGACTAGAGCCTCCAGTAGAATGTTGAATAAAAGTGGGGAAAGAAGACATTATCTTGTTCCTGATCCTGAGGGGAAGCATTCAGTCTCTCACCATTGAGACCTGTGGATATTTTGTAGATAGGCTTCATCAGATTGAAGAAGTTGCCTTCTATTTCTAGTTTGCTCAGAGTCTTTAACATTAATGGGTGTTGGATTTTGTCATATGCTTTTTCTGAATCAACAGTATGATCATGTTGTTTTTCTTTTTTAAATTCTTAATATGGTACATTAAATTGATTTTCCCCCCAGATCTTTAAATGAGACAAAAGAAAACAAATTTTGTAAGATGTATCTGGTATGATTAAAGGAAAGTTCAGAAACATGCAAAACTATCTATATTGCTTAGATATAGTTTTTTAAAAGACTGTTTTCGACAGAGAGCATAAGAAGGGGGAGCAGGAGAGGGAGAAGCAGACTCCCCACTGAGCAAGGAGCCCAGTGTCGGGCTGGATCCCAGGATCCAAAACCAGACGCTCAACTGACTGAGTCACCCAGACACCCCTAGATATACAATTTATTTATATGGTCGAACTATAAAGAACCACAAAGAGCTAATAGGGGCACAGTTCAGGAAAATAGTTACCTGTGAATTGGGAACGAAGGCAGCTCCTGGAGAAGCTGCAGCAGCCCTCCAGGGATTGGTGGTTTTCTGATTTCTCCTACTTGTTGCTTTCTCAAGACTTTGGACTATATATACTTCATAAATACTTTGTTGTATCTATTCATCAGTCATATGTGTGTGTGTTTTAAATACTTTTAAATCGGGGACCTTGGGCTGGTCAACCTGCCAAAGAGTGTTATGTACAGCTTTCATTCCTGTGACACTGTGCTGACCACCACCTTTCCTAAGGAATCTCCAGAATCTGCTGATCCTGACTGCCATCAAGGCGGACCGCACGCGGGTCATGGAATACATCAGCCGCCTGGACAACTATGATGCCCCAGACATTGCAAATATCGCCGTCAGCAGTGCACTGTATGAGGAGGCCTTCGCCATCTTCCGCAAGTTTGATGTGAACGCCTCAGCAATCCAGGTGAGCTTCTGAGTGCTGTCATGGTAGACCTAGGGACCTCTGCCACACTGTGTCCTCATCATCACCAAGGGTGTCACACCTCTGGTTGTTCAGTGTGTCTCTCCGATCCTTGTGCTCTTTTCTGTTCATCAGTAACCCATCTTTCCAGGCCATTGCCTCCTACTCTGCTGGTGCTCCTGCTGTGTGGCAGTCACCCTCACTTGCTGGTCATTCCTCTAGACTTGGGTACCTGAATCAAGGTCATGTGATCAGCCCTGGTGACTGAGGTGTCTGATTCTCAGAGGCCCTCACACATGATGACTATTTCAGTCCTTCACCCCCTTCTGCCTCAGTTCCCCAGAGCAGTCCCACCAGCCCTCCTGCCTACCTTCAACCCCACCAAGAGCCCTTCCCTTAGCCCTCCTCCCTTTCCTACCAGCCTGTTGGCTTTTTCTGGTTTTATTTCCAAAAATTATAAACCATGGGACATAACACAATAAAAAAAATTATAAACGAAAGTAAGAAATTTTAGGGTTAAGTATAAAAAAAAGTTTCCCAATTTTTACATAATGTGCTTATATTACTTTATAATGAAAACCATAAATACAATAAACAGTTAAGATGAAATAAAATAAACCATGAGACAGATCACTTTAACTGCTGTCTTTCTAGATTCTTTATGTCTTTGCCTCTTTCCCTTACCATTTTTACCATTTTTCTGTACCTGCCCGTGAAATCTCACATCTCCTCTTTTTGGTTCATACCTGGTCTATGGCCTTGCTCTGAGATCAAACTGTATTAGGGGCAGCTGCTGCGCCTGAGCCCTTCAGACTCCTTCAAGCCTGCTTTTTGTCTGCTGAGCTATCTTATTCCCCACAGTAGCTCCTTTTTACACCCTCTATGCCCCGAGGCAACTCCCATGTCATTCTCCTGGCCCAAAAAGCTAAGCTTGACTGTCTCTCATTTCTTTATGCCCTTTGTTGGGAGTGTCTCTTCTTCACTTGGCATCTTCCGCCTGTACAGTATAGGTCTTATCCTTTTCCTCCATTCATCATCTGAGAAATACTTAATGTCCAGTTGCTTTGGACTGAATTGAAATGGTCATGCAACTTTAGGCAAAATGTAGAACTGAACAAAAATCTGTCTGCTCCTTGGAGCTGACTCAGTGTTGTGAAGAATGAGAGCCCTCTTGTAACCCCTAGGTCCTGATCGAGCACATTGGAAACCTAGACCGAGCATACGAGTTTGCAGAGAGATGCAATGAGCCTGCTGTGTGGAGTCAGCTGGCCCGCGCCCAGCTCCAGAAAGACTTGGTGAAAGAAGCCATCGACTCCTACATTAGAGCTGATGACCCTTCCTCTTACCTTGAGGTCGTTCAGGCTGCCAGCAGGAGCAGTAAGCTAACCTCCTCTCCCCAAGGCTCTGCTTCTCACTGGTGTGAAGCCTGGCTGGAAAAGGGTGTGGCCTCCCAGGCTTCTGCACGTGTTACCCATCCAGAGATACTGGGGACACGGCTAAGCGAAAGTTTTCCAGAAGAATCTATTACTCTTATTCTGTTAATGACACTAACTCTTCAGCTGACTGTTAATTAGACACTAGCTCTTTGGTTGACAAGATAGATTAAGCACAATGGATAGCACTATCATGATAATTTTAAGGTCATAAACTTAGACACAGAGCTTCTTCTGGCCTTTCCAGTTAACTGTGGTACTCCCTTTTCCTGGGGCTACAATAATCATCCTGTCTCCTGGTGAAGTCTTTACTTGGTGACATGGAACTTTCCATGTGGAAACCTCCATGTGGTTCTGCTCTTTTCATCTCTCCCACCTAGGATATGGCTCTGTGTAGCAGCCAAACAAGTCCTTCTAGACTTTACCTGGAGTCCAAGCCCTCACTGAAGTAGAGTGGGAGATTAAACATCTTAACTAGGGACAAAATGGGAGGAGCTGCACCTCCTGTTTAAACTTAGCAGCTCTGGATTAACCTGTTTTTGTTTTCTGTCTTTAGACAATTGGGAGGATCTGGTTAAATTTCTACAGATGGCCAGGAAAAAGGGCCGTGAATCCTATATAGAGACTGAACTTATTTTTGCCCTGGCTAAAACCGGCCGTCTGTCTGAGCTAGAAGATTGTATTAATGGACCCAACAATGCTCACGTCCAGCAGGTAGGCCATGCCCTGGGAACCACAGACTGCTCCAGGCAGGTTCAGGGATCACTCCCTAGAGTGGTGCAGATCTTTGACACGGAGAAACAAGCCACACCGTGACTTAAGTCCTGTGTTAGTGTCACTGATATGGAAATTAAGGCCCTTGGCTGTGCACACCAGAGTGAGTCTTCTAGAAAAAGGTGTCAGGACCATGTGCCAGTATTCTGGCTGTTATCACTGAAGAGTAAAGTGAACTGAGTAACTGGCCAGGTAGAAGAGGTGTGTTGGAAATCAATAGCTTTTCCATATGTCAGCAATTACCAGATAACGGGAAGAATATTTTTTAAAGTAGGAATAACACCAAAATGTTTAAGCAAACCTCAAGGAAAAATGTTAAATAAAACTTTAAAGTCTCCTATTTCCTGGGATAAAGTGTTAACCCCTAGAAAAAGTGATGGAGATGAAAGGAGAATGGACTATATTCTAACCCCACTTGAAAGAATATACACATTTTACTGAAATAAATAACACAAAAGTGGACTTTGGATTCTTTATTTCAAAGTAAGATCCAGTTAACTGTTGGAAATTAGACTGGAGTTTTGAAAGAGCTTGAAAGTTCATCAGGAGAATTCTGTTATGAATTCAGAGGGAAATTTTAGACAAGGCTTCATTTTCTTACACCTTTATTAGTTTTCTGATTATAAAGGCAATTTTAAAAGTTATGGTCACTGATTAAAACAACACTTGGTAAATACAGGCAAGTGAAAGAAAAAGGAATAGTACTGCCCAGTCCTTATCTCTGAGTCCTTAACCACATAGGAGTGATTTAGTACAGAGAACAAAATCACTGCTAGGCTTGCTGGGCCCCTGACATGGAGCGGGGAAGGCTAAGTGAGGCTAAGTGAGGACCACAGATGCAGCAAGGGGGCAGACTCAGTCCCAGTGCTTCTGGAAGGGCTCTTCTGCTTGTGTCTGTCTCCTCAAGTTTTGGGAAGCCAGGCACTCCAGCTTGAGCTGCTGGAGATTTGGGGAGAGAAGACAGGAAATGAATGATGGACAAGGAGCAAGTACCTGAGCTCAGGGAGTAGGGTTGCTAGTGTTGCGAGTTCTTCTAGGGTCACCATCATGAAGTTCGAGAGAGCCCAGGCGGCACTTTGGGTTTCAGCTATCTGAATTTAGCTCTGCAGTCTTGGGTGTAGAGTTGGCAGAGAACATCTCTGGGCAGGACTGGGATTTGGCCGAGTGAGTACAGGCAAGTACAACCAAGAGAGTGAGTGTAGAGCCCCATGGCTTGCCAACACCAGCAAGCCAGGAGGAGAGTTAGCTGGGCACAGATGGGGATGGTGGGCAGGAGTTGGGGTGTCTGGAGGTCAGTGAGCTGGAAAGGAGGGGAGGCAGCAGGCAGAGAGTAGGTTCTTATGCCAGGTTTCCCAGGGTTGGCAGCTGACAGTGACTGGCTGTTGTCATGAGAGACACCAGGTCCTCGGAGCTAAAGCTGTCAGGGAATGAGAGAGATCTATGGATGTCAGCAAGAACCAGGGCTGGCGTGTGGTCTCTGGCAGGCTGTCCTCTGGTGGGTAGCTGTGAGTGGGGAGGAAGGGACCAGCCTGGAAGCAGCAAGGAGCACACCTCTGAGGCCAGGCCCACTGGGGAGCAGATCTGGGAGATGACAGCCAGCAGACACAGGAGCAGGCGATGGAGAATGGGTCCAGGGCCTGAGGGGCACACTTCATCCTTCAGTAGCTCTGTGGTTGCCCAGGGTGCTGTGTGATCAGAAAGATACTCACCTTCTTTGAAAACAGAAACACCCCTGCCACTTAGGAACTTTAGACCATCTCTGAGGAATCTTCCCATTTAAGAAGGTCACAGCAAAGCTATCTGGTTGTTCATAGGTTGGAGACCGCTGTTACGAGGAGGGAATGTATGAGGCCGCCAAGCTGCTGTACAGCAGTGTTTCTAACTTTGCCCGCCTGGCTTCCACCCTCGTACACCTTGGGGAGTATCAGGCAGCGGTGGACAGCAGCCGCAAGGCCAACAGCACGCGGACGTGGAAGGAGGTAAGCATAGAAAGTCTCCAGGTGACCACTGGTCTCTCTATCCTTTCCTCCTTGTCCTTCCTTCCTCCACACCCTTGTGTCAGATGGGATGCATCTGGATGCCTGTCTTGTGTAGGCAGGGTTCCGAGTCTTCTGGGAAGGCTCAGAGAACCTTGTAAGCTAGCATTTGTGGTTGAAGCAAAGTCCCTGGAGAGTTCTGTGTTGGACCAGTCAGTTCCCAGAAGCTGACTTAATAGCATGGAATTAATCAGCATGAGAAGTACTGTCCTAATTTAAGATATTTTTAAAAAACCACATTATTAGTGGTATTATCAGTGTAAATTGGCACTTTAGTCTTTTGTAGTAAATTGGAAGGGCACATCTTCTAGCTCTCTGATAATATCGGAATTATCTGTAAGTAGAAAAAATATTGTGAAGAGAGGTGCAAAACATTTGGCTTCAGTGAATCTCTGAAGTACTGTTTGATAAAAGATTAAAATCAACATGAATGTCCAAAATCAAGGGCAGGGTTAAATAGTGTACATATTGCAACTCTACCAAAATGAATAGGCAGGGTTTGGGGAAGGGAGGTTTCAAGTATTCCGTGAGAAAAGTAAGTAGAATGTCCAGGGTAATTCTATTCTGGGTGTGAGTATGGGAGAGAGAGATTTCACAAGAAAAACAGCAGATAACAATTGTGTCCTGAAGTAGTGACCAGTTATCTCTGGGTTGTGGGGTTATTTTTGTTTATTTGGGTTTTCTGCCTTGTCTACCAGGAAAACACATGCATATATATATATATAGAAGATGGGGAGGTAGGGAAACTTCAAGAGAAGCCAGCTTTG
Source organism: Martes martes (assembly GCF_963455335.1). Taxonomy (NCBI): domain Eukaryota; kingdom Metazoa; phylum Chordata; class Mammalia; order Carnivora; family Mustelidae; genus Martes; species Martes martes. The sequence goes on from NC_137901.1 coordinate 62,970,201, forward strand.
CCTGTGGGTATGAGGTCCGTCTTCAGCCATTAAAAGAAGAGCAACTTAGGGATGCCTGGGTGGCATCTGACTTTGGCTCAGGTCATGATCTCAGGGTCCTGGGATTGAGCCCCAAGTGGGGCTCCCTGCTGAGTGGGGAATCTGTTTCTCCTCTGCCCCTTCCTCTGCTCGTGTGTTTCTCTCTGTCTCTGTCTCTCTCTCTCTCTCAATAAATAAATAAATAAAATCAAAGGGAGGGAGGGATGAAGGGAAGGAAGGAAAGAAAGCAACTCAGGGGCCCCTTCTGAGTTTTTTTGAGCAGAAGCCCAGGAGGCTTCTTTTACTTTCTAGAACTTGTTATCATTAAGTGTACATACCACAGAGTGCCTAAAACAAATGCTCAGTTTAAAAAATATTAATTAAGGTAAGCTCCTCCCACATAAACAGCACTCAGATGATCTGTGCTCCCTTTACCATTATTCTTGAACTTTGTTAAACCATTTTCAAACCCTGAACCTGCAATTCCAGCATTGCTTTTGTGTCACCTAAAGAGACCTTCACGCCTCAGGGCTTAGAAGTAATGCATGAGCCCTTTTCTCTCCATGGTCTCAAATACCCCCATGGCCTGCACATTAAAAATGTCATTATTTTTTCCCCCAGTCTCACACATCTCACCTTCCAATTATTTACTTGTTCAGAATCTAACTTTAAAAACCCTGTTTGCTGTTATTTGTGCATTTATAGTTGCATCCCTGGCTTGTGGCGCTGTGCCCTGTCTGGGGAACACTCACACTGTCTGGCCTTCCCTCCCATAGGTGTGCTTTGCCTGCGTGGATGGGCAGGAGTTCCGCCTTGCACAGCTGTGTGGTCTTCACATTGTCATTCACGCAGATGAGCTGGAGGAGCTGATACGCTATTACCAGGTAACTAGTCTTTGGCCAGAGATGATCTCTGCTGGCAGTGGAGATGACAAGTGACCCCTAAACACGCCACATAAAGGGACCCTCATCCCCTCAGTATGTGTCACGTCCACAGGTAGGCATATGAAGCACTGTCTCTATGGGAAAGTCTTTCCATGTGCTAGACAACCCATCCACAAATCAGATTGGTTGTTAGATATCCTGGACCTCACAGCTGGCTGGTATTTGTGTTTTTTAAGAGTACTCCCCCCTCTTCTTGTGTCCTTGGGCCTTCAGAAGCCTAGCCAGTGGCTTAAATGTGTGAATAACCCTTAGGTAACTTTCTGGGAACACTGGACCAGTCATAGCCGAGACACAGCCCATACCTCAGAGTGTGTGGCTCACAGAGGGTATGATTATCAGGTACCATAGAGACAGAGGACATGCACTAGTCTGGGGTAGGGAACCCCAGGCGGCCTTTGAAGAGTGGGAGCTATCTGTGTTGGTGTCATAGTTCCTCTCTGCTGTCAAGTGTTTGATAGACATCAGTGTGTTTGGGGCCTGGACCTCTGTCTGTGGGAGTCCTGGAACTGCGTGTGTGGACGTGTGGGGTCTGCAGGGCAGACTGCAAATTGGATTTTGCTCAGCAGTGTTACTGTTCCCATAGAATTCAATCCCCAGCCCCCCGTCACTGAGAGGATAGTAAGGGCTATGGGGGGACTTGGAGAGTTGCAGGGTTCAAGGGCCTGTGAGCTTCTGAAAGTGAGGGCCACTGGAGTCTAAAATGTCAAGCTAGGCTGGATGACTTCTCAGTGATATATGCTTTCCTATTCCACAGAAGTTCAAGAAATAAAACTGTAAAGTAAACAGGGAAAGTAGTAAAGCTGACAATATTTCATTTGTTCAGCAAGTGTTGGAGTACCTGCTGTATGCTGGGTGTTATTCTAGATAATGCTATCAGTAAACAAAACAAAAACCCTCATTCAGTTGAATTTATATTCAGTGAGGTTGACAGACAGGCAACAAACATCATGTTTGGAAGTGATGAGTTACAGGGGCAGTGAAGCCTATTTGGGGACCAGAAGTGCCTGGGTGAAACTTCACAAAGGGGCCATCAAGGTCACACTAATTGAGAGGGGGACCCTGAGAGGGGGACCTGGAGAAACTGAGGGGCCTGGTCATGGGGGTGTTTGAAGGAAGGGTCAGCAGACACGGCAGGTCCAGAGGCGAAACATGCCAAATAATTGGGGAAGGGCCCCGGAAGGAATGTGAGGGAACACAGGCCATTATGAAGGACTCACAGCAGGACATGGAACCTGAAGGTAAGGGGCCATTCTGGCTTGCTTGTTGAGAACAGCCTCTTCTAGGAACAGACCAACAGGTGGCAACCAGGAGAGCCCTGGGGCAAGTGATCTGGGGTAAGAAGTGATCAGGCAGTCAGGTTTGAGGGGTTTTGAGTGTGCAGCTGAGTCAGTATGCAAGTAGATTGTGTGTGGGTGAGAGAAAAAAGTCAAGGATTATTCCATTTATTTTGGGCCTGAACATCTAGAGCTAGAGTTTTCACTAGTGGACATGGGGAAGACTAAAGGCAGAGACTGGTGGAAGGGAAGGATGGGGATTAAGTTTTGGACATACCAAGTTTGAGCTGCCGGTTGGATGTTCACATAGAGGTGTCGGGAGAGGCAGAGGGAAACAGGGCCTGGAGCTCAGAGAAGAAACTCAGCTAGAGAAGTGAAATAGGAGTCATTGGTTGACACACAGATGGGGCATAAAGACACACAACTTGAGTGAGGTCGTGGAGGGGTTGGGGGGAGCAGATAAAGAATAGCAGAAAGTGGGACGCCTGGGTGGCTCAGTTGGTTAAGCGGCTGCCTTCGGCTCAGGTCATGATCCCAGGGTCCTGGGATCGAGTCCCACATCGGGCTCCTTGCTCCGCAGGGAGCCTGCTTCTCCCTCTGCCACTCTGTCTGCCTGTGCGTGCTCTCTCTCTCTCTCTCTCTCTCTCTCTCTCTCTGACAAATACATAAATTAAAAAAAATCTTTAAAAAAAAAAAAAGAATAGCAGAAAGTGAGCCTAGGGCTCTCCAATGTGGGTTGGGGTAGAGTAAGAAGAAAGTCCAGAAAACAAGGTGTCTGTGCCCAGCGGGGAGGGACAGTCAGCCAGGCAAGGTGCTGCTGAGGGGTTTGCTGCAAAGAGTAGAAAAATAGGATGGCTATGGTAGGGGCCATGGAGTCAAGAAAGAGCATTTCAGGATGGGAGGATAAGCAGGATGTTTGCTAAAGGCAAGCTGTGGAGGGAGAAGCTGATGCCCAGAGAGAGAGGGACAGTTACTGGCCCAGCAGCCTCAGTAGGTAACAGATGCTGGCAGGGTCAACACAGGCATTTGCTTCTAATGGCTTCCTTTTCTCAGTGAAGCAGGAGTAAAGTTATCCACACCGTGCAGACAGGGAGTGAGGAGGGTGTGAAATTGTCCTCTGGGGGTGAACCCTGAGGTTTTCAGGCAATAATGTGATGGCAACCAGTCAGACTCAGCTCGGACACATCAGGTAGGCTGGAACCAGAGTGAGTAACTGAGAGGGAGCAGAGCTGGCCACCCCAGCCATGTTTACCCCTACAGCAAGCATATCTGTCGGTCTGTCAGGATCGGGGCTACTTTGAGGAACTGATCTCTCTGCTGGAGGCAGCCCTGGGCCTGGAGCGGGCCCACATGGGCATGTTCACAGAGCTGGCCATCCTCTACTCCAAATTCAAGCCTCAGAAGATGCCAGAGCACCTGGAGCTCTTCTGGTCCCGAGTCAATATCCCAAAGGTAATCTCTCCCTCTTTGAGGTTCTGGCTGCTGTTTGCATGTGTGGCACAAGCCCAGCCCTTGGCCATGGCTGTCCCCACAGGTGCTGAGAGCTGCAGAGCAGGCGCACCTCTGGGCAGAGCTGGTGTTCCTCTATGACAAGTACGAAGAGTATGACAATGCCGTCCTTACCATGATCAATCACCCTACTGACGCCTGGAGGGAAGGGCAGTTCAAGGATGTCATTGCCAAGGTAAGAGGGTGCCTGAGCACCAGCTCCTGTCTGCTTCTGGCTAGCCTGTCCTAGGGGCGGGCAGAATGAAGGCCAACGTGTGTTCCCTACAGTGTATTTGTATTTGCCTTCATCTTGTGAGTCTCACTGCCCTCTGTGCAGGTGGTGGTGATTCTGTAAACACAGAGGGAACAGATGCTTAGGAAGGGTAGTGACTGGCCTAGGCCCCAAAGCTAAGCTACAGGCAGGGCAGGGTCTAGGACCACTCTCTCTACCTCACTCCCACGCAGGGTCCTGAACAGCCAGACCCTGGTGTTTGCTCTTCCTTCTTCTCTGTCAGATTGGGACCCACCTCCACACCCCATCTATACCATTTCCTATTGTATTGTTTCATATTTTCTATTGCCTGGCATATTTTTTCTGCATGTCTCTCCCCTAAAACTGCTAGCCCCAGAGCAGCAGGCATACCTGCCTGGAGGTGGAGTCATGAGCCCAGATATGCTGGCCTCTGGGCCCCTGCTCTTCCTTGGAGCCTCCACCCTCCAGTAGTCTAGTTGGGCTAAACCAGGGTGCTAAACTGTTCCACCAGCTGCCAAATACTGTTGGAAGGTGTCAGGTCTGGGTGCAAGCACTGAGCAGGCCTCTGCTGTCTTGTTTCCGGGCTCAGAGTGGGCCCAGCTTCCAATTTTCTCCTTCTCTGTGAGATCTGTGTATTTGAAGGAAGGGGATGGAGCTTTCTGTCATCAGTCTCAGACATTTTGCCTTGAGTGTCCTTGTTTTATCCCAGTGGCCTTACATGAATAACTTGCCCACAGGTCTCTCCCATTTGCTATCTGTCAGTGAAAGACAGCATTTTGACTGTGTGTCGGTCCTGTTTCTCCTGGTAGGGTTTGGGGGGGCAGGCATGGGCTCCTCACCATCTAGGTCAGGGACTTGTCTGCCTTTGTTCCACATATGGCTGCTGAGGGCAAGGTGTGGGTGACGGGTGGGGTACCTAGCCAGGTCTCAGCCCCGGAGGTCACACATGGCAGTGCTATTCAGTGTGGTGGTATGTGAAATCAGTGGCCTTCTGCACATGTCCCACCCTATACAGGTCTGCAGGTTGCTGATGGAAGGATAGGCAGATTTCACATTCCTGTGACCCCAGCACACATGAAAAACATGCTGGAAAACCTATACCTGATCAATTCTAGATGTGCTTTTTTCACATGGAACTCAAATGATATCAGGGTACATTTTTAAAAAATATTTTATTTATTTGACAGAGAGAGACACAGTGAGAGAGGGAACACAAGCAGTGGGAGAGGGAGAGGGAGAAGCAGGCTTCCCGATGAGCAAGGAGCCCAATGCGGGGCTTGATCCCAGGACCCTGGGATCACGACCTGAGCTGAAGGCAGACACCTAATGACTGAGCCACTCAGGCACCCCTCAGGGTGCATTTTAAGGTTGACGACGTGCCATGGTTGAGGCGGCAGTGCTTTTTGTTTCTTAGCGGTGTCTGGAGTGCTATAAGCTGTTCAGGCAGCTGCTGTGGCCCATGACCCGAGTGCAGTCTACCTTGATGGTTGTCAGGATCAGAAGATTCTTGAGGAAAGATGGAAGTCAGCATGACATCTTGGGTCTGAGGTCACATGCTTGCAGACAAGAACATTTTTTTTTTAAAGATTTTATTTATTTGAGAGAGAGCGAGAGAGTGTGTATAAGAGCACAAGCTGGGGAGGAGAGGGGACAGAGAGCAGACTCCCCGCTGAGCAGGAAGCCCACCATGGAGCTCAATCCCAGGACCCTGGGATCATGACCTGAGCTGAAGGCAGATACTTCACTGATTGAGCCACCCAGGTGCCCTGACAAGACCATATCTTGTGGCAAAACAGTGTTCGCGCAACTGACAGCTGAGTTCTGTTCTTGGTGCAACACACCGATGCCTCTGCCTCTCTGACGCGTGAGAGACTTGTCAGTTCGCATGTGGAGGAGAGAGGGGGGTAGAGGACACCAGCTGGTGTGGTGGCCTGGCAGGGAGGACATTGTGGGCACATAACAGGAGAGCTTCAGAATCACTTGGCCATAGGACTGAGTGGTGGAGGGCCAGGCAGGGGTGACACAGACCTGGTTGCATCTCAGCCATTTGCCATCTCTGTCACTTTGAGCTAGTGTCATCACTGTGAACTCACTGACCCCATCCATAAAATGGACATGTTTCCTGCCTGCCAGGTGATCAGCAGCAAGTGCCTGGCCCACAGTAGGTGCTTCTCACAGATAGCACAGTAAGTGTCAGGACCAGAGCACCCTCACTGGTCACCCTTGAGCTCATGACAGAATCTTTGAGATTTTCTTCTTCAAAACAGGAATAATGCCCTGTCCCTAGTCCTGGGACAGGGGGGGCTGTCCTTATGAACTGCACAAGTGGGTATGACCTTGTTGGTGCTCCCCTCCGGTGCATGGCTCCAGAAGAGGGTGCCACACAGATGCCAGTGTCCTAGATGGGAGCAGTGGATGCTTCAGAGTGCCACATGTCACCGGACTGGTGGCTCAGCCCAATACAACACCCACCTGGAGTGGCTGGGCCAGGTCTTGTCCAGCTTCTCAGTCACTGCAGTGGGGGAATGGAGCATGGCCAGGTGTGCTCTGCCTTCCGCTGTTTAAGCAGAGGGATGTGGAGCACTCTGGCTATGCTTTAGTGAAGGCTGCAATGACTTGTTTAGAAGGCAGGGACAGTGTGCCCTTTCCCTTCCACCCCACCTTACGTCCCCACTCCCTTTCTGCTTGTTAAACATCTAGTCTGGCTGGAGACCTTTGATTGGATCCAGATACCATTGAGTAAAAGGGCCTGGCTATAAGATTAGCAGGTTCCAGAGCTCTGATGCAAGTGGATCACTGACAGGGGTAGCACCAGGGACCCCGGGGCCAGTCTAGGTCAGAATCTGTGGTGATAGTGAGTGCTCTGCTCTAAGAGGGGCACGTCCAAGTCAGGGGGTGGAGAGGAGGATAAAGTCAGTAACCAGCAAGCATACCAGTAATGAGCGGGGCTGTAGATAGTCCTCTTCCATGTGGTCTGCACATGTCACTGGGCCCACATTGTTGCTGGCTCACCTGGACCTAGTGTTGCTAGAAAGCTCCCACGGTGCCCACCCCCTCCGCCCAGCATGACTAATGTTTCTACACTTTGTGTGCACCCTTGGACCTCTGCATGTTCCCTTGGACATGCTGATCACCACAGACCTGGCACACGTCCTTTTGGAGGCAGGAAGCACCTTGCTGTCCTCTGAGCACCAGGCCCCACTGTCAGCAGGCTTGGGAGGGTGGCCTTCCTAGGGGCACAGGGTCACCCTGAAGCGACTCAGTCCTCTGCATAACAGGGCGCCCAGTCTGAACACCATGGTGTCTTGTCTGAGAGCAGTGACACATAATACTGTGCATTACAAATTTGCTTACAGCTCAGGCTTAGCTTTACAGGGAGGCTTGGGGGAATCTTGCCTGGATAAAACCATGTTTTAGTGTTTGGGTTTATCCTGGCCTGTTACCCCTCATTCATTCACTCAACATATATGAGCTGAGCATCAACCCTGCAACAAACAGATAGTAGGGCGAGACAGGAAACAAAGGTCTGCCTCTTAGGTCATTGAGGGGCAAGTGCTGAGGAGAAAAATGTCAGAGGTGGGAAAGCGGGCATGTTGGGAGGGAGAGGGAGTGTTTGGTCTTAAAGGGGGCAGTCACAACAACCCTCACTGATAAAGTGCATTTGGCCACAAACCAGAAGGAGTTACGGTGGAGTATGCTGCATCTGAGACATGTGGGCAGCAGCCTGGGGATTGACAGGGGCCAACCCTGTCTCCACTGTGGCTCTGTCTCCACTCACAGGTTGCCAATGTGGAGCTCTACTATAAAGCCCTGCAGTTCTATTTGGATTACAAACCTCTGCTCATCAATGACCTGTTGCTTGTGCTGGCACCCCGGCTAGACCACACCCGGACTGTTGGCTTCTTTTCAAAGGTGAGTGACCCAGCATTCCAGAGCCAGAGAAGGCTGTGTAGGGCCAAGGTCATGTAGGTCATCTGAATGGTAGTTCCTTAGCAAATAGTTTATTTTTATTTTTGTTAAAAGATTTTATGCATTTTGGGGGGCACCTGAGTGGCTCAGTGGGTTAAAGCCTCTGCCTTCAGCTCAGGTCATGATCCCAGGGTCCTAGATCGAGTCCCACATTGGGCTCTCTGCCCAGCAGTGAGCCTACTTCCCCCTCTCTCACTCTGCCTGCCTCTCTGCCTACTTGTGATCTCTGCCTGTCAAATAAATAAATAAAATCTTTAAAACAAAGATTTTATTCATTTTTTTAAAGATTTCATTTATTAGAGCAAGAGAACACGAACAGGAGGAGCAGCAGAGAGAGAGGGAGAAGCAGACTCCCCGCTGAGCAGAGAACCCAATTCGGGGCTCGAGCCCAGGACCCCAGGATCATGACCTGAGCCAAAGGCAGACACTTAATCCATTGAGCCACCCAGACGCCCTGTTCCTTAATAATTAGTTTTTTTAAATTGATCCCTAGAAAATGTAAAGATTAAATGTATCAAACTTCTTCATGTTTCGGATATAGCTTTGTATTTCAGCCAAAATATCCACAGATGAAACTGGCAATGTACTCAGTAACCCAGGCAGCCCTTCACGTGCTCATATGTGTAGGGCATTTCAGTTGTGGGTGTCCAGAAGGAGACGTGGCTGGCCCATCAGTGTGTCACAGGGACCCCAGCTCAGTGCCCTGATGACTTGCCTGAGTGCCCTAACCATTCTCTTGACTTGTCAGGCAGACCAGTTGCCTCTAGTGAAGCCTTACCTACGGTCAGTCCAGAGCCACAACAACAAGAGTGTGAATGAAGCCCTCAACCACCTACTGACAGAAGAGGAGGATTACCAGGTGGGTGTGGGGAAAGGAGCCCTCTTAGAGGGCAGTGGCTTCCCTTTGCCCCAGGCACCCCTGCAGCCAGTGTTGGGCACCCAGGGACTGCAGAGCCCCTCCTCACCTCAGCCCTCTTCTCCAAGGGCTGACCTGGCACAGGCGGGGTTGTAGGCCCCACAGGGCGCCCGAGGTGGGTTGGGAGAGGCCTTGCTGAGGCCATGGTGGCAGCAACCGGCAATGAGTAATTCCTGGTTGTCCACTCCACTGTGTCCCTCACCCATGGAACGGCCGGGTCTTCCTAGGGTTTGAGGGCATCTATTGATGCCTATGACAACTTTGACAACATCGCCCTGGCACAGCGGTTGGAGAAGCACCAGCTGATTGAGTTCAGGCGCATTGCAGCTTATCTATACAAGGGCAACAACCGGTGGGCCCAGAGTGTGGAGCTCTGCAAGAAGGACCGTCTCTACAAGGTTGGTTCCCAGTGCCCCACCTGCTCATGTGTGCCTCCTGGTGTTTGGGGGGGACGGGTGGTGAGATGGCCACAATCCCCTATCAGGAGATGCTTGTGGTGGGGACATGGAGGATAAAGTTAAGGGGGACGTGTTTGTAGAATGCAGGGAGAAGATCATTATCTGTCATTAACATAGAGCCTCTTCACAGTTATTTAGATCAGAAGACTAGCTCCTGTGGAGCTAAATCTTTCCCAGCAGGCATTTGTGAGTCTCACTTTATCCACACCGAGTGTGGCAGCATTCACTTGGCACTGACTTTGCTTTCTGTTGATCAAGATATGGGGAACGAAAACACCAACATGAAAATTACATTCATAATACTTGTTTCTGCCATTGAGCGGTGGCACAGTACCACCTTCAGGTCTGGATCTGGATCTGGGCATCTGACAGCCACGGTGGGCTGCTTGGAGAGATCCCAGGCCCTTGAAGGCATTGCCTTCGCTCCACCTGGCCTCAGCATCACCCCAGTGGGGTAAACTGCACTTGCATGAGAGGGCCATTGTCGTACTGTGCTGTGTGGCTAAGCTGATTTCCAAGGGTTCCTCATGCCACGAGCCTCTGAGGAGCCTTTTCTCAGGCCATGAGCTTGACCTAAACGTGTTACTTCCAGAACTGTCCTTGGCATTCCGGAGTTCCTTTCTAGGATGAGGACAGGCATCTCTCACAGCACATGGACCAACGCCACAGAACCGTGGACATCAGGGACACGTCAAGCTTCATCCCGACTGTTACCTCCAGTTTGGGATTGTTATATGACTTGTCCTCCTAGTGACAGTGCTCATGGTCCTTCCTCAGGTGCTGACAGAGGAACTCTGAGACAATCCGTCGGGGTACTCAGGCACTGGCACCAGGGGGAGGCAGTGGGGCTGCATGCAACACACCAGCGGGAAACTGCCCCTGACTTGGAGTTCCCAGCTGTCCCCTCCTGCCAGTGTACACACCAGGGTCTTGAATGCATGGCCCCTCATCACTAGTGCAGTGAGTGAGTGAGCGAGCAGTGCTGTGGGAGCTGCCAGCAGGGCATCTGGCCCCTTCCAACCAGCAATCCCACTCGGAGCAACGTGTGCCAGGAGGAAAACCCACAAGGACAAAGCCACAGGCAGAAAGTTGTGGGCATACTTTCCAGTGGCCTGGTTTTCAGTGAGGGTGACTGACCCCCAGGGAATGTTTGGTTGTCACACTGGACGAGTGGTGCTACATCTAGTAGGAGGAGGCCAGGGTGGTGTTAGAGAGCCCACAATGCACGGGCTACCCCCCCACACACACACAAGTGTCAGCCAGGCCTTGGCAGCAGAACCCGCCATGCATGGAAGTCCTGGGAGAGTGGGTCACGGTGTGCCACCTGGAGGGCTTGGTGAGTAGCCACTGCGGGCTTCTAGGACAGTCATAAAGCAATAAGAAGCATGTTTCCAGATTGCAGAGGTTGGTTGTAAAAGCACAGTCGGTGCTTGGCTGTCAGGTAAGCACTTTAAGGAGCCAGTGGAGTTGGGGGAAGGGTGGTAACTGCATGTGGGAAGCTGGGATTGTTACAACCAGTGGGACAGGTGGAGCATGAGGGGATGTGTTAGGACATGAGGAAGTCCAGGCTAGGGGCCCACACATAGGCGTGTGGGTTCACGGACCCCCTCGTGCCCATGACTGACAGGTGGAGCATGAGGGGATGTGTTAGGACATGAGGAAGTCCAGGCTAGGGGCCCACACATAGGCGTATGGGTTCACGGACCCCCTCGTGCCCATAAGGAGCTTGCAGAGGTATAGTCACAGACTGGGGACAGTGAAGGACAGGGTGAGAGCTTGGAGCAGGGCCTTGGCAAGTGCTGGCAGTGGTTTGGGAGGGAGGTTGAGGAATGGGGGACGAGGTAGAGAGGTGCGCCAGTAGTGACATGGGTCAGGTATGGTGATAAGAAGTGGGAAGGTGTGGGAAAATCTGAGATTCAAGCTTAGCTTCAGGATGCAGGGAGAGGGCACAGACTGAGAGATCATCTGTGGGGCTCATTGCCCCTGAATCCTCTAGGAAACTGCCATTGGACAGTTGGAGCACAAGGGTTCTGGAAATGTCCATTTTCTGATGATGGTGGTTGATGGTTTGAGAGTTTGTGAGACAGTCCCCGGGCCTGTGGAGGAAGAGAAGTGCCCACTTTTGGGTGCACATTGAAGATGAGCCAACCACGGTGGGCCCTGCTGGACTGGAGGACACGTGGGTAGAGTGCCGAGCAGTGTTGGTATTGGTGTCAGAGGCCCAGGGAGACCTGAAGGCATCCTGGAGCTGTCACTTGAGCTGCCCCTGACTTTGCCCCCCACTATAAAAAGGCCAGGTGACTTTGTAGGAACAGTGTGGGGATGAGGCAGGACTCAGCAGAGGCAACAAGCAAGTGGGAGAGGATCCTTTCAGGAGCAGGGACAAGAGGGCCCTCCACTGAGCTGGCTTAGAGGACTTTGGGTCCCATGTGGGAGTCTCATGTCGGAAGATTGAGCAGGCAGGGAGCTGGGACCACCACAGCAGGCAGCGGTTGGTGGGCAAGCAGAATGCCTTTGAGACCGGTTGTGGCTCCCAACTGAGAGGCCTCCCCTGCGGCCTTCAGTCTCATGTCTGGAAGGGCACTGTGGGGACACCTGCTGCAGAGGCCTGGTGGAGGGTCCAGGAGAGTTTAGGATGTTCAGTTCTCACCGTTGTGGCTAGAAAATCGAAATCACTAATTTACTGATGACTACTCACTGGGTGGGTATGGTTCTTTATGTTTTAGACAAATATGAAAGTAGCGATTAGGGATTTTTCAGAGGACTTTTTTTTTTTTTTTTTTTTTTTTTTTTTTTTTCAGGAAGAATGGGCAGATTGCTGTTTCTTGAGCACTGGCTGTCCCTTGCAGCTGCTGCAAGGATACTGCTGGTTGCTGAGCCAAGCACAGCGATTCTGACCTTTATATCTGGCCCTGCTAGCTCTGTTACCATCCCTCTTCAGCCCTACCCCCGAGCAGCCCCATGCAATCCTTTGCATGCCAGTCCAGCTATAAGACCAGAGCCCGTGTCCCAGGGTGCCCGCACCCATGCATGTCACCTCCCTCTGGCATCTCAGCAGGTCTGTGAGAGCCTGCTGCCAGGAGCACACTTGGTGCCCTCCACGGCCCTCCTGGAACTGGTACTCCTTCCTGCCGGAGGGCATCCAAGACACAGAGACCCCTCTGCAGGCGAGGATGGCCTTCACAGAGCCTGGCACTGTTCCGTACCCTTCCGACCCAGAAAAGGACTCAGGGCAGCGCCAGGCAGGGCAGACCTGAGCTGTGCATCTGCCTTGGTTGCAGGACGCTATGCAGCATGCCGCAGAGTCCGGAGATGCCGAGCTGGCTGAGAAGCTGCTGCAGTGGTTCCTGGATGAGGGCAAGCGGGAGTGCTTCGCGGCTTCTCTCTTCACCTGCTACGACCTGCTTCCCCCGGATGTGGTGCTGGAGCTGGCCTGGAGACACAACCTCATGGACCTGGCCATGCCCTACTTCATCCAGGTGATGAGGGAGTACCTTAGCAAAGTAAGTACAGCCTCTGCGCTGGCTCCCTGGCTGCCATGTAGCACAGCTGTGACTCTAGCCCACGTCTGTGGAGGCCCTGTGGTGGCTGGTGGCTTGTGGGAGTCAGCCTAGGTGGCCCAGCCAGCCCTGCCCACCTTGGAGAGTGGCTTAATGCCTTCACAGTTGAGTGGTTTTCTGCCCAGCATTAACCCATTCTAGACAATCACTTCAGGGAGCTCTGCATAGAACTGAGCACTTCCCCTTGCATCAGCTCTCCCGCACACTGCTACGGGACATGACGGGTGAGCTTGCCCACAGCCAAGGTCTTTTGTGGTGAGAGGACAGCGAGGCACCAGGTGGCAGAGCTCCACTGCACAGCCCATGGGCTCCATCCCCATATGGTCAGTTCACCTCTCAGTGTGCCTCCGGTGGAGTTCGGGTGCATCTGTTGGCAGACCTGTCATGGTAACCCCCTTTTGCTGAGCCCTTAGTAGGAATGGTAACACCTTGGTAGGTAGGTAGTCATCCCCTCTACAGCTGTAGGCACAGGTTTGGGTCCAAAGCTGATGTGGGCTCAGATGCACATCTCCCTGCCCTTCCAGGCCATACTCAATTCTCAGTAAGTTGCTTCTGCGACTTGGTGGCCCTAGCCTCCTACTCTGGCTTTCTTTGCCAGTTGATGAGCTGTTTAACGAGGTAGGAGTATCTGATTTTAACTCTCCCTGTGTGGAAGCCCTAGGCATTCTGGTCTGGGGCCTAGTTGAGGCACCATCCAGAGACCCTTGTCACCTAGTCTGGTTTGTTTCTAAGGCTGCATAAAAGCTGTCACAGTAGCACCTACTTGCCCATCCAGACATACACCTAACTTTCTTCCAACCACATGGAGGCCCCACAATGCTAAGAGGCCACTAGGCTGAGGTCTTTTTCAGTGGTGTGAGGGAAGGGAGGGGGCTTTCAGGGGGGTTAGTGCGGGGTTAGGGAAGAAACAAGAAGTGCAGGGGCAGAGGGTATCTGGCACTGCCAGCTTCGGCCTGAGAGGGCTTGCTCTTTCTTCCACCTGCAGAGCCTCCTGGGAGCTGCCCAGCCCCTGGCAAGGACTGTCCCATAGGTCATTCAAGACCATCTCCCTGCTACAGGAGGAAGGACTGCCAGAGTGTGTCCTAGTCCCGTTCACACAGCACATCTGAGCAGGAGGGCTCCCAAGACTCTTCAGGGGATAGGAGAGGGGCAGTCCTGGTGATGTGGGCTGATCTCCAGGCTACTAAGTACACAGACTGGTAGGATTTACAAGAGTCCCGGTTCCTCCACCACAGTGGATGGCAGCTTCCTAAAGGAAGTGTGCTATGTGAAGCTTGTCTTCAGAAACTGTTCCACGGTTTCTGCTTTTCCCATCCCTAAATTGTCTTAGCGACAGTCTGTCTGCTCTGCCCCTACATAAGGAAGGGTATGTACGGCTTGAATCTCTTCCTAGAGTCAAGGCCCAATGGTTAACAAGAGGAACTCACATCACTCGGACCTTCATTGCCTTGGGGGTTGGGACCTCTAAGGGACCTCAAGGGCTAGGCAGGAGCAGACTCCCCCTCTGTGATGGATGGTGGAGCTCATCCTGGTGGCCACGTCACCTTGGTCGACACTGCAGCTGCATGGCTACTTCAGAGTGGAGCAGTGTGCTTGGGCTACTGCTCCTTTCCTACTGGAAGGACCTGCTCCCTTGCCCAGGGTCCCCAGACACCTCCCATAGTCCTGGGAGGAAGGCAGGCTGCTGTCCCACATTCCTCCACCAGCACCACACTGATGCCTGTCATATTGGGGATAGGGCGAGCTCAATAAAGGTTTCTTAGGCAGTGGTGGGTTGTGGGTTGGGGCCTAACAGACTAGACTGCTGTGAGGTGAAAGGGCCCAGACAAGAAGGCCCCAGCCCCTTCCTGCCTAGAGAACCAAGCCCAGGGCCTCTTGATTCATTTGGGAAGTTTGAGGACCGTCCCTCTGAGAAAAACCCATATCCCTGAACCCCCTGGCTCTCGCAGTGGAGGATATAGGCCTCGCTTAGACCTCAGTCTGGGTGGGAGCCAGCTGAAGGAAGAGAGTATGGATTGCAAGTCTGCTGCACTGTCTTGCTCCTTCCTCACCACTGCTCTGGTCCCAAGGAGGGAAGGGGAGGGGTGCACAGGACCAATAACAAGTCTGCTTCTGCTAGGTTTCTGGTGCCTGGCCTGCTCTCTCCCAGGCCCGAGTACACACAGGGCACATAATTTTTTCTTCTTTCTGATTCAAGTGCTTGTTTTGGTGGGGGCAGGGGGGGGTTCCAGAAACGCAGTTGCTATCACCTCCGCCAGCTAGCACAGTGCTGTCTGCCCCTCAGGCTCCTGGCACCACCTTGCTCTGTTCCCTCCCCCTCGGTGTGTCTACTCCAGCCCATGGGTACTGCATGGGGTAGCCCCTGGTAAAGGCTTGAGGAAGAACAAGGAGGCAGCCTGTCCTCAGATGGCTGTCACTGCCCCCATTTCTGAAGTGGCTCATCCGCCTTGCCAGGTGGGATGTCCCAGATGTCAGGTGACTGGTCTCCTCTGGAGGGGTGGGCAGCCTGGACTAGCTAGATGTAGGAAGTGTTAGGTTGTCCTGGAGGTGCCCCTGTATCCAGAGGAGGGCCCAGCCCTGTGAGCTATGATGCACGTGCACCCTGTAGTCAGTGGCCACTGCTGTGGTGGAACAGCGGTGGGGGCGAGGGGGGGTCACTAGGGCCCCCCTGGGCACTCCATGTCCCCCCAGTTATAGAGGCTTCACCTTCCTGCAGAGCAGGGCAGTAGTCACTGTGGGTACAGCATCTGCCCTCCAGCCATCCCTACTCTGACTTTCCTGGAGGCTGTGCTGCCTCCTGGCCCCACACTCCCCTCCTGGCCCAGACTGAACGCAGCCTGTCAGGTGGGCACTCCAGCGCTTGCACCTCTTTGCAGGTAGACAGACTGGATGCTTCGGAGAGCCTGCGCAAGCGAGAGGAGCATGTGGCGGAGCCCACCCCTCTCCTGTTCGGTAGGTGGCATCCCACTGCCCTTAGCGAGGGGAGTCCTTCCTTGGCTGGGCTTCAGATCAGAGAGGGAATGGGCAGGGTGGGGTACAGAAGGGCCACAATGGCTGCCGGGTGTGGAGAAGGTCAGTATCTAAGAATGTGAGGCGTGGCCATTGTCCTCCCTTTTCTAAGGGTCCCTGCCTTCTGTGAGGGCGCCCCTGCCTGCTCCGTGTGCCTAGCCACTGCCCAACTCTGAGCTGCTGCTGTGTGCTGCTCTGCCTGCTCTTAGGCAGCGAGGCTGCTGCTGGCTTGGACTTGAGAGCCTGCCTGAATGGCCTGGCGCTTGAACAGATTAGCTGGTGTCCTCTGCTCCGAAAGGCTGTTGGGTTCTGGAGTGTGTTGCGGTACTAACAAAGGCCTGAGGGTGTGGTGTGAGCACGCAGCACATCTCCCACCACTGTGTCCTCTTCAGGGTCATTGTGTCCTTCCTACCACCACCATTAATGTCAATCTGGTTTTTTTAGATTTTGATGGGCATGATTGAGACCCAGCCAGTTGAGCTAAGTAAGTGTCCCATTTTGGGACTAGCTTACCCCCTAGCCTGGCCAGCCTCTGTAGCTGGCCCCACAGCAGCAACTCCCACTGTCCTTGTCCCCAGGCCCCTCTTCTCCAGTGCCTGAGCTTTGGGCGGTCAGGGCTGGTCTTCGACCCTGCTCCTTGGGCCCCTGGCCACTCGGGGGCAGCAGGAACTCTGCTCACCCTCCTTCTGCTTCTCCCTTTGCAGGCCAGCAGCTGATGCTGACAGCAGGCCCTGGGGCAGGCCCTGCCCCTGCTGGCTTCCCCTATGGATATGCTGCTGCACCTGCCTTCGCCCAGCCTCCTGTGTACGGCTTCAGCGTGTAGTGGGCGCTCAGTGGCAACATGCCTCTATGGGGGATAACCTCAAGGAGCGTGTCACCCCGAAAGCACAGAGGACCCTGATGGGAGGTGTCCAGGGACACCTGGACATTATTTATTTTGGCTGAGGCCCGGTGATGGCAGCCTCTAAGCCATCCCCAAACCAGGGGAGGCCAGGGTAGCCACTGACTGCCCAAGAAGAACAGCTCTGGTGGACTTCTGCTTCCAGGCTCTCTGGCTGGAGCCACGCATTCCTGGGGAGTTCTCTGCAGGGATTTCCCGCCCTTGGTGGGAGGGGCGACCAGCTTTTCCTCAGCACTGGCGGAGCTGCCCCCTCCAGGCCACTCTGCAGACGCAACTGAAAGGATCTTCTAACCTGGCCCTGAGCCTCCTACCGATCATGAATATTAAAGTCGGTTTATCAAGGCAAAGCTTCCCTGCTTGATGCTGGTGTGGGTAGCAGGGGACAAAAGATTTGTTGGGGCCTCCTTGGGATGGGGGTCCAGGGAGGAAGCTGCCTAAGGGGAGATAGCCAGGGTGTATTGGGGATCTTTTCCTGCGTGCTCTGCATGGAGCTCTAAATACCTAGCTGGGAATGGTAGCCGCACAACGCGTTGGGTTTCGGAATGCCAAACCCTCAAACATCAGGGATGGGACTAGCCCCATGTGCCCCATGGGGGAGGGAGTGGTCTGCACATTTCTCCAACCCCGATCTTCGGGGCTTCGGTCGCTCAGGCAGACGCCACGACCACGAGACCTGCTCCTTCCCGTGCCGGATTCTGCCTGATGCCGGGGCGGGTTTTAGAAACTGCACCTTGACCCACAGATCCAGGCGCGGGCACAGCGCCGCCTCCCAAGGACCCTGGGCTCGGTCATTGGCTGGGCTATCGGCCCCGCCCCGGCGCCTGCCTCGCTTGCCCCGCCCCGGCCTCAGTTTCCCGGACGGCGCGGGGCGGGCCGGGGGCGGGGCCCGCCTCGGACCACGCGGGGCGGAGCCCGGGAGCTGACGCGACCGCCCCGCCCCCCGGGCCATAACCGGCCGCCGCCGCCGCCGCCGTAGCCGCGGACCGAGCGCGGAGAGCAGGAGGCTCGGACCCGAGGTCGACGCCGGGCGCCCCGCCTCCTCGCCTGCCATGGCCGCTCCCCGCGCTCTGGCGGCCGCAGCGCCCGCGTCCGGAAAGGCCAAGCTGACGCACCCGGGGAAGGCGATCCTGGCAGGTGGGCCCCTCCGGGACACGGACCCCCGGTCTGCCCCCTCCGATGGCCCCACCGCGCTTCCGGGTGGGCCCGGGACGCCGAGGCCCCGCCCCACTTCCGGGTCGGACCGGGGGGCGCGGCCCCGGTCCCTAGCCAGCGCGTGGGGGATCGCCCGGCTCGTTGCCCCTCCACGCCTAGCCAGGACTACGTGGGCGGGGCAGGGGACGCTGCCCAGCCTCCCCTACACCAATGGAGTGGGACAAAGTCCGGGGCGGGGGAGGGGCCGATGCGCCAGCTGCGGCCGGCGGGACGACCCGGCCGCGGGACGGTGGTCTCAGGGTCCCGGTCCCTGGTCCCTTCAGGCGGCCTGGCGGGCGGCATCGAAATTTGCATCACCTTCCCCACCGAGTACGTGAAGACACAGTTGCAGCTGGACGAGCGCTCACACCCTCCGCGGTACCGGGGCATTGGTGAGTAGGGGGCTGCCCTTGGGGGGGTGGCACGCCACAGAGAGGGCCGGCACCCAGAGGACACGGCCGGACCCTGCGCTCGGGGAGCAGGCTTGGTGGACTGTGGGGAACTGCGGGGGGGCGGGTCTCTGGAGCGGCTGGGGTCGCTGAACGCCCCCTCACCCAGGGGACTGCGTGCGGCAGACGGTCCGCAGCCATGGCGTCCTGGGCCTGTACCGAGGGCTCAGCTCTCTGCTCTACGGCTCCATCCCTAAAGCGGCGGTCAGGTGAGGTGGGCTTGGGTGGGTGGCCGCGGGAGGGCATCCCCGGGGGCTGCAGCCCCTCTCACCCCACTGCCTGGCGTTCCCAGGTTCGGGATGTTTGAGTTCCTCAGCAACCACATGCGAGATCCCCAGGGACGCCTGGACAGCACCCGGGGACTGCTGTGTGGCCTGGGTGCTGGCGTGGCAGAAGCCGTGGTCGTGGTGTGCCCCATGGAGACCATAAAGGTGGGGAGGGTCCAGTTGGGGGAGGCTGTGCAGAGGGGTGCTAGGGTGGCTGGGATCATCCTGCTTTTGTGCTCCATGGAGACCAGGGAGGTGGAGAGGGTCCTGCTGGAACAGGACAGGGTGTGCAGGGGGAACTGCCTGGGGGGCTGGGTGCAGGGAGTGTGCAGAAAGGATCTCCTCTGGAGACTGGACTCTGTCCTAAAGACATGGGACAACTGACTGTTGGGTTTTTTTAAAAAAAAAAAAAACACTTTTATAAACAGAAAACATAAGATAACATGTTCCCTACCTAAGCTGTGGGAAATAACCAGCAAACATAATTACAGCTACTCTTTGGTAAGGCCAGCCCTCCTGCTTGCTGGGGCCTTTTGTCTCATGGTGGCCTTGGGTAACCCTGTTTCCAGGTGAAGAGCTGCATCTCCAACCCTGATCTGATTTTTGTGGGCCCTGGGGCTGGGAGCCAAAGGGCCAAGTGTGCCCTTCCAGGGGCATCCTGGGAGCTAGGGCCTTTGCTTTCCTTTCACAGGTGAAGTTCATCCATGACCAGACCTCCCCCAACCCCAAGTATAGAGGATTCTTCCACGGGGTCAGAGAGATTGTGCGAGAACAAGGTAAGCCATAATACCTTCCTTCTCAGGTAGGGCCAGGGATCTAGGCCAGGCTGGCCTGAACTTCCGCTTCCTACTTTGGTGCTCTGGTGTGCCACTTGCCCTGCTCCCCATTCCCCAGCTGGGGCCTGGAAGGCACCAGTATGACTCCCATGCCTGCTGACTCCCCAGGGCTGAAGGGGACCTACCAGGGCCTCACAGCCACTGTGCTGAAGCAGGGATCTAACCAGGCCATCCGCTTCTTCGTCATGACCTCCCTGAGAAACTGGTACAGGGGTATGTATCTGTTGGGTCTGCAGCCCCAAGACCCTACCTCCAACCACTCTGGGTTACACTCCTCCTCTTCAGTCTTCCTTGCCAGGACCTGGCCTCCTGGGGCCCCCACATTCCTAGGCTCTGGTCCATGCTCTTCCCCAGCCCTGAAGAACCCTCCCTTTTGCCTTCCCATCATTTTCTGATTGCAACTCCCACCCACATACAGGGGACAACCCCAACAAGCCCATGAACCCACTGATCACCGGAGTGTTTGGAGCTGTCGCTGGTGCAGCCAGTGTCTTCGGGAACACTCCTCTGGATGTGATCAAGACCCGGATGCAGGTGGGGGTGGGGCCAGGAAGGGGGTAGGGAGTCTGTGACAGGGGCTAGCTGCTGAACCCTGTGGCATGATGCTGTCCTGCAGGGCTTGGAGGCGCACAAATACCGGAATACGTGGGACTGTGGCTTGCAGATCCTGAGGAATGAGGGGCTCAAGGCGTGAGTGGGGAGGGGCAGGGCTGTGGTCCCCACTTAGGCCCTCCCTAGCCTTCTACCTGGGCCTCACCCCATACCTGCTGCCAGCCCCAGGCTATCCCTCAGGGAGTCCTTACCTTTAGGTTCCTGTCCTCTCCCTCTGATGCCTGGACCCACTCTCACTGTCCAGGGACACTGTTCTTCATCTGCCTTCTCTCCTCCTACCTCTCCCCCGACAACCCCAGATTCTACAAGGGCACCATCCCTCGCCTGGGCCGGGTCTGCCTGGACGTGGCCATCGTGTTTGTCATCTACGATGAAGTGGTGAAGCTACTCAACAAAGTGTGGAAGACAGACTGAGTCCCCAAGGGGTTCTGCATGGAGGTTGCCCCCAGGTGCCTCCAGACCAGTCCCCACTGCCCTCTTCTCACAATTCCAGTGCAGTCGTGCCAAAAGGCCCCTTTTCCCTGTCCTTGCACTCCATGGCCTGGGTCTGTCCCCTGTAGCCATTGAGTCCACATGTCCCTTAGTGCCGTGTGTCCCGTGGTGTGTATGACACCACCATTGTGTCCATGTGTCTGGCCAAGGCTGGGTGTCCCTCTGGCCTGTGAATCTGTGCCACTTGTCCATGTGCTTACTCATGAGCCGTGTGCCTGTGTTTCATGTTCCGTGTCATGTGACCTTGTGCCCCACTTCCCGGGGTGCCCATGTGGCTTGGGTCCACGGCCCTGTAGCCATGGCCCGGTCCCAGCCCGGTGCCTTCCACCCTGGGCAGCAGGGGCACTGGCCCCAGCCTACCACAGCTGCCTCCGGGCCTCAGCCTGGCCTCACCGCATTCCAGGGGCTATGTGCCCCCTGCTTCTCCCGCCACTGGCCTTAACTGGCCCTTGGGCCCTCCCTCCGCCCGGGACGGGGTGGCACCCGCCACTCTCAGGACCACCCTCCCATGGCAGAATAAACCGGATCCTGTCAAAGCCTCCTGTCCCTGTGTGGGCCCATCTGTGAGTGGATAATGAGTGTCCATGCCTCTGCAAAGAGCAGGCCCACCCCCTCACCAGAGGATACTGGCAGGAGAATGAGGAAGCAGTGCACTAGGCAGGCTGGTGGGTGAGCCAGCTGTGACCACAGCATCAGCCCCCAAGAGGCCTGGCACCATTACACCAAGGAACATTTGGACTGTGTCCAGGCCATGCTCATAGCCTGTGAGCAAGGTTCTGCAGGGTCAGCTGGTGGACATGCCTTCAGGGTCACCTGGCAGGCAGCACTGAGTGGACAAAGTGCAGAACTGCCCCATCCCAGGGGTTGGGCCTGGGAGACAGTGCTCCAGAGCCTTGACTGACCCTCCACCTGTGGCCCAGCTTAATTTCTTACTCCTCACAGTTTCTCTGTGGTCTAATGTGGGGAAGTGCTGTGGGGCATCCAATTTCTGAGGCTCTGAGCAGGGGCCCTTTGCTCCCTCCTTTACCCTGGTCAAGAGGCAGCTTTCCTGCTAGACAGGGTAGAAGTGCCTGTCTGGGGCCCCAGGGCCCATCCCCCCCAGACCAGGAGCTGGGAACCACAACCTGAGGCCAAAGTGGAAGAGTCTTGAGAGCAGAATGGAATAAACCAGGCCCCTGGCTGAGTGGGGGCAGAAGGCACTTTGCTGTCCAAGTGATCCATGGGTTAGAGTCATGCAAGGGTTTGGCTCAGATTAGGAAATAACTTGCCAACAGAAGCCTTCCAGTAAGCAGGTCTGGTCCCTAAAAGCTGGTCCTTTTAGGGGAGATTGCCCTACCCATGCAAGCTCCCACAACATCCAGATCTGGGGCATTTAGGGATCAGGGGCAGATCCAAGTGACAATTGTGAGCTTAGGGGTACAAGGAAAATGCTCTTGAAGGACTGGGCAGTACTCACTGCTCTTGGGAGGTAACCAGTCTTAGTCACAACTGAGGAGACAGGGCCCCACAGCAAAGCTTGCCTGCCTGCAGGGGCCAGGGGCTGTCTCTCACACACACACATTCCAGGGCTTGCAGGCCCAGACATAGGCCACTGGCTCTGGGCCTCACGAGCTTCACTGTGGTGACAGGCATTGCTGGCCCATGGCACAGGCCACTGAGGCTAGGGAAGAAGACAGCATCTGTGGTCAGTGGTGGGGAACAGAACCCTGGTTTCTCATTTGTTCACTGTGTGACCTTGAACCAGTCACCTAACATCAATTTCTTAATCTGTGAAATGGGTGACAGAAGAACCCAGCCCATTCATATAAAGTGCTTAGAACAATGCCTAACACAGGAAGCCTTTGTATACATAGCTTTTTTCTTTGGGTTGCGGAAGGTTATTTACAGTCTGCCAGAGTTCCAGGTAGTTCCTAGAGCAGGCAAAGCCCCACAGCTGACCCCTGAGGGGACTCAATGCCCCCCGCCCATACTGACCTCCAGGAATGGTAACCATTCACTGACTGCACACCAGCATCCCAGAAGCCTATCCCCTTCACCCTTCACTGGGAGGATGGGGCTGAGGCTGCACTGGTCTGAGAGTAGGACATGGGGGTCCCCCACCCAGGAGCAACCTATCCCCCATTCTCTCTCCAGGAGGGTCAGGAGCCCTACCATAGCCCAGGTCCCCTTTCCTGTGCCTCACAGCAGGATGTGGACAGCAGTTAGCCCAGCCACAAAAGACTGAGCTGGATTGAGTCCCCAGGGGCTATGGTTACAGAAGAGCCACCCACTCTGGTGGAGGCAAACCCACCCCCTTCACACATTACCTAAATTAGTAGGCAGCCTCAGATCTTAGAGCTGAGACCTGAGGGAAGGGGGCCAGGAGGGGAGTGGTATCCTGTGTGCCGTAAAGGGCTTGTGGTGTCCAAGCTGAGGGAAGGCCGACAAGGCTGGAGGGAAGTGAGCAGGCAGGGACCTTGAGGGAGGGAGCCCAGCTGCATTTAACCAAGAACCCAAAGGCTGCATAGAGGAGAACGATGGCAGGGGACCCTTGCCCTTGTGGCAGTGGAGGCATAGTGGCAGAGGTGTGTGCAGATCTTCAAGGACTTGGGAGGTAGAACAGACTCAACTTCCAGCCTGGTCCACCACAAACCTGGACACGACCAGTGGCTGAATCTGCATATCAGAGGAGGGTGGAGATTCCACGTCACCATATCCAGAACCTCTGTGCTTGGCTGGAAGCCGCAGCTAGCCTGCACTCAGCCTCAGGCAGCCTTCACCATCTAGCATGGCCTCGAGCCTGGAATCCTAACGTAATATAGCCAGATGGGACAATGGCCTCAGAGACAGGGCAAGGGAGCAGAGGGTGAGGGGGTGGCTACTCCTCTTGGGGCAGGGCTTGGCCAGCTTCCAGCCCTGTCATCACTGCTGTGGGGCTGAAGATGGGGGTCCTACTCCCCCTTAGGCAGAGGCCCTCAAGCAGCTGTCCTCCAGCTCCAGTTTCCTTGAACCCACCCCCTGCCCCTGCCACTACTGCACAGGCATCCCCTGGATTTTTTCATGTCCTTGTGTAGGTGATGAATGCCAGTCAGAGCTTAGTATACCAAAAAAACCAGTCACTCCTGACAAATGGGTCTGTCTCCTTTTACCCAACAAAGAGAATTCTGTTTTCCGGGTTGTGCCCTTAGCCTTTATAGCAAACAGAATCTCAGTTGAGGATGCCAGAATATTTTGCTTTCTTTTTACTTCCTGCAAGTTTTCAGATTCCCTGGAGAAGGGTCTTTAGTAAGGGGCACAGAATCACAGGGTCTAGAGGAGTTCCTGCCACATCAAGATCTGGGAAGAGGACTGGACACCCCAGGGACAAGGACAGAGATGCACACACAGTGAAGAGCTGGCCTGAAAGGCCAACTGGAGGGCCACAGACAACACTCAGGATCATGGGTGAACTGGACCTAGGCCAACGATGTGGGGTGAATCATGGAAAACAACGTGCTCCCTGGTGTGTGATCTGGTATCTAGGGCAAACTCCCCTTCTCCCCTGCCCCCACTCAGTTTAGGTCAAACCCTGACCCTCCCTATCTGTTGTCACTTTTGACTCCTGGCAGGCCACGCCCACCTCCCACTTACTCCTCCACTGACTAGGCCTGACCTGGGAGGCTCCGCCGCGGGCAGGGTGGCCATCTCCTGATGCGACCTCATGGGATAAACCAACTCACTCCCTCGGCTCCTAAGCAACGCTCAGATTTCTACAGCGGCCTGCCGCTCAGGTCCTGGCCGAAAAGCACTGAAAACGCTGGGGTCGTGGGCAGTTTTACCACTCTGACGGGGTCGGTGCGGCTGAAGCTCTCCGGCCAGCCTGTTTATCCGCCCCTGGGTGCCCCACACAGGCTGACCGAAACCCGCAGCGCCCTCCCCACCCGCGCTGCCCAACGGCCTGACGAAGAACGCCCAGCGCCGGGTGTCTGGAAGACTGCCCCCAGGGCGGTGATAGGGGCAAGGTAAATAAACTGCCCGCGATTGTGACCTGGAGGCTGATCGGAGCACGTCATGGGAAAGATGCTGTGCTTGCCAGGGCCGAGGGACGAAGGGTCCACCCTCATGGTCACCCGTTTGGGCCCCAGGCTGTCTGCTAAAGGCCACAGACCACCAAGGCCTCTCTCAGCACTCGCCATTGGAGGTCCAGGGACGCGGGCCTATAGGCGCAGAAAGCACCCAGGGGGCTTCCCGGGTCCATTTGTGAAGAAGGAACCAGATTTTCCCGGCCTTGGGGACACGCAGGGAGAGCAGGGTACGAAGTGGGCAAGTTGCCCACGCCTGAGAGGTAACATCAGCTCCCCGACGTGGGACACTCGCGCCCGGAAGTCGGGGGCGGCTCGTACTGATGACGTCACGGGCGCGCACCCGGCCGGCATAGGCTCGTTCCCGCGCCTCGGCCGGGGGTCTGTGAGACTGCTGTCGTTAGGCTGGTCGCGGTCGCTGCCACCCGTCCCCGGCCCTCGTATTTCACCGCCAGTGGCCGACCTCGCCTACAGGCCCCCACCAGTCGGCGTGCGGCCAACCCAACCACTGTCTCCACTCTCCCAAGTCTGAGGCGCCCGCCCCTGCGGCCGACGGCCCCCAGCGGACGCTGCCAGCAGCCTCTCCTGACACGCCGGCCCGAGGGAACACCCCCCTCCCCCCCGAGCCCCGCCCGTTGATGGCTGTTTCCCTGGGCTGGACCTCTCCCGCGGCAGCCTGTTTTCTGCCTCACCCCCGGACTGGCAGCACGCGCTGTTCCCTCGTCCTCGAACACTTCCTCACCCCCGATCTCTACCTTGTGATTCACACTGTTCTCCGCCCCTGCCTGACCTATGTACAGGTAGAGGGACTACTCCCCTTTTCCCGCACAAACCCCCTCACCTGGTTACCTTCCTGTGTACTCAGACCCCAGCTCGGGGAGGGGGGTGGCGGGGGGCAGAGCCTGGGCCTGAGCCTCACCCGCGTCCACTCCACAGAACCTGGACTCCGGAGATGTTTGCCAAGCGAAGGAAGGACTTTGGACTGTGTCTTTTCCTCCTGCTGCAGATTTTTACTTCAGTGCCCCCAACCTCAGCCGTGAGAAAGCAGATAGGGTCGGGGGATGGGACCAAGGGGGCTCCACCAGCCTCTCCACTGCTCCCCCCCCGCCCCCACCTTCCAGTCCTGCCTGCCTGGCCAGCTTCCTACCAGCTGTGGTTCATGTAAGGTGTAGTGGCCTTGCCACATCCCTGTGGAAGAGAAGCCCTACATGGTGCAGAGACACCCCTCTGAGTCTCCCACTCCAGAGGCCTGTCGTTAGCAAGCCAGGAAGAGGCTTAGGGGCTGGGGGTGTCCCTACAGAAGGCAGCAGGGAGCACAGGCTGCACAACTGGACAGCAATGCCTCCTGGCTGGACCTTTCCCCTCAGCCGGCCCTGTTTCCCAGATGAGAAAACCCAGGCAGAGAAAAATGACCCGTCTAGGACTATGGAGGCCCCTGCCTGCACAGGCCCCGCCCTGCCCACTGTGCCTCAGGGAGGGAGCAAGGGCTGGAGATAAGGGCTGGGGGGGGGGGCAGCAGGGGGTATCACATTAGTCCTGACTGAACAGAGCAGCAAATATGCCCCTTCGGGGTCCAGACCCTTAAAAGGGACTCCAAGGGAAAGATGGGTGGCCTACAAGTGGTGGCTCCTTGCCGATGTCCATCAGCATCCCCCAGCCTGTGACCTGCCTCCTGCTCATGATGGGAGGGCCTGTGCTTTACTGTGGAAGCCGAGTTCAGTGGGGAAGCTGATGCCCAGGGCTCCGAGGGGTGATCAAGACCAGAGGTGGAGTTGGGGGAGGATAAGATGGGGAGGACAGAAGGGAAGGGTGTCCACAAGGAGGGGCAGGGACTGTGTTCCCCCATCTCCAAAAAAAGGCTGGCAAAGGTGGAGGATGGAGCCAAGAGCTTGGCTCCTTTCATACCTAGCGGGCCAGGTCCATGCATCAGCCCTTTGGCCTGATGAAACAGGGTGTGCATGGACCAGGCTTGGTCCAGTCAGCTGGGGAAACCAAGACCAGCCTCGGAGCCACTGGGGCCAGAGGTGTCCTCTACAGCTTGCGCACTCCCTGCTGACAATTGAGCAGCCAAAGCAGATTAACCCGGGTGCTAATCCCCCCTAATGGCTTCAGAATCCCCGGCGCTGAGCAGCTAAGCCGGCCTTTCTCCGCGGCCGAGGCCGGGCCCTCCCCGGCTGCTTCAGCCCCGCGACCAAGCCGATACTATCTCAGCCCAGCCGGACCGCGGGTCCCGCGCTAATCCCCGGCGCTCGCTTTCTTCCCCGTCCCACTCAAGATCGGGCGATTGCCGTTTGATTATGGCCGCTATCGAGGGCCTCTTTGTGCTATCGGCCCCAAATCCCCTAATTCCGTGATAAAGGAGGCATTAGCGCCGTTTGCTGCAGAGAAAGGCACCAGGATGAAAGAAAGCAATCAGGGGAATCCTGATGGCCTCGACTGCCGGGCCTGGGAGGGAGGCAAGAAAGGGGGTCCGGGAAGAGGAGGTGATGTAGGAGGAGGGGCTGGAGAAAGAAGGAGGGGGTGCTGCTCAAGGGGCCTAACTCCCCACTTCCAGCCTGAGTCTGCCTTCTGCAGCCCTGAACTGTGCTGAGGACCTCCTCCCCACTTCCATCCTGGCTGGCATCTCTGCTGGATGCTGAGGAACCACACGCGACCCCCCTCCTCTGGCACCATCTTTGTACTTGCTGAGACCTAGTCCCCAAACCGCCCTGGACCTTGCTGGGCCTGCCTTGCACTCCAGTCTGACTGTCCAAAGCGAGTGATCTCTCAGGGTTCATCTGCAGATCCATTCTGTCCATGGTCCTTGATGCTTCTCCAACCTCTCCCAACCCCCAGAGGCCCTGCTCCACCCTCCCCCCATCTGTCCCTCTCTTTTGGTACTGACCAGCTTTGACCAGTCCTGGAAGCAGCCAGGTCTGCTCTTCTGAGTGGGAAACAGAAGGGAGGGCATCCGGTGTTGACTAGGGTTGTTGATGGAGCAGGTGCAGAGGAAGGCACCCTGAGATCTCCAGTGTTGCAGTGGACTGAGTCAGAAGGGCCCCTCTGCAAAGGCCACAATGAGCCCCAGGACGGGGCCAAGATGGGCCAGGCTGGCTGTGCCCTGGGCTTGTTGGAGAGGCTGACCCGGAGTGTGGGCAGCAGGAGAGCAGGCAGAGGCCAACAGGGCAGATGGACAGAAGGGGCAGAGTCCAGGGGCTAGAGGACCACAGAGACAAGGGGACTAATCCTCAGGATCCTCTTATCCTGCAAATTTGAAGCAGGGGAACACTCTGATTGGATTTCTGTTTCCAGGATCACTGCTGCCTCTGTGGGCAGGCTCACTCCCTTGGAGGCTTGGAGGCTTGGATGGCTCTGTGGCAGGTGCGAACTTAACAAGGCGAGCAGGTCAGTGGGTGGGCCACTAAACCTGAATGGACAGGTGTGCATTTATCAAGGTGAACAAGAGTCTAGTGTGCATTTATCCAGGTGGCTAGGTAGAAAAGTGGGCCATTTACCAAGAGGGACAAGTAGATGGATGAATGTGCAGCCATGGGTAACAAGCATCACGAAGGCCACTGGGGCTCTGTTCAGATCCCCTCTGTGGCCAACCCACCTGTCCTGTTTTGAGTGTTGGCAGCTAATGGAGCACAGCTGCCTCCATCTTGGAGCACTGCCCTTGGTGAAGGAGGCTCCCATACTCCCTCTGCTTGGGGCAGAGCTCAGCCAAGGACTGGCTCCCATAGGGTACAAAAAGCCCCTCCTTATTTTGCCTCAAGGCAGTTCAGATCTGGAAGCCACCAGGGCTTCCATATGGGATTATAGGAAACTGACCCCAACCAAGACCACCTTCTTGCTTAGCTCCCTCCATTCCTCACCTTGCCCGGTCCTGCTTCCAGGGTAATGAACCATCTCAGTCTCCAGAGACTAAAGAGTTTCCCAGAAGGTAAATTTCGTTGCTCAAGCCAGAATGGTTACTCACCCTATACTTCTGTTGTGTCCCCCCAAAAGAGATGTCGAGATTCCAAACCCTGGTACCTGTGAATGTGAACTCAACTGGAAATAGGGTCTTTGTAGCTATCATTACGATGTAAATTAAGATGAGGTCATAGTGGAATAGGGTGGGCCCTTAATCCAGTATGACTGCCATCCTTATAGCAAGTAGGAAGAGACACAGAGGCAGACACACAGAGAGGGGAAATGCGTAAGAGGAAAGGCAATCAATGAAGATCAGCCCCAGGATGATCCTAGATTTTGGAATTAGCAAGTAGCATTTTTTAGTGATTTTACTGAGACACAATTTTACTGATTCACAAACTACTATAAACCACATATATTTAAAGTGTGTAGGTTGCTGAGTTTTGTCATATGTATACAGCCATGAAACCATCACCCCCAATAGTTTCTAGCTTTTTTTAAAATATTTTATTTATTTATTTGACAGAGATCACAGGTAGGCAGAGAGGTAGGCAGAGAGAGAGAGGAGGAAGCAGGCTCCCCGCTGAGCAGAGAGTCCGATGCAGGACTCGATCCTAGGACCCTGGGATCAGGACCTGAGCCGAAGGCAGAGGCTTTAACCCACTGAGCCAGCCAGGTGCCCGCTAGCTTTTTTTTTTTTTTTTTTAAAGATTTTATTTATTTGACAGAGTTCACAATTAGGCAGAGAGTTAGAAAGAGAGGAAGGGAAGCAGGCTCCCTGCTGAGCAGAGAGCCCAATGTGGGGCTCGATCCCAGGACCTCGGGATCATGACCTGAGCCGAAGACAGAGGCTTTAACCCACTGAGCCACCCAGGTGCCCCTCTAGCTTTTATTTTATAGACTTTTAAGATACATATAGTATGTATTCTTTTAGTGGGGAAGGGAACTAGTATCTTTCACCCAGAGTAATGATTATGAGATTTGTCTATGTTATGCTTGTATTGTAGTTTTCTTGGGGCACCTGGGTGGCTCTATTGGTTAAGCCTCCAGCTCTTGATCTCAGCTCAGGTCTTGTTCTTAGGGTCATGAATTCAAACCCCACGTTGGGCTCCATGCTGGGTGTGGAGTCTACTTAAAACAAAAACAAAACAGCTTTCTTTTCTGAGTCTTCTTTTCATTGTATTTAACTAAATTCGTTTATCAGTTCATATGTTGATGGACACTGAGTCATTTCTTGCTTGAGTCTATTACGAATAAAGCTGCTATTAACATTCAAATACAACTCTGCATCCTCACTTCTTTTGGATAAATTGAGAGTAGAATGGCTGGATCCAAAGGGGTGTTTAACTTCATAAGAACCTGCCATGCTGTTTTTTTTTTTTTTAAATATTTTATTTATTAATTTGACAGAGAGAGAGATCACAAGTAGGCAGGGAGGCAGGCAGAGAGAGAGGAGGAAGCAGGCTCTCCACAGAGCAGAGAGCCCGATGCGGGGCTCGATCCGAGGACCCTGGGATCATGACCTGAGCTGAAGGCAGAGGCTTTAACCCACTGAGCCACCCAGGCGCCCCCCTGCCATGCTGTTTTTACAGTGGTTGTTCTTTTTTACATTTCCACCATAAGTATTATATCATCTGCAAATAGAGGCAATGCTACCTTTCCCTTTAAAAAAAAAAAAAAAAAAGATTGGGGCGCCTGGGTGGCTCAGTGGGTTAAAGCCTCTGCCTTCGGCTCAGGTCATGATCCCAGGCTCCTGGGATCGAGCCCCGCATCGGGCTCTCTGCTCAGCAGGGAGCCTGCTTCCTCCTCTCTCTCTGCCTGCCTCTCTGCCTACTTGTGATTTCTGTCTGTCAAATAAATAATAAATAAATAAATAAATAAAATCTTTAAAAAAAAAAAAGATTGATTGATTGATTGATTTGACAGACAGGCAGAGAGGTAGGCAGAGAGAGAGGAAGGGAAGCAGGCTTCCTGCTGAGCAGAGAGCCCAAATGTGGGGCTCGATCTGAGGACCTCAGGATCATGACCTGAGCCAAAGGCAGAGGCTTTAACCCACTGAGCCACTCAGGCGCCCCTACCTTTCCCTTTTTGATCTTTATACATTTTATGTCTTTTTTTCCCCCTTTATCCCACTGGCTAGAACTTTTTTTTTTAAGATTTTATTTATTTATTTGACAGAGAGATAGACAGCACAAGCAGGCAGAACAGCAGACAGAAGGAGAGGGAGAAGCAGGCTCCCCACTGAGGAGGGAGCCTGATGTGGGTCTCCATCCCAGGCCCCTGGGATTATGATCTGAGCTGAAGGCAGACGCTTAGCCAACTGAGCCACCCAGGCACCCCAAGAACTTTTAAGACCATGTTTAGTAGAAGTGGTAAGCATAGACATCCTTGGCTTATTTCTGATCTTAGGAAAAATTGTCCAGTATTTTACCATGAAGTATATTAATTAATTCTAGGTTATTAATGAAGTTGTTTATAATATTTATTATCTTTTTAATGTTTGCACAACCTGCAGTGATATCCCCTTTTTTTGCCCCTGATATGGGCAATTTGTTTTTATTTTTTCTGTTTGGGTATAGTTTATCAACTTTGTTGATCTTTTTAAAAGACAGGTATAGGCTTTTTTTTTTTTTAAAGATTTTATGTATTTATTTGACAGAGAGAGAGAGAGGGAATACAAACAGGGAGAGTGGGAAAGGAAGAAGCAGGCTTCCCACCAAGCAGGGAGCCCAACGCATGGCTGGCTTGATCCCAGGACTCTAGGATCATGACCTTAGCTAAAGGCAGACGCTTAACAATTGAGCTACCCAGACACCCTGACAGGTATTGGCTTTTAATTTTCTCTATTGTTTCCTTATTTTATATATTATTAGCTACTGCTTTTTGTTATTTTCTTCTTTCTACTTTATTTTTTAATATTTTTTTAAAAAGATTTTATTTATTTATTTGACAGACAGAGATCACAAGTAGACAGAGAGGCAGGCAGAGAGAGAGAGGGGGAAGCAGGTTCCCAGCTAAGCAGAGAGGTTCGATCCCAGGACCCTGAGATCATGACCTGAGCTGAAGGCAGAGGTCACTGAGCCACCCAGGTGCCCCTTTTTAATCTTCTTTTACTGGCACTTAACACAGAACTTTATGTCATTGGTTTTATATCTCCTTTTCTAAAGCTTTTCAACAGCTCCTATTAAAGCTGTTTCCCCCCTAAAGCTAATTTCCCCCTAAACATTACTTCACTTGCATATTGCAAATTTTGATATATTGTACTTTATCACAAAATTTGAAATATCTCCTTATTTTTCTGTTTCTTTTTTGACACGAATTATTTAAATGTATATTGTTTAGTGTCCAAATATCTGGAGCTTTTCTACATATTTTTGGTTTTATCTCTTTCCATCTTAATCCCATTGTTGGGAAGACTGTATACTCTGTAAGATTTCGAACTTTTGTAATTTATTGAGACTTGTTTTGTGGCCCAGTGTATGATCTCTCTTCATGACCACCACATGTACTTGGAAAGAATGTGTTCTTCCATTGTTGGGTGAAATGTTCTGTCAATGTCAGTTAGGTCAAGGTGGTTAGTGGTGGTGTTCAGATCATGAATGACCTTACTAATTTATTCTAGTTGTTCTATTAATTAATGTAAGAGAGGTGTTAGAACTCTAACTATGCTTATCAATTTGTCTGTTTATCCCATGAATTCCATTACTTCTGGCTTAATGTTTTGTGAAAATCAATTAGACACATAGACATTTAGGATTGTATATCTTCCTGATTAAAAACCGTTTTATCATTAGGAAATATCCCTTTTGTGTCTCATAATAGTCTTTGTTTGTTTTTTTAAGATTTTATTTATTTATTTGACAGAGAGAGACACAGTGAGAGAGGGAACACAAGAAGGGCGAGTAGAAGAGGGAGAAGCAAGTTCCCACTGAGCAGGGAGCCTGATGTGGGGCTCCATTATGATAGCAGGACCCTGCTATCATAACGTGAGCTGAAGGCAGACACTTAACGAGTGAGCCACCCAGGCACCCCTCATTACAGTCTTTGTCTTGAAGTGTAATTTTTCTGATGTGAACATAGTTGCTCCAGCTTTCCTAAGTTTACTGTTTCTATGGTATATCTTTTTTCCCATGATTTTACTTTTAGTCCATCAGTGTCTACATTTGAAGTGCATTTCTTGTAGGCAGCATGTAGTTAAGTCCTGGCTGCTTTTAAAAACTTTGATTTAGGGACGCCTGGGTGGCTCAGTTGGTTAAGCCGCTGCCTTCGGCTCAGGTCATGATCCCAGGATCCTGGGATCAAGTCCCGCATCGGGCTCCTTGCTCGTCAGGGAGCCTGCCTCTGTCGCTGCCTCTGCCTGCCTCTCGGCCTGCTTGTGTGTACTCTCTCTCTCTCTCTCTCTGGCAAATAAATAAAATATTAAAAAAACAAAACAAAACAAAAAAACCCTTTGATTTAAGTAGGCTCTGTGCCCAGCATGAAGCACAACTCAGGGCCCAAACTCACAATGCGGAGGGGCACCTTGGTGGCTCAGTCAGTTGAGCGTCTGCCTTTGGCTCAGGTTATGATCCCAGAGTCCTGGGATTGAGCCTCGAATCACATTGGTGGGCTCCCTGCTCAATGGGAAGCCTGCTTCTCCCTCTCCCTTTGTCCCTCCCCAAATTGTGCTGTCTCTCACTATCTCTCTCTGAAATAAATAAATAAAATCTTAAAAAAAAAAAAAAAAGAAACAAAAACCTCACAACACTGAGATCAAGACCCAAGCTGAGATCAAGTGTTTGGATGCTTAATTGACTGAGCCACCCAGGCACCCTTTAAAATTTATTTATTATAATTATTTTTTCTTTCAGAGAGAGTGGGAGAGGGAGTATGTGATCATGCATGAGTAGGGGGAGCGGGGAGGGAGAGTGAAATAATCTTGAGCAAACTCCCTGCTGAGTTTGGAGCCCAACATGGGGCTCTATCTCACAACCCTGAGGTCATGACCTGAGCTGAAACCAAGAGTTGGGCACTCAACAACTGAGCCATCCAGGAGCCCCACCCTTTAAATTGTTTCTCAAGGTTTTTTTTTAAAGTAATCTCTAAACACAACAGGGGGCTCGAACTCACAACCCAGAGATCAAGGCTCACACTCTCCTCCACCTGAGCCAGCCATGATTTTTTTTTTTAATTCAGTCTGAGTCTGACAATGTCTTCCTTTTAGTTGGAGTGTTTGTTTTCCTTAAATTTAATGTAATTATTAATGTAGTTAAATCTAAGTCTGTTGTTTTGCTGTTTGTTTTCTGTTTGCCCCACCTATGTTTAGTCCTGTATTCTTCCTTTCCTGTCTTCTCTTGACTCACTTTAACACTTTAACTTTTTTAGAAGTCCATTTTAATTTTTTATTAGCTTTTTAGCTATACCACTTTGCCCTTTTTACTGGTAGCTATAGGAATTACAGTATATCATCTTAACTTTTTGCAGTCTAATTATAGTTAGTATTGTACTACTTCATGTAAAATGTAAGAACATTGAGAAACTGTTTGGTTCTATTTGCTGCCACATCCTTTGTCTTTTTGAGACAGTGATTATATGTTATAAATACAAAGATGATAATTTATAATATTTGTTTTATAGCCATCCATTTTTTATACTTTTTTTAAAAGATTTTATTTATTTATTTGACAGACAGAGATCACAAGTAAGCAGAGAGGCAGGCAGAGAGATGGGGGGAAGCAGGCTCTCTGCTGAGCAGAGAGCCCGATGTGGGGCTCGATCCCAGGACCCTGAGATCATGACCTAGGCCGAAGGCAGAGGCTCAACCCACTGAGCCACCCAGGCGCCCCTATAGCCATCCATTTTTAAAAAGATTTTATTTATTTATTTATTTAAGAGAGCATGTGCATGAGCTGGGGGAGGGGCAGAGGGAGAGGGAAAAGCAGACTGCACGTTGAGCATCAAGCCCGATGCGGAGCTCGATCCCAGGACCCCAAGATCATGACCCGAGCCAAAGTCAGACCCTTAATTGACTGAGCCACCCAGGTGCCTTTAGCCATCCATTTTTTTAAAGATAAGAAGAAAAAAGATAGTCTTTTATAGTTACCCACATTTTTAGCATTTCTGATGTTCTTTTCTTCATGGAGATCTGAGTTTCCAGCTCGTATAATTTCCCTTCAGCCTAAAGAACTTCCTTTATATTTCTTGCAGTGCAGGTCTGTGAGTAACAAATCACCTCAGTTTTTGTTTATTTAAAAAATATCTTTACTTCACCCTCACTCTTGAAGAATATTTTCTGCTGGATATAGAATTCTGGATGTGTGAGACCCTTCTCTACACCCAGCACATTAAAGATGCTATTCCATTTTTGTCTTTAAATCATTTTTTAAAAGATTTCATTTATTTATTTATTTGAGAGAGACAGTGAGTGAGAGAGAGCAAGAGCAAGCAGAGGGCAGAGGGAGAGGAAGAAGCAGACTCCCTGCTGAGCCAGGAGCCCGATGTGGGGCTCAATCCCAGAGCCCTGAGATCACAACCTGAGCCGAAGGAAAACACTTAAACAACTGAGCCACCCAGGTGCCCCTCAATAATTTTTCTTAAGATTTATTTATTTATTTATTTACTTGAGAGAGAGAGAGCGCGTGCGCGCACATGTGCGAGGTGAGCTGGGGAGCAGAGAGACAGAATCTTTAAGCAGACTTCCTGCTCAGTACCTCGAACCATAAGATCATGATCTGAACTGAAACCAAGAATCAGCCCCAACCAACTGAACCACCCGGGCACCCCTGTCTTTCAATCATTTCTGATGAAAACTCAGCTAACAGTTGTATCCTTTCCCTGAGTATAATGTGTGATGTTTCTCTGGTTATTTTTAGTATTTATT
Organism: Martes martes; assembly: GCF_963455335.1. Classification (NCBI taxonomy): domain Eukaryota; kingdom Metazoa; phylum Chordata; class Mammalia; order Carnivora; family Mustelidae; genus Martes; species Martes martes. The sequence goes on from NC_137901.1 coordinate 63,005,630, forward strand.
CTTTATTTTCAGCTCTCAGTTTGACTAGGATGTGTCTAGCCATTGTTTTCTGTTTTTACATTGTTTGGGTGATGCCAATGTTAATGAATCTGTCAATGCATGTCTTTCATTAAATTTTTTAAAAGGCTTTGGGGCACCTGGGTGGTTCAGTTGGTTAAGCAACTGCCCTTGGCTCAGGTCATGATTCCAGGGTCCTGAGATGGAGCCCTGCATCAGGCTCCCTGCTCAGGGGGAGTCTGCTTCTCCCTCTTCCTCTGCCTACTTGTGCTCTTTCTGTCAAACAAACAAATAAAACCTTAAAAAAAATTTAAAGACTAAATCATTATGTCTTCAAATATTTTTCTCTTCCCTGTGGTAGGAAGAATAATTATCCTTTTGGTAGGAAGAATAATGATCCTCTCAAAGATATCTGCATCCTTAATCCCCAGAACCTATAAATATGTTTTTTTTACATGGCAGCTGTGACTAGGTTTAGAACCTTGAGATAAGGAGATTCTCCCGGAGTATTCCAGGGAGTCCAGTGTAATTCCAAGAGCCCTTTAAAGTGAAAAAGGGGACAGAAGAAGTAAGAGTGATGCAATTGTGAGAAGGAAGAGACATAGTATTGCTGTCTTGGAAGATGAGGAATGAGATGTGAGCCAAAGCAACCTGTAAAAGCTGGAAAAGGCAAAGGAATGGTTTTCTTTCAGAAAGAAATGGAGCCCAGCTTACACCTTGCTTTTAGCCCCATGGTGGCCTATGTCAGACTTCTAACCTACAAAACTGGAAGTCAATATATTTGTATTATTTTAAACCACCAAGTTTGTGACAACTTGTTACAGCTGTGATAGGAAATTAATACATGCCTTCATTCTACCTCTAATTTTTCTGGGATTCCAGTAACACATATGCTAGGTCTACAAACTACTGAAGGGTCTTTCAGATTCCTGAGATTTTGTTCATTTATTTAATCAACCATTTTTATCTCCATTGTCCAGGTTGGATAATTTACATTGGTCTATCTTGATTTCATTGACTTTTCTGTCACCTCCCTTCTACTGTTAAGCCCATCTCATAAATTTTTTATTTTTATTTTTATTTTTATTTTTTTAAAAGATTTTATTTATTTATTTGACAGACAGAGATCACAAGTAGGCAGAGGCAGGCAGAGAGGAGGAAGCAGGCTCCCTGCCGAGCAGAGAGCCCGATGCGAGGCTTGATCCCAGGACCCTGGGATCATGACCCGAGCCGAAGGCAGAGGCTTTAACCCACTGAGCCACCCAGGCGCCCCAAATTTTTTATTTTTAATACTGTATTTTTCAATTCTAGAATTTCCACTTGGTTCTTTTTTAAAGTCTCTTTTTCTCTGCTGAGACTTCCCATCTTATCATTTATTATGAACATATTTTCTTTTATATTCTTAAACATAGTTCTAATAGTTGCTTCAAAATCTTTGCGGCATCTCTGAAAAATCTGCTTCTATCATCAGACTTAATGCCTAAACACTGTGCTGTTTCCTTCTAAGATTGGGAACAAGGTAAAGAAGTTTGACTTCACCACTTTTATTCAACATTGTACCGGAGGTATAGATAATTCTATAAGGAATGAAAGTTATAATATTGTAAAATAAGTAAAATTAGACATATGGTATTTTAGATGGTATAATCATTTATATAGAGAACCTCTATGTATCTACAAAAGCAAATTATAGAGGTCTATAAGTTAATGCATGGAATCAGCAAGGTTGGATTATGTCTCCTTCCAATATAGGTTGAAGTCCTAATGCCCAGTACTTCAAAATGTGACTTTATTTTGGAAATAAGGTCATTGCATTTGTAATTAGTTAGGATGAGGTCTTACCAGAGTAGGATGGACCTCTAATCCAGCACGACTGATGTCTTCATAAGAATATATCCATGTGCGGGCACCTGGGTGGCTCAGTTGGTTAAGCAACTGCCTTCGGCTCAGGCCATGATCCCAGAATCCTGGGGTTGAGTCCGCATGGGGCTCCCAGCTCCACGTGGAGTTTGCTTCTCCCTCTGACCTTCTTCCTTCTCATGCTTTCTCTCATTCTCTCTCTCTCAGATGGATAAATAAAATCTTTTTTTTTTTTTTTAAAGAATACATCCATGTGAAAACAGACACACGGGAAGAATGCAATGTGACAACAAAAGCAAAGATTGGAGCTATGCAGCTGCAAGCCAAGGACTGCCAATTACTGCCAGAAAAGCTCCAGAAGCTATGAAGAGGTAAGGAAAGAATTCTCTTCAGGCTTCAGAGAAAGCCTAGCCCTGTTAACACCCTTTTTTCAGACTTCTAGCTCCCAGAAATGTGAGACAATACATTTCTGTTGTTTTACATAACCCAGTTTGTTGTATTTTGTTACAGCAGCTCTAACAAACTAATACAGTCATGATATGTGATAATACACAAATACTATATTTCCATATAGTAGTAACAAATAATTGAAAACTTAAAAACAATTCCATTTACAATAGCATCAAGAAATGTAAAATATTTAGAAATTAATCTAACAACAAACCTCTAAGACATCTACATTGCAACCTACAAATATTGCAGCACGAACTCAAAGGAGATCTAAATAAATGGAGTGCAAGATACCAAGTTCACAGATTTGGAGGGTCAATTTCTTTAAGGTAGCAGTTCTCCCAAAATTGATCTATGGTTTCAATCCAATTCTAAACACAATCCTGGTCCACTTTTCCTGAAGAAATGAACAAGGCAACTCTAATATTTTATAGGAATACAAAGGACCTGAAATAGCAGGTCCAAAACAATCTTGAAAAGGAATAACATGTTTAGAGAACCTATGGAGAAGTTTCTCAGAACTTTCCATGAAGCTACAGCAATCCACTGTGCTACTGGTCTAGGGTCAATAAGCAGATCAGTGGGATAGAACAGAAAGCCGAGAAAGAGACCCACTAGCCATTTACTCCTAAATAAGGTGCCAGTGCAACGTAACAGGGAAGGGACAGTTATTTCAATAAATGGTGCTGTAACAACAAAATATCTCTACAGAAAAAAAAAAATTAGCTTCAACTCCTGCCTCAGACCATACATGAAAATTAATTTGAGAGCCATTGTGGATCTAAACACAAAATGTAAAATTATAACATTTTATAAGAAACTGGAAAATATCTTCACAGCAAAGGAGTACAAGTCAGTGATAAGAAGAAAACATTTCTGATTCACACATATAGTGTAAGCCCTGATGGCTGGATTTCTTCTTTTTTGCCGTCCAAGTGCCTGGTGTAAGCTCTGATCGAGGGGCCATCTCCTTCAGAGATGGTTATCTCCAATAAACACGTTATCAGCCACACAACTAGGTTAAGAACCAGGCCACCTCCCTCCAGGGAGGCTCCTTTGTTTTAGAGATCTTGGTTGATTTTGATAAATGACTGTTGCGTCTATTGTCTTTTTCTCTTGCTATGCTTTAAATTCCGGCTCTTAGGTTTTAAATCCACCAATAAAGGGGCACCTGGGTGGCTCAGTGGGTTAAGCCTCTGCCTTCACCTCAGGTCATGATCTCAGGGTCCTGGGATCGAGCCCCACATTGAGCTCTCTGCTCAGCAGGGAGCCTGCTTCCCCCTCTCTCTCTCTGCCTGCCTCTCTGCCTACTTGTGATCTCTGTCTGTCAAATAAATAAATAAAATCTTTAAAAAAAATAAATTCAACAATAAAGGTTGAGCTCCTGAGGACGTCTGGGTCACTCAGCTGGTTAAGCATCTGCCTTCAGCTCAGGTCAGGATCTTGGGATAGAGTCCTGCATCATTGAGCTCCCTGCTCAGCAGGGAGTCTGCTTCTCTCTCTCCTTCTGCCTCTCCTCCCTCTCGTGAGATCTCTTTCTTGCTATCTCTCTCGGGCTCTCTCAAATAAACGAATAAAATCTTTTTTAAAAAAATGCCTGAGGGTGCCTGGGTGGCTCAGTGGGTTAGGGCCTCTGCCTTCAGCTCAGGTCATGATCTCAGGGTCCTGGGATCGAGCCCCGCATCGGGCTCTCTGCTCAGCGGGGGGCCTGCTTCCTCCTCTCTCTCTGCCTGCCTCTCTGCCTACTTGTGATCTTTCCTCTGTCAAATAAATAAATAAAATTATTTTTAAAAAAATGCCCGAGCCCCTGAAACCTAAGGCTTCCACCCTTAATCCCAGTAAAAGTAAAACCCCAGGTCTGTGTTCTTTCTCTCTCTCTCTACCTATGACCTTGCTGTGTTGCCCCGGGTGTGCTGTGTAAGTTTCAGGTCCTGTAAGTAATAAATTTTTATTTTTCAAAGGTTCCTGATGTTTACTGCTGAAAAGTGTCTTATGATCACAGTAAGAACCATAAAAGGCTGGGCGCCTGGGTGGCTCAGTCGGTTGGGCGACTGCCTTTGGCTCAGGTCATGGTCCTAGAGTCCCAGGATTGAGTCCTGTGTCTGACTCCCTGCTTGGTGGGGAGTCTGCTTCTCCCTCTGACCCTCCCCATTCTCATGCTCTCTCTTTCAAATACTAAATAAAATCTTAAAAAAAAAAAAAAAGGAACCATAAGGGCTAGTCCAACCACAACATTGGTTACTGATAGGCTAAGACTGACACAAAACAGCACAATGAGATGAAGGAATTCTTTTTGTAAGATTTTATATATTTGTCAGAGAGAGTGTGTGAGTGCACAAGCAGAGGGAGCAGCAGGCAGGGAGCCTGATGTGGGACTTGATCCCAGGACCATGGGATCATGATCTGAGCTGAAGGCAGGTGCTTAACTGACTGAGCCACCCAGGCATCCAGAGATGGATGAATCTTAAAAATAGCCTGAATTCTTCCTGTAAGTGGCCTGAGATGATCTCTGAAAATGGTTCACTATTCACTTGATCCAGAAAACTCTACAAAATCATGCAAATCAAGAGATTCAAGTCTTGGGGTTCACTTAAAGAACAAACTGCCCAGGCCATCAGGGGTATGCATATCTGAAAAAACACCCAGTATCTGAAGGATGTCACTTTGCAGAAACAACGTGGGCCATTCGGTGGCTCCAATGGTGCAGCGCATAGGCATGCCCAGTGGGGCTGGCCGTAGAGTCAGGGCCCAAAGAGAGTGCTGGATTTCTCCTGTGCATGCTTAAAAAGGCAGAAAGTAATGCTGAACCTAAGGGTTTAGACGTAATTTGGGGGTCATTGAACACATGCAGATGAGCAAAGCCCCCAAGCTGTGGTGAGAACTTACAGGCCTCATGGTCAGATTAAACCCATCTGTGTGCTCTCCCTTCCACACTGAGACGCTCATTACTGCAAAAGACCAGATTGTTTCTAAACCAAAGGAGGAGTTTGCACAGAAGAAAAAGATATCCCAGAAGAAAGAGAAGAAACAGAACCACGGCCCAGGGGTAAATTCTGCATAAAATAAATGTAAATAAAAGTAAACAAATATAGGGTGCCTGGGTGGCTCAGTTGGTTGGGCGTCAGCCTTTGGCTCAGGTCATGATCCCAGGGTCCTGGAATGGAGCCCCGCATTGGGCTCCCTGCTCAGCGGTGAGTCTGTTTCTCCCTCTCCCTCTCCCTGCAACTCATGTTCTCACTCACACTGTGTGCTCTGTCTCTCTCTCTCTCTCCCCCAAATAAATAAATAAATAAATAATTTTTTAAAAAAGTAAACAAATATTATGCTGAACAAAAGAAGCCTTGTACAAGAGTAGATCATATGGTAGGAGTTCATTTCAGTGAACTCTCAGAGCAGGCAAAATTAATCTGTATTGAAAAACAGAGCAGTGTTTTCCTCTTGAGGATGGTGATTATCTGACAAGGAATGTGAGGAAACTTTCCAGGGTGATGGGAATATTCTGTATCTTGATAAGGATTTGAATAGCACAGCTGTTTTTAAAAAAAACAAAACTCACAAAATGGCAATTCAAGATTTGTATAATTCTCCACTTATAAATGTTAGCCTTCAATTTGTAAATATTGAACTTGAGTTAATGATATGCATGCTGAAGATTTTTGATGTGAAGTATACTGATGTCTCTGACTTGTTTTGGAATGCATAAAAAATCAGATGGACTAATGGACAGATGCATACATAGGTGATAAAGCAAAACGCTAATTAAAGAATCTAGGTAGTAGGGCGCTGGGGTGGCTCCATCATTAAGTGTCTGCCTTCAGCTCAGGTCATGATCACAGGGTCCTGGGATGGAGCCCCACGTTTGGCTCTCTGCTCCACGAGAAGCCTGCTTCTCCATCTCCCACTCCCCCTGTGTGTATTCCCTCTCTCACATTTTCTCTCTCTGTCAAACAAATAAAATAAATTTTTTTTTAAAAAAAGAATCTAGGGATGCCTGGGTGGCTCAGTGGGTTAAAGCCTCTGCCTTCGGCTCAGGTCATGATCCCAGCATCCTGGGATCGAGCCCTGCTTCGGGCTCTCTGTTCCACGGGGAGCCTGCTTCCTCCTCTCTCTCCCTGCCTGCCTCTGCCTACTTGTGATCTCTTCTGTCAAATAAATAAATAATAAATAAAATCTTTAAAAAAAGAAAATAATCTAGGTAGTGAGAGTATGGATGTTCACTGTACAGACCTTTCAAATTTTCTGAATGTTTGAATTTTTTCATAATGAAATATTGGGTAAAAGAATAATAACAACAACAAAAACAAAACAACCCAATTCCAACATGAACACAGGGAGAACCTGGGTGGCTCAGTCAGCTAAAGGTCTACGTTCGGCTCAGGTCATGATCCTGGGGTCCTGGGATCGAGCCCTGCATCTAGTTCCCTGCTTAGGGGGGGAGCCTGCTTCTCTCTCTCCCTCTGCAGCTCCCACTGCTTGTGCTCTCTCGCTCTCTTGTTCTCTTTCAAGCAAAGAAATAAAATCTTAAAAAAAAAAATGAAAAAGGACTTGAATTGACATTTCTCCAAAGGAGACATACAAATGGCCAAAAAACACATGAAAAGATATTCAACATCATTAATCACTAGGGAAATGCAATTCAGAACCACAGGATACCACTCCATCATGATGACTATAAATTTAAAAAACAGAAAATAACAAATGTTGGCAAAGAGGTGGAGAAATTGGACCCCTTGTGCTTTGCTGGTGGGGTGTAAGATGGGGATACTATTGTGAAAAACAATTTAGTGGTCTCTCAGAAAGCTAAACAGAATTACCATATGACTCAGTAATTCCACTTCTAGTTATTTACCCAAAAGAATTGAAGGTGGGGACTCAAGTAGATACTTGTATACCCACCGTCACAGCAACAGTATTTAAAATAGTCAGAAGGTGGAAGCAACCCACATATCAACCTACAGATGAACGGATTTTAAAATGTGGTATATCCGGGGTGCCCGGGATAAAGCCTCTGCGGGTTAAAGCCTCTGCCTTCGGCTCAGGTCATGATCCCGGGGTCCTGGGATCGGGCCCCGGATCGGGCTCTCTGCTCAGTGGGGAGCCTGCTTCCTCCTCTCTCTCTGCCTGCCACTCTGCCTACTTGTAATCTCTGTCTGTCAAATAAATTAAAAAAATAAAATCTTTAAAAAAAATTTTTTTTTAATGTGGTATATCCATTCAATGGAACTCAGCTAACCAACGAACTCTCAGTTGGCAGCACCGGGAGTAGGAGGGAAGGGGGAGTTATTGTTTGATGAGTGTAGAGTTTCTGTTTGGGCTGATGGAAAGAGCCAGAAATGACAGTGATGATGGTTACACAACATTATGAATATACTTAATACCACAGAATTGTGCACTTGGAAATGATTACAATGGTCAATTCTATGCTATGGACATTTTACCACATTAAAAAATAAAAACAATAAAAGAACAAAATGCGGAGATCACTGAACCCAAGGGACTGTCACAATCCATCGCCCAATTTCCAGCCAGTTCTCAGGTCTGGACCTTATCTACTGAAGTCTCCTTCACGTGGGGAAGGATCCAGCAACACCATGAACAACATACATAGGAGTGATGTCCTAACCCTTCCGTGGAAGGACCTGTGTCCATTTACTCAAGCGGTTGCATTCTGGAGAAAGGGAAAACCGAGGTCACTTTATAGCGAGCTCCACACTGACACCTGGAACCCAAAATACCATCACAGCCTCCCTGTTAGAGTTGGGTGTTGAGGATTTGGCTAACAAATGGAGAACTGGCCAGGTTCCTAACCTACCCACCGGTTATGTCTCCAGTTTTGGGTTTTTTGAAGATTTAGTTAATTAATTAATTTATTTGAGAGTGAGAGAGAGACAGAGCACAATCAGGGGGAGGCGCAGAAGGAGGGGGAGAAGCAGACTTCCCACTGTACAGAGAGCCCAATGACTCCATGCGGGACTGGATCTCATGACCCTGGATCATGACCTGAGCCGAAGGCTGACGCTTAACCGACTGAGCCACCCAGGCGCCCCGACTTCTCCAGTTTTTGAATGTATAATTGCAATACACGTGTTTAGCATGTAGCAGAACTTCCCCCAGTGGTTCTGACCTTTAGAATAAGACCTATTTTGTGGGAGAGAGCTCCTGAACTTGCCCCCTTCAAAAAGGAAAAAAAAATAGTGCTGCTTCACAGGAAGAACAGCAGAGGTCAATGTCATGGCTAACGACTTAAAGGATGCAGGGTGCTGATCTGTAGTAAAACCCAATTTAATTCATTAGTCTGACCCCCACAAAAACCAGATGGATCAGAAGAACCCCTTCATGATAAAACAGAAAGAAAGAGAGAGAGGGAGAGAGAGAAAGGGGGGGGGAAGGGGAGGGAAGGAAGAAAGAAAAGTGATCTTTCTTGGGGCACCTGACTGGCTCAGTCAGTTAAGTGCCGGCTATTGATTTCAGTTCGGGTCATGATCTCCGGGTCCTGGGATGGATCCCCACTATGTGTTGGGCTCCATCCGCCTCATTCTGCTTGAGACTCTCTCTCCTTCTGCTCCTCCTGACCCTCTCTAAAGTAAATAAATAAATCTTCCTCAAAAATTGAACTTTCTCTGGGGCACCTGGGTGGCTCGGTCAGTTAAGCATCTGACTCTTGATTTTTGGCTCAGGTCATGATCCAGGGTCATGAGATCCAGTTCCATGCCTGGGTCCCTGCTGGCCATGGAGCCTGCTCGGGATCCTCTCTCTCTTTCTCTCCCTCCCCGCCTCAAAAAATCGATTGTATTTTTATAGTCCTGCAGTGAACAATTGGAAAATGAAATTAAGACAATTATTCCATAATGCCAAAAAGAATAAAATACTTAGGAAAATTAACAAAGAAGTGAAAAATGGATACTCTGAAAATTATAAAACATTATGGAAATAAGTTAAAGAAGATCTAAATAAATCAAGACATCCAATGTCTGTGGATCGGAAGGATTAATGTTAAGATAGTAATAATCCCCAAATTGTAGATTCAGCTTCAACACAATCCTTGTCAAAATTCTACCTGGTCTGTTTGCCAAAACTGATAAAGCTCGTTCTAGAATTCACATGGAAATTCATGGGAATCAGAATAACCAAACCAATGTTGAAAAAGGACAAAGTTAGAGAGCTCACACTCCCCGATCTCAAAACTGACTGCAAAGCTATGGTTCTCAAGACAGTAGAATATTGCCATAGGATAGACATGTAGATGAATGGGGCAGAATTCAGAATCCAGGAATATGTCCTCACATTTATGCTCAATTTATTTTCAACCGGGGGGCAAAACGATGTAATGGACAAAAGAATAAGCTTTTCAACAGATGATTCTGGGACAAGTAGGTATCCACATGGAAAAGAATGAAATTAACCTTTACCTCCCACCACATATAAGAAGTCACTCGAGGGGAGGCTGGCTGGCTCAGTCGGAAGAGCCTCTTGATCTCAAGGTCATGAGTTCAAGCTCCATATTGGGGATAAAGATTACTTAAAAGGGGGCGCCTGGGCGGCTCAGTAGTTAAGTGTCTGCCTTCAGTTCAGGTCATGATCCCAGGGTCCTGGGATCGAGCCTCACATCAGGCTCCCTGCTCAGCCAGGAGCCTGCTTCTCCCTCTGCTGTTCCCTCTGCTTGTGTTCCCTCTCTCACTGTGTCTCACTCTGTCAAATAAATAAATAAAATCTTAAAAGAAAAAAGAAAAAAATTGGACTTATTCCAATTTTAAAATGTTTTGCTTCAAAGGACACCATCAAGAAAATGGAAAATTACCTATAGAATGGGAGATTTTGCACATTGTGTGTCTGATAAGGACTCGTATCTTGAATATATGAAGAATGCTTACAACCCAATAAATGAAAAGATAAATGAAGTTTCTGGGACTCCAGTGGTCTGATGCTAGATGTTCCCTGCTAGAACATTCCCTCAAAGTAAAAGACAAGTAATTGTGCCCTGCCCCTCCTCCTACTAAGAAAGAATACACTGCAGGACTCTTCTTTGGGTGTTGGAGGCCGCGTGTTTGCACTTGGGAATACTGCCATGAGCAGTCTATTTGCTGATACCAAGCATGCCAACTGTATGTAGAACCCAGAGTAGAAAGGGGTCTGCCGCAGGTCTAGGCTTTGGTACAAGCAGCTCTGCTCCTGGCCCTGTGATCTGGCAGAGCCCATGGCAAATGCCAGGGCAGAGAAAGATTTCGAGTGGGGGCTCTGGTAGGTCCAGTGGGAGAGCTGCCCTAGGACTCTTAAGGTTCTAGAACGAGGCCAATGCCACACACCATTCACAAAACAGTTCCTGGCATGTTACTGGGCCCCAGCAGGAATTGAGCATCTGACCTTGGGCTATTCAGTGATCATGTGGCCAGAATGACTCATCAGAGCCGGGATATGGTCAGAGCCACAAAGGCTTACGGTAACAGTAACATCCCACAACGCATGTGGGATTGCCAGGATCAGCTCTGAGCCAAGCTAGACCCAGGCAGGCTGACTAAGGAAGCGACTGCCACCCGCAGGTGGCCTCGCTCACTGCACTGTGGGTGGCCCTGAATGCCAGCAGTGAGGGGAAAGCCCTCTAAAGGGTGAAGTTCCTACAGAGCACTGTGTCACCCATGTTATATGGAGGGAAAAGTGCCCAGGGAAAAGAAGACGCGCACCCCTGTTTGCCACAGCAAACAGTTGAGCTGGTTGCTTTAGGGGGCCTCTGGACACAGCAAGAGTAGAAGTTTAGAGACAAGGAGAGGATGCACCTAGAGATCCAGTGTGACATGAGGGACCCAGGGGTCCTGGTGGGACACCCTGCTCCCCAGTACTCCCAGAGACCCAACTAGGGAATTTGTGTTCTCATTCTTGCAACTTTAGGTTCTGGGTCTCAGAGGCGGGTAATTTCACCAGGAGCACAGTAAGAATGGCACAAGATATAAACCAGGACATCTGCCCGGTTACTCTGAGCTCCTTGTGCCACCAAGCAAAGGGGTACCCCTACAGGTAGGGGTACTGGATCCAGATCCCGGGAACAAGGATGTTTGATATTCCCACCCACTGGATGTCCTGTGGTGCTCCCTTGCCCAGATGTCACTGTGAATGGGCCATGGCAGCCAGCACAGCCTGAGGAGGGGATGGGACCCAGCGGCTCATGTCCCCAGGGAGGAGCATCTGGGCCAACGCATCAGGGACCAACCCATCAGGCAAGGCACCCAGACCTTCAGAAGTGCTGGGAGTTGGGGATTTAGAAAAGGTAGGGGAAGAGGGAGCAGACGGTGCCCGGTTACAGGCCTGGGACCAACTTAAGCAACAGGGGCCACAGTCCATCCCGCTAGCTTTCCTTTCCCATGTACATCCAGAAATTGTGCCCAACCAGAATCTGGGGGATCTGAAAGCAATGGACGTAATGTGGGGCTGAGTGTGGCAGGGGTGGGGTAAGCGTCCCTGGGGTGAGCTGGTGACTTGCCACTGACCCTTTCTCTGGAGCCTGGACTGGATGGGAGCCACCTCCATAAGAGAGGCTATGCCCCCTGACCTCACTGAAGGTGGCCCTGACCCCCCCTGGGCTGGAGAAGAAACAGCCTCCCCCTTAGCATTTCTTCCTCCTCTCCCCTTCCCTCAGGGACTCCCCCCAAAACTCCCTCCTTCTCCTCCCCCACCCCAACCAGTGATCTGTTCCCCAGATCAGTTGCCATTTTCAAAGTGTCACATACATGGCCTCAACACAGTACAGAGTCTTCTGAGACCGACTTCTTTCACTCAGTCCAATCTTCTGAGATGGCTCTGAGCTGCTGCGTGTGTCTTTGGCGCCCTGGGCTCTCCCTTGGGGGGTGGGCCATGGCGTGTTGGTCTGCTCAACAACTGATGGCCATCCGGGTTGCTTCCAAGGCTTTGGTGATGATTAGCAGAACTTCTCTAAACATGCAGGGGCAGCATTTTGTGAGAACAGAAGTTTTCATTTCTTTAGGGCGGCTCCCAGGAACGGAACCACTCATCCACGCAGCAGGTGTTATAGTTAACTTGTCAGCTGGCTTCTAGGCATGAACGTCTCCTTCTTTCAGAGCCGTCTCTCCCTCTCTTCACTGTCGGTAGCTGAAGGCAGGCAGGCAGCTGCTTCTGTGGCCCCACAGGGCATCTCCTCAGCTGGACCATCTTCCTCACGGGGTGCGCATCCTATCTCCCGTCCTGGTACAGATGACAGTGTCGCCATGTTTCTCGCCACTCTGCACCAAGGCTCTCCTGTCTCTATCCTCAAGGAAGACTTTTCTCACTTCCCTCTAAGACCCTGCTGGCAGTCTCAGTAGAGTCCTTCCAGCTCCCACTCGCTGTCAGGTCCCAAAGCCAAAGCCACTTGACTTAGGTCTCATACCGGCAACATCCCATTCCAGTACTCAAACCCATCTGATTTTCTAGAGCTACATAACCAACCCCCCTCAAACTTAGTGCTATGATCGCCTACACAATCACCTCTATTGTTACCTCTCACAGGTGCCGGTCTGGGCTCTCGTGTGGTTGCAGTTGATGACAGCTGGAACAGAAACCACCCGAAGGTGTCCTTGCTCACCCTGCTGCCTGTTGGCTGGCCCCTCAGCTGGAGCTGCGGGCTGGGACACCTCTGCACATGCCTCTTCCTGTGGCTGCTGGTGGGTCCTCGCAGTGTGCTGGCTGGCTCGAGAGCAAGCATCGCAAGATGAAAGAGAGAGGAGCTGTATCTCCAAGCTGTCTGAGCTGGCCTCAAGCATCAGTGTCACTTGGGACGCCCAGGTGGCTCAGTTGGTTGGGTGTCCAACTCTCGATTTTGGCTCAGGTCATGAGCTCAGCGTTGTGAGATGGAGCCCAGCCTCCCGCTCTGTGCTCTGCGGGGAGTCTGCTTGAGATTCTCTCTCTCCCCTCCCTCTGCCCCTCCCCTCCCCTGCTCATGCTCTCTCTCAATAAATAAATTTTAAAAAATCAGGGTCACTTCTGCTCCATTCTAGAGGTGAGAAGCAAGTCATCAGGACAGGCCATGTTCAAGGGGAAGGGAATTGGATGCCACCTCTCAGAGGGCGAGGGGTCAAGGAATTCTCTGACATGTTTGGAAAGCACCAGAGTGGGCCTCTTACCATGGGGGACTGGTGAAGAGATGGGCACATGCAGAGGGGGGCAGGTAAAGAGATGGTGCATTGACCCAGGCAGATAGGCAGGTAGGTGACCCATTTATCAAGGTGGGGAATACCCGGCAAAGAACAGATTTTGAGAGGATCTTAAGTCCATCCTGGGCATGGTGGCTGGGAGATGTTCATAGGTGATCCAAATGGAGATGTGGAGTAGGCACTTAGATGATACTAGCCTGGAAGAGAGGGAGATGTCAGACCAGTGGTATCAGCTTGTGAGTCATTGTCACAGAGAAGGTGTCTGAACCTTCAAGCTGCAGGAGGTCACTCAGGGTGGGAATGGAGAGGGATGAAAAAACTGCCAGGGCTGGGAGGGAGGAGGGCACAATCTTCCTGACCACTAACTCTTTTGCCCCCATCCTGGCAGAACTCCCACTTTGATGGGTAGTCAGTCCCCATACGCCTCTCTGATCTAATGGTGAGCACACAGTTCTATGAGGTTCTGTGCTGGAAGAGGTTTCCACAGCCATCCAAGGGGACATACCGGAAGGGATGGGAGATACAGGGCTGTGGCAGCCATCTTGCAACCATGAGGCCGGCTGAGAGTGCCCGAGCCACTCACAGAAGTAATGGTTCCTTCACTAAGCAAGCATTCAGATTAAGTTCGGGGCACCTTTATTAGGACTCTTGCGACAGGCGTTCAGTTGGGAAGTTTGGTCACCCGAAGTCCAAAGTCTCCTCACTGATACTAGAGTGGAGATACCAGCAAAGGAGTCTGAACAAGGGTGTGTGACGTGGGAGGAGAAGGAGGGGGGAGTGAGTATGCTGCCTTACAATGATACCTACCATTCATGGAGCTCCCACGTGCCCAGGCCAGTTCTAACGTCTCAACACAGTAACTGGTTGTGTCCTCTTGAGTTAGGTTGCTATTATTATGTTATAGATTGGGAAACCAAGCCACAGGAGGCTGAGGGAACATATGGAAGGTCCCGTGGCCAGAAATTGACAACTGGGGGGCACCAGTGGGTGAGGCCTCTGCCTTCTGCTCAGGTCATGGTCTCAGGGTCCTGGGATCGAGCCCTGCGACGGGCTCTCTACTCAGTGGGGAGCCTGCTTCCCCCTCTCTCTCTGCCTGCCTATCTGCCTACTTGTGATCTCTCTGTCAAATAAATAAATAAAATCTTTTATATATATATATGAATATATATATATTAAAATACATATTTTTTAAAAATACTGTCTGGGATATAAGCCAGACAGTCTCCTGCTCTTTCCTGTGAGCCAATGACATCTTTTTCAGAGGTCCAGATAAGAGGGTCTTGAGCGGAAATGGCTGACTGGCTCTTCAGTGCTACTAGCTTGAGTCTTCATTGAATTTGGCAAAGTACCTGTCATCAGCAATATTGGGCAGCGTGGCCTGTGTGGGAAGAGTGTAGCCAGTTGCACTGGCCTGAAGAGAGTGGAGAGCCCACACAAGTCAGCTCCTGAGAAGCTTGGCTATGGTGAGAGTAGAGCAGAGGTGTTTCATGGTTTTTGTTGTTGGTGGGTTGTGTTTTATTTTGTTTTGTTTTGAGGGGATTCTGGGACATATAGGAAGCAGGAAGATGGGTCGCTCCAGAGCACTCGGGTGGGGCGTTGGATGGGGTCTGGAAGGCTCCCCTGTAGATCCAGTAGAGAAGGTAGAGACTTGGGGGCACAAGGCAATGAATGGGATTTCAAGTTTGGTGATGAGCAGAGGCAGCGTCCTGCTTCTGCCATTTTCCTCCAGGAGGCTGAGAACCTCCCTGCTCTGAAATGGGTGGGAGATTTGCGGCCAAAGAACGGCGCGGTTGTTGGGGTGCCAATGGAGTTGGGTCCCATTTGAGGTCGAAGCCCAGCAGTTTGGGGGCCAAGAGATTGTCAGTTTGGGTGGCTTTCTCTAGACTTGCCCATCCACCTGTGTGGGGCCCCACGGGGACGAGGAGCCACGCCTGGTCGCGGTGGCTGCAGGAGAAGGTACCCAGGGGCTGGGCCGGGAGGCACCAGGGCAACCAAGGGGCTGCAAAGTCGGGGTGGCACCCGGCCACTGCCCCAAAAGCCGGGTGAGGCGGCCCTCCGTGCCTTCCCAGTGGCATCTTCCTGCCCGCGAATCCTGTCAGCTCTTGAGGGACAGGAAGACCAACGCGGGGCGGAGGGCTTCCTACGGGCCCCCTCCCCGCTGCCCCGCGGGCCCCCGCGCGCCGATGCGGAGCAGGATTTCCCGCCGCCGCAGTTGGGGATTAGCGCGCGGGATTAGCCCGCGTGGACTCCGCGCTCGGCCCAGGGGATTACAGCGCGCTCCCCCCCGACGTATATATTCCCGCGGCGGCGGCGGCCGAGCCCGGACGGGCATGGCGGCGGCGGGGGGCGCAGCGAGCCGCAGGGGCCCCGGGCGGCCCTGCCCCTTCTCCATTGAGCACATCCTCTCCAGCCTGCCCGAGCGGAGCCCCCCGGCACGGGCCGCCCGCGCGCCGTCGCCCGCCGGCCGCCAGAGCCCCGCGGATCCCGGGGAGCCCGGGGCGCCCGAGGCCGCTCCCTGCGCCTGCTGCTGCTGCTGCGGGCCCCGCGCGGCGCCCCGAGGGCCCCCGGAGCCCGCCGCCGGGCTGGGTGAGTGGGAGCGGGACGCGGGCGCGGGCTGGGGGGTGGTCCTCCGGGGCGCGGCGCGGTCGGGGCGGAGCTCGGCCCCCGCCCCGCGCCTCACCGCGCCCTCGCCCCGCAGGCGCGCGGCTGCCGTGGCCGCTGAGGCTGGGCCCCGCCGCGCCGTTGCCCTTGGCCGCGCCCACTGGAGGTTCGGGGGCGCTGCCGGGCGCTGGCGGCCCCGGGCCGCAGCGGCGCACGCGGCGCCACCGCACCATCTTCAGCGAGGAGCAGCTGCAGGCGCTGGAGGCGCTCTTCGTGCAGAACCAGTACCCCGACGTGGGCACGCGCGAGCGCCTGGCCGGCCGCATCCGCCTGCGCGAGGAGCGCGTGGAGGTGGGTGCCCGCCCGCCGCACGGCTACACGGGGCCGAGCGGGCTGGCTTCCTTCCTCCTTCTTTTTTGAAAAGATCGCCCTGGCGCAATGTCCCCAGAGGCCCAGGGACCATTGTGGGGCGCAGGGCCGGTTCCGGGGGGCGGGCGGAAACAGGCACGTGCGGGAAAAGTGTCACCGGAACGGGAGGGGAGGCTAGTTTTCCCTTGGTTTACACTTTTTAAATTTTCCCTGATACATGAGACGCGCATTCATGCGCCAGAATTTGGGAAACTCGGAGAGACCACGAAGCTGCAGAAGGGGCATCTGGAGCACCGCGGGGCGCAGGTTGGGGGTGGGAAGGGGTGAAGAGAGACGGCTGGGCCGGGTGGGAAAAGTGGTTCTCGTCCCGCGGCCGGAGCCACAGCCCCCTTCCGCAGCGGTTCAGAGATGGTGGGTGCCGCTGCCGCGTACCTGCCCCGCAGCCCTTGTCTGCCCGCATCCCCATTGGGAAGCTCCCGCCTGCTCCACCTATGGGGGTCGCAGGGGACGCGGGTCCTGGGGCTGGGCCTGAGCGGCCCCTCCTGCTCCTTAGGTCTGGTTCAAGAACCGCCGGGCCAAGTGGCGACACCAGAAGCGCACGTCAGCGACCTCGAGGCTCCTCCCAGGAGCCAAGAAGGCCCAAAAGGACAGTTCCTGATGGCCCTGGTAGCCATTCCTGGTCTTGGCCGCGTCTTTGTGGGGCCGACTAGGAGAGAGGACAGATCTACCCGAGATCGAGCTGAGAGAGGACACCAGCCTCTTCCCATCTGTCTGCAGGGTTTCTGGCTTCCGGAGCTAGAGCTCAAGGCAGGAGCGGGCTGCTGAAGTGTGTGTCCCCCAACTCTCCATCTGCCTTGTCACCTGCCCCGGGGAAAGGAGGGAACACTGAGCATCTCCATGTGCTCTCCTCTGCAGTGACTAGGGTCGGGAAGATTCCCTGGGGGGCGGTGGGGCTGGGAGGAGGGCGCAGAGCAGGTCGCTTCCTCAAGTCCCCACCAACTCCAGGACAGGAACCACCCCTTGTCGGGTTGGGAGGGGCAGAATCTTCCTCTCCCTCCCTGGGGTATGCTGGCCTCCCTCCTCTCCTTTCCCTGCCTGGGCCGTGGGAGGTTTCTGTGCATCCTGGACTTGCCAGCTTGCGCGCCCAGCACAGGGCCTTGGCGTCCAGAGCTATAGGGTAAAAATGCAGGGTGAGGTCACCTCCAGAAGCCCCTGCCCCGCCTCTTAATTCTGTGAACCTTGTCTGGGTCCTGGGAAATAAACAAGCAACTGCAAAGAGCACAAAAGCCGTCCAGAGTTCGAAGCCCGCCATGGCCCCATTCCCCTCACCCAAGGAGTAGGGCCATCTCGCCTAGGGGAGCACAGCCTAGTGAGTCCTCTGTGTTCCCCAGCCACAGCAGACTACCCCATGGATCATGGCCTGGCACCCTGGGAAGTCTGCACTGGCTTCAAGGTACTGCTCATGGGTGGGGATTTCCATGTTGCGTGTCTGCCTCGCTCTCTGCCATCTTGTAGGGGCAAGAGGAATTTTGATGGGGCCGATGCACCACGCCCCCCTGCCACTGCCTGGGAAGATATCTGTTTTCCTCTCCATCATCCTGGCCCCAGGGGGAAAGATGGTGAGAAAACAAGGCTTTGATTCCTCCAATTGGGCCGTACAGTGGGCTCAAGGCATGGAACACCATTATCTGGCTTGGGGATCATGTTCTGTCTTCTTGTGGGTCCTGGAGGAGATGGGCCCCAGGGGCATCTTAAAGGAGACACAGTCCATTCATCAAAGGTGCAGAAGGCAGGTCTACCACCCGCCAGGACTCTCCAAGGCTGGCTAGCTCAGATAACACAGAGCAGGAGTCTTGTCTCCAGTCGGGGCTGCTCTCACAATGCTGGGGGCCTCCAGGAGAGCGGCAACCCCCTCTACCCCTCAGGATGCACACTTCTAGGGGTCACAAAGCTCTTTGCCCTGGGATACTGCACAGTCTGCACGCAGAGCGTCTCTGCAGCCCGGGATGCCCTCATCTTGCTGGGCTCTGGGACCCTAGCGGTGGGCTGGCTCTTTGTCCTTATAGGCAGCCACAGTCAGAGCTTCACCTTCAGGGGACCAGTGGGCATACCGTCCTCCTTTCTCTCCTTTCTTTCTAGCTGCTCCTTGGCAGGCTCACCCCTACAAGCTGCCTATTGGCAAAGCTGTCCTGCAGGCTGGGGCCCAGGCATGCCCCTCTCTTCTCCATTCTTCCCTTTATCATTTCCACTTTCGGGCTCCAATGCCTAGCTCTCTGCCACATTTACATCTCCAGCCCAGACCTCTTCCCTGAACTAGATATTACGTCCAACTTGTCCCCTTGACTACTCCTCCTGGAAGCCCACAGCATCTCAAAATCACCTTGTCCACTGTGCAAACCTCCCTCCTCCTCTCTCCCACCCACTGTACCCAGGCCAACAGTAAATCATTTTTTTTTGTTTTATTTAAATTCAAGTTACTTAACATATAACATATCAAATTTACCTTCAAAAACCATCCTAGAAGCTATCTTCTCCCCAGGTTCAACTGTAGCAACCTGAGGAAAAGGCTGCCCTCCCTCACCTTGACCACTGCAGCTGCCTCCAGTCTTGTCCACATGCAGCCATTTTGGTTCCTCTGCAATTCCCTCCCCAGAAAAGGCAGGGTGCAAGTGTGAACCTGCCTCTCTAAGGGCTTCTCATTGTTCCCAAAGACAAAACTCCTGGCCGTGACCCATGAGGCCCCTGCCCCTCTGGTGTCATCTCCCACCTCACCACTCTTTGAACTTTGTATATCCAAAGGTCTTCTCCCTCCTGCTGCAAGGCCTGTGCACCTGCTCTTTCCTTCCACCTGATCAATGTCCATTCTCTGGATCTGCAACCACTTCCTGACCCTGGGGAAACTTCCCCTGACTGTCCCCTAGTACAAACTCTTTCTTTGTACCTGTGCACTGCAGTTTTATGTTTGTTTGTGGGATGATCTGACTAGTGCCTGTCTTCCCCATTCGACAGGACGTAGAGCTGTCAGCTCCACAGGGCAAGAACCGTCATTGTGGAGTTCCCCACTGAATGAAAGAATGACTGGCCTATTGTACTAAATTGTTCTGGGGCAGAACTTGTTTGACATAATTCACAGCCTCTTTTAGGGAAGAAATGATCATGCCCGAAAAATGGTTGGGCAATTTTCTGGTCCATTTCAATGAGACCCCTCTTCTAGGAAACTCACTGTGGCATCCAGAGACCAAATAATTTTTTTTAAAACCATTTTATTGAGGGGCTTTGGGGAAAGGTCAAAGGGCAGGAGGACAGGGAGATCCGATGTCCTCAGCCTGGCAGGAATCTTTCCGGCCTCACAATCGTCAAAAGGGACCGAATAATTTTTTTTTTTAATTTATTTATTTGACAGAGATTACAAGGAGGCAGAGAGAGAGAGAGAGAGAGAGGAGGAAGCAGGCTCCCTGCTGAGCAGAGAGCCCGATGTGGGGCTGGATCCCAGGACCCTGGGATCATGACCCGAGCCGAAGACAGAGGCTTTAACCCCCTGAGCCACCCAGGCGCCCCGGGACCGAATAATTTTTAACCAGACATTTCTAAATTAGACCTCATATTTTTTTCTTTTATTAGGTAACTATCAAAAAGAAATTGTCTTAGGGTTCTTTTCTTGCATAAAAGTTTGAATAAAAATATTGAAACCGCGTATATAGCTAAAATGTGTTTTTGTTAATAACACGAAGCACACGCAATGATTCGCGAGAAACTGGAATCCCAAGGCCTTTAAATTTCGTAGTGCTAAAATTTTTCACGCTGAGCGTGAACGACACGCCCCTTAGGCTCGCCGACCACAGCGCCCCCTGGTGCCTGTAGTCCAGATTCGCAGGGCCAGAGAGGGGCGGGACGAAGACTACAACTCCCATAAGGATCAGGGACGGTAGTGACGCCACTACGGAGCGCGGGCTGGACTCCAAAAGTGCGGCTCTCCCATTGGTGGACTATTGCAGGCGCCTGCGCATTTGGGACAGTCCCGCCCCTACCGTCTCCCGACGCTATTACGTATCTGCGCCGCCCGAGCGATTCTGGGATAGCGATGGAGACGCCCGGCGCATCAACCCGGGCTCTCTTGCTCCCTGCCGCGTCCGGGCCCGGTAGGAAGCGCGCGGCAGGAGAGGCCCGGGCTGCGACGAGCAAGCAGCGGGTCCTGGACGAAGAAGAGTACATCGAGGTAAGATCTAGATGCGACGGTAGCGAATTCTGGGTCTTCCCCCCACCCCCCTCGCGCTCTTCTTGGGTCCTTCCTCTCGGGGTCGTGGCACTCGTACTCTTGCGGAGGTGGAGCAGCCCGAGTCCGTGCTCTTGGGGTGTGGACAGTCGGAGAGCCAAACAAATACAGTGCAGAGAGAGGTGTCCTTGATGAGGGGGGCAGCATCAGTGTTGTTAGGGGCCAGAGAGGACGGCTTTGTTCGTCGGGGAGGGGGTTTCAGGGAAACAAGGTATTTTATTAAAGCGTGAATGGGCATGTGGGAGGATGGTGGCAAAGAGGACTTTCTGGAGAGTTGTAACAGCAAATGCAGAGGCTGGAGGACTTGGAAACAGTCTGTTGTTGCGTCAGCACCATTGACTTAGTGGGCGTTGGAGGATCCTTGAAGTAGGTCTTAATACTGTAGCAGACACGCAGGAAGAGGAGCTGGCAGGGAGATTGGAGGAAATCAGTTTGGTTTTGGACTTGTTAAGTTTGGCAGGCCTCTGGGATAGAGATGCAGATGGCATTAGGGGATAGCTGGGTGCACAGATGTGCAGCTTAGGAACAAGGTCTGGCTGGAGGTAGATTTGGGAATCTCAGCCACTGCTGCTGGTGGGGGTGACAGGCTGAAATCATCCAGGTAAAGGGTTCGCATTGGAAATAGGAGGCCTTGGATGGAATGAAGGGGCAACACCCACCTTGGTCCAGCTGGTATGGAGATGGAGCCAGCAGAGGAGATGAGAGTGACCAATTGTGGGAGAGAGAAAAGTTTCGTGGAAACCAGATGAACGTTTAGTTAGATGTTGCAGCAAGACTACAGGGGTTGCTCATCCTCATTAGAAAGTGCGGCTAAGCTCAGGGGATCCCTGGGTTGGACAGAGGTTGGGGGCCCGGCAAGGACCGTAGCACGTACGTTTGTAGACTGAGAGGCAGAAGAGAGGCAGATGTGAACTCTGACATTTATTGACATCTGACAGGGGCTCCAGACAGTCATCCAGAGGGACTTCTTTCCTGATGTGGAGAAGCTGCAGGCTCAGAAGGAGTACCTGGAGGCTGAGGAGAATGGAGACCTGGAACGGATGCGTCAGATCGCCATCAAGTTTGGCTCTGCCCTGGGCAAGATGTCCCGAGAGCCCCCACCGCCCTGTAAGGGTGACAGTGGTTGGCTGAGAGGGGAACTCCTGCTGAACTGATGCCTTAGGCTGGCTCTAATCCCCACCCCCTTCCTCCTTCTAGATGTGACTCCAGCCACATTTGAAACCCCTGATGTGCACACAGGCACTGGAGTGGTGGGCAACAAGGCCCGGGGCCGGGGCCGAGGTCTGGAGGAAGGTGAAGGTGAGTGAGTGAGTGGTTGGGTTTACCTGTGAGTCTCATCCTTTGTGGCCCTGAGGGTCTTGCTCAGTGGCAGATCACATCTTGTCCCAGAGAGCTTTGTTGGCCTGAATGGCAGCCCATGGGGTCAAAGAGCACCGGTCTGAGAGGAAGGCATGGGGCAGTTCTCCGAGCCTCTGGCCCTTCTCGTGGAATGGAAGTCTCACCACCTCTCTCACTGGTCTGCTCGCTGTGTGCCAACCCCTGCCCAGTAGGCTTCATATGCCTTGGAGGGCCCCTCTCCCGCTGTCATCTTAGGGCCTCTGGGCCTCTGCACTTGTTTCTTCTGAGTTAGTCACTTTCCCTGGTTAGCTGCATGCCTCACACCTTCTCTCCCCTCAGGCCTCTGCTCAGATGTTACCTTTCAGGAAACCCTTTCCTGACCCCTCCTTCCCCCACCAGCATGCCTTCCTGCCTGGCTTTGTTTTCTCCCTGTGGGACATGGCCTCCTCACCATGAGAGCTTCTTTGTCTTGCCTCTGTGTATATATTCCGCACCTAGGACAACACGTGACATGTTGTGGGAGTAGCACAAACAAGTTGTCTTCCACATGTATATTGGGGTGTCGTGACATGAGCCAGCTTTATGAAGGACTTTTCCTAGGGAAGAGCATTTGGAGCCCTGTTGGGCATAAGTGTGCTACATGCTGTGGGACTTTCTCATGATCAGTGGTCAATCTTGTCAGTAGAACATCAGCACCCAGACAGACAAGATGCTTGTTGTTCTCTACTGGGGTGTAGTCTATTGCATGCTCACGCAGATGCTCCGTGCACTCACGCAGACAAGATATTTTCTGCTTCAGAATCCAGCTTGTTGTGGCAATACTGTAGTCATGTTGTGTCCTTGAAGCTTGACCCAGTGGAGCTTGATCACAGCTCCACTGCAATGTGGCAGGGGAATCACAGGCAACTTACAGATTCTTGTTATTTATTTATCAAATTTTTACTCTTATTTATTTGAACACTCACAGGTGTGAGTGGGGAGGAGGGGAGGAGGGAGTGAGAGAATCTCAAGCCGACTCTGTTTGGAGCGCAGAGCCCAATGTGGGGCTCGATCTCATGACCTTGAGACCGCAACCTGAGCCGAAATTGAGAGTCAGATGTTTAACTGACTGAGCCACCCAGCCTCCCCTCAGAGTCTTTTTTTTTTTCGTTTTTTTAAAATGTGCTTGTTGGGGGGCGCCTGGGTGGTTCATGGAGCGCCTGGGTGGTTCAGTGGGTTAAACCTCTGCCTTCGGCTCAGGTCATGATCCCAGGGTCCTGGGATCAAGCCCCGCATCGGGCTCTCTGCTCAGCAGGGAGCCTGCTTCCCCCCTCCCTCTGCCTACCTCTCTGCCTACTTGTAATCTCTGTCAAGTAAATAAATAAAAAAATCTTAAAAAAAAAAATGTGCTTGTTGGTAAATCTAGGAATCACTTCAGTAACCTCAGTGGTAGGTACCATCAGAACAGGGTTTGAGCCCTTCTCTTTCTGACTCTGGGTCTTGAGCTTATAGGCACTGTGCTTTGTGCAGTCTAGCAGGTAGTAGGAGGTCAAGACTGCCAGTGGAACGGAAGACAAGGCTCTCCCCGTGATGGCCCAGCTGGAGTGTGTCCCACCGTGCACAGTGCAGTGGCACCACCTCAGTGGGGGTCCCCCTTTCTGTGGTGCTGGGTGCGACGGGTGGGGTTGTGGCCCAGTGCCTGTGTGGCTCTATCTGGAGTGCTGGATCCTCTGGGGTCCCTGCCCTCCGGGTCTGCTAGCAGGTTGGGAGGCTTAGGGGACAGTCGTCCATCCGTAGCACAGGTGCCAGGAGGAGAGGAGCAGGCGGGGAATGAAAGCCCAGGGATGGTGGGAGAGCTTGGGGCATTGGAGGCAGGTCCTATGGGACCGGCCCACTTGTGACAAGGCAAGGATTACCATGGCCACCTGTCTCTGACCCCTAGGTGTCCGTCTTCCTGCCTGAGTGAGACATATATTTCACTTGACATCCAGCAGGCGAGGAGAGCCCCTGAGTGCTCCCTGGGAGTTGGTGGGGGGCGATTCTGCCCCCAGGTGGGGAGTTGTCAGGTAGCACGGGCCCTCACCCACAGATGCACAACTAGGGTGAGGGTTCCAACCCTGCTTATGGGGTAGCACGGTTCCTGGGACTGAGTGACTACAAAGTGTTCATTGCTGCTTGTGGTTCTATGTCACCCCACCTCTGCCCCCGAGCAGGAGAGGCCGGAGAGGAGGAGGAGAAGGAGCCCCTGCCCAGCCTGGATGTCTTCCTGAGCCGGTACACAAGTGAGGACAATGCCTCCTTCCAGGAGATCATGGAGGTGGCCAAGGAGAAGAGCCGGGCACGGCACACATGGCTCTACCAGGCCGAGGAGGAGTTTGAGAAGGTGTCCTTGGGTGCAGGGGTATGGGCATCCTCTGTCAGGGTGGAGGGAGTCCTGGGGCCCAGGGCACAGTGCCTGGGGGCCTCTCTGACCCTCGCTTTCCCCCTGTGATGCAGAGGCAGAAAGATAACCTTGCACTTCCGTCGGCAGAGCACCAAGCCATCGAGAGCAGCCAAGCCGGCGTGGAGACCTGGAAGTACAAAGCGAAAAACTCCCTCATGTACTACCCTGAGGGTGAGCAGGCGGGGCTGGCGGGTGGCATGGAGTGGGGCTGCATGTTTGTATCCGGCCTTCAGGGTGTGTGTGTCTGTGCTCCCTGGGCCTCAGAGGGGTCCTCCTCTGCCTCTGGGCAGAAGGGTTCATGTGTTGTCAGTGAGGGAGTGGGGCTGCCCATGCTTTGCTTGGCTTCTTCTGTTCACCGGGGCCTCTCCCTCAAGCCTTGAGTTTGGGGCAGTAATGGGGCACCCCCCACCTTCTGACACCCTGCCACCTCGCCTCAATCCACCAGGTGTGCCTGATGAAGAACAGTTGTTTAAGAAGCCGAGGCAGGTGGTGCATAAGAACACTCGCTTCCTCAGGGATCCTTTCAGCCAGGCGCTGAGCAGGTCCCAGCTGCAGCAGGCTGCCGCCCTCAACGCCCAGGTGAGTGTCCAGGGCTGGCTGTGGGCAGCCTTAAATTGGTACCGTTCTTGGGTTTGGGCGGAGCCTAGCAGCATGTGACTATTTGGGGCTCCTGTGCAGCCAGGTCCTGAGTCTTTTCCTGTCCTGTATGGGCTTCTGCTGGGGCACTGTCTTGGCCAGAGACATTCTGTAGGTCAGTTCAGTGCCAGCTTCCTGGGGGATGAGGACATGAGAGAAGAGAGGCTGCTGGGAGCCAGCCCAGGCCAGCCAGACCCACACCTATGTGTGGGTAGGACAGGGGTAGATGGTGTGGGCAGGCTGGGGTAGGGTGAGGCTCAGTGGGGTGGACAGCAGAGATGTCTGAGCCAGGGAGTCATGGTGCACTGGCAACTCCAGTGGTCATGGGGATGAAGTGGGAGAGTCAGGACGTGGGGAGACTATTCTGGAGGCTTCGGCAGATGCCCTGTGGGAAAGGTCAGAGCACGTATGACAGTAATTAGTGTGGCTTCCTGTCAAGGCCTGAGTCAGTAGCTGCTGAAAGCAGCTTGTGTGGGTGTGTACTGAAGTCAAGGACCCTGGCCCTGCCCTGCATGGAAGGAGGGAGAGCTTCCCTTGCTCTGATGCCTACTCTGACAGGTCCTCAAAGTCTTTGTGGGGACCGGGCTTCTTCCTCTCTTTCTCCAAGCAGCGGTTGGGGGGGGGGGTGCCAGCCCCTGAGCTCTGGGACTGCCCCAAGGAGGGGAAGCATTGCCAGCATGTTCCTGTGCATTTGTCCATCAGCTAGCTGGGAAGAGCAGGGTTGGGCCTCCCTGACATTAGTCTCTCTTGTTTGTTCCAGCACAAACAGGGCAAGGTAGGCCCTGATGGCAAGGAGCTGATCCCCCAGGATTCCCCACGAGTGGGTGGATTTGGATTTGTTGCAACCCCCTCTCCTGCCCCTGGTAAGAAGTGAACCCGCTGGCAGGCTGGCCCCCTGATAGTCCTGATAGGACTGCCTGTGGGGAGGTGGGCTGCTCAGGTGGCTCTGGGCCCTGTTGACTCTTCTCCAAGTCTGCCACGTGCTTCATGTAACTCAGAGATCCTGTGACCCACCTGTGCAATGACAGGGCTGCATGGAGCTGTGGGTGGGCTGAACACTCAGTGAACTGACCTGAGATACACGGGACCCAGTCCATTGAGCTTAGCGGTCTTCCTGCCTTGCCCTAAGCTTGGCAGGACAGACTGGTTTTGCTGGGAACCAGGGGTGTTGGAGCTCTGCTGGACAGATAGGCTGTGGTGAGCATGCTGAAGGGCACAGGGGGAGGCTAGGCAGGGGGAGGCTGAGCATAGGGGCATAGGGAGGAGGCTCCAGGCCCCAGCCCTGCATGTCTTCACACAGGAGGTTTATGAGTCTTGGGGGACAATCTTACAGTGCAGCGATGCACGGGGTGTCCTTTCCCACCCTCCACCCCAAGCACTGGCCTCTGTGTTCTGGGCTGCTGGTTCCTCTGATACAGGCCAGGGTATACAGAGGCACTACAGCTTTGCCCAGGGTCCTAGCAGATTTGGGTGCTCTGAAAACCAAGTGTCCCCTCCTTTGGGGTGGGGTGCCATAGCAATCTCCAGGAGGCCCTGGTGGCCATGTGCTAGGATAGGAGCCTAGCTGATGCAGCCCATCTTCTCTGGGGAGCCCCCTTCCCAGGGTAAGCCCTGCAGCTATCAGGGCCTGGGCCCATCTTGGGCCTAAAGTGGTCTTGGTGTTGTCCTCTCGGGGCAGAGGAGCTGGGGTTCCAGAGTTCCGGGGAAGGAGAGTGGGCCAACTGCCAGCCTTCATGTTGGTTAGCTGGGACATGCATGGTGGGAGCTGGCTGTCACAGGAGGGAGGGCCTGGCGGTGCCTCTACCTGCATCCCCTGGCCTGAGGTAACCGAGCTCTCCATCTGCAGGTGTGAACGAGTCGCCGCTGATGACCTGGGGGGAGGTTGAAAACACTCCCTTGAGAGTTGAGGGATCTGAAACCCCCTATGTGGACAGGACGCCAGGGCCAGCCTTCAAGGTGGGTCACAGTGGGGGGCCCAGATGGGACCCTGGGTAGACACTCAGTCTTTGGAGCACTTGTGCCTTGATGCACCAAGGGTGGTCTAGCTGCCACTGGTCAAAGCAGAAGCAACAGAAGGGCTGAGCTGTGCTCCAGGCTGCACACCTGTGTGTCACTGCACTTCTGAAGAAGACCAGGGCACTGAGGACAGGTGTGGGGCGAGGGCACCAGAGCCCCAACCCTGTGAGCCTGCAGGGTCGGGCCGGGAAGGGCCTCAGAACTCCAGTGTTCAGTGGGCTGTGCTTTGTGTCCTCTGAAGGTTCGTGTGCTTGCAGAGGAAGGCCTCTGGTTACAGGAGGGCAAGCACCAGGAGGCAGCAGTCTTGTAGAATCGTCAGAGTGTGGGGTCATGAGGCCTGGAGCAGGTAGGGCAGGGAAGCTGGGTGCCAGGTGGTTTGTGGAGATGGGGTGGCCTAGGATGGCCCCAGAGAGGCTTTGAGAAGGCAAGGCACTCTGGTTTGCACACAGCTTGTTGGGGAAACTGAGTGACTGGCATAGTTTGGAACGGGATGGAAGAGAAGTTGCTGGACGCTGGGAGCATGTGGTCCTGTTCTCGGGGTACTGGGCCAGCAGTCCCAACCTGGAAGCTAGGAGATGGCAGGAGGCAGAGGGCGTATTGTTGCGGAGAGCAAAGGGCATGAGGTTACGTCAGCTGCTCTGAAACCCCAAAGGGTCAGGCATGAAACCTGGAATTAACGTAGGTCTGCTGCTTAGGGAGCTGGGTTCGAGGCTGTCTTGAACCTGTCCTTCTAAACACTTGGATTGTGTAGTTTGAAATGCAACAGGAAAAGAGATCTTGCTGACTGTAGCAGCAGAAATTGAGAACAACCAGCAGCACCTTGGTTTTCATAAAGAAACCACAGGTTAGTGCTGCGGGCTTACAGAAGGAAAGTCGGAGGGTGTGGGTCACACCACAGGGCCTCCCTGGTGTAGCACCGCTCTCGTTTCAAGAGGGAACGCATGTCCACACAGAACATGTGCAAATCATTTTGGCGTGTTGGTTCTTACATTTGTCTTGGACACGAGAATAACCAAGAAAAAACAGAGAGAGGCGGTGTGCCAGAGGCACGGGGCTGTCAGAAGGCCGCCCTGGTCCCGCTGCCTACCAGGCAGCAGGAAAGAGCTTCTGAACAAACTTTGTCCAAATCCAAATTCAGGGTATGTGAGCGACGACAGTTCAAATCGTGCTGAGCAGTAGACTGTAATCGGACACAAAGTGCCTGATACGTATCACAGAACGAGTTCCCCAAGTGGGAGAATTAAGTGCAGAAAACAATACATGTGAACAAATGAGAGGAAAATAGTCAGTGCTTAATCTGGTGTGAAGGTAGGAGGGAGTAAACCAAAGAGGGAGGGTCACAAGGGAAGTGGGGAGGGGGGTGGGCAAATAATACTATACACAGCGGTAGACTTAAGTACAGCAAAAAAAACCCATCGTAAATAAAGGTGAAAGCAAGTAACAGAAGGCGTTTGTATGGCAGAGCTTCACAGAACTGATGGGGGAAAACTGTAAGGAAACAAACAAGCACTCAAATAGAAAAATAGGACAAGACCAATTTTGGGAAGTTCTGGGAAGAAATACAGAAGGTCAGTGGGGGTTAAAGTCAGCAAGGGGTTTACTCCAGTAATCAGAGGGAAGCAGATTCAAACAAGACCCCCTTCTTTCCTAAAAGACCATTGGAGGTTCCTAAGTCTGCACCGCTGGCTTGCAGGGAACCGTGATGACAGGTGGGGGGCCTGGGCCTTTGGCGGGTGGGCAGTTCAGGCGAGCTGGTGGGCAGCTTTCGGGGGCTTTTAGGGAGGCAGCAGTGAGTTGTGAGGATCACAGGGCACCATGGGAAAGAGGCAGGTACCCCAGCAGCAAGGGGCTGGCTGGCTTGATGGCAGGCCAGCCACACACATGCTGCCTTGTAGATCCTGGAGCCCGGCCGCAGGGAACGGCTGGGGCTGAAGATGGCCAACGAGGCTGCCGCCAAGAACCGGGCCAAGAAGCAGGAAGCCTTGAGGAGAGTGACGGAGAACTTGGCCAGGTGAGGGGTGCCTGACCCGCATGGGGCGGGCGGGGTGGGGGGTCTCTCCCTATTCCCACTTGGCCACAGCCCCTGCCGTGTGGATGCACGGTGTGCAGGCAGGCCTGGGGGCTCTGGGGTGGGTCCCGTGGCAGCTCCGCTGGTACGGGCACGGCCTGTATGAGCCAGGATGCAGGGCCCCTCTTCGTCTTTTCCTTCTTCAGCTGCTGCCTCAGCACATCCCCAAGAGGCACCTTTGGGCTCCTTATCCCGCTGTGAGCTCCTGTCAGCCCTGTGGAGACAGATGGATCGTTCTCCTTGGAGAGCGCTGGGGTCCATCGCAGTCCCACCTCCAGGGGCAGCACCACAACTTGACCTTAAGTTAGCCTACACAGCTATGTGCCAGGCCATCGGCTCTCCTCAGCTCATAATGACCGTGCATCTCCCACGAGTGTTTGTGGGGCCGTGGGAAACCCCACTGCTGGCAGTGCCCGGTGGGGCCTAATGGTGCCTCTCTCCCCTTCCCTTTCCACCCCAGCCTCACCCCGAAAGGCCTGAGCCCAGCCATGTCCCCAGCCCTGCAGCGCCTTGTAAGCAGGACTGCCAGCAAGTACACAGACCGGGCCCTGCGGGCCAGCTATACCCCATCTCCAGCACGCTCGACCCACCTCAAGACCCCAGCTGGTGGGCCTCAGACCCCCACGAGCACACCAGCTCCTGGCTCTGTGGCACGCACACCCCTCAGCCAGGACCCAGCCTCCATCACGGACAACCTGCTGCAGCTCCCTGCCCGGCGCAAGGCCTCAGACTTCTTCTAGAGCCAGGCCCGGGTCGGGCCTGTGGGAGCTCCGTGGAGCCTGCAGGGCAGCTGCCTGCTCAGCAGAGGACTCCGGCCTTCTGGGGACCCAGGCCCGGGCCAGAAATGGTGACTGACTGTCCCAGGAGCCACTGAAAAGATGCCGTGCCTCAGGCAGGCTGGCATGAGACTTGCCCCACGGCCCTTGGGATATATCCCAGGGTCTGGCTGATAACTGTTTTCTATCAGACCCCTGCCTCTTTCTGTCTAGCCGTCATTAAAGAGCACCTAGTTCTTGCCAGACTGTGCTGTCTCTCTGGCCCACTCTATGTGGCCCTTAGGCCGCCCTTCCCCCTAAGCTGGAGACCCCCTGCAGGCCACCCTCACCTCTATGCTGGAGACTCCCTGCACCACATCGTGGTCTCAGGACTGCAGGCCTCCCTCGGAGGAAGCTTCTGGGTGAGGTGAACTTGGAAGTTCAGGGTCTCTGGCCTTTCCTGCCACTCCCTGCATTGCTTTCTGTGGCCTCTTGGAACCTGCCTTCCGCACTGAGCTCACAGCTCGTTGGGCCATGCTCCCCAAGTTCTGTCCCCCTGAGGGAAGGAGAGAGTCCTTGAAAGTTGGGCCCCTCGGGTTTCCCTGGGGCTCTGGGTCTAGGTTCGCAGCCTCCTCAGCTGGGCCTGGCCTGCGTGGTTTGCTGGTGACAGAGTTGCGTGGGTCCTATGTGTCAGACCATGTGGTCACCTTGAAAGTGGCCTCAATGTCACCTTCTCCAAGCATTTGGTCTCCAGCTCAGGGGGTCAAGACTGTCTCTCTTTCTGCCCTTCCCTGTCCTAGTGCTCCAGGCACCACCTTCATATGCTGTTGAGTCATGAACAGGAGTTGTGGGTAACAGTAACCCAGGCCATACTGTCAAAGAGCCATGGGGCCAGGCTCCACACAGACCTGAGAGCGCCATGTGCGCCACAGGCCACACTTGCCCATGACCTTGAGGGCTTTGGTGCCCCAAGAGGCCTGGGCCAGCTGCTTCACATGGGGGTGGGAAGTCCAAGCTGGCTCCCAGATGGGTCTCTTCAGGCCTTAAGTGAGGTCAAGTCATGCTCTCTAAGGGGCTTGCACTGCTCAAGGAGACAGCCTGGAATCTGCTTGGACCAGAGTCTTTCTTGTTTTGAGCATACCCAGCCCTGCCCTGGCCATGGTCTTGGGTTGTCCTGCATGGGTCCTTGCTGCCTTCGAGAGTGGTGTGTTCCTGGAGGTTTGCGTGGGGCCAGTTGCCTGCCTAGGCACCCACTAGTCTGCACTCAACTGTCAGTTCCTGCCAGTTTCCAGGGGGCCAAGTCCTGTAACTCACCAAGGGGGCTGGGACTGCACCAGGACCGCCCAGGGGGTCAAAGTATGGCCGTTGGTGCTTTTACCCCATAGGGAATAGGAGGGGTGGGCCACAGCAGAATGGAGGCAGACAGGTCTGAGTGGGTGGGAGATGCAGAGGGAGATGCTGTCAAGGCCACTTAAGGCCAAGCGCTGGCCACCCCTGAACACTGGCTGGTGTATGGGGTAAATAGGGAGGGGTAGGTAGGGTGTGGCTGAGATGTCTGGGCTGGGACTGTTCTGGCAAATGAAAGGGCACTCAAGGGGCCAAGGTCACTGATCTCAACCACAGGAATGGAGGGAGCAGAATATATGGAGAAAGGGTCAGTCTGAGGAAGTGGGATGGGGTCCAGGTCAGGGTAGGCTGTGCTGGGCCTGAGCCAGAGAGACACGTGCAGCCAGCCAACCCTGGAGGTGCTGGGCCCGGGGTGGGTCAGAGGGAGATGGTGGGGGCCTGGCTGTGGGCTGCGGCTTAGGTCTTCTTGCCCACAGGGCCTCGCCATGAGTCTGCCTGTGCCTGAGCACCAGGCCCTGCACCCCTGTGCTGGAGACCCCCACGCCGCAGGAGGGGTGGTTGGCTGAGTCCTAGAGAAAAAGACTCCTCACGGGGCACTCTTGATGCTTGTACACACTTTGTGGTTTATTTGGTGGTCAGTAATTAATGTCTTTGCTACTAAGTGGAAGAAAGCTAATAGAACGTAATCAAAATAGTGGTTTAATTGACGGATTTTACTTGTTCCTTGCACCTGTGCCTTCTTCAGCTCCTACTGCCTATTTAGTTTATGTGGGCGCGCACCACACACCACGCCCCCCGGGCCCTCCGCACCGCTAGGTGCTCGCTTTCCCCACCTCAGCTCCAGTGCCATGATGATCTTTTGCCTTGGAGGACTCGGCCAGCCTGTCCTCCATCCTGTCCTCGTTCTCGGGCACCACCAGCAGCCGGTGCTGGGTTTTGGCCCCCAGCTTATGGTCCGGCCGGTGCTCAGGCCGCGAACCCGGCCGGGTGTCCAGTTTGCATTCGGCTCGGTACTTGCCCTCACCCTCCCTCTTGAAGGAGGCCGAAGACATGGCTTTGGGCTTGGGGGGCTGCAGCCAGGAGTGGCTGAGGATCTCGTCAATGTGCAGCCGCCGGTTGACGTCCGGCTGCAGGATGCGGTAGATGAGGTCCTTGCACTCGCCAGTCAGGTTCTTGGAGCGGGGGAAGTCCACGCGGTGCTCCTTCTGGATGCGCAGCATCTTCTTGATGTCGGAGTCGTCATAGGGCATGGAGCCGCAGACCATGATGTAGAGGATCACGCCCAGGCTCCAGATGTCATATACCTTGGGCTGGTAGGGGATGCCCTGTAGCACTTCGGGGGCCGCGTACGCCGCTGACCCACAGAAGGTCTTGCTGAGGATGATGCGACCGCTGCCATCCCGCAGGCAGCGCTTGGAGAAGCCGAAGTCGGACAGCTTGATGTTGAAGTCCTTGTCGAGGAGAAGGTTCTCGCACTTGAGATCTCGGTGGACGACGTCCAGGTCGTGGCAGTACTTGACGGCTGAGGAGAGCTGGCGGAACATCTTACGAGCCACGTCCTCGTGCAGGGCTCCCCGACACTTGATGAACTCAAGGAGGTCGCCCTGGACCCCGAGCTCCATGACGATATAGATGCGCCCATCAGAGGTCTCAAAGATCTCGTAGGTCTTGATGATGGAGCGGTGGTTGACGGTTGCCAGGATGTCCATCTCCCGAGGAAGGAATCTCTCCACGAAGTCAGTGGGCGTCTTCTTGCGGTCAATGATCTTGACTGCCACATTGAACTTGAGGCGCTCAGAGTAGGCGGATTTGACTTTCGCATACG
This sequence comes from Martes martes, assembly GCF_963455335.1. Taxonomy (NCBI): domain Eukaryota; kingdom Metazoa; phylum Chordata; class Mammalia; order Carnivora; family Mustelidae; genus Martes; species Martes martes. Next base: position 63,038,725 of record NC_137901.1, read on the forward strand.
ACCCCTTGCCAAGATTGATGCCCACGATGTAACCCTTCTTCCTTAGGACCGCGGCATCATCCATGGTGCCAGGAGCGGCTGGCGGCACTGCGCTCTACATCCCCTCCCCCCGTGGGCCAGCGGGCATTGTCCTCATTTACACTGTGGGGAGCCGTCTGGCTGGGCTGGGCCTGGACTTGGAGGGGTGGAACGCTCAGCATTGTCCCCGCGTGACTTCAGCATGTGAAGTCATAAAGCCAGCCTGCCGGGAGTAGGGACTGAGCTGGGGGAACCGGGGCCCCTGGAACCCTGGAAGCCAGGTTGGCCTACCAGGAGTGCCCACTCCCCGCCTGCTAGAAGGAAGGTGGCACCCAGGACTGCGGTAACTCTCCCTGCTCCTCCTCCTCGCTGTGGTTTCCTTGTCATGAGTCAGGCCCAAGGAAGGGCCACTCAGGTCAAGCCAGAGTAATGGCCCCATGCCCATTTCCTTCTCCTTTCTGTGTGGACTGACCCTGCATTGGATCATGTCCCACTAGGGCTAATGGCCCGCAGCTGCTTTGGAGGGTGAAGAAAACCCTCTCTAGGACTTGTGTCCTTGGAACTGGTAGTGCCTGAGAGGAATGGCGCTGGTCTGGCCAGCCTTGTGCATGAGAGCAGCTCCTATTCGGGGCGGAAGGCTGGGCAGAGGAGTGCCACTGTGGCAGGCAGGGTGTGTGTGGGCTGGGAGGGCCAGCAGGGCCCTGGGCCCTAGACTGGCAGATGCATGTTCCAAGGGCTGGGGCCTGCCTGGAGGCCAGGCCAGGCCTCAGTCAGGCCAGGGACTTGAGGGGCCAGGCCTCACCTCAGTGGTGAGGCATCCAGGCAGGGGAGAGCCTGGGAGAGGTGATGGCTTGTTCTGAGAATTGCTCAGTCTTACTGTGTGGAGGGAGGGTGGAGGAGAAGGGAAGTGGCGAGCAGCCATTTCAGGGGGCCGGAAGAGCCAGGATCCAAGTCACATTTTAAGATGGTCCTTGGCAGAGTGTCCAGAGAATGGGCTTCAGAGGGAGTGGAGGCCAGTGCCTTTGACCACACAAGAGGAGGCTGGCCCAGGGTGGACCTGCAGGGACTGAGCGTCAGAGGGAGACAGAAGGTCTGGTGCGCTGACCCCTGAGTGGGCAGGGCCTTGGACAGAGCTTTGGTGCTGGGGGTCCTCCTAAGAGCAGGCTTGGGGTTGGGGCGGCAGGGTGGGGGGGCGCGGAGGTCCTGAATTATGTCATTCAGGACCTTTGTGAGGAGCGGGCATGTGGCCTGGTGGACCTCTGGGATTTACATCTCTCAAGCTATCTTTTGCACCAGAAAGCAACGAAAACCCTTTTGTTTTTGCTTTGGGGAATGTGGCATCTTGAATGTGTCTCCTTAGGTGCTTGGGAAGCCCTGCCGCTCCTTTGTTCTCCTTCACAGGCATCCTGTGGCCACACGTGGGCACGCCATGTGCTATGTGTTCAGGGGAGAGGGGGAGGAGGAGGAGGCCTGCCTCTGTGTGGGTGGTCGGGAGAGGAGGGGATGGAGGGGCCAGTGTGCAGAGGATCTGTAGGGCCCCACCAGGTTGATGAGGGGCAGGACATGCCAGGCAGACACGCAGACCCACCTGGGGCACACGGGGAGCTCCCTGCATCTGGAGGTTCATGTGGAAGCTCTCCAGGGCGGGGTGGCCGGTGTCCAGCCCCCCAGCAGCCACAGCCTCCCTGAGGCCTGCTCCCTGCTCTCTGGGGCTTCTGTTGCAGTGCCTTTGGCTTGATGCTTGCTCTCTCCTGGGATGTCTTTGGCAACAATGCCCAGAACCTTTGCCTCCTGGGAGGGGCTGGCTAGGAGGACTTGCAGGCCAGGACCCAGGAGCATGACAGTCTCCTCGGCCCTTCTTCTGCACTCCCGAATATTCTATCTGGGGCACCCCCTGCATGTCGGCCTTTTTAGCTGACTCTGCTGACCCACCCGTTTTCCCCTTTTTTTGTGGATTCTGCTTCCTCATATTCTGCCCTTGCCCAGGGCCGTGTGACTTCTTTGGCTCCCGGGGCCTGGGGGAGGGGTAGATAGGAGCTGAGCCTCGGGGGCTGGGAGCAGGTGGCTTCACCCAGCACACGTACACCGAGGCAGGCCCTGCTGGTGGGTTCCGGCGGGGAAGTGTTTCACTGGACCTGCGACCTCCAGGGGCTACTCTCAGCTTGTAGCCCTGTGCGTGGGAGAACTGGGGACTCTGGCAAGGCCAATTCCCTCTGAGTTTCAGTTTCCTCCATTTCTCCACTCACCCTATAGGTATTTGAGGGTTGGTTCCAGATGCTGCAATTCGCTGATGAACTAGACAGGACCCATGCCTTCCTGAAGCCCAGAGGACAGGGAGCTTCCATGTCACACCAACAGCTCAAATGCCCAGTGATGGCAACCTTTGGCACGGGAACACGGGGCTGTGAGGGAAAAACTGGGACTGGATTTAGGGAGGCTGGGAGGGCTGAGGTCTGAGGAGTTTGCTACATGGAGGGGGACGAGGACCTGCTAGAGCTCATGATGGCTTGAAAGGACACAGAGTGGTGGGAATGTGCAGGGACATGAGGGAGCCCTGCAGACCCTAGAGGCTATGGTGGGGGTCTTGATCCTAAAGCCTTAGGGAGGGTCACCGAAGGGGTCTGAGCCAGGGCTGACCCTGGGAGTGGCCTGGAACATGAGGCCACCTGGGGAGGAGTGGGCTTCAGTCACCTGGGCCAACACTCTGTGCTGTGTGATCTCAGGCAGTTGCCCACCCTCTCTGAGCCGTCTCTCTACTTGTAAAGCACACAGTAGATGCTCCTTTGTGGGGTTCCTCCTGCCCAGGCTTGTGTTCTGGCTAGGCTGTAGTGAGTTGCTCCCAGGCCCTCTTGCTGCTCATTGCCCACCACCCTGATGACCACAACAAGCCACAGATGACCAGGGCAAGGAGGTTCACAAGCTTGTCCTCAGGATGTCCTCACTCCAGCTAACCCTGTGTGCTCTGGAATTTTACTCTGCCACTGGATAATCTGCTTGATGCTGGGTTCCTGGGGTCTCTGGGGGGAAATTGGGTGGCTCCCCCAGTATTGCCCAGGGCCGGTTCTGCTCCTGGACCTCAGCACTCACAGGCCTGCCCCAGAGAAGCTTAGAGTGATGGGCTGCCAAGCTCAGAAGGCTTTGTGGAGGCCACCGCCCCTCGGCTAATCCTGGAGACATGGGTAAGATCTGCAGGGAAGCATCTACAAACACGATTATGGGACGTGTATGTGGAGGTGTGGGGATGAGGGAGGGGGGTGGGAGGTCAGGAGGAGGCCAGACCCGGGATGCCAAGGCCAGGCACTGGGATCCTTCCTGAGGGCCGTGGGATCTGGACTGTGCGCAGGAGGGAGGCGCTGGCCACTGGGGGAATCATGGGGCGGGTAGAGGCCTGGGAGATCGCTGTGCTGTGGGTTCATGACAGACACCCAGGAGCACGGAGATGGGAAGACATAGAATGTATGACAGAGGCTGTGGGGAGGGTGGGAGCCAAGCAGAGATGGGGAGTGGATGTGCACCAGGGCGCAAAGAGAGTGGAGCCAGGGCACTCCCTGGACCCCGCTTCTCCTGGGGCCTGGGGTTGGGAACTTTCCGAGTCACCAACACGGGCAGAGGGTGGGTAAGTCTGAAGGCATTTGTCCTCTTGGTATGTCAAATCTGCAGGTCCACATGAGGTTGTCCAGAGTGAGTGCTGAGGAGGAAGAGAAAGGGGCTGCCACAGCTGAGGTGAGGGGGAACAGCCTGGGAATGACAGGGGTGGGCCGCGCAGGGCACAGCAGCCTGAGATGCTAAAGGCAGGGCTGCTCCCTCTAAAGGACACTGATGGCAGCAGGGCACAGGCATACATTGTGAGCACACCTGTCCTCTCTCCTTGCCAATGTCCGCTTAGCCACTCTGGCATGGAGCATCACTGCTGGGGACAGACTGGGACCTGAAGGGAGGGGGATGTGGCCAAGACCACGCAGTGACTGTGGGACACATAGGCTGGGTGGGGCTGGGCCATCCTGAAGCCCCTCCCCTAACTAGCGCCACTTCTGGGGTCGGGGGTGGGCCGCAGATATGACCACGGGCAGGATGACTCAGGAGGTGTCCAGAACTGGGTGCTGGCTGGCCATGGGGGAGCCCTGGTGGACAGAATGAAAGAAATGAGTTGCCTACCAGGGTAGGGAGCCCAAGAGGGGCTGAGAGGCTGGTCTACTGGCCTCCTGCAGGCCGCCTCCCCACCGGCAGCCTTGGGGAGGCAGTGGCACTGAGATGTTGAGGGCCCAGATCCTCAGCCCCAGCTCCAGAGGAGCCCCTGTCTCCTGCCCCTCTGCTGCAGGCAGCCCCCTTTCCCCCTTGCCCTTCTTGGTCCTATCCTCTCCGTGCCCCCTTCTGCTCCCCAGCACCACACTCATGGCCTCCCTCTTGAAAGAGCATCTTCCTTGCTCAGCTTTCTGCTCTGGTCCAGGGCCTGAGGTCACAGTCAGGCTGGGCACACGGGGATGTATCTTCCCAAACTAGAGGTGAAATGAGGTGCCATCCGATCCGAGAGTGGGGAGCCGGAGTTTGGGAACGTGGGGGGTGCAGGATCCTCTCCTTGGATAACCACAGTCAGCTAGGGAAAAGACATTCACCTTGGGGTCTGCACTAATATAGTGATTTATTGCTCCTTTAGCCATGTGGGTTACCAAGTTCAAAGAGGGGGAGAAGAAATTGACGAAAATAGTGGCTCATCCAGGACAATCTTCCTTCTCTGCCTTGTCCCTTGGTTTCTCTGGAGCTCAGGCTTAAAGCCATGAACTCTGCTTCATTCCCGGCTGGCCCCCTGGGCCAAGAGAGGCTCGCTAGGTGTGTGTCTGTGAGGGCTGTGGGAGGGCCTCTTCCTCTGTCACCCTGCCGGGCAGCTCTCCGTTAAGGCCCATGGTGTCCGACTGCCTTGACACTGGCACTTGCAAAGTCTCCTCCTCGTTGGGTTTTGGCTCGGACTGTGTCTCGGGCCCTGCCTCCTCCCGGGGCTCCAGCTTGGTGGCAGACTTTTTGTCAGGGGTCTCAGGGGTCCGCGAGGGCTCAGCACCCCGGGAGCTCTCCCCTTCCTTGTGGATGGCTGCAGAGGACAGGCCCCGCGCCTTGGGCTGCACCCAACAGTGGCTGAGGATCTCGTCGATGTGCAGCCGCCGGTTGACATCTGGCTGTAGCATGCGGTAGATGAGGTCCTTGCACTCGCCGGTCAGGTGCTTGGAGCGGGGGAAGTTGACGCGGTGCTCCTTTTGGATGCGCAGCATCTTCTTGATGTTGGAGTCATCATAGGGCATGGAGCCGCAGACCATGATGTAGAGGATCACGCCCAGGCTCCAGATGTCATATACCTTGGGCTGGTAGGGGATGCCCTGTAGCACTTCGGGGGCCGCGTACGCCGCTGACCCACAGAAGGTCTTGCTGAGGATGATGCAGCCGCTGTCATCCCGCAGGCAGCGCTTGGAGAAGCCGAAGTCGGACAGCTTGATGTTGAAGTCCTTGTCGAGGAGAAGGTTCTCGCACTTGAGATCTCGGTGGACGACGTCCAGGTCATGGCAGTACTTGATGGCCGAGGAGAGCTGGTGGAACTTCTTGCGAGCATCGTCCTCATGCAGGGCTCCCCGGGTTTTGATGAACTCCAGGAGGTCACCCTGGACCCCAAGCTCCATGACGATGTAGACCTTGCCATCCGATGTCTCGAAGATCTCATAGGTCTTGACAATGGAGCGGTGGTTTAGCATGGCCAGAATCTCAATCTCCCGGGGAAGGAATTTCTCCAAGAAGTCCGTGGGGGCTTTCTTGCGGTCGATGATCTTAACCGCCACGTTGAACTTCAGGCGCTCAGAGTAAGCGGATTTGACTTTTGCGTACGAGCCCTCTCCCAAATTTATCCCCATGATGTAGCCTCGTCGTTTGAGGACGGCAGCGTCATCCATGGTGCCGGGAGCGCCCAGTGCCTCTGAGGCTGCCCTCTACATCCCTGCGGGACATGGGCCAGCTGCGTCCTCATTTACACTGTGGACAGAGAGTCCTCTGGGCTGGCCGAGCCTGCTGTCCCTGCCTCCTAGAGGCCAAGACTCTGGGGTGGAACGTTCAGCATTGTCCCCCAGGTGACTTCAGTGGGTGAAGTCATAAAGGAGGAGTGCCCTGGGGGAATGAGGCTCTGGCCTTAGCCACTTGGACTTGGAACCCTGGAAGGCCAGCCAGGGGGCTGGAGCGGACCAAAGGCCAGCGGAGAGTGGCCTTGCGCTTGGCTGAGACCTGAGGTAGGCGGGGGCTGTGGGGAACACATTGGTCTGCCGGTGCTTCCAAACGAGGAGCCAGGCCTCCTTGTGGAGTTGATTATTATAACATGGGGCATCTCAGGAAATCTGGGCTGGATGGTCATTCTGAGTCCCAGCAGGAAACATACTCAAGCTGGGGCAGTCTGAGGACAGTTTAATGAAGTCATCTTATTTACAAAGATGGGAGTGGAGTTAACAGTAGGGTACCCTAAGGGTAGTTACAGACCCCTGGAAGAAGGGAAGGTTGGTCACTGGAAACTGGGAAGAGTGTAGAGGCAGTGACTCCACAGGGAGGGAGCTGGGGCAAAATATCCCTGACCTCTTTTCCCTTCCTTCAGCCCTAGAGGTCCTTGGTGGTGTCTACACAGGCAGTCTGCAGGCTGTGCAGGAGAGCCAAAGGTAGAAGTGTTTCAGGAGGGGCAAAGACTCTTGGCCCAGCGTGACTGCAATTTTGGAAGCCAGGGCTTTTCCTTCTCCCCGCACGGTTGGGCTGGACTTCTCGAGTTTCTCCCTCCCCATCTGAACCTTTGCTGGCCTGCTTCTCTAACAGTGGCTCTGCAAGGGGACAGCTGGCGGAGATATCTGCTCTTAGCTGTGACTTCCCTCCCTGGGGTCTGCCCAGCCTGTAACCTTGGCTGGGCTCCCTGGGCACATTGAAGGTTGGGCCTGGGTCTCTCTGAGTGTAGCAGCTGCTCCTGGGAATGCTCCATGAGGACAATGCAAATAGCCAGGGCAGTGTTGGACAGGGACCACTGTTTCTGCTAGTAGGGGGGCCCCCTCTGCTGTGATAGGCCCTTTGTCTAGCACCTGCCACAGGGCACGCCTGGAGGGAGCAGGAGCAGGCAGGTCTGGCCTAGCCTTGGGTTTTATCTTGGCCATCTCCACTCAGCGGGAGTGGGTACCTCTCTCAGGGACCCTGAGGGTCATAGCCTGGAATCCTGGGACATTCAGGAGGATTATGCCTTGAAGGGACTTGGGAGGACTGCTCCTGGGGAGTAAGTTGGTGGGGTGAGAGGTGGGCCAAGCTAAAATGGGTCCCCCCCCTTTTCTCTCCTCCCAACTTCACCTTCTTCCCCAGCCTTGACATCCTGTACTAGGCCTTGTCTGTGTGGCTGGTGGTCCTTCCACTGGACAGCTTGCTCCTCTCCTAGTGGGACACTCCATCTGCTGTGTTCTCTTCCACAGACAATCTGTTCCCTGACAGGTGTGAGGCCAGCACTGGGAGCATGGTCTCTGGAGCCTTTCCTCCTTGCAGATGTGGCCTGCTGTGACAGCAGCTGTGCCCAACATTCCTTCCCCCTCCTCCCACATTGTGTAGGCAGGGCTCTTCCTTCAGAGGCCAGCTTTGCTCCCGAGTCTAAGATCTGGGTTTCCCTGTCAGCTCTTCTTGTACGAAACTCCTTTAAGCTATTTCCTTTCCAGTAGTGTGTGCTGGTGAAGCCACACCTGCCTGTTCCTTGCAGTGTGGATCCTCCATTCCCCCATCTTCCCACTTCCTCAAAGCTTGTCTGGGTTCGTCCCGTTTTCCTCGTCCCTTTTTCGCAACGGTTCGGCCTTTAGAGGACCACTTAAGGGAGCACTCTTGGGCCGCTGACTGGACGTGACTCTGCAGGTATGCAAGGTGTGACGACCCCTCGTGCCCCAGGGTCCTGCTTCACCCTGTCCACCTCGGTTCCCTATCCCTCTCCTCTTCCTTCACGCTCCGCCCCCCCGGGCTGCTCCCCGTCTCTCCGCGCCCCGCCCCTTTCTGTATCTGTCTTCTTGGCCTGGTTACCCCTCCCCCACCTCCCCTGCCCTGCGCGTCCTGCCCTGGGATCCCGGCCCTCAGTAGGCCCTACCGCCCAGGCTCCACCCCCGAGTCCCACCTCTCCGCTTAACCAATGGCACACTTAACTCCTTATAGTCCCGCCGGGCACGCCTCTCAGTCCCCGCCCCCCGCCGTCCCAGCCTCGGGCCTCGCCCCTTTCGGGTACAGCTGCCCAGGCTCCGCCCTGCGCCCGGCCAGGAGTCCATACGCATTGGGAGCGTGCAGGCCCCGCCCCCCGCCTCGGCACTCATTGGCCGGCGCCGGCGGCGCGGGCGGGGGGCGGTGCGGAGCTGAGCAGGACGGCCGCCATCTTGCGCGGAGCCGGAGTCGGAACGCGAGACTGAGGCCGAGAGTGCGCGGGAGCCCGCGGCCCATTTTAGCCGCGGCTTAGTCGGAGCCTTTTCCCGCCGCCCTTCCGCGCCCGGCCCCTAACCCTCAGCCCGGCCCGGTCCCCTGACCCTCATCCCGGCACGGTCCCCTGACCCTCAGTCCGGCCCGGTCCGGCCTCCCCGCGGGGTCACGCGGCCGCCCCGGGGACGATGAACGGAGGATAAATGGTGCCCAAGGCAGACAGCGGTGCCTTCTTGCTGCTCTTCCTGCTCGTGCTCACCGTCACCGAGCCGCTGCGGCCAGGTGCGCGGCGCGGTGGGCGCGGCGCGGTGGGGGCGGTGTGTGGGGGCGGGGCGGGGCAGGGCGGGCAATGTTCGGGGCCCGGGTCGCCCGGGAAGTCCCTCCACCCCGCGGGGCCGAGCCCCAGGAGGGCGCCGGCGAGGCCTGCCGCGAGCCGCCGCGCCCCCTGCCCGGGACCGTGCCCCTCGCCCGGGACTGTGCCGAGAGTTTACCTGGGCTCAGGGCGCCTCGTACATCATTGGAACTTTGTTCTCGAGGGATGTTACCTTTGGATCCGTGTTCCGTGGAGCGCTGCGTGCTTTGAGAATGACGGAAGCGAGAGTGATGTGCGTGGCCCGACCTAACTTCTAGGGCCTGGGAGTTCTCTGGCCAAGGAGCTGCGCCCCTGGGGCGCTCCCACCTTGCGCAGCGGCTGGGGTCAGGCTGGAGTTCGGGGGTCGAGAGAGCAGCTCGTGGAAGCACCTGGTTTCCCACGTTTTCCCTCAGCAGTGGTTTGGTGCCCGCGTCTCGGCCCTGGAAGCTCCTCGGCTGCAAAGCGGTAGCCGCGTTGCTTATTGTCACTCAGTGAGGTGTTGCAGTTGAGAACTACTCAGCTCAGAGACTGGCCCACCGTGGTACTAGGAGTCCGCCAAGCATCGCACGCAGGAAGCAAGCTTCCTGGGGCAGAGACTGGTGCTGCGGCTGGGTTTCCGCCGTCGGAGCCTGGACATTGCCAGGCACTTAGGAGTGTTCCTTCAATGTGATAATTAAATGCTTCTGGAACTCCCCTCGGAGCTTGTGTTTTCATAAGTAAGCTTGTGATCGGGAATCAGCACCATGGCCACTGGAAAGTCCGGGATAATTTCTATTTCTACCTGTTCTTGTGTACCCCCTCCTGCATGGCACAACAAAAAAATCAAATCCCCATGTGCAGGGCGGATTTATCCGTCAGGCACAGGAGGCCTGGTGCTGGGGACCCGCAGTGAATGCTTTTAGTGGTCTCCTTTTAAAATCAGCGAGGAAAAACCCCTGACCTTTTAGGTCAAAGAAAATGTTATGATATACACATACAGATTTATTGTCTTTATACCGATGCATTTGAAAGTATGATTCTTAATATTATCTTTTATGGAGGAAGGGGCCCATGAAAAGCAGAAATGTCCAGGGCCATTGTCTGTGAGCTCTGTCCGGTCTCTCTATTAAAGGCTGGCTGGGGGACACAGTGGTTTGCCACTCTCCATAATACCTCAGCGAGGGCTCTTAACCGCAGATATGACACACCTCTCTGCCTTTGTCATCCTTACAGAGTGCTGTCTTCTCCCCAGTATTTACTTGGTGGCCAAGGCCCTGGGCCCATACTCAACCTGGAGTCACTCCTGTGATGCTTCTCTGGGCTCCCTGTAGAGCTGGTTGCTCGCTGCTTCTGATGGTTCTTTGCGCAGCAGGGTGACTGGTTGTGGGGTAGCCTTAGTGGGAATGGAAGCAAAAAAGGCCTGTGTTTGGAGTATTGGAGTATTGAATGGGCTCTTGAGGACGAGAGCCTATGGATTTATGGCTTGTTGTGATTAAAATCTTTAGAAAACATGTCTGCATCTGTAGAGAGGTGGGAGGGACATCGTTCTGTTCTGGCTCTTGGGTCCCAGTTTTGCCTCTCAGTCCCTCAGGTGGACTCTGTGGGACCAAGCCACACATCATGCTTGTGTTCCTTGGGGTGCCTCTGGTTCCAGGTCCAGCATTTCCTGCCTGGATGATAGAGGTGACTGATGTCCTCAGCTCCCTTTCCTTTGCTGTCCATGTATCCTGCCAACTGGCCCGCAACAGTTCAAAAAGTTTTCAGATGCTCACTGTCTGCCTGCCACTGGGGATGCTCAAATGAACTGAATGAACCCCTTTCTCTAGAGTGCCCTTGAGGTATGGCAGCAGAAACTAGATGTAAATCAGATCTTCGGGTATGGGGGCTTAGAGGCAGGCAGCAGAGGTGGTGGACCAGTCATTTGTAGCAGGGGAGGGCTTCCTAGGAGACCTCGTATTGAGGTCTGAGTTGGGGAAGGGAGGAAGCAAAGTTATCCTTAGCATTCCATGACTTTTCAGATCAGAACTTTGCAGTGGCTCCTGGTGGTATCTTGAGCTGCTCTGCGAAATCCCGGGGACTCCAACTGGTTCCCTGATTTTGGCTGAGCAGCAAGGGCAGGTCTCACTTGGGGTCAGATGTTCTCCTTGGGTGCTTGTATGTGCTCTTTGTCCTTCCAGGCAGAGGTCTGCTGGCTGGTTCTTGTGAAGGAGACTTTCCCTGGTCTTAATGTGCATTCTTTCTGTAGGAGTCCCAGCTTTGACCTGTACTTGGGTGTGAGGAGGGCATCAGGCAGAACCTGCTTCCCAGGAGGGAGGGAGTCCTTGAGGACCAGGGCCCAGCCAGCTTTGGCTCTTTACTGGTATAGGCCGGGGTGTGAGGCTTTTCATAGAGTGGGGGCAACAGAGCTTTTGGCAAAGTTTCTTAATGCGTGTTTGATCTAGGTTGATTGAGGATGTGTTACATGCCATGTGCTGTTCTGATGTGTATGGACATGTGCATTGCTTACCTCTCTGGTGGTTCCTGTGAGGTAAGATGACTGCTATTAGCCCCATTTTAAGGACGGGGAAACAATCACAGAGAGTTCACGAAACTAAGTGGCTGAGATGAGATTTCAGCCCAGATGTCTGGCCTGTGTTCCCATCACGTGCCTTTGGCTGTGGCTCTGTCTACCCCAGCTGTGTGTGTCCTGCACTGGCCATCCTTAACCCCAGCTGTGGAACTCCGGGCCACATCTTTTCCCATGACAGACCCAGTGGTTCTCCAGGTGAGGGCGCAGACCCTTTTTTATCTAAATATTCTGATCTAAGGGATAGAACTAGCCATCCCGTCAAATCCCTTTCATGGTTAGCCGTTAACGACCAGTGGTGGTGTGTGTTTATCTCCCTCCTGGGGCTGTGGTGAGACCTCTGCTTAGGGGCAACAAGCATGGAGGGGCTTCTGAGGAGCCAGTGGCGGTGGTATCTTCTCGTTGTCTCTTTCTCTATGTATGCAGGTAATGCAGCAGTAATTGCTGATTCAGAAAGTGTTTTTCTAGCTTCAATTATGATGGAAAATCATGCCATGGTGTTAGCCACAGTTCAGTCTAGGGTGACCCCACCATACATAGCTGAGAAAACATTTGCCGCCTCCAAGTGAGCTCTGTCCCAGCTCTCTAAAAAGGCTTGTGTTCAGTGAGGCTGCCTGATGAGGTGGTGGGACTGGAAGCTGTCTTCTTTTTGCTATTGGGAAAGCTGGCTGGGAGAGGCGAATGACTTGCGTAAGGTCGCACAGCTGGGATTCAAAACCAGGTGAGTTGGTTCCGAGTTAAGGGTTCTTTCCCCTTTGCCATTAGGGACCCAGAGGGGCCTGCTCTCTGTGCTGAACTAGGAAATTGTCAGTGAACTGACTTGTGGCTGCAGCACCTTGCTTCTGGAGCAGCACTTGAGTTAATGGATAGGAGAGTGTGGCGGTTTTAGAAGCACATGTGGCTGAAGCTCATAGGAGTAGCTGGGAAGTTGAACCTGCACCTGGGCTTGCCAGGTGCCTTCCGAGTTCTGAGCTCTTTCCTTCACAGCCTGCCTTCCTGTAACACTGTAGAACTCGCTCTGCTGGCAGATTGTGCTTTTAGCTTAATGATTTCATTCTTTTTAGTTGGAATGTAGGGTTAACACACTTTCCAACCTCACTAGCTAGCTAATGAATTGTCTTTTTTTTTTTTAATATATAAAGAAAACTTGGAAATAATTTCAAAATTAAAGAAAAGTTGCAGGAATAAAACTCATGCAAAGAACACCTGCATATCCTCAGACTTACCTGTTGTTAGCATTGTAGCTGACCTGTCCTATCCCTCATGTGTGCACATAATTTATCTTTTGAACAGTTTGAGAGTAAGTGGGCCTTTCCCCTTGCACACTTTGGCTACTGCAGAGACCAGGAAGAAGCTCCTGGCACTTGGCAGCCCTGGGAGATGAATGGTGACGCCTCCCCACAGCCTTGTAACCAGCCCTCACCACAACCTGCTGTGTACTGGGCACTGTCGCCAGCTCCCACCTGCTGTGTGCTGGGCACCGTCACCACCGGAAAGTATTGAGGGCACAGGAAGCACTGTGGTTAAAGCTCCGGTTGGCCCAGGTGGCAGGGAGTCAGGTCATTGTTTCAGTTGGCCGTTCCAGTCTTTGGAACAGAAAATGTGCTGCTGTCCCACACTTCGCCAGAGAGGTCTGTACCTCCTTGCCGCTGTTCCTCTGGCCCAGATTGCTCTTGCCTGCAACCTTCCTTGGTCCTGCTTCCTAGGCCATCTCACCAGGACTTACCTCACCGCTTCCCTCCCCTGGGCAGTTTGGCAGCACTGAGGCTTGTCCTCCTCTTAGCCATCATGGCAGGTGATCTAGTTCTCAGTTCTCCCTGCTGGGTGATCTCTTACCTCTGTTCCTCTGCCTGCCTTGGTGCTTGGCGTAGGGAAATATTGGTAGTCTCTTGACTCTGAGTGGAATGTATCAGTGACAGCATGTGAGACTAGTAGACAGCAAGGGACTGGTGAAATGTCTTTTGTCCACTGCCAGATTGTTCCCTTCATCCCATGTGCTTTTGTATTTGGGGTGCTGAGGAGTTGGTGAATTGTCCCTTCCTCTTCGAGTCTACAGAGTGGGTCAGTCATCCGGAGAACCAATTTTGGGCCAACACTTTGCCAGAATGGTGGGTGGGCCCTAAGTATGGTTATTCCATGCTAGCTGTATTTTTGTTTCTGGTGTGATTTACCAGTTGACTCGGGGTGTTTAGTGAAAGTCAGTCACATTTTGTCCTGCTGCTCCAAGCTGGGCTATGTGTTGCATCCGCGTGGACATGGTTGCCTTGACAGGGCAAGTCCAGGGGAGGGTGAATAGCCTGTGGGGCATGGTTGGAGCGTCGTGAGCTGCAGACCCAGAATGTCCTGGGGCTTCTGGGCATCGACCTGGGAGGCAGGAAAGCCCAGGTCTGATGTTGCTTCACACAGGCTGTTTGGAAAAGGAATGACTGTGGTTTAGAACACAGTGAGTCCAGTGTGGTGGGTTAAGAGCATGGACCCTAGAGCTACATGGCTGGGCGTCAGGGCGCTGTGTGCTGCCCACTCTGTGACTGTGCTGAGCCTCAATTTCCTCATCTGTAACGCAGACATAATAGAACATACTGGAGAGAGATGCTGTGAGAATTAAAATCAATGTGTATAGAGCTGTTAACACATCTGACAAAAAGGCCATTCATGTTAACTCCGAATAGACTTTAGAGAGTGTAGGGACTCCCTGCCCGCCTCCCCCCCAAAAGTCTGGGTGCATGGGCGTGTGGGCATAAGGGCATGTTTCTTGGGAGAGAGCCCCCACCTGGGAGGCAGCAGAGCGAAGTGGCTTTGAGCACTGTCTGACACACAGTGAGCGCTAAATGAGTCTAGCCATTCCCATGGTATGAGAGGGGGTGTATGTGGCTTCCTAGAGCCCCCAAAACAGCCGCAGTGCTTTGGACAGGGCTAGGCTTGTTCATACTGACACGTTTTACTCTTTGTCACGTTCATGTTGTGTCCCCTGGGCCTAGTTTGGCACAGAGTGGGCACTCAGAAATCAGTTATTGAACAAATGCACAAATGGCTATTTATATTTTGACATAAAGAGCAGCAGCTCCCTTAGCCAGCGGGCCTCGCAGCTGCCCCTGGGGGGTGGTGAGGATGAGGGCCTTGGGCTGCCTGCAAGAACGCCTTTGGTGGACCCATGTGTTGGGGGGGAGTGCTGCATAGCCAGCTGGCCTGGGCCTCACGCTGGGGGGAGCTTGCTCCTGTGGGGGTGAGCTGGGCGGCGAGGTGAGAGTGGGTGAAGACTTCCTCATGGATCCTCATTGACGTTCAGCAGCCACCCATCCTGGGGTGGGGGTGGGCGTTGGGCAGCAAGGCTTTGGGGTGGGTGGGTGGGGCTTCCTCTCTGATGGATTTGCTGGGCACAGAGGCTTGGGAACCAACTTCCCCCTGCAGGAGGACATGGCTTGCCCTTCCCTGGGCCATTGCACAGCACAAATCTTGTTTGAGAGCTGGTGGGTGCAAGAACTGTCATACTTGCCTTTTGGCTTTCTCTGCCTTCTCTGTTTGGTGTGGCCTTTGTTTCAGCCAGCTTGTCCTGGTCATTGTCCCTAGTCTGTGCCCCTGCTCCCTCCAGTCTCTCTCTGTAGGCTGTCTTCCAGATCCCTCGAAGCCAGCCATCAGTTTGATCACCTTGTTGTCTGCCTGCCTGCCTGCCCTCAGCTGTTGACTACTCTGTGTTGGACAGGACAGGGCTGAGAGCAGAGCCCTGGACTAACAGAGCCTTCAGGTGTCCACCCTATTCTTCCCTGTCTTGGAAGCTTTGTTTCCACAAGACCTTCCATAGGAGTTTATGGCTGTGGAGAGGATTGCTTGGGGCTCCCTGAGGCGCTGGATAAGGGGCAAGAGCCACTGCAGAGGGCATCCCAAGAGGATCAGCTGGGAGATGGGAGGTTCCAGGACCTTCATTGCTTAGATTGACATCAGGTCCTCTGATGCAGAGGCCTTTCTTTCTTTCTTTTTTTTTTTTTTTAAGATTTTATTTACTCATATGACAGAGATCACAAGTAGGCAGAGGCAGGCAGAGAGATAGGGGAAAGCAGGCTCCCTGCTGAGCAGAGAGCCGGATGCGGGGCTCCATCCCAGGACCTGGAGACCATGACCTGAGCCTAAGGCAGAGGCTTAACCCACTGAGCCACCCAGGCGCCCCATGCAGAGGCCTTTTGAGTGCTACTGGCTGCTTCCTAGGGTCTCTGGGTCTGTTGATTTATCCCTGGCTTTGTGATCTTACAGGGCAGAGTGAGAGGCCTGGAAGTACCTGAAAGGGATGAGGTTCATTTAGGGCCAAGGCAGGCTTGTGCTGCAACCCTCAGTGATTTGTGGGCCACTCCTTCAGATGCTCCCTCCACCCCATTAGTGCGGGTGGGATGCACGTACAGAATGAGCCACAGTGAAAGCCCGGGACAGTTTGGAAAAATGATGTTGATTTTCTTTTTAATGTTTACAGAAATTTCATACATGGACTATTATACAAATGGAATTCTACTTATTATATAATTTCTTGAGTTTTTCAGTGGACAGTGTTCTGGAGATCTTTGTAGGCTAGCACACGTAGCTGTACTTTTTTTTTTAACAAGATTTTGTGAGAACTTTCCTCAGTCTTATTTTGTTTTGTCTGTAGGGTCTGGTTCTTGGAGAGGCCTCTTAACCTAAACTTTTCATCAACCAGAAGCTTTAGTTTAGTGAGATTCACAATTAGAGGTGGCATGGCTGATAGGCTGGGGTTCCTCACTCCTAAAATACATAGGCAGTACTTCCAGGGCTGTTCCCAGAACCTCATGTCTTTGTCTCAGTCTAAACCTAGATCTGCAACAACTCCAGGTTGAGCTCCTGGTTTTCACATGTATTTATGCTATAACTCAAATTTGTGTGCTTATTTATCTAAATGGCATGATTTCACCAAAGATAATTTAGAATTAGAGTGGCCATTTAGGGGAACATTGACATGAGCAAAATCATTCAGTTGAGAGGTCCCCTAAGAGCAAAAATGAAACTAAATCCCAAGGACCCAATGGTCAACATTTTTTTTTATTGGTATGAGGCAGCTTAATTCCAAAAAGAATTAAGATGTTAGCATATCTTCCTTCAAAGGGAAGCAGAGGGATGCTTCATTCTTAAAAAAAAAAAAAACAAATGAAAATAAAACTTTCTACTTTGGGAACATGCATACATACAGAAAAGTTGCAAAGTTCACCTAGATTCACTAATTAACATTAGACTCATCACACATTTGTGTGCACGGGCATGTGTGTACAGATGTATTTTGTACTTATGGGGGAAACTACTTGAAACTAAGTTGTAGACATCATGACCCTTCATTTCTAAGTCCCTCAGTGTGTATTTCCTAAGAACAAGGCCATTCTTTTATCAGCACAGTGTAGTTGTCAAATTTAGGAAGTTTAACGTTGATGTAGTACTGTTAGCCATGTTCCCATTTTGCCAGTTGTCCCATTACGGCATTTTTTTCCCAAGCCAGGATCCAACCAGGGGGGTCATGTGTTGCATTTAATTTTGATGTCTGTTTCATATTTTAAAATCTGGAACATCTTCCTGTCTTTCGTGTTACTGACTTGTGAAAAAGTAGTCAGTCATTTTATGGACTGTTCCTCATTTTGGGTTTATCAGATTGTTATGATCAGATTTAGTTGATGCATTTTTGGCAGGTACAGTCCCCCAGATCATTGAGTCCTCCTCGGTGCATACGTCTGGAAGCACAGCCCATCAGTTTGTCGCAGGAATGGCGATACTAACATTCATCACGTGGTAGGGTGGCATTGGCTACATTTCTTTGGGGAAAAGTGCCTTTCCACCTTTGTGATTGGCAGGTACTTGGTAGGGAGATAGCCTTACCCATTGTTTTTCAGCGTCTGTTAATGATTCTTGCCTGAATCAGTTAACCACTGTGATAATTGCTAAATAGTGATGATTTTTTCTTTTTCTTTTAGTAGTCTACTATAAAAGAGGGCTTCTGTTTTTCATTTTTTACTGTCAGTATGGATTCATGGATTCTTTCTATTCAATTGTTATAGTCTGTTATTGTCATATTGTCTGTTATAGTCTGTTATTGTCATGGTTCGTTTTGATACTTATATTGTAATTGATATATTAAAAGGGAAGCCCCTTCAGGCTGATTTCTGCATCCTTCTGACATGTCCTCATTTATTTTGAACATCTCTTATTACCAGGCTCATCTTGTGTCTTTCCTGCTGCAGGCATTTTCCCATGGAACTCTGGTTCCTTTGAATGGAAGATGGTATTTAGAAGCCAGGATCTTGGTGCTGGGTGTGTTCATTGCTACTGGGATATTGCTGCTGCCAGACCTTTCAGTCCAGCTGGGGGTGTGTGTGCGTGTATGTCCGTCTGTCTCTGTGCATGTGTGTGTATGGATGTGTCTGTGTGTGTCTCTTTTTATGGGAGTTTGTACTGTTTGTTTTTGTTCCAACCCAGCATTATGGGATCTTGCTTCCTTTTCCTGTTTCATATTTGTATCTCCCTTTTTTCTGTAGTGAGAACTCTGGCTTCCAATATCAGTAGATTTACTTGTTTGCTTAGTCCTACCCTGTGCACAGAATAGTTTGAGAAGTGCTACACCCATTACCACTACAGCACCAAACCAACTCAGTACAATTTTGGTTTTTTTTTTCCCCTTTTTGCAGCTCTTTTTGTCTTTAGACTGGTAGTATATGTACGGTGTACTGGGTCCATAAGCTACTTGGATTAATTTTTTTTCTCTCTCTTCCTTGTGTTTGTTATACACTTAGGTTCAGAACCTTGTTGATTTGGGGGCACCTGGCAGGCTCAGTTAGCAGAGTGTGCGACTCTTGATCTCAGGGTCTTAAGTTCAAGCCCCGTACTGGGCATGGAACCTAGTTGAAATTAAAAAAACAAAACAAAACAAAGAAACCCAACTGTTGATTTGAAACCACCTTTACTAAATAAAGACTATTGAGAGAAGTAATTATTAGAATGTCATTATAATAAGCTTCTACTTCGTCACACTAATCGATAAGGAAACATTCCCTTTTTGAATAGGTTGTGTTTTCCTGGCTAAGTTAAAAATCATTTTTATGACTAGATTTTACACTTTTTTTTTCAAGATTTTATTTATTTATTCGACAGACAGACATCACAAGTAGGCAGAGAAGCAGGCAGAGAGAGAGGAGGAAGCAGGCTCCCCACTGAGTAGAGAGCCCGTCGCAGGGCTCGATCCCAGGACCCTGGGATCATGACCTGAGACTAAGGCAGAGGCTTTAACCCACTGAGCCACCCAGGTGCCCCTAGATTTTACACTTTTAACAAGTCAGCTCATTAGTGTAAATTGCTATTTGCTCAAGATATTTTTTCCAATTTTGTTTCTCTGGTTTGAAGAGCGTTATGTATATTGAATAAATTACCACTCAGCATCAGAGAGAAAGGCCAAATAAAACATAACAAAAATTATATTCCTTAGATTTTAACATTAATAAGTGCTATTAATTAGTTCTTTAAATTTGTTAATCTTAAAATCTGACGGAGTGTATTAGAAATTACTTTATAGTACTAACTACAGTGTGGTGTCCAGGATTGGATCCTGGAACAGGAAAAGGACATAAGTGGGACAACCAGTGGAATTCCAATAATCTGGAATTCAGTTATAGAAAGGTACCAATGTTGGTTTCCATATTATGCCAAATGGTAGTGTGTAGTGTAAGATAATTAGCAACCGGGGAGACTGGATGAGGGCGTATGAGAACTTTCTGTAAACCTTAAATTATCCTATAGTGGAAAGTTCATTTGAAAAGTTACTTTGTAATAAGTGAATATTTAAAAATGAGTTATTTTTCATTTCTAAGAGTCCCAAGACCTTGTTATCCTAGTTTTGTCAGTGCAATTTTGGCAATTCACTCTTTCTAATTTCAGCTGCTGCTTTGGGAAAATAAGTGGAGGGTTTAGATGTCTGGGATCACTTGAGCCCAAGTTTGTTTAAAAAGCTCCCAGTTCCCGGGCACCTGGTTGACTCAGTCTGTTAAGCATCTACCTTTGGCCCGGGTCATGATCTCAGGGGTCCTGGGATCGAGCCTCATGTCGGGCTCCCTGCTCATTGGGGAGTCTGCTGCTTCCTCTGCCTCTCTCCCTACTCATGCCTATTCACTCATTCTCTCTCTCAAATAAATAAAACCTTAAAAAAAAAAAAAAAAAAAAAGCTCCCAGTTCCACCATCCTCCCCATCGTGTGTGATTTGGGCGAGCTGTCTGAAGATGGGGTTGAGCTTGGCCCAGGAGTTTGGGCATAGTTGTGCACATGCTTTATCCAACAGTCCTACTTGGGAAGGAGGCAGTGAGGCAGGTGGCAGGTCTGTTTTAGAGATTGGGATGCTGAGGCCCAGAGAGGATAATTAACATTGCCTGGTGGCCAGTCACTCGGCTTTTTAGAAGAAGCAGTGGAAACTGGAAACTGAAGATTGCTATCTTGAGCCAGGTGCTCTACCTCTTGCACCATGCTTCCAGAATAAGATGAAAGAGCTCCATGGCTCTGGGGGACTGAGTGGAGATAAATGCACCACCATCTGGCATCCACCTGCGAAGGAAGAGGCCCCCTCTCAGTGCTCGTGGCTTCCGGCTCCACCAGCATCTTGTGTGGACACTGGTGCTGTGTCAAAGCTCTTTGGACCTAGTGACCAGTTCCAGGAGTTAGTGTTTTAGCAGCCTCCCCTGCTGATTTCAGCACCCTCTGATTGCAACCAAGAAAACACGGACATTTTAAGAAGCTTGGAAGTCTTGTTAATAATCTTACCTATCACCTCCTTGTGGATTTTGAACCATAAGGCTCTATTATCTCTTAAGAAGCATTAATAGAAGTTAATGATCAGAACAAGGTATTTACAAAGATTTCATATAACTAAATGTAAAAGTGGTAATTCTTTTAAAAACCAGAAAGTAACGCCAAAAATGATTAGGACACACAATAAAACAATGTTATAAAATTCTGTCTAGTTGCTGTTGTGTGTTTCTCCTTTATAATTGCAGTGTGAGGTGTGATGTTCTTTTTATAGAAAGCACGTACTCATATCAGCCTTATTTTACAGATGAAGAAACAGCTTGGAAGAGTAAGTGACTTGCTCAAGGTCACACAGCTTGTAAGTGGTGGAGCCAGTATGTAAAACCCGGGCAAGCTAGAGCTTACGCTCCACTGTTGCGCACCTTCAGTAGGTACTTCGTTACCCCCAGCTCTTTTGCCCTCTGCTCCCTCTCATCTCTTTGCTCCTGACTTTTCAACTTGGACTTCCTTGCCCACCCACTTTTCTTGTCGTCTTCCCATAGCCTTGGCCACCGGCGTCACGGTGCTCATCCCGCATCTCAGCTGTCCATGGCTGTGTCTTCACGGCTGTCCTTCAGGCAGCCTCACACTTGGCTTACAGGGAGCCAGAAGCATCCCCTGTTGGCCTGCTACAGTATTTTTGGCCTTGGTTCTTGGCTGCTGCTAGTATTATTGTCATTATCATCTCCACCATCCTTGTGCTATCCTCCTACCCATTTCTGAGCATCGTGCACTCTGCTAAGCACTAGAAGTGCAGTAGCTTAGTGAACCCTAACGGTAACCCAGCTTCTTGGATAGAGTTTTTGATGTGTTGAGTCCTACTCTTGGTTTAGGTTCGGAAATAAGTGTATGAAATGAAACTTTCAGGCTGTCATTGTAGTCTTTGAGTATTCTTTAAAGAGGACCACTAGTGAAAAGCTGTGTGCTTTTCTGAGCTTTTCATGCAGGTGTCAGCTTTGTCCCCACTGAGCTAACCTGAGGGAGGAGCTGGGGCAAATCTTCTGATGACTGGGGCCTTAGTGTCAGTCTCCTTTTAGAGTGCCTCAGACTTATAGGCCTGTTTTCTTGCAGGAGTTTATTTGGTGTTAGCATTTCCCTCGTGGCTTTAAAATCCCTCCGTGTCTTGTCTGTGCTGTGTCACCTCATTTTACGTATCAGAAACCGGCCCTGGGAGGGGTATGAGGAGACCTCATCTTGTTTTCTCTAAGTGGGGTAGTAATAAAACTGACCTCAGAGGGTTGTTAACTGGGTCTAGGGAAACAAGGTTTAGGTTACTTGTTTTTTAAATTTTCAAGTTGTGGTAAAGAACATAATATAAAATGTACTATCTTAACCATTTTTAAGTGCACAGTAGTGTTAACAAATTGCACCCTGTTGGGCAACAGATCTTGAACTTTCCCATTTTGCAAAACTGGAACTCATTAACCCACTGAACAGCTTCCCTTTTCCTCTTTCCCCCTGCTCCTGGCATTCCAATTTTTAGAGTTTGACTACTTTAGAAACCTCATGTAAGTGGAATCATGCAGTATTTGTCTTTCTGTAACTGGTTTATTTCACTTAGCAAAATTTCTTCAAGGTTCATCCATGTTGTAGCATGAGAGAATTTCCTTCTTTTCTTATGGTTGAATGGTATTCAGTGTATGAATATATCACATTTTCTTTATCCATTCATCTTTGAGTCATTTAGATTGCTTCTGCCTCTTGACTGTTGTAAATAATGCTGCATTGAACATGAACATGCAAATATCTCTTTTTTAAGATCCAGTTTTCGGTTCTTTTGGATACATATCCAGAATTGGGATTGCTGGGTCGTATGGTAATTCTATTTTTAATCTATCATGGAACATCCATACTGTTTTCCATGGTGACTGCACCATTTTACATTCCTACCAGTAGTGCACCAGGGTTCCAATTTTTCTGTATTCTTATTACTTAATATTTTCTGGTTTTTTTTTTTAATAGTGGCTGTCCTAAAGGGTATATAGTAATACCTTGTTAAGGTTTTGATTTGCATTCCTCTAATGATTAATGATGTTGAACATCTTGTCATATTCTTGTTGGCCATTTGTATATTTGGAGATATGTCTAACTCACGTCCTTTGCCCATTTTTTTAATTAAAAAAAATTTTTTTTTTAAATTTATTTGACAGACAGAGATCACAAGTAGGCAGAGAGGCAGGCGGAGAGAGAGAGAGGAGGAAGCTGGCTCCCTGCTAAGCAGAGAGCCCGATGTGGGGCTCAATCCCAGGACCCTGGGATCATGACCTGAGCCGAAGGCAGAGGCTTTAACCCACTGAGCCACCCAGGCGCCCCTAAAATTTTTATTTATTTGAGAGAAAGAGGGTGTGCATGTGTGCATGCATGGTTTGGGGGAGGGTCAGAAGGAGGGAGAAACTTAAGCAGACTCTGTGCTGAACATAGAGTCTAACATGTGACCTGATTTCACAACCATGAGCTCATGAGCTAATCGGGAACCAAGAGTCAGACACTTAACCAACTGTACCACCTAGGTGCCCCCCTTTGCCCATTTTTAAATTGGATTATTTGTATTTTTGTTAAATTGTAGGAATCCTTTATATATGCTGGATACTAATCCCTGTTCAGATATATGGCTTGTAAATTTTTTCTCATTCTGTAGATTGCCTTTTCACTTTGTTATTTCTTTAAGTTTGACGTAGTTCTTTTGTCTCTTTTTGCTTTTATTGCCTGTGCTTTTGGTATCATATCCAAGAAATCCCTTTTTTTTTTTTTAAAGATTTCATTTATCCACTTGACACAGAGAGAGAGAGAGGAAGGGAAGCAGGCTTCCTGCTGAGCAGAGAGCCTGTTGCAGGGCTCGATCCCAGGACTCTGGGATCACGACCCGAGCTGAAGGCAGAGGCTTTAACCCACTGAGCACCCAGGCACCCCTCCAAGAAATCACTTCTAAATCCACTGTTGTCTTGTATTTTCTTCGAAGGTTTTATTGGTTTAGACAGTAAGTTTATAAATCCTTGATCCATTTTGATTTAATTTTTGTGTATGGTGTTGGGTAAGAGTCCAACTTCATTCTTTTGTATGCAGTTATTTTCCTAGCATTATTTGTTGCAAACATTGTCCTGTCTTCATTGAATGGTCTCAGAACCTTTGTCAAAAATCATTTGACCATATACGTGACAGTTTATTTCGGGCTCTCTATTGTGTTTCATTGGCCTATATATCTGTGTTGTTGCCAGTAGCATGCTGTTTTGATTACTATAGTTTTGTATTATGTTTCGAAATAAGGAAGTGTGAGGCCTCCAGCTTTGTTTTTCTTTCTCAAGATTGTTTTGGCATTTTGATAAGGATTGCATTGAATCCATAGATTGCTTGGTTCATATTAACATCTTAAGTCTTCCATTCCATGAACATGGGATGTCTTTCCGTTATTTGTGTCCTCTTTAATTTTAGCAAAGTATACAGGTATACTCATGTATCATCTCCTTGGGTTAAGTTTATTCCTAAGCATTTTGTTCTTTTTTTTTTTTTTTAATTTATTTATTAGTCAGAGAGAGAGAGCGCAAGCACAGGCAGAGTGGCAGGCAGAGGCAGAGGGCGAAAGCAGGCTCCCTGTCGAGCAAGGAGCCCTATGCGGGACTCGATCCCAGGTCGCTGGGATCATGACCTGAGCCGAAGGCAGCCGCCCAACCAACTGAGCCACCCAGTCGTCCCACATTTTGTTCTTTTTGATGCCCTAGTAAATAAAATTGTTTTCTTAATTCCCCAAGTTGTTCATTGTCAGTGAATGGAAATACAACTGATTTTTTGTGTGTTGATTTTTGTGTCCTATGACTGCTGAATTTATTCTAACACTTTTTTTTTTGTGTGTGTGAAAAATGTGTAGATGTGACATATGACCATGGCTTCTGCAAACATGTAATTTTACTTTTTCCTTTCCAATTTGGATGTCTTGTATTTCTTTTTCTTGCTTACTTGCAGAGTGGTTATGCTATTTTACATTCCCATCAATATTGCATAAGAATTCCAATTGCTGCACAATCTCAGCAACATTTTATGTTGTCAGACTTGTAAAGTTTAGCCTTTCTGTTGTGGAGTGGTACCTCGTGGTTTTAATGGCCTTTCCCTTGAATGATGTTGTTGAATACTTTTCCATGTCCTTGTTAGCCATTCATATATCTTCTTTTGAGCTCTGTTCAAATCTTTTGCCCATTTTTTATGATCTGGTTTGCTTTTTTGTTATTTATATTTTTTATTGAATTATAGGAGTTCTTTGTATATTCCAGTTTTTTAAAAGATTTTATTTATTTATTTGACAGAGAGATCACAAGTAGACAGAGAGCCAGGCAGAGATGGGGGAGGGGGGGGAAGCAGGCTCTTTGCTGAGCAGAGAGCCCAATGCGGGGCTCAATCCCAGGACCCGGAGATAATGACCCGAACCGAAGGCAGAGGCTTAACCCACTGAGCCACCCAGGTGCCCCAGATAAAAGTTTTTAGACAAATGTGTTGCAAATGTTTTCTCTTAGTGACTTAACCATTCATTTGCTTAACTGTACTTTTTTCTTTTATATTGTTGTTTATTTTTATTCTTGCTTAACTGTACTTTTAAAAGTATCTTTTTTTTTTATTTTAGTACACTAAAATTCCTTTTTGATATATCCTTCTTTGAGCTTTGACAAATGTGTAGGGTCATGTAACCAGTCCCACAGTGAAGATGCAGAGCACAGTTCCATCATGTCAAAATTCCCTCATGCTGCCACTTTGTAGTCAGCCCCTCTCCCTGCCTTGTGGTTTCTACCTGGTAACCACTGGTCTTTTGATGAATTTCAGCTTATAACATTGTTTTCTTTTATAGCTCATGCTTTTATTTTTTTTTTTATTTTTTATTTTTTTTAAAGATTTTATTTATTTATTTGACAGACAGAGATCACAAGTGGGCAGAGAGGCAGGCAGAGAGAGAGGAGAAAGCAGGCTCTCCACGGAGCAGAGAGCCCAGTGCGGGGCTCGATCCCAGGACCCTGGGATCATGACCTGAGCCAAAGGCAGAGGCTTTAACCCACTTTATTTTGAGAGAGAGAGAGAGCATACAAGCTGGGGAAGGAGCAAAGGGAGAGGAACTCCATGCTGAGCATGGAGTCCGACATGGAGCTCCATCTCACAACCCTGAGATTACGACCTGAGCTAAAATCAAGAGCCAGAGGCTCAACTGACTGAGCCACCCAGGCCTCCGCTTCTATGTTTCTCTAAGAACTCTTTGCTTACCCAGGGTAGTGAAGATCTTCTGCTTCTTTACTAGACTTTGAGCTCTGTGAAGGCAAAGACTGTATTTATCATTCTGCTCTTGCTTTCGTTTAGCACAGTGCCTGGCCTGCAGGAGGTACAAGGCTGTGCTAACAGGTTCTCTTATGGATTTAAATATAATAATGTATTCGAGGCTTTTGATACGCTGCCTGGCACATGCAGAATGAACATACAAGAATCTGATCTTGCTCCAGCTGTTTCTCTTGGAATGAACTGGTTATACTGTGTGATGGCCTTCATCAGAATGTGGTGTGAGTGGTGGATGAAACAGCCAGTGGATGTTACATGAGTTGTGAGATGCTATTACTCCAGCTCTACCCCACCCTCTTGCCCTGGTCTTACTCCCACATTTGAACCCTCCCCCACCCCACCCTCCATAAAATATAGACTAATCAGTCTTCCAAGTGTCATTCGTTTAATGATGCTTGGTGAATCTGCCTCTCTTTCCTCTTTCATCTTGTCCAGTCACATCCTTTTCCTCTGAGCCTCCCCCTCCTCTTCTAAGATAACTTACTTGAAGCAGGGCCTTCTTCTCCAGACATCTGCTTAAGGAGAAGCTGGAGGACAAGGGAAGACACATGAGCCAGTGTCCCAGTTGGGCAGTGTCTGAGGATAGAAGATATAGTAAGTGATGGTCACTTCATCTTCTGGTGTGGAAAATGCTTGTGACTTACAAAGTTTGGGCCACATCACTTTGTTCTCGTGTGATGGTTTCTAGACTCAACTTTGTGATTCCTTGGCTGATAGGAGAAAGTAGCTTCCCAGAGCATAGCAGCACCACGCTATTCCCACCCCCTCCCCGTCAGCTGTCACAGCAGAGCTGGGTCACCTGCCTGTCCCTGCCAGGCAGGTGGGTGTCGGGAGCAGGGGATGTCCTTGCTCAGACTCAGCAGTCAGAGGAGC
Source organism: Martes martes (assembly GCF_963455335.1). Taxonomy (NCBI): domain Eukaryota; kingdom Metazoa; phylum Chordata; class Mammalia; order Carnivora; family Mustelidae; genus Martes; species Martes martes. Next base: position 63,065,064 of record NC_137901.1, read on the forward strand.
CCCCCTTCCCATGTGGAGGGCTGACTGAGGGTGATTCTCAGTGATTCTTCTCCTGCCCTAAGGCTATTTGGAAATGGGTTTGGTGGTCACAGTGACTGAGGAGCAACTGACATTTGAGAAGGCATAGCAAAGAATTTTGGCTGTATTTCAAAACCGCAGTATTTTGGTACATGCCTGGCCCTGCAGGTCCTATCCAACAGTCAGACACTCCTCATCTCTGGGGATTTGTATTGCTGACCTCCACAGAGGCACTGCATGTCATAAGTCCTGTGTTTTTTGTCTTAAAGAAAAAATGGGTCAGAATTGGAAAGTTTGGACCTAGCCCTCTGAGGAAGGATGAGTTAGCCACGCCCCAAATCAGAATGCAGGGCATCCTGTTGGGGGTGGCTGTGATTCCCGACTTGAGTCCTGTTTCCCACTTAGCCAAGCTGGTTTTGGGATAGAGATCAGGACAAAAGAGCCAGATAGAGCCTGCCTTCTGGTTCCTGGGCTGCTGCTGTCGACTTGCCATGGGAATGGAGCAGGCAGGTCAGCCCTTTTGTGAAATGAGCTGATTGAACTAGATGGGTTTTCTGATAAATATAGCAGTCTCTGGCTTTCCTAATTTTAATTTTACTAGTAGAACTTCCATATAGTAGTCTTCATGAGCCACACACGTCCCACTTCCCCTTGGATGCTAGGCCCTTGTGTGTGAGTATCACGGGGCTAGCTGATCTCTGAGCTCCTTGCAGTGTGACATTCAGATACTTTGTCCTGTTGTAACTCTGATGCCTTCCAGAGCCCATGAGTGCCCGGGCCTCCCATTAACAGCAGCTTTAACTGGGCTTCGCTGCTGAGTCGCGTGGCAGGGTGTGCTGTGCAGAAAAAGCCCCTGGTCCCAGCTGTCTGCACACATCTTCCCTTTCTCCAGGTGTGTTCCTTGGAGAGGATTTGCCTCTTCAGAGTGCCTCGCAAAATTATTCCAAAGGGCAGAATATGTGAAACTGTTCAGCAACCAAGAGCTGCCACATTGTGCCAGGAAGCAGGGAGGTTATAGGCAGTGTCTTTGGTGCCATGAAGTGATAGCCCCTGGGAGAGGATTGATGGGACTGCAGGAGTAACCATAGGGACTGCTAGGCCAAGGGTCTCACGAACCTGAATGGAGGGGTTAGGGGGGAAGGCTGGATGGAGGTGGCCCTTTGCCTCATGAAAAGAAAAATGGCATTTAGAACACTGTAGAGAAGGCAATGAGTTTATAATTTAATCGCGGTTTATTCTAGAATGATCTCCTGGGAACTCTCCCGAATGCCTGGGAATGCTGTCTTCATCTTCTTGTTCTGCCTTTCTGGAACCATTCCCTGTCCTGCTGCTGATGGGTGTTCTGCTGAAGGTTTCCACTGCCTGCAGCATCCAGTCCTGGAGCCATAGCACATCCCCCAGTGCCTTTGGTCTTATCTCCTGCTGAGCCCCAGCCAAGCAGAGAGCTCCTTTCCAGCTTTGGTGGCACTTGTCCAGGCTGTACCCTTGACCTTTAGGCCTTCCCTGTGGTCTCTGGTGGTGCATGTGCTGCCCATCCTGAGATCTCATTCGAGCCCCTTATTCTTCTCCTCTTACCTGAGGACACAGGTAACTCTATTTCAGAAGGGCTCTTAGCACGTATGTCCTGTGTTTTGTATTTTAGTGACCTGTGTTATCAGCAGTGATCTCTGTTCCCTCCTAAAGCTGTCAGGGGCAGCCGGCCTGGCCCAAGTTCCAGCCAGGGAGCACCAAGTTCCTGACATGGTGCTGGACAGGGCCCAGCACCCCACGGGAACCATTCTCCTGGACCTTTCCTGTCACTTACACAGCAGAGCCTTATTTTCAAATCTGTCCCCTCTGCGCTGGTGTGTAGTGTGGGGCCATATAAATATGCCTTTCCTAGTCCTGCCTTGGGTGGGGGTGGGGGTGGGGGTGGGGACGAGACCCAGGGAACAGCCCCTCTGGGAAGCAGCTGTTGCTCTTTCTAAGGGAGAATGAGCAGTCTGTCAGAGGCTGCACTGCCCACCTGGGAGCGGGTCTCCTGGGAGACTGGGGCCTCCTGGTCCCCTGGGCGGGCACTCCAGCAAGGCATGGAGGGCTGTGTCCGACAATGCACCTCTGCTCTGTGCAGAGGTGGGCCGTGAGAGGGGACGGGATGTAGTTCTCTCTTGCATTTCCTGACTGGAAGTTTTTGATTTCCTGAGCTTAGTGGCTGTGGACTTGTGTGCTTCTGGTGTTCCTTGTCTTCCTCTATTTCTCTGTGGGCAGATGTTAGGAGAAATCAATTCCAAACAATTAAGGCTTCGTACTAAATTTCACACAGTAATTTGGGACAGCTCAGCTTACATAATTTAAAATGAGGCCAAGGCTTGCTGACAAAGAAGAAATTGAATCCAGAGAAAGAATCTGTATTGGAGAGGCTTCTAAATTTCTACAGGGCCCGAATCCTCAAATTCCCAAACGTTGCATGTCTCTGGCAGCTCTGCGAGGTCAAAACCATATTCATAATAGCAGCAAGAGGTCATTAGCTGCTTTCTCTCATTCTCTCACGAGTGCACAGTGGCATTACCAGAGGCCGCTTGACATGTGATTGATGGCTAATGGGTTTCGTGCTTAGGATCCTCTCTCCCTCTCTCTCTTTTAAAGGATTTTTTTAAAAGCCATGGTAAAATCCACGTAAGATAAGATTTACCATTTTAGCCATTTTTAAGTGTACATTTCAGTGCCATTAAGTACATTGACACTGCTGTGCCACTGTCACCATCCCTCTCCAGAATTCTTTTCATCTTCCCAAACTGAAACTCTATCCTCATTAGACGACTCTCCATTCCCCCTCCCCCCAGCCCCTGGTAATCTCTGCGCTCCTTTCTGTGTCTGAATTTGACTCCTCTAGGGCACCTCATATAAGTGGAATCATACAGCATTTGTCCTTTTGTGTCTGGCTTGTTTCACTGAGCATAATGTCCTCAAGGTCCATCCTTGTAGCATGTGTCAGAATTTCCTTCCTTTTTATGACCTGCTAATATTCCATCGAAGAGATACGTCACATATTTGTTCATTCATCTGTTGGTGAATGCTTGGGTTGTTACCAGCTCTTGGCTGTTGTGAGTAGTGCTGCCGTGAGCTTCGGTGTACAGACATCTATCTGAGTCCCAGCCTTTACCCTTTTGGACAGATAGCTAGGAGTGGAATTGCTGGGTCATATGTTTTAACCCTTTGGGTCTGTGTTTGGGAACCTAGTGTTCACAAAATTTCTTGATTTTAATTTCTAATACAGTACATATTGGTAGATATAAGCACATAAACCGAAGATCTTTGGGTTCCTTAGAATTTTCAAGTGCATAAAGGGGTTTGGGAATGAAAACATTTCAGAACCTCTTAGTCAGAAGTTCTCATTTTGGTTCTGTGGCCTTGCACTTCTGTAGTTAGGGCATAGATTATTTTGAAAAATGTCAACAGTCCCTTGGCTAGGAAGGGCCTGTCCGTGTCTCCCATTTGTTAGTCAGAGGATAGGCATCATAAGGGAAGGTTTGGGGCAGACCCTTGGCAAACCCAGTAGTGGGCAGAGGGGGTGACTGTTTTTGAACAGTTTTAGATGAGGCAGAAATTGTGCTGGACGCTTTACAAAGGGACTTGGGAGGATAGTGAGGAAGAAAAGGAAAAGGAATGTAGATTTGCAGCTTGAGTTATTGCAGTGAGACCCATCAGAATTGCTGGGTGACCTGCCAAGCGACTGATTGTGTGTCAGTCCCCACCACACGAGGCAAGCTCTGTCATATCCTAGGTCTGCCTGCTTTGTTTACTACTCTGGCCCAGGAGAGTTGCCTGGCACGAAGTGGCGCTTCGTAAATAGTCTTCGAGTGAGTGATTCACATGTATTAACCAGTGACTCACATGTTGGATTGCTGTCAGAAGAGCCCCGGCACTACAGGCCTACAGGCGAGCCACGAAGTGAGAGAACCTTCCCTGTGGAGATCAGAGAACTGTTGACACTTTGTTACAGACTTAAAGAAGAGAGGGAGATCTTTGAGCAGTTTGGTTCATCTGACATTTAGTAAGTGCTCCAGTGTGCTGGGTGTTCGGAATGGGGTGGAGGATAAAGATTTATCCCTACACTTACAATCTAGGACTGGGTTTGACAAAAACTCCATAGCTGGCTGCTTTTTAAAAAAACATGTTTCTGCATGTATCAATAGTTCATTCCTTGTGTGTACGTGTGTGAGTGAGAGGGAGAGAGAGAAAACATGAGCGGGGAGGGGGTAGGGGGAGAAGCAGGCTCCCTGCTGAGTAGGGAGCCTGATGTGGGCCTGGATCCCAGGACCTGACATCACGACCTGAGCTGAAGGCAGACACTTAACAGACTGAGCCACCCAGGTGCTTGGCTTGTTCCTTTTTATTGCTGAGTAAACAGTCCACTATACTGCAATTTGTTTATCCATTCACTTTTTTGGACATTTGGGTTTCTAGCTTTTGGCTCTTACAAATAAAATTACTCTTTGTATGGACATGTAACTTTCATTTTTCTTGGGTAAATGCCTGGAAGTGGAATGACTGGGTCATATAATGACCCAGCTTTCTACAAACTATCAAATTGTTTTTCAAAGTAATTTTACAATTTTACATTTGCACTAGCAATATAACAAGTGTCCAATTACTTTGCATACATGTCAATACTTGGTATCATCATCCTTTTAAATTTTAGCCATTCTAATAAGTATGTGATGGTATCTCATTATGATTTTAATTTGCATTTCCTGAATGACTAATGTTGAGTATCTTTTATGTGCTTATGTGCCATCTGTGTTTCTTCTTTGGTTAAATGTCCTTTAAAATATTTTGCCACTTTAAAGTTATGTGGGTTGTTTTATTATTATTGAAATTTGAGGGTTCTTTATATATTTTGGGTACAAGCCCTTTATCAGATAGTTGATTTACAAATGTTTTCTCGTAATATATGACTTGTCTTTTCTTTTTCTTCACAGTGTCTTTGAAGAAGAAAAATTCTCAATTTTGATGAAGTCCAGTTTATCAACTTTTTCTTTTATGGATCATACTTTGGCTATACGTATAGTACTTTGGCTATACGTATCTAAGAAATCTAGCCCGGCATCACAAAGATTTTCTCCTGTGTTTTCTTATAAGTGTTATAGTTTTAGGTCTGTGATCTGTTTTGAGTTAGTTTTTGGTATAAGGAATGGATCAAAATTCGTTCTTTCTTCTTTCTTTATTTTTTGGTGGATATCCACAGTTGTCCCAGGACCATTTGTTGAAAGGACTGTTCTTTCTTAACGGAATTGCCTTTGTATCTCGATTGTAAATCACCATCACATATGTGGGTCTTCTTTTTAGACTCTGCTCTGGTTCCATTGATCTTGATGTCTGTCTTTGATGCTTATGGCATACTCTTTTTTTTTCCCCCCTTTTAAGATTTTATTTATTTGTTTAATTTATTTGAGAGACAGTGAGAGAGGGAATACAAGCAGCGGGAGTGGGAGAGGGAGAAGCAGGCTTCCCGCTGAACAGGGAGCCCAATATGGGGCTTGATTCCAGGACCCTGGGATCATGACTTGAGCCGAAGGCAGATAATTAATGCCTGAGCCACCCAAGCACCCCAGTGGCACACTATCTTGATTACTGTACCTTTACAGTAATTCTTGAAGTCAAATAGTGTACATCCTCCAACTTTGTTCTTCCTTTCCAAAGTTTTTTAGGTATTTTAAGTCCTTTGGATTTTCATTTGAATTTTGGAGTCAATTTGTCAATTTCTACAAAGTCCTGCTGGAATATTGATGGGGATTGGATTGAATCTGTAGATGGATGTGGGTAGAATTGGTATCTTTTTTTTTTTTTTAAGATTTATTTACTTTAGAGCAAGAGAGCATGAGCAGGGGGAAGGGGAGAGGGAGAGAGGGATTCCTCAAGCAGACTCTCCACTGAGTGGGGAGCCTGATGGGGGGGGTCGATTCCAGGACGCTGCGATCATGACCTGAGCTGAAACCCAGAGTCACTCAACCAACCTAGCCGCCCTGGTGCCCCTTGAATTGGTATCTTAATGACGTTGGGTCTGTTGATCCATGAACACTTCATATATCCCTATAGGTTTAGATCTTTACAAAATTTCTCTTAGCTATATTCTGTAATTTTCAATGTATAGGACTTGTACATCTGTCATTAGATTTATCCCTAAGTATTTACCATTTTTTTTGATGCTGCTGTTAAGGTAATTTTAAATATCTTAATTTCTGGAACAGTTTGTATAGAATTGATCTTATTTTGGGGCACCTGGGTTGCACAGTCGGTTGCGTGTCTGACTGTTGGTTTCAGCTCCAGTGGTGGTCTTGGGGTCATGTAATTGAGCCGCGTGATGGACTCCACACTCAGCTCATGGGTTCTGCTTGGGATTCTCCCCCTCTGTTCCTTCCCCTGCTCGCTCGCTCGCTCTCTCTCTCTCTCAAATAAATAAATAAATCTTAAGAAAGAAAAGATTGGTCCTCTTTCTTACATAAATATGTGGTAGAATTTTCCAGTGAAGCCATCTGGGTCTGGAGTTTTCTTATGTTTAAACTAAAAATTCAGTTTCTGAAATAACTATAAGTTTACTCAGGTGTCTGGGCTGCCTTTTTGAGTGAGCGTTGGTAGTTTGTGCCTTTCAAGGAATTTATCTTACTGATAGAAAGCTGTTCATACTATTACCTTATTATTCTTGCATCCTTTTTTATCCTTTTTAATATCTCCGAAATCCTAATGGTGACAGTGGTATTATGTGTTCTTAATTTTTTCCTGACTAGTCCTAGAGGTTTATTAATGTTATTAATCTTCTAGAAAAACACCTTTTGTTTTCATTATTTTCTCTAATATTCTGTTCTGTGTATTTCCACTCCGATCTTCATTTTTTCTTCTCTGCCATCTGCTTTGGGTTTCATTTGCTTTGCTTTTTTAATTTCCTAAAGAGGAAGCTGAGATTACTGATTCAAGACCTTTTCTGATACAGGAGTTTAATGCAGTACATTTGCCTCTGGGAACTGTTTTAGTCTCATCCCACAAATTTTCATCAATTTAAAATGCTTTCTAATTTCCTTTTTCATTTCTTCTTTGACCCATAGGCTCTGTGGAAGTGTGTCAGTTGTTCCATATAGTCAGGGGATTTTCCAGTTATCTTTCTGCCATTGATTTTTAATTTAATTCCATTGTGGCCAACAACATACTCTGTATGCTTTGAATCATTATAAATTTATTAGCAATTTATTTTATGGACCATAATATTATCTATTATGGTAAATGTTATATACATGAAAAGAATGTGTAGTCTGCTGTTGTTGACTGGAGAGTTTTGGAAATGTCCGTTGGTGGTGGTCAGGTTGTCTCTATCCTTGCTGATTTCCTGTCTGCTGCTTCTATCAGTTATTGAGAGAGGGGATGGATTAGTTGTGTATTTGTCTATGATAGCAGTTTTTCCTTCATATTTTAAAGCTCTGCTATAGATGCATAAACATTTTAGGATTATTTTGTCATTTGTTATTATTAAATGACCTTCTTTATTCCTGGTAATATTTGCTCTGAAGTCTACTTCGTGTAATACTAATTTGGCCACTCTGGCTTTCTTTTGATCAGTGTTAGTAGCATGGTATATCTTTTTCCTTCTTTTATTTTTACCTATCTTAGTGTCCTTCTATAAAGTGGGTTTCTTTTAGACAACATGTAACTGGGTCTTGTTTTTTTACCTGTGTGACAAATTATGCTTTTTAACTGGGGTGTTTAGATCACCTCATCTGTTTATTGATAAGGCACAATTAATTGAAATCTGCCATTTTGTCACTTGTTTTCTATTTGTACCATTTGTTTCCTTTTTCTTTTCTTTTCTTTTTTTTTTTTTAAGATTTTATTTATTTATTTGTCAGAGAGAGTGAGCACAGGCAGACAGAGTGGCAGGCAAAGGCAGAGGGAGAAGCAGGCTCCCCGCTGAGCAAGGAGCCTGATTCGGGACTCGATCCCAGGACGCTGGGATAACGACCTGAGCCGAAGGCAGCCGCCCAACCAACTGAGCCACCCAGGCGTCCCTGTTTCCTTTTTCTTTCTGCCTTTTGCATTAAGTGTTTTTATTCCATTTTGTCATCTTCATTGGCTTATTTGTTAAAACTTTTGTGCTGGCTTTGTGGTATTCATCTTGAACATTGTGCAGTTGACCTTCACATGACAAGACTGCTTTACATGTAGTGTAAGAGGCTTGAAATGGTGTGCTTCTGCTGCTCCCTTCCCAGCTTTTGTGCTGGCGTTGTCAAAGTTCTACTTCGCAATATGGGATCCATGTTTTTGCTTTAAATAATTCTAGATTGACTACTTTCTTTGTTTTCAGAAGTTAAAAATGTTGCTCCACCATCTTCTGGCTTGTATTGTTTCTAACGAGAAATCTGCTGTCCTGTTTGTTTTCCTCTGCAGATTACATCTTTTTTCTCTGGCCCTTCAGACTCATAAGACTCTTTTAAGATTTTCTCTTTATCACTGGTTTTAAGTAATTTGATTGTGATGTGCCTTGGAGTAGGTTTTTTTTTTTTTTTTAACTTCTTATGGTTGGGGTTCATGGTTGACTTGGATCTATGGGTTTTCATCAAATTGGGAAATGTTTTTGTCATTGTTTCTTCAAATATTTTGTCTCCCCGCCCCCTAAGTCTGTGTCACACAGCTCATAGTTTATTTATGTTTTCTAGCCCTTTTTCGGTATTTTAGAGTTTCTTATGTTGTCCTCACGTCATTCATCTTTTCTTCTGCGAAACTGAATCTGTTCGTCCTATGCCTTGCAGTTTTCATCTCTAGGCAGTGGATTTGTTTTCTTAAAATCTTCCGTATCTACTGAACATGTTTGATTTTTCCTCTCTGTGAGGAAAACTGTGTGACACAGTTTTAATTTTAATGTCCTTGTCTACTTTATCATTTGTACCTTTTCTGAGTCAGTTTTGATCAAATTTTTTTCATTTTGGTCATAATTTCCTGTTTCGTTGCAAGTCTGGTAGCTTTTTTATTGAGTGCCACACTTTGTGAATTTTGCCTTTTTGATTACTGCGTATTTTTGCATTCCTATAAATATTCTCAACCTTTGTTCTAGGATGTGACTTGGAAACAATGTGAACCTTTCAGCTGTTGCTTTTTTATTTATTTAATTTTTTATTATGTTATGTTAATCACCATGCAGTACTTCATTAGTTTTTGATGTAGTATTCCATGATTCATTGTTTGCGTATAACACCCAGTGCTCATTGCAATACGTGCCCCCCTTAATACCCATCACTGGGCTAACCCATCCCCTCTGAAACCCTCAGTTTGTTTCCTGGAGTCCATAGTCTTTCATGGTTCGTCTCCCTCTCTGATATCCCCCCACTTCATTTTTCCCTTCCTTCTTCTAATGTCCTCCATGCTATTCCTTATGTTCCATGTATAAGTGAAACCTTACGATAATTGTTTTTCTCTGCTTGACTTACTTCCCTTAGCATAATGCCCTCCATTTCCATCCATGTTGATCCAAATGATGAGTATTCATCATCTCTGATGGTTGAATGATATTCTGTTGTATATATGGACCACATCATCTTTATCCATTTATCTGTTGGAGGTCATTTCAGCTCTTTCTGCCATTTGGCTATTGTGGACATTGCTGCTATGAAATTGGGGTGCATGTGCCCCTTCTTTTCACTACATCTTTATCTTTGGGGTAAATACCCAGCAGAAAGACCCCAAGAGTAATAGACCAGAAATTTACAGAGAAAATCTATAGAAACAAGGACTTCACAGGCAAAATGATGGCAATAAAATCATGTCTTTCAACAGTCACTCTGAACATGAATGGCCCAAATGCTCCCGTGAAATAGCACAGGGTTGGATAAAAAGACATGACCCATCTATATGTTGTCTACAAGAGACTCATTTTGAACCTGAAGATACATCCAGACCAAAAGTGAGAACCATTTTTCATGTCAGCGGACCTCAAAAGAAAGCTGTGGTAGCAATTCTCGTATCAGACAAATTAGATTTTAAGCTAAAGACTTCAGTAAGAGATACAGAAGGACACTTAATCATTCTTAAAGGGTCTGTCCAACAAGAAGATCTAACAATTGTAGCTTTCTGTGCCCCCAGCATGAGCAGCCAACTACATAAGCCAACTGTTAACCAAAATAAAAAAACATATGGATAATAATACTTTAATAGTAGGACACCTCAACGCTCCAGTCTCAGCAACAAACAGATCATCTAAACAGAAGATCAAAAAAGAAACAAGAGTGTTGAATGACACAGTGGACCAGATAGACTTCATAGATTCTGTTATATTCTAAATATATGTGGAACATTCCACCCTAAAACAACAGAATACTCATTCTTCTTGAACGCACATGGAACTTTCTCCAGAATAGACTACATACTGTGTCACAAATCAGGTCTCAACTGATACCAAAAGATTGCGATTATTCTCAACTATTGCTTTTAATTGTTGTTAGGCTGCATTTAGTCTGGAGTTTATTTTTCTCCACTAACAAGGCAGGACTCTTGTGCGTACTTGACGTAGTGCCCCACAAGTGATGAGTTTTTCCAAACTGGCTCCTGAGAACAGGCATTGTTTGTGGTCCTGCTGAATTTCAGTTACTGTTTTCCTGTTACCCTTTAGGATGGCCTGGGATAGTTTCCTCACACCACACACTGATTAGTACTCTGCTTCATTCCCTGAGGGCTTCCTCCCTAGATCTCTGGAGTCTGTCTTTTGTGCCACTCTCTCTTTTCCAGGACTCTTTGGAGCCGCCCTGTGAGTGCTCCTTGCCTTGGTTTCCCCCAATTTTTAGTTGCATCCACTTACCTCTGAGAGTCTTCTCCCCTTGGAGTCCCTCTCCCTGCTTTGTAGCCTGGAAATGTGCCTGAGGCAGTAAGGCTTATCTCGCATGTTCCGTGACTCAGGGATCACTGTTCTTTGTTGCTTGATGTCAGTGTCTGGAGAACAGGTGTTTTCTAATATTTTGCCCCCCCCCCTCCTTTTTTTTCTCCCATTGTTTCAGTTCGGCAGTTAAATCTATCCCTCTAACTCCATCTTGACTGGAAGCCTTTATAAATTATGGAGCATTGTGACTCTTTTGTCCATGCCATATATGTAACAGAAGCTTTCCTTATGGTTAGATTGATTGATTTACCACAGTGTGTAGTGGCAGGTGGAGAAGAGCGAACACTGGATTCCGGGTTCCTTTCCCTGGCCCTTCTTCTCTTCCCTGCTTCAGAGTGGAAGACTCTCAGACATATAACCCTGGCGGGGGATGAGGATTGTCTCCTTGCAGAGCTCTCTGAAGAGGCTCTCTTGTGAAGGTACCAAAGCTATGGTACACGATGCCATGCGTGGCCGTCCCAGGGGGGTGGGGAGGGAAGGGCTCAGGCCTTACATCTGTGTCCTACCTGATTTGGTGGGTTCATCTACCTTGGTTAATTAGAGTGATGATTGGCTTTGGTTACTTTGGCCAGTGATGGGACAGGACTCAGGGGTGGGAAGAGTTCCTGTTTCTTCCTGGATTTCAGTGGAACAATTCCAGGACAGCGAAGACCACAGAGGGAGCAGGACCATAGTAAGAGAGCTCTGTTCGTTTCTTCTTCCTGTGTTACCACGTTAGCGTGTAGGACTTCATCCCTCACACCTCAGTGCTTTTCCTTGGTTCCACGTGTGCCCACGTAGCAGCCGTCGCCTCACTTCACAAGTCTGGTGGGAAGGACCAGAGGAAATACTTTTGCCTCTTCAGGTCATTTAATCTCTCTTAGTCATCAGTCTTCACTCTGCTGTTGTAGTTCAAAAGCAGCCACACATGAATACATATTTGTGGCCGTGTTCTAATAAAACTTTCCTTAAAAAACAAGTGGGAGGGGCAGGAGTTGACCCAAGGGCTATAATTTGCCAACCCCTGCCTCAATTCAAGTCCTCACTTTACTGAGTTATTTGATACTTTGTGTGGTTCCCCTGTTATGATTGCTTCCAGAAATCATCGCCATTTCTACCTGTCTTAAAACACAGATCTCATCATGTTACTGACTGACTGACTAACTTCTGGCTTCCTTTAACATTCCCAGGAAAGGCCAGGATTATCTTACCCTCAAAGCCTCCATAGTCTGACCCTTTTTATATTTCTGGTCTTACCTCTAGTGTTTCCCCATCTGTCGCATACCATCTTCTCGGCGTGTTTTCCTGCCCTGTAATAATCCGTGAGCTTTCCTTTTTCTGGTATGTTTTCTCCCTTCCTATTACATTATATGTGTTTATTGAAACCACCAACCTGCCTTGGGCACCCTGTTTATATCCCATCTTCTTTGAGAAGGATTCCAGAGCCCCTCAGGTGTAGGCCATTTCTCCTTCCTTCACGCTGTTTGAGCACTCCTGTGATGCGCCCTCCTGATTTGCTCTTCATCAGAAACGTGTGTGTGTGTGTGTGTGTGTGTGTGTGTTTCTTGTTGACCCATAGCCCCTCCTGCGGTAGGAGGTGTGCCCTCTTGTGACCTCTGTAGTCTAGTGCCGAGTTGGACTCCGAGCACAAACGTGTCAGGTGTGTGTTTGAGGTGGCACATAAAGACCCATGTCTTGGGTGGGGGGCCTTGCCCTGGGGACTCGTGTCGTTGTGGGCACAGCTCTTGGCTCCTCCTTGGGGCCCGCGTGCAGGCCCTGTCGGGGCGCGCTCCTGGGCCCAGGCGGCGGCAGGCCTGGCTGTCCCGTCTCCACTGCTGCCACCGCTTCCTCAATGGCCTCTTGCCCTTTGGTTCCACAGAGCTGCGGTGCAACCCCGGGCAGTTTGCCTGTCGCAGCGGCGCCATCCAGTGCATCCCCCTCCCCTGGCAGTGTGACGGCTGGGTGACTTGTGAGGATGAGAGCGACGAAGCCGACTGTCCAGGTGAGTGTGTAGGGCAGGCGCCGCCCTCGACCCCACCTCCATTACAGCTGCGTGACTGTGCTTCCGTTGGTGAGGGGGCGGGGGGTGTCTACTGCAGCCCAGGCGGTAGCCGTTCACTGGAAGCTTACATTGAGCTGAAACCCTCCCCTCTCAGCCTTCTCTCTCTCTTTAAGCATAATTGCCCAACACAGGCAGATCCCAGAATTTGCAAGGTTGCAGGGGCAGGGCTGGGGTGAGGTAAGAGGGGTGTCCAGGATGCCATGTTTCTGTTGGCACTGCCGGCCCCGAGAGCAGCGCCCCTGAAATGTGGTACCCTCTCGCCGCCCCCTCGCCTGCCTCTGGAGGTGGGTGCTCTTTGAGACTTGGCTAGAATCCTGATGAGGGTCATTAGACTGGCTTTGGCTCTGCCAACCCGTCCTGCTCACTCAGTCCCTAGTAATTTTCCACCTGGGGATTTTCTCCTGACAATGCATGGGCTCCTAAAGATATATGCAGATGCCACAGAAAGTCTAAACTGTTGGTTCTCCACTTGGTTTCTGCCCCAGCACCCTCAGGGAGTGTAACACGCCCCATGAGTAATGGTGTTCACTGCATCCCTGGTTCTTTTGGGTTAGGATGGAAGATGTAGTATCTTGCATTTGCCCATATGTGTGTGTGTGACACACACACATACACGATCACACACACACACACACACTCACACACTAATTTGTTTAAGACCCAGGTAGCACCAGTAAAGCCTCTAAGAAGAAGGTGTGTTTATTCTACCTTGAGAATCTCAGACCTAATAACTCTTCAGCCTAGCACTTTAATTTCTTGATATTCTAGTTTGGTTTTGCTTTACCAACCTGATTTATTGCTGTTTTCCCTTGAATGGGTAAGCTGGACTGTTTCTTTTGCCTACTCTGTGATGAATTTCCTAGCCACATGCTTCATTCATGCCTTTTTCTGTTCCCGGGATCCTCTTGTTCTGTTTTCATGTGGACAGATCTTGCCTGTCCTTCAAGGGTTGGCTCAGATGATACCACAATAAGCAGGCATCTCTGGGCCCTTGGGGTGGAGGTTAGCTTCTGCCAGCACCTCTTCTCTCTCTCTGACAGCATCTAGAACCACCAGTAATTCTCACCATTACCTGTGCCCATGCTTGATCTCTCCTTCCAGACTGTGAGCTCCCCGAAAGCAGGAGACCTGTCCTCTTCTAAGTGTGACCTGGCCTACAACAGAGGTCCTTTTTAACATTTGGTAAATGGAAGGAATGTTGTAATTCCTGTGGGTCAGGTACTGAAGAAAAACCAGTTACCTCCAACCATGGGGATCAGGTAGGGTATCAAATACAAGGTGACATTTGAGCTTGGGACAGTACTTTGAAGGGGGTTCCAAGTAAGAAGTGGAGGTAGTCTGGTCAGACTGTTTGCCTGAAAAGATGACCTTTAGAGGGGATCCCAGTTACCCCTCAAGCCTGTTCATTGGATTATGCACGTCTCTGGTTGAGGTGCTTGCCTTTCCAATTGAGTTTGAATGGTGGCTGCTGAGGCAGAAGCTTCTGAGACAGCCCTGTGTCTGGGAGCCTACCTGCTCCTTCCTTAGGTCATAGCCTGGACAGCACGAGCTACCCCATGCTTGGGCTGCTGGTGCTCCATGTTCTGTCAGCTGTTCAGGACCGTGGTTGTGATTGGGATCTTTCCTGGGTCTGCCTTATGGGATGAAACTTCGTATCCAGCCTCCTAGAGAATATTCTGAACAAAGAACCAAATGATTCTTGACGGGCTTTCGAGTGGAAGGACGACTTATTGCTGATCTCAAAGTGCATTTTGGCTTAGCTTTTAGAGTTATATGTAATAACTGTTCTGTTGTGTAGGTACGGAAAACAGTGGTAGGCATTCTAGTTCATCTTGTTCATTTCTCCATCCACTGTGGACTTGATAAAGGCAGGGACTAGATTTTATTTCTCTTCTGTCCCACAAGATCTGGCACAGGAGGTTTCAAGTCACTTAGCACAAGTGTTGATGTGAGGTTACAGGTGCCCCTAAATTAATTTTTTTGAACATCATGAATATGTTAAATTCTTATTAACATTCTTACCAACTCCCCTACCCCCCCCCCCAAAAAAAAAAGAAAGAAGAAAAATCTTTGTGTATGGGGAGGGGAGTGTGGACAGGGATTTAGCAGATAACTACCTTTGCTGTGGCCTTCCTGTCTATGGGGAGAGTTTAAATAAACCTGTGAGAAGCCCTGGCCATGCTTGGTTAGGCTTTTGAACATGGGCTTCAGGACTTCTGGAGGAACTATAAGAGATTACGTTATTGTCCTCCTGAAAGCCTGCTAAAATTATATTAAAAGAGTATAGAAGATATGAAAGATGTAAAATGGGAAAAGATGGAACAGCAGGCCAGTAACTTCAGCATGTTTTTGGAAGATAGGAAACGGGTGGTGTGCTAGATACAGTCTGGACATCCAGTACATTGCCTGCATTTCCAGGGCTGGAAGGCTGGAGCTCTCTTATTCAGACCCCACTGCCAGTGGGCTTTGGCTATCACTTAGCCCAGGAGATCCTTCCCATGAAGTCTGGAAGGTAGAGGGTGGTGGACTCTCTTCCTCTGGCAGTGGTGTGGGGTGCACGGGTGAGGGAGCATAGTGGCCTCCTGCCCGCTGTCGCAGGACTGTAGAGCAGCTGTGATGGGCGGAGGTTTCCTGCGGGTTCCTGTCCTATGGATGGTGTCCTGAGTTGGGACTAAAGCCGCAGAGGCGGAGTGGAAGGCTAGAGGTGGCTCACTTTTGTGCACACTCCAGCCTCTGCAGTTCTGAAAGTACCTAATACCGTGTATTAAACTCCTTGTATTTGAAATACCTAGCATGGTTTCTCTTCTTCCGAACCATCTTTGATGTAAATGGGAACTAACATAAGATGCATAAAGTTCCTTAATGGAGAAAAATGTACAACTTTATTAAGAGACATTAAAGAAGATTTTAATAAATAGAGACAGGATATTCTTGACTAGGAAGACTTGGTCTTCCAAGTGGCCTGTTCTTAGATTGATCTGTGGAGTCAGTACGTCTCCAAAGGGGTTTTTGGGAAATGTGACGAGTCAGTTTTAAAATGTGTTGGGGCGCCTGGGTGGCTCAGCGGGTTAAAGCCTCTGCCTTCGGCTCAGGTCATGATCCCAGAGTCCTGGGATTGAGCCCCGCATCGGGCTCTCTGCTCAGCAGGGAGCCTGCTTCCTCCTCTCTCTCTGCCTGCCTCTCTGCCTACTTGTGATCTCTGTCTGTCAAATAAATAAATAAATAAATAAATAAAATCTTTAAAATAAAAAATAAAATAAAATGTGTAGAAGATAAAGTCCTAATATTGTAGGACACTCTGAAGAAGAGTAAGGTGTGAGCAGTTGCCTTACCCGTGTCAAGGCTTATGTTATCTTTGGCTCAGGGAAGGACAGATTGGCCTATGGAACAGAAGAGCTGTGACAGTTTGGAGAGCATGTATATAAAATGTACAGAAAAATTAGTTCTAGGTTAATTGAAGAAAAACTTCTAGAACACAATCTAGAAGAATATCTTTATACCTTGGTAGGAAAGGTTTGTTTTTTTTTTTAAGTCACAAGACTAATCAATTCTAAAATAAAAATGGCCAGTTTTACTAGTTTAAAATTAAGATCTTCCCTTTTCCAAAAGGTACCTGTAAAGAATGTGAACAGACAAGCCACAGAGTGGGAATAAATTTGCAATATGTATAGCACATAAAGGATTATAGTCCAGCACACATAAAGAACTCGTACATGTGGACAAAAGACACATGGGCTTGTCACAGAAAAATTAACAAGAACAGTGGTTAAACAGATGGAAAGATATTCAGCCTCATTAGAATTCCAAGGCCACAGTGAGATTCCACTTTACAGTTACTTAAATAGGCAGAAATTAAGATGTCTCTTGGCAAAAATTAAGGTATCGACAAAACCAAGTGTTGGAGAGGATGTGAGTGACTCGGAAATCTTACCTGCTGCTGGTGAGGGGGATAAACTGATGTACCTGCTTTGGAAAACTGGCATTAACTGTCGAAGTTGAACATTCTCATATTCTGTGATCCAGGATTTCCATCTGGGGAGCTCTAGAGAGGTTCTTGCAGCACTCTTCATACTAGTAAACATCTTGGAAACAACCCAGATGTCTGTGTTAACATCATGGTGATTATGGACCAAACAACAGTGAGTGAATAGTAGGTCCTTGCAACAACGTCACTGGATCTTAAGAGCAGCATGTAGGTGACAAAGGCAACTTGCCAAAAAACACAACACCATAAAGATAAGCAAAAGTGACCATTGTCTTATGTACATACATACAGATGTGATAACAAAAAAGACAAAATGGTGAAACAAAATATAGGCTCTTGGTTCCTCCCTGGTGGGGAGACAGAGGAATAAGAACCCTACAGCTCATGTCTGGGTTCTGAAGTAGGGTGGGAGTAGGGGTGGAGGGCTCACAGCTATATTTTATTATTAGGCTTTATTTCTTACATTTGTGTTACATATGTTCTTTGGAATATGCCAGATACTATGTAGGCTGCTTTTTTTTTTCCTTCAAGAAAAGCTAGTAGGAGGAGAGTGAACTTAGTGCAGCAGAGAAACTATAACTGTGAGCCTGGTTGAGGGAAAGATGATTAGGAAATGAACTGATTTGACAGGCAGCACCACTGAAAGGCTTGTTGCTCTAAATACTGAGGCTGGTGGACACCTGGCATGGGAACGGATCAGGGGTTGGTGGGATTCTTTCACCATGGGTCTTCCTTCTTTGCTGTGCAGAGCTAGATGACCCTCCCAGCAGCAGCCAGGAACTTTCTTTTGTAGACCAGCACTGCCCTGTATAGTAGCCCCGAGTCATGTGTGGCTATTGAGCACTTGAAATGTGGCCATTTCGAGCAAGGACGGACTACAAGTGTAAAGTACACGCCGAATGTCAGACTTGGTACAACAAAAAAGTAAAAAAACCGTTAATACTTTTTTACATTGGTTATGTGTTGAAATGATAGTATTTTTAATATATTGGGTTAAATTACATTATTAAAATTAATTTCATTTCTTATTGAAATGTGGCTTGCATTTTATTTCTGTTGGATAGCACTTGTACTTAATTTCGGCAATATAGGAGACACCAGGCCCAGCAGGCCAAGCAGAGGGGACCCGTGGAGCTTGAGAACAGAAGAATTTAGAGAAATTCTCTCTGGGGACAGGTGAGACCCTCAGCCATATCTTCGACCCAACTAAAAGGCTGACTCTCCCACTCTGCTCCCCCACCTTGAGGCTCATCTGAACCCCACTAGTGCTCACAGAGCCTCTGATAAGCTGAACCACTTTCCTCTTAAACCTGAAAGAGAGCTGGTGCTTTCTACACTCTGGAAGAAAACATCTGGGTGCTTACTGGACTCTGAACAAAGCATCCTAGACCAGAAGAGTCCAAACAAAGTGACCTGAGGTGGCTAATTCTGCTCTGTGTAAAATGGTGGTCAGATGTGGAGGTTCAGAACCATGCTGGGGCTAGAACCCTGTCTCCACCACTTACTGGCTGTGGTCCTCTGGACAAGATGGTTTTTGAACTTCATTGTCTTCATCTGTAAGATGGCCAAAGTAACAGTACCTTCCTCTTAGGGTTCTTTAGAGACTTTTTAATAACTTGATAACTATAAAGTATTTAGAGCAGAACATGGCACATAATAACCTCTCAATATATATTAGAAGTGACTTATTTTATTAATTCAGGGAGGAATAAGCAAACTTTGAAAGTATATTCTGACATCTTTTGAACTGGCAGTCTAGGAAACTCCAACCCCTCATCCTCATACTACCACCCCCCCCACATATACATGGAAAAAAAAAAAACCCCAAAAACCAGAGATTAGCTAAAATAACTTTATAGAAGCTCCAGAAACAGTCACAGGTCTAAGGAACACCCAGTCAAAAAAAGCCACACTGAAATGGCAGGAGATTTTGTGGCATGTTTACTCCTCTCTGCCCCACCCACTTCCCACCTGGCACAGGAGGTCTGAAGGAAGCAACAGCCCAGCTTGAAAATCTCTGTTTCTAACAGAATGGAGCAGGGCAGTCCTTAACTTGAAACACTCTAGGTTGTCTGGGCACTGTCTGAGGGACTGATCTCTTTTCTCTGACTGGAAGCTCAGATCTCAGGCTGTGAAAAGCTGTGGAAAGTGGAAAAAAGTGCTCCTGAAAGCTGCAGGGGGACTGCAGAGCTGCAGTTACCTGGGGCAAGGGAATAGGGGTGGAGGGATGCAATAGAATACTTAAGAATATTGAGAAGCTGGGTGACAAGTCTCTGTGAAATTAAGATTTTTAAAACAGCCATCTGTACTTAGGAATAAAAAAAGTTCACATACAGGCCTAGGCAAGATGTATACCCCACAGTGGTCCCAAGGTTCAGAACAAATCGTGCTAATTAGCGAAGGACTTTAACACAGAGCCAGTCTGCAAAGATTGGGAAAGGTAGCTGTATATTCAGATGATTAATTTTCAACAACAACAAAATCACAATGTATACAAAGGAAGAGGAAAATATGGCCCATTTAAAGGAATAAGATTAGGTGGCAGAAACTATCCTTGAGGACACAGACATTGGACATACTAGACAAATGTTTTAAAACAGTCTTAAATGTGCTCAAAGAGCTAAAGGAAAACACCCGAGAACTAAAGGAACTCAGGATAACAATATATGAACAAAATGAGAATACCAACAAAGAGAAAGAAATTATAAAGAAAAACACTGTAACTGAATTGAAAAATCCGTTAGAAAGGTTGAATAGTAGCCTCCACCAGTCAGAAGAAAGACTAAGTGAACTTGCAGGACATTGAAATTACTGAGTCTTTGGAACAAATGAAAAAGAAAGGTGAATAGAACCTTGGGCACTTAGAGGATCACAGTAGCTATCAACAATAGCAGAATACACATGTTTTCCCCTCCAGTACACATATAATAATCTGCAGGGTAGACCATATGTTAGGCTCAAAAGTCAATACATTTAGAAGGTTGAAATTATACAAAGTATGCTTTCCAATTAACAATGGAACGAAACTAGAAGTCCCCAGTAGAAGGAAAAGGGGAAAATTCACAAATACATGGATATTCAGTAGCACACTCTTAAACATGGTCAGTGTCAAGAAGAAATCACAAAGGAAACTAGAAAATACTGAGACAAATGAAAATGAAAACACAACATACCAAAATCACTGGGATGCAGTGAAAACAGTGATACAAGGGAAATTAACAGCTGTAAATGTTACATTAAAAAAGAAATCTTAAATCAACAACCTAACTTCACAGGAAGAAAGGAACTTAAGGAACTAGGAAAATAAAGAACTAAAACCAAAGCTAGCAGAAGGAAGAAAATAAAGATTAGAACAGAGGTAAATAGAAAACAGAAAATCTAGAAAAAATCAGTGAAACCAAAGATTAAAAAAAATTGACAAACCTTTAGCTAGAAGGACTAAAGAGAACACCCAAATAACTAAAAGAAGAAACGGAATTGACATTACCAATTTTATAGAAATAAAAAGGTTTATGAGAGAGTACCTGAAGAATTGCGTGCCAACAAATTGGGTGACCTAGATGAAATGGAAAATTCCCAGACACAAGCTTCCAGAAGAAAATTACAGACCAATATCCCATGAACATTGATGCAAAAATTCTGAGCAAAGTACTAGGAAACAAAATCTAACAACACATTAAGAGGATTATATACTATAACCAAATGGATTTACTCTTGGAATGCAAGGATGGTTCAACAAACTAAACTCAATCAATGTAATATACCACACTAACAAAATGTAGAGGAGGAAATCACAGCATGTTGTAAAATTAACCATTCTTTCATGATACAAACACTCAACAAGCTAGGAATAGAAGAAAACTACTTAGAAATAATAAAGGCCTGTAGCTGTGGGCACACCCTCAGCTGACATCCTACTCAGTAGTAAGGACTGAAAGCTTTTCCTCTAAGATCAGAAACAGGACAAGGATTTTACTGTTTCTGTTCAACATGGGATTGGAAATTAATTCTAGCCAGAGCAATTAGATAAGAAAATAAAGGCAACAGAATTGGGAAGGAAGAAGTAAAATTATCCCCATTCACAGGTGGCATAACTTTATATGTAGAAAATCCTAAAGATTACACACACACACACACACAAATTATTGGTACTAATAAAAGAATTCAGCAAAGTTTAAGGACATAAAATCACAAAAATTCAGTTATGTTTTTATACACTTAACAATGAACAAACAGAAGAAAATGAAGGAGACTGGTCCATTTTCAATAGCATCAAAAAGAATAAAACACTTAGGAATAAATTTAACCAAGGAGATGAAAGACTAGTACACTGAAAACTACGAAACACTGCTGAAAGAAATTAAAGATATACATGAAAGACATCCCATGTTCGCAGACTGGAAGAGTTAGGAAGCTGTCAGTACTACCCAAGCAATGCACAGGTTTAGTACAATCTCTATCAAAATGCCAAAAACCGTATTTGCCAAAATAGGAAACTCCATCCTAAAATTCGTATAGCCAAATCATTCTTGGAAAAGAATAAAGTTGGAAATCTCACACTTCTGATACTAAAACTTGCTACAAAGCTACAGTAATCAAGACAGTGTGATTCTGGTGTATAGGCCAATGGAATAGAATAGAGAACTCAGAAATAAACCATACATATGATCAAATTATTTTCCACAAGGGTATGGTTCAGTGGGTGGGGAGAGGAATAGTATTTTCAGTAAATGGTGCTGGGAAAACTGGACAGCCACATGCCAGAGAACCTTCACTTAAACAGTGTACAAAAATCCAACATGGGTCAAAAAGCTAAGTGTAAGAGCTAAAACTATAAAACTCATAGAAGAAAACATAAGAAAAAAGCTTCATGACATTGGGCTTGGCAATGATTTCTTACAGGTGGCACCCATAACATAGCAAAGGATAGATATAGATAAATTGAGTGACATCAAAATTTAAAACTGCCTTAAAACATCCAGCAGAGTGAAAAGGCAGCCTATGGATTGGGAGAAAATACTTGGAAATCATATCTGATGAAGGGCTAATACTGAGAATATATGTTTTAAAAACCTACAACTCAACAACAACAAAAAATCTGATTTTAAAAAATGAGCAAAGGAGGGACACCAGGGTGACTCAGTAGGTTAGTGTCTACCTTCAGCTCAGGTCATGATCCCAGGGTCCTGGGACCAAGCCCCACATCGGGCTCCCAGCTTGGCGGGGGCCTGCTTCTCCCTCTACCTGCTGCTCTCCCTGCTTGTGCTCATGTGCATGTGTGCTCTTTCTCTCTGACAAATAATTAAAAATCTTTTTTAAAAAATTTAAAAATGGGCAGAAGACTTGGCATTTCTCCATTGAAGATATGCAGATGGCCAACAAGCACATGAAAATGCACTCAGCATCACTAATCATTAGGAAAGCGCAAATCAAAACCACCATGAGACACCACTCACATCCATAAGGATGGCTGCTATCAAAACAAGTCCTAGTGGGGATGTGGAGATGATGGTGGATTGTGGAGAAGTTGGAATGCTTTTGCACAGTTGGTGGGAATGTGAAATGGTATGTCACTGTGGAAAACAAATTGTGGTTCCTCAGAAAATTAAAAATAGAACTACCATTGGATCCAGTAATTCCATTTTGAAAGGTATATGACCCATGTCCTTAAAAATGGTTAAATTTTTAAAATATTTAGTATTTGACAGAGAGAAAACACAAGCAGGGGGAGCAGCAAAAGGAGAGGGAAAGGCCGATTCCCCACTGAGCAGGGAGCCCGGTGTGGGACTTAATTGAAGGACCCTGGGATCATGACCAGACCTGAAGGCAGCTGCTCAACCGACAGAGCCACCCAGGTGTCCCAGAAATGGCTAACATTTTATATGTGTTTTGCCACAATGAAAATATGTACATATAAATACATACACAGTCTATTTTCTGAACACAAACAGAATGCAGTGAAAAGGCAAATTAAGAAAGAGCTCTTACCCATTGAAAAATTAGTCTGGAAAATCCAATATCTGATTAGTAAAAGTTCCTTTCTTTTTTTAAGGTTTATTAATTTTTTTGAGAGAGGAGGAGAGCAGGAAGAGGGACAGGGGAGAGGCAGAATCCCAAGCAGGCTGGTACTGAGTGCAGAGCCTGAGGCGGGGCTTGATCTCATGAGCCTGAAATCACCACCCCAGCAGAAAGCAAGATTCTGATGCCCAACTGACTGAGCCACCCAGGTGCCCCCTCCTTTTAAAAGATTTTGTTTGAGAAAGCATGAGAGTGTGCATGAGCAGGGGTGGGAGAGGGAGAAGCAGACTCACTACTGAGCAGAGAACTTAATTTGGGGCTCAGTCCCAGGACCCTGGGATCATGACCTGAGCAGGAGGCAGACACTTAACCAACTGAGCCACCCAGGCGCCCCATGGTTTTATTTTTAAATAATTTCTACACCCGATGTGGGGCTCAAATTCACAACAATGGAGACCAAGAGCCGCATGCTCAGGGCACCTGAACCATGGTTCAGTGGAACCATGGTTCATGGTTCAGTGGTTCAGTTTGCTAATAAGTGAATGACTCTTGATTCTGGCTCAGGTTGTGATCTCTGGGAGTCGTGAAATCAGCCCCCACTTTGGGCTCCATGCTGGATGTGGAGCCTACTTAAAATTCTCTTTCTCCCTCTCCGGATGCTTGCTTGTGTGCATGTGTTCTCCCACTAAAGAAATTTTAAAAGGGAGCTGCATGCCAACTGAGCCAGCCAGTTGGCCCAATAAGAGTTTGGGGGTTTTTTTGCGGTGTTGTTTTAAGATTTTATTTATTTATGGGGTGCCTGGGTTAGCTCAGTGGGTTAAGTCTCTGCCTTCGGCTCAGATCATGATCCCAGGGTCCTGGGATCGAGGCCCACATCAGGCTCTCAGAGCCTGCTTTTCCCTCTCTGCCTGCCTCTCTGCCTACTTCTGCCTACTTGTGATCTCTGTCAAATTTTAAAAAAAAAAAAATCTTTAAAAAAAATTTTTATTTATTTATTTGAGAGTGAGAGAGAGAGCCCGCACAAGCAGAGGGTGGGACAGAAGGAGAGGGACAAGCAGACTCTATGCTGAGCACAGAGCCCAATGCGGGGCTTAAACTCACAACTCTGAGATCATGAGGTGAGTTGAACTCGAGTTGGACACTCAATCAGCTGAACCACCCAGCCATCCATCCCCCATAAGAATTCTTTTATTTTTTTAAGATTTTATTTATTAGAGAGTGAGAGCAAGCACAAGCAGGGGAAGTGGCATGGAGAGGGAGAAGCAGGCTCTCTGACAAGCAGGGAGCCTGACGTGGGCCTTGATCCCAGCACACTGTGATCATGACCTGAGCCAAAGGCAGACACTTAACCAACTGAGCCACTCAGGTGCCCCTATTTTTAATTTTTTAAAAAATATTTTTTGATTTATTTGTCCTAGAGAGAGAGCACAAGCAGGGGAGCAGCAGGCAGAACAGTTAGAGGGAGAAGCAGGCTCCCTGCTGGGCAAGGAGCCTCATGTGCGACTCTATCCTAGGACCCTGGGATCATGATGTGAGTGGAAGGCAGTCGCTTAACCAACTGAGCCACCCAGGCATCCCAAGTTCATTTTTAAAATATAGGAGCAGGGGTCATATTAGTCATGTAGCTTTGGAGTTAAGAGGGCATAATAATTTTTAGAAGACTTAGACGAGATGCCTTGTATAATTGCAGTATGTCAGAAATACAGTGAACACCGCATGTCCAAAGAGGGAGAGCACAGGTCCTGATGAAAAGAGCAGGAATCAGAATCACATGAGATGTTCAGCAGTGGCACCCGTGTGGGGAAACAATGGGGCAAGGCCATCTGGATCTGAAGAGGAGCTGATTTTAATTGTCTAAGTCAGAATTTTAGTTGGAGTTGTATTCGGGTTATTTGTACATACGATCTGAATATTCAGATAGTTTTATAAGCCTTTTTATTTTAGAACTAGCAACCCTGATGTCCCCTGCCCCATTTCCCACTTCTCAGAAGCAAATACTTGAGATTACTTTAACTATTGATTTCCTTAGCATTTATCCGTGGGTCTCTAAATTCCATGGTTTTAGGCATTTCCTGCTGATTTTTCCTGAACAAGGTGGCTGACACTTTTCCCCTTTGTCTTCTCACTCCCAGAGTTCTTGCTCCGTCTGTGCTGCTCTTGGCAGGGCATGGAGGGGGATTCCATTTCCTTTCTGCTGGTGAAACATTTTGTCTTAAGCCAGAATTGAACATTGTCATCATCATCTTTTTGTTTTGATGACTTTATTGAGGTATGATTCATATACCATAGAATTTGCTTGGTAAGTACGGTTTTTAGAACATTTTCAGAACCATCACCCCAAGGATAGAACTTGTTTGTCACCCCAAAATAAAACCCTGTGTCCATCAGCAGGCACTCTCCCATTTTCTCTCAAGCCTTAGCCCCCTGGCAGCCACTCACTCAATTTCTGTCCCTCTGGATTTGACACTTCACATTTTATAGAAATGGAGTCATACAATATGCAGTATTTCATGTCTAGCTTCTCTCAATTGGCATAATATTTTCAAGGTCCATCCATGTAGTTTTCTTTTTGTTTTACTTTTTAACAAAACCTATATATATACTTTAAAGAAAACGTTTTATGTGTCTTAAGTAAGACTTTCAGATTTTTTTTTTAAGATTTTATTTATTTGACAGAGATCACAAGTAGGCAGAGAGGCAGACAGAGAGAGAGAGAGAGAGAGAGGGAAGCAGGCTCCCCACTGAGCAGAGAGCCTGATGTGGGACTCGATCCCAGGACCCTGAGATCATGACCTGAGCCGAAGGCAGCGGCTTAACCCACTGAGCCACCCAGGCGCCCAAGACTTTCAGATTTTTAACACCTTTATTAAGATGCAATTTAAGTACCATAAAATTCCTGACTTTTAAAAGCATACAGGTCTATGATTTTTGTGAAACTTACAGAGTTCTGCGACTTTAGAGCATGTCTCTTGCCCTCAAAGATCCCGTGTCCATTTGTTCCCTCCGCCAGTCCCAAGCAACCACTAATCTATTTTCTTCGTCTTAAAGACTTGCTGTTCTGGACATTTCCTATAAAGGGAATCATACCATATGCCTTCTTTTGTGTCTGGCTTCTTCCACATGGCATCATGTCTCTGAGGCTCATCCATTTGCAGGGTCTGTCAGTGGTTTGTTCCTTTCCACACCAGATTTTCCATTCCGTGGCTTATGCCACATTTTGTTTACTCTTCCACTTTGGTGAGCATTTGAGTTGCTTCCACTTTGTGAGTAAAGCTGCTATGAACTTTACGAGTTTTCAAGGGGACATAGGCTTTCATTTATCTTGGAAAGTACATAGGGGTGGGATTTCTGGGACATATTGTAAATTTATGTTTCACTTTCTAAGAAATGGCCAAATGGTTTGCCATACTGGCTGTAGATTTACACTAAAAAAAAAAAAGAAAAAAAAAGTCCTTAGCAGGATGGATCTCTCCTGATTTCCCTTCAGTTGTATATCTCTTATTTTATTCTGCCGGAGTGATTTTGCAGTCTCCTTCCCCAGAGCCACCTGACTTCACCTGTTGGCTTAGTGCTGGCAGGGCCTGCTGCCCACCTTCCCGGCTGTCCTCTTGGGTTTTCCTTTCACCATCAGCATGGGTGAATCAGCAGGTTTCTCCCTCATGTCTGTCCACACTTGTCTGCCTGTCTCTCTCTCTCTTGCACTCTCTTCTCCTCCCTCTCTCTCACGTTAGATCCTTTGTTTTTTGTTTCCTGTTTTGGTTTTTTCCCTCATTTAAGTAATGTACAGCTGTCTTTAATAACTTCTGCAGAAAAGGAACATGGAGACAAAAGTTTTTAGTTCCTTGCTTACATGTCTGAAAATTCCTTTATTTCACCCTCACACATGATACAGATTTAGCTGAATTTAGAATTACTAGCTAGAAATAACTTTCCCTTACAATTTGGAAGATCTTTCTCCATTTTTATGAGCTTTCAACATTGCCGATGCTGTAATTCTCGTTCTTTGAATGAAACCTGTTTTTGTTCTGGAAATTTTGAGTATCTTTTGATACATTGTTGCTAGCCACTTAGCAGATCTTTTCATCTTAGAAACTCATGCCTCTTGGTTTAGGGAAAGAAAACACTAGATTTTTTTCTCTTCCATTTATCTTGCTTCTTTCTAGATGTGTTACTGGAAGTTGGAGCTCTTGGACTGATCTTCAGTTTTCCATCTCTTTGTCATTTTGTTTTACTTTAAGGAAGTTTCATTTCAGGGCGCCTGGGTGGCTCAGTGGATTAAAGCCTCTGCCTTCGGCTCAGGTCATGATCAGGTCCTGGAGTCAGAGTCCTGCATCGGGTTCTCTGCTCAGCAGGGAGCCTGCTTCCTTCTCTCTCTCTCTGCCTGCCTCTGCCTGCTTGGGATCTCTCTCTCTGTCAAATAAATAAAATCTTAAAAAAAAAAAATAATATCTATCTTTAAGGAAGTTCCTACTTGCACCACATCTTTTTTTTTTTAATTTTTTTTTAAGATTTTATTTATTTATTTGACAGATCACAAGTAGGCAGAGAGGCAGGCAGAGAGAGAGAGAGGAGGAAGCAGGCTCCCTGCGGAGCAGAGAGCCCGTTGCGGGGCTCGATCCCAGGACCCTGGGATCATGACCTGAGCCGAAGGCAGAGGCTTTAACTCACTGAGCCACCCAGGTGCCCCTGCACCACATCTTTTAACAGGTTTTCATTTTTGCCATCATGTTGCATTTCTAGTGGAGATTTTTCTTTGGGTGGGAGGGGTTAATGGTGTCTGTATTATGTTCCTTTTTAATAGTATCCCGTGCTTCTTTTATGGATACAGTATTGTCTGTCACTTTGAGTGTGTTAATGGCACGTTTTTGTTGAAGTGTCCTGTAGGCATTCCTTCTGTATTGTTTCCTCTGTGGTGTGGTGTTTTTCATTTGCAGGCTCTCTGCCGAGGTTGGTGGGCCTTGCCTGCTGCTGTGTGTGGCTGGAAGCTCTGTGCTTGTGGGCCTCCATGGACAGTGAACCAGCTGGACTGTTTCACTGGGGGTCTCCTCCCTTGGGGACATTTTTCTTGGGCTGGCAAGATTTTTTTTTTTAAAGATTTTATTTATTTGAAAGACAGAGATCACAATTAAGCAGAGAGACAGGCAGAGAAAGAGGGGGGAAGCAGGCTCCCCGCTGAGCAGAGAGCAGGATGCGGGGCTCGATCCCAGGACCCCAAGATCATGACCCGAGCTGAAGGCAGAGCCTCAACCTACTGAGCCACCCAGGTGCCCTGTGCTGGCCAGATTTTTCCATAGAGGAATGTTCCGGTCTTCTAGGAGGCTGGGGTTTTGGAAGGAGGGACTGAGACTCTGCCCTCCCCAGCTAAGTACAGAACCCTGACTTTCAGTTGAACTGGTGTCCCTCAACCAAGAGACACCTGTTTGACCCTGTCTTCAGTAAATCACCCATCTTCTGCAGGGGTGAAGGAGAGACAGGGTTGCCTGAGCAAACCAAGTACAGGGGATGAGATCTGGGTTTGTCAGCTGCCTTCTACCCCTTACCTTCAATATGAGAAATTTCAAGTCTGTAGAAAAGGTACATGAGTGTTTATATTGCCTTACTTGCAAATTCTTCCTCTCTTACTCCCATCTCATATTTTTATCTTCTTTTTCCCATAGTAAGAACTGTGGTTCCCAACACCTTGTATATATGTGTCCATTTGGCCAGTCCTAAAATACTTGTAGTTTTGGAATTACTATCCTGTACCACTACCAAGAACTCACCTACTAGGTAAATTCCAGGATGTTTTTATACTTTGTTAAATGTTATTAGGCTGTTTCCCACTGATGGGGTGTGAGGTCAATTCTCAAGTCAAAAGTCACTAGCATTCATTCCTTGTTTTCTTTGGGGTGACTGTTAACATTTCATCCAGTTTGTATTCAGTTTTAAGACTTTGCCTTCTCATCTTGTTGATTTATTTTTAATGTTTTTGTATTGAGATATAATTCGTGTGCCATGAAATTCACCACTTTAAAATACACAATTTCACATTTTTTAATATATTCACAAGGTTGTGTAACTGACTTACTTATTATTTTTAGGATATGTAAAATGTAAGTAAGATTTAGAAGTCATAACTGTATAAAAACATATATTTAAAAGTTCTCAGCAGGGGCACCTAGCTGGCTCAGTTGGTAAAGCTTGTGACTCTTGATGTTGGGGTCATGAGTTCAAGCCCCATGTTGGGCATAGAGCCTACAAAAAAAAAAGAAAAACTTGGGACACCTGGGTGGCTCAGTGGGTTAAAGTTTCTGCCTTCGGCTCGGGTCATGATCCCAGGGTCCTGGGACTGAGCCTCGCATTGGGCTCTCTGCTCAGCGGGGAGCCTGCTTCCTCCTCTATCTCTGCCTGCCTCTGCCTACTTGTGATTTCTGTCTGTCAAATGAATAAATAAAATCTTTAAAAAAAAAAAAGAAAGAAAAGAAAAACTTCTCTTTCCTCTCCTTCTCCCTTTGCCCTGTTCCTACTCACATCCTATAGGTAAGTAATTTGATTAGTTTCTGGCTTATCTTTCTTGGGTTCTTGTTTTGTTTTGTTTTTTGTTTTATTTGTCAGAGAGAGAGGACAAGGAGAGGAAGAAGCAGGTTCCCCACTGAGCAGGGAGCCTGTGCGGGACTTGATCCAAAATCAAGAGTCAGACGCTTAATTGACTAAGCTGCCAAGGCGCCCATTTTTCTCTTTTTTAATTTAACAAAATACCCATAAAGTGATTATATTTATTCATAAAGATCTTTTTCATTCTTTTTTACAACTGTGTTGCGCTCCATCTTAGGGAACATACCAAGCTTATATATATATATTTTTATGGTTTTTTTTTTTTAAAGAATTTTTATTTATTTATTTGACAGAGATAGATCACAAGCAGGCAGAGAGACAGACAGAGAGAGAAAGGGAAGCAGGCTCCCTGCTGAGCAGAGAGCCCGATGTGGGGCTTGATCCCAGGACCCTGGGATCATGACCTGAGCCAAAGGCAGAGGCTTCAACTCACTGAGCCACCCAGGCGCCCCTACCATACTTATATTTAACTAGTCCTCCTATGGATGAGCCTTCAGGTTATTCTCATTAGTTTGCTATTAAATATAATGCCACAATAAATAACTTTATACATATTTCCCCCCTTCGAATTTTTGAAGATGTACCTTCACTGTAAATTCTTAAATACAGGATTGCTGAGTCAAAGGGTCCGTGTATATGTATATGCAGTTTTGCTAAATATTGCCAGATTCCTTTTTGTTCCTTTTTTTTTTTTTTTAATTTTAATGCAAGTATAGTTGATATGATATAGGTGCCTTACTTTTCATCTGTTACCCTAGAATTTAGCTTTCTGGGCTCAAATAAATTGAGTGATTTGCTTCTAAAATAAGTCAGTCTTGAGACTGACAAATGCTAATAAACTGGATAGGATACTGGGAAAACTGGCGTAAACCAAGATCATCCCTAGGCAAATTACGATGTACGGTTGCCTTCTGTAAGCTAATTGTTCCTTCTGTTTTCCAGTTTTTACAACTTTGCCATCTTCTTTCCTGTTCTGTTTATTCCTGTGATTATGCCTTTTTAAAAATTCCATTACTTTTGTTTTAATTAGGAGTTTCAGGAGAGACTAGAGGTGGATGAATATGTTCGTTCAATTGGATATAATAGAAGCTCCAGAAATGTTATCAACCTGGGATTTTTACATCTAGAGGAACCTATTGCATGAGAATGGAATAAAGACGTTTTCAGATATGGACAGATTCAGAAAAGTTGCCCTGCCCTTTCTTAGGAAGATGTGTCTTGTAAAGGAGGCGATAAAGTAGAAAAGAAGGTAGCCTGGGGTCCAAGAAAGAGGGCCCAGTACAGGAGGACAGCAAATGGACCCCAGGATTATAGCCATGCCCCAGCCCAGACAGCAGCCTATTCAGCCTGTGCTAGAAGGTAGGAAGTAGGGGAGGAGCTTCCCAGGGAGGAGTGGTGCCAGGAGATTCTGATGTGATGTTTCAAGTGTTTAACATTTTTATGGTTAGCCATTGTTACTTGCTATTGCAACTGGAAAGAATAGCAGTAGATATACCAAAAGCTAAGCAAATTTAAAAATTAATGCACATGTTAATTCCAGGAAAAAGGAAAGTTGTGAAGAATTGAAATACCTAGTATGCTTTCTGGCTCACAGGTGAAGAACACTTGTACATTAAGTGTACATTATTATATTATTCTACTAATTTTAATTACAAAATTAATTCTCCTCTGTTAGGAAGGTGGGCGAGAGTGCATATGAGCTAAATCTGTACCCATCCTAACATTAACTCGGTGGACAACATTCAAAATTGATAAAACTGGAAATAGCTAGATCAACCTATTATTTAGAAATATGGACGAACTATCAGAAGAAATGAGTAAAAAAGATGTCTTTAGGAAACGGGGTTAGGAGCAGGGGGCTGGGAGGAAGGGAGACACGTTTCTATTTCATCTTGTGATATACGTACGTAAAAATGAAGAATTAATACATAACATACCTTGGGTGAGGATTCCTACCAGGTCATTCTGCTTCTGCCATATCTCTGCTGGCAGTTGAGACCCAAGGCCACATCTTGAGTGTGTCACAGGACTATCTGACGGCTTCAGCTTCTGTCACCAGCCTTAGTGGAAGGTAAGGCATTTCCTCTGTGAACTTGTGCCTGAGACATTTGTGGACCCTCGAAGCGGGAGGCAAGCAGATTTTGAGCTTGGAACTGACAGGGCTGTATCTTTACAGTTATTCTCTGTGGTGAGTTACATATTGCCCACATAGGTATAAAAGGGGAAAGCAAAAGTGCTCATTTGTTATTTCAGAAGCATAGGTCTCGAAACCTTGATAGAATGAAGACGAAGGTGGCAGTCCTGGGGCTTGGCTGAACTAGCAAACCTTTAGCCGCAGTGAGATTTTTTTAATATATAGAGAGATTTTATTTATTTATTTATTTATTTATTTATTTATTTATTTATTTATTTGACAGAGAGAGGGAGAGAGACAGTGAGAGCAGGAACACAAGCAGGAGGAGTGGGAGAGAGAGAAACGGGCTTCCTGCTGAGCAGGGAGCCTGATGTGGGGCTCGATCCCAGGACTCTGGGATCATGACCTGAGCCGAAGGCAGACAATGACTGAGCCACCCATGCGCCCCTGGCCTCAGTGATACTCCTTTTTTTTTTTTTTTTTAATATTTGTTATTTATTTGAGAGAGAGAAAGAGAATGAGAGCAAGCATAAGCAGGTAGAAGAGCAGAGGGAGAGGGAGAAGCAGACTCCCAACTGAGCAGGGAGCCCGACTCGGGGCCTGATCCCAGGATGGTGGGATCATGACCTGAGCCACCCAGGCATCCCGCCTCATTGAGATTCTTAATAAGCTCCATGACCCTGGCCATGACTGGTGGGGGGAAAGAATCAATGTAAAGAATGTACAACATAATGGAAATACCACTCAAAATTTTTATTTTCAGGTTCTCACTTGTTAGAAATCCTCTTTTGGTAAGCAAGCGTTACTTACATCTGATTTTTGACCACAAGTCTAAGCCTGTTTTGGTGTACGGAAGGAAAGTGACATGCATTCTGACCACTTGGAGTGCTGAAGAAGCACCAGTCTGTCTTGCCCTTTATTTGGAGAGGTTACAAGCTCATCTGGACCCTGATACTGTATTTGGACAAGTTATACAATCTTAGAAACACAAATAAGGATCACTCACATTTTGTCCTTTATTTGCAAATAACACATGTGGGGAAGTAAGCATGCCGCTGTCTGACCTGACTCAGTTTCCTCGTTGGACTTAAGGCTCTCCTCTGTCTCATCCCCCCCTCCCCGCAGCTCTCCCTATGAGGCCTATGGTGTAAAAGCAGAAAACCCGGCATGCTGGGTGCCTCCCGTGGAGCAAGAGGCCACTGCCCTGAGCTCTAACCCTCCCCAGCGCCCCCCCACCCCAGCCCCCAGCATACAGCTTGGGAAGATGACCGGAAACAGGCCTCTGGGGAACATGCTGTGAGGTGGGAGGAGGCTTGGGTCCAGTGGACCTGGAGAAAATGGAAGGCTCATGTCTCCTATTTTCCACTTGTTCGTGAAGCAAGCCTTATAACACTTAAGAGCCTGCTTTCCCATCTGTAAGACATTTCCCCTTCCCTCCGTTTTCTTAGTACCAACTCAACCATGTTGGCTCCTCCTTGCTTCATGTCTCCTTCCACACACTCCATCCGTCTTTGGTGGCCAGAGTTATTCTGAAGTCTTGGCAAGGACACCTGAAGAGAGCAGAATACACAACAGCCTGTGGTGCTGAGAGCACCCCTTCCAAGATGGCGGGCGGGGGAGGGGGTGCGCGCTCAGACTCTTCCTTTCCCAGTCGCAGGGTGTAGGTGTGCCCTCCGCCACTTGCTGCGTGGAAGAGAAGGCAGGCCGAGGGCCTCACTAAGGGAGGACAGGATTGTCTGCTGTTTCACTCATTACTATATTCCCCTGCCTAGAACAGTACCTGGCACACAGAGATTGAACAGGAGAGGGAGGGAGAGGAACAGGAGAGTTGCTTTGGGGTGTCTGCATTCTGAAACCGGTTCTTGGGGTATCAGCTTACACCTGCCAACTGGCCCTAAGGGAAAATGCTGTGAGTTGCAGAAGGAGATTCGGTGTTGTCAGGGTGCTCTTTTTTTTTTTTTTTTAAAGATTTTATTTATTTTATTTGACAGAGAGATCACAAGTAGGCAGAGAAGCAGGCAGAGAGAAGGGGGAAGCAGGCTCCCTGCTGAGCAGAGAGCCCGATGCGGGGCTCGATCCCAGGACTCTGAGATCATGACCTGAGCCGAAGGCAGAGGCTTAACCCACTGAGCCACCCAGGCGCCCCGTCAGAGGTACTCTTGAGGGGCTTGTAGGGGTGCTACGCCAGTGAACTCTGTCTCTTCTCCATTTGCACCCATTTCTGCTTCTCTTGGCCCCCAGGACACTCAGAAGTCCCTGGTCTATGCCAGTGGGTTCCCATGGTGGCGCTGAACAAATGAGTGATGAGGGCATGGGTGTGGGCGTTTGGCTCTGAAGAGAAATAATGGAAAAGAGAAGGGCTCAGAATTGCCACCTGAGCCACCAGAGAAGCCTGCTTAGTGCAAAGTGGCTTCCCCCTCACCACTTGGCTTTCTGCTGACTTCCCTGAGCTGTTCTGCCTTATTGCCCCACGCACCCTCCACAGTTAGCCGGCATCCGGACCCCGGTAGCACACACTCTTACCTTGTCTCTCTTGCGCCCTGTGCCCCAGATTTCATCTGTCTCTGTGAACAGGTGCTGCTGTGCTGGGTCTGAGGCAGAGGCCAAGACGCAAAGTAGAATCACAGGTCTTGCTGGTCGGAGCAGACAGAGGGACACATTGAGATTCAGGTATAGGGAAACGTGTTCACCACACCCAAACCTGTCCTCGAGCTTGTCCCAAATGTGTCGCCCTTTGGCCTTTGCCTAAGCTGTGCCCTCTGCTGGGAAGCCGTCCTTGTCTCTGGTCTGCCATCCCTCAGGGTGTGTCTCCCCATTCCTCTGCCTGCCTCCTCAGGATTGGGGTGTGAAGGGGATGCCCGTTGTAGCACTGCCCTGTGTCAGAGCTGCCAGTCTCCTGCCAGGAGTGGCAGTGCTCAGGCAGTGGGGATGGGGCACCTAGGTCCTGGAGAACTGCTGTTGCCCCAAAGAGAGCAGCTGCAGCACACATAGGTGACTGCAGTGAGGTCGTTGTGTTGGCAGTGAGGTTGCACCGAAGGCCTTGAATGTACTTCTCCTTTAAGGTCTTGCCTTGAATTCAGCCTCTCAGACATTGGTAGCACATTTTATATTTTTAGAGTGGTTTGTCACTGGATGGCCCCTGAGCCACACCACCTGCCTGGGTAGGGGCTATGGAAATACTGTACTGAATAAAGGGAAGGAGCCAGAGTTGCTAGGGCTTCTGGCCTGCCCAGGGTCTCAGAAAGAAACGAGGAGGAGCACACCCAGAGATTTTTGTACAAGTTGTTCTGAGAAGTCGTTTGTAGGGTAATGACAAAATCCAAATGACCTAAAGTTCTAACCATAGGGGATTATGATAACTAAATCCATTCACAGAATTTTCTGTGGCCATTAAAAGTGGTGTTCTTAAGTGCATTTGAGAATATGGAAAGCTGCTTCTATTCAAGCTTACAAAGCATATCATAAAATAGAGTGATGTGATCCTGGTATTTTTAGGGATTTGTACAGAAAAAAAGACTGGAAGGGCAGCAGACTGAGCATAGTAGTGGTTTATGTTTTGGCTTTTCAGACTTCGTGTTTCTTTTATTTCACATGCATGATTTGTTATTTTACAATGAGGGAAAATACAGATTATTTATGAAATGAAAACAGTGTTAGAGTCTGCGACACGAGCAGGATCAGATAGCTGGCGAAGCTTCCGTCAAGCGGAGCACCATGGAGCCAGGTCTCCCACAAACCCACCCGCCATGCGTGTGCCCCATGTCATCTGTCTCAGGCCTGCTGGACATGGCCTTGGGGAAGCAGAGCCGCTTCCTTCTGTTTGCCGCCCTGCAGACCAAGGTCACCGCTGTCTGGCATGACTTTGTACCAGGTGTCCTCAACTGTGCACCAAGATGCCCCCATGTGGGCAGAGGAGGGAGGAGGGTGGCCCGGATGGGACATTGCCCCTGGCTGTCTCCTGTGCCTCGGGTACATTATGTCACGTCCCCGCATCACCCCTCACCTTCGAGAGGGAGGGTAGTGGTGCTCTCATGGTTGGAGAACTCTACAGAGAGACTGTGGAAGCACTAACTTAGGAATTGCTATCAGATCATGATCCATGAAACTAGAAGTCTTCCTCATCTTCAGCTTCCTGTTCACACTTCTAACTGTGCTGGAGGCCATCTGCACAGCGGGGCATGGGCTGGGTGCCCAAGAGCCAGGCAGGAATGTCAGAAGGCCATGGCCTTGGGGCACTGAGAGGAACCCGCAGGCAGGGGCTCAGCCAGCAACTCAGGCCCAGTGCGGGTAGTGCAGAAGACGGTGTCACACAGTGCTTCCCCCTCCGTGCTCACGGGAGGCTCCCAGGCAGTTGGGGTACAAGGGGCGGCCTGGCCTTTGGAGAGACTCTTCCCCACCCCCGCCAGGGAACCAGGGCTGCTGAGGGATTTGCTGCAGGAATGACTAGCCCTGTGCTGTGCTAGCAGCCCATTAGAAAATGCACTGAAGGAGAGACCTCTTTCCATAATAGTACTAACAAAATGAAGAATAATTTCCGTAGGGAGCACATGTGACCCATTGGGCCTGAGCAGCAAGGTTTTCGAGACTTTAAAGAACACCTGAGTAACTAGACTGTGTGCTGCCTTCCGCTCGACCTGGTTTTCCCAGCCCCGAGGAGGCTGACTACGTTGTGCTTTTGTTTGGCACCGGCCACAGAGATCCCTGCGCAGCCATGTGCCTCGCTGCTGCATGAGCTGCGCTGACAGCCCATTTCTCTTCTTGCTTTCAGAAGTGACTGGGGAGTCGCGTCCTTACCATGGGAAGGAGGCTGTGGATCCGCGGCCGGGCCGGGCCCGAGGCAGCGACCCCAAGCACTTCCACGCAGTGAATGTGGCGCAGCCCGTGCGCTTCAGCAGTAAGTTGCAGACCTGCCCTGTCTGGGACTTACACCTTGTGGCTCCCTGAGGCCCCTGGCTATCAGGGCCACTCAGCTGGATAAAGGGTTGGCCTCCAGAAATGGCCCTTCAGGGCTATCGGGCTGTCTGCCTCCTTTGATGACCGAGGCTGCATGGTGACCCCTCCAAGGTCACCCCAGCCTCTGAGTGGTGAAGCCATGCTGCGAACCCACTCTGGAACCTGGCTGCTTGTTTCCATAAGTCAGCTGCTTTTTGGTAGATGAAGTAATAGGCTCCCAGAGATCAGGTCCAGCTGATGGGGAGGGGAGGTTCTACCTCTGTCGTTAAACCGTTTTTGAAGAGACTAATTATTTAATGAACTCCCATGACATTAAGATTTTTAAAGGAGCATTACAAGATTAAAGAAGGTTGAAAGATCGAAAAGCCACACCAAAACCACCCATCCTAAGCAGACAGGTGTAGTGACATACATAGGTACAGTACACCAAGACAGGAGGAACTGCCATGTGACGTGTCTCCTGCAGGGCCTAGGAGGCCGTTGGCTATGTTAATACCTATCCCCCGACCTGCCATACCCGCACGGACACATGGACACTCAGCATGGCGGGGGTTGGGGGGGGCGCATCTCAGAGCTCAGACCCCACGTGGCACCTGGGTTGGTCTGACCGGGCCTGAACGAGCTGCAAAGCTGGCATCAGCCGCCCCCCCATACCCTGATGCTGTGCTTGGCCTTGATCCATAATAGCTGTGAACTGCAAAGATTGTTGTAGTTGAAGGGACACTGGGCAAGCTTGGCAGGTGAAGAAACCGAGGCTCTGAGAGGCCAACAGGGAACTCAGTCCTGTGGAGTCCCAGCCCACTCATTGCCCTTTTCATTACTTAGCTGTTTTTTTGGAACGGGTACTGGTTCTACTGAGGTTAATAATTCCACAGATTTCAAATGATTTAAAAAAGTTGAGCCAATAAAAAGTAATGTTCCCTCCTTCCATTGCTCCGCACTGCTAGCTGCCACCCCTGTTTCCCTCTGGACCCATCCCAGGGTGGTGGGTGAGGAGCCTGGGCCGGAAGCTGGGCCTCTGCGCATCTTGGTGTCTCCACCTCTTCCTGGAGACAAGGCGGAACGCACCTGGAGGGGGTGTGGCGGGTGGGACACATCATATGTGGGAGCTTTAGAACCATAGTAAGCCTCCCCTGGTGATCCCCTGCCCCTCCAGCCCATGCCACACACTCAGCAGGGATGTGCTGTGCACCCAGTGCCTTCCGAGCAGGGATGAGCTCAGGCCTGGCTCCTGGTCCACAGCGAGGGACCTTTGTGCATGCTCAGCAGTATGTGAGCAGGTCCTCCTCAGTGGGCAGGTGGCGCTGTCCCCCTCTTCACACTAAGGCACAGCTGTGGCCGGCCTCCTTGGCTCCAGGCCAGAGTTGCCATTTCCCCTCTTGGAATCTCTGTACCTTTGTTAATAAGTTACACGTATAGGCTCTAAACAGTAAAAACATGAGCATCCATCTTGCAGAAGTTTTACCAGGTCCACAGGACGTAGATGCATTAAAAAGTTGGATTTTGTTAACAGCTGGCTTTGTTAAAAATTATTATTATTCATGAATGTGTGCTTAGGAGGTGGGTGCCGCAGCATTTGAAGGTTATAGATCCTCTGGAACGGGTCACAGAGCTTACATAAGGCCAGCCACACAGTCTAGCAGGAGTCTTCCCAGCCGGGGGGTGGGCCCACCTGGTGAGGAGACATCTGGGCTGCCCCCCCTTCAGGGAGATGCAGGCCCACACTGGCTACTCCGCTTTTGCCTGCTGCAGAAATACTGGGCATTGGTTTCTTGTCTGTCGGTGGCAGGGGCTGGTCCTTTGATCCCAGTGGCACTTCCAGCACTCATCCCCTACGTTTCTGTTTTAGGGGAGTGCTGGCCAAAACCCTTGTGAAGAGAAAATGAGGGCCAAGGACTGGGCTCGGGAGGCAGTGGGCTTGCTGGCGGAGTGGCCAGAGAGCCAGGTGTTGGGGTAGTGGGGGCAGTGTGGGCAGTGTGGACGGGGAGCCTTTCTGCTTGCCCGCGCCAGGCTTGCAGTGAGCAGGCATGGGGAGCTGTGTCATCTTGTCAACCACATTTCACCCGAGAATGAAATCTACTTTACTGAAATGCACTGGACAGCCAGTCTTTCCTGCCAAGTAAATCAAAGGCCTTACAAAAATCAGTAGAGTCCCTGCATGTGCTTGTGCCTTGGGCTGCATCTGTGTCTTCGAGAAACTTGCATTTCATAGCAGAGCTTGCTTCTCGAGCCTCATTTTCCCCGGGGTGATTTCTGACCTCAGATGCAGCATGTCTAACTGCATTTTGGAGTGAGGATCCTAATTTAGGGGACAACTCCCCTCCCGTCCTTCATGTTTCCTAGGGAAGTGCCCAACGGGGTGGCACCACTATGAGGGCACGGCGAGCTGCTATCGGGTCTACCTGAGCGGAGAGAACTACTGGGACGCGGCGCAGACCTGCCAGCGTGTGAACGGCTCCCTTGCCACCTTCTCCACCGACCAGGAGCTGCGCTTCGTCCTGGCCCAGGAATGGGACCAGCCAGAGCGGAGCTTCGCGTGGCAGGACCAGCACAAGTGAGTCCTGGGTTGGGGACCCAAGGCCTGAGGTCAGGCTGCCACCCTGCAAGCGGGATGCTCACTAAGGATGTGGCCTCTGGCCACCCATGATACTCCTCAGGCTTAGCTGGCCGGCATCTGGGGAAGGGCAGCCCCATCCACTGGAAACAAATAGCGATCTGGGGTTTGGAGCAGGCATCAGGATGATGCCGGGAGCTCTTAGAGGGGCAGGGATGAGCTGCCACGTTGTGCCCCCTTGGGCCGGTCCCTGTTGGCTCCCATCTGGGTCTAGCTGCAGCTGTGTTGGGACGGGCTGTTTGATGGGGCTTCATGGGCTTGCCAGAAGGGCCATACAAGTGGGTGTGGGTTTCTTCCGAGGAAGATGGTTCTGTCAGGCCCTGTGCTCAGTGCTTTCCATTGGCACACTTGTGTACAGTCTTCCCAGAAACCACGGGAGGCTGGTGGGTGAGAAGACAGGCCCAGGGTGGGTGAACATGTAACCACGGGCACACGTTAGCTGGTAATGCCCAGGTTCCAGCCCAGGCAGCCTGGCTCCAGAGCCTGGCTCTTGACCCCAAGGCTCTGTGACATTGTGGAGAAAATGTGGGAATAGCCAGCCGCCAGTATCTCCAAGCCCAGAGTCTCGAGGGTCTTGTTGGGGGTCAGGTGTGTGCTGAGGACTGTGGTAGTCCTTCTCTGGAGGTGGTGTCCTGCTGCCTCTTCCAAGCTGCCGGGGTGGGGTGGGGGAGTGGAATGTAGGGGTTGCCAGATGGCCAGCACTCCGTCTCAGGGATGCCACGCTGCTGTAGGAGCACAACGACAGCAGCAGGTAGAGAGTGGGCCTTCATTTCAAGACCCTGGCTGGGTTCAGGCTCCCCTGTTATGTCCTGTGATGTTGGCAGGTCATAGTCACCTTGCTGTTTCTCCTCCTACAGCTACAAAATAACTTCTAGATCACAGTGTGATTGTGAGTCCCTGGAGAAGCAAGAGGGCTCAGCTCACTGGCTGGGGAAGCCCCCTGTCTCACCACAGTGGGCGTGTGCATGGCAGTAGGCTGAAGGGACAAGAGTGGCATTGGGCTAGCGCTCCCACAGTGGCTTTGGGCCTGCTGGCGGGCATCTCCACAACTGCGGCTGGAAGGCTGGGGTGAGAGGCACACACTCAGCAGGTGGTTGTGGCAGTCGGCCAGGTCCACGAGCATGGCCCCCTCAGTGCTGTGACGTGTGTGCTCAGAAGCACACTGCAGGTCTGGGGCGAGCTGGCTCTAAGCGGAGACCAGCCTGGAGACCGTGAGCACGGTTTCACCCAGCACCACACTGTAGATGCAGTAGGGTTTGTGCTTTATTGAGATGTAATTCACATACCCTAAGAGCACGCCATTCTGTGGTTTTGGTAAATTCACGGAGTTGTATTCATGGGGCTCTGTATGCCCCAGGAATAAGATTGGTCTTGCACAGAATGTGAAAACTTTATTGGATCGGCCAATAAGAATGGGCTTGGCAGGAGTTAGCCAAGGTACAACCTTTTCTGCCCTGTGAATTTATAGTTTAGACTTAATGCATTTTATTAAAACTAAGTATCAAAACTTTAAAAAATCATTAATGCTTTAAAAACTTGATATTAGAAAGGTCACTCTAAGGTGCCCACATTCACACCACCTCCCTGCCGTGCTGAGGCCTGCTGCCTTTCCACCCTCCTGCAGGCTGTGGGTCGGCTACCAGTATGTCATCGCCAGCCGGAACCGCTCCTTGGAAGGTCGCTGGGAGGTAGCGTTCAAGGGTAAGTCTTTCTGAAGAGTTGTTGGGTTTGCAGTTGGGCTGGGGTGGGGGGCATTATCCTGACTAGGAAGATATTGCTGGGGGCTCCCCACTTCCCCCCACCCTCTCCCCAGCGGTGCCTGGTGCAGGGCTCATGGAGAGGAACAGGCCCCAGGCTGTGGGGAGCACCATGATGATGGGCGGTTACCCCAAGGCCCTTGTTTCAGGCCCTGTGTGGGGCTAGAGCCTTTTCTGGAACCTGTGCTTCCTTCTCACTTGGCCAGATTTCTAGACTGTCCATTTTCCCTTTAAGTGAAGGCCTTTAATTAGGGTATAAAAATGAGCATACAGAGTGTGCAGCTCACAGAGAGGGAGGGATAAGCCTTCTAGGATAGAGATATCCAGAAGGAGAATCTAAACTGGAAGGAAAGTCATCAGGCAGAGGGAATTAAAATGGAGTGTGTGTGTGTATACATGTGTGTTACTTTAAAGATTTTATGCTGAGCTGCTTGGAAACACCAACTTAACTTAAAGGAAGCATGTCTGGTGTGGGCAGCTGAGTCCTGCGCCCGCCTGTCCCTGTCCCTCCCCTCCTACCTCTTTGCCCTGGTACTGGCAAGTTTCACCCAGGCCCTGGCTGTAGCCTCTCCACTTGCTGCCTGAGCTATGTTCCCCTGCCCTATCCCCTTGTCAGGCCTCATTTTTGGGGTGCTGTTTGGACCTGTGGTTTGAGCTTGGTTCCTGTTCTTTTTCCCCAAACATCCTGGTCCCACTGTGGATTTCTTAAGTATCTCTGAGAAGGACAAGTGAGGAATGGTGGCCCCAGGGACCCCAGACATCTTGCTCTGTGCACCTCACTGTAGAGAACGAAGAGGACTGACCTTAGAGCCCACCTGTCTCCCAACCGGAGTGGCCTTGAGGCAGGCTGTGTTTTTACATAGAGGGAGTGGAGGCACAGACAGGATTGGTATTCAAAAGCCCTGGGCAGCTGGCTTCCCTGAAGAGGGACAGGGTCTCACAAGACAGCAGGGTCTCACAGGACTGAGGTGCTGAGCCTGGCAGCTGGAAAGAGGCAGGGAGCAGAGATGGGGATGGCAGAGGCCCCAACAGAGGGACCACACCTACCAGTCTTTGCTCCTGCTTGGGAGGTCACCCCATTCTTGTGTCCTCCAAGTATCCTATTGAAAACAGGTCCCAAATTCGCAAACTTGGTCTTTCAGAAGAGTTGTGAGTATAATGTGTAGATGTCCCACCAGAATAGTAGACAAGTAAATAGCTTTTGGGTTTCCAGGCCCGAGTGTCACTGGGTACCTTGGGAAGGCTAAATCTAGTAGTTCCTCATTGCCCTAATCACAGCCATGGGTGGTGAATCCTAGGCCGAGGCCCGCTGCCCTGACCCCAGCAGAGGGTGCTGGCCTTCAGGGTAGTCTAGCCACTTCCTGGACACGGTTATCTTGACACTGGTAAGCAAAGAATACCCAAGTCTGTAGGGCATGATAGCATGCTCTGAGCTGGGGGACATGGGGCTCTCCCCGCTGGCGACAATAGCAAAGGCTCCAGGTGGGCTTTCATGACCATACTTATCTCTATGGCTCCACTGGGCCATTTGGAGAGCAAACGTGAAATTTAAAAAAAAAAGTGTATCGACACTGGCAGCAGTGGCTCAGTGTGCGAGGGGCCCGAGGCAAGAGCGAGGCGCCCGCAGGACGGTGCCAATGTCTAGCAGCTCTCCATAGGCGTGGGTGCGGCGTGGTGTTGGCTGCTCGTGGTTGCCCAAGTGGGCTTGGCGGTTCTGTTCTGGATTCCAGTAGTAGCCACAAAATGAATATGTGGCTAGAGAAGATTCCTCCTGGCCCGGATACTCGTCACGGCTCAACATCATTTGTCCTGTTTTTTTTCTGTTGTTTCTTTTTTTCTCGTTTTGTTGTTGTTGTTGTTGTTTGGGGTTTTTTTGAGAAGAAGAGAGAGGAGGGCGGGGAAGGGACAGAGGAAAGGGAGAAACAGAATCTCAAGTAGGCTCTATGCCCAGCATAGAGCCCATCGCAGGGCTCAGTCCCATGGCCCTGAGATCATGACCTGAGCCAAAATCAAGAGTCAGATGCTTAACTCACTGAACTACTCAGGCACCCCTGCTTTGGATTCAAAGAAGTTAAAAGAAAAAAACAAAAACCCAAATGGAGTACATGAATTCCGAGGCATCCTGGATTGGGAGGGAAGTTATAAAAACTTTAGGGCACAGTAGGGAAGCAGAATCTGGATTTGTAGTAGAGTTTGACTTGTGGATTTTCAGAGGCGTGACCATAGTGCTGTGCCGTGGATGGACAGGCAGGGCGAGCTGCTGTGATGCAGGACAGAGCTTCGTGGGAGTTCATTGTGTTCTTCCCTCTGCTTTTGTGTCTCTTTGAAAGTGTCTATCCCGAAAGCATCTTAAAAGGTTTCTGCTAAGAAACTCCAGCGCGAGACAATGCTGACAACACAGCCCCAGCAAAGGAGCGGGCGGCAGAGCCCACCGCCTTTCCTTGCAAAAGGAGCTGTTGGCAAGGCGCCACTTGCTTCAGACCTGGGGATGCTCCAGGGCCTGATAAGTGGGCCCTAGGTGATGCATCACAAAGGCAGTGGGAAGTAGATTTAAGTCTTGCCATTAATGGCAAACTTGCCCTGAAGAAAAGACTGTGCCCAAGAATATGAGTGAATGGTGGTAGGAAGCCATGGTGGTCGGAGGCCGCTGCAGAAAGATGTTTAAAAATATTTACTTCATTTACATCCTGTCCATCATTTTCCTGTGTGTTTTGTAACACATGTGTGTATCAGCACAGTGGGGCCCGCAGAGTATTATCCCCATATACACACTTCTCATCCGTGTCTGCAGGTACCCCACTCCCAGGTGCGTGTGAGGTGTGGAGCTCCGCTTGTGAGAGGGGCCTCCTCCCATGGCCTCTCCCCTCAGAGGGAGGCCCTACCTCCAGCTTCTTTGAACAGCAGGTCAGCCTCACCCCAGGGTGCTGAAACCCTGACACTGAGGCAGCACCCAGGGCCTGGGGTGCCATGGAAGGCTGAGAGCTGCTGCCACCAGAGAACATGGGGGTGCTGTTTTTATAACATTGGTGACCAAAGTTTGAAAAGAGATCTGTGTTCTCCAAAGGGAATCATCTCTGTTTTCCCGCAAGCCACTCCACAGGGCCCCAGCATCATTGCTTGGTAACAGTGTCATTTCAGTTTCTGGTTATTATATGTGATATTTATTTTAAAATACAAAAATGGAAGCATACTGTGTGTTTGATGTGTCCACGTTGTGTGACTCGCTTATTTGAGACCTGCTCAGTCTGGCACCTTGGCCCCCGTTATTCCCCCATCTCAGCATGCCCACCTCTAGGGGCTCACTCCTGTCACTGCTGGGCTGAGGCCACGCGTGCCACTTAGGAGGCCCTTTGTGGTCTTAATTGTCTTGGCCCTGGTGCCCACACCCAGGGGTGTGACCCTCTCATGTACCCTGACCCATCCTGATCTAGAATCTTCTGTCAGCAGGGAGGAAGGGGGCAGTCGGGGGAGGACCAGGACTTGGGTGAGCCTTGAAGGCACAGTGCAGAGACCCTGCCCTCTGGGTGAGGTGACCGTCAAGCTGGAGTGGAGTCAGCTGGGGCCAGGCCACCGTTCTGCTGAAGGAAGGTAGCCCTCCAGTAGAGGAGCATTTGGGAGGATCCCCACAGCCCCTTGTGGGCCCCAGGGCAGGCCCGTTCTGTGGGGGCTGTGGTACTGTATGGGAAGGTGAGGCCCTGCCTCGGGAGGTGGACAGCCCACTGTGGGGAAGCGGACAGCACACTGGGTAGAAAATGAATGAAGGTCAGCCTACTGCAGGGTGGGGGTGCCAACAGAGGAAATTCAGCGTTGTCGCATACGGCCATGTGTGCCTGGCTAGGGACAGCTTATGCACAGAGGGAGTGGGTGTGTCTGGGAGCATTTGCTGCCA
This sequence comes from Martes martes, assembly GCF_963455335.1. Lineage (NCBI taxonomy): Eukaryota > Metazoa > Chordata > Mammalia > Carnivora > Mustelidae > Martes > Martes martes. The sequence goes on from NC_137901.1 coordinate 63,109,961, forward strand.
CTTGGGAGGCCCTCCTGCAGAGACAGCAGTCAGGGCTGGTCCGCGGGGGGGGGGGTCTGCTGGTATGATTGCATGATCTCATGCCCTTTTATTTTATTTTATTTTTTAAAGATTTTATTTATTTATTTGTCAAATAGAGAGAGCATAAGCAGGCAGAGTGGCAGGCAGTGGCAGAGAGAGGCTCCCCGCTGAGCAAGTAACCCAATGTGGGACTTGATCCCAGGACCCTGGGATCATTACCTGAGCCAAAGGCAGCATCTTAACCAACTGAGCCACCCAGGTATCCCTCTCATGTCCTTTTAGACTTGTCCACAATCTCATCACTTGTCACCAGGTCACAGCCACCAGATCTAGCATCACCCACCTAAATTCCCAAACACGCCTCCAGCCTGGTCTTCTTGCTGCCGACCCCACCCACCCCCATCTCCTCACACAGCTGTCTGAGGGTCCTCTACTCTTCCCCCTCCCGCCTCTGGGGCTGCTTCTCTTAAGAAAGGCTACAGTAGCCTTTCCCTCTGCCCCCTCTCTAGCCACATGCGTCCTTTGCTGCTACTGTAAGCCCTCCCTGGGATGCTCCTTCCCAAGGTCCAGGCTCGCTCCGGTGCAGGAGAAGGTAGCCCAGCTGACCTGGTCCTGGCTGGTGCCTGGGACAGCTTGGGGGTTAGGTGGAGCCTACTATATCAGGCCGCCTGGACCACATAAACAGTGGTGAGCCCGGAATCAAGGTTCCCCAGGGGCTCCTCTGGGCAGAAATGCCACATCCATGTTGCTGAAGCTTGCTGCTAGCAAAGCCCACACACTCCTGCTAGGTGGGAGAGTGCTCAGGAAGTCTGGCCTGGATGCCCCCAGACCCTCCCCGAGCTGTCCCCTTCTCTTGCTGCTGCTGTACCATGCTGTGTTGCTGTAATATGACTGCTACGACTGCCACTAGAAGCTGGACCCCTTGAATCCTTCTAGCAAAGCAGTGAGCCTGTATGTGGTATGGCACTCCCAGTACAAGCCTGGTCACCCCTCCCCTCCCTTCTCTGCTCCCATGGCACTGCTCCGAGGTCTGCGTTCATTTCTGTGCTCCAGATTTCTTTTGACCTAGAGCAGTTGTGACCTTCCAACATCACATATACTTCATTCATTGGGTCTCTTAGTCATCTGTTTCTGGCCTTTACAACCCCCCCCCCCCCACCTGGTGTGAGCTCTGGAAGACAAGGATCTCTGCCTGCTGCTGTCGCCCGGTGTACCCCGAGTGTCTGTTCATAGGCTGGGGCCTGGGGGCATTTGTTAAATCAGTCGGGAAGATGATTAGGAGGCTGTGTTAGATGCCTTGAGCTGCTCTAGCAGAGTACCACTCACTTCTGGCTTAACAGAAGTTTACTTTCTCACAGTTCTGGAGACAGATCCAAAATCAAGGTGTCGGCAGGGCCGCCCTCCCTCCAGAGACTCAGGGGAGTTCCTCCTTTGCCACTGGATAGTGGCTCCTGGCGTTCCTTGGCTTGTGACAGCCACATTCTGGGCTCTGCTCTGTCTGTGACCATTTCCCACATGTTTCTCTGTTTCTTCTCCCTTGGTATAAGGACACTGGTCCTTTGATTTAAGACCCACTCCAGATCCCAGATGATTTAACCTTGGGAGCCAAATAAGGTCCACATTCTGAGGTTTCAGGTGGCCATGAATTTTGGGGGGATGCTAAGTGAAGACCACACTGAGTGTGTTGGGATTAGCCTCATTTAACTCCTGGCAGATGGAGAGGGCGCATAAAATGAAGACCTGAAAGGAACAAGGTTTGGCAAAGAGGAAGTGATCTTCTAAGTTACTGGTTTCAAGAAATCGCAGCTCACATGACCTCAGGGTAAACAGGGCTTCTGACCAGCACAGAGCGAGGAGGCCCAGGTAGTCCCATGGGCACCAGCGGGTGGGAGGAGCTCGCTCCACTCTGCCCTCCCTGTACCCTCCATCCGTGCATGGCCTGCTGGCACTGGAGCTGCCCTCATCCACCCCACCCTCCACGCTCAGCTTGACTCAGGCAGGTTCCAGGCAGCCAAGGGCAGGACAGGTGGTGGGGGCCAGGCCCCCAGACTCTACCCTGAGAGGTCATCTGTGGCCTTGATCGGAGCTTTGTAGTCACATGCTGACATTGTGCTCTGGGCTGGTGACTAGCTTCAAGGCTAAAGACTTTTTTTTTTTTTTTTTTGTTCTTTTTAAGAACATGAGCTGGAGGGGCAGAGGGAGAGAGAGAGAGAATCTCAAGCAGACTCCATGCTGAGTGCAGAGTCTGATGTGTGGGGCTCAATTCCAGTCCCCTGAGATCATGACCTGAGCCAAAACTAAGAGTTCGATAACCAACTGACTCTGCCACCCAGGTGCCCCTGAAGACATTTTTTTTCTTTTTTCTTTTAAATAAAGGACGGGATGAATCTATTCCATTTTCAGCCTATGAGACAAGAGGTCAAATAGTGAAGAAAACAGTTTTTAAGAAGGGAGGCTTCTGCCAAATGAAGGACATCTGAAGAAGAAGAGGGCACACAAGGGTTACAGGAGACCTCGTTGGGGAGCAGGGAGCTAAGAATGGCAGCACCCACTCTTAGCATTGGAGGCAGTCTCCCCAAATGGTGTGAGAAGCCCCCCACTCCTACCCTCCTTCCATGGTGGTCCTGTGATCATGGAGCCCCAATATCCCCTAGCAGGGGTGCAATGACATTGTGCCTGTCAGCTGGGGACTGGGCATCTATCCCATCAGCTTCCCCAAAGTCCATCTTTCTGCCCTTGTCAGGGAGCTGGGAGGCCATGTTCCCAGTGTCTACAGGATGAGGGCCCACGTCCAGACTCGCTAGCTCTTCCAAACTGACCTCCATGCTTAGTTTTGGGAGCAAATAGAGTTCAGAAGGCATGCATAGGAACACCTTGTCGCTGTCCAAGGGTAAACCGCCTTGCCGTCATAGTAAAATGAGGGTATCTCCGGTGACCCACGTCTGGGTTAGCCTCAAGGCATCTTTTGGTGGTCCAGTGTTGAAGGGTTCTCTGAGGTAGAGAGTGGGCTCTGGGAGCTGGCTGTGCTGTGCCCCAGATGTGGCCAGAGTCCCACCTCCTGGGACATTGCAAATGAGAAGCATAGAGGTTCCTGGCCCCCTCTCCCTACACTCCGATACCCCCACTCTGGGCTGCCAGGGCAGCATGCTCTCTGATTGCCTGGTCCCCAGCTTGGAAGGCAGAAGTTAAGTGAGTAACAGAGCCTCTCTGGAGCTGGGAGGGGATCCCAGGGAGCCGGCGCTTTCCAGTTCACCTGGCCAGCTGATAGCCCTGCTGGGTCGTCAGAGCCACGGTTCTGTCTGAATTGTGTGTCCCGGCACGTGCAGTGGGTGCCTTTTTGAGCCCTTCTCCGTTTACTAGTTGATACCCTGTTGGGATGGGTCCCCCCGCTCCTGTTTATTTGTTGTTTATCCGTATGAACGCGAACATTTTAAGCTACTGTGTTCTGGCCCATTACTTTATTCATCCCGTTGCCCAGAGCTGTGCTCATGGGAACTAGGGGAGGCCGTGAACAAATGCTGTACCTGCAGTGCACCTAGCACGGGGTGGCCCACAAGCCCTCTGACTGATGGTCCAGCTTGAGGGGGAACCTTGGTCCCCACAAGGACTGCATGTGATTGGTCTGTTGACACCATGTTATTTCCCCCCCAGGTTCCTCAGAGGTGTTCCTGCCCCCAGACCCCATCTTCGCCTCAGCCATGTCAGAAAGCGACAACGTGTTCTGCGCCCAACTCCAGTGCTTCCACTTCCCCACCCTCCGCCACCACGACCTGCACAGCTGGCATGCAGAGAACTGCTACGAGAAGTCTTCGTTTCTCTGTAAAAGAAGTAAGCCCCCTTGGCCATGATTCCTGGGGAGCCATAAGGAAGTGCTTTTCATGAATACATGAGTATGGCTGTCTGATTTCTGGACCTTGGTGTCAACCTTGAGTAGACTTTGACCAGAGCAGACCCCTGTGTCACAGCGGGGTAGCAGGAGCTCCTTGCCTGGCTTACCCCATCCTTGAACACACACCACTGCCGTCGGGGGAGGGCGAGAACCTGGGCAGCAGGCCATGTCTGTGAGCCCTTGTTTCTCTTTCCCAGGATAGAAGTAATAATCCCTGCCCTCCACACCAAGTTGTTCAGAGATTAAACAAGAATGGTAACAGAGGACTTGCCACATCTCTTGGTAATTTGGAGCTGCTGACTCCCCTGGTCACCCACCTGCACTCTCCTTGAGTCTTTCCAAGACTGCCCGTGCTGTGTCTGGACCACTCCCCCAGCTCCGTCTGTGATCCTCCCCTGTCCCTCTCACTCACCCATATTCCACATCGAGGTCTCCTCTGGCTTCAGGGACACAGAGTGTGTTGTGCTTACTAAGGGCAGGGCCCCCCGCCCAGGCCCCTCTGCGGTGGGAGGAGGGACAAATCACACCCAGAGGCAGCATGTTGGCCGTCTGGGGGGGCAGCTGATGATCTTAGCACCGTTGTTTTGGACCATCATTCCCTTCCACACTGATTTATCATTCATCAGGGGTTCGTAGATGTCTGAGCCTATTTCTGGACTCCATTCTGACCCTTGCCTGTTTGTCAGTCCTGTGGTGATACCACACTGTCTTTACAGGAGCCTTGGGATACATCCTCCTGGCCAGTGCTGGGCTTCCCTGCCTCATTCTTGTCCTTTCTGTTGCTGACTCTCAGCATTTTTCTTCTTCACCTAAATTTTAGGATTCATTTTCGAACTCCATTATTAGAACGCTTGCCTGGTTGGATTCTGCTAGATTTTCTATTTAGGCATTTTCGTGTCTTCTTTCAAATCTTCGACTTTTTATTTCTTTGTTTTTTCACCTGGTGTTCTTTACTTGCTAAGGACTCCAGTGTAGTGTTGATTAGAAGCGCTGGTAGTAAGCATAAACTTATCTTCCCAGCCTCAAAGGGAAAGCTTTTAGTGTTTCAGTGTTGAATATGGAACTTTTGGGTTGCCTGGGTGGCTCAGTGGGTTAAACCTCTGCCTTTGGCTCAGGTCATGATCCCAGGTGCCTGGGATCGAGCCCTGCATCGGGCTCTCTGCTCAGCGGGGAGCCTGCTTCCCCCTCTCTCTCTGCCTGCCTCTCTGCCTACTTGTGATCTCTGTCTGTCAGATAAATAAAATCTAAAAAAAAATAAATATGGAACTTTCTTCAGGATTGAGAAAATATGGGGGCGCCTGAGTGGCTCAGTCGTTAAGAGTCTGCCTTTGGCTCAGGTCATGATCCCGGGGTCCTGGAATTGAGGCCCATATCAGGTTCCCTGCTCAGCAGGAAGCCTTCTTCTCCCTCTCCTGTGCCCGCTGCATGTGTTCCCTCTCCCTCTGTGTCTCTCTCTGTCAAGAAAATAATAAAAAGAAAAAAAAACTTGAAAAAAAAAATTGAGAAATTACAGAATGCCTGGGGGGCTCATTCAGTTGAGCGTCTGTCTGCCTTCAGCTCAGGTCATGATCCCAGGGTCCCAGGATGGAGCCCCACATCAGACTCCTTGCTCAGCAAGGAGCCTGCTTCTCCCTCTGCCTGCCACTCCCTCTGCTTGTGGCTCTCCCTCTCTCAGTCTTTCTCTCTGACAAATAAATAAAATAAATCTTAAAAGGAAAAAAAAAAGATTAAGAAAATACCTTTTTGAGGTTAAGAAAGTATACCTTTCCACTCCTGTAATTTGCTGGGAATTTCTACATTACAAAAATGCAAATGCCTTTTCTGCACTTACTGGGATCATGTGGCTTTTCTTCTTTACTGATTTATATTACTATTTTGCTTGGGACGCCTGGGTGGCTCAGTTGGTTAAGCGGCTGCCTTCGGCTCAGGTCATGATCCCAGCGTCATGGGATCAAGTCCCGCATCGGGCTCCTTGCTCCGCAGGGAGCCTGCTTCTCCCTCTGCCACTGTGTCTGCCTGTGCTCGCTCTCTCTCTCTCTCTGACAAATAAATAAAATCTTTAAAAAAAAAAATATATATATATATATATATAACTATTTTGCTTGTATTATATGACTTTATTTATCATTTACTTTTTTACATTAGTAGATTTCTGATATTAAACCATCTTTGGGATTCTTTGTATGTGTATTACTGGCTTTGCTTCACTGATATTTTATTTAGGATTTTTAGGAATATTTATTTTTGAAATAAAATAAATATTTTATTTAGGATTTTGAAACTCCTTTAAGAAGTGAGCTTGTCCTGTTACAGTTCTTTTCTATGTTCTCCTTGACTAGTTTTTGTATCACATTTTTATTCGATTTATGAGATCAGTTGGGAAGCTTTCTTTCTTTTTTTTCTTTTTTTAAAGATTTTTTTAATTTATTTATTTATTTATTTATTTGACAGATCACAAGTAGGCAGAGCAGCAGGCAGAGAGAGAGGGGGAAGCAGGCTCCCCACTGAGCAGAGAGCCCAATGCGGGGCTCAATCCCAGGGCCCTGGGACCACGACCTGAGTCGAAGGCAGAGGCTTAACCCACTGAGCCACTGAGGTGCCCCGGGAAGCTTTCTTTTTTATGAGTTTCTAAGTCAGTTTGCAGTAGTTGGGAATGATCTTGTCCTTGAGTGTTTGGTAAACCATACCCTATGGGACTATATGGGCCTGGGAGGTTAGGGACTTTGTAACTTGTTATTTAGATACAGAGTTGATACTTGAACAACATGGGTTTAAATCCACTTACATGTGGGGTTATTTTTCAGTAAATACAATATACTGTTGAAAATGTGTTTTGTTTTATGATTTTCTTAATACTTTCTTTTCTTTAGCTTATTGTAAGAGTAAAGTATATAATGCATATCACATACAAAATCTGTGTTAATTGTTCATGTTTATCTGTAAGACTTTGGGTCAGCAGTAGACTATTAGTAGTTACATTTTGTGGGGAGTCGGCAGGTACATGTGGATTTCTGACTATGCAGAGGTCAGCGCCCTTAATCAAGAGTCCACTAATTTCGAGCTTAGGGAAAAGTTGTGGGAATGGTACAAGGAACTTCCTCTCTTATAACCCCTATGCAGATTCACCAGCTAATTTGTTTTTGCCACATTTGCTTATCATTTTTTCTCTGCATATTTATTCCAAACCATTTGAGAGTAAACTGAAGATACTGAACCCTCGAGGCCTAAATATTTGGTGTATTTCATAAGAACCAGGACACACTCTTACATAACCATGACACAGTTATCAAAATCAGGACACTTAACATGGGATTAGTGCTAAACAGTAATCTACAATTTGTTATGACAGTTTTGTCAGTTGTTTCAATAATACACCTTATAGCTACTTCTTTCCTGGTCCAAGATCCAGTCCAGAATCAGGCATTGCGTTTAGTTGTAGTGTTTCTTTAATTTCTTTTTTGTCTTTCGGTTTGAGTAATTTCTGTTGACATGTTTTACTAATTCTTTCCTTAGCTTTGCTGAGTCTGCTTATGAGCCCACTGATGGCATTTTTCACCTGTTCGTTTTTGATATTTTGTGTGTTTTTCATTTCTAGCATTTCTATTTAAAAAAAAAAAAGATTTTATTTAATTGTTTTAGAGAGAGAAAGAGAGAGCACAAGGTGAGGGGCAGAGGGAGAGGGAGAAGCAGACTCCCCGCTGAGCAGAGGGACTAGATGCCAAGACCCCTGAGATCATGACCCGCACGAGCCGCTTAACCAGCTGAACCACCCAGGTGTTGCTGTTTGATTCTTTCCTGAGTTTCCATCTCTGCGGAGTTTTTCATCTCATATATTATCTGCGTTTTCCATTAGAGCTTTTAACATATTCATCATAGTTATTTTAAATTTTCTGTAGGATGGTTCCTTTATTTGAGTGTAGTTTGATTGATATAGTCATCTCTGGAGTTTTTGTGGATTATTTTTTTCCGGCTTTTTCATGCCTTGTATAATATTTTGTCGAAGATCAGACAGCTTGTGTAGGACAGTAGAGATTGAGTTCACTAGGTGGTTTTGGTCCATGGAAAGAGGCTTGCCTTTCCTTCTGATAGGACTTATGTGTAGGGTTTTTACTACAGTGGTGGTGTGGGGCATCAGTGTGGGCAGGTTTGGGGCTGGGCTGTAGATATCCATGCACCCCAGCTTTCATATTCAGTAGCTGCCTTGTTTCTAGAGTAGAGCTGATTTTCCAAGGGGCTCTTCTTTTTTTTTTTTTTCCACTTTATTTTATTTTATTTTTGTTATTGGCAAATGTATTGTTTGTTTTAGGGGTACAGGTCTGTGATTTATCAGTCTTACACAATTCACAGCTCTCACCATAGCACATACCCTCCCAGTGTCCATCACCCAGCCATCCCAACCCTCCCACCCACTTCCGTCCAGCAACCCTGAGTTTGTTTCCTGAGAGTAAGAGTCTCTTCGTTTGTCTCCCTCTCTGGTTTCATCTTGTTTCATTTTTCCCTCCCTTTCGCTATGATCCTCTGTCTTATTTCTTAGATTCCTCATATCAGTGAGATCATATGATAATTGTCTTTCTCTGATTGACTTATTTCGCTTAGCATAATACTCTCTAGTTCCATCTACATCGTTGTAAATGGCAAGATTTTAGTGTGGGGTTTTTTCATGGCTGCATAATATTCCATTGTGTATATATACACCACATCTTTTTTTTTTCTTTTTAAGATTTTATTATTTATTTGAGAGAGAGAGCATGAGAGGAGAGAGGTCAGTGGGAGAAGCAGACTCCCCGCCGAGCAGAGAGCTTGATGCAGGACTCAATCCCAGGACTCCAGGATCCTGACCTGAGCCGAAGGCTGTCATTTAAAACCAACTGAGCCACCCAGGCACCCCATACCACATCTTCTTTATCCATTCCCCTGTTGATGGTTATATAGTTCCCCTGTTGATGGTTATCTAGGCTCTTTCCATAGTTTGGCTCTTGTGGACATTGCTGCTATAAACATTGGGGTGCAGGTGCCCCTTCGGATCACTACATTTGTATCTTTGGGGTAAATACCCAGTAGTGCAATTGCTGGGTTGTAGGGTACCATTTTTTTCAACTTTTTGAGGAACTTCCATACTGTTTCCCAGAGACACTGAACTAGCTTGCATTCCCACCAACAATGCAGGAGGGTTCCCCTTTCTCTGCACCCTTGCCAACATCTTTCATTTCTCCAAAGGGCTCTTCTTAATGTCTGCTCTGCCCTCTGCTTGAGATCTTCCCTTTGGGCCACCCTTCAGGGAGACTGTCTCTTGCAGCTAGCTGTCTTAATGTGTGTGGCCTTCATAGCTCCAGCTGAAGTTGTGGATCTATCACAGGGGTTTTTCACCAGTGCCCTGAAGGTTTCCATTGCTCAGATTGGGAGCAGTTGGGTGGGAAGCTGGGAGCAGGCTAACGACAAGCTGGGCAATTTAGCCAATTCATTTGAGGCACATATTTGGCTTTCTCTGCTGGGTCCTGCCTTGGAAGTGTGGGCAAAAATAGGCAAGCTCCTAGTCATCGACCAAATCCTCAATGTTCTGGGCTGGTCGCTGCAGGGGTGGTGAGTCAGAGCTGTGTTGTCATATATGGCCTAGCCATCGTCTGTATATTTAGTCTCTTAGATATATCATGAGGCATGTGGTGTCGCTTTGCCCTGACATTGGTGACATTAGCTTTGATCCCTGGATTAAGGTTGTACCTGCCAGATTTCTGTACTTTAAAGTTCTAGTTTTTCCCATTTTGAAATTAATAAGTAATATATGAGGAGATCCTTTGAGGCCCTGTAAAATTCCTGTTCCTCATCAGACTTGTACCTGCTGATGCTGCCATGTACTGGCAATTTAACTCCCATTCCTTCCATGTGTACTAGTGGGCATTCTTTTGTAAGGAAGAGCATTCCCTTCTCCCCCATTTATCAATCTCTTTATTTGTATTAGAATGCACTCTGGGATTTTTATTATAGAAGATGGATTATAATTCATGAGTACCATTATTTATTTTTATGGTTAATTTGACCCATTTATGCTGGTATATATGTATGTGTGTGTATTTATTTATCTTTGAAATTGACATTTTTGTTGAGATCCTGTAGGTTCAGATGCATTTAAAGTAAATTAGAGAGATCCGTTAATACATTTTGCCCTATTCCCCCAAATGGGAGTGTTTTGCAAAACTGTAGTATAATATCACAGCCAGGATTATTGACTTGGACATAATCCACTGACCTTATTCAGCTATTTTCAGGTTTACTTGTATTCATTTGTGCATGTGCACATGTGTGTGTGTGAGAGAGAGAGAGAGGGATTTGTAGAATTTTATTACTTGTGTAGGTTCCTTTTTTTTTTTTTAAGAGATTTCATTTATTTATTTGACAGGTAGAAATCACAAGTAGGCAGAGAGGCAGGCAGAGAGAGAGAAAGGAGGAAGCAGGCCCCCTGCGGAGCAGAGAGCCCAAAGTGGGGCTCGATCCCAGGACCCTGGGATCATGACCCGAGCCAAAGGCAGAGGCTTTAACCCACTGAGCCACCCAGGCACCCCTACTTGTATAGGTTCCTTTAACACAGTCGAGATATGAGTAGTTCCAGCACCATAAAGAGCCTCCCTATTATTCCTTTATAACCACACCCACTTGCAGCCATCTGTAGTGGTAGATTTCTCCAGTGAAACCACTTGGTCCTGAGATTTCTTTTGGGGCTAGTTTTTAAATTATACATTCTACTTAGTTGTTGGTTACAGGACTGTTCAGATTGTCTGTTTCACACTGAGTGAATTTTTGATAGTTTCTGGTTTGCAAAGAATTGATCCATTTCTGGTTTGCAAAGAATTGATCCATTTCTTGGGGCGCCTGGGTGGCTCAGTGGGTTAAAGCCTCTGCCTTTGGCTCGGGTCATGATTCCAGGGTCCTGGGATCGAGCCCTGCATCGGGCTCTCTGCTCAGCAGGGAGCCTGCTTCCCTTCCTCTCTCTCTGCCTGCCTCTCTGCCTGCTTGTGATCTCTGTCTTTCAAATAAATAAATGAAATCTTAAAAAAAAAAAAAAGAATTGATCCATTTCTTGCAAGGACTCAGATTTATGGGCATAGAGTTGTTCATCGTGTTCTCTTATTAACCTTATGCCGGCAGGATTTATGTGATGTCCCCTATTTCATTCCTGCCCTCGGTGATTTGTGTTTTTCCCAGTTTGATTTTGCTAGAGGTTTATCAGTTCTGTCGATTTTTCTTGAGAACCAGCTTTTTGTATCGTTGATTTTTCTCTTTCAGTTTCACTGATAATTGCTTTTTATTATTTCCTTCTGTTTGTTTTCTTTTTCTAGTTCATCCTGTACTCTCTGGACTCAGCCTTCTCCCAGAGTGCCTTGGAGGACCTGGGCACTAGTTATATTCTTGGCTTTTACACCCTTTCAGTGGACAGAGCTGAGACTGGTGTGTGTGCCTGCATGTGTGTGTGTGTCTATATGTAGATATCCTGGATATATAGATTTTTTCATACTAATTTAGTTGTTTTAGTGATTATAGGTGTATTCAAGTTTCCTGGTTCCTTTTCAGTCAGTTCAAGAAGTCATATTTATTTAGGACATGGCCTATGTGTCTAAATTTTCTGCTTCATTCTCGTACAATTCTCTTAGCATTCTCTTGTGATTTTTGAAGCATTCATGTATATCACTTTGACCTTTTGATTCCTAATATTATTTAGACTTTCTTCTTTCTTGATTAGTCTTCCTGAATGTTTGACTCTTTGATTCATCTTTGTGAATAACTGGTTTTGGGTAGTAATGGATTCTCACTATTGTGTATCTGTTTTCTGTGCCATTAATTTCATTCTTTTTTTATTTTTTTAAGATTTTATTTATTTATTTGATAGAGAGATTTCACAATAGTCAGAGAGGCAGGCGGGGCGGGGGTGGGGGGAGTAGGCTCCCTGCTGAGCAGAGCGCCAGATGCAGGGCTCCATCCCAGGACCCTGAGATCATGACCTGAGCCTCCTATCCTTTTGTAGTGGGTATATTTCCCCCTTCTAGGAAATCATTCTTACCATAGGTGAATCATAGATCATATGATTATTTATTTATTTGACAGAGAGAGAGAGTTCACAGTAGGCAGAGAGGCAGGCAGAAAGAGAGGGGTAAGCACGCTCCCTGCTGAGCAGAGAGCCTGATGCAGGGCTTGATCCCAGGACCCTGAGATCATGACCTGAGCCAGAGGCCGAGGCTTAACCCACTGAGCCACCCAGGTGCCCCTGGGTCATCAATTTCTACTGTCAGTTTCTATCCTTTTACTTTCATTAGGTTTACCCTTTTCTTTTCTTTTTAAGATTTTATTTATTTATTTGACAGAGGTAGATCACAGGTAGGCAGAGAAGCAGGCAGAGAGAGAGAGGAGGAAGCAGGCTCCCAGCTGAGCAGAGAGCCTGATGTGGGGTTCGAACCCAGGACCCTGGGATCATGACCTGAGCCGAAAGCAGAGGCTTTAACCCACTGAGCCACCCAGGCGCCCCAGGTTTACCCTTTTATTTTTCCACCTTCAAGAGTTAGACCCTTATCTCCTTAATTTTTAGTTTTTTCTAATATAAAGCATTAAATTTTATTTTCCCTGCACTTATAAACAATAAAGTATGCAGATCTTAAGTGCAAGTTTGTTGAAATTACATACATGTGTAACAACTTCCCCAAACCAAGATGTGGAACATTTCCAGCCCTCCAGAAGATGCCTCCGATCCTTTTGTAGTTGGTGTATTTCCTCCTTTCAGGAAATCATTCTTATCTTAGGTTAATCATAGATCATTTACTGTATTTACTAATAGTCTCTGATTTTTAATTTAGTGGCTTATGTGTATTGTGGTCAGATAACATGACATTTATGTTCTATTGTTGTTAGGATTTTTGTTACTATTCCATATGTGCTTAAACTCTTGGCCATAAGACTTTTTATACATTTATTAGCTCAGGCTTTTTTTTTTTTTTTTTAAGATTTTATTTATTTATTTGACAGACAGAGATCCCAAGTGGGCAGAGACGCAGGCAGAGGGAGAGAGAGGAGGAAGCAAGCTCCCTGCTGAGCAGAGAGCCCGATGTAGGGCTCGATCCCAGGACCCTGGGATCATGACCCGAGCCGAAGGCAGAGGCTTCAACCTACTGAGCCACCCAGGCGCCCCAGCTCAGGCTTATTGATGGCATTGTTCAAGTCTGTTTTAACTGCATGATACATCAGTTGTTGAAAGAGACATGTTTTAATCTCTGACTGTGGATGTCACATCATCCATTTTTCCCTGATAATTCTCTACTTGTAGCTTTATCTGTCTTGAGGTCATGTTATCAGGGGGATAGTACTCATAATTATTATAGCTTCCTAAATTGAAACTTTTTATTATAATGTAATGATCCCTTTTTATCCATACTAGTTTTCGTTGGTTTTGCTTAAAGTCGTACTTCTTTTCCAATGGTAGCTGCACAATGGCGTTATGAGAAGAGGCTTAATAGTTGGGTTCCACATCAGAAAAAGGGGGTATTAGAGCACCCACCTCACCTTGTTGTTGGGAGAGATCAGTTAACATACGTGCTGTGCAAAGAACAGTCCTGTCACATAGAAAGCTCTCAACACATGTGAACTATTTTCTTTTTTTTTTCATTATTATTACATCTTTTTGTGCTAGCTTCCTTTCAGTTTGCCTTTTTGTACTCTTTTAATTCAGTCTTCAAATTGATTTTGGCACCTTATTCTCTGCTGTTTACACAGGATTTTTCTTCCTTTTTATCTTTTCTAGACTTACATGAACTTAATCAACTTTTCTCTAGTCTCTTTTTCTTTCCTATACTGGTTCAGAAATTCTGTTACATATGCCTGTCATGTTAGTGGTTTCCCTTACGTTTTTAAAGGGCATAATGGATTTTTTTTTTTTAATCTGAAGGCAGTCAGTGTCTCTAACTTCCTTCCTGTTAATACAAAGACCCTATGTTGTGAGGCCAGTCTAAGATCTGAATTACAAATTTACAGAATTTGCTGCTCAGTAATTTCTTTTCTCCCTAATGAAGCCTGTAATTTGCAGTGGGCTGGTGCCACTTCACGTTCACTGAGTGAGTGAGGAAGATCTAAACTGCAGGGGGGCCTAATTTCTACTCATGGTGCAAACCACCTTCTAAGAAGGCTTAAAAAGGGACGTTGAGAGGATGGTTGTAACCAACCCTTATCTTCCAGTTCTGCAGAGCACGTGCCGTGCACCTGCAGCTTGGGTACACCTCCCCTTCCCTAAACGATGAATTCCCGAGGGACCTCACAGGCTGCCGAGGACAGTGTGCTTTTGAATGAATTCTTTTATGGGTATCAGTCAAAAAGTCACCGTCAGCTGGAATTGGAAAGCAGAGGGTTTTTTTTGTTGTTTTTTCTCCAGTGGCAGCCATTTCAGCCCTAAAGCTCAATTCTTTGAAGAGCCACTTGACACACTTCCCTGTGCACCTAAAAATAAAAAGTTTTAAAAACAAAAAAACCCCACTCTGTATTGCTTTTGCTCCGGTTGTTCCCCAGCTTCTGACTTACATGTACTTGTCCATTATTTTACGTTTACTTTGTTTTTATACTTCTGAGATGAATCACTTACTGTTTTACGAAGTTAGCATTTATGTACCTTTCCTCATATGTTCATCAGTTTCTTTAGTATTTCTTCTTGCATCCCACTTCTTTCTGGGTTCAGCTTTTTATTTCTCAGATATATTCTTCAGGAGCTCTTTGAGACGAGGCTGTGGTGTTAGTGCTACACTCGTTTACTCTTTTACAAAAAGTCTGTATTTTTTGCCCCCAGTCCCGAATGTTCGTTTAGCTGGGTCTAGATCTGTTGGTTAACAGTTACTTTTTCTCAAGACTTTGAAGATGGTATTTTATTGTTTCTGCCTGTTCGTTACTCTGAACTATTATATGCCTTTCCTTGGTTTGTTAGGTATATTATAAATTTTACAACTTATCTTCTTGCTCCACAAGCAGACCGTGAGCACCCTGCCCAGGTGGCCAGGTGCCCTAGTGTGATAAGGTCAGCCTCTGCCATGAGTTCTTCTTCCCTTCTGACTGTGACCTAGTGATGGTCAAGTGTTCCAGTGAAATCCCCCCATGCCTTTGCTTGTGTACTCCGCCCTGACCCCCCAGTAAATCACTTGCTGTGGCTCCTCACTCCTTCTCTGCTCCCTCCCCACTTGGTTGAGCAGCACGCTTGGTGTTCTTCCTGTGTGATCCCTTGTTGGTGTGCAATGACTCTGTCTGTCCAGAACCTATGAGTATAATGCACGTTGTTTTCCCTGCCTCCCCTGTACCCCGCCTTGTGGCCACACCTGACTGACCATTGCCTGGAAGTACACAGAACAGCAGGTAATCTTTCTCTCTTGTCGCTTTTGAGAGTTTCTCTTCGTCGATTCGCTGAGGTTTCATCACACTGTGTCTAGTCGTTGATTTTTTTTTTATTTTATTTATTTATTTATTTATTTGTTAGAGAGAGAGAGAGAGAGCGCACAAGCAGGCAGAATGGCAGGCAGAAGCAGAGAGAGAAGCAGGCTCCCCACTGAGCAAGGTGCCTGATGCAGAACTCAATCCCAGAACTGTGGGATTGGGATCTGAGCCAAAGGCAGCGGCTTAACCAACTGAGCCACCCAGGCGTTCCAAGTTATTGATTTATTTCTATTGGTCCTTTTAGGACCCCTGGGGATTTATGTGTTTTATTAATAATGGGAAGATCTCAGCCATCATCTTTTTTTTTAACAGCTTTATTATGATATAATTCACATACTTTACAATTCACTCATTTAAAGTGTACCGTTGAGTGCTTTTTAGTATAGTCACAGATAACTGTAACTATTAACACTAACTCCATGTACATCTATATATACATTCTGCAATATACATTTTATTCACATTAGCTTCAGATGGATACTAGGTTCATTTCAGTGATATATGGAATGTTACCTCTTTTTTTTTTTTAAGATTTTATTTATTTATTTGACAGACAGAGATCACAAGTAGGCAGAGAGGCAGGCCGAGAGAGAGGAGGAAGCAGGCTCCCTGCTGAGCAGAGTGCCCGATGCGGGACTCGATCCCAGTACCCTGGGATCATGACCTGAGCCGAAAGCAGAGGCTTTAACCCACTGAGCCACCCAGGTTCCCGGAATGTTACCTCTTATAACCCAATTTCCTTTCCTTCTTTCTCTGGTATTATCATTATACACATTAGGTCTGTTAGTGTTGCAAATAAACAAAACATTGTTAATTACCACCACCAGTCATTTCCTTAGCCTGGAACAGCTTTGCTTCCACACACCTCCTTTGGGCTGTTATCAGCAAACACATACATTACATTTCTATATGTTAGAGGCCCAGTACTATGTTATAAACACAATATCTTTTTTTTTTTAAGATTTTATTTATTTATTTGACAGAGAGATAGAGAGCACAAGTAGGCAGAGCGGCAGGCAGAGGGAAGGGAGAAGCAGGCTCCCTGCTGAGCAGGGAGCCTGATGGAGGGCTCGATCCCAGGACCCTGAGATCATGACCTGAGCCAAAGGCAGCCGCTTAACTGACTGAGCCACCCAGGCACCCCATAAACACAGTATCTCGTACAATTGCTTTTTCATTCAGTTAAGAGGAAAAAAATACTCATTTATGGAGCACCTGGGTGGCTCAGTTGTTAAGTGTCTGCCTTCCGCTTAAGTCATGATCCCAGAGTCCTGGGATCGAGACCCACATTGGGCTCCCTGCTCAGCGGGAAGCCTGCTTCTCCCTCTCCCACTCCCCCTGCCTGTGTTCCCTCTCTTGTTGTGTCTTTCTCTGTCAAATAAATAAAATCTTTAAGAAAAAACTCATTTATATTGTCTTTCATAATCACATGATTATCTTTTCTAGCGCCTTTTGGTTTTTTGTATAGATCCAAATTCCTCTCTGAGGATCACTTTCTTTTAGCCTTAAGAACTTCCTTTGGGGCACCTGGGTGGCTCAGTGGGTTAAAGCCTCTGCCTTCGGTTCAGGTCATGATCCCAGGGTCCTGGGATCGAGCCCCACATCAGGCTCTCTGCTCAGCGGGGAGCCTGCTTCCCTTCCTCTCTCTGCCTGCCTCTCTGACTACTTGTGATCTCTGTCTGCCAAATAAATAAATAAAATCTTAAAAAAAAAAAAAAAAAAAAAGAACTTCCTTTGGGGGCGCCTGGGTGGCTCAGTGGGTTAAGCCTCTGCCTTCAGTTCAGGTCATGATCTCAGGGTCCTGGGATCGAGTCCCACATCAGGCTCTCTGCTCTGTAGGGAGCCTGCTTCCTCCTCTCTCTCTGCCTGCCTCTCTGCCTACTTGTGATCTCTGTCTGTCAAATAAAGAAATAAAATCTTTAAAAAAAAAAAAAAAAGAACTTCCTTTGGAGTGGGGTGCCTGGTTGGCTCAGCCGGTTAAGTGTCCGACTCTTAATTTCAGCTCAGGTCATGATCTCAGGGTTGTGAGATAGAGCTCTGTGTCGGACCCTGTGTCAGGCTCCGCACTTCATGTGGAGTCTACTTAGGAGGCTCCCTTTCCCTCTCTCTCTGCCCCTCCCTCCCCTCATACTCAATCTCTCTCCCTCAAAAAAAAAAAAAAAAAAAAGACTTCCTTTGGTATTACTTATAAGGCATGTGTGAATGCAACAAATTAGGTCTTGTCTGTTTGGGAAAAGTCTTTATGTTGCCTTCAGGTTTTGAAAGCTAGGTTTGCTGGGTGTAGAATTCTGATAGTTTTTTTCTTTGAGCACCTTGAGTATGTTATCCCACTGCCTTCTCATATCTCTTTTTTCTTCTGAGAAGTCAGCTGTTAGCCTTACGGGGTTCTCTTATAAGTAACATGTCATTTCTGGCTTGCTGTTCTTAAGGTTTTCATATTTTCTTTGATGTTAGCACTTTTACTCTGATGTGTGTTTCTGACGTGCTTAGGGCTCTTTGTATTTATCCAACTTGGAGTTTGTTACGCTTCCTACACGTATAGGTTTTGTTTTTCAATGAGTTTGGAAAGTTTTCAGCTGATAATTCTTCAGATACTTTTTTCTGCTCTTTCTGCTCTCTTCTTCTTCTGGTACTTCTATTTTGTGTGTGATGGTGCACTCAGTGGTGTCCCATGTTTCTCTGAGGCCTGCTCATTTTTCTTCATTATTTTTCTCCCTCTTCTAACAGAGATCAGTTCTATGTGAGTTTCTTGCCCTGCATATTCCTGACCACATGAGCACATAGACCTGACCCCAGTCCTTTCTTTTTTTTTTTTTGTTTCATTTATTTGTTTATAATTTGCCAGAGGGAGAGAGACAGCGAGAGGGGGAGCACAAGCAGGGAGAGTGGGAGAGAGAGAACAGGCTTCCTGCTGTGCAGGAAGCCTGACGTGGGGCTCGATCCCAGGACCCTAGGATCATGACCTGAACCAAAGGCAGGTGCCTAACAACTGAGCCACCCAGGCGCCCCAACCCCAGTCTTAAGTGAGGCACAGACCCATGGTTGTGGGATTTGTGATGCATGTTTTTAGATATCTCTACTCCATTTGGAGATGGAAACAAACATCTTCTCATGTCCCTTTGCCTTTCACTGAGCATGTGTCTTTTGGAGATCTGCCCCTGCCTCATCCTTCGTCCCTTCCTCGAGGCATCTGTTGTGTCTAGGGCTGGCTTAGGGCTCTGAGCTGTCAGCTTCCTCTAGTCTCTGGTGATGGCCATTTCTCTTCCTCCCGCCCCACAGCAGCTCTGCACAGAGTTTATTATGTGTTTCTCAGGACTAGTGGACTGTTTTTTCAAGCAGAGCCAGCAGCTTCTTGGGAGAGTCATTGGAGACATATTCTCAGATGTGTTATAAAATGGTTAACATGCATGACAGCTACATTTTAAAACTGAGGAAATCTCTAAGTAAACTGCTTAGGCAGATCCTTGAAAGCAAACACTTCTCCATAGGCTTTTCCCTGGAATCTAGCACTCTTCTCTCTCCCAACTGTCTGGGCTCATGGCCAGGTGTGCCCTGATGAGGCTTTGTCCTAACAGCGAGTTGTAGTGACAACCTCTATCGGATAGCCACTTCCTGTGGCTGTGGGCCAGACTCACACACTTCAGCACTGGGAGGGCTCTCTGGTTGATCTTGCTAACTCCTCTGTTGTCGTGTCTGCTGCCCGATGATGCATACATATATGCATGTATGTGCATGTTGCAGGTCAAACATGCGTTGACATCAAGGACAATGTGGTGGATGAGGGGTTCTACTTCACCCCCAAAGGAGACGACCCATGCCTGAGCTGCACCTGCCATGGTGGGGAGCCTGAGATGTGTGTGGCTGCCCTCTGTGAGAGGCCCCAGGGCTGTCAGCAGTACCGCAAGGACCCCAAGGAATGCTGCAAGTTCATGTGCCTCGACCCAGGTGAGACTGATGGTGGGTCACAAGTCAGCCCCTGTGTTCTAAGGTGGAGGCCAGATGTTCCTTCGCTTTCTCAGTGGTGGGCATTTGTGAGAGCTCATGGCACATGGCAAAGCAACGTTTTGTTTATGGAGCTGTTCAGCCAGCTTTGATGGCCAACTACTCTTGTGAGCATATGTGTGTCACATGACCCGGCCTTCTCTAACTGCCACCTCACAGGTTGGCTTGTGTCAGTTCTCAGGTAGGTAACCAGTATTGTACATCAGTGAACTTGAACTTGAATGAGGGTGCCTGTTCATGAATCAGCTGTAACTGATCGCTTTAAATCTGACCTAGCTTTCTCCTCTCAAGATTTATGTCCCCATTTTAGTTCTTTTCCGTGTTTGGTGATGTGGGGGGTAATGACAGTTTTTATTTGCTTATAGTCATCGATTTCTACCACTAAAATCTTTCAGGAGAAAGTTTTGAGAAACTAACTCCATTCTACCAGGTGGTGTTTGTGATTAGATTAGACACTATGCAGGCATGTGGTCTCTAGATAGCCCTCTTCCTTTCCTTTCCAAAGGAAAAAGAAAAGAAAGAAAAGAGCAGCAGGTAGCAGTGTGCTCTCTATGACAGTTAGGGGGCATCATACTCATAAAACATGCTGGATTATTCTCCACACCTGTGCAGTTGGCATCTCTGTGAATTCATAATCTCAAGAGAACTGTAAATCAAAAGCATGAATTTGGTTTTTTATCTTGGCAGTGTGAGACAGACGTGGACAGGGCCTTGTGGAAGTCCCTAAGCTCATGGACCCCGTAGAAGAGAAGCTTGGGCAGGGCATGGTGGCCATCTCCATCCTCCAGGGCCCCTGTAGAGGAGAAACTGGTTTGCTTAGTGCTCGTGGGACAGGAGTTGGAACTGGTGTGTGAGAGCCACAACAACTAGAACTCTCGTTAAGCAGAGAGTCATCAGTGTCCCTGCATGCCAGGAAGGGCGTCTGGGGGAGAGGGCAAAGCAGTGTCAGAGGGGGTCTGAGGTTTGGCTGAGTCAGACACCTTGGCACATGTCCTAGAGGTGCATTTGGCTGTGAAGAGTACAGAAGAGCCTACCAGGGAGAGTGGAACTCAGTGAGGGTACACTTGGGCCTCCCTGTCTCACAGAGTAGATCGTACCTGCTTGTATAAGATGCATTCCTATGGGATTCTGACAAACACTGATTAGGTGCTTACCAGGTCTCCTGTGTCTTGGCCACATCACTCTGAACCCCCAGCTCACTTACTTTCCACAGGAGTCAAAGACTGGCTTTTGCAAGCCACATCACATGTATTTCTCATTCCATTTCTTAGGAGTCTGTCCATATTGCCTTACCTCTCCATCTAGGCTTTGTCAGAATGACCAGGCCTGTGTAAGACCTGTAGGGCCTGCCAAGCCCTGAGGACTTCTCAGCAGAACTGGGCTCTCAGGGCATCTGGATGAGACCACAGCTACTGTAGGCCGTTCTCCTGTGCAGCCAGAGCAGCTTATTCAGGGCTTATTCCTGCCTCTTGTTTAGTGTTATGTTTGCAGGCTCTTGCCTGCTTCCCAAGCTGAGTGTTTTCTCCTGGGAAGTACCTGTATTCCAACAAGGACAGAGACACTGCCACCCAAACTGGGACGTTGGGAAAGTATCCCCTTCAACAAGGCAAGGATGTCTGCTCTCACCACTCTGTTTAGGGTTCTACAGGAGGTCAAGGGCAGTGCCAGAAAATGAGAAGGTATCAAGACCACAAGGGAAAATGAAATTATCTTTTTTTTAGTAGATGATATGATTGTCTGAATAGAAAATCGCAAAGGATCTGCAAGAAAGTTACTAAAACTAGTAAGTGTGTTTAGCAAGGTCTCCACATACAAGGTCAATATACAAAATTCCATTGTTTTTATATATACTACCTGTGAATAGTTGGAAATTTAAATATCTAAAAAAAAGTACCATTTACAGTAGCACCAAAAAGCATGACTTAGGCATAAGCCATACAAATATATGCACAAACCATAAAATACTGATGAAAGACATCAGAGGAGAGGTATACCATGTTCATGGATCATAGGACTCAATATCAGTAGGCAGTTAATTACCCCTAAATTATTTATGGATACAATGCTGTCCTAACCCAAATTCCAGCAGACTTTTTACAGACATCGGCAAGCTGATTCTAAAATTTATGTAGAGGAGTGGCTGGCTCAGTCAGTGGTACACATAACTCATGATCTCAGGGTTGCAAGTTCATGTCCCACATTGGATGTAGAGATTACTTAGAAATTAAAAAAATAAATAAAATTTATATAGAAAGGCAAAGGAATTAGACTAGCTTAAACTGTTTTTTAGAAGAACAAAGTTGGAGGACTCATGGTACCTGATTTAAAACTTACTGTATGGTCATAGTAATCAAAACAGTGTGGTACTATCAGAAGAAGAGACACGTAGATCACTGGAACAGAATAGTCTAGAAATAGTCCCACACTTATATGGCCAACTAATAATTGACAACAGTACAAAGGCAATTAAATGGGGAAAGGATATCTTTAAACAAATGGTGCTGGAACAGTTGGACATCCATATTCAAAAAAAAATATATATATATACATATATACCTTTAACTACACATCTTACTATGTATAAAAATTAACTCAAAATGGTCATAGACCGGGTGCCTGGGTGGCTCAGTTGGTTAAGCAACTGCCTTCAGGGACTCGATCCCAGAGTCCTGGGATCGAGTCCCACATCGGGCTCCCAGCTCCACAGGGATTCTGCTTCTCCCTCTGTCCTTCTCGCCTCTCATGGTCTCTCTCACTCTCTCTCAAATAAATAAATAATTTTTTTTTTTTAAATGGTCATAGACCTAACTATAAAACTTATGTTGTAAGACTTCTAGAAGAAAAATATATGCTCTAAAAAAAATAAAGTACGCTAAAAGAAAATAGAAAACATAGAAAAATCTTTGTGACCTTGGGATAGGCGACATTTATAGCTGATCAGTCATGGTGTGAGTCCCCAAGGACCCAAGAACTGGCTTCTGTCTCCTAGGACAGCGCTGTCTTCTTTGTGTCTGACTGCAGATGGCTTTCTTCTAGGGGATGCTTCCTCCTTCCTGGTAATCACCATGGAGGGATGGTCAGGGACCTTTACTGTGTCTTTGAGTTTATTTTGGAAGTGATTAGTAAGAGTCATTGCAAAGGGACTGTTGCTTAGGTGCCCCCTTGGGATCTCTGAGCTGGCCACCAATTAGCAGACATGTCAGCAGCCCCCTGAGCTGACGTTGTCCTCCCACAGACAGAGACAGAATGTTCCCTTGACACTGGAAGAGGATCAGAGGCACCAGAAAAGCAGCTAATTGGGGAGAGGATGTATTCTTTATACATGTTTACTTCCCAAGTTTTGTCAGCAATAAGTGCAGCTTTGAGGGAGGCTCCCTGGCCCTGTGGGAGGAGGACAAGAGTGAGCTCAGACCATCTGCATTGGTTTGGAGCTGGCTGGGCTTGCGGAAGCAGTAGAAGGGCCCCGGGAGCCCGGCCTCTCACGTGGAATCCTAGTTGGTCATGAAGTGTCTCCTTGGAGCTGGCGGTTGGGGATCTGCCTCCATGGCTGTCACAGAGTTGGAAGTCGACAGTCCTTGGCCCTTCCACCCGCACGGAATCCTGCTTCCAGTGGCTACAGCCCTGTGGCCTGTGGCCTCTGTGGCCTTCCTTCTGGGTCGTGGAGGCAGGTACTCTCGGGACCACTTCCTGGTTCTGTTAGTCTGTGACTTGGCGCGAGTGGCCCATCTCACCTTAGTGAGAGCCCATGGGGAAGTCTGTCCCCCTATAGGTGCTCAGCTGGCGCAAGTTCTCTTCCCTCACGTCTCCTCCCGTGATCACCACGTGTGCTCCCCCCACAGCAAGCACCGGACAAGCACTGGTGGGCACCAGGGCAAGGCAGGCTCTCTCTGTGTGGGCATAGTCAACATTTGGGACTGAGCACTGATGTGAGCCCTTCCTGTGCTCGGCAAGCTGCTAAGCAGCACCGCAGGCCTCTACCCACCAGAGGCCAATAGTGCCTCCATCCTTGAGGAGTTGGTGGGGACCAAGAGTCTCTCCAGACATTGTCACATGTTCCCTGGGAGTTACAGAGTCACCCAGGTGAGCATCCCTGGTCTAGGGTCCAGGAGCTTGGTCACATGTGCCTGGTTTTGTCCTGTGTGGTTGGGGGTACGGGGACCTATAGCAGAGCTTCTTAGGCAGAAGGGGCTCATTGAATGGAACTTAGTGCTAGGCTGGAAGGTAAAATATTATTCCTGGCCCACGATTTCCGTCTCTCCTTTGGTCTTAACACAGTATTCATGACTTTGAGTTGTTTCATTTCTGCCATCTCTCCCAAGATCATCAAGTGCAGAGAATCAGGAAGCACTTGCCTTTTCCATATACCTGCCTGGTGGTAAAAGGCTGTGGCCTTCCCGTACCACTAAGCACCTGGGGGTCAGGCTCCCCTCTTTGAGAACAGCCAGTTTCCTTCCTCTCCCTGTAACAGATGGCAACAGCCTGTTCGACTCCATGGCCAGTGGGATGCGTCTGATCGTTAGCTGCATCTCCTCCTTCCTCATCCTGTCGCTGCTGCTTTTCATGGTCCACCGGCTTCGCCAGAGGCGGCGGGAACGCATTGAGTCCCTGATCGGAGCCAACTGTGAGTGCAGCTCGCCCTGCCAATGACAGCCCCAGTGGAGGCCCTACTCCAGGCTGTGTCCCCTTGAGAAAGTGGGAGGGCACAGGAAACAGGAAGGGGCAAGGAGGAAGGAGAGGATATTGATAGGGATGCCCCAGCTTGTTCCCAGCACCTGAGGAGCTGGAGGAGCTGTCCTGGGGACCTGAAATCAGGCCCTGGATATGTGAAGGGCGGGACACATTGTCAGTGCCAGCTGCCCTCAGGCTCCCCTCCCCTCCAGGCCTTGAAGCAGGACCCACAGCTGCTGTTGTGTGTTCCAATCAGTGATGTTACCTTTTCTGGCAGCCTGGACCATGAGTGGGCCACCTGTGGGGTGGAGAGAGGGCAGAGCAGCAGACACCCAGAACTGTTAGGCAGCTTAGGGTGTGACTTGCCCTCTTCAGCCCAAATTCTCTGCAGTGAGAGGCCTGTGCCCTCAGTAGAGCTGGAATTGTTCCTTGTCTCACCAAGCAAGCCAGGCTCCCCAGCACCCAGTCCCCCAGTCCATGTGGAGAGCGGTGGGATGGTTGCAGACCCCAAGGGCTCAAGGGCTCTTGAGTCAAGGTGGCGGGAATGCTGAGGGGCCGTGCCAGCTGCAGTTGGGGGCCTTACGGCACTGAGAGCAAGCATAGTCCTTCCTCAGACCCTCAGTTCCCACCAGGTCAGCTTCAGAGACCCTCAGGTGGAGGGCTGTGGTGACGGCTGGGCGGCAGAAGCAGCAGGAAGTAGTGAGGGGTTGCACATGGGTTAGGGCCAGGAATGGACTGAAGGAGGGGGTCCGGGTGGGCAAGCTGGGCATACAAGTGTGACAGTCGGGATACCTGATCCCTTGGGCCTGGGGTGACAGGTCCAGCCTTGAGAGGTGGTGGGTGACTTGGGGGCTGAACTGCGTGCCTTTGAGTGACGTGGCTCTATTGCTTGTCTCCCTGTGGTTGTGCAGTGCACCACTTCAACCTTGGCCGGAGGATCCCTGGCTTTGATTACGGCCCAGACGGGTTCGGCACCGGCCTCACGCCACTACACCTTTCTGACGATGGGGAAGGCGGCACGTTCCACTTCCACGACCCTCCGCCTCCCTACACCGCGTATAAGTACCCAGACATCGATCAGCCCGATGATCCGCCGCCGCCCTACGAGGCCTCCATCAACCCTGACAGCGTGTTCTACGACCCTGCAGGTGCTTCCCCGGCAGGGACAGGGAGCGGCACATCACTAACCTTCCACCATGTGCAGCCGGTGGTCGTCCTCCCCAGTCCACAGGACCCTGATCCTCCACTTCCTCCTGGTCTTCTGCTTTCCCCTTGGGTTTCTGTTTAAGGTGGAAGGAACTGCCATCTGTCAGTAGGCGGGCTCTTCCCAGTGTTGCCCATGCAGATGACCGCTGGCAGCGGTCACACTGCCACTGGCCTTCCTCCTGTGAACGCCTGCCTGTTAGCAAGCGGCCCTTGGGGCACACCTAGCTGGGCTCTGGAGAACTGGGGAGCCAGGTGCTGGTGGTTGTGGGGACAGGGCGAGCCCAGAGCTACAGGGGCCCACCCAGAACCAACTGTTCGGCCCTAAAGACACGTGTATGTGTCGTCAGCTCAAGAGACACCATCATGACGTTGCCTTCTCTCTGGAAGCAGTTCTTTGGAGAAAGCGCTGGTTCTGTGATGTTGGCCCAATGATTCAAATCTGTTATCCATCTGATACCCTGAAAGCCCGTTCCTCACAGGGCCATGTAGCGCAAAGGACGTGCTGGCTTCCTCACCACTGCCTGGCTTGTCCCTGTGCCTGGTGTGCAGCTCAGGTGTCCCATCCCATCTGCCACTGTGTGAACACCGCCTCTCACACACGACCCCCTGCAGCATACCAGTGGGCGGTGCCCTACCCTGAGGTGACTGGTTCCCTGTGCACCCATGTACCACAGCAGGACAGGTGTCATGGGGCCAGCCATGCTGTGTTCACCGGGACCACTCCTCTCTGGTCTGTGGGCAGGATCTGGATGTGATCCCTGCACACACGGATTTTCCATCTGCTCTCGGGGGGGTCAGGGTACAACAGGCTTCCTGCCAGGGATGCCACTGTGGGAGGGCAAGAGATCCCAGCTGCCTGCGTGGAGCCTCCCCAGGGCAGGGTCATGGACTGCTGGGGCTGGGGGAGGCCAGCCAGCAAAAGGGGGCACGCTGGGCCCCCATGCCCAAGCTTTCAGAGGGGGACTGGCTAATAAGGAGCAGGCACACTGAACGGAGTTGCCTGCCACAAAGCTTCCCTCAAACCCCCCTGTGAGGTTTGCCGAGCTGCCTGCTCCAGCCCTGTCTCCTGCACTCCCATCCCTGTGTTCCACCAATAGCCTGGCGGCCACCAGCCCAATAACTCCCTCATGTCAGGGGTGCCCTGCTTTGACTCCCACCAAGTCTGAGAGGATGTTCCCTCTCCCCTGACTTCGTTCTGCTGATTGCCATGTCCCCCCACACCACACACCATGGCTTGCTCCTACTTGTACCCCTGCACCTGGCCCCTTGCCAGGTGGGCAGAGGTGAGGGGTGATGACAGGAGGAGCGTCCCCTGGTTCTCTCCAGCCCACCCTCTTCCCCTGTGCCAGACCCACCATCCTGCTGACACCCTTCTGTCTCCCTGCAGACGATGATGCCTTTGAGCCGGCAGAGGCCAGGCCGCCAAGCCCAGGGGATGGTGGCGGTGAAGGGGCGTCACCCCGGCGTCTGGAGCACCCTTTGCCCGCTGCAGGGCCCTCTCTGGCCGACTTGGAAGACTCAGCTGACAGCAGCAGTGCCCTGCTTGTGCCCCCTGACCCTGGCCAGAGCGGGAGCACCCCAGCCACAGAGGCACTGCAGGGGGGCGGCCGCCATAGCCGCAGTTCCCTCAGTACCGTGGTGTAGAGGATGGCCCAGCCCAAGGCCCCGACGGGCGGAGAGCACCTTTTTGCTGTCAAGAAAATCCTGATTCCCGTGGGAGACTTAAAGGGCCCCTGAGTGAGCCTGGACCCAGCTGCACGGCCGCAAACCCACTGACCGCACGCATGTGCAGCACAGACCACACCGGCCTCCCAAGGGAGCAGACACCTGCACTGGGCCTCCTGGAGGGCTCTAGAAATACGCATAGCTGTTGGTCCCTGTCTGTTCCTTTTCAAATAGCAGAAGAATGACAGAGTTCGTTCAGACCACACGTTTCAGAAGTAGGGAACAAAGATGGCACCGTGGGCATGGGCGGGGGCCTGCACCACACCTGGCTTTGGTGGGCATGCTCACTGTGGCATGCCGTCCAGAGGAGCCTGCCAGATAGCCATGGGGCCCTGGTGGCCAGGAGGCGGGAGGGGCGCTTCCAGGCACCACCATGTTTGTGGACTGTCAGTATTGTCTGGGTACTTGGTCTGCCTGAGGGTAGACGGCCTTGAAGGTGACCACAATGACTGCTCTGAGGATCCCCCCCACTCCACCCCAGCTGTGAACATCAAGGGTGACTCTTCCCCGGGCTGGGCGCTGGCCTGGGCCTCTGGTGCCCGAGGCCCTGAGGAAAGAGGGTCTTGGAAGGAGGTTGAACTCTCCGCTCTGTCTAGCTGGGCTTGGTGAAGCCCAATTCTGTACCAGGAGGCCCTGGCCCCACCCTGCCATTTTTTCCCCAGCATTGCTGTGCATGGCTCCCCCAAGAGGCAGCCCTGGAGTTGGGCCAAGGCCCTTAGCCACGCATGAGTGTTCTGGCCCTGGATCCTCCACTGGGGGTTGGGGGCTTAACCGGCTCCTGTCTGCTAGCTTCTGGAGCCCCCACTCTTACTGATTCGCCTCTGGGCCTGGCCTGCCCCCCCACCCCATCATGTTTGTGCCATAAAGGGTTGTTTCTTTGTGGGGAGGGGTGGCCGAAACAAATGCCCTGGGCTGTGTCCGTCTCCTTGCACACTGTCACCGCTGGGGCTGAGTGCCCAGTGGCCGCATGCCACCTTCTCATGCTCCTCAGCAGCTCGGGGTGCAGGGTACCCTGCCCAGGGGCCTCTGGACCAAGGGACCCTGTTGCCTGCTCCTGGGCAGCGGTCTCATCTCCTGACCTGGGGCTTTTAGCATTTCTGAGGTTTCGAGATTAAGCGGGTTCTGTGCGATTTTTAGCACATCCATATCTTTTCTACGTTGAATGTCTGGATCTTTTCTTTTTGTGTGTGTGCGCGTGTCTATATGTGTGTACATATGTGTCCAAGTTTTGCAGGTGGTAGTGGTACACCAGAGCTCGGGCATGGCGCCCCGGTTTCCCAGGCCCGTTGTGACGTCTGGGGTGGCCCGGAGGCACAGTGAGGTCTGCACCTCCACCGTGTAGCTGAGCGCATGGAGCCCTGCAGCTGGTCCCCGGTGTAGCCTTTCCAGACCAGCGTGCAGTGACTAGAGGGTTGACTAGAAGTGCTCTGTGGTGACAGACCTCAGTGGCACGTTCTCACACTCTCCGATTGGAAACCCATTGTGTTCCTCCAGGACAGAATGAGGTTTTTGAGTTGCCCCACAGAAACTGTCATCCCCTGAGCCGGCCAGAGGTGTGAAGTCTGAACTGCCTGTCCACGCTTGCAGGACCCAGAGTGTGGGAGGCAGGTGGGCTGCATGCCAAGCAGGCCGGAGCTCCCCTTGCCAAAGGGCTGCCACTTTGAGAACGGAGTACTGGGCCCTCACGGCCCACACTGGCCGCTGAAGACAAAGCAGGAAGCGTGTTTTGCCTCCAGCCTGCTGGGCTCGGGGCAGCTGAGGGCTGGAGAACAGTCACGGGTCTTACTGGTGCAGGTGAGTGTCCTGAGCATGTCTGCTTTGTAGTGTCTGCCCCAGCGGAGCACAGAGGGCCTGACCTCTATAGCTGAGAGTCCTTCCCAGCTCCCATGTCCCTGGCCCATGCCTCAGAACCATGTGGGACTGGGGAACTCCCTGTGGGCACTGAAGGACTGCTGGGGCCAATCAGGCACAGAGGAGGCGCTGAGGAGGGAGTGACCTGAAATGGCGGGCCTGCTTTCTGGACTGGCCACAGGGCTCTGTCCCGGCGCTGGGGTGCTCAGCCCACTTGCATCCATGGGCTGGGCAGAAGGCCCATGTGCGGGGCTGCTCCAGACCCCCACCTGCTGTGTCTGCAGGAGTTGGTGCCGGGGAGCTGACCTCCGCTGGGGGGCGGTTGTGAGAGGAACAAGGGGGGAGCTGGGGTCAGCCTGGCTGTCCTCGGCCTCCTGTCCAGTTGCCACCCTTTGTAAGATCTGACTGTGCTCCACGGTCCAATGAAGAATCCCGAGGCCAACCCTAGTAGCTAAGACACTTGTGCTCCTGTGAGGGACTGGGCCCCCAGAGGTACAGGCCAAGCTCTTGGGAGGGGCCTCCTCCCCCAGGTCCTGACTTACCTGGTAGAGGAAGGAGTCCATACTGTACATTGTCTTGATGCCTGTTTTTTATGTTTTCCTTTCACTAAGGGTTTTTAGTTTGGGTTTATTTTTGGTTGGGTTGGCACTAATCCTTTTCTTAAGATGCTGTGAGAACCATTTCATCCAAATGCCAAATAAATTCGTGTTCTGGAACAGGTGTGGTCAGTCCTTGGTGTGACCCAAATGGGGACGGGAGACTCCAGACACGTCGGGGCTGCATGACACAGTGGTGGGAATGGGTGGGCGGAGGGGTCAGAGCATCTGTACCAGCCAGGCTAGGTGCAGGGCTCCAGGATGCCCTGTTCCTTCTGCTCTCTGACCATGGCCCTTTCAGGAATTCCCCAGTTTGTGATGAAGGAACAAAAGGGTACCCACAAGGACTCAATCTCAGGTGGGCCCTTGTGCTCACCTTCCTAACCCAGCCTCCTGGCATTTGGCTCCAGGCTGGGCATTGGGGGCCCACGGGCTGGATGGGTGAGGGGCCAGGGTCAGGAAAGAACAGGGAGTCCCTTGATGGGGTTAGGAGCTTCCTGAACACACCTGCTGGGGTGGTGGGGGGTCCTGAGTGCCGTCAGCTTTGCTGACAGTGCCCCTTCCCCAAAGTGGGAAGAGTCTGGCCCTCTGGAGATTGGAAAAAGGTATCACCGCCCTCTCTGCACCCTCCTGGCCCAGTTGTGCTTACACCCACAGGCACACACATCCCCAGATACAGAGCTCTTTCCAAACTCACCTTCCTGGTTACACCAAGGGACAGAGAAATCAGCCCCACTTTGCAGGACAGCAAATTGAGGGGAAAGGCTCAGGCCTCAGCCTGAGGCGGGGTCGGGCCTCAGGAGCTGCTGCAGAAGCCTGAATCCCCCCCTGGGGGGTGTGAGTCAGTGGGAGAGCTGCAGCTTCCCAGATGGTGGGATGATCCCCCAAAGGAACGCCTTGCCCTTGGTGTGCAGTGGAGACACCTATACAAGAGAGGCTGTGGTCTTGGGGCAGGTGGTGGTCTCAGGCCCACAGCAGAAGGGAAGGGACACCCTCCCACCCCAGCCTCAAAAGTCAAGAGCACTGGGATTCAAGGTGCCCTCCCATTTCATCTTCTGTCCTTGCCTGGTGGCCTTGGCATGTCACTCCCGGCCCCCAGCCTCCATCTCCTTCCTCATCTTTAAATGGGCATCGCAGCGCCACCCCCATTAATTGAGAGACTCCGTTTAAAGGGCTTTGCTCCAGTGAATACCAGTGATTGTGGCTGGCACCCGGCCCTGGGATCAGAGCCTGTGCCTAGTGATCTCAGACCTTGGTCTTCCCTGCCGGTGGCCCTGCCTGGACACCACCCCCTCGGACCCTCTCTGCAGTGGCCTGCCAGTGAGCCCTCAAGACTTAGCCACTCCCCTCACCCTCCCCACTAACAAACAGCTGCCTTGCCTACCCCCACTGTCCTCTGGCACTTTCCAGTCCTCCAGAATCTGCAGCAGCTACACCATGCGGTCCCAGGGCTTTGCACTCACCTTCCTCATCGTTCCAGTGTTGGTGTGCGGGGACTCAAACGGTGAGCACCTGGGCCCTGCTCATCCGTTCTGGAATCTACACTCCCTTGTAGCTCCTCCTGCTCCCTGTTAAGCCCTACCACTGGGGGGTTTCTTTAGGGGGAGGAGATACTGGGGTCTGGGACAGAAGAGCAGGGTCTGCGCCAGCCTCCTTTTGCCTAAGCCCTGCACCCCCATTCTTGGACCCTGGCTGGGATGGAGCGTGGCGCGGACCCAGATGACTGTCCCTCATCTCAGTACCCTGTCCCCTGTCCGCAGACACCTGGTGCTATGACTCCCAGGACCCGAAGTGCGGTGAGGACAGAGTATCGTGTGAAGCTGTGTGGGATGTCTGTCCTGTGATGGTCTGGTGCTAGCGTGACCCAAAAGCAGTGTGCATGCTGAGCTGCTGTGGTCCCTGCACGTTTCTGTCTGGAGTCCTGGGTCATAGCAGCTGGCTGTGACTGTCCCCCTGCATGTGTGTCCAGGTCTGTTGCTGATGTGACCTCCAGTCCTGCCACGTGTGCCAAGCTGTTCGTATCAGTGGGGCCTGTAAGCTTGTCAGCGTGGCCAGCCCATGTGTGAGCAGGTGTTTCAGGTGCCCCGTGTGGGCGTGGGACTTTTGGGCCACGGGACCATTCCACCCCCATTCCCTGTGGGACAGTCTACCTGCAGGTGACTGCAGTATGGCCTGCCTGTTTGAGAGTTACAAACATTGTGATCCGGCTAGGTTAGGGTGTGTGTGGCAGTTGTGACCTGTCTAGGTGTGTGGGAGTTGGTGGGGAGGCAGGGACAAGCCTCCTGAGGCTGGGCAATTCTCTGTGTATGTGTGAGGGACCACTGTCTTCCTCTTTGTACCCCCAAGTTGCCTCCGTAATCCACCCGCAGATTCCTAGCCTTTTTCCTCAGGTCCCACCCACTGGAAGGAGATAGCTCCTGCCTGTGGGGGCCCAGCCCAGTCCCCCATCAACATTGACCTTCACCTAGTCCAGCGGGACCCCACCCTGGGACCTTTCATCTTCCAAGGCTACAACTCAGCACCTCCAGGCCCATGGACCCTGGAGAATAATGGCCATACAGGTCAGTACCCTGGGACCAGGAACTGCCCCTCCCCTGAACCCAGACAGGAGCAGGAACCACCTGGGAGTGGGAACTACCTGCCCCTCCCCCACACACATACAAGGATCAAAATCTCCACAATCAGCACAGGAACATCCACACATGTTGGTAAAGACACCTCCAACAGGAAACTACCCCCCAACAATAGCAATCAGCCATTGCCCCCTAGGACTAGGAGTCAGGACATTCCCAGAAGTCAGAGCGCCCCCTCCCCAGCATCAGGATGTCATCACAACCACCCAATATCACACACAGCTCTGTTGGGTCAAAACTCCAGCCATAGGAGGATCACCCTGTCCCCCGTCCTTGCAGGGTGGGTATTTCCCCTGCGGTCTGACCCGCAGAGGGGCCTGGACCCCAAATGAGGTACCAATTCGGTGGAAGCCCAGCCAGGGAGCAGACTGGCCAAAGGGGACCTGTGTTGGCACCCTGGGCCCTAAGAACACAAGGGTGGGTGGGGGTGGTGGTGGAAGAGAGAGTCACGTGCTCCCCTACCCTCAGTGGTGCTCCACGTGGACCCTGGCCCGGAGAGCCTCCTGGAGATTCGGGGCGCCGGTCTGCCCCTGCCTGCCTACCGCGCACTGCAGCTGCACTTCCACTGGGGGGGGCCTGGGCAAGCAGGCTCAGAGCACAGCCTGGATGGGCAGCGCCGCCCCATGGAGGTGGGCTTGGGCATGGGGTAGGGTGGCGGGAGTGGCCCGTGGAAGGGACAGCGGGTACCTCTCATGATCTGTGCCTCTCCAGATGCATGTGGTCCACATGAACACAAGGTACCAGAGCCTGGGGGAGGCGCGAAGTCACCCTGACGGGTTGGCCGTGCTGGCGGTGCAGTTGGCGGTGAGGGAGGGCCCCTGGTAGTAAGAGAGGGAGAGAGGGGCTTTGTGACTTCCCAGAAAGGAGGTCTGCAAAGGGGGCAGAACAGGCCTGTCAAGCTGTGGGGGGAGTGCATAAAGTTTGTAGGAGGATGGGGCCAGCCAGAGGTCCTGGGTCTGCAGGGTCAGTGGGGGGTGACCTTCCCCCAGATCTCCCAGCTGACCTCTACTGGGAGCGTACCCTCTTGCCACTTACAGTCTCCCCTAGATCCCTTTGGAGTTCCCCCTTTGAGACCCGTCCACTTGGAGCCCCTCTCACTTGGAGTCCCCTCCCCAGGAGCAGGACACTGACAATGCCAACTTTTCCGTCCTTGTGTCAGGCCTGAAGAACGTGTCTCAGCGCGGTGAGGAGCCACAGGGTCATGGGCGGCAGGTGGTGGGGGGGCGTGACTCGGGTGCTGGAGGCCGGGACTGGCTGGGTACCGGGAGGCCAATTTCAATCCCGCCTCCCCTCCCCTGCCCAGGGGCCTCGGTGAATCTGACATCCACCTTCCCACTGGCCTCGCTGCTACCGGGCGCCTCCGGCCTCTTGCGCTACTACCGCTACGCAGGGTCACTGACCACACCTGGCTGCCAGCCCGCAGTTGTCTGGACGATCTTCGAGGACCCGGTCCCCATCGGGCGTGCACAGGTGGGGTCACAACCTCTTCCCTGGGCAGTGCTGCCCTTCTCCTCCCTGCCTCCTGAAACCTCAGGCCACCCACGTCTTGATCTGTCTCTGCCCCAAAACCCTAGGTGGCCCAGTTCCAGACTGTGCCCCAGGCCGGGCTCCCCGGCTCAAGCCCCACACCGCTCGTGGAGAATTTCCGCCCACAGCAGCCTCTAGGGGGGCGCAGGGTATCGGCCTCTTTGGGTGCCTCCATCCACGGGGCAGCCTCGGCCCCCACCCCGTTCCTAGCCCGTGTGCATGGGGCTCTGCTGGGCCTGGGCCTCAACTTGTGGCTCTGGCAGGATCCCTAGGAGCCAGATTCAACCCCTTCCCACAATAAACGATGCAGAGTGACCTTGCCCTCACGTACCTTGCAGGCGGGTGGGGTGGGAGAGCACTGCCTCTCCCACGGAGCTGGCATTCCTACCCTAAGCCCACCGAGGCCTTGGTGTGCTGCACAACGGGGAGACCCCTGAACGCCCTTCCTCTACCCCATCACAGCCAGTCCCAGCTGGCCACCCAGAACGTGGAGACCTCCTCTGATTCCTCTGAGAGGGAGAAGGTGCCCCCATTTGCAAGGAGAAAAACTAGCAGGTCCTAGATACACCATCTGCTAAAGTCTTTAGACTACACATTTTATTTTAAAAAACAAGCTGGCTGACCGACCCCACTGTACGGGTTAAACGGTGACTTAAATGTACAATTCCCTGAGGCCAGGAGATGAGAAGCTTCTGGCCTGGGGTTTTCTGCTACAGACTGTGGTAGGTGAGTGGGTCCTGGTGACAAGGACAGCTAGTGAAACTGAGCCTAGCTGACAATGGGAGGTTAGGCTGTGGAGACTGAGTGTAGGGTGACACTTTCTGGAGAGCCTATGGCGAGGCTAGGTGAAGGGTTAAGTGTCCTTGGCGTCACCATCCACAGCGAAGCTAAGATGAGTCGCCACTGTGTCCAGGCACTACTATCCAGTGACAAGCTGGGTCCACCAGTAGAGTGAAGCTGGCCAGGGTCGGGCTGCCCTCCAGCTGATGGCCTGTGGACTGCGGCTGCACATCTGGGTGGCTTTGCCCTGAGTGAGGCTGTGTCCAGGTGATAATGTCCCAGCCACCCACGTGTCCCTAACATCTGCTGAGTTAGGTGTGGGTCACACATTATCTCAGTGCTTGGAGGCCCAGCCTTGGGCCCAAGACACTTAAGAAAAACAAACAAAAAACAAAAACCCCAGAACAGAAAAAACCGGCACCCTCCCCTGAGGCAGACCCTTCTGCAGGTCTAAGACCAAAAGGGCCTCCGCCCCTTCTCCAACCCGGACTGGGTCTCAGGCGCAAAGCCGTCTGCACTCCCCAGACCTGATCCCCAGGAGTCCCCAGGCTCTTCGCGTCCCGACTGCTACATCCCATGGCCAGAGCCCTAGCAGGCGGCGTCTGAGTCTCCTTCTCCATCCACGAGGCGGGTGGATCTGTCCCGGGTCCCGGCGACCCTCGGCGGGGTCCGCCCTCAATCCCCGCTGCCCTGCGCGGCCCCGGGCGGTACCGGCGTCTTCTTGAAGTTCTTCCTGGCCGGGGCCCTGTTCGCGCCGCCGTCCGCGGGGCCGTCCGGGGTGTCGTCGGCGGGCCTCGCGGCCGCGGCGAACGCATTCATAGTTCCGAGCGCCCGCAGCAGGGCTGGGCCGCGGGGCGCGGCGCGGGGGGCGGCGCGGGGCTCCCGGCGGGCGGGCGGCGGGGGGGGCGGCAGCAGCTCGCGCAGGGCGTCCAGCTCCGCACGCAGCTCCGCGCGCAGCGCCTCGAGCCCCGCGCCCAGTTCGGCGCGCACAGCCGCCAGGCCCTCCTGCAGCCGTCGCTCGCTCACCTCCAGGACGCCCGCCGGGTAGGTGGCCCCGCCGCGCGGCTCTCCGCACACCGAGCACACCGAGCCGCTGCTGCGCGCGTCCGCTCGCCCCGCGGCCCCCGGCGCCCGGGCCTCCCCCGGCGCCCGGGCCTCCCCCGGCGCCCGGGCCTCCCCTGCCGCGGCCCCCGCGCGCTCCACCAGCCTCAGCAGCCGAGGCTCATCGGCCCGCGCCGCCGCCTCGGCCCGGAGCTGGCCCCGCAGGCGAGCCAGGCGACCCGGGGCGCGGGCTTCTTCAGGGCCCGGCCCGTTGGCCTGCGGGCCGTGGTCCCGCCGGCGGCCAACGGCCCGTCGCAGGGCCTCGCTCGCGCCGTATGCGGTGCGCGCCTGGACCCACGGGCGCGCCGGTTCCGCCGCCATCTGAGCCGCAGCCGCCACCGCCAGCGGAGCCGGGCCTGGTCGGGAGCCCCAACCCGCAGCCTAGCGACCGCTGGGGCCCCGGCGACGCTCCGTGGAGAGGGGCCCCCGGGACGGCTGTGGGAACGACCGAGGCCTCGGGGGATCTGGCCTGGCCTGGGGAGCTCCGGTAGGGCGGGGGTGGAGGGGGCGGGTGGATGGAGACCCAGGGGACCACGGCGGGGCAATGCAGGCAGGCTTGAGTGTGCTGGCCTTGCTCACGGGGACTGCGCTGTCTCTGGGTTGAGCAGCTAGTTCTGGTTTCTGGGCAGGGGGTGACAGGATGGGGAATGGGGCTGCAGAGAGGCCTAGGCTCTCAGACCACAGTCAGGAACCAGGCTAGCACCCTCTACTCCAAACTACTGATCCCATCGCAGTCAGGGGAAGGCAGCAGCAGTTATGGACCCTCCTGCCCCTAGGCCTCCTCACTCACTAGAGCCCCACTTCCATACCTTAGTCCAGGCCGATATTATCCCTGCCACCACCACCCCCCCCCCCAGCTGCAGGAACCCATCCTTCTCGAGGGCACCCGCACTTAAGCTCTTCAGGGGTCTGGGTGGCTCTCTGCTGTGCCCCAGTCCTCAGGGAGCCGCTGGATGTCCCACCCCACCCCCACTGTGTTCTGGCCATGTCTTCTTTTACCCAAAAACCTCAACCCCTCTGGGCCTTTGCTCAGGCAGTTTCTCCTGCTGGGAATGTCCCTACCCCACACCATTTCCCTGGCGGCTCCCACTCATCCCACCTCTTCAGGACAGCCTTCCTTGGCCACCCCAGGCCCCAGCAGGTGACTCAGGACCCTTGCCCCCATCTTTAAATGGCTCTGTTTTCTGTCCACCTGAATCCACAGTAGGGTCCCTGAGCACCGGGTGACTGGGTCACTGAGTTCTCAGAGGTACCAAACACACGGGATGTTGGATGCCAGAGTAGATGAGTGAATGAGCCTGGGGTTGAGGGTCCTGGGTAGGGCAGGGCCTCTGCCCTTCACCCTAGTCAGCCCATGCACCTCCTCAGCCTGGCATTCAAGACCTTCATAGGCATCCGTGCTGGTTTTCTTTTTCTTTTTTAATTTATTTATTTGTTAGAGAGAGCGAGCGAGTGAGCACAGGCAGACAGAGTGGTAGGCAGAGGCAGAGGGAGAAGCAGGCTCCCCGCCGAGCAAGGAGCCCGATGTGGGACTCGATCCCAGGACGCTGGGATCATCACCTGAGCCGAAGGCAGCTGCTTAACCAACTGACCCACCCAGCCGTCCCATCCGTGCTGGTTTTCTTGTCCTTGCCACCTTCCCCCCTTGTGCGGGCACTCGTCACTGCTGTACTCCGCCCTTCTTCACCCCAGTACCTTCACCCCTGCACCTGCCTGGGTCCATCACAGCGTCATGGACAGTGCACCGTGGGCTGTATCCCTCTGCCCAGCATGTTGTTCTCACCAAACCCTAGGGGCTAGTTAGCAAATTGTGGGGAGGGAGGGCCTGGCATGAATCCAGGCTGGGCTGGGAGGGAGATGGCAAGGCAACCACTGGGACCTGTGTCCCCAGAGCCCACAGGGGCCTCGCCACTATGTAGCTCTGTGCCCACGTGTGTGTAATTGAGCCAGCCAACCCTGTTCTTTGACAGCCCTGGCCCCAGGCCACCATAAAGACTTCTGGATCCCCTCCATTCATTCATTCATTCATTCATTCATTCATTCATTTATTCATTCATTCATTGCAGCCTCTCTGGAAGGTACATATGGAGGTGAGAATTTGGCACTCCATCAAACCCCACAGGACCCCCCCATTCCTGCTGAGTCACCTGATCCCCTGGGACCTCCAGCATCTGGTTCTGCTGGTCCCTAGAGCCTCGTTAACCATACTCCTGCTCCCCTCTCCTCAGTAATTAAAATACTGCAGACAAAAATGCCCTGGATTTCTTCCCCACACCTGCTGCAGTTAGGCTGTGTGACCCAGGGGCTCTGCCTCCTCTGAGCCTCACTATGAAATGAAGGAGGCCCCTACGACCAGATCCGTGGTGGGGCACAGCAGGGAGGCTGGGAAAGGCTGGGGCAGGCCGGCAGAGGGTGGGAGGTGGAGTGGTGATCATGGACAGTCTTCCAATTTGTGATGTGGTGTGAGAGCCAGGAAGGCTGGGCCTGGGCTGTCAAGGCACACAGGGGCTGCAAAGTTTTCTGACTGTTGAGGCTGATGGAGGGATGTGATAGGAACAGAGCCTTTGCTGTGAAGAGCCGACGATCCTGCAGGTGGTCCAGATGTGAGGTCATGGCTGGTGGCAGTGTCTCCCAAAGTCACGGCTATGGGGCAAACAGATTGCACAGTAGCGAATGCAGACTGGGAAGGCCCCGGGGACCCCGACCAGCCCTGAAGAGGGCTGCAGAGGTAGGTGTTGGTGAGGGGTGAACAGGCAGCTGTGGTCAACATGACCCTGAGCCCCTGAGGTCAAGTGCAGCAATAGTCAAGAAACGGATTGCGGTGACCCTAGCCTGAGCTTCACAGGTGGAGGGGCCAGCAGAAGCTGAGGAGTGGAGGGGAGGGGATAGGCTGGGGAATCCTTGCGTAGGCTAGTTGGTCAGAACAGAAGTAGCTTCAGAAGGAATGAGACAGGAAGCAGGAACAGAGCTACTGACTGGGCCAGGGGGACTGGCACACAGGCCTGCTTTCTGGTTCTTCTGCTTTCTAGAATATCCTCACAGCCCAGCCTGCCCGGCCCCCTGCACAGAGGAAATGAGTGGGGCCCAGGGCAGGGCCCAGCTCCTTCCCCACTCCGGCCCCCTCTGTGTGCCCAGGGCCAGGGCCAGGTCTGCTGGGGGTGGGGAGGCTGGCTGTGACTGTGGGAAGCCACCAGCTCTGGGAGCTGTCCCCATCTGGGCTCTGTGCCTTCAGGTGGCCCCTCTACACAGGCAGGGTTGGGCGATTAGCAGGCTTGACCACTGATTAACTCAGGGCCTGGGAGGAGGGAAAACCCTGGGGCTCTGCCTCTGTCTAGACAAGGAGGGGCTGCTGAACTGCTTCACCTTTGTCCTCTGTTGCCATTAAATCCTGGCAGCCACCCAGAGAGGAGGTCTTATTTTCTAAAGACCAAGGGCAGTGGGATCCAGGAAAGACTTCAGTGGGCAGGGCCAGGTGGGCTTTGTATGTTGGAGGGGGCCCTGGTGGCCTCGGAGGGGGCAGGGGAGCCTCACAGTTGTCACGGGAGCATCTGGAAATGCAGATGCCCAGGTTACCCCCTCGCCAACGCTGCAAGATAGAACTGAGTGTGACCTTTCAGGGCATGGTGGTCTTTGTCTTCTTCCAACTGTCTGCACACCAAATTCCGGCCCAGCCTCGTTCTCAGCGAAGGGGGGCACATGGAGATGCAGATGGGGGGTCCCTCCGCATTGGCCCTGAGGGTTTCTTTGGGGAGGGGGACCCCCAGGGGAGCGAGAAGTGTGTTCTCCCTGAGCCACCAGGCCCGCTGGGAGGAGAAGGGGCTAGCCTTGGAACTGGGCCAGGAGTGGGCTGCCACTCGCCTTTCTGGTCACGGGCCCTGGCCCTCGTCATGGACTCAAGAGCCTAGGTGCCCACCTGTTCTCTGGGCCAGCTGGGCCGGTTGCTGTGGGAACCTGACTGACGAGACCCCCATCTTGGCTGGGGTCTGGGCCTCAGCCCCAGGGCTCTTAGGAAGGGAAGGCTGTGGTCCCTTTGGGGCCCTGAAGTGTGGGCCATGTGGTGGAGCTTCAGGAGACTAAGGCCGCAGCTCTGGCTTGGGTGGTTGCTCACGACACCATTCTGGGCTAGTTCGTTCTGCCTCGCAGAGCTCTGGCAGGCCCTGTTGCCTTGCCGTCAGCCATCAGCACCCAGAAGCAGTCTTTGCTGGCCAAGAGATGGTGAGGGGGGCCGTGGTGACGGACACTGGGAGGTGAGCAGGGTGCATGGGACGCCTGTGGCCTAAAGGGCAGGTCTGAGCTGCCGGTGGCTCCTCCTTTAAAGAAGGGGCCAGAGGGTCCGGGGCTTCCTGTGGAGACTGGATTTGGGCACACCTTGTCCCTGAACGCCCCTTGGCTACGAGGCACTGGAACTATTCTCTGGCCTCCGGTGGCTCTGGCTACCCAGGCGTTCCCTAGGAACGGTCTCGGGGCAAGGGGCTCTGCAGGGGACAGCCCATTACCCAGTAATGACCTTGCCTGACCTCAGTAATGAGCTCATTACCTGATAATGACCTTGTTTGCCTCACCCTGGCGTCAGCAGCCCTAGAGTGTCTGGCCTGGGGTGGCTCTGACCGGTCCAGACCGTGGCCTTCCACCTCCCAGCCCGCCCCAGATGGGGCATCAGGCCTGCCAGCATCTGTGTGGCCTGCAGGCC
This sequence comes from Martes martes, assembly GCF_963455335.1. NCBI lineage: Eukaryota > Metazoa > Chordata > Mammalia > Carnivora > Mustelidae > Martes > Martes martes. The sequence goes on from NC_137901.1 coordinate 63,150,095, forward strand.
CAGCCTGGGCTCCCAGCTGGACCAGTCTGGGTTCGTGACCATCCCCAGCTGCACAACCTGGGCGAGTGAACCCTTTAACCTCTGTGCCTCACTGCCTCACTCACAGGTGGGGCGAGAGGATCTGTGTGGAACAGAGTGAGGAGAGCCACTCTGAGGGACACAGGGTTCTTCAGAGGCTGTCCTTCTGCCACCTGGCTGGGTTCTCCACATCAGGACCATGTGCACAACCACTGGTCCCTGGGATGGCCCCTTGTCTCGTCATTCGTAGTAGAGAGGAGTATAAGAAGGTCTGAGGGCTGGGTCCCCTCACCTCCCTGTGGCCAGAGGGCATTTCTCTGTCCTCATATCTCTTCTCTTAGCAGCACTGAAACAGCCGGCTATGCTCTCCTTCTCACACTTCCTGGTGACCCCAGACCCTGGCAGACACCTCTCACTCCCATGCCCCCCGTCTCCAGACCCCCATACCCCCTCTTGCCTCACTTCTCCAGGCCTTGGGTTTCGCCATTGTCTTCTCAGGGGGAGCCTGATCAACCCAATTCTGATTCAGACCCACCTCTATCTGACATCCTCCCCGAACTCCCACCTCACTCCTGCAAGAGCCTAGGATCCTGTGTGCCCCCAGGGTTTGGACCTGCCCCTTCAATGACCCGCTTTTCCTTGCTCCCCATGCCAGCACCCCCTCTCCCCGCCCCACCCTGGGCCTGTGCACATCCGGCTCCCTCCGCCTCAGGGCAGAGTTTACCGGCCTCCTAGAAAGGCCTGTCCTGACCCAGGGGCCATTCTCCATGCTCTCCCTGCAACTGCTTACCAGGTACTCGGCAAGTTTTGCATTTCCTCCCAGAATGTGGGGTCTCTGGCCTCTGTCCTTCTTTGGGGTTGACTTCCAATAGGGCAGGGACACCCCTGCATCTTCCAGAAAAGTGCCTGGCACACAGTAGGCACGGCATAAATCCGCTCTCATTGAATAAAGCTGTCTGCATTGGGTTTGGCACTGAGTAAGCACTGAGTGTGGGCCTGGTTATTTCCAGGCCTGCAGGGCTGGGGGTGCTTATGGCAGGCCCAGCTGGCAGGGCTGGCTGTGTCCCTAGGGTCCTATGCCTGGATGGCCTGAGGAAGGGCAGGGTTGTTGCTCAGCCCAATCCTAGGTTTTCCCCACCCCACCTGGAGTTGGCCCTGGCCAGGCTCTCTGCCCTCAACCTCGATGTGCCCCAATGTGGGGAGGTGACAGGGAAGTTGATGAAGAGTATACAAGTGGTAGGAAAGCTGGTGTCAAGAAGCAGGCCTGGCTGCAGAGTGGGGATGAAGTTGGGGGTGATATCCATGCAGGGAGGGGGTGTCAGGACTAGGAGAGGATGGACTGTGAGCCCTAGGGGAGCACCCATGTCACAGGAGGGGAGGCCTTACCACTCCCCACCCACCCTACTGAGCCCCCTTTGAGTCCTTTCATGACTCTGGCGTGAGGGAGGGAAAGAAGGGAGTGCGAGTATAGACCACTTCCCAGGACTCAAACCAGGTCATGTCAGACATCTGTGTATACCTGTAACTAACACGCACATCAAGATCTTTCCCTTCCACCTTCCTGTCTCAACATTCAGTTTGAAGGAGATCAATTTTCTCTTTATTATATGTGTAATGTCATGAACGATAACATACAAGATACCCCGTAACATGCGTGTCTGCTAAAAGCATCACAGCAGAACACCCGTGAATCAACTACCCAACCCAGGAACTGCTCCAGTACCAATGACTCCTCTCCTTCTGTCCAAAGGCTCTTGCTGGGCTGAAATGTGTGTTTCCCTGGCTTTTATTTATAGATATATCTTTTCATGTATGTAGATATCTCTACACAGTGTGTCATCTGGTTTCACTTATCTTCGAGGGCAGTAACAATGGCCTTATACTGCATGTGGTCCTGTGGGTCTGGCCTTCTACACACAACATTACTTCTGACATTCATCAGTTTGTTGGGGTGGAACTGGTGGTCATTCTTTTTCACTGCTGTATAATACTCCACTTGGTTCGTGCATTCTCCTGTCAGTGGCTATTTGGATTATTCATGTTTTTTTGCTGTTACTAACCACTTCTGGGCACATTTTTGTACCTGTCCCCTGGGACCCATAGGCAAGAATGGCTCTGTGAAATGCTTGTTCATGACTTTTGCCCATTTTCCTGTTAAGTTGTTTTGGCTTTTTTCTTATTGAATTGTAAGAGTATTAATTTGTAATATAGGGCACATATTTTATATGGACAGGTGGATTTTTATATTCGTGTTCACTCCTTGTCTTGGTCTGTTCAGGCTGCTATAACAAAATGCCATAGACTGGGTGGCTTATAAATAACGGAAATTTTTTAAAAATTATTAACATATAATGTATTATTTGCCCCAGGGGTACAGGTCTGTGAATCATCAGGCTTACACATTTCACAGCGCTCACCATAGCTCATACCCTCCCCAGTGTCCATAACCCAACCACCCTCTCCCTACCCTCCCACCCCTAGCAACCCTCAGTTTGTTTTGTGCGATTTAGAGTCTCTTATGGTTTGTCTCCCTCCTGATCCCATCTTGTATCATTCTTCCCTTCCCTATCCCCCACAATCCTCTACCCTGCCTCTCAAATTCCTCATATCAGAGAGATTATATGATAATTGTCTTTCTCTGATTGACTTATTTTGCTCAGCATAATACCCTCTAGTTCCATCCACATCATTACAAATGGCAAGATTTCATTTCTTTTGGTGGCTGCATAGTATTCCATTGTATATATATACCACTTCTTCTTTATCCATTCATCTGTTGATGGACATCTAGGTTCTTTCCATAGTTTGGCTATTGTAGACAATGCTGCTATAAACCTTCAGGTGCACGTGCCCCTTTGGATCATTACATTTGTATCTTTAGGGTAAATACCCAATAGTGTGATTGCTGGGCCATACGGTAGCTCTCTTTTCAACTTTTTGAGTAACCTCCATGTTGTTTTCCAGAGTAGCTGCATCACCTTGCATTCCCACCAACAGTGTAGGAGGGTTCCCCTTTCTCTGCATCCTCACCAACATCTGTCATTTCCTGACTTGTTAATTTTAGCCATTCTGACTGGTGTGAGGCGGTATCTCATTGTGGTTTTGATTCGTATTTCCCCGATGCCGAGTGATGTGGAGCACTTTTTCATGTGTCTGTTGGCCATCTGGATGTCTTCTTTGCAGAAATGTCTGTCCCTGTTTTCTGCCCATTTCTTGATTGGATTATTTGTTCTTTGGGTGTTGAGTTTGATAAGTTCTTTATAAATTTTGGATAGAGCCCTTTATCTGATATGTCATTTGCAAATATCTTCTCCCCTTCTGTCAGTTGTCTTTTGGATTTGTTGACTGTTTCCTTTACTGTGCAAAAGCTTTTGATCTTTATGAAGTCCCGATAGTTCATTTTTGTCCTTGCTTCCCTTGCCTTTTGCGATGTTCCTAGGAAGAAGTCCTAGAAGATCTGCAGCTGAGGTCCAAGAGTTGCCGCCTGTGTTCTCCTCAAGGATTTTGATGGATTCCTTTCTCACACTGAGGTCTTTCATCCATTTTGAGTCTATTTTTGTCTGTAGTGTAAGGAAATGGTCCAGTTTCATTCTTCTACATGTGGCTGTCCAATTTTCTCAACACCATTTGTTGAAAAGACTGTCTTTTTTCCATTGGACATTCTTTTCTGCTTTGTCAAAGATCAGTTGACCATAGAGTTGAGGGTCTATTTCTGGGCTCTGTGTTCTGTTCCATTCATCTATGTGTCTGTTTTTGTGCCATTACCATACTGTCTTGATGATGACAGCTTTGTAATAGAGCTTGAAGTTTGGAATTGGGATGCCACCAACTTTGGCTTTCTTTTTCAACATTCCTCTGGCTATTCGGGGTCTTTTCTGGTTCCATAAAAAATTTTCGGATTATTTGTTCCATTTCTTTGAAAAAAATTGATGGTATTTTGATAGAGATTGTATTAAATGTGTAGGTTGCTTTAGGTAGCATAGACATTTTCACAATATTTGTTCTTCTAATCCATGAGCATGGAACGTTTTTCCACTTCTTTGTGTCTTCCTCAGTTTCCTTCGTGAGTACTTTATAGTTTTCTGAGTATGGATTCTTTGCCTCTTTGGTTAGGTTTATTCCTAGGTATCTTATGGTTTTGGGTGCAATTGTAAATGGGATTAACTCCTTAATTTCTCTTTCTTCTGTCTTGCTGTTGGTGTATAGAAATGCAACTGATTTCTGCGCGTTGGTTTTATATCCTGAATTCCTGTATGAGTTCTAGGATTTTTTAAGTGGGGTCTTTTGGGTTTTCCACATAAAGTATCATATCATCTGCAAAGAGTGAGAGTTTGACTTCTTCTTTGCCGATTCAGATACTTTTTATTTCTTTTTGTTGTCTGATTGCCGAGGCTCAGACTTCTAGTACTATGTTGAATAGCAGTGGTGATAGTGGAAAATCCTGCCATGTTCCTGACCTTAGGGGAAAAGCTCTCAGTTTTCCCCCATTCAGAATGGCATTCGCTGTGGATTTTTCATAGATGGCTTTGATGATATTGAGGTATGTACCCTCTATACCTACACTTTGAGGAGTTTTGATCAAGAAAGGATGCAGTTCTTTGTCAAATGCTTCTTCAGCATCAATTGAGTTATCATATGGTTCTTGTTCTTTCTTTTATTCATGTATTGTATCACATTGATTGATTTGTGGATGTTGACCCAATCTCATAGCCCAGGAATAAATCCCACTTGGTTGTGGTGAAAAATCCTTTTAACATACTGTTGGATCCTATTGGCTAGTATTTTGGTGAGGATTTTTGCATCCCTGTTCATCAAGGATATTGGTCTGTAATTTTCCTTTATGATGGGGTGTTTGTCTGGTTTTGGGATCAAGATAATGCTGGCCTCATAAAATGAGTTTGGAAGTTTTCCTTCCATTTCTATGTTTTGAACAATTTCAGGAGAATAGGTGTTATTTAATTATTTAATTAAATTATTTAAAGAAGTTTAAATGTTTGGTAGAATTCCCCTGGGAAGCTGTCTGGCCCTGGGCTCTTGTTTGTTGGGAGATTTTTGATGACTGCTTCAATCTCCGTACTGGTTATGGGTCTGTTCAGATTTTCTATTTCTTCCTGCTTCAGTTTTGGTAGTTTATAGGTCTCTAGGAATGCATCCGTTTCTTCCAGGTTGTCAAATTTGTTGGTGTATAGTTGCTCATAATATGTTCTTATAATTGTTTGTATTTCTTTGATGTTGGTTGTGATCTCTCCTCTTTCATTCATGATTTTATTGATTTGGGTCCTTTCCCTTTTCTTTTTGATAAGTCTGGCCAGGGGTTCATCAATCTTATTAATTCTTTCAAAGAACCAGCTCCTAGTTTTGTCGATTTGTTCTACTGTTCTTTTGGTTTCTATTTCATTGATTTCTGCTCTGATCTTTATTATTTCTCTTCTCCTGCTGGGTTTAGGCTTTCTTTGCTCTTCTTTCTTCAGCTCCTTTAGGTGTAGGGTTAGATTGTGTACTTGAGAACTTTCTTGTTTCTTGAGAAAGTCTTGTATCGCTATATACTTTCCTCTCAGGACAACCTTTGCTGTGTCCCAAAGATTTTGAACAGTTGTGTTTTCATTTTCATTTGTTTCCATGAATTTTTTCAATTCTTCTTTAGATTCCTGGTTGACCCATTCATTCTCAAGTAGGATGCTCTTTAGCCTCCATGTATTTGAGTTCTTTCCAACTTTCCTCTTGTCATTGAGTTCTAGCTTCAGAGCATTGTTGTCTGAAAATATACAGGCAATTATCCCAATCTTTTGGTATCAGTTGAGACCTGATTTGTGACCCAGGATGTAATCTATTCTGGATAATGTACCATGTGCGCTAGAGAAGAATGTGTATTCTGTTGCTTTGGGATGGAATGTTCTGAATATATCTGTGATGTCCATCTGGTCCAGTGTATTATTTAAAGCCTTTATTTCCTTGTTGATCTTTTGCTTAGATGACCTGTCCATTTCAGTGAGGGGGGTGTTAAAGTTCCCTACTATTATTATATTATTGTCAATGTTTTTCTTTGATTTTGTTATTAATTGGTTTATATAATTGGCTGCTCCCATGTTAGGGGCATAGATATTTAAAATTGTTAGATCTTCTTGTTGGACAGATCCTTTAAGTATGATTTAGTGTCCTTCCTCACCTCTTCTTATAGTCTTTGGCTTAAAATCTAATTGATCTGATATAAGGATTGCCACCCCAGCTTTCTTCTGATGTCCATTAGCATGGTACATTGTTTTCCACCCCCTCACTTTAAATCTGGAGGTGTCTTTGGGTCTAAAATGAGTTTCTTGTAGACAGCATGTCAATGGGTCTTGTTTTTTATCCATTCTGATACCCTGTGTCTTTTGATTGGGGCATTTAGCCCATTTGCATTCAGGGTAACTATTGAAAGATATGAATTTAGTGCCACTGTATTGACTGTAAGGTGACTGTTATGGTATATTGTTTCTGTTCCTTTCTGGTCTATTACTTTTAGGCTCTCTCTTTGCTTAGATGATCCCTTTCAATATTTCCTGTAGTTTGGTTTGTAGTTTTGTGTTTGCACATTCTTTTAATCTTTGTTTGTCCTGGAAGCTTTTTATCTCTCCTTCTATTTTCAGTGACAACCTAGCTGGATATAGTATTCTTGGCTACATAATTTTCTCGTTTAGTGCTCTGAATATATCTTGCCCGTCCATTCTAGCCTACCAGGTCTCTGTGGATAAGTATGCTGCCAATCTAATATTTCTACTATTGTATGTTACAGATCTCTTGTCCCAAGCTTCTTTAGGATTTTCTTTTTTTATATATGTATTTTTTATTAACATATAATGTATTATTAGTCCCAGGGGTACAGGTCTGTGAATTGCCAGGTTTACACACTTCACAGCACTCACCATAGCACATACCCTCCCCAATGTCCATAACCCCACTACCCTCTCCCTACCTCCCTCCCCTCGGCAACCCTGTTTGTTTTGTGAGATTAAGAGTCTCTTATGGTTTGTCTCCCTCCTGATCCCATCTTGTTTCATTTATTCTTTTCCTACCCTCCAAGCCCCCCACGTTGCATCTCCACTTCCTCATATCAGGGAGATCATATGATAATTGTCTTTCTCCAATTGACTTATTTCGCTAAGCCTAATACCCTCTAGTTCCAACCATGTCATCACAAATGGCAAGATTTCATTTCTTTTGATGGCTGCATAGTATTCCATTGTATATATATACCACATCTTCTATATCCATTCATCTGTTGATGGACATCTAGGTTCTTTCCATAGTTTGGCTATTGTGGACAATGCTGCTATAAACATTCGGGTGCACGTACCCCTTCGGATCACTACATTTGTATCTTTAAGGTAAATACCTGGTAGTGCAATTGCTGGATCATAGGATAGCTCTATTTTCAACTTTTTGAGGAACCTCCATGCTGTTTTCCAGAGTGGTTGCACCAGCTTGCATTCCCACCAACAGTGTAGGAGGATTCCCCTTTCTCTGCATCCTCGCCAGCATCTTGTTAATTTTAGCCATTCTGACTGGTGTGAGGTGATATCTTATTGTGGTTTTTATTTGTATTTCCCTGATGCCGAGTGATGTGGAGCACGTTTTCATGTGTCTGTTGGCCACAGGATTTTCTTTTTGTCACTAAGACTTTTAAGTTTTACTATTAGATGACGGGGTGTGGACCTACTTTTATTGATTTTGAGGGGGATTCTCTGTGCCTCCTGTATTTTTGATGCTTGTTCCCTTTACCATATTAGGAAAATTCTCTACTATATTTTGCTCCAATATACCTTCTGCTCCTCTCTCTCTTTCTTCTTCTTCTGGGATCCCAATTATTCTAATATTGTTTCGTCTTATGGTATCATTTATCTCTCGAGTTCTCCCCTTGAGGTCCAGTAGTTGTTTGTCTCTCTTTTGCTCAGCTTCTTTATTCTCTGTCATTTGGTCTTCTATATCACTAATTCTCTCTTCTGCCTCATTTATCCTAGCAGTAAGAGCCTCCATTTTTTTATTGTACCTCATTAATAGCTTTTTAAATTTCAACTTGGTTAGATTTTAGTTCTTTTATTTCTCTAGAAAGGGATTTTGTTTCTCCAGAAAGGGATTCTCTAATATCTTCCATGCCTTTTTTGAGCCCAGCTAGCACCTTGATAATCATCATTATGAACTCTAGTTCTGACATATCACCAACGTCTGTATTGATTAGGTTCCCCAGCCATCAGTACTGACTCTTGTTCTTTTTTTTTTGTGGTGTGTTTTTCTGCCTTGTCATTTTATTCAGATAGGAATAGATGAATGAGAGAACAAAATACTAGAAGGGTAGCAATGACCCCAGAAAATATGCACTAACCAAACTGGAAGAGACCCGAAACCAGGGGGAGAAGAGTGGAAAGAAAATTTAAAAATTAAAAAAAAATTTTTTTAAAGTATATTAGACTGGAATAGAACAGAGCCTCCCACTTGATTCTGGGTTTATTCTGGTCTCTTAGAAGAAACTACCTCCCAAAATTTTAAAGAAAGAAAAACTAATGTATATACAAAAATAAGGGTAAACACGATGAAGGGATGGAATATGACTGCAAAGATGAAAATTTTAAAAGATCCTAAAATATGGGGGCACCTGGGTGGCTCAGTGGGTTAAAGCCTCTGCCTTCGGCTCGGGTCATGATCCCAGGGTCCTGGGATCGAGCCCCGCGTCGGGCTCTCTACTCAGCAGGGAGCCTGCTTCCTCCTCTCTCTCTGCCTGCCTCTCTGCCTACTTGTGATCTCTGTCTGTCAAGTAAATAAATAAAATCTTAAAAAAAAAAAAAGATCCTAAAAGATGAATTGATAAGACAAGTTTGTTGGAAAAAGAAAAAGAGAGAGAATATGATCAGGCTGGAGACTAGAACAAAGCCATGCACTAGATTTAGGGTATATTTTGATCTATTAGAAGAAATTGTATCCCAAAGTTTTAAAGAAAAAAACCTATATGTATACAAAAAATAAGGTTAAATACAATGAAGGGATAAAATATGACTATAACAATGAACATTTAAAAAGATTTTTAAAAAGTATTGTTAAGTTAAAATAGTTTTAAAAAATGTTAAAAGAGGAAAGGGGAAAAGTTAAAAAAATAAGGAAAAAATTTTTTAAAATTAAGTTTGCAAGACTAAAGGATCATGGGAAAAAAGCCATGAATTCTACGTGTTGCTTTCTGCTAGCCCTGGGTTCTGCAGTTCTCATTGATCAGTGAACTTGGTCTTGGCTGGATGTTCTTGCTGATCTTCTGGGGGAGGGGCCTGTTACAGTGATTCTCAAATATCTTTGCCCAAGGTGGAATTGCACCACCTTTGCCACGGGCTGGGCAAAGTAATCTGCTTGGAGGTTTTGTTCCCTGAATGCTTTCCGTAGAGCTTTGGAAGCTGAGAGTGAAAATGGCAGCCTCCCAATCTCTGGCCCAGAGGAACTGAGAGCTCAGGGCCCCACTCCTCAGTGCACCCTCGGAGAAAAGTGCTCATAACTCCCATCTCCCTGGTCTCTGGCTGCACTCCATGCTCGCCTGGCCTGTGACCCAGAGTTTCTGTCTCTGGAGCACAGCCCCATTTGGAGTCTCCAAATCCAGCAGATTCCTGCCACACACTCCCAGGCCGCTCCTCCTGAAGGAGGAAGGTGAGTCTCCCTGGATCTGTCACTTGTGATGTCCCTGCTCAAAGAGCAGTGGCCCAACTGTGCCACGGATCACGGATTAAGGTAACCCTGAGCTGAGAGATTACTCCTCGACTCCATCTACAAGCCAACTTCCCCACTCCGATACGTGGCAGCTCTGCCACACTCAGACACCCCCGGTCTTTCTGTGACCCCGTGGGTCCTGAGACCACACTGTCCCCATGAGGGCTCCACCCCTACTTTGCCTCTGGAGCCTTGTCCCTCAGTGGAGCAGACTTCTAAAAATTCTGATTTTGTGCTCCTCTACTCCACTGCTTCCCAGGAGCAGGCCCCTCTCCCCGCAGTTTATCTTCCCATTACTTCAGATTCATTTCTCCACACGTCCTACCTGGCAGAAGGTGGTCGATTTTCTGTTCTTAGAATTGCTGCTATTCTTCTCTTTGATCTCCTGTTGAGTTTGTAGCTCTTCAGAGTGGTTTGATAACTATCTAGCTGAACTCCTGGGACCTAATGATATCTCCATCTCCTACTCCCCCGCCATCTTGTTTCCTTCCCAGTCACAACAGAAATTTTTTAAAATTTTGTTTATTTATTTGAGAGAGAGAGAGCGATCATGCAAGAGAGCAGGGAGGGGCAGAGGGAGAAGCTCCCTATTGAGCAAGGAACCCGATACAGAACTCGATCCTAGGACCTGAAGATCACAACCTGAGCCAGAGGCAGACACTCAACTGACTGAGCTACCTTGATGCCCCTAAACAACAGAAATTTATTTCTCACAGTTCTAAGACTGGAAAATTTATGATCAGTGTTCCAGCATTGTCACTTTCCAATGAGGGCCCCCTTCTTGGCTCAAAGCTTGTGCTTTCTGGCTGTGTTGTCACTGGGTGGAAGGGGCTAGAGATCTCCCTGGAGTGTCTTTTATAAGGCACTAGTCCCATTCATAAGGGCTCCTCCTTTATGACATAAGCACCCACCACAGACCCCACCTACCCCACCTCCTAATACCATTACATTGGGCATATGTATTTGGAGAAACACAAACATTTAAACCACAGAACTAACACTCAGATCAAGATGTACAATATTTATAGCGCCAAGAAGACTCCCTCCCAGTCAGTACCTGCAAAAATCAACTGCACTTAAGTCAATAAACTTTAAACTTTTGGAATGACTTTAAAAAAAGAGAGATGTATTTATCCATGTGAAAGAGAGAGAAAGCATGCAGAGGGGAGGAGCAAAGAGAGAGAGAGAGAGATGAGATCATATCTGCTGAGTGCAGAGTCTGACCTAGGGCTTGATCTCACAACCCTGAGATCACGACCTGAGCCAATCCAAGAGTTGGTCGCTCAACTGACTGTGCCACCCAGGTGCCCCACTGGAATGCTCTTTTGTCTATTATGTGTATATGTGCAAATATCTTTTCTCAGTTTTTTGTGGCAAATGATTTTGGAACTTCCTTTACAGTGGTGTTTGATGAACAGAAGTTTTAAGCTTTAATGTAATTGAGTTTATCAACTATTACTTTTATCATTAGTGTGTTTTGTGTCTTGCTTAATAAAATTTTTCCTATCCAACAGCAAAAAGGTAACATTCTATATTTTCATTTAAAAACTGAAGGTGTTGCTTTTATCATGTAGTCTCGTGTCTGTATAGAATTGATTTTTGTGCTTGGTGTGAGGTTGGGATTCAATCCTGTATTTTCCATTCAGATAATGGATTATACCAGTAGTATTTCTTTGATGTGCTACTTCTGTTATATGTGCTTGGGTCTGTTTTCAGCTCTCTGGTTTGTTCTTTTGGTCATTTTGTCTATCCCTACATCACTATCAGAGTGTCTTAATTATTGTAATTCTATAAAATGTTTTGCTATCTGGTAAGATAAATCTTTCCATCCTGTTTTTCTTCATGAGTGCCTTGGTTATTCTTGTCTGTTCACTTTTTAATATACATTTTTTAGTCAGCTTATCAAGTTACAACATGTACACACACACACACACACACTTGAAATTTTTATTGGAATTTTTGAAGTTTTTCTTGGAACTATATTAAATCTGTAGACCACTTTGGGAAGAAGTGACAACCTTATCATACCCAATCCTCCAATCCACAAACATGGTAAATTATCTCTCTTTTTAGGTCTTTTTAAGTATCTTTTTTTTAAACGTAAGCTCCACACCCAGTATGGAACCCAGCCAGCATTGGGCTTGAATTCTCAACCCTGAGATCAGGACCTGAGCTGAGATGAAGGATCAGCCACTTAACCAACTAAGGCACCCAGGTGCCCTTAAATATTTTTAAGCCAAATTTTATAATTTTTCCATGCAGGTTTTGCATAATTTTTGTTTGGTGTTTTAGTTACCTTTAGTTTCTGTTGTTATTGTAAATGGTGTATTTTTTTTTAATTTTATTTATTTATTTGACAGACAGAGATCACAAGTAGGCAGAGAGGCAGGCAGAGAGAGAGGAGGAAGCAGGCTCCCTGCTGAGCAGAGAGCCCAATGTGGGACTTGATCCCAGGACCCTCAGATCATGACCTGAGCCGAAGGCAGAGGCTTTAACCCACTGAGCCACCCAGGCGCCCCTAAATGGTGTATTTTTAAATAGTTTTTCTTACCTGCTTTGTAATTAGTGTAGAAAAGCATAGCATATTTTTATATCATGATCTTATAGACCGCTGCTTTATTAAACTCTCCTATTACTTCTGGGTATATGTAAATTATTTTAGGTTTTGTAACAACAGTATAAAAGAGAGAAAATGGAGTTATATAAAAGCAAAGTTTTTATATATTACTGAAATTAAATTGGTGCTAAATGTACTAGATTGCTATAAATTAAGATGGGAATTATAATCCCCAAGGCAATCACTAAGAAAATAACTAAAATATATGTATTTTTAAAAAGGACATTAGAAAATATATATTTAACATTAAAAAAGGCAGTAATAGAGGAACTGAGGAACAAATGAAGACATAATGCATGTAGAAAACAAATGGCAAAATGGCAAATGTAAGTTTCTATCGGTAATCTCATTAAATGTAAATGGGTCAAACACTTCCATTAGAAGGCTGTGATTGGTAGAATGGATTAATTTTTTAAAGATTTTATTTATTTATTTAGTTAGTTAGTTAGTTATTAGTTAGTTATTTATGAGACAGAGAACACACACAAGCAGTGGGGAGGGCAGAGGGAGAAGCAGACCTTCCCTCCCCTGAGTAGGAAGCTTGATGGGAAGCTTGATCCCAGGACCCTGAGATCAGGACCTGAGCTGAAGGCAGAGGTTTAACCAACTGAGCAGCACAGGTGCCCTATGTAGCATGGATTTAAAGACATGATCCAACTATGAGTTGTCTAATAAAGGACTCGATTTGGGTTCAAAGACACAAATAGATTGCAAGGAAAAGTAGGGAAAAAGATATTCCCTGCAAGGATATAACCAAAAGAGAGCTATGTGACTACACTAACATCAGATAAAATATACCTGAAAACAAAAATTTTTACTAGAGACAGGACATTATATAATGGTAAGAGAGTCAATCCATCAAAATTATGTAACAATTATAAGCATATAGGCAATATATATATATACACCTAACAATAGGGTCTCAAAATACATGAAGCAACAACTGACGCAGTTGAAGGCAGAAATAGACAATTCAACAATAAGACTTGGAGTTGTCAACACCCCACTTTTAATAATGGGCAGAACAGGGGCACCTGGGTGACTCTGAGTTAAAGCCTCTGCCTTCGGCTCAGGTCATGATCCCAGGGTCCTGGGATTGAGCCCCACATCGGGCTCTCTCTCAGCAGGGAGCCTCCTTCCCTTTCTCTCTCTCTGCCTGTTTCTCTGCTTGCTTGTGATTTCTGTCTGTCAAATAAATAAATAAAATCTTTAAAAAAAATAATGGGCAGAACAACTGGACAGAAGTTCAGCAATGAAATGGGACACTTGAAGAAGACTAGAAAGTAACTAAGCCTCACAGAAAACTATAGAATGCCCCGCTCAGTAACAAAGACCTATCTTCTCATGTGGACATAGAACAGTTTCCAGGATAGACCATAAAACAGGGAAAACAAGGTTCCATACATTTAAAAGAAATGAAGTAATAGAAAGTGTGTTCTCTGAGCACAAAGGAATGGAATTAGAAATAATGGAAAATTTGGAAAATCCACAAATATGTGGAAACTAACCAACTGCTAAGTACCTAGTTGTTCAGAGAAGAAATCACAAGGAAAATTAGAAAATATTTTGAGGGGCACCTGAGTGGCTCAGTTGGTTAAGCATCTACCTTCAGCTCAGGTCTTGATCCCACGTCAGGCTCCCTGCTTGTCGGGGAGCCTGCTTCTCCCTCTCCTTTTTTTTTTTTTTTTTTAAGATTTTATTTATTTATTTGACAGACAGAGATCACAAGTAGGCAGAAAGGCAGGCAGAGAGAAAAAAGGAAGCAGGCTTCCCACTGAGCAAGAGAGCCCAGTGCAGGGCTCAATCCCAGGACCCTGGGATCATGACTCAAGCCAAAGGCAGAGGCTTCAACCCACTGAGCCACCCAGGCGCCCCTCTCCCTCTCCTTTTTGATCGTGCTTTCTCTCACTATCTCTCTCTCTCATATAAATAATAAAAATTTTAAAAAGGAATATTTTGAGGTTAATTAAAATGAAAGTTTGGGATGCCTGCGTGGCTCAGTCAAGTGTCTGCGTTCAGCTCAAGTGATGATCCCAGGGTCCTGGGTTAGAGTCCCCTTTTGGGCTCCTTGCTCAACAGGGAGCTGCTTCTCCCTCTGCCTGCCACTCCCCCTGCTTGTGCTCACTCTCTCTCTCTCTGACAAATAAAATCTTTAAAAAAATGAAAATTCTGGGCGCCTAGGTGGCTCAGTGGGTTGGGCCTCTGCCTTCGGCTTGGGTCATGATCTCGGGGTCTTGGGATTGAGCCCCGCATTGGGCTCTCTGCTCAGCGGGGAGCCTGCTTCCCCCTCTCTCTCTGCCTGCCTCTGCCTACTTGTGATCTCTGTCTGTCAAATAAATAAATAAAATCTTTTTAAAAATTAATAATAAGTAAATAAATAAATGAAAATTCAACATATCAAGATTTAATCAATGCACCAAAAGCACTGCTAGAGAGAAATTTATAGCTATAAGCTCCTACACTAAAACAGAAGAAAGCTCTTTTTTAAAAAATATTTTATTTATTAATTTGACAGAGACACAGCAAGAGAGGGAACATAAGCAAGGGGAGTGGGAGAGGGAAAAGCAGGCTCCCTGACGAGCAGGCAGACTGATGCAGGGCTTGATCCCAGGACACCAGGATCATAACCTGAGCTGAAGGCAGACACTTAACAACTGAGCCACCCAAGCACCCCTCTTTTCTTTTTTTTTTTTTTTAAGGAGTCTCCATGCACAGCATGGAGCCCAATGTGGGGCCTAACTCAAGACCTGAGCTGAGATCCAGAATTGGATGCTTAACCAACTGAGCTACCCAGGTGCTCCAAAAGCTCTTCTTTTTTAAGATTTTATTTTTTTTAAAGATTTTCATTTATTTATTTGGCAGACAGAGATCACAGTAGGCAGAGAGCGAGGGGAGGGAAGCAGGCTCCCTACTGAGCAGAGAACCCGATGTGGGGCTCAATCCCAGGACCCTGGGATCATGACCTGAGCCGAAGGCAGAGGCTTTAACCCACTGGGCCACCCAGGCGCCCCTAAGATTTTATTTTTAAGTAATCCCTACACCCAGTGTGGGGCTTGAACTTACAACTCTTAAGATCAAGAGTCACATGCAGACTTTTAAATCAGCAACATAAACTTCTTTCTTATGAAACTAGAGAAACAAATGCCAACTAGAACCCAAAGCAAGCAAAAACAAGAAAATAATATGTATTAGGGTGAAAATAAATGAAATAGAAAATAGGAAAACAATAGAGAAATTAATGAACCCCAAACTGGGGTCTTTGAAAAGATCAACAGAATTGGCTAAGAAAAAAGAACACTCAAGTGACTAAAATCCACCAAATGAAAAAGGGTACATTAATACTGACCAATAATCAAATAACTTAAATAAAATAGACTAATTTCTAGAAAGACACAAACTACCAAAACTGACTCAAGGAGAAATAGATAATCTGAATAGACCTAAAATAAGAGGTTGAGTTAGTGATCCAAAAACTTCCTTCAAAGAGTACACTTATCATCATGAACACTGAGTAATGTAGAGAAATCTTGAATCATATTGTACACTGAAACTAATATAACACTGTATGTTAATTATATTGCAATACAAAAAAAAAAATTTAAAACGGGAGAAGAAAAAGCATCCTGCAAACATAAGCCCAGGACAAGATGGCTTCACTGGTGAATTCTACCAAACGTTTAAAGCATTAATACCTTCACAGACTCTTCCAAGAAATACAAAGGAGGGAAACGTTTATCAATTCATCGTATGAGACCAATATCATCCTGATACCAAAGTCATCACAAAAAAGAAAACTATAGATCAATATCTCTTATGAGTATGACGATATGTGAGAGGAACAGGGCACTATCTTCCCAGAATGTCTCTTAGTTGATGGAGGGAGGGAGAGATGTTAAATAGTTTAACTGGTAAATGAGTATATTTATATTAAGTAAGTATGGATGTGTTATATATGTGTATGTTTTTATGTGTATGATTTTAAAAGAGACAACAGCACTGGAAAGAGGTTTTGAACTTGCAAGGACACATTGTCAATGGATCCTTAGAGGGCTTTGTGCAGCTTTCTTTGACAATAGGGATAAACAAGTGAGGAATCAATTTTCTTTTCTCTCTCCAAAACTTGAATACTGAAACCTTGAGGCCTCTGACTCCTGATACTGTATTTGGATGTTCAGAGGTCAGAGTCTCCTACTCCTTGGGACCTATCCTCCTTCATTCATGTTGTAAAGGACCCAAGGGCAGAAGAAAGGAGTCAGGGCCTTGGGCTCACACATGCCACCAGCCCTAACACCTAAGCCTCTTGTCTTTCCTGAGCAAGGTGTCAGGATTCCAGGCCTGATGTCATCACCCGGTTGGAGCAAGGCTGGTTGTCATGGATGGTATGAGGGATATCCATAGGGGACCCTCTCCAGTTGGGAAGGAGTCCTGGGTCCTCACACACAAGGATGTCCAGCAAGCCAGTGGCTTCTAGACATGTGGCCACAGAACCTTCTCCCAGGGGAAGTCAGGGCTGCTTCAGGAACACTGAATTGGCTCAGTCTTGCCTCTGGGTGCCGCTTTCAAGCATGAAGCTTCTCATGCTCCTATTTTCTCTTGTTCTCCAGTGCACATCCTATGCTCCCTAATGGTGCCTCTTCTAGACTGCACGTTGCTTCTCTCGCATTTCTGTCAAGTGCCTGCTCTCATACATTTGCTCACTCATTTAACTATGCTCTCATCTCTTGGTTTTTGTGTTGAGTTGGGCTGTGCCATTCTCTGCCTTCTCTTAGTTCTTCCTCGTGCAATTCTCCTTTCCACTATCTCTTCAGTTTCCATGGCCCCAATTGTCACCCTTCAATCATCCATGAAGGACTGTTTTTTTTTTTAAAGATTTTATTTATTTGACAGAGAGAGATCACAAGTAGGAAGAGAAGCAGGCAGAGAGAGGGGACAGGAAGCAGGCTCCCTGCTGAGCAGAGAGCCAGATGCAGGGCTCGATCCCAGGACCCTGGGATCAGGACCTGAGCCAAAGGCAGAAGTTTTAACCCACTGAGCCACCCAGGCAACCCCATGAAGGACTGTTTTTATTCTTTGCCCCCGTCTAATAAACTTATTGGACCCTCTGTAACCACTTTTTATCCCTGGCTTACTCCTTGTGCATATATCAAAATGGCTTTCATTCTCTGTGGCCGAAGTTCCATAAGTAACTCATATAGATTATTATTTGAAAGCTGACAAAGTGCATTAAACTTACACATTTTATAATTGCTTTATGCTTCAGTTTCTCCATAGAAGTTTCTTCCATTACAGAGATTCTACATTTGTAATTTCTTTCAGACCATGAAATAAGAACTCAAACCAAATATTCAAATCTGAAGCAAATTATTTCTGAAGATTTTCTCCCATGAGATAGCAAAAAAACTCAAGTCAGATGGCACTTTGTACTCCCCATGTGAAATATCAGATCTTGGTGACTACTTAGGGTGTTGCTGGAGATTTCACGTGGTAAGGGATTGTCATCCATAAGAAAAAGCCTCATTCAGGAAAATGTACTTAAATGTAATGACTTTGGGGGAGACTTTAGTCTGAACCCAAACCTTATTTCAAGGGAGCATATTCCTGAAGGTTACATAGTGCTTAACTGTAACATGACAGAATAACTTCACACAACCCAGAACCTAATTAATCAAAAGAGAAGCTATAGAAGTGAAAAGCCTTACAAATATAACAAATGTGGAAAACACCTCAGCTGCATCACATATCTTACTCAAATTCAGAGACATATTGGAACTTCAGAGACGTACTGTCTCATAGCAGAGACAAAGTCTACAGTCGCAATGAATGTAGGTAGACATTCAGTGATAGTATGTATATACATATACTTATGTATGTATGTATTTTGTTATTGAAGTATAATTAACATATAGTGTTACATTGGTTTCAGATGTACAATCTATGGACTCCACAATTCTATACATTACTCAGTGCTCACAATAAATGTAGTCCAATCTGTCTTAACCATGTTATTACAATATTACTGACTATATTCTCTATGTTGTACTTTTCATCTCCACGACTTATTTATTTTACAGCTGTGTTATCATGATATTACTGACTATATTCTCTACGCTGTGCTTTTCATCTCCATGACTTATTTATTTCATAGCTGGAAGTTTGTATGTCTTAATCCCCTTCACCTACTTTGCCCATCCCCCTACCTCCCATCTCTCTAGGAACCACCAGTTTATTTTCTATATTTATGAGTCCATTTCTGGTTTTTTCTTTGTTTTGTTTTTAGATTCTACATATAGACGAAATCATATGGTATTTATATCTCTTTGTCTGACTTATTTCACTTAGCTTAATACTCTCTAGGTCCATCCGTGTTGTCTCAAATGGCAAGATCTCATTCTTTTTGATGGCTGTGTAATATTGCATCATATATATGTAATAAAGATATATAGATAGATAGATATAGATATAGATATATTTCCTTCATCCATTCATCTGTTGTTTCCATGTCTTGGCTATTGTAAACAATGCTGCAATAAACATAGGAGTGTGTACATCTTTTTGAGTTACTGTTTTGTTTTCATTTTTTTTGTTTTAATTTTTTGAGTCTAGTCAACACACGACGTTACATTAGTTTCAGGTGTAGGTGTGAAATCTTAAAGAATTAAAGTTAAAGAATGTGAGAAGGCCTTTAGTTATACCTTTACATCTAATTAACATCAGAGAATTTGCATTGGAAAAAAGTTCTACAAATGCAGAAATTGTGGGAGATCATTCATAAGGATCACACCTTATACAGCACACATTCAGAGAGACACCATATGAGTATAATGTAAATGAACATCATTCAGCTGGGACTTATCTCTCATCCTACTTAAGTGAGTCCTACTGGGGAGAAACCCTATGAATGTAACGAATGTGAAAAAGCTTATAGTCAAAGTACTTACATCATGTGACATCAGAAGATTCACACAGAAGTGAAAGGCTATTATTATTATTATTAAAGAGAGAGTGTGCACACTAGGATGCAAGTGGGGGGGTGGCACTAAGGGAAAGGAAGAGAGAGAGTCTTAAGTAGGTGGGGCTTGATCTCATGACCCTGAGATCATGACCTGAGCCGAAATCAAGAGTCAGATGTATAACCAACTGAGTCACCCAGGCACCCTGAAAGCTTATTAATATAATCAGTGTGGGAAGGCTCTTAACTAAAGTACATATCTCACTCTGCATCACAGAGCTCATACTGGGGTAAAATTCTATCAGTGCCCTAAATGTGGCAAAGTCCGTAATTGTAGATCATCCTTTATTCAACATAAGAGGATTCATAGTGGAGAAAAACTAGAATATAAAAAATATAGGAAAACCTTTACTCAGAACATTCAGCTTATTTTATATCTGAGAATAAATGTGGGAGAGAAATCCTATGAATGTACTGAATACAACTAAGCCTATAAACGTAGGTCATAGCATCCTCAACTTAAGAGGATCCATACTGGAGAAAAACCCTTTGAATGTAATGAACGTGGGAAAATTTTCTGATGGAATTCACATCTTACTCAACACCAAGAATTCGTACCAAGAAAAACCTTATAAATGCAATACGTGGTAAATCTTTTAGTAGAAGTATACATCTTAATCAACGCGAGAGAACTCATACTGAAGAGAAAACCTACAAGTGTAATGACTGTTGTAAATTCTTTGGTCAGAGCGCATATGTGACTCAACATCAGAGGATGCATACCCAGGGTTGGGGGGACCCTATGAATGTATGAAACGTGGGAAAGACTTCATCATTAAGTGCTACCTTATTCAACACCAAGGATTCATAAAAGAGGAAGGTGGGGGGGAATAGGGTAACTGGGTGATGGGCATTAAGGAGGGTACGTGATATGAGGACTGGGTGTCATAAGCAACTAATGAATCATTGAACACTACATCAAAATCTAGTGATGTACTATGTTAGCTAATTGAATTTAAAATTTTCTAAAAGGGGAAAAAAGGACTTATAAGAGAAAAAAGTTTTAATGTGCCAAACATATAGAAATTCAGACAAGAGAAATTCAACAAATACATTTAATGTGAAAAATATTTCAGCTACAATGCAAACTTTTCAACATCAGTGCAAGATCAGTTCAAGAGAGATATTCTATGAATAATAATCATGAGAAATACTTTAGCCATAGTATGTTATTTACATGACATTATCTCTTTCTATAAATTTATAAAATATTGTAGTGAATTTTTATCTCTTACTAAATATTAGGTAATAAACACTGGAAGAAAGTACAAATAGCATATTTTCACCACAAAATTAGTCAATAAAGTGATCCCTTTCTCCCAATACTTGTAATTAACTTTCTAGAAAAATGTAAAAATAATGTATTTGTACCTTGATATTATCTAGAAACAATATTACAAAGGAGGAGGTAGTTTAATGTTATAAATCTGAGGCCCAGCTTTTCATAGAAGTAACTTTGAATTTGGTAAATATTAAAACTGGCATGTCAGAGACCTATACCATACACCTCTCTAACACTACAGTGATCAATCCAATTGTCTTGAATTTTCCTCAGAATTACAGTGTACTACATTAGGTTCTTTCCTATTCAGTAATTCCCAAATTATGCTGCAAAAATTAGAGAAGGGATTTTTTGAGACAATTTAATCTGGATATTTTTCTTTGAAAATTTTATGTGTCCCTTTGATACATCTGGAATTGCCTCTTCTGTTTTTAAATGTTTGCTATTATGTTTAACAAACACAGGAATTAAAAATCAAACATCTGAGGCACCTGGGTGGCTCAGTTGGTTAAGTGTGTGCTTTCAGCTCAGGTCATGATCCTGGAGTCCCAGGATAGAGCCCAACTTCAGGCTCCCAGCTCAGTGGGGAGCCTGCTTCTCCCTCTTCTTCTGCTCCTCCCCCTGCTCCTTCTCTCTCTCTTTCTCATAAATAAATAAATAAATAAATAAATAAATAAATATTTTAAAAATAATAAAAATAAAACTTCCTCTTTTCCAGCTGTTTGAAGGATGGGATGAGTTTCTGTCTTTTTTTAGCTAATCAGGTTAGTATTAACAAGTGCAGTTCCAAGAGATCATTATGCAAATTTAATGAGACTTAATAGCTAAGATTCTTTTATTGCCCTTATTGGTTCTCTTATTACTTGTTATTTAATAAAATCAAAACCCTTATATCTCCTACATTCAGGAAAAACAGTTCTCTTACTCATCAGAGGACTTTTGTCTTTTTTCCTACGATTTTATTTATTTATTTGACAGAGAGAACAACCAGGAGGAGCAGTAGAGTGAGAGGGGGACGCAGGCTCCCCACAGAGCAGGAGCCCAATGTGGGACTCAATCCCAGGAACCCAGGATCATGTCCTGAGCTGAAGGCAGTCACTTAACCAACTGAGCCACCCAGGCACCCCTGACTTTTATCTTAAAAGTAACATACTGAAAAAAAAAAAAGAAAGAAAGAAAGAAAGAAAAAGAAAAAAAAGTAACATACTGCAACTATTTCTATAACATGGTTGTTTTTCCTTTATCAGCTTTTAAAAATTAATGACTATGAGTTACATGATAAGATAAGAGAAATTGGTGAGACCAATTTTCTTAACTCATACCCTGGATTTTATGCATCCAAATGGACTGTATCCTTCCAAATAGCTAACATTAAAGGGTCTGTGCTAAATCCTGGGTTATTTCCATTGTTTGAAATGCCTGAAATTCTCTTTATTTTGAAATATCCCTGGAGTAGTTTCCTGGCCATGGAGGAAAGCTAATGACACTTAGTGTTCTGGATGCTTTCCAGTGGTGCTTTCAGGCTTTGCTCTGCGTGAGTCTCTTGACACTTTAGCTACTCAGCGGAGGACACTTGAAAAGTTTCTTTTTTTTTTTTTTTTGTATAAGTAACAAATGAATTCCCCCAAAGAGTTAAGCATGACCCATGGTGAACCCCTAGTAGAGTTGCATCAGTCATCTCGGGCAGCCCTAACAAAAGAACACAGATTGTGTGGCTTAAACAACAGAAATTGCTTTTTCTTACAGACTTGGAGGCTGGAAGTCCAGGATCAGGATGCCAGCACAATCAGATTCTGGTGAAAGAGCTCTTTCTGGCCTGCAGACAGCTGCCTTTGTGCCATGTCCTCACATGTTGGAGAAAGAGAAAGCTTTGGTGTTTCTTCCTCCTCTTCTTTTTTTTTTTTTTAAGATTTTTATTTATTTATTTCACAGACAGAGATCACGAGTAGGCAGAGAGGCAGGCAGAGAGAGAGAGAGGAGGAAGCAGGCTCCCCGCTGAGCAGAGAACCCCATGCGGGGCTCGATCCCAGGACCCTGGGATCATGACCTGAGCCGAAGGCAGAGGCTTTAACCCACTGAGTCACCCAGGTGCCCCATGTTCCTTCCTCTTCTACTAAGGGCACTAATCCCATCATAGAACCCCACCCCATGATTTCTTCTAAACCTAATTATCTCCCAAGGACCCCACTATCAAATACACTGTTGGCTAGGCCTTCGACATATGACTTTTGGAGAGGACACAAGCACACAGTCCATAGCTGGAGTGCTTCATTTTGTCCATGTCAGAGATGATTAGCCCAGATATATAGATTTTTAGTGACTGTTGACATCACAGGCACAGGTGGCTGGGCCCTGAGGGTGTACAACACCATAAATCAGATTGCCACATGTCCTGAATAAATGAATAACTAATGGACAAGATTTAACTAAGCCCACATCTTCCAGGCACTGGATGCATATTGTCACTTCCTTTTGGCCATAAATTAAATGGCGAATATAGTCTTTTCCAAACAGTATGACATAGGGCTTATCATTTTACTATGAAAGTGCTTCTAAAATTTGATAAGAAAGTAGTGAGGGGAAATGGTGGTACAGTAGAAGGACTCTAGGCTCACCTCATCCCACAAATACAATTGGATAACTACCAAGTCATCCTTAAATACCCCCAGAAATCAACAAGAAGTCTGGCAGAACAAACTCCACAACTAAAGGTGGAGAAGAGGCCACATTGAAGAAGGCAAGAAGTGCACAGGCATGGTTTGGGAGAAGAACAGATCATGACTCCGTGGTGGGGAGGGAGGTATGGTCATGGAGAAGGGTGGAAGAGAGACTAGCACATGGGAACGCAGTGGAGAAATGAATCCCCATAACAATTGGCTTGGAAAGCTAGAGGGGCTGAATTTCATGATGTCTAGCAAGCAGTGGGACTTAAGTTTGGAGTTTTAAAGATCAGTGGGTTTGGCTGGGTTAGACCCTTGAAGGCATTGCACTGCTCTTGGAGAGAAGGCAAGCAGACAACCCACAGATATACAACATGGAAACAGTGATTGGAAGGGCACCTGGGGCACACAGTGGGAAGGTTAGTTGCTCATCTCAGAATGTGTCCCAGAGAGGCAGTGTTCATAGAAAGACCCCTCTGGGAACAAATGAACTGTCCAATACCAGTTCCCTCCCCTGCCTCTCAGCATAAACACAGGGCTACCTGCAGGAACCAGTGCATCACCAACACTTGCTACCTAACTTACTTACACCAAGCCCCGCCCCCCCCAAGTGGAATCATGCTTCCCAGTCATGTTTGCCTCAGTCCCAGTTTGGTGGGCCCCCTCCACCAGAAGAATGGCCCAAACGCCTGTCTACACCATTCCCAACCAGGGAGTTTTGTAAGCACAAGCAGAGCAGAGCACACCTAGTTAAATGCACCACATCCAGGCCAGGGACAAAACACTGCCTACAACAGGCAAAGAGAGCCTCTGTAGATGACTGGCTGAAGGAAAAATTGGCCAGGGCAAAAGAGCAGAACACACACAGCACACAATGGAGATACTGCCTAAAGTGCCAGACCCTGGAGAACAGGGGACATTACACATCAGGGTACTACAGGACCTCTCCCTCTTCTTGTGTTCCCTCTCTTGCTGTCTCTCTCTCTGTCAAATAAATAAATAAATAAATAATCTTAAAAAAAAAAAAAAGACATTGCTCTCAAGAACAGTAGATATAACTGACTTTCCTAACACAAAGAAACAGGCACAGAGGTTAGACAAAAGAAAGACAGAAGAATTAGTCCCAGATGAAAGAACGGGACAAGAACAGGACCAGAGATTTATGTGAAACAAACATAAGTAACATGCCTGATAGAAAATTTAGAGTAATGATTATAAAGATATTCACTGGACTTGGGAAAAAAAAAAAAGAGTGGAAGACACCAGTGAGACCCTTAACATAGAGATAAGGAATAACATAGCAGAAATAAAGGGCTCAATAAATGAAATAAGAAACACATTTTTTAAAAGATTTTTAAAAAGATTTTATTTATTTATTTGTCAGAGAGAGAGAGCACAAGCAGGCAGAGTGGCAGGCAGAGGCAGAGAGAGAAGCAGGCTCCCTGCTGGACAAGGAGCCCGATGTGAGATTTGATCCCAGGATCCTGGGATCATGACCTGAGCAGAAGGCAGAGGCTTAACCCACTGAGCCACCCAGGCACCCCTAAGAAACACATTTGATGGCATGAACAACAGACTGGGAGAAGCAGAGAAAAGACTTAATCACCTAGAAGACAGAGTAACGGGAGATAATGAAGCTGAACAAAAGAAAGGAGAATTATGCAAAACAAGAATAGTCTTAAAGAACTCAATGACTCCATCAAGTATAATAACATTCACATTAGAGGAGTCCCAGAAGAAGAGAGAGAAAGCGGGGCAGAAAATTTATTTGAAGAGATAATAACTAAAAATTCCCTAATTAAGGAAGGAAACATATCCAGATCCAGGATGCACAGAGAACCCCCAACAATATCAGCAAAAGCAGATCCACACCAAGACATATTATAAATAAAAGGGCAAAATATACTCATAAAGAAAAAATGTTAAAGCAGCAAGATGAAAGAAGACAGTTACATACAAGGGAAATGCCATAAGACTATCAGGGAATTTTTCAGCAGAAACTTTTCAAGTCAGAAAGGAGCCAGTCAAGGAACTCACAAAATAAAAGGATGTAAAACATGACACCATATACCTAAAATGTGGGGAAGAGAAGAGTAAAGAATGGATTTACACTCAAATGACCATCAGTTTAATATAGACTGTTATATGCAGAAAATGTTATATACAAAACTAATGGTAACCACAAATCAAAACCCACTAAAAATATGCAAAGAATAAAGAGAAAGAAATCCAAATATATAACTAAAGAAAATGAGCAAACCATGAAAGAGAGAATGACAAGAAATGATTAGAGAAAATCTTCAGAAATAACCACAAAACAGGTAAGATAATGGCAATAAATACATATCTATCAATAATAACTTTGAATGTAAGTGGACTAAATACTCCAATCAAAAAAAAAACCAAAACCCACAGGGTGACAGAATGGATAAAAAACCAAGGCCCATCTATATGCTGCTTACAAGAGACCCATTTTAGACCTGAAGTCACCTGCAGATTGAAAGTGAGGGGATGGAGAAATATTTATCATACAAATGGATATCAGAAGAAAGATGGAATAGCAATACTTATATCAGACAAAATAGACTTTATTTTTAAAATATTTATTTATTTTAGAGAAAGAGAGCATGTGAGTTGAGGGAGGAGCAGAGGGAGAGGGAGAGAATCTCAAGTAGACTCCCTGCTGAGCACAGAGCCCAGTGCAGGGCTCTATCCTACCACCCTGAGATCATGACCTGAGCTGATATCAAGATTCAGAATGGCTAAAATAAAAAACTCTAGAAAAAACAGGTGTTGGTAAGGATGTGGAGAATGCAAACTGGTGCAGGCCCTGTGGAGAATGGTATGGAGGTTCCTCAAAAAAGTTAAAAATAGAATTACCCTGGGCACCTGGGTGGCTCAGTGGGTTAAGCCTCTGCATTTGGCTCAGGTCGTGATCTCAGGGTCCTGGGATTGAGCCCTGCATCGGGCTCTGTGCTCAGCAGGGAGCCTGCTTCCTCCTCTCTCTCTCTCTGCCTGTCTCTCTGCCTACTTGTGATTTCTGTCTGTCAAATAAATAAATAAATAAAATCTTAAAAAAAAAATACACATTCTGTTTAAAAAAAAAAAATAGAATTACCCTGTGATCCAGCAATCCCGCTACTGGGTATTTACTCAAAGAATACAAAAATATTAATTCAAACAGATACACACACCCCTCTGTTTATAGCAGCATTATTTACAATAGCCAAGATATGGAAGCAGCCCAAGTGTCCACGGATTGGTGAATGGTTAAAGAAGACATAGTATATATACACAATGGGATGTTATTCCCCCATTTGCAATGACATGGAAGTAGCTGGAGAGTATTATGATAAGCAAAATAAGTCAGAGAAAGACAAATACCATATGATTTCACTCATATGTGGAATTTAAGAAACAAAACAAATGAACAAAGGGGAAAAAGAGAGACAAACCAAGAAACAGACTCTTAGCTATAGAGAACAAACTGATGGTTACGGGGGAAGGGGATGTTTGGGGGGAATGGGTTAAACAGGCGATGGGGGTTAAGGAGTGCCCTTGTTGTGATGAGTACCGGGTGATGTATAGAACTGTTGACTCACTGTATTGTACACTTGAAACTAATATAACACTGTACGTTAACTAACTGGAATTAAAATAAAAACTTAAAACAAAATAAAATTTAGTAAGAAAAATCACCAATAGATAAATGGGAAATTCACAACGTGAGCAGAATTCACAAAAGGGACAACTTGAATGGATATCAAACATGATTATGGGGCATTTAGTGAGAGTGTTGTAAAAGGGTCAAATAAACCGGTATTTCTATCCAAAAAGTGTTTCTCTGAAACGCAAAAATGATTTATGCAGAAGCTATTCATCGGAGCCCTATTTACGGTAGTTCAAAATTGGATCTAACAGCACGTCTAACTGTAAGAGAGTGGTTAATATATGTATTAAACCTTAGGACATACACATACTAGAATGTCCTAAGGCTGTCACTAGAAATTACATTAGGGACCCCTGGATGGCTCATTAAGCATCTGCCTTCGGCTCAGGTCATGATCCCAGGGTCCTGGGATCAAGCCCCACATTGGGCTCCCTGCTTGTCGGGAAGCCTGCTTCTCCCTCTCCCACTGCTTGTTGTTCCCTCTCTCACTGTCCCTTTCTCTGTCAAATAAATAAATAGAATCTTAAAAAAAAAAAAAAGAAAAGAAAAGAAATTACATTTACGAAGAGTAGGAAATGACAGAAATGGCTTATAGGCCAAATTGAAAGATTATATAATTGGACTCTGTTTACCTCTTCAGTCTTCTGTCTGCCCTGCCAGACTGGCCTTCTTTTCCTAGAACAGGCCACCCTCATCCTCTGAGTATCTGCATCCCCTTCCTTCATTGTATTCAGGCCTCCGCTTTGCCCACCCTGACTAATGCCTCCTCCCTCCATCAACTCTGTTTAGTTCCTCTCTTAAGTTCCCCTTACCTTGTTTTTCTTTCCTTGATAGCACTTATTATGACCTGATGTTAAATTGTTATATTTGTTTGTGTTTATTTGTTGTCTCTCCCAGGCAAGAAGGTAAGCACATGAAGACAGACACTTGACCAACTCGAGTCTGCCATGCACATCAC
Organism: Martes martes; assembly: GCF_963455335.1. NCBI lineage: Eukaryota > Metazoa > Chordata > Mammalia > Carnivora > Mustelidae > Martes > Martes martes. The sequence goes on from NC_137901.1 coordinate 63,178,029, forward strand.
AGGTGCTTGGCGGGTCCTTGTTCTGTGTCCTTTTCTTGCTGAGTTAGGAGTTCTTCACAGGTTCAGGATATTAATCTTTTCTCCTGTGCTGTGATATCCCCCAGTTTATCATTTGACTTTTAGATTTCTGTATGGTTCTTTTAGATCAGCATACATTTTAAGTTCAAAAGAGTCTTTTATTCAAGAAATTCCTGTTTCATCTGAAGATAACATAAATAGAGGTGCCTGGGTGGCTCAGTCGTTAAGCATCTGACCCTGGCTCAGGGCATGATCCCAGCGTCCTGGGATGGAGCCCTGCATTGTGCTTCCTGCTCAGCGGGGATCCTGCTTCTCCCTCTCCAGCTCCCCTGTGCTTTTGTTCCCTCTCTATCTCCCTCTGTCATAAATAAATAAAATATTTTTAAAAATAAAGGTAACATAAATATTTGTCATTTGTCCATTTAACATATATATTTTCATTTGTCCATTTAACTTTTTCATCCTTGTGTGCTTATAATGTCAGATACAGAGTTTTCCCCTGAAAATTGAACACTTCTCATTTATGTTCTGTTTGAGAAATTCTTCCTGTCTGTTCACCCATCTATGCACCCATCCAATGTGGCTCTAATTATTATTAATTCTTTTATGAATTAAAATACCACCATACTCTTTTCATTTATTCTTCTCAAAAATTTTAGAATCAAATTATGCATCATGACAAAAACATTCCTGTGAATTTTATTGGACTTGCTTTATATTAAATTTTAAATTAGGAATAATGATGACCTTTTCTACATATTTATTTCTACTGTTTATTTGGGTTCTCTTTCAAGTTTGTTAGTAAGGTTTTGTAGTTTTCTTCCTATAGGTCTTGCTCATTTTTTGGTTAAGATTTCTATTTCTTTGTGTGATAACGATGTCTGAAGATGTTATTTTCACTCCTCCTGTTATCGCTGTTTTTCTTGCTGTCTTTGGACTCACTTGACCAATAGAATGCGGTGGAAGTATTGTTTTTGGACTTCAGAGATTCGGTTTTTAGAGGACTTGCGGGTGAGTCTTTTGGAATGCTCACTCTTTGGCGCCCCCTCTTGGACACCAGTCATCATGCGAGGAGTCCCGCCTCCCGGAGAAGCTATGAGGTCATAAGCGGCCTCCCCACAATCTCCGCGGAACTGCAAGCTGACAGCAGCATCAATCACCAACCAGTTACGTGGATGCGCCATCTTGGAGGTTCCAGCCCAGTAGAAGCCCCAGCATCCGGGAGCTGACGTCGTGTAGAGCAGAGACCTGCACGGTCCACCACAATTTTGTCAGAAGTAATGAATCGTCGTCTTGAGCTGCTAAGCTTTTGGCATAATTTGTTACACATTAGTAGAGTACTAATAGAGTTAGGTTTTTTTGGTTGCTTTTTACATTTTTGGTGCTATCGCAAATGAAAATACTTTTCTGCAATGTTTTACAACAGGTATTGCTGGAATATACATATTTTTTAAAAACCTGTTGTTTCAGGTATTTCTTTACTAACTGGCAAACTCAAGAGTTATCCAACTAGGGGCGCCTGGGTGGCTCAGTGGGTAAAGCATCTACTTTCAGTTCAGGTCATGATCCCAGGTTCCTGGGACTGAACAAATAAGGAAGTTGATAAATTAATAAGTAAAATATTTATTTTTGACAAATAAATTTTAAAAATCTTTTAAAAATACAAATAAAGGGGCGCCTGGGTGGCTCAGTGGGTTAAAGCCTCTACCTTCCGCTGGGGTCATGATCCCAGGGTCCTGGGATCCAGCCCCATGTCAGGCTTTCCTCCGCGGGGAGCCTGCTTCCTTCTCTCTCTCTGCCTGCCTCTCTGCCTCCTTGTGATCTCTGTCTGTCAAATAAATAAATAAAATCTTTTAAAAATACAAATAAATTTTTTAAAGTTACCTATATGTAATCATTTTAAGATCATCATCTTGGATTTTCTAGTTACATAGTCACATATGCTTTCAGATGAAAGCATATTTCTGCTTCCTTCTGTCCCAACATTAATCTTCATTGTTGTGTTTGAGTTTTATTGTGAGCATTTGAAACTTTCAAATAATGGAAAATGATAAGGATTTTATCCAGATTTTCTAATTTACAGCTTTCAAGGAAATTCCTCTAGTGTTTTATCATTAGGTATAATACTATCTGCTGGGTTTTTTTTAAGCTCCTTATTTTTTTTTTTAAGATTTTATTTATTTATTTGACAGAGAGAGACAGCAAGAGAGAGAACACAAGCAGGGGGAGCAGCAGAGGGAGAGGAAGAAGCAGGCTCTCCACTGAGCAGAGAGCCCAATGTGGGGCTCGATCCCAGGACCCTGGGATCATAACCTGAGACAAAGGCAGATACTTAATGACTGAGCCGCCCAGGTGCCCCCAGCTGTTGGTTTAAAATAGATATTCTTGGGGTGCCTAGGTAACTCAGTTGGTTAAGGGTCTGACTTTTTTTTTTTTTAAAGATTTCTATTTATTTATTTGAGAGAGAGAGAGAGAATGTGCATGGGCAGGGGGAGGGGCAAAGGGAGAAGCAGCCTCCCCTCTGAGTGGGAGCTGGATATGGGCCTTGATCCCAGGACCCTGGGATCATGACCTGAGTCGAATGCAGATGCTTAACCAACTGAGCCACCCAGATGCCCCATAAACATCTGATTCTTGATTTTGGGTCAGGTCATGATCTCAGGGTTGTGAGATTGAGCCCCAAGTTGGGCTCATGTGCTAGGCATGGAGCCTACTTCAGATTCTCTCTCCCTCTCCCTCTGCCCCTCTCACCCCTCTCAAAAAAAAAAAAAAACAGATATTCTTTTTCAAGTTAAAGCATCCTTCAATGCCTGGCTTACTAAGAGGTAGTCTTTTTTTTTTTTTCCTTTTTTTTTAGAAAGGGAGAGTGCAAACGGGGTGGGGCAGTGCAAACGGGGTGGGGCAGAAGGAGAGTGAGAGAATCCCAAGCAGACTTGCACTGAGCACAGAGCCCAACCCAGGCTGATCCCAGGACACTGAGATCATGACCTGAGCCAAAATCAAGAGCGAGATCAACAAACTGAGCCACCCAGGCACCCCTACAAACCAGTCTTTTAAAATCAGGATTGGATGTTCAATTTTATCAAATTCTTTTCTAGAATTTATTGAGATGATTTGGAAATCAAAATAGAGGAAACAATACCAAATGATGCTACACCATTTGAATTATCCAAACATTAATGGCTGCAAACAGATGGCATTTTTTTTTTTAACCTATGAATCTGTGGGTCAGAAATTTGAGCAGGACTCAGCAGGAATGGTTTGGCTGCATTCAGCCAACAAGTGGGTAGAGATAGAAGGTCTAAGTCATCTCATTCATATGCTGGAGCCTGGACTAGTTATTGGCTAGGACTCTTAGTTCTCCTCCATCGGCCTCTCTTTTCCCATGTACTCTCTCTCTCTCTCTTTTTTTTAAGTCGTCTGTTTTTTTTAAGATTTTATTTATTTATTTGACAGACAGAAATCACAAGTAGGCAGAGAGGCAGGCAGAGAGAGAGGGGGAAGCAGGCTCCCTGCTGAGAAGAGAGCCCGATGCGGGGCTCAATCCCAGGACCCTGAGATCATGACCTGAGCCGAAGGCAGAGGCTTTAACCCACTGAGCCACCCAGGCGCCCCTGTACTCTCTCTCTTAATATGTGGTCTTTCTTGAGCAATATACCCTACACTCTGAATTTAGAGCTGAACATTCTGTTGATCAAAGGAAGTCACTAAGCCAACAAAGGTTCAACAGAAGAGGACATAGCCTTCACCTGTGTGGAAGTTTAAAAATGGCTACAAATTCTTTGAGACAATTCCCTTTGAGAGTTGGAGTCTCTGTACCCTCCTTTTGCATCTGGAGGGCTTCAGTGCATAGATCTAGCGGAAGGGATGCTATGTGATTTTGAAGGGGCCAAGCACCTTCTGCCTTGCTCTCTTAGAATGTTCTCTGTTCCGATGCTTCCTGTCATGTTACTCCCTCTCACGGTGTGAGAAGCACAAGCCCAGGAAGAGATCATGCATAAATTCTCAATTGGGAATTCCAGCGGAACCCATCCATTGAGGCATTCCATCCCAGACTTCAGCTACATGAGCAAGGAAGCCTCCAGCTCTCCCCTCCTTCTTTGCTTGAGTAGCTGCAGCCATCTGAGTCATGCTTACTGAAACTCCAGGAGTTGTGGGTGGAGACAAGCCAGCCCTCCTATGCTCGGTCCAAATCCCTGACCCAGAGAACGCATAAGTCTCTTTCATTGACGGTTTTACACCAAGAAATTGAGGGTGGAGTGTCACTGTAGCACAAGTAAGCAGAACAGGATTTGGTATCTGCAAGCAGAGTGCTCTCTTAACGCATGAGACAAAAAACATGCGACATTAAGCTGGGGATGGAGCAGTAGGCAGAAGCATGGTGGACCTTGAAGGAGCTGCAGCTCAGGACTTGAAGGAAAGCAAAGAATGTGTAATCGGAAGCTGGAGGAAAAGGAATCTTTATTATGCAGCGGTAGGACATGTAGGAAAACTGTCACCTTGGCAAAGTGGAAAATAGTAAATATACTGTTTTGTATAAAATGAAATAAAATAAAATGAGTTCATAAAATGAACTCATGGATCTGGCTAAGGCGCTTTTCAGGAAGTGTTGGAGGTGCTGCCTGGCTTCTAGCTGTGCACAATGAAAGGAGAGAGGAGAGAGATGGTAAAGGAGCTACTTGGTTTTCAAGTAGCCATTAGGAGGAGACATAAGTGTCCCGGCCAGTTTTTCCACCCATCAAAAGTGTCTCAAGGTAAGAAAGATCCTCAGATCAAATCCAGGGTATTGGGGCACCTGGGTGTGGCAGTCATTAAGTGTCTGCTTTCGGCTCAGGTCATGATCCCAGGGTCCTGGGTTAGAGCCTCACATTGGGCTCCCTGCTCAGCAGGAAGCCTGCTTCTCCCTCTCCCACTCCCCCTGCTTGTGTTCCGTCTCTCGCTGTGTCTCTCTCTGTCAAAATAAATCTTAAAAAAAAAAAAATCCAGGGTACTGTCAGGAAAACACAGTCTCATGGTGAAGATGAGCTGAGGTGGACTGTAAAACCTGTTGTTAAGAATTCAGTTGGGATCCCACAAAAGGCCTTCCCAAGGATGTGCTTTGAATATCCTCCCCATCAGGGCCTCTGGGTGGCTCAGTGGGTTAAAGCCTCTGCCTTTGGCTCAGGTCATGATCCCAGGGTCCTGGGATTGAGCCCGGCATTGGCTCCCTGATCTGCTGGAGGCCTGCTTCTCCCTCTCCCACTCCCTCTATTTGTGTTCCCTCTCTCACTGTATCTCTCTCTGTCAAATAAAACAAATATTATATTTATATTTATTTATATATTAATATTAATATAATAATATATATTATATTGTTATAACATGTAATTGTATAATATTAAGATATTAAATATATATTTATAGTATCTCTCTGCAAATAAAATCTTTAAAAAAAAGGAGTCATGCTGAGATTTCTAGGTGTGTGGCTTTTATCTAAAAAGTGGATTTAGGGTTACCTGGGTGGCTCAGTGGGTTAAGCCCCTGCCTTCGGCTCAGGTCATGATCTCAGGGTCCTGGGATTGAGCCCTGCATCGGGCTCTCTGCTCAGCAGGGAGCCTGCTTCCCCCTCTCTCTCTGCCTGCCTCTCTGCCTCCTTGTGATCTCTCTCTCTCTGTCAAATAAATAAATAAAATGTTTTTTAAAAAGTCGATTTATTGGGGTGCCTGGGTGGCTCAGTGGGTTAAAGCCTCTGCCTTCGGCTCAGGTCATGATCCCGGCATCCTGGGATCGAGCCCTGCGTCAGGCTCTCTGCTTGGCAGGGAGCCTGCTTCCCTTCCTCTCTCTCTGCCTGCCTCTCTGCCTCCTTGTGATCTCTGTCTGTCAAAAAAAAAAGTTGATTTATTAGTTGATACATAAGAGACCCATGAAGTTTTTTTCAAAAGTGATGTAATTCTGATACTAGTTTGGACTTAAAGGGACATAGAAAGAACAAAATGAAAAGATGTTTTTGGATCCCCAAACTTCTATGGACAGAAAGCAGGCTGAGAGAACAGCTGTGAACAGAGGCTATTTCCTATGGCAAAGGAAGGATGACTCAGAGGACAGAACCCAAGCTGCAGAGAATCAGTCCCAGGGAACAGGACTGGACCCTAATCAAGAAATGACAACATGTGTTCAGCTGGATGTTAGAATCCTTATGGTCCTCTGGTCACTACGGTGAGTGTCATGTCCCATTCTTTACCAGAATGGTACTGTTGACTGCATTTAACCCATGCCTGTTCCTCCATCAAATGCCGGGTGGTAGAGTACAGCTAATGCATCTCCTCCATTTGTAGGTCTTCAGATCAAGAGAAATCACAAAGTCAAACCAAGACCTGCACCTGAAGAACTTACCTGCTCCTGTACCCGATTTAGATACCAGATTTAGATTCTAGACCTTGAACTTGAGCCCAGTGCCATAATAGGATAAGACTTGGGGGGTGGGATTTGCAAGGGGGGAGTGTATTGTGCATGTGGGAAGAATGAATGTAAATACTTTTTGGTCTGAGAGTAAACTGTGGTGGTTTTTAAAAATGGCCACAGACTTTCTGACAAACCTCACACTGATAGGTGGATTCCATCATTCCCTTTGAATCTAGGATGGTTCGTGACTGCTTTGACCAACAGAATATGGTGGGAGTGATGCTGGGTGGCTCCCAAGATTGAGTCACAAGAGTCTGTGTGGCTTCTTGGGACACTTGCTCTCTTGCAGGACACTCTCCAGAACCTGGCCGCCATCCTGGGAGGAGCCCACACCACATGAAGAGACCATGATTAGATTCTCAGGTTGAGAGTCCAGGCTGAGCCCCGTCTTTGAGTCTTCCCACCCAGGCGCCAGTCATGCCAGTGATAAAGCCTCCAGATAATTCCAACCCTCAACCAAGAAGTTACCTCGAACTATGACCGTCTACCTGGCTGAGACCTCAGTCTGCCCACAGTGGAGCAGAGATGAGCCGCCAGGCGCCAGCTTCATTCCTGGCTCACGGAATCCATGAACACAGCAAGATGGTAGTTGTTTTACATCACTGAATTTGGGGTGGTTTTCTTATAGCAACAGAACGCCCTCCTGCAGGGAGATGTAGCCTCTACATACAGAGATAGGAGGAATTGTTGGGAGCCGTCTTACTGATAATCACCCACAGAGCTCTTTGGGTCTCAGGCTAGTTTAAGACAGACGCAGTTTACTGTGGGGGTTCAAGAGAGGCTTGCAGAATTCAGAGGCAGAAAGTAGAGTCAAGGTGCTTGAGAGCTAGAGCTGAAAATGGGGGCCTGCAGGAATTAGGGCGGTACTGACTCTCTCTGGCACTGTACAGGTCCTCCTTCTCCAAGTGCCCTCCTTGTGGGAGCCTCTAATGGGTCCTGGCCCCACAGTCCTCTAGGACCCTCAGTCCAGCTGGGCACACTGGCCACTCCCATCAGAATTCCCAGCCCATGGAGGATTAGCTTGGGAACAGGCCTGGCTGCCTTTGGCTCCCAAAGGCAAGGCCAGGCAAGGGGAGGTTCCTCTAGCAGGGCAGGAATTCTATAGAAGCACTCTCTATATCAGTCATCTGGATGGGCGGGGATATTTTTGATCAGGAAGAAATAAAAATAGGCATTGTTGGCTCGTAATCACTTTTTTGGGTCTTTCCTGCATGTCTCAGATAACTAAACCTTTTGTCCAATCTTCCTTCCTTCCTCCCTTCCTTCCTTCTTTCCTTCTTTCCTTTTTTCCTTTCTTCTCCTCTCTCTCTCTTTCTTTGTTCTCAAGTTGCTCCCAGGGAGAAGGGGAGTAGAGAATGAGTTTCCGACACTTTCACTGGACTTCACTGGTCCTTGGTCAGCAAAGCACTGGTCACCATACTGGGAGGAGCCCATACCCAGCATCTGGAAGCACACAGTACCACTGGGAGACCCACAGTCAGTCACACATGCACAGATGAACGCACACATTCACAGGTGCACACAGATGGTCACACACAGAGGCACACTTTCATACTTAGACATACACACACACACACACACACACACACACACACATAAACACACCTGCCATCCAGGCAGTTGCTTCTGATGAACACTGGTTCTGCCCTTGGCACGAGTATTAATCATCTATAGCCATGCAACAAATTAACTCCAAACTCAGCAACTTAAAACAATTAACAGTTATTATTTCACACAGTTTCTGCGAATCAGAAATTTGAGAGTGAATGATCCTGTGAGATCTTGGCTTTAGGCTTTTCTAAGGGAGGTCTATTTTGGTTTTGCCCTTCGTCCTAGGACATAGCCCTTAACATTGGGCTATATCTTAACTCCTAAGACCTGCACCCTCTGGGATTCCAATGGAAATCTCCAGGTATTTAATAAATTCCTTGGTGAGAATTAAATACCAGACTCTGTTGAACTCTTCACTCAGCTTTTTAGCCTTCCAAATGATGCTTAGAGGAAAGCATCCTGGGAATTGTATGCAGTTAAGGAGTCACTCAAGAATTTAAGGGGAATCTTTATGCAGATTTTGAGGTTTATCCCTATTTGGCTATCCCCAAATTTCTGGATTTTTTTCTCTCAATTTAGAACTATTCTCCAAGCCCTGAAGCTCTGCCCTCTGTATCATCAGCCCATTACCTGCCTGAGATCTATTCCTCTGTGCAAGTTTGTAATTATTACTGGCAAGAGGATTAGTCTGATACAAGCTACCTGTACAGATACTTGGAATAGGTATTTGGGTTCTAACATCAGACAGTAATATAATAAGACATTATCTTAATGTCTTTAATATGTTTTGGTCTTTAAAATCTTCCAATTTTAAGTTTTGTTAAGGTATAATTGACATGTAATAGTATATTAGTTCCAGGCATATAACATAGTAAGTCGACATTTGTACACACTGTGAGCTTTCTACTTTTAAAATGGTATATAGGGGCACCTGGGTGGATCAGTGGGTTAAAGTCTCTGCCTTCAGCTCAGGTCATGATCTCAGGGTCCTGGGATCAAGCCCCGCATCGGGCTCTCTGCCCAGCAGGGAGCCTGCTTCCTCCTCTCTCTCTCTGCCTGCCTCTCTGCCTACTTCTGATCTCTGTCTGTCAAATAAATAAATAAAATCTTTTTTAAAATGGTATATATATAAAAAAAAAAAAAATAAAATGGTATATATACCCATATTTCTCTGGAACTCCACATGGCCCTGCTAATCAGCCCTCAGGATTTTACATGGATGACCCTAAGGAGTCAGAAAGTAACCTAGGACATCTCTTTATCTAGTGAGAGTCTTACACTACCTATTCTCAATTAAATGCCTTTCACAGCTCCAGAATTCTACATGTACCCTGTCATCCACTTCCTTATTTTAGTCTGGACACATCCACGTAGCTGCTGTCTTGTACTTTTCAGGACTGGTAGGCAGAGATATGGGCGGACATAGCACTCAATACAGAGTTCCTGGGATTGTACTCATTTACATACACTCACCCAACCAGATCCATGAGACCCACAGTGACATAAATATGTACACAGGGGCATAGATTCACACATATGCACACGCTGATGAGCACTGTGGGTACACACAAACACACTGAGTGACATACAATGGAACATACACAGTCATACTGGACCTGTGATACCCAAACACAAACCAGAACTGTGAGAGCACACACACACACACACACACACACGGGTTTTCACATTCACCTGCACAAGACATGTACACACTGCCACACACAGATACAAACAAACACACCTAGATCTGTAAGACCCATAGAGACACAAATACATACACAGTTTCGCCTATACACAAGGTGTATACTCGCATATTATCCAGCCCCGAAGCGCAACAGCAACTCACCACTACCTTCACAGATTTACAACCAGGTCTGTGAAATTCAGGTGCACACAATCCCACAACCACTCAGTTTCCTGCCCTGGGGTTGCTATTGAACGCCGGTCCTGCACTGGGCACAATTTGGGGTATTAAGTGAGAAACCTGTGGCAAAGCCTAGGTTGGGGGTCAAGGTGGGGGTTTGAAAGTTGCCAGTCTGCATCCCCTCTGCCCCATCCCAAACTACCTCTCAGTAGGAACCTGGTAATGAACTTTCTCCTTGAGTTACTCACCTGGGTTCAAAGCCTGGCTCCACCTCCTGGCTGTGTGACCTCGGACAAGTGACCCCACCACGCTGTGCCCAATTTCCGCTATCTCTGAAATGAAGGTAATAATAGTTACCAAACCCCACTGAGCTGTTGTTCATGTTCTGCCAGAAAATACACGTCAAGCCCTTTCCAGGCAGGAAATGTGCCTGGCATTGTGGCTGGTGCTCAATAAATATTGGCGTCGTCACTGTGTTAAAGCTAGAGCACTGGGGGGTCAGAGGAGCGCCACAGGCCAGACTCTCCTTCCCAAGTTACTGAGGGTGGACAGCCACCAGCCTGACAACTTGTCTGGAGCTCGGCCTCCTCCGGGGTCTCAGGTGCACGCCCACCACCTCTAGGGTCCCTAAGGCCAGAGGCCTGAGTCTTTTCGCAAAGATGAATGTGGGTAGGAGCCCAACCGACTCCACCTGGAGACATGAACGAACTGACAAGATAAAGCGCCGCTCTCTCGCACCCTCAATGATACACAAACACCGCACCACATAAACACACACACACTGAGATACAAGCGCCTTTTGCAGTAGCGGGTGCGAAGGAGAGTGGGGCGGAGCCAGAGCCCTTGATAGCTGTACTGGGAACTACATTTCCCAGAAGGCTCTGCCATGCGTCCGTTTACGTCCGGGCGAAAGGGCGTCTCCGGGACCCCGACCCCCTCTGGAAAATGGAGCCCGCTCCTGCGCGACGCAAAGGCTACCGGAAGTTGTAGTTCGCATCCGGTCCGCGCAGACGCACTTTCCCGCGGCGTTCGCCGGGTTTATCCTTTGTGGCAATCGGTCGGCTTTTGTGGGAGGCCGGTCAGTTTGCTCGCGCATCCTTCCGACCGTCCGTCGGTCTGTCCGTCCGCCTCGGGGCCTGTCTGCCGGCCGCCCTGTGCGGCCGCTGGCTCCTGACGGCTGAGTCGGAGGCCGGCCCAGGTCCCGGCCCACAGTGTCCCGGGTGGGGTGTGTGACGGGCTGCGTGGGGCGCGGGCGATGGGGCGTGAGCGCAGCCTGGAGTGTGGGGCGCTTGCTGAGCCTGCTTGACCCCGACCTTGGAGTGGGGGGGCCGCGGGCGGGACCGTGCAGCCGGGAGTGCGTGTGCGACCCCCCGAGGCTCCCCTTCAGGCTGTCTCTGAGCCCCTGGAGCAGGACCCGCGCCTCTGGGCCTGGCCTGGGGCCCAGGAGGCTGCAGAGCTGCCCACGCCTCCGGGGAACGCTGCCGAGGGGCGCCATGGAGACCCCTGCCCCGAAGCCCCAGGAGACAGGTACAGTTGGCTCTTCTAGTCACTGGGGCTGTGGACTTGCACTTGAGACTGACACTCAGAGAGGTCAGGCTGGTTTCCCAGAAGCACCTAGCCGAGTCAGGCCTCCTGCCTCTTCACCGTGCACACCCGCTTGTTTCCACTGCTCCAGCATGCTGAAGAGGAAGGGAATGGCAGTTTTTCCTTCAGATTGTGCCCGATTTGGGGGCTCGCTACCCACCCCACCTGCGGGGGGGGGGGCGTTTCCTGACTCCTCTCTGGTCCAAGCCAGGGGTGGAGTGGGCTTTAGCTCAGGCGTGCACCTGGTGGCTATGGGCTATGGCTAACAGCCCCTTTGACTCAATTTCTCCTCCCCAGCTCTGTCCTCTCAGGAGCCTGCTCTTACCCACAGAAAAAATCCAGAGGATAAATTGGGTCAGGGTCTCCCAGAAGCCAGGTCCAAGGTGAGTGGTTGTCTTTTCTTCCTTCTGAACATCTCGTTCTTTATGAAGAGGGTTGGCATTTTCCCCCTGCCCAGGATCTTCAGTCATCCAAAGACCCCTTCACCGCCACTTCTAATCTGGGGGCCTGCTGTCCCTTCCTCAGGAAGTTCTGGGCATGGGAAGAGCTCCAACTGAAGAGAGTCCGGGTGTGCCTTGAAGTGAGTGACCCTTCCAGCCTCCTTCAGCCCAGTGGGTGGGTCATTTGCCCAGCACTATAGCAGGAGCTCTGAGGATTGGTTTTAATGGAACCCAAGCACAGCTCACGTGAAATGACTTCTGTCATCTCCACATGCAGACCTAGGGGATGGTCCTCATCTGGGGGAGTTTTCTGGGGTGGAATCAGGTAGGGGAGTGAAAGTGCTGAAGGAAGGCTGCGTTGCAGCACCAGGGTAAGAGCGATGGTAGGGGGTGCATCCCTGTGTCCTTTTCCTCTGTGCAGTGACCCTGTAATGGGGCTGTGAAGGAAAAACCTGGAATTTTAGAGGATCTGGGAGCCCAACAAGGACTTGGCCCTGGGACCACTTCTGCAGCTAAGTAGGGCCCAAATCTCTCTTTTCACAGACTTTGGGTTTTGTTTCTCATTTTGTTCTACCACCTAAACCATCCTCATCCCTCACAGTATTTAAAAGGATACAGATGATAAGAGGAGTTTGCGGTAGTGAAAAAGTCTGGAGGGTTGAGGGTCCTTTGACTCAGGATTTTGTGATTCTGTTTACCGCCCATTTGAAAGGGGTCTGATTACAGAAAAATAGAAATAACTATAAAACACATTATGAGATATGGCTAGTTTCTGTAATGTGTTAGAATGCTCTGTTGTTCTAGCATACACTCAGGAGACATGACAGTCAGATGTGGTACGTGATCTTTGACAGGGCATAGATCAAAAAACTCAAAGGCAGTTTGGGACAACTGAGGAAATTTGAAAATGGATTTATCTTAGATCATCACTAAATTTTTTGGGTGTGATGATCCCACTGTAATTGGGTAAAAGAATAAGATATTCAAGGTGACGCCCGTAGTGTGAGATGCCATGATGTCTACAACTTACCTTCAAATGGTTCAGCGAAAAGCGCATGTGCGTGTCGGTGCATGTGCTTGTGAGTGACTGCCTCAAGGTATTACCCTTCTTGTGCATAGGTGTTATTCCTAAAAGATCAGCTTCCTAGATCCTTGAGTAACTGGTCCTCCTCTCCTAAGTACTCTTCTCCCCTGGAAGTCCCACTCAGACTCACAGTCAGGTGTTTTGCTTTCCTGAGACATCCCACACAATCTGTTCTGACTTCCCCACTAGTTTTATTTATTTATTTATTTTTAAAGATTTTATTTATTTATTCGACAGAGGGAGAGAGATCACAAGTAGGCAGAGAGGCAGGCAGAGAGGGTAGGGGGAAGCAGGCTCCCTGCTGAGTAGAGAGCCCCATGCTGGGCTCAATCCCAGGACCCTGAGACCATGTGACCTGAGCCAAAGGCAGAGGCTTAACCCACTGAGCCACCCAGGCGCCCCTTCCCCACTAGTTTTATTACCACAGATCTGCATTTGATTCCCATATCTATCTGCCCCCTGGGATTTCTTTCCTATCCTACAGAATGAAGATGCATGGGACATGGGCTTCTCCCAGGGGAATAACCCCCAGACAGGCCAGTGCAAGGCTTAGATCCTACCCTGCCCTTGCCAGCTGACACCCCCACACAGAAGCCATGTAGCCTCCTATAGCCCCCTTTCTCCAACCACATTCTGACGCCTCTGGAGCTTTGTTTCTGCCCATGTTTTTCCTTTCCTCTGCCAATGCCATGACCATGATGCTTCATTCTTGCATGCCTCAGTTATGGCATGTTCTCAGCATGTGTCATCACCCCCACCTTCTCATCTCCCTGAAATCCAGTGGGTTTTTTGGATCACGTTTATTGAGGTATAATTTGTATACAGTAATGTTCTCTGATTTTAAGTAGAGGATTTGATGAGTTTTGACAAATGTGTACAGTTGTGTAACCAGCACCACAATCATAACCTAGAATGTTTCCATCACCCAAAAAGTTCCTTCATGCCCCTTTGGAGTCAGCCCTCTCCCCCTACTCCTTGGCAACCACAATTTTGCCTTTTTAAGAATTTCTTACAGAAATATATAGTATGTAGTCTTTGGTTTCTTTTTTAAAAGATTTTATGTTTAAGTAATCTCTACACCCAGTGTGGGGCTCGAACCCACAACCCGGAGATCAAGAGTCACTTGCTCTACTAACTGAACCAGCCAGGTGCCCCACATAGTCTTTGGTTTCAAATTTCAATTAGTGTAATGCTTTTGAGTTCATGTCTTTATGTGAATCAATAGTTTGTTCCTTTTTATTGGTGAATAGTATACTACTTGTATTAAGTTTACAAAGGCTGCCTTGCCGAAGTCCTATAGATGGCTTAAACAACAGAAATTTATTGTCTGGAAGTTCAAGATCAAGATGTCAGCAGGTTTGGTTTCTTCTGAGGCCTCTTTTCTTGGTTTGTGAAAGTACCTTCTCCCAGTGTCTTCACATGGTCTTTCTCTGTACATGTCTGGCTCTGAATTTCCTTTTTCTTAATAAGGACGTCAGTCCTGTTGGTTGATGGCTCATCATAATAACCTCATTTTACCTTAATTATCTCTTTAAAGACCCTATCTTCAAGTATAGTCATTTTTCTGAGGTCCTGTGGGCTAGGGCTTCAGCATATAAATTTGGAGGGGTCACAGCTCAACACAAAACACCACTGTAAATGTGTATTTACAGTTTGTTCATTAGGGGACATTAGGTTGTTTCCAAGTTTTGGCTATTACAAGTAAACCTGCTATAAATGTTTGAGTACAAGGATAGACATGTGTTTTAATTTCTCCTGAAGGAATACCTAAATGGAATTGCTGAGTCAAATAGTAAATGTATATTTAATTAGCGATTTTATTGATCATTTCCAAGAGCCATCTTTTGGTTTCATTGATTTTCTCTATCGCTTTTCTATTCCTATTTCATTTATTTCAGATCCTTATTATTTCTTTACTTATTTTGGTTTCTTAAAGTTGAAACTCAGATACTGATCTTGATCTCAGATTTGTCTAAAGACACCTTTCTTCTTTTTTCCTGTAGCATCCAGTGCTATAAATTTTCCTTCTAAGCACTGCCTTCTACATCCCACAAATTTTATATTGTATTTTCATTTTTATTCAGTTCAAAATAGTTCCAGTTTCTGTTGTGATTTCTTCTTCAACCATGTATGTTTTAGGAATGTGTTGTTTAATTTCCAGGTATTTGGAGGATTTTTTCTAGGCATCTTTCTACTACAGATTTCTAATTTAATTCTGTTGTAGCTAGAGAAGGAATGTTGTATGATTTGAATTTTTTCAAATCTACTGAGATTTATTTTATTTCCCAGAATGTGGTTTATTTTTGTAAATGTTCTGTATGTACTTGAAAAGAATGTACCTTCTGCTTTTGTCATCTAGAGTGTTCTACAAATGTCAATTAAGTCAAGTTGAATGATGTGTTAATCAATTGTTCTATAACCTTACATATTTTCTGCTTATGTGTTGTATCAATTATTGAGAGAAATTACTGTTGAAATTACCAAGTATAATCATGGATTTGTCTATTTCTCTTCAGTTTTATCAAGTTTTTGCTTTATGTATCTTGAAGCTCTGTTAGTAGGAACATCTATATTTAAGATTGTTGTGAGCTCTTAATGAATTGCTGTTGTGATAATGACCATGACATAACCATGTAATGATTATTATGTAACAGCTCTTTTTGTCTCTGATGATGTCCTTTGCTTTGAAATCTGTTTTGTCTAATGTTAATACTGCTACTTCAGCTTTCTTTTGATTAGTATTTGCAGAGTATATCTTTTCCCATTCTCCCACTTTTAATCTACCTTTCTCTTTGTTTTAAAAGTCGATTTCTGGGATGCCTGGGTGGCTCAGTTGGTTGGGCATCTTCCTTTGGCTCGGGTCGTGATCCCAGGATCCTGGGATTGAGTTCCACGTCGAGTTCCTTGCTCGACGGGGAGCCTGCTTCTCCCTCTGCCTGCTCCATGTGCTACTCTCCCTGCTTGTACTCTCTTTCTGAGAAATAAATAAGTAAAATCCTAAAATATTAATTTAAAGTAGGTTTCTGTACCTGATGTATGGTTGGGTGTTAATTCTTAAATTCAATTTGACAATCTCTAATTTCCAATTGGAGTATTAAGACCATTCACATTTAATATAATTACTGATATGTCTGGATCTACATCTGCAATTTTGTTATTTATTTTCTATATGTCTTATGCCTCTTTTGTTCATTTCTCCCTTAATGCATTCTTTTAAGGTAAACAAATACTATTTTTTTTAAAGATTTTATTTATTCATTTGACAGACAGAGATCACAAGTAGGCAGAGAGGCGGGGGAAGCAGGCCTACCGCTGAGCAGAGAGCCTGATGTGGGGCTCAATCCCAGCACCCTGGGATCACGACCTGAGCCGAAGGCAGAGTCTTTAACCCACTGAGCCACCCAGGCGCCCCCACAAATACTATTTTAGTATACTCTTAATTTCTCTGATTTTATTAACTTGCTTTTTTCCTTTTAGTTACTTTATTAGATGCTGGAGTGAATTTTACTTTATTGAGTATTGGCTTTTTGGGAATTTCTTAAATATTTCAGGAATTTGTTCTGGGGTGCAGTGAAATTACTTAGTATCAATTGGATCCTTTCAAGGCTTGCTCTTTAGGTTTTGTTCAGGTAGGGCCAGAGGGGCCACCTGAGTGGCTCAGTTGGTTAAGCATCTGTCTTCAACTCAGGTCATGATCCCAGGGTCCTTGGATTGAGCCCCACATTGGGCCCTCTGCTCATTGGGAGACTGCTTCTCCTTCTACCTGCTGCTCCCCCTGCTTGTGCTCTCTCTCTCTCTCTGTCAAATAAAATCTTTTTAAAAAGGTGGAGCCAGAGAAATCTTTAGTCTTGGGCTAATTTTGTCAGACCACTGATGCTCTCCTCTCCTGGGGACTTTACTCAGTGCCCATATAGCAGGAGGACGTTCCTCTCTGGCTGGTCAGAACATAAACTACTCCCAGCCTTGTGTGAGTTTTAATGGTTGTTCTGCCTACTTCTTTCTCGTGTTTCTTTTCCTGATTTGGGGTTGTTTCTTCCCAGGCACATGCCTGTCGGTCCTCAGTCTCAAGTGGATCCAGAGATCTGAGTCTGTGAAACTCCCTCTCCTCTGGCATGTTGCCCTAGAGATTTAATCTCCTGGGCTCTCTGAACCCTGTTCTTCTTCAGCTTGGTGAGACCACAGGATCATTTGGGTTCCACCTGCTCGCACAGCAGTCTGGAAACTTCTTCCGGGTAGGAAGGGGTTGGTTGTAGGGCTCATTTTGTTTCCCTTCTCTCAGCGGTCTGTGTTCTGAGCTGCAGCTTGTCTGGTGTCTTGAAATCAATCATTGTTTTATACGTTTTGCCCAGTTTACTAGTTGTTTGAGGTAAGAGGGCAAATATACATTTTGCCCAGTTTACTAGTTGTTTGAGGTAAGTGATCCTTGTTACTATTTTGTGTCTGGAAGCAGAACAGGAAACCCAGTTTTGACCAGGCTGCTGCTTCAGTCCTCCAGCCCACACTCAGAAGCCATTGTCCCTCTCTCCCGCCTTCCCTCTGTCCATCCTGCTGCAGAATACAACGATCCGGACCTTGGAGTACCTGTCGTCCCAGTCTGGCCCACAGCGGCACCCCCCTCCGCTCCTCCTGGGACGCCAGAGCTCCAAGAGCATGAAGTCTCAGGACATGCGCCTCTGCCACCTCGGTTCACTGTATTGCTGAAGCCCAACTCACCCCATTTCTGTGCCCTTGGCCTCTCTCCCGGGGTCCACCCCTCCTCTAATGCCTGAGACCATAGACACCCCTGTCACGATTCTGGACGTGGCCCAGTCTGCTCTTTGTTTTCTCCCGACTCTTCGGGTGGGGGCGGGTTTCCAGCCTCTTGGTGTGCGCAGCCAGTGGGTAGGAGATGGCCAAGTGCGGACTGACAGATGCTGGGTCCTTTCCTTGGTACCCAACACTGGCATACTTCTACCCCACTTCCTTTTCTTCTCGACCCCAGGGGGCCCCACTGCTCCCAGTCCTTTCCCTAGCTGGAGAAGCTGAAGCTTGAGCAAACTAGGTGTCTAGACCAAAATGGTACAGCTAACTGCTGCTCTGCTTTTAATTCCTTCTTCTTCGAAAAGTAATTTTTAAAAAATTTATAAAACCAGTATTTGCTTTGTAACAAAGTCCCACAGCACAGTCTATCACTAATCTCCTTTCCCCACATCTGTGGTCACAGTCCCCTGAGGCAACCAGTGTCCCCAGTTTTGACATTGACTCCCACATCTCTCCCCTTGTTCTCATACGCAGACTCCAGCGTACATAGGCTTAAGCATGTTGTTTTAAAAATGGGATCATACTGTATACATTCCAGTGCTGTCCTGTGTTCAAGTTGACATGCAATTCACATACCATAAAATCCACCCTTGGCAAGCGTCCCGTTCGGTGGTTTTGAGTGCATTCATGTAGAGCAGCTGTCACCACAGTCCATTTCCTTACCCAAAAAGAACCCCCGTGCCCATCAGCAGTCACTCTAGCTCTCAGCAACTGCTCATTTGCTTTTTTTCTCTCTCTATTTGCTTATTCTGGGCATTGCACATAGATGAGATCATACAGTACGTGGCTACCTTCTTCTGGCCTCCTTCACTTAGTGTAACGTACAAGGCATGTCTTTGGCTAGCTGCATTATTTTCCACGGTCTGCCTGTGTGCATGTGCCCTAATTTAGCCCGCTGTCCTAATGCCTTGGTTGGTTGGTTGGTTTGGAGTAAGTACAGTGCTGCAGTATCCTGCCTTGTGTTTGCTTCCTTATGTTCAGGAACTTTTGTTTCTGTAGTATAAGTACCCAAAAGGATGTAACAGTTCCCACTCCTGACAAAAATGCTTCCTTATGGCTGAGATCCCAGGTTTTAATTGGTGCTGCTCTGATGGGAAAAACGCATGGCCTTATTTTTGTTTTGATTTCCATTTTCCTGACAAGAAATCATTAGTCTTTGTATAGTCTGTCGGAAATTTGCATTTCTTCCTCTTTGAGTGGCTTTTTCTTTTTTTTTAAATGTTGAAACATTTAAACAGAATAATAACAACTTTCTGTGCACCTGTTTTGCAAAATTAATGTCTACCTTTTGTCATATTTGTTCCAAATCCTCTTTTTTTTTAAATTTTTTTTATTTTTTTAAAGGATTTTTTAAAAGATTTTATTTTATTTATTTGACAGAGATCACAAGTAGGCAGAGATGCAGGCAGAGAGAGGGAGGGGAAGCAGGCCCCCCGCTGAGCAGAGAGCCCGATGCGGGGCTCGATCCCAGGACCCTGAGATCATGACCTGAGCTGAAGGCAGAGGCTTAACCCACTGAGCCACCCAGGTGCCCCCCCCAGTCCTTTTAAAAAACAAAACATTGTGGGCGCCTGGGTGGCCCAGTGGGTTAAGCCTCTGCCTTCGGTTCAGGTCATGATCTCAGGGTCCTGGGATCGAGCCCCGAGTCGGACTCTCTGCTCGGCAGGAAGCCTGCTTCCCCCCACCCTCTCTGCCTGCCTCTCTGCCTACTTGTGATCTCTGTCTGTCAAATAAATAAAATCCTAAAACAAAACAAAACAAAATATTGCAGGTAAAGGCAGGATCTCCCTCCTCTCCCGCCCACCTCAATCAGAGGATGGCGACTAACAGCAAACACCATAGGGCACCTGCTGTCTGCCAGGCGCTTGGATGAGCGCTTCACACGTAGTAGTAATTCATTGAATCCTCACTGTGATGCAATGACATGGACGATTAGCAGATGAGGCAACTGAGGCACCCCCAACTCATAGCTAGTAAGAACAAAATGGGCCACTAGGCTCAGAGCCTGTGCCCTTATCCAGCAGACAGCGGAGCTAGGTGCACATTGGAGTATTTGTAACCTCCATGCGGGACTGCTGGGCATCACGCCGGGCATGGTTCCCCTCAGGCTGCCTTTGTAACTACTCCAGTGCTCCCAAGAGCTCCCCATGGACAGGTTACTCTGCCATGCTCATTTTCACTGCTGCACGGTGTCCTGTTGTATATTCATCCCTCCCGATGGACATTCAGCATGTTTCCAGTGTTTTCTCAACCACTCTAGGCTGGGTAGGAATCTCACAGTGGCCTTTCCAGGTGCAGGAAATACATACTGTCAGCTTTTGCTAGCGATAGTAGAATATGTTTTGCTTTCCAAAATGGATGTCCCCCTTACACCTGTCCAGAGGTGTAAGACCATCCCATTTCCCATGGACCAGCCCACACTTGGTATTTGCCGCCTTTAAACATTTTGCCTCTCTTCTGTGTGTGGAACGGTATCTTTCTGTTTCATTCCGTATTTCGGGATGTCTGGTATGATTGAGTGTCGCCTCATGGGCTTAGTGATTTGCCAGCCTTCTGTGAATTGTCTGCTTATATCCTAGGCCCATTTTCTTTTTCTCTTCGTAGCAATTTGTCAGTGTTGCCTGCAGAAAACATGAACTTTCAGGGCACTGGGGTGGTTCAGTCAGTTAAGCCGCTGCCTTTGGCTCGGGTCATGATCCCAAGGTCCTGGGATCGAGTCCCACATTGGGCTCCGTGCTCAGTGAGGAGTCCTCTTCTCCCTCTCCCTCTGCCCCTCTGCTCACTTGTGCTCTCCCTCAAATAAATAAATAAAATCTTAAAAAAAGAAAAGAAAAGAAAATGTAAACTTTCATGGAGCAAATGTAAATCTTCTCCTCCTGGCTTCCAGGTTTGCTGTCATGCCAGCCAGGGACTTGGAATTGTCTCCCAGAAGCCTCCACATTTAGGTCCTTGCTGTAGCTGGAGTTGTATTTTGTGTGTAGTACAAAAAGGGGCTTTATCTTTCCTCCTGTTTTAGGTTGGCATTTGTCTTAGCTCGGGTTGCCGTAACAAAATGCCAGTGACTTAGCAGCTTCAACAACAGAAATTGATTTCCTCACAGTTCCGGGGGCCAGAAGTCTGAGATCAGGGTGCTGGTGGGGTCCGGTTTGCTGCAGCTCTCCACCTGGCTCTCACCGTGCTCTCAGGTGGTCTGTCCTCAGAACTCGCAATGGGGAGAGAGATCCCCTTTGTCCTCTTCTCAGAGACCACCAGGCTTGTCAGACCAGGGCCCACCTTTATGACCCCACATAACCTCATTTACCTCCTAAAGACCCTGTCTCCAAACACAATCATGCTGGAACGGAGGGCTTCCACATAGGAATTTCAGGGGGACACAGTTTAGTCTGCGGCAACGTTGAGAACTATCTAAAAGAACACTAGCTAAAGGTCAAAGCTCTTGTGACCCCAGAGGATGTCCCCTCTCTTCCCGAGACTGACTGATAGCCGTCTCAGGGCTTGAAATTCCACACCCGGTGTCTGACCATGGGTGCTGATGCAGACCCAGGGTTTCCAGAGAAATGTGGTGACCCCGGGAGCTTGGCCGCATGCCAGTCACTCCCAACAAACAGGGAGATGGGAGCCAGGCCTCCCCTGCTTGATTTATTCTTCATTCTTATGTCTAATGTAGTGCTCTATCTACGATTTAAGCCAGGCTCCCACGGCGCCCATATCTTTGAAGAGCGAGCCACCCTTGCCACCTTAGGTCGGCACCCTGATGGACTTTGAGAGCTTATTTGCTGGCAAGGGGGACCCAGGGTGGGATTGGAGTGTGGAGACCAAGAGGAGCATTGGGGATGGCAACCTGGGGACTCCAGAGTGAGTGAGGAACCCTATCAGCAGAAGAGCCTGGGGTTCTAGAACAGGAGTGCATGCAAGTGTCAGTGACCCCTGCTGGGGAAGGTGGAAGCAGGTCAGTACCTGGGTTCAGGGAGGGCAGGGGAGCAGGGGGTCCCGTAGGAAGGTGTGGGAGGCAGACAAGAAGAACCGAGAGTGGCTCCCTTGGTCTCTTGCTGACAGAACTTGCTGGTAAGTATGGTTTCCTTCTTTAGGGTGTGATAATGGCTACCTCTCCAGAGTAGGGTCCTTCTGCGATGGTGAGATTTCAAGAGGGCTTCTGGGTTCTTTGTACTATTCTTTCAGGTTCTTAAGTTTGACATTCTTAACCATGGGAAGCATAGCATTTTACCCAGAACTTAACAGCAGCCTCCAGCCCAACAGGCACCCGGACCCGGGCTGGCCAGGTCCCTTGGCCCTCCTAGTCCAGAAGGCCAGGTCTGCTTGGCGATTCCTGGCCCAGGCATGCTGTGTATGTTAGGGCTATATGATAGATGGGGCCCTATAGCACAACATTCCGTGCTCAAGAGAGGGTCATCAGAGGTTAACTCTTCATCCCTAAGGTCCTCAATTGACATGTGGCTTGCTTGGAACCATGAACACAGTCCAAATCATTCCTGTCCTGGGTGAATGAGAATGTGCTTGTCCTTCCAGGAATCAGTGACTTTCAAGGATGTGGCTGTGGACTTCACCCAGGAGGAGTGGGGCCAGCTAGACTCCCCTCAGAGGGCCTTGTACCGTGACGTGATGCTGGAGAATTACCAGAACCTTCTTGCCCTGGGTAAGATAGTTCCTCGAAGCCCAGTGTGCAGTCTGGCCACTCTGCCATGCCACAGGTATTACCAAGCCTCCCTGCGGTACCATCCCTGGTGCTGGCCTTGCAGGGTATGGGGGGTGTGGCCACTACACTCGTGTTGGGGCTGGACAGTGCATGTCACTGCCAGCATCTTTGCCTGAGGTGGGGCTGGTCCCGGAGTGGGCCAGAAGAGAGGGAGGGGTGGACAGGGGCCTGAGAGCCCAGCCTGCCTGGAGCTTTCCAAGGGAGACTGGGCAGGGGGTTGTCGGTACCCATGGGGTCCTCAGAGCACACACGTGAGTTTGGGTTCTGCGTGTAAGAGCCCCCCATCCCTGGGGATGGCACACACCTCGCGGTGCTGAGACCCGGACAGCCATGCCCTGGGGAGCCACAACACACCACTTTCTCCCTGCAAGCAGGACCCCCAGTCTGCAAGCCAGATGTGATCTCCCACCTGGAACGAGGCGAGGAGCCTTGGCGGATGCCCAGAGAAGTCCCTGGAGGGGCTTGTCCAGGTGAGTGGGGGGCGCAGTGGAAGGATGTGCAGACTCCTGCCTCCCAGGACCGCCCCCCACCCCGCCTCCTTGTGGTCCTGCTTCCCTTCCTTCCTTCAACACACACAGAGGACCAACTGTGTTGCGGGGAACGATGCTGGGAATACAGTGGTGAGCAAAACAGGCAAAGACATCTGCCTTCGACTGGTGGGAAACAGAAATCATGTCCACGTCTCTGGAAACATTTCACAAGTGGCACTTGTTGGATGGACAAAGGTGGGGAGTCTGCGTGGACCTGGGGTTCAGGGCCTCCCTCACCAAGAAGAGGGCAGAGTCAGACTGGGGGTACGGGGAGGTGGGGATCACTGTTCACAGAGGTGGCTCCGAGGGGGATGGCCCTCCAGGAATGCGAAGCTTACAAGAGACAAATTAAGCTTTTAAAGAAACATACTGTGTTTCTTCTAAAGAAACATACTGTGTTCATAAAGAAACATATGTGTCAGGACCAGAGCACACACTTACAGTTGGAAGCATTCAAAGGAAAAACCAGAGAGAGGCGGTCTGGGGGCATTCTTTTCCCTTCTGGCACCAGGGAGAATTTAGATGTAATTACCATTTCTGGATTGTGTTTACCCTGTGTTCACGCCTAGCCCCAACCTGATTCTGACACACAGCAGTCTCAGTTGATGTCTCAGTAAGTGAGTCCTGTCCAACTGCCAGACCCCGTGAGCCCTGCTCCGTCCCTTGCCCCCTGGCTCGATATGGAGCTCCCCGTCTCCTTTTCCTCCTCCCCACTCGTGGGCTTGTGGTCCATCTCACTCGAGATGCATGCCCCTGGGCTCTGCCTCTCAGGCCCTTGCGTGCTCTGGCAGTGGACTGCCCTCTTCTCTCTGTGCTTATCCAAACCCCCATCAGACCTCAGTCTGGGCTCTAGTGCATCGCCTCCACCAGCTTACAGAAGATTGCATTTCCCATTTCTTATAGAGGGGGAGCCCGGGCCTGGGGTGAAGGACAAGTCGTGTCAACAGCAGGGTGTTTACAAGGAAGAGCCTTGCCAGGAGCCGATCACCAAACCACTGGGGAGGTCCAGCGTCCTCAGCTCCAGTGGCAGTGAGTGGGCCAGCGAGGGCCTGGTGGCTGCTCCAGGGAGGGGCGAGGCTGCTCTGCGGAGGCTAGCACCGGGCAGCCGGGGGGACATTCCCCCGGAGGGGCGCTGGCACAGCTGCAAGGCATCTGAGGATTTCCCCGCTGGGTGCACCCCCTTCACCCCTCAGACCATTCCTGCAGAAGGAGACCCTTCTGACAGGCCCACCGCGAGCATCCAGTCTGGCGGACAGAGAGGGGGCCCGGGGAGAGGCCCCAGCAAGGCCAGTGACCGCGGTGAACACCCACCCTCAAGCAGGCGGCGGGGAGTGGCGGCAGGGGACGGCCTGTTCGTGTGCGGTGAGTGCGGGAAGGCCTTCCGGCAGAGCTCGTCACTGACACTGCACCGGCGGTGGCATGCCCGGGAGAAAGCCTACAAGTGCCACGAATGCGGCAAGGCCTTCACGTGGAGCACCAACCTCATCGAGCACCAGCGCATCCACACCGGGGAGAAGCCATTCTTCTGCAGCGAGTGCGGCAAGGCCTTCAGCTGCCACTCGTCGCTGAATGTACACCACCGGATCCACACAGGCGAGCGGCCCTACAAGTGCAGCGCCTGCGAGAAGGCCTTCAGCTGTAGCTCGCTGCTCAACATGCACCTGCGCGTGCACACGGGCGAGAAGCCCTACCAGTGCAGCGCCTGCGGCAAGGCCTTCAACCAGAGGACGCACCTGACCCGCCACCAGCGCATCCACACCGGCGAGAAGCCCTACCAGTGCGGCGCGTGCGGCAAGGCCTTCACCTGCCACTCATCCCTGACCGTGCACGAGAAGATCCACAACGGGGACAAGCCGTTCAAGTGCGGCGAGTGCGGCAAGGCCTTCAGCAGCCGCTCGCGCCTCACCCTGCACCAGCGCATCCACACGGGGGAGAAGCCCTTCAAGTGTGGTGAGTGCGGCAAGGCCTTCAGCTGCCACTCCTACCTTGTCGTGCACCAGCGCATCCACAGCGGGGAGAAGCCCTTCAAGTGCAACGAGTGTGGCAAGGCCTTCAGCTCCCACTCCTACCTCATCGTGCACCAGCGCATCCACACTGGGGAGAAGCCCTTCGACTGCAGCCGATGCTGGAAGGCCTTCAGCTGCCACTCGTCGCTCATCGTGCACCAGCGCATCCACACCGGCGAGAAGCCCTACAAGTGCGGCGAGTGCGGCAAGGCCTTCAGCCAGAATCATTGTCTCATCAAACATCAGAAAGTCCACTCCGGGGAGAAGTCGTTCCGATGTAACGAGTGCGGGGAGATGTTCGGTTGGAGTGCCCACCTCGCGGAACACCGGAGAAGACACAGTGAGGAGAAACCCTTCACCATCGAGTTTAACAAGCACTTACTGAGCACCTACTATGTGCCGGGAGGCCTGCTGGGCACGGGGGACGCGGGCGTGAGCAGCGTGGACGCAATCGATGCCCTAGACATGGCAGAGCTCCTGTGTGCCGTGCAGCCCCCAGCCGGCAGGACTTCCCCGCTGGGCAGCAAGCCTGGAAATTAGCGTGGCATGCCCGCCCCTTGGCCTCGCTCCTTCCCCAGAAAGGGGAAAGCACAGCAGCTCGGATACATAGAGCCCACTCATGCCTCCTGTTTAGAGACTGGCCCTGCTGCCTGTGCTGGTGACCCACACGCTGGAACCACTCTCTCAGAAGTCATCGCCATCCCAGGAAGCGCTCCACTGTAGGAAAGAAGAGCTGAGGGCCATCTGAGGGTATCCCATCAGCCTGCTTTCCTTAATGGGCTTGCAAGACACTGGGTCTCTCCTGCAGGCAGAAAGAAGGTGTATTGATTATTGTGTCCTCGGACAGGCTCCTGGTATGATCTCGATCAGGAATTTCCTTTGTATGTTATGTTTAGAAGGATAATGATAATAATAAAAACAGAAGAATTATTAACAGTATTCCAAGTGAACATTAGTATATTCCAGGAGGGGAGAATGATCTCAAATGGTGGGGGTTTAGGAAAAGGCATATTTCCTGCACTCACATCCCTGAAGCAGCTCTACAACAGAGTCTTCTGGTAGCGACAGTTCTCCATCTCAGGAGCACAGCCCAGCTTCAGTGTAGCCAGGTCCTGATGTGCCAGCATCGGGCCTGGCCATCTGGTCCCCGCTGGGAAATGGCGAGCACACAGATGGATGCTCGGCGTCCATTCAGGGCCTAGTACTGGGATAGATGTGTCTAGAAGCGCACCTTCACCTCGAAGGGCCTCCCTCTGCTCCAGGGAGTTCAGCTCACCGGCTCAGCCCTGCGGGAGGAAGCCCTCCACGGGACCTGTGCCCGTGCTCTCTGCAGAGGTGGGTGGGCTTCATCTGGAATTAATGTTCCTTCCGCTCAGTCCTAAGCAAGTCTAAGCTGCTTTCTCAGTGATAATACTTTACATTTATATAGAGAGCTATAGTTTATGAAGTGCTTTTTAGTATACTTTTTAAATTATGGCAGCAAAATAACAATGTGGAAGTCAGGAAAAAGGCCCCCCATAATTCCTAATAAACTGCATTTCGCACTTTGATACATTACCTTCTGCTTGTTTCAAAGTGGATTTTTACATTACTGCAAACATAGTGTATATATCATTTTAATCTTTTTTTTTATTCCACCTAGCTGCATGGCAGACTTTTATCCCCACATGACTGAACTGTCTGGAGTTGTAATTCCCAATGGAGGCATAGGATTCTATTAGATGTTCTTTTGTTGGATGTTGAAGTTATTTCCATGTTTGCACTATTATAGATCATTCCACTGTTATGAACCATTCTTCACAGAGCATCTTTTTGCATTATACTCCTTTAGAATTTTCTTAGATTTCTGAAAGTGAAAGTTTGAAGATAAGGAAATAACCTCAGGAACCATTTTTTATATGGTTTTGGTGGTGTGTAAAGTCACACCATTTCATTATGAAGAGATCAGCCAGCAATAGTGCTCAGGTGGGAGCGTCCCCTGTGCCGGGGAGACTCCAGCTCAAAGCTGGGTGTCCAGACAGTCTTCATTCAGGTCACGGTGACCACACAGTGGTGCTCCCGGACACCTGCCACTCCACCGCAGCCCTCCAGAGTGTGCAAGTGGCCTCCCAGGGCCGCATCGTGGCCACCATGGACCCTACGTGACAAGTAGGAAAAGTCCTATTGTACAGCTGCATTTGTAAAAGACAAATACAATCTGGGCTTAGTTCGTCATCATCACACTCTCCTTCTAATATCAAAAGAACTTAGAGTGAAAACATCTCTGCAGGGCCCTGGACACCGCAGCTGCTATCAGCCCTGCGGTGAGGGCTTCTGTGTACTCGGCTAAGTGGCGGCTTATCATCTCCGTACTTTGCACCTTCAATGGCAAATGAGGCTGAATATTGAACATGCTGTGATTCTTGGTCTTTTGTCTTGAAAATGATTTGAAAATACCCTTCCCCCTCTTCATTGGAGACTTGATGTTTTTCTTTCATTTACATGTAAACTTTTTTTTTTTTCCTGACTATATAAGCAATATGTATGTGCTGAAGAAATTTGGAAAAATAGTCAGAAAATTGTAAGAAAATACCCCTTGGTATCAGTTCATAGGCCACTGCCAGAGGTACACTTACTTCTGTTTTTTTTTTTTTTCTGTGCTCATATAATACGCCTTTGCTTTTAAAGCAAAACTAGATTCATTCTTTGGGTGTTATTTCCATTGGGTGTCTTTTTCCATTTAATGTTTTATGATGAGCATTTTCCACATTACAGAATATTTTTCAGAAACATTGATGTTCCCATTGTGGCATGATTGATCTATTCCTTTATTGTTGAACATCATTATCTGTACTTATAAATAATTCTGGAACATAAGCCCATTTGGCCCTTCGATCATTTCCTCAGAATAAATTCTGAGAAGTGGAGTTCATGAGCAGAGTTCACAAACCTTGCAAAGCTGTTCCTAGGTCGAACCCAGCATGACATTCTTAATTCTCCCACATGGGCCCCAAGAGCATCCTTTTCCCTGCACCCGTGTACACACTTGGCATCATGTCCACTTTTTATATTTACCATTTTGATACATCAAGAGTGTTCATGTTCATGTTCATGGCACACTGAGCCACCCAGGTGCCCCTTCTCACTGAGATCTTGATTAGAATTAACTAATGTGACGGGCCCCTGGGTAGCTCAGTTGGTTGGGCGACTGGCTTCGGCTCAGGCCATGATCCTGGAGTCCTGGCATCGGGTCCCGCATTGGGCTCCCAGCACCATGGGGGTCTGCTTCTTCTCTGACCCTCTCCCCTCTCACACTTGCTCTCGCTCTCTCTCACTCAAATAAATAAACAAAATCTTAAAAAAAAAAAAAATTAACTAATGTGGGCGCCTGAGTGGCTCAGTGGGTTAAGCCTCTGCCTTCGGCTAAGGTCATGATCTCAGGGTCCTGGGATCGAGTCCCACATTGGGTTCTTTGCTCAGCGGGGAGCCTGCTTCCCCCTCTCTCTGCCTTCTTCTCTGCCTACTTGTGATCTCTCTCTATCAAATAAAAAATAAAGTCTTTTTTTAAAAATAGAATTAACTAATGTGCGAAGAATTCCTAAGTTCTATGTAATACTCAATCTTCGTGTCAAAGCCCCAGTCATTCAAATCTGCCTCTAATCATCAGGAAGGCTGTATAGTTTTTTCTTCATAGGTCTTCTTACATACATGTTCAATACATATGTTTATTCTTCAGTTCATTCTGATTTTGTGGGATTTCTAAGTGGAGTCTTTCTGTTTTATATAGGACAACTATTGACTGTATATATCTTTTTGTATATTTATTTTATATCTAGCAACTTCATTGAATTAATCGAGGTTTCTAACAACTTACTATTTTATTAGACTTAATCTGTCATATAACCTGGAAATAAAAAGCTTGCCTCTCCTTTTCATATAGATAGCCTTTTATTTTGTTTCTTTTTAAAAACCCATGTTGGCCAGCACTTTCAGACCAGCACTCAGTGCTGGTGGCAGTGGTCATCTGTGGCAGATTCTATTTGGGGTAGGGGCCAATGTGTGTGACTTCAAAACATTTTGGTCTCTAAAGACTCTGTTACAGCTGGGGTGACCACATGGCCCAATTCTGAAGAGCAAGGCTCAAGTGGAAATCTGTTAAGATTTGGGAAAAGTCTTTGCTTTGCATTCCTCCCTCTCCCCTGCTTCCTGCCTGGAACTTGGATACAATGCCTGGAGGTGTTGTAGCCATCTTGTAACCATGAGACAATTGAGGACAAAAGTCACATGTAGTGGAATGGAAAGATAGAAGGATTCGAGACCTTGGATGAAATTTTTGAGCAGCTGTTTCAACCACCAACTTTCAACTTCCTAAATTCTTGTTGTGTAAGAAAAAACAATTTCAGTCCATTTGTCATTCCTCACAGTTGTTTCATTCCTCGCTGGCACGGTATCTGGGTCTTTATCTTGACTTGAAGGGAGACAGATCTCCTCTTTCACTATTAGGTGAAATGCCAACCGTTGGCTATGACTGCTTGTTTACCATGTTTATGAACTATCTTTATAGACCTGATCTGCTAAGACTTAAAAAAATCAGGCCTGGGTACTGATTTTTACCAAACACCTCTTGGCATACCTTGGATTTATAAAAAGACTTTTTAACGGGCGCCTGGGCGGCTCAGTTGGTTAAGCAACTGCCTTTAGCTCAGGCCATGATCCCAGAGTCCCGGGATCGAGTCCCGCATCCAGCTCCCAGCTCCATGGGGAGTCTGCTTCTCCCTCTGACCTTCTCGCCTCTCATGCTCTCTCTCTCAAATAGGTAAATAAAATCTTTTTTTAAAAAAGGCTTTTAACATTCTATCTTCTCTACATTACTAAAACCCCATTCTCCAAGAGTGCATTACCATTTGCTACACATGAACTTACTTCTCTAGGGCTTTGGGTGCAACAAGCACAATTGTTCAACAGGGAGCCCAAGATTTCTTTGACAGACAGAGATCACAAGTAGGCAGAGAGTTCAGGTGGAGAGAGAGAGGAGGAAGCAGGCTCCCTGCTCAGCAGAGAGCCCGCTGCTGGGCTGGATCCCAGGAACCTGGGATCATAACCTGAGCTGAAGGCAGAGGATTTAACCCACTGAGCCACCCAGGCGCCCCCAAGATTTCATTCAAATCTTGCCCAGCAGTGAACAACCTGGGATAGGAATTCCTCCTGCCCTCAGCAGGAAGGGTTGCCCCAAAATTCAGCCCCTCTCAGTGGCTGGGCACCACTGCTAGGATCGTTCTCCTGCTTGCTCAAAAAAAAAAAAAAAAAAAAAGAAAGAAAGAAAAGAAAAAAGATAAAGTGGAGGTGGGGTGCCTCCCAGAGAACATGGCATGGTGGCTGAGATGGAACCCAGGAAAACTCCTAATTTACAGGGAGTCTGCAAGGAGATGCACCAGATGCTACCGATTTGTGGATGATGTTAGGGCTTACTTTTAATCTGAATCGTTAAAACAACAGATACTTATTTTGTAACTAGGACAATGAGCAATTTCTGCTTTGAACAAGAAAATATAGGGTCCATAGCTCTTCTCCAGAAAGACACTGTTTTTCCTATCCTGACCAAAGCTGTGACGTGAACAACAAAAACAGGAAGGAGAGCCCAGGAGCACCCATTTGGTCCCAGTTGAGCCCAGCCCTCCAACCCTGGGCTGGCAGCAAGCCTTGCTCCTTGCAGGTCTACCTCCAGGGAGGCAGTGCCAGTGGGAGCCCCAGACGGAGACCACCAGCTAAGAATGAGGGTAGTGGGGCAAAAGACAGAGTCGGTCTTCGCGCCACAATGGCACCAGAGGTCCAAGAGGCTGTGCTACTCAGGATGGAGGCCATGAAAGGTGACTCGAGACCCCAAGTAGGGTTGTGGTTCAGGTTGCATTTGAGGAATTGGGAATAGGATTAAGGTTAGGGCTGGGGTGGGAGTTGGGGTTAGAATGAGGGTAGGCTGGGATGCCTGGGTGGTTCAGTCAGTTAAGTGGCTGCCTTCGGCTCAGGTCATGATCCCAGAGTCCTGGGATCAAGTCCCACATCAGGCTGCTTGCTCAGAGGGGAGCCTGCCTCTCCATCTGGCTGCCGCTCCCCCTGCTTATGCTCTTTCTCTCTGACAAATGAATAAATAAAATCTAAAAAAAAAAAAGAACTAGGGTAGGCTATTTTTCAGGCCACAAGTATGTTTTAGAGCAAGGAAAAGGATGCCTTGCTTATGCCTCTGAGTGCGGGGGCTCACTCAAATTGCACCGCCGGGTCCGTAAGTCCCACGGACCCATAATCACTCATTTGAGGACTACAGATGTACCCCATCTCGGCAGAAGTTAAAGTTAATTCCAAGCCAGTATCATTTAGGCACAAAAGCCAACTGGTGCCCTTTTCATACTCTAATTGTGTAC
Source organism: Martes martes (assembly GCF_963455335.1). Classification (NCBI taxonomy): domain Eukaryota; kingdom Metazoa; phylum Chordata; class Mammalia; order Carnivora; family Mustelidae; genus Martes; species Martes martes. The sequence goes on from NC_137901.1 coordinate 63,209,456, forward strand.
ATTCTTTCAATAAAATTTAGAATTTCCAGTTGAGTCAAGTCGGAGATGTCTGTTTCCATTTCAGTTTCTTCGCCTTACAGAATCATTTTGGGGTGGTTATGGGGTGTGCTCAGGAGGGTCCTCTCCCCTGCCCCTGGTAGGCTACACCATCCTACAGAGTCCTGTGCATCACTTCCATCTAGCTGTCCCTGAGTTATATCTGTTTATAATAAACCAGTAATCTAGTAAAGAAACTGTGTTCCTGAGTCCTATAAGCCGCTCTAGCAAATTGACCCAACCCGGGGAAGGGGCTGCAGCAACCTCGATCAGAAGTCCAGGTAATAACCGGATTCATGATTGGCATCTGAGATAAGGGCAGGGGGCAGGACCGAGCCTCCTGATAGGACTGAGCCCCTAACCTGTGGGATCTGACACTACTTCCAGGGAGAGAGTGTGAGAACCAAGGTCATTGCTTGACAGAGTTGGAAAAAACGCTCAGAAGCTTCATATCTCATCGATGAATGCATATGCCATCTCTCATTATTGACTGAGGCTGAATTTCTTCAAATATAAAGAGCCATAAGCTTATACAGAAAACTGGAGTGAGGATGAAAAGGCCTTGGAAGACTTTGTATATTCCCTCCCCCAGACCAGCAGCAGTAGCCAGGAGAAATGTTGGTGGGTGTTCTTGGCTCAAATATCTGAGCAATGTTATTAAAAATATTTTTTAGGGGCGCCTGGGTGGCTCAGTGGGTTAAGCCTCTGCCTTCGGCTCAGGTCATGATCCCAGGGTCCTGGGATCCAGCCCCGCATTGGGCTCTCTGCTCAGCGGGGAGCCTGCTTCTCCCTCTCTCTCTCCGCCTGCCTCTCTGCCTACTTGTGATCTCTGTCTGTCAAATAAATAAATAAAATCTTTTTTAAAAAAATTCTTTTTTTTTTTTTTAAAAACTTCACCTGAAGGCCTTTCTGAAGGGCCCGATGGCACCATAACCCAATGGAGATCATTGTAAAATGGACCAACATTTATCAGTCGTGCTAAAGGGCATCTCGGTTCCCAGGTTAGGCCTGGGCCCTTAAAGTCAACAAGGAAGGAATCACCGTTGGTGGAGGGAGTGCCCTGCCACTGGTGATACTGCCTGCAAGAGGCAGCCCACAACCATGAGCACATCCTAAGGGAACTGTAGAAGCTACAGGGTATGTCTTAAGTATATCCTAAGACCACACACACACTGTGCAAGGGGAGAAGTTTTGCCAGCAGGCTGGGTCCGAGAACCCACAGGGAGACCCTTGGACCAGCCGAGAGGGTCCTGGCTTCACGCAGGTTGGAAATCAAACACAAGCCAGCAGGAGGTAAGAGCCAAATTTATTGAAGATAAAGAGAGTGCACATAGAGACAGATCATCTGGGAGACTAGGGATGGAAAGAAGCACAAGCCTCATCTTTCTTTGGGGTCTGGGACCTTTTTTTTTGCGAATCATGGTCCGAAGCGTGAGTCTTCTCAGGCATCCAGGAACTTGTTAGAACAAAGACAAGGGCCCGGGTGTTATTCCTCGGATCTAGGGGATCTCGGCGACGAGGTGTCGAGCATCGGTGGTCTGGAACGCACGGGTGATGGCTTTGTCTGGTCATTCTCACCTGGTCCATCCTTAGATGTTATCCGTTCTGGAGAAATCATGAACACCTCATCCCTTACAAGGACATACACTATTTGTATTCTGAGGCCTGTGTCAAGTGCCGTTGCAGGTCCCAGCAAGAACAGAAGCAGGAACTGGGAGCAAAAAGCAGGTCCTTGTAGAGTCCTTCAGTTTCCCTGTCATAGAAGGAGGAACTGAAACAGAGGTCTGTGATTGGGTTCCATCCAATTTTCAACATTTAATAAACAGTTTTGGATTTAGACCAAGAAAAGAGCACTGCCTGGCTTCTGCACCTGCATTTTTTCTTAAGATTTTATTTGTTTATTTGAGAGAGAATGAGCATGAGAGGGGGAAGGTCAGAGGGAGAAGCAGACCCCCTGCTGAACAGAAAGCCTGATGCAGGGCTCGATCCCAGGACTCCAGGATCATGACCTGAGCTGAAGGCAGCCACTCAACCAACTGAGCCACCCACGCGCCCAGCACCTGCATTTTATACTGGAAGTAACTTTAACCGCTGCCAAGATGCCCTGACTGGCCAGCAAATCTCATGACCACCCCCCAAACTAGTAATTTGTTATATGGGATCCACTAGACTCACAGAAATGGACGCGTCTTGGCCACCCTTCCCAGCGTTTGTGGCCATGACCTTGGCACTTCCCTTGCTTGATCGAATGGGTGCGCCCCGGAAACCGGCCCGCCCTACTGTTGCAACCATTGATGTGCGTGTCCTCATCCTGTGGGTACTTTGGGGAGGGGATGCCAATTATTGAAACAACCCAGCATATTTCGAGGGGTACATGATTTTACTGGGAGCCCAAGCATGGTTGAGCAGATACTGTGTGTGCGTGTGTGCATGTGTGTGCATGTGTGTGTGCACACATGCATACGCACATGTGCTTTTAGTCAACCTCTATTTATGGAAACGTGCAACCAGCCCAATTTGGCCCCTGGGCTGCAGCCTGGCAAATCCTCCTCTGGACCCATGGCTTACATTTGGAGGTCGAGATGGAAAAGTGTGGCGGATGAAATGGACCGATCCCAAAGATGCTGGAGAAGAAATGTTCTCAACACAGATGCCTAGCGCTTATTTCTCAAGGAAGGGTCTCGAAGGCCTCAGAGCTCCTGTTGCTGAGTCGATGACCACTCCTAATGAGGCCCCAAGCAGCCTGGGGTCATTGAAGATTGCCCCAAGACTTGGTCTTCTCATCCCATGGCACCAAACCCTCCAACCAAGGAAAGATCCCATTTCAGAATTTCCATGCCTGCCCCACACCACACCTGGTACTGGCAACTTTCCAACATAGGTTTCCCCAATAATCAGATTTCAGGCAAGACGCCAGGATGGAGGAGCCTGGCTGGCTCAGACAGTTAAGCATCCAACTCTTGATCTCGGTGCTCAGGTCTTGATCTCAGGGTCATGAGGCCCTGAGCTGGGCTCCACACGGGGCATGGAACCTACTTAAAAAAAGAAAAGATCTTTATTTAAAAAAAAAAAAGAAAGAAAGAAAGAAAGAAAAAGAAAAAGATCCCAGGAGCTCCAGACTCTCTCTCTCTCTCTTTTTTTTTTTCCTCAAAGATTTTTTTCATTTATTTGACAGGCAGAGATCACAAGCAGGCAGAGAGGCAGGCAGAAAGAGGAGGGAAAAGACTCCCCGCTGAGCAGAGAGTCTGACGCAGGGCTCCATCCCAGGACCCTGGGACCATGACCTGAGCCGAAGGCAGAGGTTTTAACCCACTGAGCCACCCAGGTGCCCCCAGGCTCTCTTAAAACAAGTTATAAAGACATCTGTTTTTCTCTCCCCAAACCCAGATCTTCAAGGAGTAGGACCCCCATTGTGGCCCCTGAACTCAGGCAACCACTCCAGCCTTGTTAGGGACACAAAAAGCCCCTGGGCCCTGGCCACCACTGGGGACAATTGTGCCATACAAACCTGGTGGCCCGTTGCTCTGCGCACACCAAGCAACCTTTTTGGTCTTAATTGCTACTGGTCCTGCAGATCCCACTGAATTTAAAGCCGAAATTCCTTATGTCCTCTAGGACATTATCACACATAAAACGGAAGGTGAACAAGCTACCTTATTATTCCAGTGATTCCGGCTTCCTTTCCCCCAGGATTTCCCACTATGGGATGGAAGTTCTAATTGGAATAAAATAGAAAATTTGCCCCTTACTAGTAACCTTACCAGATTGGACCTGAGGATTTGCCTGGACCCTTAAAATTGTTTAATATGGCCCAATCTTCTTCAAAGCAGGGACTTCAAGGATGAGACCCATTACATAAGGTGTACTGAGAGAAGGTCCCGCTCTTTCTCCATTTAGCAGCCCAATTTAGTAATAATCTGGGCCCAGGACACCGCATCTCATTGTGGGGGGGCCCCACCTGGCAACACCACAGCAGCGGCACTCAGTCAACCTGTTTGGGCTTGTCACTGGGCTGCCACAATCAGCCACTAGGTGGCACCATCGGTCCATTTCCACCTCCACCCCTTGGCAGCCTGGAAGCTGGTCCCAATGGTTGTTCTAAATTCACCTAGGGAGTCCACCTGACAGAAGGCAACACATGTCCTTGAAATGCCCATTGTTAGGTCTCTTGAATGAATGCCCCAGGCTCACACTTTGCCTCTCAAAATGCATGTCAGACCATTAACAAAAAGCCATGAGAAGCAACCAAGATGTGCTCCAGTAGGAGAATGGGCAAGTAAACTGCCATACCTCCAGCAATGGAATATTATTCAGCACTAAATTTAAAAAAAAGAAAAAGGAGCTATCAAGCCATGAAAAGACATGGAGGAATCTTAAATGCATATTACTAAGTGAAAGAAGACAATCTGAAAAGACTAACTAACTACAGGACATTCTGGAAAAGGCAAAACTACGGAGACAGTTAAAAGACCAGTGGTTGCCAGGGGTTAGGGGGAGGGAGGATGAAGAGTGGGAGCACAGAGGATTTTGAGGGCAGTGAAAAAAACTCTATGTGATACTCTAGTGGCGAATACATGTCATTATACTTTTGTCCGCAGCCATACAATGTGCAACATCAAGAGGGAGCCCAAGGGGCTCCTGGGGGCTCAGTCATTAAGTGTCTGCCTTCAGCTCAGGTCATGATCCCAGGGCCCCCATCACGCTCCCTGCTCAGCAGGACCTTGCTTTCCCTCTCCTCCCTGCTATCTCTATCACTATCTCTCTCTCAAATAAATAAAATCTTTAAAAATAAATAAAACAAATAAATCTTAAAGAAAAAAAAAAGAGGGGCGCCTTGGTGGCTCAGTGGGTTAAAGCCTCTGCCTTCAGCTCAGGTCATGATCCCAGGGTCCTGGGATCGAGCCCCACATCGGGCTCTCTGCTCCACGGCGAGCCTGTTCCGCCCCCCGCCCCCCTCCACCGCCTGCCTCTCTGTCTACTTGTGATCTCTGTCTGTCAAATGAATAAGTAAATAATCTTAAAAAAAAAAAAAAAGAGTGAGCCCTAATGTAAAGTGTGTGGTCTCTGGGTGTCAGTGTAGGTCTATCATTATAACACATGTCCTATTTAGTGGGGGATGTTGCTACTGGGGGAGTCTGGGGGCAGGGAATATAAGGGAAATCTCTGTCCCTTCTGCTCAGTTTTGCTGTGAACCTAAAACTGCTCTAAAAGATAAAGTCTATTTTAAAAGAAAACAAATCAAGGTGGAAAGGAAAACCCTCTGAAATATTTGACCAATAAAATATTAACTTTAATCTATTATGGTTATAAAGAAAACTGAAGGACTAAGTCTGTACTTGGTCTTTCTATTATTAAACCATATTCTACCACTTAGCTCTGAACTTGGTCTTGGAAGGCCAAAATGCTGAACATCTGATTCAACATAATTTCTGGCATCCTTGAATTCCTGACTGAATGAAAGTTCCATGACTGTAAGAAATTATCACTAACTCTAATCAGCTGAACTCTGTCAATAATATTCTTAAGCAAATGCATTGGCTTTTTTTGTTTGTTTGTTAATACCTGCATAGTCACAAGTAGATGAACATCGAAGTTTTAACTAGAAGTGGAACAGGGGCACTTGGCTGGCCCAGTCAGTGGAGTGTGTGACTCTTGATCTTGGGGTTGTGGGTTCGAACCCCACATTGGGTGTGATTACTTAAAAATTTTTTTAAAATCTTTTTTAAAAAATGAAGTGGAATAAAAAGCCACTGGAGGGCACTTGGGAGGCTTAGTAGGTTAAGCATCTGCCTTCCGTGCAGGTCATGATCTTAGGGTTCCTGGGATGGAGGCTCACATCATGCTCCCTGCTCAGCCAAGAGTCTGATTTTCCCTCTTCCGCTGCCCCTCCCCCTGCCCATGCTCTCTCTCACACATAAATAAATAAATAAATAAATAAATAAATAAATAAATAAATACCAAAAGAACCCTGGAACTCTGTCCCCATGAAACAATTCCTTATTCTCCCCTTCCCCAACCCCTGGCACCACCGTATTCTTTCTATCTCTATGAATTTGACTACTGCAGATCAAATAAATAATCTCTGTCTGTCAAATAAATAAATAAAATCTATATGAGGCACCAACTTAGTGCCTCATATTTATTTATTTATTTGACAGAGATCACAGTTAGGCAGAGAGGCAGGCAGAGAGAGAGGAAGGGAAGCAGGCTATCTGCTGAGCAGAGAGCCTGATGCAGGGCTCGATCCCAGGACCCTGAGATCATGACCTGAGCAGAAAGCAGAGGCTTTAACCCACTGAGCCACCCAGGCGCCCTAGAACTTCCGTTTTTATTTATTTTTTTTGAAGATTTTATTTATTTATTTGACAGAGATCACAAGTAGGCAGAGAGGCAGGCAGAGAGAGAGAGAAGCAGACTCCCTGCTGAGCAGAGAGGCCGATGTGGGGCTCGATCCCAAGACCCTGAGATCATGACCTAGGTCAAAGGCAGAGGCCCAACCCACTGAGCCCCGCAGGGGCCCCAAGAACTTCCGTTTTTAAAGCCGAATAACTTTCTGTTGTGTGGCTGGAACACGTCTTGTTTATCCACTTATCCATCGATGGACACTCGGGTTGTTCCCACATGTTAACTGTAGTGAAACTAACCCCCTTCTTGACTAAACCAGGTGACCTCAGCTCTGCAGCTGCACTCATCCTACACTGATGTCACCCAAAGATGGACTGTCCCTGATGATGACCCCAAGTGTCCCATCCATGCTCCCCTGTGCCCCATCAGATGTCTCCTCCCCCTAAATGCTCTTCCTCCCTGCCCCCCCTCCTCTGCGTGGGCCCGGAACCTCTGCAGACACCTTCACCTACTTTTCAACTCTTGCTGTGCCGCCAAGCCTCTGCTCTCCTCACCCCACCCTGTCCACCTCTGTCCTCTTGGGAGGCATTGCCAAGCATGTGGGCGAGCCTCCCAAAAGCACACTAGCTGCTGGGTGTGTCACAAGCACCTGTTCGCTTACCTCTTCCTATCGCAGCCTCTCAGACCGCCCTTAAGAAAACCTTCAAGATAACTCTCTCCATCTATGACTGGCCACATCTCTAAACTGCCTTCCCAGCGGATACAAACTTTTAATTGATTTCGGCTCAAAAAAAATAGACAAACAGGAAAGAGTAGCAGAAACAAAACCAACTGGTCAGATCATGAAACGGAAGGAATCTGGCACCCAAAATCGATGAAGTTCTCAAAAAGGAATCAAAATCAAATTCTTGGTGTGCTTCCAATGGACCTGAGCCCAGAGAGCACGAGACCAGAGTGGGGGTCCCTTTGGGGTCTGGACTGCTGGTCAACAGTGGCACCCGAGGGATCCTAAGGTCTCTCCAGTCCGCACCAGTCAGGGCACCAGAACCTCGAGGGTGCGGGGGGCACTGTCTCAGACCGTGAGGGAGACAATTTCATTCAAGCTACAGCAACAAGAAGAAAGTTCACTGATGAGGAATGTCCACAGGGAATGGACAAGGCTTGGGTTTTTCTAGAAGCAGGTAGACAAGGGAGTCATGAGGAAGAGTGGGAGGGTGTTGCATGTACAAGGGCAAAGTGGACTTTCAGAGTTAGCAGTTTCTCGGAGTACAGAAGGATGGGATTTCTCAAACATCCTTGCTTTTCTGGAGCCGGGGCTCAATCTGTCCTGATGTTCTGTGTTCCTGATTGTGTGCTTGTGCGTTTGCCGGGTGTGAGTGGGTCTCATATCTGTTTCTAGAGCAGCGGGTTTTTGTGCATGAGTGTGTGTGTGTCTGTGTGTGTGGTGTCTAGTTGGGGCTGGAGGGCTATGGATGGCTGTTAGAGGCTCTCTGTCTACTCCCGTGTTTCTGTTAGCTGTCGGGTGTGCGTTTTTCTTGGTGGGTCTGTCTCTGTGTTTGCCGGTATCAAGTGATGTGTGTGTTTATAAGGTGTACCTCTCATTGGTTGTGTAAGTTGCATGTGTGAATGAGTGAGTGTTGCAATTTGTGTGTGTGTCACCGTGTTTCTGTTTGGTGGTGATGTGTGTGTCTGTGTCTTGGCATGCGTCCCCCTGGGTGTCGCTGGTGGAGGGTGTATGCAATTGCCGAGGGAGTGTCTCTCGGTGCTTCTGTGGGTCTGGCGGTGTGTGTGTGTTGTAAGGCGTGTGTCTGTCTCAATGCTTCCATAAGTTGGTGGCGGGTGTTTTGGTGTTACAGGGTTGTGTGCCTGGTAGTTTCTTAGGATATGTGTGTGAGTTGCGGTGTCTCTGTCTCGGAGCTCCCGTTTCTCATGGTATACATTGTGGACTGAGTCTCTTTCTACTTCTGTGCATTGGCTGGATTTCATGGTTGGGTCTTCCAGGGGGAGTGCTTTTCCCCATCTTCCTGTGGGCTGTGTGTGTGTCTGTGTGTGTGTGTACTGGCAGATGAATGTCTCTCTGTTTCTTCGGGTCTAGCTGTGTGTGCACATGTGTCACGGTGCATGTTTGTCTTGGTATTTGTGTGTGTGTGGCAGGGTGCGTGTTTGTAGCTTGGTCTCTCCGTGATGTGAACTGCGTCCCCATCTGAAACCCAGCCTGGCTCGGGCCTTCTCCAGACCCACATTCCTCCCGCTCCTTTGTGCTCTGTGCTACAAAAAATATTTGCGTTTTCCACGACTCATAATTTTTCCTCCTCAATCGCTACCAGATGTGGGTCCTGTGGTCCCCATCCCCATGGCAACAGAGGTTCCAGCGGCTGCGGTTCCCTTCTGTGGCGCCTTCCTTGGAAGCTGGCACTGCCGGCAGGCCTGAGGGGGTGGGGAGGAAACGGCTGTGTGTGTGTGTGCCTGTGTGTGTGTGTGTGTTGGGGGGGCCATTTGTTGAGGGGTCCTGGCAGCTGTCTCCCCCAGCGGCTACCAGGATCATCCTGGTGACTTTCTCGGCCTGGTTCCTGCCTGGCCTCCAGGCCACAGCATCCTGCCCGCAGTGGGGGCGGGTGGCAGAGGCTGGCTGCTGTATGGGGGATGACCCTTCTCTGTGAGGCACCCACTCTGAGGGGCTCCCGAAGGTCAGGGTCTTGGGCCCCTGGAGGGTTCCTGTGGCCCCAGGAAAGGCCCCATCTATGTGACCACTCAGGTCACCCCGCACTGTGCTGACCCAGACTGCGGGGAGGGGGAGGGCTAAGAGCTACATTTTGGGGGCCAGGGAGTGTCAACGTGGGCCTCCCTGGGGGGTAGGGGGTACAGAGCAAGACCTTGGCCTCAACCACTGCACTACCCTCCCCCACCATCCTCGGTCACTGCCCTGCGTTTGCTGGGCCCAGCTGGGCATCTGCCCCTCCTGGGCAACCTTAAGCCCGTGTTTTCAACCCCAGCAGCATCAGAGGCAGCCAGCCACAGGGCCACGGCTAGGAGGATGCCCTGCTGGCCAGAGGGAAGCCTGTGTTCCATGTGCAGCCCGACTGGGCCAAATGCCGGGACAATGTCCATGCAAGCCACATCAGATGTCCCGCCCATGGCACGAGGCCATCTCCACTCAGGTGGCTGAGCCACTGTATGGGTCACTGAAGTTGACATCAGTGTGGTATCTGGCCAGAAGGCAAGAGACTTGCGGGGCAAGATCCCTGAGCTGCCAGCGTGGTCAGACCCTATGCTACGCTTGGGGCTGCAGGGGAGGGTGCCGAGAGGGCTGGGGAGATGATTGGAGGATCTTGGCAGAATCTCCTGATTGAAACTGCTGGGCATCCAGATGGAAAGAGACCTGCTGGGCAGAGGCAGGGGGATGGGAGGAACCCAGATGGACAGAGACCAATGGGTACCCTAAAAGATAAGGCTTTGTAGCCCAGGAAGGTCACTTGGGAGACCTGCTGGAGGACCAGAAGCCATGAAGACCCTGGGGTTGGGGGGCGTGCAAATGGTCACAGATAGAAGGCTGGGCCAGAGTACGGACTGCCTGCCAGGCCAGCTAGGGCTCGGGGCCAGGCACGCTCCCTTCCCTCTTCCCCCGCCCCCTCAGCCTCCCTCATCCTGGCGGGGAGGGCGGGTGAGAGTTTCCGGCCGAGGACAAGGAGCCCATTGAGGCAGACAGCGGGGCTCTGTGCAGGGCCAGACCATCTTGTTTGTGCCTGACGAAGCGGGCTGGAGCTGTGCCTGTGGCCCACTGCCCCCTGGCCCCAGCCTCTGACCTGCGCCAGCCACACCAAACAGCTCGGAGCCCCCAAGTGTAATAGCAGTGGCCTGTGGGAGAAGCACAGGTCAGAAGCAGCCCCAGGCACCAGCTCCCTGTAGCCAAGGGACTCCACCCTGTCTGTTCTGGCCCATCCTTCATCCTGGGCGGCCAGTGGAGAATGGGCCGAGGTGGGTGCCCAGTAAAGTTGATAAATTAATGATGGGCCGATGGACACAACCCGCTTCCAGCGTGGTCCCAAGAGCCCCACACCTGGGCTTCCAGGCTCTGCTTAGGTAGAGGACTCTGGTGTGTGAGTGCCCACTGGAAGAGGTGACAGGAATTCTTGGAGGGAAGATCCTTCCTTGCCCCAGAAAGGGCAGATAGGAAGCAAGCAAAGCACAAGAGGAAAAAAAAAAAAAAAAGGCACTTTAATAAGAAAGCTTTGGCCAAGCCCCTGCCGGGAGGAGCCCATCCTGGGGCACCCAGACGGGGCGGGAGCAGCCCTACCGGGGGCCTATAAATACATCTCCTCAGACCACTGAAGTCGCCCCTCGGATTCCCGCGGCATGGGGGGTGGTGGGAGGCCATCAAAACCAGCTCGACAGCTGAGGGGCCAGGGCTAGGGAGGCTGGGGTTGGGGGCGCAGGGAGAGGAAGTGGGAGGAGGGGACAGGCCGGGCCCAGGGGACGCTGAGCCCCCTGAGGAGCAGAGACCAGCCCTCCTCCCCAGGCTCCAGTCAACCAGATGCCCTGGGGCCTGGCCAGTGCAAGTAGCCTTCCCCTACCGTCAAGGAAGGAGGCCTCTAGCCAGAGGCGCCAGGCCCTGGCCAATGAGAGGCAGCCGAGGCAGAAGTGCTTCTGGCCTCAACCAATGAGGAGGTACCCCAGCACAAGTGCACTCTGGGCCAGTTCTTACTGGTCTCTCGGCCCTCGAGACCCTGGGTAGTCGGAGCTCTCGGCCAATGGGAAGGGAGTCGCCTGCTAAGCGCCTGTCAGGCCTCGACGAATGGAATGGGGTCTTCCCGCCAATTGAGGAGCCGCCGCTGGAGCCTGAGCCAATGAGACGCAGCCTCCCGCCAGGCTGCTCTGGGCGAGGTCCCGGGAGGCCGCCGTGGCCGGGTCGCAGCGGGGCACGTCGCGCGGGCGCGGAACGCGGGGTGGCAAGCAGCGCTGCTAAGCCTGGGGGTCCTGCGGGCGCGGCCGGGGCCACTGCCTGCTACAGGGTGGGGGCGCCCGCCCTGCCCAGCTCGCCCGCCGCTTCCCGGCTCTTCTTACGCGGCGGCTTCTGGATGGGGGTCTTTTTCCGGGGGGTGTCGGGCGCGGGCGCGCCGGCCGCCACCTTCTCGGGCCCCGCGGCCTCGGGCGCAGGGGACGCGCGGGCCGGCGAGGCGGGCAGCACCGAGCGCTTGGCTTTCTGTGGCGGCGCCGGCTTCTCTCGCGGGCCCTGCGCGCCGGGAGCCCCTTCGGCGCGGCCCAGGCTGCGAGTCTTGTCGCGCAGCTCCGCGGCGAGCATGGAGGCGGCCTCGGGCGCGCTGCGCGGGGGACCGCCAGCGTCCGTGGGCTCGGAGAGGCCAGGGCCGCGACCCCGCGCCCGAGCCCTAGGCGGCGAGGGGGAGGCGAGGGCTGGCCCCTCCTCCGCCAGCCCCGGGGGCCGTGGCGTCGGGTCGCGGGCCTTGGGGCTGCCGGGCTCCTCCGGCCGCGCCGACGTGTCGCTGGGCGTCCGTTTCCTCTTGCTGGGACTGGGCGCGGCCTCGGGTCCCGACAGTGGCGGTGAGGGCGCACGGGCAGCGGCAGCGGCGCCGTGCTTGCCGTGGATCCAGGACACCTTGGGCTTGGTGGCAGGGTCGGGTGGAGGCGGCTTCCTGCGCTCGGGAGACGGCGAAAGCGACAGGCCCCCGGCCTCGCCCCGGGCCCGGGCCGGCCGGGCCTCGCGCCGAGCCACCCGCGCATACAGCGCCCCGCCAGGCCCTTCCACGCTCGACGCTGACCGCTCGCTGTCAGAGGAAGCAGGGAGGGGAGTCGCCTCCTCTGCGGACGTCGGTGTGGTCACCGGCGCAGGGCATGACGCCAGCGCCTCGGTAGGGCCCGTGGGGGCCTCCGCGTCCCGGCTCTCGGTTGCCGTCTCTGACGAAGGAAGAAGAGCTGGTGGTCACGGCCTCCACAGGGAGCTCAAAGTCCAGCCTTCAAGCAAAAACCTCATCTTCTTCCTCCTCTTCCCCACCCCAGCTGATGCTCGATCGCCCTGGCATCTATACACGCTTTCAGAAATCATACCAACCACAAACTTAGCTCTGAGCCCCCAGGGTGTGCTGCCGAGTGCTGGGGGGTAAGGGGGAACATTCCTGGGGCTGAAGCCGCAACCTTGGCCTGGCCTCACCCCACCCCCACCACATCCCCAACCTGGGGGCCGCATCATCAAATATGACCTGGAACACCTCCAATGGGATTCATTATTCTTCATTAAGAGATAAGGGCTTTTAAGGCTCAGAGAGTTTAGTCACCTGCCCAAGGTCACCCAGGGGGATAGCCAGGGGAGAAGAGAAGCCACCGCCAAAAAACCAGTCAGTCAGGCTCCTTCCAGATGACTGTGGGCCAAAACTTACTTCAGGCAAAAGTGTGCCCCATATCCCATAGGCCGTCAGCTCCTATCACCTTTGCCATTTCCCACCCAGGCCCAGAAACTCCTCTAGGGATGGCCTTCCCAAGAAGTGACTCTGGGCTGTGGCTAGAGACAGGAGAGCCCACCCACCTCCCCAGACCCTACCCCAGTCCAGCTCTGAGCAGCACAGAACCCCACTCAGTAGTCTCAGCTCTGTGTCCAACCCCCAGTTATGAGCATCACCACATCCTTCCTCCCCATGCTGCCTGTCCCTCAGAGCACGGAGATCTTTTCAACTGGAACATTTCACTTGCCTGGAGGGAGGCCCAAGGAGAGCCGTACTCACCCTCATGGGGTACGCAGTACACCGGGCCCTCATCAGTGGTGTCAAAGGAGGAGAAGGAGGCCCGGGAGGACCATGATGGCGAGGGCTGCTCCAGCCCCGACGGTGGCTCCAGGAAGCTACAGTTGAGTGTGTTATCCAGGTCGTGATGGGCCACTGGGAAAGGAGGAAAGCACAGCTGCCAGGGGTCCCCACCCTGCCCAGCCTGCACCCTCACTAGCCCTGCAACAAATGCTGGAATAACTAAGACCAGCCCTACCCTAAGACTGGGGGTGGAACAGGCAATTCAACAGGCAGAGGGACACTAGACCAGGATGGGAGAATGGGTAGAGGTGGGCTGGTAAAAAGAGAGAAGGGGGAACAACGTAGTCAATGGTGTCAGGCTAGTGTGTGCAGCTAGGCAACTGAACAAGGATAGGCTGAAGTGTTGGAAATAAGAGGGCCAGAGAGAACCCCTGGCTGGGACAGACCATCAGGGCCTCTGAGCCATGTTCAGACCCTGCCCTGTAGGACCCAGGGAACCTCGAAGCACTTTTTCAGCCCAAATGTGCAGTGGCAAGGCCCCCCTTTGGCTCAGCCCATCTCAGCAGGCTGAACCCTCAGGCCTAGCCTCCATGAACGCAGACCCCCACAATGGAGAAATCTCAGAGGCTGGCTGGCCTGCCCCCTTTAATGGTTGGGATGTGGGGTCCAGCCCCCACACTTTTGTCCATAGATCCCACTCTGCTGAGTGGGCCAAGGAGTTTTCTCAGCTGTAGCCATCTTTTTTTTTTTTCCCCAACAGAGAGAGAGCACAAGCAGAGCGAGCAGCAGGCAGAGGGAGAGGGAGAAGCAGGCTCCTCGTTGAGCAGAGAGCCAATGATCCCAGGACCCCAGGATCATGACCTGAGCAGAAAGCAGACGCTTAACTGAGCCACCCAGGCTCCCCAGCTGGTTCCATCTTTACCTCCCAGGAGATGAGTCTCCCCCTCCCCTTCATCTTCGGAAACAAGATGAAGAGGGAGAGTCCACTCCTGGTGTGGATCAGTGCAGAAAGAGGGAGAGAAGCACCTCCCTCCCATCTGGAGTCCTGACCAGGGTGTGGAAGCCAAGGAATCAGCCTGCCCACCACCCAGAAAGCACTGCAGGGGATCCAAGCGGGGTGCGGGGGTGGGGAGTGCTCCTTGTAGCAGGATTTCCATGCACAGGTCCCACCTACCACCACCGCCGCCACCGCCCCCCACTCCCAGCCCGCGTTCACCTGCAGCTACCCACCAGGATTTACAGTGCACTCCCACAGATCGAAGGGGCTTTGCCCACCAAGATGTCTACACACTCCAGATGCAATCACTCCCACTCACGGAAACAGGGCCCAAACCTCCCCACACCTGCCTCTACACCTAGGGCTCCCGCCTTCCTCGCCCGGCTCGCCGACATCAGAAGCCCCTCTTTGCGTCGCTCCCCAGCCCACCCACATCAGCACCCAAGGCCCCGTATGTCCTGCATCGAGAGGTGCTCCCCCAGAGACCCCGTGCCGATATCCTTACCTACGACCTTGGGCAGCTTCTGCCTCCGGAGCGGGATCCGTGGCAGCTTCATGCTGATGCGGCTGAAGCGACCGCACAGTCGCTGCGGCGCCTTCTTCCTCCCGAGAGTGAGCTCCCTGCGGGGGCGGGGCCTGAGTAAGGGGGCGGGGCCCGGATGGGACTGTGGGACCTCCGCGGGAGCCCTGACTCAGGAAGGGCGGGGCCTGGGCTAAAGTCAGGCAGTGCCACACTCCGGGGCGGGGTGGGGCGGGGTCCTGGAGGAGGGCGCGCGGCGCCACAGACAGGGTGCGGCCCGAACTCAGGAGGGCCGGACCGCTTCTGGCCTCACCGGCGCGCCGGGTCCTTGCCGCGGCAGGCGCAGCAGCAGCCGAGCAGCGAGAGCAGCAGGCCGAGGAGCAGAGCAAGCAACGCACCCGCTCCCATCACGCCCTTGCGCTGGTTGGTCTCTGTGGGAAGGCACCGGGGTTAGCGCGGTTGCCGGCACCCCTGGCATCCCCCTCAACGGGATGCCCCCCACGACTCACCCAAGCGGCAGGCACCAGTGACCGGGTCGCACGAGTCCTCGTGGCAACTGCAGGCCTGGGCGCAGTCCACGCCGTGAAGTCCAGGCGGGCATGTCAGGTTACAGCTATGGGGGCACGGGGTCAGGGAGGGCCACAGCAGCCCTCCGTGATGCCCCTCGCCCTCGCCCCTGCCGCCAGCCAGGCCCGGTCCTAGAGCCGAGCTCTCCATCTCTATTCTCTAGGGTTCTCTAGGGTTTGATGCCCACCATCACCGCCGGCCATACACTGGATGATCAGTGTTTTGGAAATGAACATGCAACAGCACAACCAGCAGGATAGGATCTGGGGGACAGGGCCCGGGGTCACTCGGCCTCAGCGTCCATTTCGGGCTGACTCTTGGGTGGGTGAGAAGGGGGGTTGCCAGACCACTCGTGACTGTAAGTGGAGGTCTCTGCTCTTTCTGCACTAGCTCGGGGTCACCTCAACCCTGCGGTCCTCCGAAGCCCACTGACCACAGGCTGAACTGGTTGCCAGATCCCGCCATGCGAGCCGGCTCCTCACCACGGCAGCAAACTGCCCCCAAAGAGCCTGACGGCTCTCCCTAGCTGCGGTAAGAGGACCTGGGCTGAAGGGCAAGCCTGGGTCTCAACCAGTCAGCCACTGTTAGCAGCACCTGGGGGTCTGGCTGGATCCCTGGGACATGTACTAACTCCTAACCCCCAAAGGGGTCTCTGGCACTCACTGGGGCCCGTGGACGCCGGGGCTGCACAGGCAACGCCCCGACTGGAAGTCGCAGTGGCCGCTGCCGCAGTCGGCGCACACAAATGCACAGTCCTCGCCGTAAGTGCCATTGCTGCACTTGGTCTCGCACCTCGGAAACGCGGAGGAGGGGGAATCAGCGGAAATGGGGGCAAACGAACCCAAAGCCCGTAGTGCCCTCCGCGGAGAGCATTCGGGGATTGGCGGGGCGTTCGGGGGAGGGGGGCTGCATGCCTAGGACAGATTCGGGCACGGGCGGCTTGCTCACCGGTCGCCGATCCAGCCCGCGTTGCAGCGCGTGCATTTGCCAGTGACGTGGTTGCAGGCATGCCCGTCGCGGCAGGGCGGGCAGCGGTGGCTGCAGCCCTCGCCATAGAAGCCGGTGGCGCACGGCTGGTCGCACTTGGTGCCGTTCCAGCCGGACTCACAAGTCAGGCAGCGGCCCTCGGCCACCGTGCAAGGCTGCTGGCCTTTGCACTGGCCGCATCTGGGGAAGGGGCGGAAGGCTAGGCGGGGCCCAGGGCCCCCTCACCCGCCCCGCCCCCCCCCTTTGGCGCCTTCCCCCCCATCCCGTCTTCCCAGGTCGGGGGCCCGCGCTTACCGGCGGCGGCAGCCCAGGCCGTAGAAGCCGGCTGGGCACGGCTCCCGGCAGTACTTGCCCCGGTAGCCCGGCTCGCAGGCGCACGTGCCGTCCACAGGGTGGCAGCGGCCGCGAAAGCACTGGCAGTAGCGCTCGCAGCGCGCGCCAAACGTGCGCTCGCGGCACTGGCAGCGGCCGCTCTGTTGCTCGCACGGCGACGTGTTGCAGGCGCACTGATTGTTGCAGCTGCGGCCCCACCAGCCTGCGTGGCACAGGCACGCGCCCGTCTGTGGGTCACAGCGCGACGTGGCGCTGCAGTAGCACGCGCTGGCGCACTGCGCGCCCCACCAGCCGGGCTCACAGCGACACGCGCCGCTCCGCGGGTGGCACACGCCATGCTGGCACTGGCACGCATGCTCGCAGCGTGCGCCCCAGCGCCGCGCGTGACACGTACACTGGCCTGTCACGTCCTCGCACTGCCCATGCGGGTGGCAGATACACAGCTCTTTGCAGTCGGGGCCCCAGAACTGGCGCGGGCACTCTGCAGGGGCGGGCAGAGAGGGGTGTCAGGCCAGGGTGCTGGCCAGGGAGCGGGGATCCCGTCAGAACCTTTCCCCAGTCCTGCTCTCCGCCTTTTGGGGCCCCTCCCCCATGCTGGATCCAGTCTCCGGGTCAGATCCCTCCCCATTCAAAGGCCCCGCCCCACTGCCCAGCCCCCACCCGGGTCCTCTGCTCACTCGTGTCGCAGTTGGCACCAAAGTAGCCATGGCGGCAGCGGCACTCGCCCGGGCGCACGCACACTTCGTTCTCCGAGCACGTGGAGTTGCCCTCGCACACCGCTGCGGGCAAGAGTGGCCAGAGCTGCCGCGTGCCCTGCCCCCACACTGTTCCCTCCTCTCCGTGTCCCTGGTGTCCCTGCCCGCTGCCCAGGTCCCCAGGGTGCCCCACTCACCGACCCCACACTCGTCACCCTGCTGCCTCCAGCCAGCGCAGCACGCAGGCTCCTGGGAGCTGCAGGCAGAGAAAGGACTCCTGAGCCCTAGCCTCATGCCCCTGTCCCTGCTAGGGCTCCCTGGCAACCTCCCCCCTACCCCCCACAGGAGGTGGTTATGGAGGCCCTGCCACACCAGGCACTGATGGAAGTTCAGGAGACTCCCAGCAAGACAGACAGACTCCAGCCCTGCGGAGCAGACACTGGGAGGCAGCAGAGGGCAGGCCACTGAGGGATCTAACCTCCAAGAACTTCTCAGTCCCCTCTAGGAGGGGTCTTCCCTCCCCTCCCCATTCCACCAAACTCCTCTGTGACACCACCCCTCCCCATCTAGGCCTGAGGAAAGAGCCCAGGTGTCCCAGAAGGGACTGGTGAGAGATCCTTGAGTCTCCAGGAGCTGCTTAAAGGTGGCATCAGTGGTGGTGGCGGCCCCGCCAGATGGGTGTCAGGATCTAGATGTGACAAGACCTGGGCAGCAGGGACAGGTAGAGCCAGAGGGCACATCTGGGTACACAGTTGGCACGATGGGCAGCCTCTGATAGAGGTGTCCACTCGGTGGAGGGGAAGGGCACACCCAGGGAGTCCTCCAGGACAGCAAGAAAAGCAAAACGTGAGGGGTCCAGCACACCAGGGCAAGACTCAGGATGGAGGGAGGAGATTAGAATACCTACTTATGTGTTTGAAAAATCTTGTTTTAATTTTATTTGGTTTTACAAGGTACGTGGTGTTACCTCTGCAGGAGGTAAATAACTTATGACTGTTGCATTTCAGGTTAGTATTTGTGCCCAGATTCTAGGCACAAAAGTCCGCAGGCCCTGCCAGAGTGACGCCTACCACTGGAGAGTGTGCGCGGGGCCGGGGGGGCCGGTGGTTCGAGATGGAGTATGCCCAGATTTGGGGAGCAAAGGAGTCTGAGAAGGAAGAGAAAGACACTCAGGCTGCAGATTGATGGGTCCCATCAGACCTAGAACTTCGTCCAGATGCTAAAGGCACATAGCAGCCATTCATGGTTCAGAGAAAAAGGAATGTGTTCCTTCAGAAGGGTCTGATCTGAACACCTGAATGTGGTGTTGGAAGGATGTTGGAAAGAGGCCTGAGACCCTGGTGGGTGGAACTGACTGGGAAGGGAAAGACTGCAGGTGCCCATATCATGCCCCTCAAAATGCCGCCCCCGCCGCCCCCGTCCCCCAGCAGAGAGCATCACCACACCCTGGATGGGCCCCACCTGAACAGTTTGATTCTCCTTCAGGCCAAAGATGAGGAACCTTGGGAACAGAACCCATGAAATCCTGAACTGCAAGGGGGTGGACCCATCTTCTTTTCTACAAATCAAACAGGAAACCAGGCACGAGAACACAAAGCAGGCTTGGCTCCCACTGTTGATTCCAGCCGCCGGACTCATGGGTGCCCATCTGTGGGTAGAGCCAGATCTGCCAGCCTATCACCCTCCTGCCCTTTCTGCCTGTTCTGAACCCAGGTCTCTGGGTGGAGAGCCTCTGCTGCTGTCCCTCCTGTAGGCAGTCTTGCCAGATGGCCAGGTGGGATAGTCCTAGAAGCACTGACCACTTTCTGCCCTGGCCACATGGCTTGTGGTTGGGAGTCTGCTTTTAGGGCCACACAAAGTTGGATTTGATTCCTGTGTGACTTTGGGCCCAGAACTTAACCTCTCTGACTTTCAGACTCCTTATTTGTAGAACGGGGTCCATGGGTTTGGAGGGAGGATTAAGAAAGCCAAGATGTCAAGTGTTTGGCATGAACTAAGAGCTCAGCCCATGCTGTGCAGGTTCCCTGGTCCCACCTCCCCACCAGCATGGCTGGCACCTAGGCCCCACCCAGCAGAGCAAACACCCTCTACCCTGGGCAGGACGGAGCACATGTGGGTTCAGCAAGAACACGAGGATGAGACTGTGGGACAGCTGCCTTTCCTTCTGGGAGGGCTGGCAGAGGGGGCCCGGCTGGGGTAGCAAGCCCACCCTCTTAAGAGCTTACAGTAGTAAATGAGGAGAAAAATGGCCTGGCCCAGGGGACAGTTCCCACACTTGAGCTCTAAGTTAGCTCTAAGTTAGCAAGACCCAGGGGAGCCAAATCACAGGCTGGGCCAGGCCCCTTAGCAAGCATGCCTTGCTTCGGGCTGTCCCCTCTAGAGATCATTGTCATTGTGAACACAACTGCCCTGATTCAAACTGTGTGACCTTGAACCTGCCCATGCCAATGCAGCAAAGCAGTCTGGGAGAACTGCTCACTGTGCCAAAGTCCCCATTTTCTCTCCAATCCAGCCCAGAGGTTCCTCGGCCTACCATACCACTTGGGATCCCATACTTCCCTGTTCTCCTCCTTCACCCCTGCCCCTGGACACCCCTCCTCTGGTTTCTGTCCCCCTCCTTGGCTCTGTCATCTCCTCTCCTCTTGCTACTCCATCAGGAAGCTCCCCAGGGCCCATCTAAATGAGGTGCTGAAAATGCTCGGAGCCCCCCAGTGGGGTCCACCTCCTCAGCCTGAATGTCTAGCCTCCTCCACCCATTGCCTTCCGCATCTCAGGGAATGCCATCCTTCCAGGCTGGGAGCCTGAAACCCCAGAGGCCTCACCTCTGCAGTGACTGAGACAGCACACATCTGATTCATGGAGAAACACGCGCCCTACCTTCCAAAATGGATCTAGGATGGGATGAACCACTTCTCGGACTACTCTGCCCCAGCCTTGTGAAAGCCACCCTCGGTCCGCCCGGTTTTCTCCTGACTGACTTCCTACCTGGTTCCTCCTTTTACCTTCCTGAGCCAAGTTCATCTGCCACCTGGCAGCCAAGCCTGGTCAGATCCCACCCCTCCTCTGTGCATGGGTTCCCATGGCCCTCAGAGCAGTGGGCAGGCCCACTCTCATTCTTTGGCCTCTCCTCCACCATCCCTCTCCCAGGCTCTGCCTGGGCCCCACGGCTCTTTTCTGGGCTTCCAGAAGCCCTTGGCACTTAGAGCCTTGCCCCCAGACACCGAAGGGCTCCACCTTCCCTGCTTCAGATCTCTGCCCACTCACCACCCCTCAGTGGGTCTCCCCAGATCACTCTAAAGGATACAGCATTCCCTAACTGAACCCCTCCTTCGCAGGGCTCAGGGAATGTCAGATAACTTGCTGTAAGTCTCTTCCACTGTGGGGACAGCAGTATTTGTCTCATCTGCTGTTATTGCTGCACCAACCACAGGCCTGGCACACACATAGTAGGTGCATGGGAGTTCATGGGCTAAGTGTATGTTCCCCTCTTCGGTTCTCCTGCCATTGGGGAAAGGAACCCCTGGAGATGGCCTGGACCCTGGGTGGGTGGTGGCCAGAGGCGGCTGTCCTTCCCATAAACCAGCTCTCCACTCCATGAGTGGGGTGCCACAGCAACAACCCCATTTGACAGAGGCAGAGACAGGCCCAGAGAGGCTAAGCGATTTGTCCTGGTCCGCACGGGTGGGGAGAAGTGACACCAGGATCGGAACCCCAAAGGCGGTGTTTGGGCCGCCTCGTGGGGAGGTGCCCGGCAACGGGACGCGGGAGCGAAGGGTTCAGGCTCCCGACAGCTCGAGCCTGTTGCCACCAGATCCCCCAGCACGGAGCCCCATCGGGGAAGGAGGGCTGAGGCGGAGAGACAGGGCCCGCAGCGATCGCGCCCTCCCCCTCTCCAGGCACGGCCCCGCCCGCCACTGCCACTGCATTCCTGGGGCCGGGGAGGCCCGGGAGGCGGCGGCGGCGTCGATGTGAAGCAGATGGCGGGCCAGGCCGGCCCCCGCCCCGGAGGCGGGGCTCGCAGTGGGGAGGGGTCTGCGCGCCTCGGGATCCGAGCTCGGAAACCCCGCGCGGCCCCTCGCAGCCCCTTGTCTGCGGCGACCGCCAAGCGCCCGGACGCGGCCTCCCAGGGCCCTGCGGCTCAGGACGCCCCGACGGGACGCAGCCTGGGGCCCTGTGGCCGCCTCTCCAGCTTCCCGCCCGCCCGGCGCCCCGCCCGCCCCCACCGCCCGGGCTTGCGCCAAGGCATCCCCACACGCCGGCTCTTTGGCCCCGGGTGGAGATGCCCTTGACCTCGCTGTGGCCTCTGACCCGCCGACCAAGTCCTCGGACCCCTGCGCCCACTCCTAGCGTCCTGTCTTCCGCTCTTTTCCCTCCGCGCAAGGTCTTCGGCCCGCCGCTCTCCGACCCAGCCTGTTCACTGCCTGTCCCACGCTGGTTTCCCCCGCCGGCACCTCGTGGAGTCCCACGTCTGCGCGGCTCCTCCGAGCACCCAGTATCCCCACTCGGGAGTTCGATATCTGTCGGACCCCGGTGCACGTCATTGTCCTCTCGAATCCTGCTTCTGGTCCACTCTGAGCGCAGGCTCCTCAGTGCCCACCTCTATCACCATCCTCTTCCCACCCGCGCCTATCTCTAAGACACAAATTCGTCCTTCCGAGTCGCGCCAGCCTCAAGATTTGCCGGCTCCCACCTCTCAGGAGCGCTACTCCATCTCCACTCGACCCTCACCCTCCCTCCCGGCTGGAACCACACTCGTGTCCGGGGCCTTTGCAAATACCCTTCCACCAGCTTGGAATGCCCTTCCCCGACTTCTCCCTACGCCTTCGCAACCCAGCCCAAGCGTTCCTTTTTCTAGGTCTGAAATCTCAGACACGGTATGTCACCTCGGGGTGCCC
This sequence comes from Martes martes, assembly GCF_963455335.1. Lineage (NCBI taxonomy): Eukaryota > Metazoa > Chordata > Mammalia > Carnivora > Mustelidae > Martes > Martes martes. Next base: position 63,231,583 of record NC_137901.1, read on the forward strand.
ACTGCACTCCGTTCTCTCCTCGGGTGACTTCGCGTCTAGGGTATCCTCGGATGCACCGTCGTGGCCCGGCGCCCAGGCTCGGCCTGGAGACGAATCGGCGAGGGCGGCGGAAAGGACTAGAGCGTTTATCTTAGGAAAGTCCCGGACGCCCCCTTCCCTCGGCCCCTAACGTCCCCCTCGGCCCCTTCTCCCAGCCAGGCCGGGCTCCTACCCGGGCGCGCGGCACACGTTGCGGCCGCGCGGGTTCAGCTCCTGGGGTGCCGCGGAGCCGGGCAGCAGCCAGAGCAGCAGCAGCAGCAGCGGCGGCAGCAGCGGCGAAGGCAGCTTCCCGGCATCCCGGCGCCGCGCCGGCCCAGCCCCCCGGGGCCCTGCGCCCTCCATGAGGCGCGGGGCAGGCGCGGGGCGGGCGCGGGCGCGGGTGCGGCCGCAGCGAGAGCGGCCGGAAGCGGAGTGCGCGGCCGGGCGGGGGGCGGCAGGAGGGGCGCCGGGCCGGGCAGGAAATTCCACATCGGCTCCCTGATCCCGGGCCAGCCGCGGCCGGCCAGGCAGCAGCGCCCGCCCCGCGCGCCAGACCCCACCCTCCGGCCCCGCCGCCGCCCCTCCACGCGGCCCCCGCCCCCACGCGGCCGCTCGCAAACTTGGGGGCGAACTTGGAGGAGGCCCGCGGAGCTTTGGGAGAGGGAGGGGCCGGGGCGAGAGGGAGGGGCCGCGGCGGCCCCGCCCAAGGAATCCCCGGCCCCCGAGCCTTTCCCCTCCCTTTCCAGACACCCACCAGAGAAGTCACCCCTGCGCACTCAATGCGCGGCCAGGCCCGGGGCGGGAAAGAGGGTGGGGGACGAGAACGCGATGCCCCAAAGCTCCCCCGGCCCGCTGTGCCTCGGAACCGGCCGGGGAAGAGCGGTCGGAAGACGCCCCAGATCAAGGCCGCAAACCGGCCTCCGCTGCCCCCCGCGAAGCCCTCGCCCTTGTAGAGCTGGGCTGTGGTGTTGGCTCCTCAGGCTCACTTGGGTGCAGTCAAAGCCTGCAGAAGACACCCGAACAGAGTGCTTGAGGCTTATGGGTCGCCTCAGTCTGCACCTGAGACCTCGGCAAAGGGTGTCTCCGCAGAAGGTAGAATGGCCCAGCAGTGGGCTCTTCGAGAACGTGGAGGGAAATGCAGATGGGGGCAAAGACAGAGGAGGTGGGAGTACTCCAGGACTGAGAGACCCTTAATCCTCCTCCAGTGGTGAAAGGGGAGTTTGAGAGAGACATTCTACTTGAAAAGGCTGTTGGATCACCAGAGGTAAAAGTCCAGAAGGTGGAGGCTTGGGGGATCCTGCATCAGGAAGAGTGGGGTGACAGCATAGAGCAGCGCAGGGGCAGTGGGGAGAGGGGAGCAATGTGGAGAGGAACAGGGCAAAAGGGGACAGGGAAGAAGAACTCTGGGCCTGGGGAGCCGGGGAGTTGGCAGTGGTCTGGGACACAGACCCAATCCCAGCCACCATGGATCGGGAAAAGGTGGGCAGGCTGGGGTATGGAACAAAAGGGGGAGCATCCAGATCCCAGCAAAGATGAGCTTGTCTTTTGCAAACTTGGGAGTTGGTGGGAAGACCTGTGCAGGGAGAGGGCACCTGCGCTCTCTTGGAGAACAGGCTGCATACAGGCTCCTGAGAGGAGGGAGAGGTGGTGTCCTTCCTCAGTCACGTGGAGGTGGTCAGAGTGGAAGGGGGGGCTGAAGGAGGGACTTGGAATAACGGCCACTGAAAAGCCCAAGGCTGTGGATATCACCAGACTGGCTGGGCCAGAAGCCTGTCCAGAGTAGGCTGGTGGAGGAAAGGAGAACAGGGAACTTCAGAGGTTAGGGCCCCTCTGTAAGCCATGCTGGTGCAGGAGGGAGGTCAGCGGCAGGCAACAGCTGGGTGGACTGGAAGGGGAAGTTGATGGGGTGCCTGGGTGGCTCAGTGGGTTAAAGCCTCTGCCTTCGGCTCGGAAGGGGAAGTTGAACCCCTGAGATCACAAATGCAAACACTTCTTGGGGACAAGTAAACAGGCTAGCCACTTGTGGGCAGCTCTGCCTGGGCACGGCCCTGACACAACCCATGCTCTCCTGGCCTGGGGGGCCCCTTTCAAGAGGCGCCCCCTTAGATTGCCACCAAGAGGGGCCAAAAGAGGTCCATGTGGCTGCCCAGCTCCTGGCTTTAGAAGCACACCGCCCAGGGCTTTGGGCACTCACCCCAGCTGGACTGAGTTCATGGACAGGCACCGCAAACTCCTCACCTTCTTTCCCTTCCTTCAGAACGGCCTGCCACCCCAAATTGCCTCCACTGTGAAGGGCACCAGCTGGATGATGCCCCCACTCCATGCCAACACCAGGACCTCACAAGTGTCTCAAATCTCTACCTACCCCATTGGTGTATCACCCAGAGCAGCCCTTCTAATCACATCTGGCTGCCCCCAACGGCTCGCAGGCCTGTCCCCAGCCTCACCTCACTCAAGATCCACAGTGGTCCTCCACCTGTGTCCCATCATAGCCACCTCCCAGGTGATGGGAAGTTCAGGGGTGAATGCAGAGCCCATGTCGGTCCCAGCCACTGTCACACCCCAGTCAGGAGACTGAGAAGTGCGGGTGAATGACCGACCATTCAGGCGGCTGGCTAGGTGCCAGGTGCATACCATGATGAGGAAGCTGTGGGTTCACAGGCACCCACAGACGACTAACAACCACACATACGCCCCATGGGGGTCTGGAGCCTGGGCCGACTGGTTCCAGCCGCGATGGCTTCCCCAGGGGTCCTTGAGAGGGTGAGGATTCGCAGGCAGAAAGGAATGAGCGGAGCGCCCAGCTGAGTGAAGGCATGAAGCGGGGCCTTTCTGAGAGTCTGCAGGCTGGAGAGCCCAGGTTGCCCAGGTCCCAGACAGGTATTGGGAGGGGAAGCCATGAAGGCCTCCAGGCTGGCTGGACAGTGGCAGGACTCCTTTCAGGGTCCATGTCTAGCCCACCCCATGCTCCACAGGACCTCACAGACCCTCCTTCCCCACCTTGCAAAGCAGAACTCTTACAAAGCTGTGGCCACACCCTGAAGGCTGCGGGTGGAGGGGATGACACCAGCAAGCCTGGGACACACTGCAGGGGGGTGGCCATCTCTGGTGCTTCTCCTTCTCAGGGAATCTGGGGTCTGCAAGAACTGCTGCCCTGGCCTCAAGGTACTGTGAGCCCCTGAGCAGGGGAGAGGACACTGAAGAATGTGGCTACTCTGTCCTGCTGGAAGTGACCCACTAGGGTCAGCACTGGGATTGCCACCCAAGCTAGAAATGCACAATGTCACATAGGGGTTAGGGAGTGGGCACCTATTCTTGAGGGGTACCCAATCCCTGAAAGACAGGAAGATCATATGCATGGCCCCGAGGGGCAAGCAGCAACTCCCATTGTCTTTAGGGCATCTGGGCCCTACCTCTTCCTCCCATCAAGCAGCACACACTGTCCCTCTGCTCTCCTCCATTCACGACAGAGTACCAGCTCCCACAGGCTCTGGGGCACAGAAAGAAGATGCCGGTGTCCTTGCGCTCTGCCCAAGAGACTGGGGAAGTGACGGTTCCTCTGCAGGTTGCCCCCTGCCGTTGGGAGTTTGCAAGAGCAGAGGCTGTGGCAGGAGGAGGGGAGGGGGTTCAGGTGGAAGGTCAGCTGCGCAGAAGCAAGGGAGGTGCTGGAGGCCCAGCCCACTCGCGGGTGGCCTCAGAGGTTGCCATCTGCTGTGCCACCACGACCCTTGAGACCACGTGCTAAGAACTCAGCTAGCGAACCTACAGGAAATGGAGCTCCCCTTCCCACCCCTGCCACACTCAGATCCAGCAAGCAGGGAAGAGCCTATGGTGAGCGGGCCTCCCTCCCCAGGCTTGGGGCTGGGCTTTACTCAGGGCCACGAGATTGCTCACCGAGCTGGACTGAGGTTCAGAGAAGAGCACCTCAACAGAGGTGCTGTTCCAGCAGGCCGGGTGACGGCGTCTCAGCAGACCAGGGCGGGTTTCCAGGTTTCCCAGTAACAGCCTGGCTACCTGGGGGTGCGGGGGGTGGGGAGGGGGTACTGTGCTTTTCCCTCAGATGGGGGCTCCTGTCCTGCCTCTGCCACTCAGCAGCTATAAGCCCGGAAGTCCACAGGCACCCACAGACGACAGCCTTGCACTGGCTGTGAACGGATGGTGAGGCTACAGCCACAGGAACACAATTCACACCTTTTGTAAGATGATTTATTTCATTTATCAACAACATGGGGTCAGAAAAGCCCAGCTGTAGATCTTTTTATTACTAGAACCAGTCTTGGGCAAATCTATGTATCTCCGTTCCCTTTCCAGGCCTTGGGAGCTTACAGTAGCTCAAGCCTCTGAATGCTAGGCAGGCGACGGGCTCACTCCACCGCCTCCCTGCCCACGGAAGGGGGTACGGTGTGCCTCGGCCGCCTCACCCACAGGGCCAGTCCCCAGGTCCCTTTGGAGAAGGGTGCCCTCTCAGCCCAGCAGGGAGTAGAACCAGGCATTGAGGAGTCCAAGACAGCTGGTGACGCCATGCCCTGTCCAAGCTGAGGAGGAGCAGGCCCGGTAAACTCTCCAGAGAACCAGAGCCCTCCGCAAGCATTCCCACGGAAGGGCGATCACAGCCACAGATCTGCAGAGCTCTGCAAATAACCGCTGTAGACTGGTGGGAAGGATGGGTGGCAGGAGCCAGCAAGCACACGGAGCCAGCAGGAGGGGCCGCTGGGGGAGGGCCCTGCTGCTCTCTGAGCTCCTGCCACCTTCCCTTCAGGAAACCAGGTGCGGGAGCCCTAGTCCTCACTCGAGTTGTCAAACTCCTCCCAGTCAGACACGCTCATCACCTCGGAGGCAAAGTCTGGGTCGGCCTGGCTGCGGTCGGGGGTCCCACGAGGCGGCTCGAGGAGCAGGGAGCGAGGCAGGGTGAGTACACAGGCTGCCAGGCCCGAGATGGAGTTGTCGAGCTGCGGCCCCTCCTCCCAGCAGTCCTTTTCCACGTCGTAGATGTGCACGTAGCCCATGCGGCTGCCCCGGTTGTGCGAGCGGCCACCCAGCACATAGATCCTGGTGTCCAGTACAGCAATGCCAGGCTCGCCGTGCCCGGCTGGGAGTGGGCAGACAGATGACCACTGCCCAGATGTGCAGCTGTAGCAGGCCACCTGCAGAACCAAGGTCAGAGTAAAGCAGGGCACCAGCTGGGATGGGGCTGCCAGGCCGCCCTGGACCAGCTGGGCAGGGCAGCACTCTCGGCCAGGCCCTGGATTCAGACCAAGGCTAAGGGACACAGCCAGGCTGTGTGCAGACCCGGCTCCTCTGGAGGAAGAGTCTGGGGCCAGCATCAAAATGTCCTGTCTCCAGGCCAGGCTGACCTCTGTCCTGCCTCCAGGGCCCTCAGCCAGCCGGTGGCCCCAGATGTGCCACACCTCCCTTTGGGCACGCTGTTCTTCTCTAAGGTCTGGGGTTCTCTCCCCTCCACGAGACTGAAACTGACCAAAGGCACAGACCCCAGCTAACTCCCTCACGACACCCAACTCCAGGGGGAAGTGCAGATAAAATGTGGAAGGAGTTAACTTGCTGACTAGTGATGACCACCAACGTTCTCACATCTCCAAACTCCCCTGAACAGTAAACAAACACATGGGAAAATGTTCCACATACTCGTAATCCAAGAAATGTAAAAGACGGGTTAAATTTGTCCCTGACAACTAGCAGCCACTGGGGGAAGAAAAACCGTAAGACCCATTGCTGATAACTACGTAAGGAAGCCACCCGTCTGTGCGTTTGTCTGATAATCTGGGAAAGCTGTTTGACAGTAGCTGTAAGAGCCACAAAAAATCTTATCTTTTTGGCTTAATAAGCACCTTTGGTTCTTCATCTGTGGTCAGCAGAAAAATGACTCCCCAAAGAAGTCCATACCCTAGATCTCTAAACCCTGTGTTACTTTACATGGCAAAAGGGACTCTGTAGACATGCTTTGGGGTATGGACCTCAAGGTGGGAAGGTGATTCTGGACTTGCCAGGTGGGCCCGTCTAACTGCACAAGTCCCTGAAAGCAGAGGGGGAAAGTCTACCAGGAAGGAAGAGACGTCAGAAGGACAACCTGCCGTTGCTGGCTGAGGACGAAGTGGCCCCATGCCTGGAATACAGAGGCCTCGAGAAGCCAAGAAGGGCCTTTACCCGACAACCAGCAAAGAAACAGGAACCTTAGCTCCACACACGCAGGGAACTGAATTCTGATAACCTGAGTGAACAAGGAGTCAGATTCTCCCGTAGGGCCCCAAAAAGGACAGATGCCCTGAGGACACCTGGATTTTAGCTGAGTGAGACCACATCAGACTCAGGACCTACAAACTGTAAGAATACACTTATATTATTTTAAGTTATTAAGTTGGTGGTGATTTGTCATGGCAGCAATAGGAAAGCGACCCACGAGAGCCCAAGGGTTCTCACCACTCGGGGCCTGTTAAAACAGATGGCTGAGTCCCGGCCCTGCAGCTTCCAATTCAGTGGGTCTGGGGTGAGACCCAAGAACCTGCATTTCTAACATGTTCCCAGGGATGCAGATGCTGCTGCTCTGGGACCACACTTTGAGAAGCAGAGCTCTCACCTGAGAAAACAATCCAAAATGCCTGAAATGCACTACAGAGCAGAACTTTTGTTACTCGGACCAGACCAAATGACACACCAAAGTGACAGAATTCTGCATGGCCACTGAAGTGGGCAGTGGCTATGGAAACTGAATATTAAACTGGAAAACAGCCACAACAGGCTTCAGCCAGCAGCAGAATGGCGTGCTCTTTACCTACAATTAAGTGGAAACCATGCACAGGCAGGACTAAAAAACAGTGCCACTGAGTGAGATTGTGGGTGCTTTTCCTCAGCTTTATGCACTATTCAAAGGATCTGCAATGCGGTCATACTAACTTTATAGTTAATGTTTTTAATAATCAAAACAAATGAAAGTACCCTGTCTGATACTATGCTGGTGGATACATGTCATTGGTCCAAACTCAGAGAATGTACACCCCCCAATAGTGAACCCTTAAACTACGGGCTTGGGGTAGAACATGTCATGGTGGGTTCATGGGTTGGAACAAATGCCCCGCTGGTGGGGGATGATGATGGTGGGGGAGACCACGTGTGCAGGGATGGGGGCATATGGCAAGTCTCTGCACCTTCTGTTCAATTTTGCTGGGAACCTAGAACTGCTATAAAAATAAAGCCTATTTAATAAGGCGGCATACATGTTGCAATTCACCCTGCATCTGAAACAACTGGAAGGGATGGGAAGAGCACGTGCGTGGGCGGCCCAGCTCTGCTCACCTGGTGCACATCCCTCCGGTAGCCGGCGTCATTGTTGCTGCCCCCGATCACGTACAACTTGTCCAGGAGCGTGGCCATGCCGTGCCAGGCCCGCCGCACGGGCCCATCAGCCAGGCTGTGCCAGGTGTTGCTGTCAGGGTCATAGCAGTGCGTCTCCTTCAGGTAGTCATCCCCCCTGCGGCCGCACGTGACGTACATCTTCCCCTCCAGCGTGGCGCCCGCATGGGCATACACCTGCCACCAAGAGAACCAGGAGTGCGTGGGAAAGGGGCAAGAGGGCCGTGACAGAAGGCAGCCAGGGGCCCTCACTCATACCCCATCCCTTGTGGTGTCCCCAACTTCCACCTCACATTCTGCTGAGAACCCTCCCTGATTTGGTTTGAGTCACCCACCCTGATTTTACCCCAATAGGGGACAAGTCTAGGGACCCAGAGGTGACTCTGAGCTTCTACAAGGGAGAGAACAGAATCTTTTGTCTTTCCCTCACCCCTCAAGGAGACATCTGCACGGGGCAGGGGGCGGAGAGGGGTGCTCAAAGCAATCAAAGCCCAGCTGTTAGAGCCAGTCACCAGAGGAGACCGCACTTCCAAGAATACCTGACCCGCCCTCAGTGGCCTCCACCCCACCCCCACCCCCCATTGACCAGCCAGTTCTCCAGGCCTGCTGACCCCACTTTCAAAATCGTTCACAAATAATATCTAACCATATGGTGAGGAAGAAAATGAGATGCAAAATCAAACACAAAGAACGCCATTTTAGTGATGGTTATGTGTGAAAGAAGAAAATACACCACCCTGCTTTTGATTTTGGTCCTCAGACCTGGGCGTGCACCCTGGGAGGGGATCCCCTCCCTGCCCAGCCACCTTGACCCTTCACACCAGTCCCTACTGCATCCAGGACCTCCTCTCTCATACCCACTTGCTCAACCCACCCTGAGCAAGGCCTTCATGCTGGGCCCGTTGCCCACAAGGTAGAGCATTGTGTGTTTGGGGGGGCAGAGGAGCCCCATGGGGCATGGAGGCTCCAAGGTTCATGTTTCAGAGGCAGCCACTAACCCTGAGGCTGTGTGGTGACACAGCAGAGGGCTGGAGTGGTGGACAGGGGACAGAGCAGTGGGCAGGACATAAACCAAGGCCTGGGTCTTCTCTTATCAATGGTGGGGACACAGGGAGGTTTTGGTAGTTTGTGTTCTTTTTTTTTTTTTTTCATTAAGATTTTATTTATTTACACACAGAGAGAGAGAGCGAGAGCGAGAGAGTGAGCGCACAAGCAGAGGAAAAGGCAGGTTCCCCGCTGAGCGGGGAGCCTGAAACAGGACTTAATCCCAGGACCCCAGGATCATGACCTGAGTCAAAAGCAGACACTTAACAAACTGAACCACCCAGGTGTCCCTTGGGTTTGTTTTTAATTAAATTTTTCATTTTGAAGTAAGTGTAGATTCACACATAGTTGTAAGAAAATACAGAAGCCATGTACTTTTTACCCAGGCTCCCCAGTAACAGCCAGTACAACTCCAGCACAGTAGCACAGCCACGATGCTGACGCTGACCCAGTCAGGACACAGCACACTCCATCTCCACTAGGATCCCTCCTGTTGCCTGTTTGTAATCACACTCACATCCCCCTGCCCCGAGCCCCCTCTTTAACCCCTGTCCATCACCAATCTGTTTCTCCATTTCTATAATTCCGTCATTTCAGGAGTGTTATATGAATGGAGTCACACAGCACATAACCTTTTGAAACAGGCTTTCTGTGCTACCTCAGGTTCATCTAGACTTGCTCATATGTGTCCATAGTTCGTTTTTATTGCTGAGTACAATTCCATGCTGCGTATCTGCTACAGTTTGCTTAGCCGTTCACCTGCTGAAGGACATTGGATTTGTTTCCACTTTTTGGCTGTTTGTGTATGGAGTTTTCATTTTTCTGGGATAAACGCCCAGGATGGCACCTGCTGGGTTGCAGGGTACTTGAAGTTAACTTTTTTTTTTTTAAGATTTTATTTATTTATTTGACAGAGATCACAAGCAGGCAGAGAGGCAGGCAGAGAAAGAGGGGGAAGCAGGCTCCCTACTGAGCAGAGAGCCCAATGCAGGGCTCAGTCCCAGGACCCTGGGATCATGACCTGAGCCAAAGGCAGAGGCTTTAACCCACTGAGCCACCCAGGCAGCCCGGAAGTTAACTATTTAAAGACATTGTGAAATTCTTTCCCAGTGTAGCCACGCCATTTTATAGTCCCATCAGCTCTGCGGTCCCACCAGCACGGGCTGTGCCAATAGTTTTTATTTTAGACATTCTGACAGGTGGGCTTCTCACTGTGGGTCTCATTTGGGCTTCTCTAATGGCTAACGACATCGAACATCTTCTCATGTGCTTATCTGCCATCTGATATCCCCCCTCCAGAGTTCTGATGACAAGTCCCATTTATCGATTTTTCTTTTTATGACTCATGCTTTGGGAGTCAAATCTAAGTACTTGTTGTCCAGTCCTAAATCCCAAAGATTTCCTTCTTTTTTCCCCCTAAGTACTATATAGATTTACATTTTACACCTAAGCCCATAAACCACTTTGAGTTAATTTTTTATTAAGTATGAGACTTGGTCAATGTTCATCTTCTTTGCTTACAGATTCCAACTGCTCTCATATAATTTGTTGAAAAGTTATCTTTTCTCCATTCATTTGTCTTTGCACCTTTGTCAAAAATCAGATGGGCCTATCTGTGCAGGTTCTCCTTGCTGCTGCACTGATCCATGCCTAACCCTCTGCCAACACCACAGTCGTGACTACTGCAGCCATGTAGTTAAGTCTTGAAATCAGGTAGACTGATTCTTCCCACTTTATTCCTTTATATTTTTTATTTTTTAAAATTTTATTTAGGGGTGCCTGAGTGGCTCAGTCGTTAAGCGTCTGCCTTAGGCTCAGGTCATGGTCCCATGATCCCAGAGTCCTGGGATCAAGCCCCCGCGTCAGGCTCTCTGCTCTGCGGGAAGCCTGCTTATCCCTCTCCCCCTCCCCCTGCTTGTGTTCCCTCTCTCGCTGTCTCTCTGTCAAATAAAGATTTATTTGAGAGTGAGAGAGAGAGAGCACAAGCCAGTGTGAGTCCATGTGAGAGACCACTGTGAGGATTTCAGATTTTATACGTTCACTGAAGTTTGCTTCCCATTGGTGCTACTGCCTATGAAACTCTTCACTTGTATATCTGAGATACATGAGGCAAAAAGGAAATCCAGGGAACACATAACTGTACGGTGTTGTTTCTCAGTTCCTGAGACCCCTAGCTGGACTGCCTTCTCTCAACCATTCTGAGGCTTAAGGGTTTTTGTTTTTTTTTTAATGTGTATGTCCAGAGTTTTGAGTTGTACTTAGCAAGAATTAGGAGGAATACATCTACTCTATCTTCCCAGAAGTGTGAGTTCTCTGGGGAGGTTTTTAAGTGAGAAGAGTTCCCTGCACAGGTCCCACTTTTCTCCCCTGGACACAGAAAGGCAGCACTCCACCTGCTGCTGGGACAGGGAGTTCATGGTCTGTTGGGGGCACGTCAGCAATGCCACACTGGTGGGACTCCGGCATTATGTGGGTCCCTAAGAAACAGGTAAGAGAATGTGACAAACGGATGAGGCTGTGTGACACACTTTTCCCTCAGTCATTTGTTATGTCTGACTGTGGGTTCTAGGACAGCAACATGGGCTACACACCTCCCTTCTCCAGGACCCGTGGGCCCCCTCTGCTCACAGGAGAAAACCTCCCTGCTCTCTGGCAGGTTTCCCTCCCTGGATGCGCCCCCACAACCCTCTTCTCGTCCCTGTTCCTCTGAGCTGATCACAACTGCTCCCATGGCCAGCATACCATCGTGTCTAGATAAATCCTTCACATTTCTATCTCCTGGCTGACCACTCCCCTGAGCCTGACTTTTAATGTCAAACTGACATTTCCCACTGGAATATTTATCATGATCTATAGGGAACCCTTCCTTTTCTTTTTCATTCCCAAGCCCATCTGTCCTCTTGGTCAGCAGCTTAGCCATCCACCCACGTGCTCAAACCTGGAGCCTGGGCGTCTTCCATGATCTCTCCCCTTTCATTCTCTAACATCTGATCCATCAGCAAGTCTGGTCATTTACCTCCAAACTATGCCTTGAACCTGCCCAGCTCTCTCCTTCCCCACAGCCTCTACTCTAAGGTAAGCCACTGTCGCCCCCACCTGGACCACCCAGTGGCTCAGGAGCTGCTCTTCTCCATCCTTGTCTCTTCACAATGCCTCCTCATGCCATCCCTCTTTCTCAGATTGGGAATGCCCCCCCTGACCTGGGAACTACTTCCCTCTCCCAGCAGCTGCTTCCGTTAGACCTTGGTCTAATCAATATCTCTTCAGATGCCCCCCACCCAAGTCTTTTCAGATTAGTCCTGCCAGATCCCCCTCCCGGGACAATGCTGAGCTTAAGCCTCTCGATTTCCTTCACCACACTTAGCACAATTAGCAATTACTTTACTGATTTGCTTAGTGGTTAAGAGTGGTCTCTCTGGGGCGCCTGGGTGGCTCAGTGGGTTAAAGCCTCTGCCTTCGGCTCAGGTCATGATCCCAGGGTCCTGGAATCGAGTCCCACGTCGGCTCTCTACTCAGCAGCGAGCCTGCTTCCCTTCCTCTCTCTCTGCCTGCCTCTCTGCCTACCTGTGATCTCTGTCTGTCAAATTAAATAAAATCTTAAAAAAAAAAAAAAAAAAGAGTGGTCTCTCTGGGGCACCTGGGTGGCTCAGTCATTAAGCGTCTGCCTTCGGCTCAGGTCATGATCCCGGAGTCATGGGATCAAGCCCTGTGTCTGGCTCCCTGCTCAGCGGGGACTGTACTTCTCCCTCTCCCTCTGCTGCTCCCCCTGCTTGTGTTCCCTCTCTTGCCGTGTCTTTTTCTGTCGATAAATAAAATCTTAAAAAAAAAAAAAAAGAGTGGTCTCTCTATTAGGCTGTGAACACCATGGTCTGGAGGGGTACTCTTCTCATCTTTTAACACCACTGGATCCCCAGGGATTGGTATATGGTAGGTGCTTAATAAATAGTAGCTGAACAAATGAATGGTAAGAAAGAAGTAACATTGACAGGGGAGAACCCGGTTGAATGCCGAGGCTGCCCCTCTGTGGCCACATGGGAGAACTGCAGTTTCCAGACAAAGAACCCCTGGAGCCCAACAGCCTCCATTCCTACTCATTCCTTTCAGGAAGAGAATTCAGGGGTCCATCAGGTCTCAAGGACCCCCTGATCTTTCCCATGCAAAATCTCTTCCTTTCTCCAGAATGAGGGGAGGGAGTACCCCACTAGAGGCACTTCCTTCCCCAGGGAAGCGGAAGAGCAAGGAGCAGGCCAGCTTTCCCTGCCTGGGAGGAAACCCCCAGCCTCGGAGCCCTTGTGGGCCATGGAGAAGAGCTGGACCCATCAGGGAGACCTCAGCCCCCTGAGGTCAAAGACTACAGCCTTGGGGGGATTGGAGAGGGGACAGGGATAAGAGGAGGTGTGGAAAGAGGTTCAGAAAGGTAGGAGATCGGGGAGCCTGTGTGGCTCAGTGGGTTAAAGCCTCTGCCTTCAGCTCAGGTCATGATCCCGGGATACTGGGATAGAGCCCTGCATCGGGATCTCTGCTCAGCGGGGAGCCTGCTTCCCCCTCTCTCTCTCTGCCTGCCTCTCTGCCTACCTGTGATCTCCATCTGTCAAATAAATAAATAAACTCTTAAAAAAAAAAAAAAGGCAGGAGATCTTGTGGCAGAGCCTGGACAACAGCCCCACATGTGTCCCCATGCCATCCTCTGCCTCTAGAGTGCCCAGGGATACCCCTGGGTACACATGATCTTTAAAAACAAGCAAACAAATGTGAAATACAACTTCTAAAGTGGGGTTTGGGCCTTTTCAAAGGCCCCACCCTCCAGGAAGCCCTTGAAGTCGGAGACTCCCATGCCCTCCTCTATCACAGTGTCCCTCCTGTCTAACAACATCTTTGAACACACTTCAGACCAGCTCAACTATGCTGAGGGACAGACAAGGGGAAGGGACAGACAAGGGACAGACAAGGTTTTCGTCAACATTTGAACTGCAGGATTAAAGTAGCTTCCTCGGGGTTCGGGGAGCGCCTGGGTGGCTCAGTCAGTTGAACCTCCAGCTCTTGGTGTCAGCTCAGGTCCTGATCTCGCAGTCATAGGATCCAGCCCCATGTCAGGCTCCATGATCAGGGAATCTGCTTCAGATTCTCTCTCAAAATCTTTATTTTTTTTTAAATCTTTATTTATTTATTTGACAGAGATCATAAGTAGACAGAGAGGCAGGCAGAGAGGGTGAGAGGAGGAAGCAGGCTCCCCTCTGAGCAGAGAACCTGATGCGGGGCTCAATCCCAGGACCCCGAGATCATGACCTGAGCCGAAGGCAGAGGCTTATTAACCCACCGAGCCACCCAAGAGCCCTCAAATAAAATCTTTAAGAAAAGAAAAAATAAAGCAGCCTCCTGGGATCAAGGTGGCAAGACCAAGATGGGGATCTGGTGTGCACTTGGTGAGGTTCTCCCCAGGAGGCTGGCTGAACTCCAGGAGTCCCCTGCCCCAATCATAATGCAGAGTCTTTGGAGGTACCCACTAGTTCTGGTTCCCCAGCTTGGCCATCCACTCTCTCTGCACACCCTAGAAGGAAAGAGGGCAGGAAAAGGCCCCTCTGGGAGGGGTTTCCTTACCTCCCTCTTGAGCGGAGCCACGTAAGCCCAGGAGTTGGTGGCGGGATCGTAACGCTCCACGGCACTCAGATCATTATGGTAGTCGCGGCCCGCCACCGCATAGATGTACCTGCCCACCACACACACACACAGGTCGGCATGTTCCTGCTGCAGCGACTGGATCTGGAACCAGCGGTTGTGCCTTGGGTCATACCTTTTGAGGGAACACGAGGGCAGTGCATCACTGATAGGCCAGAAAGTTTGCCCAGCAGGCCCACACCTTCTGTTCCACCACTGAACCCTGAACCCGCCACCCCCCAGCTGCCCGAACACACCAGCACATGACCATCTACAACCACACCAGCAGGCCACTACATGCCTGAACACGGGTGTGTCTCTAGCACAGAGCCTGGAAGGCATGGCCAGGAGCCCGTCTTCTTTCATCATCATCCTTTGCAAAAAGTCATATCCCCAAGCAGCAGCTTCATTCTGAGCTCCTTCGTGCAACCACCCCCTCCCACAGCCCTGAGAGTCCTTCATTGGCCTTTGAAGGCCTTCATTTGCATACTCAGCCCAGGCAATTGCAGCCTTCCTGGGAGACCCACATCACCCCTCACTTCGTCCTCCGGCATGCTGGACCCAAGGGCAAAGGCCTCCTAGCCCTCTCCAGCTGGCTGCTCACCAGTCTGAACGGAAGCCCGTGCTCCCTCTGCTCACCCGATCACACGCTCACCAGCAAGCTCCCACTCATACCAAAATCCTCACGTAGCCTAGCAGCTGAGGCCCTTCACAGGCCAATCTACACACCTGCCTTGCTGGCACTCAGCCCTGCCCCACTCCATGCCCCAGGCCTGGCACTTTGCGGGACATGCAGGCAGGTATGCTATTTGGGTGAATACGGAGAATTACAGAGCCTTAAGTGACCAGGACCCTGTGAGTCCGAGCCCCAGAGTCCACTCGCCCCACTGCCCTGAGTCTGGCCCTTTTCCCCCTGGTTGTCCACTCTGGTACCAGTTCTGAGTGCCTGCTTCTGAAGTCTCCTTCCTCAAGAGCTTGTGCATAATTACAGCTGCTTTCAGATAAGTGGTTTTTGTTTCTCCACAGAAAGACCAACTCCAAGGGGATGAGCTGAACTTCAACTGGCTCATTAGAAAAGGAACAGAGTTTTCTTTGGTCGGTGCCATATACGGTCCCCATATACGGTTGGTGGACAGACGGATTTCAACCTTTGCCCCAAAGCACGAGTGAGATGTGCTCTTCGGCTCCTCCTGCCTGCCTGCGCCTTTCAGCCAGCTCCTCCCTGCCAGCCAGGAATGGCAGGAAACAGGATGCCTCAGCGGCTGGGGCTAACAGGAGAGAAAGCACATGCACACGGGTCATAGAGACCCAGGTTTGGGAGCTGGTCTGCCCCGGTCCAGCTGGGTCACTTAGTTTCTGCACCTGGCGGAGGGGAGGATGCCGCCTGCCTATGAAAGCTATCACAAGGACTCAGAAAGGACAATGCACATGAAAAGGGTCCTTGTCAAACCGGAAGGGAGTTCGTAAAGGACTGGTTCAAGTCTGTATTCCTAGACCTCACTGTAGCTCAGGGCAGATCGCGCACTGTCTGCTCAGTGAATTAAACAAAAATTACCAACAGTGCAATCATTCAGTCATCGCTGGCCACCCAATGTGGATCAGGCATGGTGCTCAGTGCAGGGAACCTGAAGGGAAACTCCAGGCAAGCACGCTTCTTTCAATTGTAGAGGTACAGAGAGGGTGATCTACCCAGAAGTCATGATCCACTGGACAGCAGAGGCTGGGAGGGCAGAGCTCTCTCACGGAGAGACCAGGAAGGGCCCGGGGCGAGCCAGTCCAAGGTCTAGCTAGAGACAGGCAGCAAGGCCATTCCAGGGGTTCAGCACTCATGGAGGCCCTGCCAAGTGACTGGGATGGGCGCTTCCCACTGCCCTTCCTGTGCACGACACTCATTCATGTACATGTCTCCCCCACCCCTATTTCTGGTCAAGTGCAAGTCAGCATCTTCCACCAGAGTGAGATAAGACCCACCAGATGCTTCCGCTTGCTTCCTTCTGGTCTCCTGCCCTCACAGCTTCCTTGGATGCATTCATATGGATTTGTGGTTTCAGACACACACATGCACAAAACACACTACACATACACACACCATACATCAATAATTTAGACACAACCGCAGTTGTGCTCACTTCTTATCTCTCCACTGTGTCCTATATTCCACATTTCCCATTTTATTGGATTTTCTACTTCATTGGAATAAATCCTCAAGTAATGTTTTTTCTAATAAAAAGGAGCTATATAAAGATATAAACAGTTTTGGTCACTTTAAGGCAGATTTTGGATCACCCTACTGCAAACTCAGGAGTGCAAGCTAGAGTCAAAAAGAAATGCTATGCGGTCTTTGTTATATCGGGCAGACCATTTTTCTTCTGTGTTTCCACAACTTAAGCATTCCCATGCCTATTAATGATATCCATTATAATCAAGGAAATTTTAAAAATATACTTTGAAATATGAATAGCCACAGAAATGCTTAAGGGAGAAAACAAGTTGCTATTCTAAGAAGGGTCCAACAGACCATGGGTGAGGTGGACAGTCAGCACAGGTCCCCCCATCTGAAAGTAGGGTGTTCCTTGGAAACCTTTCAAAAGCCAAAATGGCATAAAACAAAGCAAATACAATTAATTCACATGGGAAAAAAATGAGAGTGTTTCCAGACCCAAAAAATAACCGTTCTCAGGGCCTTTCTGATACCTTAGGTCACTGCTTGCTAATGGAGGCACAAAAGAAACGGAGACAAAGCACAGATGCTCACAGAGTTCAAAGCGCTGGCCACTTGACGCTGAGATGCTGACTGTAGTTCCCGGAGGGCCAACTCTCGCTCAAGGGTGCATGTTGCCTCTGTACAGGCTTGCTGCAAAACCAATGCTGAACACTATCTTCACTTTTAATCTTCTTTTTGTAAAAGCCAAAATCCTCTTTGGAATTCTACTGGCTAGTGAAAACAGGCACTAATGCAGGTCTTTCATAAGAGCAAAGTGGAGTAACATAGACTTTGAAAAGTAGGGGGGAGTACTATACAATTTGCTCCGAGACAGCTGACTTCTTACATGCAGGTCCTGGATACCAATGCTCTGACATAACCTGGGAAGTCTCTAGCACCCCAAGTGCAAACCCTAATTGCAAATTTTGTCTTTTTGTATTCTGAGAGTCTGTAGATCTAAGGCTCATAAACTAAGGAATGGGAGAAGGGAGAGAATCAAACTCTTAGACCATTCCAATTAAGATCCATCCAGCAGTTTTAAAAGTCTACGAGGAGATTGATGGAACTCCCACCCTGTAGAGGTGACAGACCCCAGGGTCCTGCCCACCACCCAGGCAGATATGGCACCCCAACCCCTTCACAGTGCCTCCCCTGCCAGGCAGGTCTCACCCACCCCACCTGCCACGATGACCCAACCTTGTCACTGGAGTTTGAGGCTGTGGTTATCAAACATTGCTGCTGATACTAGCATTTTCCAGAGTTTGGCTTGGGAAATTTACGCCGGTCTTGAGTGAAACTGATAGCAAGTCAGTAAAAGGGCAGACCAAGGGCAGGCAGCAGCCCCCGCTGTGGGAAAGCCCCACGGCCTCCCTGTGGGCACACAACCACCCCGCTGTATGATAAGGACTGGTGACCACAACACCCTGGAGAGGTCTGTTTTGCAGGTCTGTGGGTTGCTCTCAGCAAGGAGGTCTGGCCTTGGCCCTCCCAACGCGGAAACAGGCCCCTAAAAAAGCAGCTTTGAGGCTTTTCAAGGGAAGGCTGAACCTGGTGCCGCCACACCCACTGTGGAGGGTATTTGGTTAGGGAGAAAATGAACATATTGTTTCCTCCTTTCTGAACTCAGCCTGTCCTGTGTTTAAGTGCAGTTGAGCTGCCAAGCTTTGGGTCTCTTCAGTTTAACAGAGGTGATTGCTTCCTGGAGCCCAGAAAGCAGAAGGGGCTGGGGCTCTCTCCTCACGGTCACCTCATGCTCACTTCCAAGAGGCAAGGACAGGCCAGACCCCAGCCCCGTCCCCAAAGAAGGAAACATGAATGTAAACTTGGTCAGTACCTAACTCACAGCCATGGAAGCAGCTGGCACTCTCTCTCTGCAGTACCAGCTTTCTTTCAGCTTGCAAAAGATGGAGACTTCCCACACGCACCAAATCCCATGAAATCAAACCAAAGTACAGTGGAGGGGCCCTGGACACCTAATGGTAGCTGAGGCTGTGGGGATCTACCCTGATTCCTCTGTTCCGCCCCTAAAAATGGATAGCTCAATAGAGTGACAGAGCTGGAAGCATCCTACAGCTCAATAGACTGACAGAGCCGGAAGCATCCTACAGACCAGGACAGTCCACAAAACCCCCTCTTTTGGGTTCCTGCACTCAATTCCAATGTGTGTGTTGGGGCGGGGAGCATGACATTTTCTCCACACCGATAAGCAATTCTCTGGATGCCAACTAAAGTGTCCTACAATTCAACTCAATCCCAATGCTATCTACCTGGAGGTAGCATCAGATCCCATAGTACGATGGCTCACTCCACAGGCTGGTACCACCCTACCCCACCGTCCCCATTTCAGACACTAGTCACAAGCCCAGTCTGTTATCTACGCTTCTGACCTACCGGCTACCAACGGGAGGTTCCAGTGACCCCCTCCAGCCCACAATGCCAATCACAAGCACCAGGTTGTGCCTCTGGCCAACTGGCCATAAATCAGAGATTCTCAAAACCCCCTTCCTTGAGTTTCATTAATCTGTCAGAGCAGCTCACAGAACTCAGAGAAACATTACACTTACTAGATTACCCATTTATTATATAAAAAAATATAAATCAGAACAGCCAGATAGAAAGAGATACAAAGAACAAGGTCTGGGGAAAGGGCAGGGAGCTTCCACGCCCCTTCCAGGATGGTGCGTCACTCTCCCAGCACCTCCAAACTGGGTGGTCGCCAACCCCAAAGCTCTCCCAACCCTCTCTTTTTGGGTTTTTATGAAAGCTTTGCTACATAGGCACACTTGATTAAATCACTGGCCATTGACAACTGATTCAACAACAGGCCATTCTCCACTCCCCAATGTCAGAGGGCATGACTAAAATTCCAACTTTCTAAGGGGCAGGGTTGGTTCTCCTGGGGACCAGCAACCCCTCACACTTCCAGAGTCACAGAAGAGTTCAAAGTTCTAGCTGCTTGATGCTAAAATGCAGAGTGTAGTTCCTAGGGAAGGCGCTTGGAGGTGCCACTCTCACATTAACTCTCTTAACAGCAAAAGACAGAATCAGTGCTCTCCTCTTAGGAAATTCCAAGGGTTTTGGAAGCTATGAACCACGAACTGTGTATAAAGACCTAACATATAGAAAAAACATACATAGTACATCACACCTCCCGCTCTTGGAAAACTGCCTGCTCAGAAGATCTCGGGGGACCCCGAGCCCACCAACACCACTGACACCAGGGCAGGCAGGGGTAATGAAATCTCGCACGAGGCTCATTGATGCCTGTTGGCTTTTTCGGTCCCCTGGGCTGAGGACTCTATACTACAAAAGAGGGAGGGAGGACAGGAAGCCACTCTCCACCAGGGGCTGTGGTTAAGAGAGCGGAGCACAGCTGATGGGCAAAGGGAACCTGGGATGAGACATGTCAAAGCTGGAGAGGGCAAGACAGAAGGAGCAGCTGCCCTGCCCAGTGCTCCTGGCAACTCAGTCCCCTCCTTCCGAGGCCGATCCCTGTCCAGCTGGTCCAAGTGCATAGTCATTCACAACCTAGCCTCTCCCCCACAAGACAGCCAGGTGTGTGACCCACAATGAGTGGCTTTGAGAAGACAAGAGTGAAAACAAGCACACCTGGTGCCTTCCTTGCCTCATCGCGGCCGAACTCTCCAAATTAACCTGGACTTTATAAGGCGGTGCACCCCAGCAAGCCACAGATTAATTTATAAGGCTAGTGCCTCAGCCCTCGCAGAACCCCCCACAAGCAGCCTCTAGAACCCGCAGAGCCCGTAACTCCCGCACGACAGCATCACCCACAGACCAAACCTCAGCCAAGCACCCTTGCCTACCTCCAGCACCGGGACTCGGCGCGGAAGCCCTGGACATTGTTGTCCCCTCCGATCAGGTACACAAAGTTGTTGAGCACCGCGATGCCCTGGTTGGACATGCGGGGGGCCAGGGAGGCGGTGAAGTGCTTCCACTCTCCCAGCAGGGGGTTCAGGTACTTGGCCTGGTCGCTGAGAACAGTGGACGGCGTGGAGTGAATGCCCCCGAAGCCCACGACGCACTGGAAGTCCGAGCGCAGCTCTGTCTGAGGGCCCTGCAGGCTGGGCTGCAGGCTCTCGTTGCGGTGGTACATGAGTGCGCTGGCCACTGTGTCCCTCAGTGGGCTGGGGTCCAGCTTGTCGTGCAGCCGCTGGAGGACCTCAGCTTCCATCAGGGGAAAGCGCACTGTCTCTAGGAGCTTGGGGGGCTCATGCAGTGAGATCTGGTCAGCCTGCACCTGCTCCAGAGTGTAATGGTAGAGCAGGGCGCCCTCGTACACCTCGGTCTCGCAGGAGACCTCCAGGCGGTTGCTGCTGAGGAGGGAGTAGACCTTCTCCAGGGGAAGCTGGCGGTACTTGTCAGTCCTCGAGAAGGCCACAAAGTTTTTGAGGATGTAGGTGTCCAGCTGCTCAGTCAGACGGCTCAAGTCAAACAGCTCTGCCAGCCGGTAGACATCAAGGATGTTCTCTTCGTCCACCCAGGACATGAGGAAATCACAGCAGAAATGGATGATCTCTGGGATCTGTGAAGAGAACAAGCCCTGTTCGAGCCTGGGCTGGGAACAGTGTCTGGGTGAGGGAGACAGAGGATAACAGCCATTGGCTACAGCTGGCCCCCCACCGCTCCCCCCAACCTTTCCTGAAGTGGAGGCGTGGTGCTGCTGTTCTCCCCCAGCTCTAGAGGCGACTGGGGCTCACTGCAGACTGATTGGGTCTAAATCCAGGCTTGGAAGAGGTCTGTGGCACGTTCTTAACTGCTCTGAGCCTTGGTTTCCTCCTCTATAAGTGGAGAGGAATAAATTGAAAATGAGACCGTACCCAGGAACTATCTGGCATAGAGCGGACCCTTTCAGATCAAAAGAGGTGAATCTCCAGAGAATCAAGAGGCAGCTCAGCGGCCACCACGTCAGCCACCCCTGCTCTGGAAGGAGCCTGGGACCCCAGACTGTCTACAAGTCATCCAGCTCTCTTCTCCCCCGCCCCCTCAACAACTGCGGGCTGAGCCCAAGCTACAGCCCCAGGGAACCCACCCCCTACCCCAGTAGCAGGGCCCTGAACCCCCCAGGAGCTAGGAAC
The DNA here is from genome assembly GCF_963455335.1 of Martes martes. Lineage (NCBI taxonomy): Eukaryota > Metazoa > Chordata > Mammalia > Carnivora > Mustelidae > Martes > Martes martes. Next base: position 63,252,964 of record NC_137901.1, read on the forward strand.
TGCCAGCAGGGCGTTTCAGATGCTCACCCGGCACCCTTCCTGGGAACCCCACTCAGTTCTTGAAAGGCTGGAAGCCATCCTGCCTGGGGAGAGGCCTGCACGACTCTGGCTAGCACAGGGGCCCTGGGTGGCCGAAACCTGTCCTTTTCCAATCATGCGGAACTGGTGGGTTGAAAGGAGGGCAAGACAGAACAGTGCTGAGGTGGGAGCTGAGAAGTGAGCCACAGGCTTAGAGGCCAGCCCCTGCTGAGACAATCAGAGCATGGCCGGGTGAAGGAGACAGAGAGGAGGGCTCTAGGGAAAGCTGCCCAGGCATTGCTAAGTTGTTTAGGAAAAGAGGATTTTGAAATTGCTCTAATAATGGGAATACTTCACTCATCATCGACAAATTAACCGGTACACATAAGGTAATTCTACTGGTATGTGAAGCTTAACAATAAACGTGTAAAATCTTATCTTTATATTTTTTCTCATTCCAAAAACACTCCGTGCTTTCCAGGTCATTAGCCAAGAGCTGAATGGAAACCTGCAAAGTGCCAGGCATGTGTCTGCCCCAGATGGAATGTCCCCATAGGGCTCTGTTAGGTCCTGGAAGTCTTCACTCGACTACCCATTTCCTCTCTTGCCTGGCACTTCTGCTTTGCCTCTTCTTCCTAAAATACTACTTCTGATCTGTCATGGGCCAGGACACTGACCAGGTTCTGGGGAGAAAGTGAGAGCAAAGAGCTCTCAGTGGGCATGAGAAGCAACTTCTGAAGAACCCAGGGGCCGTGTCACCCTCTCTTTCCCATCCTCACTGTCACAACAGGGGGTGTCCTCTGCCAGGGAAGCTTACAGAGGAATCACCCCAGGCCTGCCCAGTGCAGAAGCCCTATGAGAGGCCTGGAAGGAGCCCTTTCTGGGGGTTACCCTGTGGTGACAGTCTTGCTGGCATTCAGATTCAGGTCTCTGCAAACACCAGGAACAGTGTGATCTTAAGCTAGGGCCAGGCACAGTACAAGGGGAGCACGTGGTCACTGGCTACATGAACAAACATGACCATGGTGGGCCTATGGACTTGGAACTGTTATACCAAGTAAGACTTGCTTTAAACACACTGCATAGAAGCCCACTATATTAAAAATAAAACCCCCAAAAGCTGAGCTGCTCAAGGTAAAGCAGGGGCTCTCCATCCCGTGCTGCCCCCACAACGGCCTCAGAAGTGCTAACGTGCTCAGGAGCACTGGCTCAAGTCCATCTACTCATTGTATATGGCAAGCCAGGGTCAAACCAGCCCAGCAAGCACAGGCCAAGTGCCTCCCCCGCCCCATCTGAGAGAGACGGCGCAGGGAACTGCTGGGGCCCCGCCGCAGTGTGAGGGCTCCAGACACCCCTGAACAGCTTGGCTTTCCCGACTTGAGTTTTTGCTGATGGCCCCAAACGTGTTCTGACCTGAAAAAAGGTCAGGATAATGAATTCAGCATAGCATTTCACTTTCACTTTCAACAAATGTAAGATGAGACGTCTCTTCAGCCAGATGAGACCATCTGACAACGGCTCCTGAAAGCAAAGGCACGTGCAGGCCCAGCCCTTGCGTGACTGCACCAACGCCACCGAAGTCACACAGCCTTCCAAAACGTAAGTCACGCTGTCAAAGCCTCAGAAAACTTTCTGAGTTCTGTAGGAAAACAAGTATTCAAAATTCAATGGCAAAAACGAAAAGCAGTTTCAAAGAGACTGGCGAGGCCAAGTGGGGTGGATGAGCAGAAAAGGCCTGGGCAACTGTGGGGGCAGCTCGGCTTCATCTGACACCAGGATATGTGGGACATCACATGTCTGCCTCAGGGTTGGCCTACATGTTTACATGTGGAATCTTCTCAGGGGCGGGGAGACCCAGGCAGAAGGAAAGGAACCAGCAGAAGGGCAGAGGGCAAAGGAGCCTGGGCCTGGAGGCGTTTGGAGCAACTATGGTTCGGTGCCCAGGGCTGGCTGAGCTGTGCACCACCCACGAGCCTCTGCCCTACCTGCAGTCTCCTTTGCTGCCTGGTATTCTCACCTGCTGATCCCCCTCATGCCACTATCCGGCAGACACCTGAGGATCACCCCCTGGGGTTGGGTCTGCTTTGCTGGAGTGAGGGCAGCCTCACCTGCAGCTGGCAGGCGGCGACCAGCGTCTCCTGGACATTGCTCAGGCTGAGCTCCAGCTCAGAGGTATAAATGAAATGCAGGATTTGGCACATGGCATTGTAGGACACGCCGTGGATCAGCACCTCTTCCTGCTCCATCTCCTTCAATCCCCCAGCAAACATCCCTCTGCAAAGTAAAAACATGAAAAAGTGCTGTCATATCAATCTGAATCAATCATAGCAGCGTCTGGGTGGCTCAGTCTGTGTCCAACTCTTGATCTCAGCTCAGATCTTGATCTCACGGTCATGAGTTCAAGCCCCATAATGAGCAAATCGGTATCAATTAGGATACCAGCCCAGCCTGCAGAGAGCAAGAGGGAGCAGGAAGCAGACTGACCCAGCAGTGATGTGCAACAGAACAGTGGTTCGCTCTGAGCACTGAGTCTTACCACGGAAGGTGCCAACCAGCTCCTGATCAAGTTTGGACAGCGACCCTAGAAATCACTGTCCGCATTTCACGTGCTGCAGGATGTGGCACCTGAGACTCCTGCAGCCAGGGACAGCGTCCGGCTTGCTTTCTGCTGCATCCACAATACACTTCCTGGATTACAGCTGCAGCCCAGAACACGTCATGAATGAATGGATGAATGAATAAATGGGAAACAATTCATAAAAGTCAATCCATTCAAAATATACTGAGCACCTAACTAAATGCCAGTACCATTTAGAGTCAAAGGATTAACTGTCAAGTAAAGTGGTTAAGACTCCTACTTATAAGGAGTTTGATGCTAGGGAGGACAGCAAGTAAAGAACAAGGGATTTCTGAGTGCGGAAATGCTAGGAAGAAGCACAACAGGGCGTCTGATCTAGGAGCGCCCGGCTGGGAGAAGGGAAGCAGGGAGAGAATGAGGAGGAGCAGGGATAGGCCCAGACAGGGCTGGATGGCACCTCACCAGCCAGTGGATGGCATTTCAGGCGGAGGAGACAGGAGCTCAAGTCCTGGGGCAGGGATGAGTTCAGTACACAGGCAGCCAGGCCAGTGCAAGGAGGAAGTAAGCAGGTGAGACAGGGCCAGATCCTGCTTCCCCTAAGTCAAGACTGACTCAGGACTGAAATCCAAGCATAACAAAGCTCTGTCGGCGAATTTTACCCAGGACGGCAGTGTGAGCAGACTTTTCAGGCAAGAGGGTTCCTGTAGGCCTGGGGAGGGCCCGGTGGCAGGGAGAACATGTTGGAGGATTGAATTTAGAAGAGCACTGGAGGAACCGGGGCCCTTTGGCTGGGTTAGCTGGGCTGACAGGCACTTGGGAGGAAAGGGGTCAGAGAGTGAGGTTGGACTCACAATCAGTGAGATGCCTCTGAGGCATCCCTGGGGAGCCAGTTAATAAGCTGTTTGGGGCGAAAGAGCCTGGTGGTCAGGGGAGGCGGCAGGGCTGAACATGACAGCCACACAGACAGGGCAGAGTAGTTATTTTTACATTTTGGTTATTTTTCAACTAGGTAATGTACATAGCAGTACAACGACTTAAAATACACAGCAGGGTGAAAGTTTTCCTCTTGCCCTCCTTCTCTGCTCTGTTCTGCTCTAGGCCATCAGTTGCCCTTCCCAGGGCAGCACTGCACCCAAAGGCAGTCCATGTACTCTATACTCTACGTTACATTGTGACTTAACAATGCATCTTGGAAATGGCTTCTTAATGGTATACACAGGGCCACCCCTCTTTGTGTAAAGGCTACCATGGTTGATTTAACCTACAGCGCAATATACCTGGGTTACTTTTTTTTTCCTTAGAGAGAGAGGGAGAATCCTAAGCAGGCTCCACATTCAGCGCAGAGCCCAATGTGCACCTCAATCTCATGACCCTAAGATCTAGCTGAGATTCAAATGAGCTAGCCAGGCACCCTTTAAAGTGCCATTTCTATATTCTCTCTCTCTTTTTTTTAAAGATTTTGTTTATTGGGACACCTGGGTGGCTCAGTTGGTTAAGCGGCTGCCTTCGGCTCAGGTCATGATCCCAGCGTCCTGGGATCGAGTCCCACATTGGGCTCCTTGCTCAGCAGGAAGCCTGCTTCTCCCTCTGCCTCTGCTGCCACTCTGCCTGCCAGTGAGCGCTTGCGCGCTCGCTCTCTCTCTGACAAATAAATAAATAAAATATTTTAAAAAAAATCTTTAAAAAAAAAAGATTTTGTTTATTTATTTGACAGAGATCACAAGTAGGCATAGAGGCAGGCAGAGAGAAAGGGGGAAGCAGACTCCCCACCGAGCAGAGAGCCCGACATGGGGCTCGATCCCAGGACCCTGAGATCATGACCTGAGCTGAAGGCAGAGCCTTAACCCACTGAGCCACCCAGGTGCCCCTCTATATTCTTTTTTGAACAGTCCAGATTCTTTGTCCAATTTCTATTAGCCTCTGTCTTGTCAATTTGATGAAATATGCCCATTTTTGAACGAGTAGAACTTTTTTTCCTACCTCAGATCTTTTGATTTTATAATGCAGTTTGCCATGCACCAAGTTTGACCCCAATGAGATCAAAGTCTTACACCTGAGGTGCACTGGTGGGGAAGTCAGTGCCATGCCTGCCCTGGCCCCCAAGATTGGCCCCCTGGGACTGTTTCCAACAAAGGTTAGTGATTTAAAAAAAAAAAAAAGTTAGTGATGACATCACCAAGGCAACCAGTGATGGGAAGAGTCTGAGGATTATAGTGAAACTGACCCTCTAGAGCAGACAGGCCCCAGACTACCTGGGTGGCTCAACTGGTTAAGCACCCAAGTCTTGATCTCAAGAGTTGTGAGTTTGAGCCCAGGTTGGGGTTGGAACCTACTTAAAATTTAAAACAAACACAGAATAGACAAGCCTAGATTGAAATGGTACCTTTTGTCTCTGCCTTGAGAGGGGCGCCTGGGTGGCTCAGTTGGTTAAGCAACTGCCTTCGGCTCAGGTCATGATCCCGGAGTCCCAGGATCGAGTCCCACATCGGGCTCCCAGCTCCATGGGAAGCTTGCTTCTCCCTCTGACTTTCTTCCCTCTCATGCTCTCTCTCACTCTTTCACTCTCAAATAAAGGGGGGGCGCCTGGGTGGCTCAGTTGGTTAAGCAACTGCCTTCGGCTCAGGTCATGATCCCGGAGTCCCAGGATCAAGTCCCACATCGGGCTCCCAGCTCCATGGGAAGCTTGCTTCTCCCTCTGACTTTCTCCCCTCTCATGCTCTCTCTCACTCTTTCACTCTCAAATAAATAAATAAATAAATCTTTAAAAAAAAAAAAAAACCCTCAAGGAACCCCCCAAGAGACAGAAAGAAGCAGAAACACATAAAGCACAGTGGAACTGTCACTTTTGATGAGGGTATCAACACGTTAGCCAGAGAACTCACTCTCTGGAACCATTAAAGTGATCCTGCTGTGGCTTGCAATGCTGACGGCTGCGACCCTCATGACATCACAGATGATGTCAATAGTGCTGTGTGTAGTGGAATGCCCAGCTACTTAAGAACTACAAAGGAAAATATTTCAATAAAGGATCATTTGACAACAACAACAACAAACTGTTCCACCTGAAGTTTATTTTGGTACAACATGTGAGGGAAGGGGCAACTCTGTTTCTTGAGAGGGCCACCCCATCATCTCCTTCCCCCAGCTGGGATGCCCTCTTTGTCACACACCAAGTTCCTGGCAGGCTTGTGTCTGTGTTCAAAGTCACTACTTCCCCAGTAATGTTCCCACATCTCTTCGGCCACCAGGAGTGGTCTGGATTACTGCAGCTCCATAACACGTGTGACCGTAGGGTAGGGTGAGTCTCCTTTTATTAGCTTCTCAGTAACTGCCTGGCCATTGCTTGCTTTTGAAAATCTGGACTTTAGAATCAGTTTGTGCAATCCTCCCACCCACCCCCCATAAAGTCTCTTGGTATTTTTATGAGGAATGCATTACACATAACACATACAGACCGATGCAGAGAGAGCTGGCATCTCTCTGATGGACACGATGGGTTCTTCTATCTCACAAACCAGCCTCTGTGTCTCTGTAGAGATCTTGGAGTGTCTGCTCATAGAGCTGACACTGGCATGTCACGTTTATTCCTACACATTTTACTCCACACACACCCCCTCAGGGTGTTATCCTGTGGTCTGTGGTACACTGACTGACTCTCTGGGGTGTCCATGCAATGTGTGGACCTTGACTAGATCCTGAATGAAGAGGGTAGAAGGAAGGAGACAGAATATATTTGGGGGACAATTAAGAAAATGAATATGGACTCAGTATCAGATAAAATTATGGAAGGACTATAAATGTTCTGAGATTTACAATGTTCTTACAGATAAAGTAGAAAAAGCTCTTATTCTTGGAAGTGCAATGAAGTATTTCCAAATAAACTGTTATATCTGCAACTTACCCTGAAGCAAATATGCAAAAGGTTAACTGATGAATCTAGGTGAAGGGCACCGTCACTGTACGGATCTTTCACCTCTTCTATAGGATTGCCTTTTTTTTTTTTTTTAAAGATTTTATTTATTTATTTGACAGAGAGAGAGAGAGAGAGAGAGAGAGAAAGGGCAAGAGCACAAGGGCAGGGAAAGGAAGAAGCATGCTCACCACTGGGCAGGGAGCCCGATGCAGGACTCAATCCTAGGACCCTGAGATCATGACCTGAGCCAAAGGCAGACGTTCAACCAACTGAGCCACCCAGGTGTCCCTGACAGCTTTCAAAATAAGAGTTAGGGAGGGAAAAAAGGTTGAAAGAAAAATAAAATATATATCCACCCCTTTTGTTTTTGCTGTTTTTAACCAAAAATGGATGCCTAATTCTTTAGCAGTCTTACTATTTTTTTGTAACATTGAAATTATGAGAAAATAAAAACCTAAAAAGGGAAAAACTTTTAAAATGATATCCAGGGGTGCCTGAGTGGCACAATTAAGCATCAAACTCCTTTTTGATTTTGTTTTTTTTTTTAAGATTTTATTCATTTATTTGACAGAGCATAGCAGGGAGAGCAGCAGGCAGAGGGAGAGAGAAAAGTAGGTTAGCAGAGCAGGGAGCCCGATGTGGAGATCAAACCCAGGACTCTGGGATCATGACCTGAGCCGAAGGCAGACACTTAACAACTGAGCCACCCAGGCACCCCAAGCATCCAACTCTTGGTTTCAGCTCAGGTTGTGATCTCAGGGTCCTGAGATCTGGCCCCATGTCAGGCTCTGGGCTCAGCATGGAGTCTGCTTGAGATTCTGTCTCCCTCTCCCCCCATCCCCATGCACATGCGCGCGCGCTCTCTCTCTCAAATACATAAATCTTTAAAAAAAAGGTGGGGGGCGCCTGGGTGGCTCAGTGGGTTAAGCCTCTGCCTTCCGCTCAGGTCATGGTCTCAAAGTCCTGGGATTGAGCCCCACATCGGGCTCTCTACTCAGCAGGGAGCCAGCTTCCCCGTCTCTCTCTGCCTGCCTACTTGTGATCTCTCTCTCTCTCTGTCAAATAAATAAATAAAATCTTTAAAAAATAATAATAAAATTAAATTAAATTAAAAAAAAAAGAAGTAGTAGTCCATACCTCATAACCATTAGGATGGCGACTACCCAAAAAACCCTGAAAATGATACGTGTTGCTGAGACTACAGAGATAATGGAACCCTTGTGCACTGCCGGTGGGAATGTAAAATGGTGACAGCTACTGTGGTAAACAGCATGGAGAGCCCTTCCGCACCAGCATGAATACACTTCACTACTCAGCTGTACACTAAAAAACGGATATAAGATGGTAAATCTTATCATGTGTTTAAGATCACAGCAGGGCACCAACCAAGTAGGTGGAGGGCATGAAGAGCACAGAACACTCTGCAGGGAGGGCTGCCTCTGCAGCTAGGATACCACAACCAGATGTCCAGTGAGTGCCCTAATGGGGGCCAAGTATGTTTCAGAGTTCAAAAGGTTTCAACTGGAGAGACACAGCACCCATGCCACGTATGATGTCACACCCCTGCAGGCTCTGGGTCTGTACCTCCCATCCAAACTCATTAGTATTTCCAAAGCAAAATGTAAAAGACATATACTAAGTAGGATAAAAACAAAATCAGTCTCATATCAGTTTAGGGCAGGCTTTGTTGTTTAACAGATTGGTACCAAAATTTAAAAAACAAAAACAAAAACTGGTGAAAATATGGCAATGTTGCCAAACCCAGGGTTCCCCATCCCCCACAAAAGTAAGGACTGGATAGCTACCAACTAACAAAAACAGCTCTAGGGGACCCCCTGAATACACTTACAAAGTTTTAGCAACATAGTGGAACAAAAAACCAAAACAACTTGCAAATTTCAGGGCTTTGCACGTATAGAATTCTGGACTAGTGTTTACAAAAAGAAACAGTATAGGGATGAAAAGTAACTTTGAAAGAGTTACCATGGTGAGGCGGTGAGGTGGGGAGCTGACGTGGCAGGGCAGGGGGAAAGTGGTGCTTTCAACTTTTTTTCACCAATTCAAAAAGTATACTTCAAAAAGTATTTTCCAGACGCCTCGGTGGCTCAGTCAGTTAAGGGTCTGCCTTCAGCTCAGGTCATGATCCCAGGGTCCTGGCATCAAGCCCCGCATCAGGCTCCTTGCTTCGGGGGGAGCCTGCTTCTCCCACTGCCTGCCACTCCCCCTGCTTGTGCTACTGTCAAATAAATAAAATCTTTAAAAAAAATTTTTTTTTGGAGACCCTTTCTCTTTCTCTGCTCTGAAAGCTTAAATGGCATTAGAGTCTGTTCATAAAAGGATATGACTCCAGGACATGTCTGGGCTTTGTGTTTTTGTGGAGAATATAACTTTCTTTTTCAGGGGTGAAGTTCTGTCAATATATATTTTCTACAAAATCATCAATTTTATCCAAATTTTCAAAATCAAAGGTATCAAGTATAATTGACTACCTTATTATTCACAGTACGTTAACGACGGAGAGGTCTATGACCCAGAGAGACCACATACAGGACAGAACACTTATGCCCCCTGACACACAGAGGTGGGGAGCAGAGGAACCAGCACAGGAGAAGTAGACAGGGCAAAGCACAAGAGGGCCATGGGAGCCAGAAGATTAGTACAGTGGACAGTTATTACCACAAGTCAAAAAAACAAGACCCGGGGCGCTGGGGTGGCTCAGTGGGTTAAAGCCTCTGCCTTTGGCTCGGGTCATGATCCCAGGGTTCTGGGATTGAGCCCCGCATCGGGCTCTCTGCTCAGCAGGGAGCCTGCTTCTCCCTCTCTCTCTGCCTGCCTCTCTGCCTACTTGTGATCTCTGTCAAATAAATAAATAAAATCTTTAAAAAAAAAATACTTCACTTGATAGTTCCTAAAATCAAAAAATGAGAACTTGGGGGCCTGACTGGCTCAGTTAGAAGAAGTGTGCGACTCCTGATCTCAGGGTCATGAGTTCAAGCCTCACAATGGAAACAGAGATTATTTTAAAAACAAACAAATAAAAAGCAGGGGCGCCTGGCTGGCTTTAGGTTAAGCACCTGACTCTTGCTTTTGGCTCAGGTCATGATCTCGCAGTTGTGGGATTGAGCCCCACATCGGGCTCTAACGTTGAGCGCAGAGTCTGCTTCAGATTCTCTCTTCTTCCCCCTTTGCCCCTCCCCTCCCAGTCTCACTCCCCACTCCCTCTAGCTCTCAAATAAAATCTTTAAAACAAAAACAAACAAGCAAAACAAAACAAAAAACCCCTGAGAACTATAACCAATACTTGAAGTTGAAACAATGAAACAATCGGCTGGAATGGGAATCAGGTGGCCATGGCTGGGACTCATTCCTGAGCCTCCTTTCACCAGGGTACAATGAGGGCAGTGGCACTAATTCTTCTCAATGTGCCAGTGGCTGGGATGGAGTCATGAAGGAGGCCACAGAAACTCCAAGGGACCAAGAATCCATGGCTGGGCAGGGGCAAGGGGTGGGGGAGGAGGAAGGTCAGAGGCTTAAGCCCTCAATATGAAAAGGTGTGGGACACCTGGGTGGCTCAGTCAGTTGAACATCTGACTTCTGCTAGGGTCATGATCTCGGGGTCCTGGGATTGGGCCAAGCGGGGCTCTGTGCTCAGCAGGGAGTCTGCTTCTCCTTCTGCCCACCCCCCTCCCCCTCCCCTAGCTCATGCGTGAGCATGCTCACTCTCTCTCAAATAAATCCATAAATGTAATCTTAACAACAACAACAAAAAAGATGAGAAGGTATGGGTGAGAAGGTAGATGGCCAGGGAAGGGGCACAAAAGGCACAACTTCATATATCATATGGTTGTGTGGACAATGTATACACACAACTTGACCACTTGTCCTTGGCTTCAGCACCCATAGGACCAGAAGCCTGATGACCAGGGTTCATGTGGGCTTTTAGTTAGTATTATAAGAACACCACTGGGGGGTGGGAGGAATGAAAGACTAAGGCATAAAGTGCCAGTATCTTAAAAAAGGTGTGTATATGTCTTTGTGTGTAAAGAGAAAGCAAATATGGTAAAATGTTAACAACTGGTATTCAGGTGTTTGTAATATCATTCTTCCAACTTTCCACAGATATGAAATTTCTCAAAATGAAATGTTGGGGAAACCATAGTAAATAGAAACAAAATCTATTTTATACCAAGATATATATAGAAAATTCATTTTATAAAATGCAACAGGACAAGTCAAGTCAAGCATATTGTCTCTTAAAAAAACAGGAAAAATGGGGGCGCCTGGGTGGCTCAGTGGGTTAAGCCTCTGCCTTTGGCTCAGGTCGTGGTCCCAGGGTCCTGGGATCAAGCCCCGCATCGGGCTCTCTGCTCAGCAGGGAGCCTGCTTCCTCCTCTCTCTCTGCCTGCCTCTCTGCCTATTTGTGATCTCAGTCTGTCAAATAAATAAATAAATAGTCTTCAAAAAAAAAAAAAATAGGAAAAAAGAGGGGAGCCTGGCTGGCTTGGAAAAGCATGCCACTCTTGATCTCAGGGTTGTGAATTCCAGCCCCACCCATGCTGGCTAGAGACTACTTAAAAGTAAACAAACTTAAAAAAAAAAAAAAAAAGGAAAAGAGAGAACAGGTCCCAGGAGAGCTGAAAGAAAACCAGATTCGAGGGCACCTCGGTGGCTCAGTCAGTTAAGCATCTGCCTTGGGCTCAGGTCATAATTCCAGGGTCCTGGGATCCAGCCTAGAGTCAGGCTCCCTGCTCAGTGGAGAGTCTACTCCTGCCTCTCCCTTTGTCTCTCCCCTGGCTTGTGCTCTGCTCTCTCGTTCACTCTCTCTCAAATAAATAAAATCTTAAAAAAAAAAAAAAGTAAAAAGAAAAACAGATTCAAAGACCCCTCTGTCCCACTCAGTGTTGGGGAGTCACTACAACAAGCAGTGGGAGGAGCTCGGGGAGAGCAAGGGACTTGGCAGCTTCCGACTGGTTCTTCCCACCTGGTCACTGTGGGTGCCAACACAAACTCCTAGTGAAGCCAGGATTGCCTGCATTACTTTACTTGTGAGAACATGTGCATGTAACTCACCTGAAGTAATCACAGGACGCAGCCAGGAGGATTCGATGGGCCTCAATGTGTCTCCCCTCCACCACCAGGACAACATCAAAGAGGATGCCACTGTCCCGGAGAGCCAGCAGCCCCCGGAGCAAGGCCTGGGAGTGCTGTGCACTCCGATAGGTGTTGTTGACACAATGTGGGTGTGAGGGCTGCACAGGCAACTTGCACAGCTGAGTGAACTCCTGCTCCTCCGCCATCCTGATCACCAAACCAGACCTCACCGCTGCGGCTGTCAGCTGGCAAGACAGAGGGTACAGGGAATAAGCCAGGGAAGCAACACCACACAGTGCACAGGCTGGCCTAGTGGCACCTGCTGCTGATGGCACTTCTGTTCCCCCCACCAGCTCACCAGTGCTTCCCCTGTGGTCTTAAACCCACAAACTCCCTCTCCCCACCCACTTCTCCAAACTTGGAGCCTCCTTCCTAAAGACCTGTGTCCCTTCATCTCCAAGATTCTGAGGGGTTCCAGAGACAGACTGACTTCGGTGGGGGCCCCAGCCCTACCATGGACTCACCACATGAACAACCCGAGTCTCAGGTTCCTCAAATGAAAAAAGGGAAATAAAAGCACCCCACCTGTTGGGGAAATCTAAAATTGGTGAAGGATGAATATAAAGCAGCAGCACAGACCAGGTTCTCAAGAGCTCTTCCTCTCTTCCATTGAAAAAGGATAAAACTGGGGCACCTGGCTGGCTCCATCTGCAGAGCACACGGCTCTTCATCTCTGGGTTGTGAATTCGAGCCCCAAACTGGGAGCAGAGTTTACGTTAAAAAAAGAGAGAGAGAAGGGCGCTTGGGTGGTTCAGTCGGTTTACCATCTGCCTTCGGCTCAGGTCATGATCCCAGTATCCAGAGATCAAGTCCCGCACTGGGCTCCCTGCTCAGTGGAGAGTCTGCTTCTCCCTCTACCCTTCCCTCTACTCGTGATCTCTCTCTCTCACGCTCTCTCTCAAATAAACAAATAAAATCTTAAAAAAAAAAAAAAAAAAGAGGGGTGCCTGGGTAGCTCAGTCGATTAAGCATCTGTCTTCAGCTCAGGTCATGATCCCAGGACTCCCTGCTCAGTGGGGAGCCTGCTTCTCCCTCTCCCTCTGCCACTCCCCCTGCTTGTGCACTCTCTCTCTCTCTCTGTGTCAAATAAATAACATAAATAAAATCCTAAAAAAATAAAATAGAGAGGGAGAACAAAACTGGGTTCCCTCACATAGGAATGGATGCGTAAAAATGACAACAGACCTGAGTGCTGGCCAGGAAACCCAGGGGGGGAGGATCCAGGACCTGTCTTCTTTTACCAAGATTCTGAGAGTCAAGCACAGTAATTTCAACTAGAGCTGGTGCATTCAAGATCATATGCAGCATGTTTTTGGTTCAAGGTTACTTTGTAATAATTGAGTATGTTCAAAACATGCGCAATGATTTGAGTTGAAGCCTCAGAAACCCAATCAGTAAAATAAACCTACCTCAAACACACTTTGGCAGTGCATTCTAACTCAGGGCAGCCAGTCCTGCACTGTACTCTGGGGCTGAGCTAAGCACTCTAGCCGCAGCACTGCCATCTAGCTAGTAAGTGGGACCCCAGGAGTTACCTGCCACATTGCCTGTCAACATCTGCCTTCACCAACTAGGCCATGCCACTATCCCCTGCCCCAAATTAGTTTCTTCTCCAATTCCCTGTACTGTATCTTTAAGAGAAAAAAAATGAAGGGGCACCTGGCTAAGGCAGTCAGTAGAGCACAGGACTCTTTATCTCAAGGTTGTGAGTTCAAAACCCATGTTAGGTGTGGTGCCTACTTAAAATCAAAAAAGAAAAAAGAGAAGGGGGGGAAGAGAAAGAAAAATAGATTCTACTATATAACTTGCCAAACTGGGGTGCCTGGGTGGCTCAGCTGGTTAAGCATCTGACTCTTGATCTCAGCTCAGGTCTTGATCTCAGGGTCGAGAGTTCAAGCCCCGCACTGGGCTCCACGCTGGGCACAGAGCCTACTTAAACAAACGAAAAAAACAAAAAAAACCTTGCCAAAAAGAAGAGGGCTCTGTCCTCACTACTACAGCTCAGGAGCACACCTGATTGCTTTGGACTCTCTGCTGCTTCCCATCCAACAGGCTCCATTCCTCTCTGTGCTGGCCCCTCAGTGTGCCTCCTGGATTTGGGACCTTCACCCACCATAACCACTGCTTCTTCCGCAGCCTGGACTGGCTCACACACAGACAGCAAGGGCCAAGGGGTAGTCCCCATTAACCACCTCTCTTGACTCAAAACTCTGCCCCATGGCAATGCTCTCTTTTCTGATCCCTTCGGCCAACACACTCTGCCTCAGCCCACCCCTCTTTCCCAAGAATCTACCCTATATTCCCAAATACACCTCCAGCTCGATGCCTAATCCAGCCAGCATCCCTCCCCACTGGTCTAGCTTTCTTACTCCATACAGCCACGATTTCCACATCAGAAATCTCATGGTTTCAAAGATCTCTTTTCCTTTTTATACCTGTGTCTATCAGACCCCCTCGTTCTGATTCCATCTCTCCTATCTCAGATGCCCATCCACTTACTCTTCCACCGCCACCACTCTGGGTCAGACCACAGCAATGACACTCCCAACTGGTTTCCTTCCTCCTGTCCCATCCTCCCCAGCTCGCCTGCTCAGGCTGCAGGGGGTCCCCAAATGCCCAGTATGTATACCATCTGGCTTAAGAGCTGGCTCCTTATTGCCTTCTGCTTAGGTCTCCCCCACGATCTGGCTCAAAATGATCCTTTCCCTTGTACCTTGTCACTAGCCCTTAGACCAAAAGGGATACTGTTGGGTCATCCTCTGAACACCATCAGACTCCCACTTAGACCTGACTCTTTATAACACCATATTGGTCAAGGTCTAGTTCGATCGCTTCTTCCTCTGTCACTGTATCAAGAACACAACAGGCATACTCCATCACTGAAGCTGGTCTCTTTACCCACCAGCTAGAGCTTTATCTCACCCACATTGCAAAACTCCATGGCTGTTTGTACCACTTGTAACCACATGACTGTGAGCACGTAACTCATTATCTCCAAGTCTAAGTTTCCTCCTCGACCACGACCACCAGGAAGTCAAGAGAGCCTCCTTCTCTAAGGGTGGCATTGGGGACTGACTGCTCCAACAGACATCAATCCTTGGTGGGTCCCCACCCCACATAAGCATTTCTGCCCCTTTGGGAAGGGATCCATGGCAGCTACACTTACTAAGGAGTACAGAATGCATTAAGAGAACGCTGCCCCCTTGGGCAAACAAACCACATTTACCAAGCACAATTTAAGGAACTAATTAAGCTAGGTGCTGAGGGTGGTGTGAAGAAAACGAAGCAATTCCCTGCTCTGACAGAGCATAACTCAGAGTGCAACGCATTCAAGACCATGCATCAGAGCCTCCTTCATAAAACAAGCATTGGCCACAACCAAAATGTCCATCCTCAGAGGAACGTATGCCGCAACACAGTGAGCCAACAGAATACTAGACAACAGTTAAAAATGGGCAACCTAGGGGCGCCTGGGTGGCTCAGTCGTTAAGCATGTGTCTTCAGCTCAGGTTATAGTACCATGGTCCTGGGATTGAGTCCCACATTAGGCTCCCTGCTCAGTGGGAAGTCTGCTTCTCCCTCTCCCACTCCCCCTGCTTATGTTCCCTCTCTCACTGTGTCCCTCTGTCAAATAAATAAGTAAAATTTTAAAAGGGGGGGCAAACTAGAACTCAAGCTATAGTCATCAACGTGGAAGAATCTCAAAGGCACGCAAAGGGGGAAAAAAGCACACTGCAGAATATGTATAATACAAAAAGTTTGAAATTATACAATAAAATACCGTCCAGTTTTGCTTATAGATATGTGTTACAGTAGAACATAGCATAGGCACATTAAAGGAATTCAGGATCATGATTTTCTCCAGGAAGGAAAAAGGGAATGTTTTATTTCCTTAAAACAAACAAAAAAACAAAGAAGACAAAACATTAAGATCTGATAGGGAGAGATGGTAACTTTTCTGTCAGCATAAATTATTTAAAAACTAAATTCTCAAACTTATTTAATATGTTCACATTCAAATTCAAAAGGCACAGAAAGGTATGTTAGGAAACTTAAATTTTCCTCCCACTTATGTCTTAAATAGATCCTCTCCCAGAAGAAAACTACATTCTATCTTCCCTGGTAGGGGGCATCTACAGTTTCAAAGGCAAATCTGTAAATCTACACCATTCCCCCCTTCATTAACTTTTGCATATGAAAACTTAATATCCCTCCCACAGTCCGTTGTATGGATAACCACATGTTACTTAAACAATCCTTTTCAGAGAGACATCTGGGTTTCCTCCAACTATTTGCTTTTGCGAACAGTTACACTGAAAATCATTTAGATATGCCACATATGCAGCAGTTATCTGAGGAAAATTATCTAGATACATAACTGCAAGATCATGCTAATTTTAATGCTTGTCGTTTGAATGCATACTGCCAAATTGCCCTCCATAGGGGTTATAGTAATTATTCTCCCACCAGCCAAGTATGGAGAACCTGGTTCCAACCGCTATCTAGCTCAATAGCATTTCTTTTTAGCCTTTGTTGAGTTAAATGAAAAACTGCATTCACAGTGCAACTATGTTTGTGTAATTAACAAAATTTCAAAAAAATAAAAAATTAAGTTAAATGCAACACTCCTTTTGTGATTCCTTTCCCATGAATGTTCTGGGGAGTTCATTTGGCAGCACTTTCTTTCTCCTATTCGTTTCACAGGGATTACTCTATCATCAAGTCTTTCCCTGGATTTAGTTCCCTCCAGCTCCATAACATTTCAGATTCTACTCATCACAAGCATGGCCCCTCCATTCTATGCTCTTCAAAGCTTTTGAGGGGAGCAGGAAGAAAGCTTTATATCCCTAGTAAGTACAAACTTAAGGACGTAAAATGGTTTTTTATTAACTCATGGATGAGAGTCAAAAGTATTTTTGAAGAATTTTCAACTCAACACCATTTACTGAGCAGGCACCCCTCAGTCCTCTGAAGCGCCCCAAAACATTGTCTGCCTTCAACGAACCCCAATCCTTGGCAGCATGAAGGTCTGCAACAAAGGGAAAAGGGACAGTTGGGAAGAGGAGGGGAGGGAGTAGGTACTAATTTACAGAATGGGGACCCATCATAGGAGTGCCAAGTTGGATGCGCTCTGGAATGAGTCTTCCAGAAAGCTGAGTTGGGGCATCTTGGCGCGCCAAACCCGCGGCTCAGGCCCGGGGCGAAAAGGACCCCAGGCATAAGGCGATGGCGACCCCACGACTCCGGCCCGCGCCAAGACTGGAAGTAGTCAGAACCCGCGGCGGACGCTTCGGGACCCGGAGATTTTGCAATGACAGCGCGATCTCCAGCTTCTCTTTGGAAACCGCGCGAGCTGGCGAGGTTGGACTCCCTCGGCTGCAGCCCGCGGTCCCCCCAAACACCCGGCCCCGGAGAGCTGCTGAGGAAACTGAGGCTCGCAGGCCGAGGTCCAAGGTCACACCAGGTGGTGGCAGTCCGGCCCGCCCCACCCGCCTGTTGCAGGATCCGCCCGCACATAGAACCGAGGGTCGCGGGTGGGAAGGCCGCGCTCAGACCCGCCCCGGGCGACAGGCAGCCCGAGAGCTAGGAGGCTGGCAGGCTCGGCAGCCGCGCAGAGGTCCGGTATCTCTGCTAGCACCAGCTCCCCGCCCAGCCGCGCCCGGGGGTCCCGCCCGCCGCGCCCCCGCCACGTCAGGCCGCGGGCTCGCCTCAGGCCGCCACTCCTGCGCCTCTGGCCCCCGCCCGCCCCTGCGTCCCCGCGCCCCCAGGGCTGTTCGCTCGGGCTCTGTTGCCGCCGGCCGCCCGCCGCCCACCACCCGCACTCGCTGCCACCCGCCCCGCCCGGCCCCCGCCTGGCAGCTCACCTGGTGCCGCCGCAAGCTGAGGCCGCACTCGCCGGAGGCGGGGGCGGGGCGGGCGGGCGGCCGTGGGGCGGGGCCTCAGCGGATCACGTGGCCGCGCCGCGCAGGCGCCAGGCGGGTGTAGACGGAGGCCGGGGGGCACCTCGCTGGAGGGCTGGGGGAGGGGCGTCGAGCTCTGGCGGGAGGAGGGGCGCAGCCCGAAGCTTCTCTTCCGTGGGCGAGCTTCTGGTCTCTGCTCAGCCAAGAAGAGCTCCAGCCGCCTGGCTGACCTTGCGTCTCTACACCTGGCATAGCTCCCGGCAACCTGGAGGGGCTGAACGAATGAATGAGTGAATAAATGAAGCAGTGCCTTTTGGGAAGGGTCGCGCCCTTTAAATCTAGTTCTTCCGTCCCTCTCTCGTTTTCTCTCTCCTTCATTCTCTCACTTATTCATTCCCTCCCTCACTCATTCCTTCCATCCATTCCCTCTTTATTCCTTTATTCCTTTCCTCATTACCTCTCTTACTCATCCCTTCATTCATTCCCTGTAACTCATTCCCTCCTTTCCTCGCCGTGCTGTTAGCTCACGGTGCTTCTGCTGATCGCCTGCCCTCTGCTGGATGTTGGGGAGAAGAGAAAAACTGCCAGTGTGAAGGGGTGGCTGAGATTCTGAAGTAAATCCAATTCCCATCCCAAAGGGCTGGGTATTCATTTTCTACGCCTCACCTGCAAGAGGATCTTGTCCTCCGAGGCTCATTTGTAATTGCCATGTCCAGCCAGAGGTTCCAACCAGCAGAACCTCCTGATAGATGAAGTCGCTGTGTCCTACACTGCTGTTTATAAGAGTCATTGTGGAGTGTGGGGGAACTGTGGGGGAAGGGTGTGGCTAGGGATAGCTCATGGTTAAAAAAAGGTATATGGGAATGAGGAAGAAAGTAAACGAAACAGAAGCACTGTCCTGGCTGATCCCAGGGAGCTGCCCTAGGTCCAGGCAAGGGCCAGGAGAGTTGGACCAGACTCCAGGACCAGGGGTTCCCAACGGGAATGGGCTTCTGGGAAGACTCTGGAGGAGGTACCCTCCCCCCGCAGCTACATAACAGATGAGAACTTTTGGGGAATGAGAAAAGCATTCCAGGAAGGGAAGTGTCAGCAAAGGCATGGAGATGAGATCCTACAAAATGAGTAGTCTGGAGGCCACCAGAAGTTTCTGAGTCTGAAGGGAACACTGGAAAGCAGACCCTACCTTCGGAGGTACAGGTGGATGTAGCCCTAAGGTCAGCCTTCTGCCAGGCCTGACAGATGCCAAGGCGGGTTACAGACTGGACTAGAGGGGGGAGGGGGCTGAATATGGAGGCAAAAGTGAAGCTGTAGCCTCAGGTGGGCATGGAGAGGAGACAGGGAGGTACGGGCTGGAAACCTGGGAAGGAGACAAGTTCCCCACTACATGTGAGTGATGGATGAGGAAGAGTGACCCCAAGAGATGGTGGGGAACAATGAGGCTGTCCCCATGAGAAGGATATTGGAGGAAGAGCAGGTCTAGTGGGAGACAAGGCTCACTTTGGCCCCAGGCAGGGTAAAGAGACTGCAGATGTCCAGCTAAGGATCTTTTAGACTCGAGGTAAAGTCATGGACATATCATACACTTCAGCCGGAGGTGATGCACTGAATCAGAGCAAGTATGAGGTAAAGGAGAGTGAGTAGAGGACAGAGCACAAGGCACACTGATGTTCCAGGGGACACCCACAGAGCAGGAACCCATAGAGGAGATGGGAGTAATAATTTCAAAGGTCTAATGGGGCTAAGTGTGAGGGTGGCCCCAGAGGTGAGAGGCATTGTGTTCACCGGAATCCTTTCTTTCTTTTTTTTTTTTTTTTAAAGATTTTATTTACCTGGCAGACAGAGATCACAAGTAGGCAGAGAGGCAGGCAGAGAGGGAGGAGAAAGCAGGCTCTCCAGTGAGCAGAGAGCCCAATGCGGGACTCGATCCCAGGACCCCGAGATCACGACTTGAGCCGAAGGCAGAGGCTTCAACCCACCGAGCCACCCAGGCGCCCCGCCGGAATCCTTTCTTTGGAGTTCCAGAAGCCAGCCTGCGGTGACTGAGGTATGAAAGCAGGGGAGGACAGGAAGACTGCCAGGGTGGGTCTGGAGTCTGAGATGAAGACAGATGGGACCACAGCTTGAGAGAAGAGACCAGAAAGAGCACCTTCAGGGTGGAGAAAGGAGCTGCAGGGTGAAGAGGATGAGAATGAGTGAAGGGGAGAAAGCCAGGAGCAAGGTGGGGTGCTGGCCAGGACTGAGAGGACAGGACATTTCCCCTGTCTTCAGAGATAGAGGAACCATCATCTCAAAATATACCCAGAGTAAGTCAGCAGCTTTCCCACCGGAAAATTCTAGAGGAAGGGAGTGGCAAGAAAAGAGGAGGCCCCAAAAGCTATGGTGTGCAGGGTCATCTGGTGGCCTCCCAAGAATGTGTTTGCTTTCTTAGGAGATCCTCGGTCCCCTGAGCGTATAAACTTCTGCCTGCTCCTTTATGGCTATATTCCCAGAACCTAGAACAGAGCCACAACACAATAGGTTCTAAGTAAATAAAAGTGGAGGGAATTGGAAAGAAATAAGAACCTGAGAGACTGGTTAAAGAACTGATAGAGATAATGGAAGACTTTCCAAGCTTCAATCCAATGGAAGGTATTTCAAAAGAAAAGCCAACTCACTTGCCTGCTACACAATCTGATCACAGACATCCTAAACAAAAAACAGTGGAGGAAACATTTGCAACAAACTTGAGAGCAAGTGGCAAATAGTATATAAAAAAATTAATACAAGGGTTTCCTGCATGGCTCAGTCTGTTAAGCATCTGCCTTTGGCTCAGGTCTTGATCTTGAGTTCCTAGAATCCAGACCCCATCAGGCTTCTCTACTTAGTAGGAAGTCTCTCTCTCCCTCTGCCCTTCCTCCCTGCTTGTGCTCTCTCTCTCTCTCGCAAATAAATAAATAAAATCTTTTTTAAAAATTCATACAGGGGCACCTGGGTGGCTAAGTCATTGAGTGTCTGCCTTTGGCTCAGGTCATGATCCCAGGGTCCTGGAATTGAGCCCCACATTGGGCTCCTTGCCCAGTGGGAAGCCTGCTTCTCCCTCTCCCATTCCCACTGCTTGTGTTCCTGCTCTTGCTGTCTCTCTCTCTCTCTGTTAAGTAAATAAATAAAAATCTTTTTAAAAATTCATACGAGGGGTGCTTGGGTGGCTCAGTGGGTTAAAGCCTCTGCCTTAGGCTCAGGTCGTGATTCCAGGGTCCTGGGATCAAGCCCTGCATCGGGCTCTCTGCTCAGCAGGGAGCCTGCTTCCCTTCTTCTCTCTCTGCCTGCCTCTCTGTCTACTTGTAATCTCTGTCAAATAAATAAATAAAATCTTTTTAAAAAATAAAATAAAATAAAAATTCATACAAAACAATAAAAAAGATACTAGGATTCTAACAGATAAGTAGAAATGGACATGAATGGATAATACTCAGAAAAGAATATACAAAACATTTAATACCTGAGAGAATCACCAACATCAGTGAAAGTAAAAAAAAAGTGATACCATATATCAGTGAATATTTTTACAACATATATCACAGACTAAAGATTATTATCCAGAATATATAAAGAACTTCTAAAAATTGATATAATTAGTCAATGGTTAAATATCTAGTAAAAGATATTTACTAGAAACTCACAGAAAAGGAAGTCCCAGTGGATATAAACAAAGGAAGTCAAGTTCAATCTCATTAACCATCTGGAAATGCAAATAATACACCACATTTTCATACATTGTTAAAGAAAAACTCATTCTGAGACCTGTTAAAACAGGAAGGAAGACAATTCAGGAAGCCTATTGTAACAGGGGTATGTCAGTAGGGTGAGAGATCTGGTTGAACCCTGAATACAACAAAGACAGCTGGGGATTAATAGCCAAAGAGCAACGGAGGGGGTCAGCAGATGTAAGATTACTAACACTAGACATCAGGAGAGGGGGATTCTTGCTAAACTGTCCTAACGGGGTTATCAGAGCTGGGGGATGAAGAACTTGACTAGATTCCAAAGGTGGGGGGGTGCTCCCTGAACTGATTTAATAGATATATTTTTGTTGTTGTTGTTAAAGATTTTATTTATTTATTTGACTGAGAGAGTCACAGTGAGAGAGGGAACACAAGCAGAAGGAGAAGCAGGCTCCCTGCAGAGCAGGGAGCCCAGGATCATGACCTGAGCTGAAGGCAGATGCTTAACGACTGAGACACCAAGGCACCCCTAGAATTCTTTGTTAAGACTGAACTAGACAGTGAGGCGCCGTACACACAGCCCTGATGAAAAGATAAATCGGAACAGCTAATTTGGAGCATACAGTGTTTTCAAAATTTATCTGCAAATTCTTTGACTCTCCTCCCTCTAGAAGGTAAAGAAAGGCCAAGCCTCCTCCCCTTGAATGTGGAATGAGCTTAGTGACTGGGCCTTCTAAGGAATAGAATGCGGCAGAAGAAAAAGCCTGTGCTTTTGAAGGCCAGGTCATATAGGGTGTTGCAGCTTCTGTCTTGCTCAGTCCGTAGGAAGTGAGCCACCATGTCGCAGAAGCAGCCCTAAGGAGAGACCTCCATGGAACTGAGACTAGGCCAGTACCGACTTGCCAGCCAGGCATGAGCTACATGGGAGGCAGACCCTTCAGTCTTAGCTAGGCCGTAGTCTTCTGAAGTCCCACATCTGCCTGGAACCTCGAGAGACATTGAGCTAAACCTCCACTGAATTCCTGACCCATAAAAAACAGTGAAAGATAACAAATGTTGATTAGTGTCTTTTTAAGCTACTTAGCTGTGGAGTATTTGTTATGCAGCATCATTAGATAACTAATACCCTAAAACCACTGGCAGTAGCTATTAACATTTATTTATTTTCTAAATGTATTTTTTCCCCAGTGATTTTATTTATTTATTTATTTAAAGCCCAATCTCCCACAGAGCAGGGAGACCAACGTGGTGCTCCATCCCAGGACCCTGCTATCATGACGTGAGCTGAAAGCACATGCTTAACAACCGAGCCATCCAGGTGCCCCTACAATTTTCTTAATAACATTTTCTTTTCTCTAGCCTACTTTGTTATAAAAAATAATGTATATAATAAGTATAACATGCAAAGTATGTGTTAATTGACTGACTGCATTATTGGTAAAAGTCCCAGTCAACCCTAGGCTGTCAGTAGTTACTCAAAAATTATATGCGGATTTTCAATGGTGTAGGAGTTGGCACCTCTACTCCCTGAGTTGTTCAAGGGTGCACTGAATAAACATCCTGCCTTTGACCTCAATTCCATTCTCATACACACACAATCAACAATAATTTCTTAATATCACCAAGTAGTCAAGTGATCATGTTTCCCAATTATCCTACACATGTCCTTCTTTGTTGCTTTTTTGGGTGTTTGTTTTTTAATTTCTAATATATTTTTTTAAGTAGATTCCACACCCAGCATCCAGCCCAACACGGGGCTTGAACTCACAACCCTGAGATCAAGACCTGAGCTGAGATCAGAGTCGGATGCTTAAATGCCCACAATTGCCAAACTATGGAAAGAACCTAGAAGTCCATCAACAGATGGATGGATAAAGAGGATGTGGTGTATATACACAACGGAATACTATGCAGCCATCAAAAGAAATGAAATCTTGCCATTTGTAATGATGTGGATGGAACTAGAGGGTATTATGCTGAGCGAAATAAGTCAATCAGAGAAAGACAACTATCATATGATCTACCTGATATGAGGAATTTGAGAGGCAATGTGGGGGTTTTAGGGGGTAGGGAAGGAAAAAATGAAACAAGATGGGATCCGGAGGGAGACAAACTATAAGAGACTCTTAATCTTATAAAACAAACTGACGGTTGCCATGGGGAGAGGGGTAGGGAGAGGGTGGTTGGGTTATGGATTTTGGAGAGGGTATGGTGAGTGGTGTGCAGTGTGTAAGCCTGACGATTCACAGACCTGTACCCTGGGCTAATAATACATTATATGTTAATTTAAAAAAGTAGAGTCAGATGCTTAACCGACTGAGCACCTAGGTGCCCCTCAGCTTTTGTTTTTGTTTTTGTTTTGTTGTTGTTCCTTTAAAGTTTATTTGAATCAAGATCCAAACAAGGACCTCATACTGCATGCGGTTGGGATACCTAGAAAGTCTCTTTTAATCGCTGGGTTCCCTTCCATCTCGTATTTTCCTTCTTGTTGAAGAAACCAACTCCTTTGATCTGTAGCTTCATCCAGACTGAGTTATGTAGTCTATAATGTGATTACCGTTGGTGAGTATGTAAAGTGCTCCCTTCTTAGAAAAAAGGTAAAAAATTGTAAAAATTATGAGATGGGCCCCTAAGGAAAATTTCATACTTCAAGGGGGTACTATGCACTGATTAGAATACACTCTTCTCATCTATCAGATTCCAGTCTTTCCTTGCCCTAGCTGATTTACAACTGTACAATGTAGATAATAGCTATGCAAAATAATTCTTGTCCGTAGACATGCAAATCATGCCCGAGGGAGATTGAACTGATTTCCCTTCCCCACTGTAGGAGAGGCCAGTTTTGTCTCATTTACATATTCATTATAATATTCCCCAATACTAAAAGCTGGTAAGATGTTACCAGCTTGCTTGCTTACTTTTAAGCTTTATTTATTTATTTGAGAGAGAGAGAGAGAGAGAGAGAGAGAGCATGAGCAGGAAAAGCAAAGGGAGAGGGAGAGAGAATCTCAAGCAGACTCTGCAGAGCATGGAGCCCGAAATGGGGTTTGATCTCATGACCCTGAGGTCAGGGCCCTGAGATTACAACCTGAGCCAAAACCAAGAGTCAGACACTTAACAAATTGCACCACCCAGGTACCCTGTTTCCAGCTTTCTTTCTTTTTTTTTTTTCTCTTTTTTTTTTAATTTTTTAATTTTTTATTTTTTTTATTTTACTATTTGTTTCCAGCTTTCTAACCAGTGAGTTAATATCTGCATGAAAGCTATGATTATACCTATTTTTATTTCATTTTTTAAAGATTTTATTTATTTCTTTGACAGAGAGACAGAGAGAGCAAGCGAGCGCACAAGCAGGGGGAGTGGCAGGCAGAGGGAGAAGCCGGATCCCGACTGAGCAAGGTGCTGGATGTGGGGCTCGATCCCAGGACCCCGAGATCATGACCTGAGCCAAAGGCAGACACTTAACGACTGAGCCACCCAGGCGCCCCTGATTATACCTATTTTTTAAAAGATTTTATTTATTTATTTGACAGACAGAGATCACAAGTAGGCAGAGAGCAGGTACAGAGAGAGGGGGGAAGCAGGCTCCCCACCGAGCAGAGAGCCCGATGCGGGACTCGATCCCAGGACCTTGGGACGATGACCTGAGCCGAAGGCAGAGGCCCAACCCACTGAGCCACCCAGGCACCCCTGATTATACCCATTTTAAAAAAGATTTTACTTATTTATTTATTTGAAAGAAAGAAAGAGAGCGCGTGCGTGTGTGCACATGGGAGTTGAGGGGAGGAGCATAGGGAGAGGGACAAGCCATTGCACTGAACACGGAGCCGGTTGTGGGGCTCCATCTCACAACCCTGAGATCGTGACCTGAGGTGAAACCAAGAATCAGCTGCCTAACTGGTGGTTAGGTGATCCAATTCTACCTATTAAGGAAAAACCCTTTAATCTGTATAATGGGTGGAATTCTATCAAATGTCTGAACTTTTAAAAGTATGTCCCCGGGACCCAGGACCCAGGACCTATGTCTAGTGCCCGGGCTGAGGAAATCTTCTGCAACACTAGCAGAAATCTGTGCACAAACATATTTGTTACACCTTATATGTAACAAGAAATCAAACATTCAGAATCTAAATGTCTAAGAACAAGGGAATGCATAAGATATGACAGATTTCATAGATCAGTATATAATACCTTAATTGAAAGTGTATTTTAGGGGCCCCTGGGTAGCTCAGTTGGTTAAGTGTCTGACCCTTGATTTTTGGCTCAGGTTATGATCTCAGGGTCTTGAAATCAAGTCAGACTCTGCACCCAGCATAGAGTCTGCTTAAGATTCTCTCTCTCGGGGCGCCTGGGTGGCTCAGTGGGTTAAGGCCTCTGCCTTCGGCTCGGGTCATGATCCCAGGGTCCTGGGATCGAGCCCCACATCGGGCTCTCTGCTCAGCGGGGAGCCTGCTTCCTCCTCTTTCTCTGTCTCTGCCTCTCTGCCTACTTGTGATCTCTATCTGTCAAATAAATAAATAAAATCTTTAAAAAAAAAAAAAAAAAGATTCTCTCTCTCTCCTTCTGCCTCTGCCCCCATACCCTGCTTGGGCTCTCTCCATCTCTCTTAATAAATAAATAAATTTTTTTAAAAAATTGTATTTTACACAGGTTACAGTTGGTCCTATATAGATTTGTCCATAATGTGGTTTTATAATCTAAATTATAGGGGCACCTGGGTGGCTCAGTGGGTTAAAGTCTGTGCCTTCGGCTTAGGTCATGATCCCAGGGTCCTGGGATCAAGCCCCACATCAGGCTCTCTGCTCAGCAAGAAGCCTGCTTCCTCCTCTCTCTCTCTGCCTGCCCCTCTACCTACTTGTAATCTCTGCCGGTCAAATAAATAAAATCTTTAAAAAAATAAAAATAAAAAAATAAATTACAATTAAGATTCCCGTTGCTAAAGGGTTCTTAATACTTGGGGAGGGGTGCCTGGGTGGCTCAGTGGGTTCAAGCCTCTGCCTTCAGCTCAGGTCATGATCCCAGGGTCCTGGGATCGAGCCCCGCATTGGACTCTCTGCTCAGCGGGGAACCTGCTTCCTCCTCTCTCTCTGCCTGCTTCTCTGCCTACTTGTGATCTCTGTCGAATAAATAAATAAAATATTTAAAAAAAATACTTGGGGATATGCTTATGCTATGATGTTAGGTTTACAGTACAGGATCGAATGGCATCTACACCATAACTTGCATTTTTTAAACTAGGGGGGGTAAGGAGAAAAGGATAATTCATCAAAATATAAACAATGGATGCCTCTGAATGATGGGATTTATAACGTTTGGTCCTTTCTCAAGTTTCCATGTATTGTTTTTAAACAATTTTTTAAAGGATTTTATTTATTTATTTGAGACAGAGAGATACAGAGAGAGAGAAAGAGAGAGAGAGAGCGAGCGCATATGAGCAGGGGAGAGGCAGAGGGAGAGGGAGAAGCAGACTCCCTGCTGAGCCAGGAGCCTGATGTGGGGCTTGATCCTAGGACGCTGGGTTCATGACCTGAGCCCAGGGCAGATGCTTAACCACCTGAGCCACCCAGTCGCCCCCATGTGTTGCTTTTAGAAGAAATAATCATGGCTGCTGCCCGTGCCACACCCCCTCCCCCTCCATCCACACTCAGAAACGTTTGCATGCCCTAGGCTAAACACAGTAGAAGGGTTACATTGGGCAGGTACTAGGGTGGAAAGAGGGGCAGGTGAGCACCATGCATGGAGTGAGTACCAAAGCAAGGAGGGGAATTGGAGGGGACTTCAGGTGCAACTGAAGGGAGACAGAGGCTTAAAGAGCATGTGCAAGGCTCCGTAGAGGGAAGGAAGTTTCATCTGCCTCAGAAGCTTCCAGCTCCCAGCTCCCAACTCCTGCAGAGCCCAGGATGGTATTCACAAAATGTGTGACTAGTGACAGGATCCAGCAGTGGTAAGGTACTGTGCAGGAACCAGGAGGACAGAAACTTAACCATCCTCAAGTGGTGTGGGATATGGGTCAAGCTTGGGCATAGCTTCAGCATCCTTCATCATTCCCCCACTTTCACACTGGGGGCCCCAGGAGGGTCTGCAGGGTTTGAGAGAGTGCAGATCCATTTCAGGACCCACCTTCCCTTGGACTTCTTGTGTCCGGGAGGCTAGGAGGTCTGTGGCTATCTCTACATCCTCTCTTTCCCTCGTCACCCATCCAGATTCTAACTGAAGACCTTTGCCCTGGGAGTCACCACTTCTGGGCCAAAAACAAAGGGACAAGTAGAGATAGAGCTCTGGAGCAAGTATCAAAGGGATAGCCCTTAATTTTATCGCAATGACAAACTCTTGACAGTCTCCTGGCCTCTGTCTGTCTATGAATCTGTGTGTCTATGGCTCTATCAGCTTTCCAAAACCAGAGTGCAGATGGGGAAGAGATGTCCTGGGGACCCTATTCACATGCTCAGTGGGTTGGACATGATACGAAGTCCACCTTCTTCTTCCAGAGCCCCAGGGAATCTCATTTGCCTGAGGGTGTGACAACCAGGACTGGTTTTGCCAATGATGCTGTGGGACCAATATTTTCCATAAATTGATGAACGGAATGTGTAGGGCCAAGGATCTAAATAATAAAATGCATCTGAAGCCCATATACAATATAGGATACACTATAGTCACAGCATTGGAAAGGTACTTAGAAAAGTATTTAGATGTCAACCTAAAAATGGGCAAGCTGGCTCAGTCGGTAGACCATGTGACTCTTGTTCTCGTGGTCATGAGTTCAAGCCCTACGTTGGGTGTGCAGCCCACTTTAAAAAAAAAAGTTAAAAATGTGCAAGAGTGGTTATGGTTGTACAATCTTATGAATATATTAATAATACTAAGAAACAGTGAATTGTTTACTGTAAAAAGGTGTATTATATCTCAGTTTTGTTTTGTTTTGTTTTTTTTAACATGCGAGAGGGATATAGATAGGGTAATCAATCATGTCAGTTGGCCTGGGATTCCAGGGGGTTGCAGGGATGCAGGACTTCCAGAGCTAAAACCCAGAGAGTCCTAGGGAAACCAGAACAAGTGGATCATCCTAAATACAGAGTTTTTAAAATTATTTTTAGGAGAATGAACAGAAAAGTTTGAAGATGTGAAAAGCTCTTCTAGCAACACAAGACCTGAAACGCTATGGGCAAGAGGGGCCCCTCTGGGAAACCTGCTCACATTCTCTCTCCCTATACTCCAACCTGCCCCACCCAAGCTCCTGTCTCAGACACTGAGACACTGGGTGTACACAGCCTACCCTGGGTTTGGCACTTACAGGCATCAGTAGATGTCAGTTCACACTCTCTGAGCCCATGTTGGTGATTGCCTACATGGCACTTGTGTACCATTGGGGCTTAGGATTTTTGCCACCTACCACCCACCCCAAACCCCTAAGGTGCAGACAAGGGCCACATAGATTCCATCCAGCAGAACTCTTATCCTCCTAAAATTATCCTCGGGCTCCCCTACCCCTTTGCATCCCACCTCCAGCTAACTTGCCTCCACCCAGCAAGTTTGTGTGCCATCTGGCCTCCATTGAGGACCTGGGCTTTGTTCAAACAGGACGTGGCTTTTGGGCCAAGCAAGATTGCCCATGTCCGGAATTTAATAAATGTGGCTTAGGCTCCTTACATCACCACACCCTACAAAATACAGTGGGATATGAGATTCCAGAAGTCTAATGGAGAGAAGCAGTGAAGAAAGTCTGTCTGGTCACGCTTTGGATGTGACGCTGTAAGGTAGTGGCGGGAAAGCGGAGCCTGGATCATGTTGGCACAGTACTTGGCCCACAGTAGGTGCTGAGAAATAGTTGATATATAAACAATCTCTCCATGGCATCCGCTGTAGATTGCTAGCAGCTTGGCCGAAGGGTGCAGATCTCGTGGAGTTGGTAAGGCTAGCACACAATAGGGTCACACGAAATTTGGGTGGCCAGCGTGGGCCTGCTATGGGCAGTATCAGGAATACTATGAAGCCATGGCCCTCCTACATCCGTTCTGGTCAGCCCTGAGTCCCTGTCCCCCGCGGCATGCGCGCTGGGAGAAGGGCCAGGGGCTCGGGATGCTCCCGAGGGGGCCACCGAAAAGTCTCCCCGTGCGGCCCGGAAACTCCATTTCCCACAGGCCCGTGCGCAGGACGCCATTTCCCACAATTCCTGCTCGGCTTCCGGCGCGGTGGAGGAGCCTCGGACGGCTTCCGGGTTTGGGCCTGGCGCTGCGGTAGAGGCGGCGGCGGCGGCGGCAGAACGGGACGCGGGCGGAGCGGAGCGACCGGCATGGACGTTTCGGGGCAGGAGACCGACTGGCGGAGCGCCGCCTTCCGGCAGAAGTTGGTCAGTCAAATGTAAGTAAGGGCCGGGCTAGAGGGCAAAATTTTCGGACCTTCCCCCCTCAGCCCTTCCGCGCGCGGAGGGCGAGGCCCGGGTCGGACCCGCGGGAGACCTAGGGCGGTCGGACCCACTGGGGCCTAGGGGCGCCAAGAGGCCGAAGGCTCCGGGGACTCGTGTGAGTTCCAGGGCGCCGCTGAGCCCTTGGCTGCCCCTTCCGTTCCTGGCTGATAACAGACTGTTCGTTAGCTTTCCCGGGGCCGAACTCTGCAAACCAGCGAGCCCTGGCTTATGAGTCATCGTCCTGAGCGTTCTCATTCGTCATTTGTGTGCTTTGGTTGCAGACTTTCCCCTGCTTTGAATCACACTGAATTCGAAAAAGGAAAGGGGCAACCCGTGGTGGCTTTAGCAGATCTGGGTATTTTGTGATTCGTCTTTAGGAAAAGCGCATCAGAGTGAGAAAAAGAGATTGCAGGGGGTGGATGAAAGATGAGGTTGGGAGGCTAGGTTCTTGGGACTGTGGGCGGTGGGGGATGGAGAATCAACGGGTATCCTGCCTCCCCCGCCCCCCATCCAGCCCCCGTGTGGATTTTGCGAAGGGTGGCAGGAAGAGGCTGTCAGGAAGGGACCGTCAGTGGGGAGGAGGGAGTGAAGAGCTGGTGTTAATACCTCTTCCCCACAGTTTAAGCTGTTGAACCCCTCAATGCAGGGGGTGCCGGTGCGCTCTAGGCTTCACCTCGTGGAACTCCAGCTCCTCACCACCCACTGCTTGTTTCATTTAGCAGTCTTTTACTGAGCTCACTGGTGTTGAGCTAGCCACAAATATGATTGAGACAGTCCCTGCCCTCAGGAACCGCACTACCATAAAGAAGCAGTCTTTCTCCTAGGAAAAAACTGACAGTTTTCTTGAACAGGGCAGAAAGAGCCTTCTGGAGTAGTAGGTGGCTAATAGATTGAGCCCTAAAAAGACAAGTAGGAGTGTGAGAGGCCATCATTCCAAGCTGAGTAGTAGGGAAGTTTGAGCTCTCACTGCACTGGAGGACATTGCTATAGGCTGAGTTCTGGGGATTGAGGAGAAAGGAGGTTCAGGAGATGGTAATGGAATGAGGGTGAGCAGGTGCTGGCATGTTAGTGGTGGGAGTGCTGTGCTGAGGAGTTGGCATGTTGCCTGCTTTGAGGTAGTGAAATGCCAGAGTTGGGAAGATTCCCGGAGTCCTTGGAGATGGATCAAGAACAGAGGAGAGAGGCCAGTTAGGCCATTATGAGTTTTGAACTCTTGGGGTTTGGGAACCTGTCATTTTTCATCCCTGTGTTCCTACTGCTAGATCACGGCCTATCGCATTGCTCCATGAAATGGTTGTGGAATGACCTAGTCGGCAAGAGATTATAAAGGCCTGCACTAGACAGTGGTGGAAACTGAAAGAGGAAGACCACTCCAGAGAAAGGGGAGAGCAAGCATAGAGAGTCCTTGATGACTAAACTAGATGCTGGGGGTGGAGTGCAGCAGCGTGGAAGGAAGGAAGTGGGATGGAATGCTGGGAAGCCTCTTAGTACAGTGGAAGGCGTGGGGACTGTAGAGTTGGTGGCTCTGGGCACTGCTATGGAATAGTCTGGGGACAATTCTGCAGATATTGCAGAATCAGTGAACGTTGCGTTTGTTTCTTTTGGAGGGGGGTTTGATCCCCTGGAATTGTCTATAGATAAAATCTTTTTTTTTTTTTTGAAGGTTTTATTTATTTATTTGAGAGAGCAAGAGAGTGAGCACAAGCAGGTAGGGGGCAGAAGGAGAGGGAGAAGCAGGATCCCAGTTGAGCAGCGAACCTGACTCGGGGCTTAATCCCAGGACCCTGGGATCAAGACCTGAGCCAAAGGCAGACACCCAACCAACTGATACACCCATGTGCCCCCATAGATGAAATCTTGAGGTATGGCCCATTTCAGGGCTCCCCAAGAAAATCCCTCAGGGCAAAGATTCTTCTTTGGGTTTGGGGAGACCAAAGAACCAGAAGAATAAGTTGCCATCAGAGGAAATTGGGGAGGGTGGGGGGAGTCAGAGGGCAGGAGTGCAATTGAAGAGTCTCTGGGTGTCAAGGACTGACTGGATACTTCATAATTCAACTTCTTTCTGGTTTTGGGCAAGCTAGATTCTTTTCTTTATTTGCCAGATTGCTGCTTGTGTATTAGTTTTTCTCTTGCTGCCATAACAAATGACCACAAATATAGTAGCTTAAAGCAACACAGGTTTATTACCTGGAAGTTTCTGTAGATGCAGGGTCTAGGTGGATTCAGCTGAGTCTTCTGCTTAGGGTCTTAGAAGACTGAAATCAAGATGTTGGTTAGGTGTACATTTCTTCCTAGAGGCTCTGTAGTAGAATTTGCTTTCAAGCCTATGCAGGTTGTTGGCCAAATTCACTCCATGCAGTTGTAGGACTGAAGTGTTTTTGTGCCTTACTAACTCTTTGTCAGCCAGTGGCCCGTCTTTGTTCCTAGAGGCAGCCTGCATTCGGTCTCACACTTTCTATGTGGCTGCCTCCATCAGGGGTCGGTTCTTCAGCTACATCTTTCTGACATCAGCCAAGAAAATTCTCTAGTAAAGACTCAGGTTAGATTGGGTCCACTCAGATAATCCAGGATGATTTTCCTGTTTTAAAGTCTGTAACTTTTAATCTATGTGAAAAGTCCGTTCTGCCATATAATGTAGCATGTGCCTGGGTTCGTGGATTAGGGCATGGACATCTTTGGGGAGCCCTTCTGCCACCCCTGCTGGGATAAGCAGTTTCAGAGATTGTCTGCCTGACATGATATGGTGTTCTCAGTTCTCAGATTTGTCTGTTTTCTCTCCAGGGTTCACTTTGAAAGTCTTGATTTTTGGTGCCTTGATTTGTTGTGTGCACAGGGTTAATTCTAACTTCTCTGATATTTATGTTATTGTGTGAAGGTGGGGTCTTGGGAAATGTTTTGAACCCAAGTAATTTGTATAGATAAGGGAGTAAAGAAAGCATAGCGAAGCACTGGAGAGTTTCAACAAAAGGAGAAGCATCTGATAGCTGGTTCACTGTCTCCACCTGGCTCTTGAGTATCTATCAAGAGAGAACAGTGCTTGGGATTGCAGGCTCAATCCTCTAGACTCTTGGCTACCGTGAGAAAAAGCGGTTTTGATTTGGTGCTGGTTAGGAGAAACCTCGAGGGAACTCTGTATATCCTCCTTCTTAGCCCTCCTCTACCTGCCCCTCATTTGGACCCATCCTGGACTGCTGCCTCCCCCTCGCTCACTACTGCCCTGCTGAACGGCTGCTGGTGGCTTCTCTTAGCATTAGAACCAGACTCCAGATGGCCCTCCCTCCCAGTCCCTCACCGTGGCCTGGCCTAGCCACCTCTTCTCAAACCCCCAGTTTGCTCCTGGTCTTTCAGCTTCTTGAACATTCCAAGTTCATTTGTTCGTTTGTTCTTTCTTCCCCCCTGCCTTTTCTTTAAGCAAGTTATCGTCAAGTATTTAGGGTACTTAACAATGGGTAGACTTCCCTCCACTACATTTATTACCAGTTTCTCTTCCTTTGCTTTAGATGTCTGCTTAAATACCAAATACTCCAGATCTTTCTCAGCCTACCCTGACTGAAGTGGGTCACCCCCTCAGATACGTTAGATCTCAGCCCCTTGTAGTTTCCCGTAGGACCCCAGTCCCATGAAGCGTGGCACCATGCATATGAAACACTTGTCGAAGTGTGTAAGAGGAAGTCTTTTTCTGAGGGCTGTGTGTGCCACCTCTTGTACTACAGTGGTCTTCTTTACCTGTGCCAGCGTGCATTGTGAAGCTCTGGAAACCCCACTTTCTCCCCTTGTTAGCCAAGTGACCGTGGGCAGGATGCCTAACCTTTCTGGATCATCTTCCTCCTCTGTGAAATGGCTGGAGTCCAGCTCACATGGGAAGGTGTCACATGGAGTCTGTGTCACAGGGAAGGGGTGTGTGTGTGTGTGTGTGTGTGTGTCTGTTTGTTTGTGTGTGTGTGTGTGAGAGAGAGAGAGAGAGATGAAAAGTTCTCCACCTGAGCCCTAGCAAATACCTCCTTTTTAAGTTCTTGCAGGAGTAGGAGCCTTGGAAGGTGAAGGTGATACCCCCAAGCCTGGTTAGAGGAGTTGAGGACACTTGAAGGAGCCCGTGGGGAGGGTAGTTGTGACAGTGTTGGTGAGTTCAGACCATCTCTTCATTGAACATCCATTCTCCCCGCAGCACTGCAGGAGAAGCCCCCCGCCCCCTTAGAGTTCTCAGGCTGGCCTTCATGGGCCTTGGACCTTCGTGGGAGGATTGTTGGGTTAGTGTTGAACATGTGTCTTGGTCTATAGGATCCTGGAGAGCAAGTGTGTATCTGTAGTAGCTGACACTGCACCTGACATAGAGTGGGAAAGCAGTGAATGAATGAAAGGGCTTCGTCAATCCATTCTTCCCATTATTTTATATTTTTCTGCCATCTTATTCTTGAGACTTTTATGCCTCCCACCTCTCAGTACAGCAGATTGCACATACAGACATGAAATAAATAAATGTCTGTTGGGCTGAACAGATTGCAAGGGGGAGGAGATCCGGGGTGTGGAGGTTGGAAGGGCAGTGTGGATCAAGGCTCTACCAAGTGCCAGGAGATCAGGGAGCATGGAGCAGAGTCAGGGCAGGCAGGTCAGCCACCCCTTCTGGTGAAGCCGGCAAAGATGTGAGCTCCAGATTGGGACCTAGGAGATGCCGAGCTCTCTGCCTGGACTGTAAGGAGAAAGTTGAGTGCTGTTATCTAGAAACATAATGAAACAAAGCAAAAAAAAACCCATAAGGAAAAAGGACAGGTAACTGAACAGCAACTTCCAAGGGCCAGGAGAGGCCTTAGGACAGAGGGGAGCCTGAAACTTGCATGTCTAGATTCTGCCTGTGGGTTATTTTTTTTTTTTAAGATTTTATTTATTAGAGAGAGAAAGAGCACAAGCAGGGGGAGGAGCAGAGGGAGAGGGAGACTCAGACTCCCTGCTGAGCAGGGATCCTGACATGGGATTGATCTTGGGACCCAGGATCATAACCTGAGCCCAAGGCAGACACATAACCGACTGAGCCACACAGGTACCCTGTGTGGGTTATGTTCTGTCCTCCAAGCAGATGCGAGGGAGTCTTGGCTGAGCCTTTTCTGTAGCTTATTCCACTCAGGCCTCCCAATGGCCCTGTGCCCTGCTAGTGTGATTCTGGCCCTTGTTTTCCAGTGGGGAAGCTCCTGAGCCGCACTGCTTTCTTCATAGCCTAATTGGTAGCTAAACAACTGGGCTGGCTTGCAGCCTTCTGTGTATAAGCCACCCCTATATGTCCATTCCCTGAGGCCAGGGGCCCATCTCTCTGAGCACCTCCAAGCCTTAGTGCCCCTGATGGCAGTCAGGAAGTGATTGTGGAGCCATTGACTTCAGAGTCCTCAACCTTGGCCCTACTGCCTCTTGAACAGAAGTGACAGTGACCTGAGGGGATGTGGGCCCTCATCTGCTCAGGGGTCAGAACTTTCTTCACAGCAGCAACGACAGTAGCTGACATGAACCCCCGCTATAGGGGTGTTGACCTGTGTTAGCTCATTGACTTCCCATTTGCGCTGTCACTTGATGTATGTTACTCCCATTTTTAAGATGAAGAAACTGAGGTGTAGAGGAGAGGTCACGTTGCTTATAGTTATACCCTGCTTGTTAGAAATGAATGCTTGCTGAACCACACCAGGACAAGAGAGGCAAACTGCCTTTTAATTTTTGAAAGAGAGGTAGTACCTTTTAGAAGTAGAGGGAAATGGCAGCTGGACATTAACCCAGGCCAAGTGCCAGTGGGCATCCTTCTGGCAATTTGAGCAATTCCCTGTGGGTCAGTGGGGCCCAAACAGTGGCAGAAGGGCCAGCCAGCAAGCAATGATCTTTGGCTTCCTCACAGCCTATAGCCAGCCTGCTGGCCTCACCAGCTCCCTTTTGCAAGAGACCCCACCCACCTACCACACCTGCAGCCGTTACAGCTAGTTACAGTATTCCTCACCAACAGTAAGAGTCTTCCAACTCTTACTGCCATTTGTAACAGGGTGGCTGTGGTTAGTCGAGGCTCTGTGTGGGGCATTCCCTGGAGGTAACATGATCATCTCCCTGTCACTGTCACTTTAAAGCATTCCTCAGGGCAATAATGTTGATTACATACCAGAGGGTACATTTTTTGAGGAATGTAATGCATTTAAAAAAAATTCAAAATGGAAAATTTAAATCCTAAAACCAAGTGGAGTAGTTTAAAGACCCCATGCCCATGTATCCACATTCAGCTTCAAGCTGTCAATTCTTGCTTCATGGACTCCACCCCCTGCCCCCAATTATGTTGTTGCTGGGAATGTTTGAGTGGCCGTCCACCACCTGTGGGTTCCATTCTGAGCCTGATTCCTTCCTCCAGGGTCTGCAGCCCCCTGTACTGGAAGAGCCCAGCTCTTCCTTGCCCTGGCTGTTCTGCATCCTGTTTGTTTCCTCGCCTGAGAGACCCATCTCTCCCCTGGCTCAGCATTGCAGTCCCATCCCACTCACCCTTCCAGGACACAAGGCCACCCGCCGCCTCCCTCCTCTTCACACACATTCTGTGAAGAGTTACCATTTTGCACTTGAATTGTTTGAACACTCATTTCCCGTGGTCTGAATCCCTTGTGGGGAATCCTGCGTTGCAAGGAATGCTGTGGCAAGTGGATTCCCGAGCAGTTCCAGAGGCTTATTCAGTCCCTGTGGTGATAGTGGTTTAACCTAATGCGTGTTCACTTCAGAGTTGGAGAAAGTGTTTTTTTTTTTTTTTAAGAATTTTTTTCCTGGGCCCCTGGGTGGCTCAGTGGGTTAGGCCTCTGCCTCTGCTCAGGTCATGATCTCAGGGTCCTGGGATCGAGTCCCGCATCGGGCTCTCTGCTCAGCATGGAGCCTGCTTCCTCCTCTTTCTCTGCCTGCCTCTCTGCCTGCTTGTGATCTCTCTGTGTGTCAAATAAATAAATAAAATCGTTAAAAATTTTTTTTCTTTTTATTTTAATAAGTTTTTTTTTTAAAGATTTTATTTAGTAGAGATCACAAGTAGGCAGAGAGGTAGGCAGAGGGTGGGGGGAAGCAGGCTCCCCGCTGAGCAGAAAGCCTGATGCGACGCTCCATCCCAGGACCCTGGGATCATGATCTGAGCCGAAGGCAGAGGCTTTAATCCACTGAGCCATCCAGGTGCTGCCCCTATTTTAATAAGTTTTATTAATTTAAGTCATGTCTACACCCAGTGTGGGACTCAAACTCATGACCTTGAGGTCAAGAGTCCTGTGCTCTTTTGACTGAGCCAGCCAGGCGCCCTAAGATTTTATTTATTTATTTATTCATTCATTTTGTGGAGCCCAGTGTGGGGCTTGAATTCATGACTCTGAGATCAAGACCTGAGCTGAGAGCAAGAGTCGGACACTCAACCAGCTCAGCACCCAGGTGCCCCTTATTTTTAAGTAATCTCGACGCACAATATGGGGCTCGAACTTACAACCCCAAGATCAAGAGTTTCATGCTTTTCTGCCTGAGCCAGCTAGTTGGCCCCCCAAGTTGGAGAAAGTCTTAACACGATGGGAAGACACAGGCAAAATGACATCCTCACAAGCTGCTGCCAGAGGCACGTAATTGAGGCCATTTTTCTGGAAGGCTGTTTGGCAATACTGTTTATTCCAGTAAGCTTAAAATGTCTACTTCCTTAGGCATTTCCTCCAAGGCTATACTCAGGAGAGTGTTCAGAGCCTGTTGGCAGTGAGGATGTTCATATTCACATCAAGTCAGGAGTGGAACAGGGGGACATAAGCCAGCAGTGGAGCTCGATTAGATTTGTTGTGAGAACTGGAGAGGGTAGGTTCAGTGCTGTGGTTAAAAATGACATGGGAGAAGGGTGCCTGGGTGGCTCAGTCAGTTTAAGCTTCCGACTCTGGATTTTGGCCCAGGTCATTATCTCAGGGTCCTGAGATTGAGCACGGTGTCAGGCTCCCTGCTTGGTGGGGAGTCCGCTTGAGTTTCTCTCTCTCTGGCCCTCCCCCTGCCCTTGCTCACGCATGCACTCTCTCTCTCTCTCTAAAATAAATAGTCTCTTCAAAAAAACAAAAAATGACATGGGAGGGGCACCTAGCTGGCTCAGTTGGTGGAGTGCGCGTCTCTTGATCTCGGGGTTGTAAATTTGAGCCCCACTTTGGGTGTAGTGATTACTTAAAAAGAAAATCTTTAAAAAAAAAAATGACATGGGAGATGTTCTATAACCCGTCAGTGTTGAGAAGAGCAGGTTAGCAAGCAGAACACATGGTCCAGAGTGAGGTGTTTGTTTGTTTGTTTGTTTGTTTTTTAAGAGAGAGAGACTGTGAGAGAGAACATGAGAGGGGAGTAGGTCGGAGGGAGAAGCAGACTCCCCATGGAGCTGGGAGCCGGATGTGGGACTTGATCCCGGAACTCCAGGATCATGACCTGAGCCAAAGGCAGTTGCTTAACCAACTGAGCCACCCACGTGCTCTGAGTTTTTTCTTTAAATTAAAGATTGTATTTATTTGAGAGAGAGAGTGCACAGACAAGTGGGTGGAAGAGCAGGGGAAGAGGGAGAAACAGACTGCCTGCGGAGCAGGAAGCCCAACTCGGGGTTCAATCCCAGGATTCTGGCATCATGACCTCAGCGAAAGGTAGATGCTTGACCAACCGAGCCACCCAGGCGCCCCTGGAATGAGTTTTGTTAAATAGACACTGTTAGCTGGTTATCTGAATAATTTTCATTTTTTGGTAACTTTCAGTACATGTGTATTTTTGTTAACAATAAACATATGTTCCTTTTGTAGTCAGAAGTCTTGAAGAAGAGGTGGGCCCTGTTTGCACATGAGGAGGAGGGAGCTGTGGCCACAGATACCTACCATAAGGTGGAAAATCACATGTGCTCTGCCTTCAGGGTGGGTGTCCTCCCTCACCAGGGCCCTGAGTGCCACCACAGCCTTCCTAAGATGATTCTTTTCTTTTTGCCCCTGCTTGGAAGCATTCTCCTTTCAGTCTGAAACTGTCCTTCCAGATGGCCTTCCCTGCATGCTGGTATGAGAGCCCCAGCCAGATGCTCCTTCCTCCATGCCAGGCCCTCTGGCTTCACTCTTTCCTGTTCTTTCTCTTCCCCATTGGAGGTTTGGCCTTGGCCTCATCTTCTGGACCCTGATGGCTCAGCTCATGGCAGTTTTTTGCTGTTTTTACACTCATTATTATTATTTTTTTTGCCTTGCCAACAATATTATAAATTCCTTGAGTGTAGGACCTGATCTTACACTTCTGTATCTTGTTGAGCTCCTGGCATGGTGCCTTGGCTTAGATAAGAGATGCATCACAATCACAGGTAGGGTGGTGGAAAACAGTGCTGGCTTCTTTTCTGATGGCCTTCCAGGGCTTTCTCTCATCAGTTCTCCTCCACATTGAACCACTTCTCATTCAGAGCCTTTTTTTTTTTTTTTAATTGGAGACATTTATTTGAAGATTTGAAGACAGGGAGTCCAAGGTCGTTATGCAGTGGTTCTCTTTAACAGATAAGTAAATGAATACCAGTCCTGGAGAACAAAGAGGCTACACTAGAAGCCCAGGTGTAACTATCTTGAACCCCACCCTGAGAGGGAGATGCTCCCTTCCACTTTAACAATGACTCTCTTGCTAACCTGGTGGGGGTTAATAAAGATCCCTGATCGAATGGGTTAAGTATCTTGAGGTGGAGTAGCTGTAACTTAGGTCAGTGAGTCCTTGGAGAAGACGTTTGACCTCTGGAAGTCTCCGTTGTCCTTACTTTGAGCTTTTTATTTTGCGACTGTTCCAAACATGCAGGGTCATAAGGATGGTATAGAGTACTAAATCCCTCTTATTTACCCATGCTCTCACACGTCTTGGTGCTCGTACTTGGCGAATAGCAGCCGAGTTCTGTCTTGCTCCCTCCTCCGTCTGGACCCTGTTTCCTCTTCGCGCTTGGCCACACAGGCTTCTCTGCCTGGGACTCTGCTGGAGGCGTGGGGCGGGTAGGGAACAGGAATGACCCGGCTGCTGGTTAGCCTTTGACCTGAGCCACTTGCGTCCAGTCCAGGGAGGGAAGTCTGGAGGTGTGGAAGGGGTGCTTGTTGGTTAAGAGGTGGCTCATCCCCATCCTCACAGTCCTTCATTCTGCTCTCCACCCCTTTCCAACTTTGCTTCAGTCCTGGGGCACCTGCTGACTCAGTCAGTTGGCTGTCTGTCTTGGGCTCAGGTCATGATCTCCGGGTCCTGAGATCAACCTGCGTAGGGCTCCCTGCTCAGCAGGGAGTGTGCTTCTCCCTCTCCCTTTTCCTCTCCCCCTGCATGTGCACATGCTCTCTCTCTCAAATAAATAAATTAAAAATCTTTAAAAAAAAAAAAAAGCCAGAAAAAACTTTGCTTCAGTCCTCATCAGAGGTGGTGTTTGAGGAGGTGATCTAGCCACTCTGTGTGGGACAGAGCTCCTGTTGTAAGGTAGAAAGAATGCCAGGTTTGCCTTGAGAAGCTATCTATGATGGATAACCCTGGGCCCTTTAGAAGCTATGGGTCTGCTTTGATTGAGGCTGGGGAGCTCTGGTTGGAGCTCTGGTTGTCTCACATGAGACTTGGAAAAAAAAATTATTATTTTAGAGAGTGTGTGTGTGTGCATGTGCATGAGCTAGAACATGAGCCAGGGAGGGGTGGAGGAAGAGAGGGAGAGGGAGAGAAGCAGATTCCCCTCTGAGCATGGAGCCTGATGTGAGGCCGGACCTTAAGACCCTGAAATCCTGACCTGAGCTGAAATCAAGAGGCGAAGGCTTAATTGACTGAGCCACCCAGGCACCTGGTGCTTCTTTATATTGAAGTATAAGAAACCTACCTCAGTGAATGACACGGGACTCATCTTCAGCATGGCACCACCAGATGAATGTTTACACATGTAGATGCCCCATAGCCATAGCCCAGGCCTGTGTCTGGAACAGGCCTGGAACTGTGCAGGCTCCTCCCTCTTCTTCAGCCAGTGCAGATTCTGCCCCACTGTCCTGGCTTCCAGGCCATGGAGATGTGTGTTCTTAAATTTCCTGTCATTGGAGTCATAGCGTGTCTGGCTTCTTGCGTTCAGCATCATGTCTGTCCAGTGGTTCCTGTTTACACCATGTGTTGTCTGTACATGATTCCACCCTGGGTTCCTTTCCTGTCCTATGCTTGATGGACATGGGGGTTAATGCTAGTTGTTGGTTATGGGAAGTCAGTGCCAGGGATGTTTGGGGTCATGTCTTCTGGTGGTATATGTACTTACTCCCTGGGCTGCACATTGAGGCTGGGTTGAGGGGTGTGGCCTGAATTCAGCATGGCTGTGGTCCGCCTAACAGTTTTCCCAAGTGGTAGGTACCCATTTACATTCCTACCAACTATGTGGGGGAGTTCCTCTTGTCAGCCATCCTGGCCAACATCTGGCATTGTCAAGGGACCTGCCTTTAATAACAAGCACCCTTGTTGGTTTTGAAAGCACCCTCCAGTTCGAGACCTACTGGGTGCCATGGCAGTGGGAACAGAGAGGGTGATTGAGGAGGGAGAGAGCCTGTAGAGAAAGCAGCTTTGGAATTTGGTGACTGTGTGTGTGTACATGCAGGAGG
This sequence comes from Martes martes, assembly GCF_963455335.1. NCBI lineage: Eukaryota > Metazoa > Chordata > Mammalia > Carnivora > Mustelidae > Martes > Martes martes. Next base: position 63,294,220 of record NC_137901.1, read on the forward strand.
AAGGGAGGAGGGAGCCACAGGTATTCACCCTGAGGGAGATGGACTGTGATCCTGCGCTGCTTCTGAGGGGTGGGGTACCAGGTGATGGTTTGTGGAGTGTGTAGGGGTGTCAGCCCTTCCAAGGAGAGAGTCCAGCAGCTGGGGGTGGTGCAAGGAGCAAACCTGCAAGGGCAGTCAGCTGCAGGAGTGACGTGGGTGTGGGTGGCAGAGGAGTCTGAGCTGAAGGCCCTGGTGGCGGCTGTGGTGGGTAGAGCAGATGTGTGGAGAGACTGGGGTAAGACAGTGTGGGCACGGGAAGCCAGTCCCAGCAGCTTGGGCCTGCGTCTGTCGTTCCGGTCCCTGTGTTCAGGACTGATGGATGCAGCACTTAATTGCTTTTCAGATGACATTGTAGAGGATTTCAGAACAGGAAGATATTTTCGGTAGTAGTTGTGCCAGAGGTAGCCATTGGTTACAGTTTGATTTTTGCCTTCCAGTTCTGTTTCAGTGGATAAGTACCTTAATATGTATGTATTTTAAATATGTAATATTTAATTTAAATATGTAAGTACATGCATATACCAGTATTTTTGAAGTGGAGTTAGACTCGAGTTCAGTTTGAGTTTTGGCTTTTTCACAGCACAGATTGCGTTTGTCTCTTGGGGTGTGACTGGCTGGGACCTGTGTGCTTATGTCCCTGGTTCGTGCACAGCATGGACACAGCTAGGCTTCTGGCCAATGGGACTCTACCCGTAGTTGTGCTCTATCTTGGTAGTGAGGGACTGGACTGGGCTCTGCTGTGAGAGCAGATTTCTTAAGACTTTTATTGGTTGCTGCCTTCAGAGGACCAAGCTTCTCCAGGCTAGGGAGAACTCTGCAGACGGGGAGGACTCAGGGTGCATGGTCACTCCCTGCATGACAGCCAGGATGGCCTCACAGTGGGGCACTCTTAGGAGTAAGCCCCCTTCAGGCTACTCTGAACAGTCATCCCGCATACTTGACAGGAGCATTTTATTTACTATCTTGTTAGAAGTTCCATTATGACCTTTTCCAAACTTTCATAGAAGTGGAAATATAAGAATGATCTCCCAGGTACTTGGGAGAGTTAGCAACATATGTCCAGTTTCAGCCATTCCTCTCCACCCCCTCCTGGACTATTTTCAGTCACATTCCAGACACCATATGATTTCAGCTGCCAGTCCTTGAGTGCAGATCTGTAGAAGATCGGGCTTTTCTCTCCCCCAGATACCACAAAATCATGTGAGATAAGCATTTTAATAAATTCTTGGGCTGGCAGAGAGTGTCCTCACAGCGTAGTTGCCTGGTGGTGAGTGAGATGTGGTGGGGGCTGGAATTGGGGTTGCCAGCGTGGCCTCAGCCCTGGAGCGCAGAGGCCAGCACCTGAACAGGGATCTCAGGGCCTCTCGGCTCCTGGTCCTGTGGAGGGCAAACCAGCAGATTGGAGTAAATGACAAAGCTTGTGTTGTCTTCTGAACCAGCTCAGATAACAACATGCCCTTCTAAGGGCAACGGCATTCTCTTTAGTAGTTCTTCCATTGATCTAGTTCTTTGGGGATTGAGAAATCTTAAGAGCAGAATTTGGAGAGCTTGATCAAAGCAAGAGGAATGCGAAAAGAAAAGCTCTCAGTCTCTTTCTTGTGTTTGTATGATTAAGAAATTTCTTTCTGCAGGACTAAAATACTCTTTCCTACATGTAGGTGGCTGGTTCAATTCTGAAATACATATTTTTATCTGGTTAGAAAACACTTTTTTTTTTTTTTTTTAAAGATTTTATTTATTTATTTGTCAGAGAGAGAGAGAGAGAGAGCGAGCGAGCGAGCACAGGCAGACAAAGCGGCAGAGGGAGAAGCAGGCTCCCTGTGGGGCAAGGAGCCCGATGTGGGACTCGATCCCAGGACGCTGGGATCATGACCTGAGCCGAAGGCAGCTGCTTAACCAACTGAGCCACCCAGGTGTCCCTAGAAAACACTTTTATGTTTCTTCAAAAAGAGAACCAGAATGCAGAAAGGTGCTGACAAAGACGAGAAAGCAGTCGCAGTCTGGGATACGGTTTGGCAGACATGCTCATGGCTGCCTGTGAGGTCAAGAAGGCCCACTCCCTTTGAGGCCAGGTGTTTACATTGGTTGCTCTTGGGGATTGAACAATTGGTGTCTGGTCATTTCCTGCCTCTGAGATGAAAGCACGTGGGGTGCTGGGGCAGTAAACTGCCGCTGGGGAACCGAGGGAAGGGGAGACCAATGGAGACTTGGAGGCTGCTCTTTCTAAGGACTCTGTGAAGGGAAGACCCACTGAAGAGTCCTTTGGCCAAGGGCCCACTGGGAAAAATGGTGGAATGTCTGGTAGACTTTTCAGGATGCTCCAGGGGTCAGAATTGCCAATGAGGTATGAGCATTCTGTCTCCAGGTTGCTTAAGTCTGGAAGATTTAGAAAGGTGAAGGAGGGGCGCCCGGGTGGCCCATTGGGTTAAAGCCTCTGCCTTTGGCTCAGGTCATGATCCCAGGTCCTGGGATTGAGCCCCGGCATCAGGCTCTCTGCTCAGCAGGGAGCCTGCTTCCCCCTCTCTCTCTGCTTGCCTCTCTGCCTACTTGTGATCTCTGTCAAATAAATAAATAAAGTCTTAAAAAAAAAAAAAAAAAGAAAGACAGGTGAAGGAGACCTTTTTTTTTTTTTTAAAGCAGTCTCTAGGCTCCAGATGGGGCTTGGGCTCCTGACCCTGAGATCAAGTGTGGATGGTCTTCTGACCACTGAGCCAGCCCTGCACCTCTAGGAGTCCTTTGTTAACATACGGCGCTCACTGAGTATTTCTCTATGGCACGCTTTTTATATGCATTTTGTCATTTAACTTTTAATTCTTATTTTATCAAAGTAATATATAGACACATAAAAGTCAAGTAGTGGTTTAAAAAAAAAAAAAAGCCTGAGTACCTGGGTGGCTCAGTTGGTTAGGCCTCCAGCTTTTGATTTTGGCTTAGGTCATGATCTCTCAGGGTCTTGAAATTGGCCTTATGTTGGGCTCTGCACCCAGTGGAGAGTCTACTTGAGATTCTCCCTCTCCCTCTGGCCCTCCCCCAGTTCGTGTGCTTGCTCTCTCTCTTCTCTCTCCCTAAAATAAATAAATAAAATCTTCAAAAGCAAAGAAGGAAAAAAAACCCCAAGAAACCGTGGTGGGTCTCTACTCGCCCAGTCCTCCTCCCCTGTGACTCCGCTCTTACTTCTGGCCTGTGCCTGTGATTCTGAGTAATGTGCACGTGCTGCTGTCTTGGGTCATCACGTTGGTGAGTTTCATGAATTATGTATTGACTTTCTCTGTAGCTCCCTCTACATAGCCATTATCTCTGCTGCTTCCTGTTCTACCGGTATTTTACCTTCTGGGTAAATCTGTAAGGAATATTTATGTTTTATGCCTACCCAAATGTTACTCTATAGATGACCTTCGTGGCATGCTAGTAGTGACAAGGTTTTTTTTTGTTGTTTGTTGGTTGGTTTCTTTTCTCGAGAATAAAATGGCCTTCTTAAAAATGTGCCCAGTTTTCTGTGTACCTGTGGCTGACTTTTCCTGTACCTTCCAGGCGTGTATAGTTATCCCCCGTGTTCAGTGCTGCCAGGCTGCCTGTCAGGTCTGGCTCTTTCCCTGGGCCTCCCTGCTGGAGCTCTCAGAGCATAGGCCAGTGGCTGCATTAGTCTCTCAAGGTGCACAGCTCTGGGGCTAGGTTTCTTGTTTTCTGTATCCCGTGGTGTCTTAATTTTGGTTCACTCCTTCATTCCACTAGCTCCTAGAAGAACTCAGTTTCTGGAGACCGTGTGCATTTGGGTGCATAGGGGCTTCTGGGTCGGCAATACTTCATTAAGGATTGAGGAGTGCATCCCGCTGCTTTTTTGGTTCTGGTGCTGCTGCTGAGCAGGCCCAGCACTTTTCCTAGTGAGCTACGGGGCCGCTTGCCTCACTCCCAGAGCTCCTATGCAGCGCTGCAGGGAAAGTTCCTGCGAATCAGGTCACAGGGAGCCGTGTTTCCTTCGCTCCCTGTGTTTCTTCTGCCCCCTGTGTCTGAATGTTGACCCCTCGGTCTTCTAATTTATCTTTTATCTCCTGTATCCATCTCTGATTTTTTACTGCACTCTCTGGGAGATTTCTTCAGTTCTATCTCTGGCCTTTCGCTGCTGACATGCTTTTACTTTTAAGAACTCTTTCTTTTTTTTTTTTTTTCTTTCTCTCTTTTTATTTTTGTAATCTGACTTTCTGTTTTATAGAATCCTGTTCTTGTTAAATGGATGCAGTGTCTTATCCCTTTGGAAAATAAAGATTGTTTCTTGGCATTTTTTCATGTGGGGTCTTCATCTGCCATGGGAGGGTGTCTGGGAGCCCTTGGTTGGCAGCTCACTCTTAAGAGAGGGGAATGGGGAAGACAGGTGGACACTCTGAGCACGAGGGGCTTGTCCACTGCCAGCTTCCCCGGAGGCTCACGTAGCTTCAGTTTCTGGGTCTTTCCTCCAGAACATGGTCTTCCAAACACTGGGCTGTAGGGTGAAGGCTTGGGTGCCACACTGGAAGAGGCCACAGGTGGACAGAAGGGCAGGAGGGTGGCCCTCAGGCGTTAGTGTGGGTCTAGACATGCAGTGGCCACATTGCTTCTTTTGTTAGCCTTCTGTGCCTTCTCAGTTGGGTGGGTTGAGCCCCTCTAAGTCGAACGACTCTCCATTTTATGCTTTTCCAGAGAATAAATCTCTGGTGTCTGCTAGTGTGGAAATAGTTACCCAGCAGTGTGAAGTGGAGGAGGGGATGCCGGGAAGGCTTTCACCCAGGAATCTTTCCGTTTATCCTTGGTCCCTGAGTGCGTGGCACGCCCTATCCAGAGCTTTGCGAAGATCTAGGGCTATCACTGGATTGGCTCTCAGCCCTCTTTACTGTCACTTACTTAGGACTCTGCTTTCTTGGTTGGCTTGCCCTGTCCATCACCACTGGACCATCAGCATTCCAGATTCTAAAATGCTGTTGTTGGAGCCATCACTCCAGTCCTTCCTGGCTTTGTGAGTTTGTGTTAAAGAAAAACAAAATCCTCCCTTTTCTGTAGTTTTAGTGGGGTTTTGAGTTGCAGCAAAATTAGACGTGCAGGTTCAGTTCCTTATGCCAACCTGGAGGTTCATATCTCATTTAAATTTATTTCTAAATGAAATTATTGTAGGGAACATATTTATTTAGACTGTGGCTTAGGCTAGCTTAATTAAGTCAAAGCTGTGTTTCCTGCTCAGGGCCAGTGTAGCTATTTGCTTTCCTTCTGGTCTGTCTTCACTTTCTGGCCCTTCTCCTGGTGGCAGGCTCACGGGCTTCCTTGGCACTGGGGGAGAGCAGAAGCTTTGGGCTAGGCCTCAACCATGGCAATGCTTGGACCCAGCTGATGTTTAGAGAGGGCAGAACGGTTCTCTTTTGTGCTGGCCTGAGCTCTGCTTTACCAGATATGGCGTATTCCTAGGCTATACCACAAGTGCTGAGAGCTTATGCAAAAACATACGGGGCCATTGCAGAGGAATGGGGTGCAGGGGTGGGTGGAGGGTGCTGCCATGAACACCTGACTGGGAAGCAGGGCTGCCAGGACCTTGTCTCTTGGGACATCAGGGGTGGGCTTGAGCTGCCAAGGGCCTGGGGTATCAGGGGCACTTTCTCCTTATCTCTTTGGTAGATGTTTGGTTAAAAATGTGGCAGGAATCTTTTTTAACTTGGCAAGGTCTTTTTCCCTCTATAGTATCTACTTTTGATTGTGTGCTCAGGAAAGCCTTCCTCAGCCTGGTATTATATAACTGTTCTCCTGTTGTTGTCTGGTACTTTTATGATTGGGGCTTTTACACACCCTGGGCGAAGTGTCACCCAGGCAAGCTGCGAGGTCCTGTCCCAGGTGGGTGAACAGACTCTTTGCACACACAGATGCCACTTCATCTGGAAGTTTCTCTTGTAGGGTGGGGTGAGGTAGAGCTGGCAAAACTCCTATCCCATGAGAGAGGTCAGCTGGTTGATGAGTGTGTGATTCTCAAAAGAGAAGAGGCTTCCTCTGGGCAGAACAAAAACTTCACACAGTTGAGTGGGGCATCCTGTCCACCTAAGGCAGGAGGGTGAGTCTGTGACGCAGAGAGGAAAGAACTTTCCTGGTTTAGACAGCAGCAGGGGACCAACCAGATGGCCTTGCTCTCCTGTGAATACAAGCACATGTTCAGCAATGGAAAAGGAAGTGAACCTGGAGAAGGGGTGGTGTTGAGGAGGGTGCTGTCAGGAGAGGTGGGAAGGCCCCTGGGTGTGAACCCTGCCCTTTGAAGTGGAGCACAAAGGGAGGTGGAGCACAAGGGGAGGGTCTGGCAGCTGGAGGGCAGGGAAGGCTGCTAGATGGTTCCCATCAGCATATGTGTGCAGGGGCACTTGCTGTGAAGTGTTTTGGCGGCTGGGCACCCTGAAGGCATGCTTCCACGTGGCTCAGCTTCAGGGGGACAGCAGCTCTGCCTGAGGGAGCCGCCTGTACTTGCTGCTGTCATCTGCTACGAAGGGGGCGACACCATCGTCATTGAACGTTGGAGGTATTTTGGGATGCAGTCTTACTGCGCAGTTAGGCAGACTGTGCTCTGATTTCTGTAACGCACTCTACTGCTTCCTGTGTGCCAAGTGCCTGACGTCGTTAACTACTATAATCCTCAGACCAGCCCTATTGCAGTGAGGACGTGCAGGGTGATACCTTATCAGAGTCACCAGCTAGGGGGTGGAGTGGTGAGGGGCAGGCTGGAGCATTAGTGGACTTGGAGCTTACACCCACGCATACCTTCCCGGGACACACAGTTTGTTAGTTCTTTGGCTTTATCCTATGCAGATACAGATTACAAAGACTAGGAACCAACTCCAGGTGTTGAATTGAGGTTCCCAATCAGGGGACAGGGTAGAGGTGAGGCAGCAGAGCAGGCCAGATACCGGACAGGAGTGCTGCAGGCTGGACCCAGGCTAGGCTTGGCCTCACACCCTGGCCTCTCCTGTGCACCTCCCTTCATCCTGGCCACAGCCCTTTCAGAGAGCTCCTTTATGAGAAACATGTGTGTGGGGGTGGAGAGCCTCTCCGAAGATCCAGAGCTGGCAAGTGGCCAGGTCAGAATTTGAGCCCTGATCTGTGTGAGGTCTGTGTGATTCCGGAGCCCAGGCCCTTCTTCCTCTGTCTGCTTCCTGCAGATCCAGTGCCTAGCACTTGGCCCACCCCAGCACGTACCTTTCCCATCACCCTGTCCTCTGCTGCCTGGACAGGCTCATTTGAGTTTTCCCTGTACCCAGTTTCCCCTGTACCTGTTACGCTGATTCTTGGTTCTGCACATCAAAGTGCATGGCATTACCACCCCTTGTGTTAAAAACAGCCAGTTATTTGTCTGGTGCTGATCACTGCCTGTTGCATACCAGTCCCTGCTCTCAATATGTTCGTAGGATGGCAGGGCCAACCGACAGGGAGCCAGCAGTTCCCGTAGGAGGTGCCACGGGTGTGGCCAGAGTGACCACAAGGTTACTGTGAGGCAGAAAGTCGGGTTCCTGGGTAGGAGCACGATTAGAGGGCCTAACAGGCTGGTGCAGTGGTTGGGCATTAGCATGCTTGGCAGCAGGACCCTGGAAGGGGGAGGGAGTGGGCTTCATGGCTGTCTGCCTTGCTGGTAAGGAGCAAGGCCCTTGAGGCAGGCAGGGACATAGCCTGGGCCACTTCGCACTCCCACTGTCCTGTGGCTTAGGGCGCTGGCCAAGGTGGTGAAGGTGGAGACAGAGGCCCATGAGGAAGGACCACCACAGGTACAGTGAGAGATGGGGTGAGGGTTTGAACTTCAAGGAACAGAAGTCAGAATTGGGAAATGAAGAGGGGCTTCCCAGGTTTCCAGTGTGGGCAGTTGGTGGACACAGAGCTAAGGTTACAGGGTGGTTTTTTTTTTTTTTTTTGGTGTGTCACTGCCCTTTGGACAGAAAGGGCCTCCTCCAACAGGGCCTGTGGGATGGATCAGGTCCTCCCTCAGAGACCCAGGTCTAAACCAGACACCAATTGAACCCTGACCAGGCAGACTGGTGTAGCCATGGCGACAAGGAAGAAGCTGGAGCTGGGGAGCTGGGGAGCCTGGCTTGAAGCAAGGGGCCACGTACTTTGAGGCAGTGTCAATCCTCCATCTTAGCAGAGGGCTGGACACGTCCAGGCAGAGGCCAGCAGACAGGCCCTCTGTTATGGGGCTGGCGCCTTCCTGGCAGCCTCAGTTTTGGGGATAACGGCCTTGGTATTGGTAGGATGTGGCAGGATAGCCCCAGTTAGGGTCCACCCTTGTGAGCTGACCCTGATTTTGCTCCCTGACCTCCCCTGACTTGGCAGGCCCTTGTATTCCTGGCACTGATCTTAGGCTTGCTTGTGTGGGCAGAGCTCACTAGGACTTGCTGGTTCTTCTAAGTTGTTTCTCTGAGGCTGTGACCACCACTCTGTCTTTAGGGCTGTCTTTTTGTGTGCTACTTTGCGTTTGTTTAGTGTCGATTGCTGGAAGGGTTTTGTTTTCTGGGCACAGAGGCTGAGGAATGGCCATCAAGATCCAGCTCTTCTGTAGGCATCCTGGGGACAGAGCAGAGAGGGGAGAGCGGCTGGTCCTGCATCTGTGCGGGGCTGCCCTGAATGTGGGGCTGGGACCCACGACCGGCTCATGCAGTGGGCATGCTTGTCCTTGGTGCAGAAGGTGGGAGGGACACCACCCCTAAGCACTGATGCAGGAAGCTCTTCTGTGTGCAGTTAGAACCAGACAAGATGCTGAGTCTGCTGAAAAGGAAAAGGACGGGGCCTCCTTGGGGGAAGATGTGGGAATGGTCACAGGGAGCAAAGCTGCCTGGTTTCTTTTTTGCCTCATCTTCTGTTTCGTGGAGCGTTATCTGCAGACTAGAAACAGGAGCAAAAACATTCTGTAAAATATGGTTTGCAGAACTGAAAACAGTGCTCAGGGCACCTGTTCATTCTTCAGCCAGCAAACATACAGAGCCTCTTTGGGCAGGCGTTGTGTGCAGCAGTGGAATGGACACGTATGGGAAATGGGCACAGTGCTGTCTCACAGAGCCCGGGCACCTGGCTGAGGAGCAGCCTTCCTCCTTGGCTCCATAGCTGAGCAGCCCCTTCACGGACGTTTATCCCAGGTCTGTTTCCACTTGCTCAGGTGTGTATTCTGCCTCGTCAGGATGGGCCCTATTCTGGCCTCCTGTCCTGACAATGTTCCTCAGGCTCTTTCAGTCATGTAATAACCAGTGCCCCCACTCTCTGTGGACCTGGATGGGAAAGGGCTCCTCCTCAAGCACACCCCCTGGCATCTGTGCCTTAGGGCCTCAAAGCTCTTAAGCTGGTGTCTGTGTCTTATCTCTGGGGACTGTGCCAGGTGTCTTTGCTGCAGTCAGGGTTCACAAAGTTTGTGTGGGGCTTGTGAGTCTAAGGACTCCATCGAAGTACCCAGCCAGAAGCTCAGGGAGGACGACTTTTAGCCAGCCGGGAGCCTGCCTAAGCCATCGGGGATTGCTTGTCTTGGGCACAGAGCCCGTCTGCATAACTGAGTACTGTCTCAGAGCCCTCAGCCCCGTTCTCTGCCTTTTTGTGCTTCACACCTGGGTCCTGACTCCACCTTCTACCCATGGCCTCTCCACTTGCCCTCAGTCAGCCTTCAGCATGTCCCACGGGCTAGCAGGTGCCCTCTTGGCTGTGTCTGCTGCTTTCTCCTCCATTGGTCTGTAGCACTGTGGCCCTCAGCCCTGGCAAGCCTCTGGGGCAGGGTTTGCCTCCCACTGCTCTGGGAAGGTGGGGAAGGGAACAGGTATGGCCCTGGGAGACACAGGTGAGGCGCCCTTCTGAAAGCAGGTTTGCTCTGTCACTTCTCTTGTCGGAGATACTCCATGACTTAGAGCCTGACCAAGTGACGACTCTCAATCTTTGTGTATGGACGCCTGCCTTAACGCTGGCTAGGTCCTCTGAGCCTGGCTGCCTCGCGTCCCCATGAGTTGGATACCGCGATGTCCTCCTGCATTGTTCCTTTTGCTCCGCTCTTGTGGCCCTGGTCATATTGCCCCCCGTGCGCGTGTCTGCTGCATCTTGGCTGCCTCGCCAATAGGAACTTGTTGCTGCTTTGCCTCAGTGCAGCTTGAGGAAGCAGACGGGGTAGAGACTATGCACTCATGTGTTTAATGAGTTATTCAGCAGTGTTGTGGGGCAGGGTCTTTTTATGTTTCTTTACACATGAACACAGATTTGTCCAAGTGATCCTTTCTTTAAGGATTTGTCCAGGATCCTTTCTTTAAGGATCACAAACATAACCATGCAACCCCATGTGCACACTGATGAGTATCCTGGGCTTGGTGGGTTGGTTGGTTTGCTTTGTTAGAGTAATCTGAAGGCTGTCTAGCGCCAGCTGGACCGGGCTTGTCTAATCCTCTTGGGGGTGAGGCAACAGAGCCCTGACATGCTCATTGGTTCATTCGTTCGTCAGCACACCCAGCTCTGCAAAGAAGGGAGGCTGCAGACGGGCCAGGCCCTGAGACCCAAGCCTGACATGCCCCATCCTTTCTTTTCTTTCTTTCTTTTTTTTTTTTTTAAGATTTTATTTATTTATTTGACAGACAGAGATCACAAGTAGGCAGAGAGAGAGAGGAGGAAGCAGGGTCCCCGCTGAGCAGAGAGCCCGATGCGGGGCTCGATCCCAGGACCCTGAGATCATGACCTGAGCCGAAGGCAGAGGCTTTAACCCACTGAGCCACCCAGGCGACCCTGCCCTTTCCTTCCTAACAGACGCACACATGTTCTTAGCTTTGTGTGTGTTTGGCAGGATGTGGGCTGCCGTTCCCGGGGAGCTCAAGCTTAGCTGCTGTGCGTGGCTGCATCCTAGCAGAGCTTCAGCTGGCAGACAGCCGTGATAGCCTTCTGTCTCTGGATAGGTTTTGGCAAATGTGTGGTTTTTTGTTTTTTGGGTTTTTTTTTCGGTTTTTAAGATTTTATTTATTTAGACCGTGAGTCGGGGAGGAGGGGAGGGAGGGGGAGAGCATCTCAAGCATACTCTGCACAGAGGGTGGAGCCTGACCTCAAAACCCTGAGGCCATGACCCAAGCCAAAATCAAGGGTCGGACTGTAACTGACTAAGTCACCCACGTGCCTATTGGCAGATGTGTTTTTAAGTCGTTTCCAGATTTGTGAGGTTTATCTCCTTGGTCCCACTTGGAGAACCTGCATGGCCCACATATGGACCTTTACTCTGGGGCACCTGCGGGGCTCAGTTGGTTAAGCATCTGCCTTTGGCTCAGGTCATGATCCCGCGTCTTGGGATCCAGTCCTGAATGGGTCTCGCTGCTTAGCAAGGAGCCTGCCTCTCCCTCTGCCTTCTGCTCCCCCTGCTTGTGTGCGCATTCTCTCTCCCCCTCTCTCTGTGACAAATAAATAACTAAAATCTTTGGTGAAAAAAAAAAGGACCTTTGGCTTGGGAGGGACTATGAGTTGACATTGCATGGCCCCTTAGTTTTACAGAGGAGGAGACTGGAGCTGGTGTCCCACTGTTCTTAATGCCAGCCTTGGGTGGTAGTGGGGACACCCAAGCCACTCAGAGGGTAGGAAATAGAAGGTGCTGGCTGCTCAGCCATCTGCGTACACCTGATTTTGTGCTGGTTGTGAGCAACTCCTAGGGCCTAGCTCCTCTCATCCTTCCTGCCAGGGGTAACTGCTTTGCTTTGTAGTGTCTGCCTTTCCTGTTTCTTCCTTCTCATGGCTCTTCTCCCTTACCTTGCTCAGCCCACCTTTTATTGCTCTGAGAGTCCCTCCTTATATGCCTCTCCCGGACCTTAGCAAGGCTGCTATGCTGGGGGACAGCGTCTCTTCCCCCCAGGGACAGCTGCTGAGCAGGGCCTGCTGGCCAGGAACCCTACAGGAGCAGACTTAACAGGTATGTGTGAACATCTCTCTTTATTCTGTGTTACAGTGAGGATGCCATGAGAAAAGCTGGTGTGGCCCACAGTAAATCCAGCAAGGATATGGAGAGCCATGTGTTCCTGAAGGCCAAGACCCGGGTAAGGCCCTGGTGGGTGGAGCCCTGGGCAGAAAGCTCAGGGGCTCAGGAAGGGGAGGGTGCAAGGCAGGCTCTGGAAGCTCTCTCCCTGCGGAGTGAGGGCGAGGTGGCCTCTCACTGACTGACCTTGGCACTGTGGGCTTTATCTGCAGCATGCTGTGGGTCTTCCCACGGGCCCATGGTACAGTTATAGGGAGGGTACTCTGGGGGACACGCAGGATGCAGGCCCAGCCTTGACCACAACACTGTTGCCAACACCCTCCATTCATGGTCAGCTCCCAGGAATCTTGTAGGATGCTCATGGAGGTCCCAGCTGCTCCTCTGAATAAGAGTGCTCCCCACAGGATCCACACTAAAGGCCTGCAGTGCCCCGACACGTGGGCCCAAAGGTGTTCCTGTTGTGTTTTGTTAAGTGCTAAAGGCGATGCTTGTGGATGTTGAGGCCTTGAGCCTAGGCGTGTCACACAGGTGGAGTAGTGGGGAAGGATTTTCCACCTCCTGAGCTCTCATCCTGGGCTGGGTGCCATGGGCTTCACATGACCACCTCCTTTCGTTGGAGTGTTCTCCCCAAGGCAGAGCTGTTTTAGTAGAAGTGGAGCAGAATGGGCACAAGGAAGCCTGCGGCTTGTGTAGGGTTACCCAGCCTGTGCAAGGGTGGGTGTGGCTGATGCCCGGGGCTTTTCATCTTCACGGCACCGCCCTGCCTCCCTCACACATCCTGACTGTGCAGGCTCTGAGCTGCACTGGGTCTGCTCTAAGCACTATGTGCCTGAGTGTGGTGTTGGGAGTTCTAGGACATCCTTGCGTGTCAAGAATTCAAAGCAGATCCTATTTATGGCCCTTGAGGAGATACTGGTTTGGATAAACCAACTGTCAAGACATAGAGGTCAATTCAGGAAATTTGGGCATGGGCTGAGTGTTTAGATGAGGTGGACATTTTTCAAAATGGAAATACAGAGTCACCAGCTGGAGAAAGCAGTTTCCAGAAGAGAAACTACCTGCATGATCTGGTCTTAGAGGTTAGAGCACACAGGTGTGTGTTTGTGACCACCTGGAAGTGCAAGAAAGAGCTCTGAGCACTGAGGTGTGGGGGGTCTGCACTCTGGATATATATGATAGACATCTTCCTTTGTTTTAATAACTTTATTGAGACCTATTTCATATACTGCACAAACCGCCCACTTCCCATTTTCCTGGCCGTAGGCCACCACTTTCTGCTTTCTGTTGCTATGGATTTGCCTTTTCTGAACTTTTCATATAAATGCAGTCATACAGAAAATGTTGTTGTGACTGGCTTCTTTCATTGGGATAGTATTTTCAAGTTTCATCCGTGGACCGTTTTGTTGCATGTAGTTTATTCCATTTTACTGCTGAATAATATTCTGTTGTACGAATATACTGTTTTATTTATCTGTTCATCAGTTGATGGTCGTTTGGGTTGCTTCTGCTTTTTGGCTCTTATCAGTAATGCTGCTGTCAGGGTGCCTGGGTGGCTCAGTGGGTTAAATGTCTGCCTTCAGCTCAGGTCACGATCCCAGGGTCCTTGGATGGGATCTAGTCCCATGTTGGGCTCCCTGCTCAGCAAGGAGTCTGGTTCTCCTCCCTCTGCCCCTCCCCCTGCTCATATATACACACACTCTCTCCCTCTCTCAAATAAGTAAGTAAATAAATAAATAATGCTGCTGTGAACATTTGTGTGCAAGGGGCACCTGGCTGGCTCAGTCATAGCAGCATGCGACTCTTGATCTCAGGGTTGTTTGAGCACCACGATGGGCATAGAGATTACGTAAAATTTTTTTTTTTTTAAAAAAAGCAAAACAAAACCAACAACATGTGTAGAAGCTTTCCTCTGGACCTAACATTTTCGTTTCTCTTGGATAGATACCTAGGAGTGGAGTTGTTGAATCCTATGGTAACAGAACACTGCCATACTGTTTTGAAAGCAGCTGTATCATTTTACGTTCCCACAGACAGGGTATGAGATTCTAGTTTCTCCATGTCCTTACCGATATTTGTTATTGTTTGTCTTTTTTATTATAGCCATCAAAGTGAGTGTGAAGTAGTATTTCACAAAAATTATGGTTTTGCTTTGCATTTCCCTGACGACTAATGATATTGAGTATCTCCATGTAGTTGCTGGTCACTTATATATTTTCTTTGGAGAAATTTTTATTCAGATCCTTTGCCCATTTTAAAATTGAGTATTTTTTTTTAATTGACCATAAGGGTTTTTAACGTATTTTGGATATAAGTCTCCTATTAGGTAATGAATTTGCAAATATCTGGGGGGGGGGATGGGATGTTATGACTGGTTTTGTTTGTATTTGCTTAGAATTAAAAGGACTTTGATGAGGGCTTATTTCAACTTTTGAAATGCAAAACTTGTTGGTTCGGCATTGTTTGTTATCTATTGTTTCATAAGGAACTACACTAAAACTTAATGACTTGAAGCAATTATTTATCCTGATTCTGTGGGTCAGCATCTGGGGCAATGGGAGTTGCCTGGCTGACCCTTCTGCTCGTCTCCATGGGAGCTCCCATGCAGCTGTATTCAGCCGGCGGCTGCGCTGACCTGGAAGGTCCATAAAGGCTTCCCTCCTGTATCTGCACGTCAGTTTTCCTGGAGGCCTCCATGTGGTGTCTCCAGCAGTAAAGTGTGCACTTCCTTATTACTATATGGCAGCTGGCTTCTGAAGAGGAGGGAGCAGAAGCTACCAGTCCTCAGAAGTCCTAGAACATCACACTGATACAGCAGGTCCTAAGGGCAGTGGGAATTGCCACCTTTTTTTTTTTTTTAAGATTTTATTTTTAAGCAATCTCTACATCCAGTGCGGGGCTCGAACCTACTGCCCTGAGATCAAGAGTCACATGCTCCCCCAACTAAGCCAGCCAGGCGCCCCTCACCTCTGTCTTTTGATGTGAGCTGTGGGGTATTTGTACAGAGAGACCAGTGATTGTTGGCGGCCCTCTTGGAGATTGGCTATCATAGACCCTGTCCTATCATCTGGGGTGCCTTCCATCCCAAAGAGGGCATTGAGCAGCGCAACAGCTCCCTAACCATCTCAGCCTTTGCCTCTCTGTAGCCCACACTCTGAACCTTAATGATGGCAGTCCCATTTCCTTTGATCAAGCTGGTTCTAAATCCCTAACTCCGAAGAGGAAAGGCCCCAACTATTTGGAAGAGAAGTATTTTTAACAGGTGTTGGAAATTTCCTGTCTTTTTTTTTTTTTTTTTTTTAACAGAGACAGACCTACTGCTTGGGCACTAGCATTGTCTGATTGTCTCCTGCCTAGCTTTTTACCGCTGCTTAGGCTCCTCGTAGAGCTGGGTGCCAGTCAGTGCAGTGAGGCCCTTCTGTGAGGACTGGTCAGAGGCAGCCCCGGCACTCTTGTTGCCTGCCCTTCCCATCTGAGACTCCATCAGAACAACTGTGAAAGAATTGAAGAGGTGGGACCGTAGAGCAGGGAGAAGGACAGGGAAGAGTAATTTCTCTGTTTCTGGATTCTAGGAGGGGCTGGGAGGTGTAAGAGGCCGCAGGGAAGGGGCTGACCTTCCTGGGGAATCCTGGCAAGCTGGCAGGTCCAGAGGTGTCCACCCTGAAGGAAACTGGGGTGCTAATGGATACCTCAGGCTGCCTAGTGTATATATACCCCAAGGCCCTGTTCTTTATGCTTTATGTGTGAGCTCCTGTGATCCCACATCAACTCTCTGAAGCAAATATGGTACCACTGTCCCCAGTTTCAGAGAAGGAAGCTCTGGCATACAGAGGCTAGTTAACCAGGAGGTCACAGATCTGGGTGGAGGTAGAGCCTGGGATGGATCCCAGATGGTCTGGTGTCAGCACACTCAACCACTTCTTTTACTCCCTCTCATCTCTCAAAGCAAAAGATACCCAAACAGCCACTTTAATTCCTTAACACCTTTAATTCCTACAGATGGGACTACTCCCTGCCTAAAGGAGGCTGATGGAAGCAAAAATAATTGTGCCTGGGAATGGTGGGTTGTTGTGAGAGTGACATCTCCACAAAAACTTGAACCAGCCTCTGAAGGTTCGGGAAGATTTGGCATCCCCTGGATGAGAGCACAGTCAGGGGTCCTGGAAGCTCTGTGGCGGTGCCTACAATGGCAGTGTGTAGTGATGCTTACTAAAGCTGGGTGCATTTCTGAACATTTGCTCATTACTTGACTGTTTCTACATTAAGCCTGTAAGTTAAACACTCATCTACTCTTTTGCATTTAATATAGTGTTATGCCAGAGTAAACCATTACTGGTTTACAGTGTGGAAAGGACCGGTATAGAACTAAACCCCCACTTGGGAAGCCAGAGTGAAACACGGGAACCAGGGAGGCTGTGAGCATCAGAAGTAGGAAGCCACCTTAGGATCTATCAAAGAGGAGGGCCTGAGCTGAACAGCTAGCCCCTGGAATAAATAAGGACAAGCACAGGGTGAGAAATAGGATCAGGCACAGCCGTGCGTCCAGCAAAGGAAGAAGAGGATGTATATCTGATGAAAGGAGGTGTTTTCCTTCCTTCATCCTTTTTTTTTTTTTTAAGATTTTATTTTTTGTTTGAGAGAGAGAGAGAGAGTGAGTGCACAAGCAGGAGCAGGAGTAGAGGGAGAGGGAGAAGCAGGTTCCCCACCAAACAGGGGAGCCTGATGTGGGACTTGATCCCAGGACGGTGGGATCATGACGTGAGCTGAAGGCAGATGCTTAACGACTGAGCCACCCAGGTGTCCCACCTTCATCCTTTTTAAGGGACCTCACAAGCCTGGAGTCTGGCTTTGACTGAATTTGAACATATCGTCTCCTAGCCCCGTTTAATCAAGAGCAGCTATTGGACCACCCAAGAAGTCAGGCATTAGAAGCCCTGCATCTTAGAGCTGAGAAAAGTACAACTGTGTGCACTAAAAAATGTGAACACATGAAAAGAATGGCATTTCCTTTCTTTTTTTCTTTTAAAGTAAGCCTGAGCTTACTACCCTGAGGTCAAGAGTCGCTCCACCAACTGAGGTAGCCAGTGCCTCAGGACTAGCATTTTCTTAACAGTTGCTAAGATCTGCTAGGAAAGCCTGGCCTGGTGTAGCTGGTTCATGAGGAAGGTCCAGTAGGCATTGCTCCTTCCCTCCGTTCTGTCTAAATGTGTGACAGTCGGGACTCCTGCATCATCCTTAGTAAACACTCTTTCCGCAGTTCGCTGTCCGTTCATTGCTTGGTTTTCACCAGCTGTGTTTGCTGAAGCATGTATTGAGGCTGAGAGAAGTACACACTTTGGCTAGCCCTTGTGACATTTTCTCCTGTTTACCGGTGAAGAAACAGTAGGGCAAGTCATTGGTAGCATGGAGAGCTAGCTGGCTTGTTTACTTGCTTTTTTTTCCTGTTATTTTTATTTTTATTTATTTTTCGTTTTGGGTTTTTTGTTGTTCTTTTTTTTTTTTTTTTAAATTTTAAGTAGCCTGCATGCCCAGCGTGTTGCTTGAACTCATGATCCTGAGATCAGGAGTCCCATGTTCTACCGACAGCCAGACAGTCGCCCCTCTGTCTTATTTTTATAAATGTAAGCTGGGTAAGGAGACCACTGGCGTTTGTTTTATTACTCATTTTTTGTATGTCTAAAATACTTCAGAATATATAAGAATAAAATGTTAAAATATATGACTTCCAATCCAGTACTTAATGAAGGCCCTCTGTTGCCAAGAACACTGGCTTTGGAGTACCTGCTCTAGGATTTGCTACATTTTTCAATATGTGAGGAAAACTTTCAAACAGACTTTGTAGAAACTAACAAACTGATCCTAAGGAAATTCAAGGGACCCAGAATACTCAAAACAATCTTAGAAAAGAAAATAGTCTGAAGACTCCTACTTGTGAATTTTTAAATGTCCTGCAAAGCTACAGTAATCAAAACCATGTCAAACTAGCATAAGGATGAACATACAAATCAGTGGAGTAGAATTGAGAATCTACAAATAAACCTTTGTGTTTATGGTTAATAGATTTTTTTTTAACGTGGGTGCTGAAAGAGTTCAGTGGGGAAAAATAGTCTTTATAACAAATGGTGCTGGGAAAACTGGATTACCATATATAAAATACTGAGGTTGGACCCCATCTTCACACCACATACAAAAATTAACTCAGAATGGATGGAAGGCCTAAGCTGAAGAGGTAAAACTATAAATTAGCTCTTAGAAAAAGTTGTAGGCATAAATCTTTGGTGACCTTGGATTAGGCAACAGTTTCTGACGTATGACACCAAAAGAACAACAAAAGAAAACCTAGGTTAGTTTGACCCATCAAAATTTAAAACTATTAAAAAGAATTAAAGACTGTTGTGCATCAAAGGACATCATCAAGAGAGTGAAAAGACAACCCATGGAATGGGAGAAAATATTTGCAGATCATTTATCTGTTAAGGAACTGGTATCCAGCATATATAAAGAAGTTCTCCAACTCAACAATAACAACAAAAAGCCTAATTCAAAAAGAAGCGTGAAGGACTCTATCAGATGTATCTTCAAAGAAGACATACAAATGGCCAAGAAGTACATGAAAAGCTGCTCAGCATCACAAGTCATTAGGGAAATGCCAATCAAAACCACAGTGAGACACCACTTCACACTCATGATGCCTGAAGACCTTGGAACCTCCTACGTTGCTGCAAGGAATGTAAAATGGTGCAGTCACTGTGGAAAACAGTGTGATGATTCCTCAAAAAATTAAACAGCTACCAAATGTCCACAAAAACTGGCCCACAGATATTCATAGCATCATTCATAATAGCCAAAAAGTGGAAATAACCCAAATGTTTATGAGCTGATGAATGGATAAACAGAAGGAGGTATATCCATACAATGGAATGTGATTTGGCCATATAAAGGAATAAAATACTAATACATGCTATAACATGGATGAATCTTGAAAACATCATACTGAGTGTAATACAATAGTCCTAATGGTCCATATTATGCAACATGATTGCATTTGTGTAAAATGCCCAGAATAGGCAAATCTATAGGACAGTGTATTAGTTTCCTGTAGCTGCTATAACTAATTACCAGACTTTGGAGGCTCTAGTGTCTGGGCTCATGGTTTTGGCCTCTGGGCCTGAAGCTCTGCCCTTGTGGTCATCCTTCCTTTTCTTGAGGAGTAATGCATGTTTGCAGAGTCATTTTATCAGCCTGTTTCCTGCCTATAGCATTTTGGGAATCTGACACCCTTCTTTGATTTTATCCAGTCTCTCTCCTTTTCAGGCCAAACTGTCAGTGTTTCTGCTGGTGTAATACTCACAAGCCTTTGTGGGTCTCCCATGCATGTGATGGGATCCATGCCATTAGACAAGGGGTTTCTCCACCAATCTTTCCTGTATGATTTCATCCCTGCCCTTGGCTTCTGTGAGATGATTCACAGTTGAGGGGTTGGTGAATTCTGTGTCTGCTCTCTTTGACACTAGTAAAATTTATGTCCAGCCACACCCTGGCCTTTTCTCCAGGAGCACATCTTCATAACAGTGAATCTCCTCAGTTTAGCTTGATCTCCCCCCCCCCCCCAATTAGGATAGCCTAGGAGTTTCCCAAACCCATCAAGTCCAGGTTCCCTCTTGCTTATTAGTTCTTCCCTCAGTTTCTCTGTCTGGTCTCACATATTACTCTGAGCAGCAAAAAGCCAGGCCATACCTTCAACATTTTGCTTGGAAGTCTACTCCCCCAGCTCTCCAAATTCATTGCTTTCAAGGTCAGTTTCTGTCTTCCACACAACTAGGATACAATTCAGCCAAACTTCTGCCACTACATAATGAAGCGCTCTCTGCTTCACTTTCCAGTGACATGTTCCTCATTTCCTCTGAGCCCTCCCCAGAAACACCTATAACATTCATCTTTTCCACCAGCGTTCTGGTTTTGATGATACACATGTGTTCTCAAAGATGGTATGGTGCTTTCTCTGCCAGGTTCCTCAGTTCCCTGTGAATCCAAGGTAGCAGTCTTTGGCATGCATGTTTCTACCAACAGTGCCCCCTGTTGCCTGACTCCCTCCTTTCTGCCCCTTAATTCTTGTGAACTAGGTGTTAGATGGGAAGAGCCCAGGGTTGCCGTGGTGTCATGAGCAAGAATATGTCTGAGGTGGTGCCCTGTATTCATCTTTTGCCACAACACCACAGTTGGCTGGGAGTTCAGAGAGTGACAGCCTGACTCTTCTTCTAAAAAGTTCCCCCATCCACTTGTCATCTGATGGTTCCACCATTTAATTGGGTGTCGCAAAATGGTAATTGTCCTTAGTTCTGGGTTTCCTTACACTTTCATTAGAAGGAATTTTTCTGCAAAGAAGGGTTTTCTTTCATCAACCAAGACTCCTTGGTTGCTTGAAACAGCCTCTTCTGGATGACCAGGAATGCTTTCCTGTCCATTGTCCCTTTGTAACCCAAGGACTTGCTACCCTTGGTTACCCCCAGGGGTGATCAGTAGAGCTTGGGGATGGGAGTGAGGTTGGGTTCTGTTCTGTGAGTATTAGGAGCTGGGGGCTTTCCATCATGTGTGTTTCAATCCATTGCAGTGGTTCATTTCGATGCTTCTATGGTCCCTTCCTCACCCAGGGGCAGCCCCCAAGCACCCCCTGTCCCCCTTAGGGCCCCTTATCATGACTCCTTTCGTCTTTTGCAGCTTACTTGCGTCTTGGTCCCGGAATGGGCTGTTCCTCTATGGAGCCCTCGTTCCTTTTTGAGGGTGAAATGGTATTTTGAGCATGCGGTGTGGGCACTGGTGCTAATGGCTTCTGCACCTTTTTGTGAACAGAGCTAAGAAATAATACGTTTTGGTGGCAACAAGCAACAGCTTCAAAAACCCCATAATTTCACACTGATATTTCCTGTTGGAATTTAACCTTACAGGGTTTTACTTTTGTTTTAAATATGTATCTTTTCTCTTAATGTGAGTATCTTTGCTTCTAATATCATTAGCATAATTACTTGCTCTACTCTAAAATACTTTTGGGGGACGCCTGGCTGACCTCAGTCAGAGGAGCATGCAGCTCTTGATCTCGGGGTTGTGAGTTCAAGCCCCACAATGGCTGTAGAGATTACTAAAAACAGTAGATTAACTTAAAAACATAAAATACTTTTGAAATGAGCAGACTAATATTACCACTAATACTGGTAACAAATAATAACAAAATGTGGAATGAAGGATTTCTTTGCAGCTCTGTTAGTCCATAAAGTGTATCTCTTCCACTAAGAACATCCAGTTTTCTGTTTTGTTTGCTTTTTTGTTTTTTAAAATGGTCACTGACAAGGGTTCTTTTCCCTCTGTGATTCTTTTTTTTTTTTTTTTTTAAAGACTTTTTTTTTTTTTTTTTTTTTTTAAGATTTTATTTATGTATTTGACAGAAAGAGATCACAAGTAGGCAGAGAGGCAGGCACAGAGAGAGGGGGAGGCAGTCTCTCTGCTGAGCAGAGAGCCCGATGCGGGGCTCGATCCCAGGATCCTGAGATCACGACCTGAGCCGAAAGCAGAGGCTTTAACCCACTGAGCCACCCAGGCGCCCCTTCCCTCTGTGATTCTGATACCAACTTGATAGTTAGCTCATACATTTCAGTTTATTTTGAATTTTTAGTAATTGTATTTTTTCTTTTGGTTTAGTTCTATGTTGTTTGATTTTTTAAAAAATGTATGTGCTTCCAATGTGAAAACCATATAACAAGGTGTGAAATCTCATTTTCAGCCCCATCCCTGATACCTTTGGGGGTAACTGTTTTTTATCTCCAATTTTCCCTTCCAACTTTGTTTTGCAGATACAAGCGCATATATATATTCAGATTACCCATGTCTTAGACAAAAGGTAGTGTACAGCGTGTAGTGTGCGGTGCCTGGAATTTTCTGTGGATCCTGTGTGTGTCCCTGCTCCTGCTACTCTCTCCACATCCATGTGGAGAGGCATCTTTCACTCTTGTTGGGCCTTCATGCTAGTCTTGCACAGGTTAGGCAAGGGTTTAAACTATAAAGCTTTTCCCCACATGTTTCTGTCTTCTCATTTGCACCTGCCTCAGTAGGTGGTTGGAAGAATTGAATACATTGATACATGTAAAGGTTTAGAGCTGTGCCCGGCACCGTGTCAAGTGCCAGAGTGTTGGCTGTTACTACCTTGGTCTGGTGACACCCATCCTCGTGTTGTAGCTGTGACACAGATTTTTGATGTTGAGTGGGGGAGATGGTCAAGACTGACTGAAGGTAAGGGACGGGGCAGTCCCAGAGAGGTGGGTTGCCTTGGAGCAAGAGGGTAGCAGACCCTGGGAATTCTCACATGGGGGCAGTTCAATCAGGACTTCTCAGTTAGGGGCCAGGGGAGTCAAGCAGCCCGCTCTGGGGGCATGAGAGGGCAGTCTTGAACTCTGGGGCCTTCCGAGGACGAACACTGGTGCAGATATGCAGCACTCAGCTCCCCGTGGTTCCTGGGTGGCCTGGCCTCTGCAGGAATCTTGGAGATTCATTTAACCTGTAAGAAAACCTCTTGGCGGCCTTGGGACTAACTGCTTCCTGTGCCCATGTCTTCTGTCGGTGGTCACATCCCTCCCTCCACCCCCTACCCCCAGGCCTCATCATGCTGGCCTGTTCTGGTCCCTAGAGCCTCCACTCTCCCCACCTGGCAGCAGTTGGCCCCAGCTGGGAGCAGACCACACTGACCCTCCAGGTCTGGGCTCAGGACTAGAGTGGGGCTCTGAGCACCCCGTCCTGGTTCTGTAGTAAAGGCCCTGGGGACATGGTCCAAAGCTCCATTTTTACTATATCTTGTGTCTGCATGAAAGTATCTGGTTGCTTTTCAACCTGTTTCCTCATTTTATCTTTTGTGGAAGTATAGAAAACTACAAATTATTTTAAGGTATCCCCAGTGTAATTGATGGCCTATGACCTTAAGAAAACAGCAGAAATTGACCTGCCAGTCTCCCAATCCTCGTTCCCTTGTACTTGGCCACCTCATTTCCTGAATTTCCTTCAGGACGCCCATCTTCCTTGCTCCTTGCTCACCACACTGCTGTCCTTTAAGGACCAGCCTCAGCAGGTGACTCACAGGCTGGAGCCCCAACTCCAGGGAGCTTCCTTCACCCCTAGCCCATTGTCTTTCCTATAAGAAATTGGGGGGGGCAGTTAGATATTGGGAGTGTTGACATACCTGCTAAGTGTCCCTTTGCTCCAGCAGAGGCTCACTGTCCCTCTTCCTATACCTACCCCCTTTGCATGTGCTTAGCATCCTGGCTTTGCCTTCCCCTCCCCCTCATGTTTGGGTCTGCTGATTCCCCTGGCCAAAAGAGAGTGGTGGGGTGAAGTTTGGAGGTAGATGAGGAGTAATGAAGATTTACAAAGTGTGGTTATATTTTTGTATTCACCTGAGACCACTTTTCCCTGAAGGCATCTCTTATGACAGTAGGTTTACTGTCTGTGCTTGGGCTCGCTGGCCTGTGTCCCCAGGGTAGTAACACAGCAGGTGGCGTGGCTTGGTCCTGGGTTGTGGGGGGTGTCGTCCCATCAGTCTGCTGCCGAGTGGACTCTCTCTCAGTGTTGCAGTGACTTAGGAAGGAGGGTTGTGGGAGCCGAATAGAGAGCAAAGGCTTTGCCCATGCAGGGATGCCTTGCTGGAAGGATGGGCTTTTCAAGGCGGGGGAAGGACGGTGCAGCTTCTCTGAAATAAGATTTTAACTCACACATGCCTGCCTTCGTTGGCCACAGGACAGACTCACAGTGGTGATCTCCCCAAAACCCCTGGGAGCAGGTGTCTTTGGTTACAGAGAGGACAAGCGGTAGAAGGCAGGTCCTGCAGTGCAGTTCCAGAAACCCGGCAGCTGGAAGAAGAGGGCCCTCGCCAGTGGCTTTTACCTGCCACCCTTGAGTGGCCCTGTGTCCTCTTCCTTGCCTGTGCAGTAAATTCAGATTCACGCAGATCTCGGAAAAGCTCAGCCAGGGGCGCACATCCAGATTTGCATGCAGGCACGTCAGCAATGAGAGAGCAACAGGCCGGGTATTAAAAGCGAAAGTACTTGGATACAAATAGTGCAAAGACAAAAGCGGCCCGCCCATGCCTACTGCTGATGTGCCTTGTGACCTCAGGCTGGCCCCTCATCTCCTCTGTGAAAGGAGGGGTGCCTGAGCTGGCTGGAGGCCCTCTTGGTTGAACGTTTTCCCCAGGCTGGAAGGAGCAGCAATTTGACGCCTCTCGGTATCCCTCTTGGCTTTTTGTTTCTTTGTGCTTTTTGTTGGCCTGCTGTAGCTGAGCACTGACGGCTCTTCTCTGAGAGATGGATTCCAGAGGAGGCCGAGCCAGGCTGGCCGGCAGCCTTTCAGGAAGAACCCTGTGCTTGGTGACACTGCCGTGCAGAGGGGGATGGGAAGGGGCGTCGCAGGGCTTCACTTCTTCATCTGGGATTAAATTGCTTCCTGTTTTTACTTTTAGGATGAATACCTTTCTCTTGTGGCCAGGCTCATTATCCATTTTCGAGACATTCGTAAGTAAAAATTTACATTTCTGGGTAGTTTTGATTGCCAGGAGGGGCTGGACCTTTCTTGGGACAGTGGGGGCTTTCTTGGCCACAGTGCCCTGGCAGAATATCTGTGTAAAAAGCTCCTGCTTTCTGGGAAGTTCGACATTGCTTTGCATTTGATTCTATTTCCCATCCACTCAGAGCCTCAACCTCAAAAATGCTGATTTTGGCAAAATTGAAATGCTATCCTCCAAGTGGTCTGGACTGCTATTTTTGCTTGTCCATGAACATCTCCTTTTTCAAAAGACTGTTTCTTTTGTCTCTAGGCAGTTCTTAAATCAGCCAGGTTTACCCTGGAAAAGAAACTTCCTTCCCTGGGCGTTGGTTTTATTGACCCGTGGGGGTCTGACCTGTCAGGCTGAAACTTCTTGAGTCTTGCCTCTGGCTCCCTGCCCTGCAGAGGGTCCCCTGGCACCTGCTGCCACCCCCTCTGATTCACAGGGTCCTACTGGCATTGCTGGGGTGCTGTGAGCCCAGCCTCGCAGCAGCAGTGGCTCTTGAGAAGTGGTCTTTTGTGTGTTATACGTAAGCATGGAGATCTCGGAGAATTCCTGGATGGGCGGTCACAGTCTCTAAGAGAAACCAGGTTGGCGGAGCCCGTTGAGGTTTCAGCCAACAGCGCCTCCTGCCTGCCTGCCTGCAGTTGTGTGACTGCAGGAGCGGGGCCCTGTGGACACCACCTGTCTGTGGAATACACACGCACTTGGCACGTCCAGTGGTTTCTACCCGTGCTTGCAGAGGTGGCAACAGCTTTAGTCAGTAATTTCAGACAAGAGGAGACGTGAGACATTGAGATGTTGCAAACCCGAGTCTCTGTGTGGCCCATAGGTTTTGCTTCTTCCCATACTAGCTTTTTACGAGAATGGCCAGCCAGGTGAACTTCGCTTGATTCTATTTTCTTTGGCGTGTTTGGGAAGGTCCTATGGTGTTTAGAACAAATTATTGGAACTAGAAGCCTGGGGAGTAAGCAACCTGGATGAGACGCTTTGGCTGGTCCTGGCAAGGGGCTCTGCTTGTTGGGGCTGGGCTGTCCTGGTCTGTTTGGGAGGTGGCCCTGGCATAGTAGCACACAGCCCTGGAGGCCAGGAATGTCCCCTGCCCACTTACCAGCTACGGCTCATCGCCGGTCCGGGGAGGGAGGCCCTGTTGCAGAGTTTGCCCCCCAGGTGGCTAGGGGCAGCTGTAGCTCCAGCTTCTGGCCAGCCTTGGACCGACTCACTTTCCTCATGGAGAAAGTAGGGATGCTGCCTCATCAGGGCAGGCTCAGAAAGGTGTCGTGGAAGTCTCGACACCATTCTGGACCCATCGTGGATCCCTTTAGCTCTCGTGTTTGTTGCTCAGGTCCCCACTGAGACCCTGCACCCAGGAAGGAAGGAGAGCCAGAGTAGGCTCATAGCAGGCTTCTGCCTGGGGGGCAGTTTTCCAGGGCTTTGGGTTGACCTTGCGTGGTTCTGTACCCTCTTCCCTCCTACCCCCTTGAGTGTCAGCTCTGCCAGGAGTGGACACGCATGCGTGCACACATACACACTCAAGATATCTTTTATCTTGTGTTTAGTTTTGGCAAATGACCTCTAGGCAAATGCCTACAAAGTTGGCTTACCTGGGAAATATGTGGTTATGTAAAACTTTGTTTACTCTGTGTTTTGTTTTTGTTTTTTTAAATACAGATAACAAAAAATCTCAAGCTTCGGTCAGTGGTAAGTTTTTCCTGTTTGAATTAAAGTTTTATCCCAACCTTGGGTATGGGGTGGCAAGAATGCGATTATGGATGCTGCATGTGCCTGGGTTAAGCTGTTTTTAGAGGAGAAAGTACACACAAAGAAGAGCTCTGGCTGGCGGTGAGAACTGCGAGCCACACCCAACCCTCCTCCAAGCTTCCTCTTCCTGGCCTGCTGCAGTCAGAGAAGACCTCCCCATCCCATGTCACTCAAATACTGTTTTTGTCTGGCAAAAAGATGATTAAAAAATTCCCACAATTATGGAGACGTTATCTAAAATTTTGAGCTCCCTGGAGAATTATCATGGTCTGTTTACTATAATAATCTGTAGTGGTATTTTTTTAGAGAGTAGCTGTGAGATCACTTCCTCAAGTTACAAAGTTTCTTTTTAAGTTAAGAATTACTTTTTTTTTTTCTTTTTTTTTTTTTTAAACTTCAAGACTATCACCCGGGAACTGTGTTGATTCAGCCCTGGTCTTGCTGATCAGGCTGCCAGCGAAGGGGTTTTTTGAATCCATGATGGCCAGCTGAGCTCTGATCTGTCAGGAAGGGAGCCAGCCTGGCACACTGTTTGTCTTACCGCAGGCAGCCCAGCTGTAAATGCCGGGTGCCCAGGCTGGCCTCAGCCGAGCTGGCAGCCCCTGTCTGTGTGGACCCCCATGTCTCTGCTGGGCTCTCCCGGGCATGTGCAGGGATTGTCAGCCAGCCAGGGCTGGGTGGGATAAAGAGCACATGACCAGGAAAATGCCTGGGTTCTTGGCCTTGAAGTGTAGGTTCCTTTGGCACCTGGTTGCGCACAGGGCGCACTGGCTGGGCCATACCTTTCTGTAGGAAGCATTTGCCATGAGTTGACATTGTTTTGTCAAGAGTCTTGAGCTCCTTGTTCCATGCCATGGCATCGCTCGGTGAGTGGCATCGCTTGCTTCCTGGCAAGCGTCACTATGCCTCATCTCATGGCACTCTGTGGACCCTTCCCCGTCCCTCCTGCACACCTTAGCTTGTTTCAGTGTGGTGTCCTGAGAACTCCTTAGCAGGGGTCCTGCATAGACCTAGCAGACATGGGCGGCTGGGGTGCAAGGAGGCTTGTAACTTCCCTGAGAGAACATCTGTCAAAAACAGGGTTTTTCTTACCATGAAGAGGGACCTTCTGTCCTTTGTTGTCCCTGGGGTTACCAGCTGTGTTTCCCCCAGCAGGAGGGCTGTGCAGTCAGGATGGGTGGGGGCTGTTACATGCCTTCAAGGGCTTGTTTGTCCCTCAGCATTAGGACCTGGCACAGGCCAGGCTACGGTTTGAGATGCGTTCCCTGCCCAGGAGGGCTCATGATCCAGGAGCAAAGACATTCATGTTGGCATTTGGGCTCCTGGGGTGTGATGGGCAACTGTGGGCCCAGAGGCTCCTGGGACAATGGCCTTTTACCGCTCGGGGCTTTGAGGGTCGTGCCTGGAGGTGGGGGGAAGTGTGTGCTCTGTGAGGCCTCATAGTCTTCGGAGCATCACGGTTCAGCAGGCACTCGGCTGAGATGCTGTGCCCTTGTGTTCCCACAGACCCTATGAATGCGCTGCAGAGCTTGACTGGTGGGCCTGCTGCAGGAGCAGCTGGAATCGGCATGCCTTCGCGGGGCCCAGGACAGTCACTGGGCGGGATGGGTGGCCTTGGCACCATGGGGCAGCCGATGCCCCTCTCAGGGCAGCCGCCCCCCGGCCCCTCGGGGATGGCCCCCCACGGCATGGCTGTTGTATCTACAGCAGCGCCACAGAGTGAGTACCATGCTTTGCACAGAGCCTGCCGGTTTGTTTGCAGGTGATGTGCATTTTATTCCTTTGCTTAGGATGGTATTGAGACAAGCTTGAAGAAACTCCCAGGTAGCTCTTTTTATCTTTGCTGTGTATGGAGAGAAAAAGTTCCAAACCTTCTTCAGGCTGTCAGAGGGTTAAGTGACATCGAGGCCCTCCTCCTACCCCTGAGCAGGAGTGGAGGCCTCAGAGGAGGTTGAAGTAGTCTGGGATTCCATCCAAGGGGCTGTGTTTTGCAGCTCAAATAGTCACAGTCATGTCTCAGGCTGTTGTCATCAACAAAGCAGCACTGTCAGCACCCCACAGCGCCCAGAAGGCCCCCGTCTCAGGAGCCATTCCTTCCAGTGCTGCCCTTGCCTGTTGGCCAGGCTTCCCTTCCCTGAAGGCGGTGCCATGCCCTCCTTGTGCTGCTTTGCAGGACCCAGCGCCTTGGTCCCTCCATCCAGCTACCCCAGCTGGGAGTGGCACAGGTCTCCCCTCCCTCTTTATTCCGGGGCCTGTCTTATTGGCTCTTTGATTTTCATAAACAGCCATTCAGTGCTCGGATTGTACTTCAGTACTGCGAAGTGCTTTGGTACTTTTCTCCCCTTTGTATTTATTTTTATGTAAGTATTTTTTGAAATAGTTTGAGAGTCACAGGAAGTTGCAGAATGGCATAGAGAGTGCCCGTGTGCCCTTTGCCCAACTTCCCCAACACTAACTTCTTAGTAACACATTGTCACAACTGAGAAATGAACGTTGCAACGATGCTGCCAACTCAGGTGGCCTTTTTTCAGATGTTGCCAGTTTTTACATGCTTTCTTGCGTGCGAGCTGACGTGTGTATAGTTCCGTGAGATTTTATCACGTGTGTGGCATCACCACCACAGTCAGCGTGCAGAACTGTTCCATCCCTGGTAGCAAGCTGTTGTGTTCTCTCTTAATAATCCCACCCTCCCTCCAACTTTGAGCCCTGGCAACTGCTGATCTATTCCCCGTCGCTCTAATTATGTGACTTCACAGATGTTATATCAATGGAATCACACGATGTTTGACATTTTGAGACTGGCTTTTTTTCACTCAGTGTAATGCCTTTGAGATTCTCCAAGTTGCATCAGTAAATCATTTCCTGTTCATTGCTGAATTGTATTCCATGGATGGGGGTGTACCACAGTTTACTTATCCATTCACCCTTGAAGGACGTTGGGTTGTTTCCAGGTTTGAGCTGTTACAAATAAAGCTGCTGTGACCATGATTCACATACAGGTTGTGACGTTTTGATGTATTTTTCTGACGCATTGCTCATAGTAACCCTCTGAAGAGGGCAGTGTCTCTGTGTCTGCTTTGCCCACTAGAGCTTGGCGGGGAGGGAGCCCAGGCTGCGTGACCTGAACACCCCCGTTCTTTGTTGGCGTTCCCGGTGGGAGCGTCACTTTGCTCTTCACAGAGGTCATGTGCGACCTCATTCCCATCCACTCCTACACTGGAAGCCTCCCTTCTTGGATCATTATTCTCTTTTCCTTACTGACGTCTTGCCATCTGACGCTCATCTTTTCGCTTGAGTGTTCATCTCCAGCTCTCGTGTCCCTTCTTCTCTAGTAGTGTACCCAACACACAGGCGGGGGTGGCTCATGGAAGGGTGCCCAGGAGAAGTACCGGTTCTGGCTCTTCTTTTATGTTATGCTCTGGTTGAACTTTCTTTTTTTATCACAGACTTAGATTTTATAATAAAAAATAGTTTTAAAGTATGTGAGTTTAGAATGCTACTGTTATTTGCCTTGTGGTCTCCCTCCGAAGACTGCGTCAGTGCCATG
This sequence comes from Martes martes, assembly GCF_963455335.1. Taxonomy (NCBI): domain Eukaryota; kingdom Metazoa; phylum Chordata; class Mammalia; order Carnivora; family Mustelidae; genus Martes; species Martes martes. The sequence goes on from NC_137901.1 coordinate 63,324,100, forward strand.
GCAGAGCTTGGGCATCCTGCCCACACCCTCCCCAATCTAATCTTGGCCCACATCCTGTTTTCAGCTTCTGAGGGACCTGGTCTTCTGTGTAGGTGGATGTGGGTTCTCTACTTCCATGTCCCACTGCCGCCTTTCAGAGTCACTCCCTCTCTGCCTTGGACCTCTTGCCTGCCCGAAATAGGTGTCATGGCCCTATGGGCATTTGTTACTCCCTTCGACAGTTTCTCCATATGCCACTGTGTGATTAAGAAAGCGTCAGGGGAGGACCTGGGTCAGAGGTTTTGCTGAGATTCTTAAAGGATAGTCCAGGGCACACTGTGATAGTCTCCAGGTGACCTGGATCAGTCATGGAAACAAACCACTGCTGTAGGTGAGGCTGGGGCCTTGGCTACAGCATTAGAAGGGAGACTTACTTGTCACTCTACATTTCTGTTCCTCAGTGACTTTTACATCATGTGCCTGTAAAACCAACTTTGAAAATAAGGCCTATTTCTGGCTGTTTGACAGACTGGATGCTGAGGAACCATCCTCCTTCTAGACAATTAGATCCTAACTGCATTTTGGATTGTTGGGCCAGCAGAAGGTAGGGGGGTTTGCCTGCTGTGCATTGGCCCGCTGCAAGATTGGGGAAAAAGTAAGTCTGGCATTCCTCTCTGTAGCGGGATTGGTGCCGGGGCCTTTAGCATCGCTATCTCCCCCAGAAGCAAGGGCACATTGGAGGACAGTGCCCCCAGTTTAGGCCTGTGGGCATTGCAGATTAAGATCAAGCAGTGAGCACACAATCAAAGACCAGGAGGCCTGAAAGAAAGCAGAGGCATCATGAGGAGGAATGGAAACAATAAACAGATGTGGAGATGCCCAGAGACCATACACATAACCATTGTTAGGTATGGGTTTGGCCTGATTAAATAAATAAAGGATGGACTTCCAAATGAACAGACACTGTGATGCATGGTGGAGTGACCAAGGAGCTTTGAGAAGGAACCAGGTAGAGCTTATAGAAAGGAGAAATAAAAATCATTGAAACTAGAAAGTGGAGATGAATGAACAACAGATGAGATACAACTGAAGTAAGAATTTATGAACTGGAGGTAACATTGGAAGAAATTATCTGAAATGGAGCCTAGAGAAGGGGACATGGGAAAATAGGAGGGTAAGAAATGAAGAGGATAAGGGGCATCTGGCTGGCTCAGGTCATGATCTCAGGGTCAAAAAATCGAGCCCCATTCTCAGCAACCCCCCCCCCACCAAAAGAAATGCAGAGGATAAAATCAGATTCTAGCAACTAATAGAAGGACCGAATGGAGAAGACAGAAGCACACCAGCATGTGAGGAGATGGTGGCTGGAAAAGCCCCATGGGCCTGTGCAGGATAAATAAGGCATGCATACCTTGACCTGTTTTGGGGAAACCACAGAACACCAAAGGCCAGAGGAATAGCTTAGAAATAGCCAGTTGCTAGAAAGGAGCAAGAAGTAAACTCAGTGGACTTGGTGATGGTGTCAAGAAGAGAGCAGGACGTTGTTAGAGCCCTGGGGATAGAGCTGCCAACCACAGTTGTGTGCCAGCAAAACTCAAAAGGACTAGGGAAGCAGACATTTTTGATGAACAAAGCCCAAGAGACCTTCACTATAAGGTTTTTTATTTGCTCACCATTTCCTCTTCCCTCTCAGACCGTCCTTCCTGTGATGCCAGGTGTAAAATGGGAGAAGAAATGTTTTTTGTGTAAGGTAGCAAGCATGTGTGAATCTCAACCAGCGATTCTCGCCTGTTTTGTACACTGGGAGATATTTGACGACGTTCAGAGACATTTTGGATGTCACAGCTGTGGGGGTGCTCCTGGCATCTAGCGTAGAGGCCAGAGATGCTCCTGAACCTCTTAAGTGCACAGGACGGCCTCCCACAGCACAGAATTGTCTTGCCTAAATTGTTGGTTGGCACAGAGTTGAGACTCCTTGGTGGTTTCTAAACAAAAATTACCTCTATGAGATAATAGTGCTCCCAGCTAACTACACGGATATGCTGCATCCCAGGCGCTATTTTGAGTGCTTTATCTGTAACAGGTTTCTAATTCTTAGTGTGTGTAGGTACGTAAATTATCATCTCTTTTTCCACAGCTGAGGAGACTGAGGCGCAGATCAGTGACAGAGTTGGAATTTGAATGCAGGCAGTCTGGGTCAGAGGCTGTACCCCAGCCATTATTTTGTGCTGCTTCTTTAAAAAAAATCTAAATTATTTATTTATTTATTTATTTATTTATTTATTTATTTATTTATTTAAAGATTTGTTTATTTATTTATTTGACAGAGATCACAAATAGGCAGAGAGGCAGGCAGAGAGGGAAGGGGGAAGCAGGCTCCCCGCCGAGCAGAGAGCCCGATGCAGGGCTTGATCCCAGGACCCTGAGATCATGACCTGAGCCGAAGGCAGAGGCTCCAACCTACTGAGCCACCCAGGCGCCCCTATTTATTTATTTTTATTATTTTTAAATTTTTCTTATTTTTTAAAAGATTTTATTTATTTGACAGAGAGAGAGAGAGCACAAGCAGGGGGAGAGGCAGAGGGAGAGACAGGCTTCCAGAGCAGGGAGCCCAATGTGGGACTCAATCCCCAGACCCTGGGATTGTGACCTGAGCCGAAGGCAGACACCCAACCGACTGAGCCACGCAGTCACCCCAATTTATTTTTTTTTAATATTTTATTTATTTATTTGAGGAGAAAGAGCATGAGTGGGGGCAGAGACGGGGAGGGAAAAACAGGCTCCGCGCTAAGAGCAGGGAGCCCGATGCAGAGCTTGATCCCGGGACCTTGAGATCATGCATGACCTGAGCTAAAGGCAGACACTTAATAGACTGGGCCACCCAGGTGCCCCACTGTTCTGCCTCTTAATGTATGTGTGCTTAGGGGTATAAGAAGATAAACAGGGACCAAACTAAGTGGAAGTCAGGAAGTGTATCCAAGTTTGGACACCAGGTGTATCAATGTGGAACCTACTTTAAAAAACAGAGTGTTCTGAGGTTCTTGTATTTGGGAAAGATGTTAAAATATGGGTATATTTTATACTTTGGTAAGTTAAATATGCATGATGGAATTGAAAAAATAATTGTTTTAAAAAAAGGAAAAAGTAACTGCCAAAGCAATAGAAATAGTTTATAAATCCTAAACTAATAGGAAAAATGGAATAAGAAAAAATAAAAAATCCAAATGTGCAAAATTCAGCTCAACCATCCAACAAAAATATAATCCAGAGGGCACCCGGCTGGTTGTCGGTGGAGTGTGTAACTCTTAATCTCAAGGTTGTGGGTTTGAGCTCTCTGTTGGCAGTACAGATTACTTAAAAATAAAATCTCGAAATATATGTGTGTGTGTATATATATATACATATATATATATAGTCAGAAAAGGAGGGAAAATTTTGTCAGTTATACCTCAGTAAAGCTGGAAAACAAAAAAATGGAGGGAAAGAAGCTTGGAAAAGGGAAGACATACAGGCTAAATTGAGAAATACCAGCAATCACAGTATATGTGAGTGAACAGAACCTTCTTGATACAGGATAGGAAGTGTGAGATTGGGTGTAAATGAAAGACAGCAGTACTGCTGTATTATCTTTAGAAGAAACCCACCTAGAATATAAGATACAGAAAGATTTTTAAGATGGAAGGTGTATTGGGCAGCTCCTCCTCTCAGTTATAGATAGTTAAGCAGACGGTGTGCATTTAGCAAAAATTGGAACAGCATCGTCATCTAGGCATGTGGACGGAACAGATATACTTGCAAGAGTAAACCACAAAGCAAGTCTCAATGCTCTGAGTAGCTCTGCGATACACACAGCATCTTCTCTCTGTCAAAAAGAAGTCTGGGGGGCGCCTGGGCGGCTCAGTCGTGAGGCGTCTGCCTTTGGCTTGGGTCGTGATTCCAAGGTCCTGGGATCGAGCCCTGCATCAGGCTGCGTGCTCAGTGGGAGTCCTGCTTCTCCCTCTCCCACCCCCCCTGCTTGTGTTCCCTCTCTTGCTGTATCTCTCTCTGTCAAATAAATAAAATCTTTTAAAAAAAAAAAAGTCTGTAAGGAAGAGATAAATTTAAAAATTCATACACCAGCAGAATGGCCAAAATAACACTCCCAAATGCTGGCAAGCATGAGAAGAAACTGGATCACTCATACATTGCTGGTTGGAATATAAAATGGTTCAACTTCTTTAAAAATTAAACATACACCTCTGCATCATGCTCTTGGGCGTCTATCCCAGAGGCATGAAAACTTACATTACCACAAAAACCTGTACATGAATGTTCGTGGCAGCCTTATGATAACCCGAATCTGCGATCACTTCCAAATGTCCTTTATGGCATGAATGATTGAACAGAGATACCCATACCATGGAATACAACTTGGCAGTGAAAAGGAAAGAAGAGCTACTGATACTCATTAATTCCTGGATGATCTTTAGGGAATCATGCTAAATGAAAAAGCTGGTCATCTTCTAGAGCCACCACTTACATAATATTTTTGAAGTGACAAAATGTTAGAGGACACCTTAGTGGTTGCCCGGGGTGCCCAAGGGGGTAACACTGGGTGATGCTGGGGGATCCCTGTGGTGTTGGAACTGTTCACTATCTTGACTCCTATATGGCTGAATCTGCCCAGGTGAGGAAACTATAGAGCTTCATATACACACCCACACAAATGAGCATACATTCTGATTGTGTCGTGATGTTACAATTTTGTAAAATGGTACTGTCGGGGAAACTGGATGAAATGTACAAAGGATCTCTCTGGATTAGTTTGTTTTTTTTTTTAAGATTTTTATTTATTTATTTGACAGACAGCGATCACAAGTAGGCAGAGAGGCCGGCAGAGACAGAGGAAGGGAAGCAGGCTCCCTGCCGAGCAGAGAGCCCAATGAAGGCCTGGATCCCATGACCCGGAGATCATGACCTGAGCTGAAGGCAGAGGCTTTAACCCACTGAGCCACCCAGGCACCCCTATTTCTTTATTTTAAATAACAAATTTATTTAACTGTAATTCACATTCTTGTGGCTCACCCATTTAAAGTGCAACATTCAGTGATTTTTTTTTTTTTTAAGATTTTATTTATTTGAGAGAGAGAGAGCAGGTATGCAAGCACACAAGCTGGGGGAGTGGCAGGCAGAAGGAGAAGGAGAAGCAGGCTCCCCGTGGAGCAGGGAACCCCATGTGGGGCTCAATCCCAGGACTCTGGGATCATGATCTGAGCCAGAGGCAGACGCTTAACTGACTGAGCCACCCAGGCGCCCCAAGTTGTGATTTTTAAGCATATTCACAGAGTTGTGCAAGATTTAAACACCACAATCAATTTTAGAACATTTTCATCACCCCAAAAGAAACCACAGAAAATCTTGTAAATGTTTGTTCATATCAGCATGATTCATAACCACCAAATGGTGGAAACAGTCCAGATCTCCATCAACTGATGGGTGGATAAACGAAATGTATCCATATTGTGGAATACTATTAGGCAATAAAGAGAAATGAAACTCCCGTGCAACCCTGGTGGACCTTGTAAATATTTTGTGCGACCCTGGTGAACTTTGTAAATATTACTCTCAACAAAGGAAGCGAGTCACAAAGACCGCACACATACAGTGAGATTCCATTGATAAGAAATGTCCAGAGCAGGCAACTCCATAGAGACAGAAAGTAGCTCAGTGGTTGCCAGACACTGGGCCTCTTGGCCGTTTGAAAGGCTTAGTTGGCCCTTTTCTCTCCTGCCGTTGGAGTGAAATTCAGAATAATAAGGCCCGTAATCAGCGCAGACGCTGCCCCCGGCGCCTCGGGCGGTCTCTCCCGAGCGGAGCATCGGGCTCGGGCGCCTATGGGCCCCCCCCCCACGCCTCCCCGGGCCGTGTGCCCGCCCTCCCCGGGCGCGCGCCCCGCCTGACTCGCCGCTCTGCCTCCAGCCCAGCTGCAGCTCCAGCAGGTGGCGCTGCAGCAGCAGCAGCAGCAGTTCCAGCAGCAGCAGGTGGCGCTGCAGCAGCAGCAGCAACAGCAGCAGCAGCAGCAGCAGCAGCAGTTCCAGGCCCAGCAGAATGCCATGCAGCAGCAGTTCCAGGCCGTGGTGCAGCAGCAGCAGCAGCAGCTCCAGCAGCAGCAGCAGCAGCAGCAACACCTGATTAAATTGCATCATCAAAACCAGCAGCAGGTACTAGGTGCCCCAGCTCCCGTGCTCAGCCTCCCTCCCACCCCACCCCCCACCTTGTGGTCCTGGAGCCCTGGACACGCACCAGCCACAGCGCCGGGTGTAGGGGCCCGGAGGTGACCACAGCTCCGCCTGACGCCCGGCACCCGGGCTTCCTCTGCTGGGGGCTTCCTGCGGAGCCAGGGGTGAGGAGGAGAGGCCTCAACTTGTCAGGAGGGTGCCGGGATGGCACAAGGAGGGCCTCTCTGTCAGGCCTGGTGTCTGGCCGCGGGCCTACTGTGTGCTGGGGTGGGGGGCACTGGATCCTTGGAGGCTTCTGGGTGCCAGCGGTTCCTATAGGAGTTAACCGAAGCAAGAAGTGAGAAGAGCACCCCAAGGTGCAGGAATGCCTGAGCCGTCCTGTGAGCATGTTCTCATTGAGTACTTGCATGCCTTCTGTTTTGTCTCTGAGTGTTTTGGTGTCTGGACACAGCTCGAACCAGACCTCATCTCTCCCGCGTGTCACGTTAGAAGCTCTGCTTATTAGAGACTGTTTTCTTCCTCCCGTGGTTGGCAGGCAGCATCTAGATGTATTAAGCATCCATTGTCAGGTCTGCTCTTGATTGAGGGAGGGAAGACCTGAGGGGACCTCTGCCCTTGCCCACCATCCCCTGGCCTTGGCTTACTGCCTCTGTTTCCCAGCGGCCACCCTCCTGGGTCTCGGAGGCCCCCTCCCCCAGAGCTGATTGTGGTCCTCAGTCCCACTGTTCTCATCATCCTGGAAAGCAGATGTTGGCTATCTTCCCAAGGCTCATACTGTTGCCCACTCTAGTGACCAGACAGGCATCCCTGAAAAGGCCTCAGAGGTCTGCAGCCACCCAAGCGTTTACCCCAGCTTCCATGGGTTACTTCCTAAAACCCTCTGGATCCTTCCCTCGCACCTCCATTCTCTCAGACTCAGGTGCGGCCAGTGTCCGGTGGTCAGGCGTGAGCACACTCTCAGCGTGTCCCCGGAGTCCAGTGAGAGCAGCCCAGGCAGGCTCCCCCGGCTGAGGCTGACACGGAGCCCAGAGGCTGGTGGGGTGACCGAGTCTGGCTCCTTCTGCCCATAGATACAGCAGCAGCAGCAGCTACAGCGGATGGCACAGCTGCAGCTGCAGCAGCAGCAGCAGCAGCAGCAACAGCAAGCTTTGCAGGCCCAGCCACCGCTCCAGCAGCCGCCGATGCAGCAGCCCCAGCCTCCCCCCTCCCAGGCCCTGCCCCAGCAGCTGCAGCCCATGCACCACCCGCAGCACCACCAGCCGCCGCCGCAGCCCCAGCAGCCACCCGTTGCTCAGAACCAGCCATCACAGCTCCCGCCGCAGTCACAGACCCAGCCTCTGGTGTCCCAGGCTCCGGCCCTCCCTGGACAGATGCTGTATGCCCAGCCACAGCTGAAACTCGTGAGTACCGTGGCTCGTGGTGGGCCGCAGCCCTTCTCCTGGTGCGGCATGTGGCTGGCAGCTCTTTCTGGGGCTCTGTGGCTAGAGCCAGCATGACCTCTTCAAGCACTGGGCCAGAGGAGGCTCTTCCCCATGCCAGCCTCAGCAACCAGCTTGGCAAGGGAGTGTGCGTTCCAGGAGCTGCTGGGTCCTGCACAGAGGCACCCCTGCTGCTGGGCAGTCGTGTTCATCCAAGCAGTCTGTCTAGTGTTGACAGCAGCCATGCATGGCGTTTTAAGACTTGGTGATCAGGTGGACAGCAGTACACGTGTTCTTGCTGTGAGGGAGGGTATGTGGCCTCAGTGAGCGTCACAGTGGTTTGCTAAATAAGAATTACATTATGAGCAAAGATCCCTGTCATTAGCGCATTTTTGAGGAAAGGTATTAATAGAAAATAGTGTTATTGTCAGTCTTGTTATGTATCTCTGTACAAAAGCAAATGCAGTCATTGACATTTATACAGAGGACACAATATTGGCATCGAGTTGGGGAACTGTTTTTTCAGCTCATTTCCTTGGTTTTCGTGGATTTTGCTGGTTTTGATTTATTGAGTGGAGTGAGAATGGGCCATGCTTTGAACTGAGTGGCGGGCAGATGGGAGACCCAGAGGGCCAGGCTGGAAGGCTGGAAAGGGTCATGAGGAGCAAGGTATGGTCACACGTGTCACCTGGGGACCAGCCCTGGTTTCATTTGAGGATTAGGGGCTTTAAGTGGGGCTCTCACAGACCATCCGCATGGTTGGCCCAGAGGTCAAGTAGGCTGGGCTTTGCACTTGGCCTTGAGAGCCATCGCTTTGCTTGTAGCAGTAGATGGTAGTGGTGGTGGCTGTATGGTGACACTCCAGTGGGAGGGCCACGCTGCTCATCATAGTCAGGGGAGGTGGGGCCCGGCTCAGAGCCAGGCTGGATTGGCACATTTCTAATGAGATATGGGTAAGGCCAGCAGGGTGACATCAGAGCCAGCGTAATCAGGACGATCCTGTCCCTTCTCAGAAGCTTTGAGATTCAGAGCTCCCGCGGAGGTAGTGTCCAGATCGTATCCTCCCTTCCTCCCTCAGGTTCGAACTCCGATGGTGGTGCAGCAGCCGCAGGTGCAGCCCCAGGTGCAGCAGGTGCAGCCCCAGGTGCAGCAGCAGACAGCGGTACCGACAGCGCAGGCCTCCCAGATCGTGGGTTCTGGAGTGCAGGTGAGGGCCTTTGCAGCCAAGGGCTTCGGTGGTTGCTGGCAGGTGCCTGTCCATCTGTGCGTGGAGCTGGATGTCAGATACCCTCCCATGAGGGGCTGGTTGCATCAGGGGCGGTCTGGGAGCCAGTGTCCTCGAGGTGGCCAGCCCGGTCCTATCCGAGCCCTGCCACCTCTCTTCAGACACCATCCAGCTTTCCCCTTCCCACCTTCTCTGAGAACATGTGTTGGAGAGAATAGCGCTGTGGTCTTAGCCTCGCCTCAGCGCACAGGGCCGGCAGTCAGTGTACGGTGGCACTCTGGAAACAGAAGAGCGCCCCCAAGGAAGGTACCTGGTGCTGGTGGATGGCACAGGCTTGTGCTGCAGCCCCTCACCCAGCTGGCTGCCAGAGCTGGCCCCCTGTGCTGAGAGGCATAGCTGAGGCCCCCCGTGCCCACCCTCTGTGTATTGGATGTCGAGGGGGCAGAGTAGGCCTTGCCCGGCCTTTCCTAGCAGAGGCCAGATTCTTGTTGGTTTTTGGGGTTGCAGATCGGGCCTCATGATTTTTCCACAGACCCCTCCCCCCACAACCTCCACCTGCTGGTGCCAAGGAGGGAGAAGTCTAGTCTGGGATCTTGGTTCTTTCTTTCTCCACCTGGCAGTGGGAACACTGGCTCAGGAGAGAGTGTTGGCTTCAGAACAGACCTGCTAGGTGCAGTGCCACATGTCCAGGTGCTGCCCCAAGGTGGGCTGTCCCCAGCACGCTGCTGTGCCCCTGCCCTGTGCACTACCTGCGGGTCAGCCCAGCTCCGTGGCCGGTAACAGCGCATGTTGAGCGCTTCTGGATACTGTGTGTTCTGTTAGTGTCTGATGACATCTCATGATGGAGGTGGCTCAAAATTGGTCCTGTCTGGTCCTGGTCACGTTGATACAGTCCATGGGAAGCTGCCTGAGGGGACGTGTGCCAGCAGAGGTACCTGATGTGTTTGCATGTAGCTAAACCCTAAAGCAGATGTGGTCTGTGCACTCAGGACCCCACACTGAGTGTTTAGGGCTTTCTTCCTGGCGGTTACCCCGCTCTGCTTCTGCTGGAGGACCCAGCCCAGCTAGCATGAGAGCTTGACTGCGGGCACAGTCACCTCTAGAGTAACCTTGATGTGTAACCTTCCCCACTCAGTGGAGTTCTACTAAGGCAGAACTAAGGTGGGCCCCGGATTCTTTTTTTTTTTTGGCGGGGACACTGGGAAGATGGTGGGACTCTGATAGCTGGGGAGGATGAGGGGGTCATTACTTGAATGTTTGTGGGAGGGTTTGCTTTTATGAGGCATGCGCCTTGAGGTTTTTCAGGAGTGATGTCCACCTCTCTCAAGTGTCACAGATCAGTCTTAGGGAGCGGGCGAGAGGCTCTGCCCTGTGCTGTGTGGCCGTGTGGTGGGATTCCCAGGTGCTGGCGTCAGAGGGAGCATTCTTGAAGCCCAGCCGTGCACAGTGTGCCCTTGTGCTGTGCCTCTCAGCCCAGTGGCCGCACCTTGAGGGCCTCTGCGGCTGGTCTGTCTCAGGGTTCGGGCCTGCCTCGCTGTGTGGTTCTAGTAGCAGCAGGGTTTCTGGGGTGTGACATTCCTGGGGGCATCTTTGAATTCACAGTCAGTGTTATTTTACACTGAATGCTTATGAATGTATTCTGATGTCCTTACTTAGTGTCTTTTTCTTGGACCCTGAAATGATTTCCAGTTTTTTGCTGTTTAACTGATAATGCATGTCCTGATGCATGGCCGGGTTCTGGTGGTTCTGTGAGAGAAGCGCTGGGGTTGGGGCCCCGAGCACGCAGCCCTCCATGCCTGGTCTTTCCAGGCAGGGCAGAAGAGAGGCACCCCTTCACGCTCGCCAGTGCCATGAGTCTGATGGGTGACTAGGGCTCTCAACCTGGGGTGAAGGTTAGTATTCTGGTGTCCCAGGAAAATTGGTGAGCCCTGAGCCCAGGCTGTTTTATCTGACATTACTTGTATAAATGAAAGATGATGTCATCATCACCCATAGTGGAATGTACTAGAATACGACAAGAAATGCACTAACTTCCTTTTCTCCCCTAAACTTTATCTGTGACTGTAGATAAATCCAGAACACAATGTGTCTCCGTTTCCAAAAATACTGAGGCTTTTGTCTCTTAACCTTCTATTCTGTTAGTATATGAAAATTTAGCTACAATTCTCAAGTTACAAAGAATTGTCCTCAAAGCACACTTCCCTGATATGTGTTCTGGTAACCTGGCTGCTGCACGGTGATCTCACGCAACGCCTTGGTGCACTACTCGGACCTCGCTCTCCTCTTCCTGGGCCGTGTTTCCCTGTGTCCTGCGGGGGAGCAGGCCTGTAGCCTGCACAGTGGAGTGTGAATTCCTTTCTGAGTAGAGGCGTGTTGGGAGTAGTGAACATTGATACTTGTGAGAATGCGAGGAGTTGCTGGTTGTTGGCTGTGGGGCTCATGTGATCCGGTAAACATTACCGATGTGTTTTCCATTAGGATTTGTGGTTTAAAAAAAAAAAAAAATGAACTTTCCCTCTCAGAAGTTCCCAAGTTACGAGAAAAGCAGTCAGTGGCAGATTAGATTTAAGCTTTTCATTCCTTATTACTTCAGTTTTTTCCTGGAAAAAGTTTCCACCTCTCTCATCCTACCTGACTGATTTCTCAAGGCCTTTCTTCTCCTAGAGGGGGCGCTGCTGAGTTGCCGGTAGGCTCCTGTGAGTGCAGTGCTGGTTGTCAATGGACACTGTTCACTGCTGCCCCAGCTGACCACTGGAGAGCCAGTCCCAGGGGCCCTTGCTTTCGGCCCCACTCTCAGTGCAGGCCGTAGGCCCTCCAGGGGAGGATATGCATGTTTCCCTGAGTACTCTGTGAGTGCTCGCACACCCTGCCAGTGTCCCACTTTGTGTCTCAAGGGCTGGTGGGCTCCATGGGACTGGGCCTGAGTTTTGGCAGACACCAGGACAGTGGCTTCCTGGCCTCCCACCCTGGCAGGTTCTTTGTTGTGTGGCTGGAGGGGCATCCACTCCCCAGCCCAGCAGGATGGCATCTGCTGCTGCTTGGGTCACCCCCAGTGGCTGCTGCATTGTGACCCGTGGGTGTGAGTGTGGAACATGCATGTGATGCTAGAGGCTTCTTGGAGGAGCAGACCTTTGTCCTGCGTCAGAACGCTGTCCCTGGCATACCTGCTGTAGGGACTGAGTGGCCATCCGGGCCGCCCTGGTCTCAGGGACCAGCTTACAAACCTCCCGTGACAGAGGTTTTGGTTGGGGTTTTTCTCGGATCTGCTTCCTTTCTGCACCCAGTCCTGCTGTTTTAGTTGGTTTCATCCTAATGCTTGTGAGTGCGCGTAGACCCTGCTCTCTAGGGCCCAGGTACAGGCTCCATTCCCCGACTCTGAGCCCAGAGCTAGGGTGCCAAGGCCACGGGCGACCACCGGGTTCCCATTAGCACAAGCCAGGCCCGGACTCACAGCTGTGCTCAGCCTCACTCGGTACCCATATGCTTCTAGAAGTATATGTGGATGAGGAGAGTGGTTCCAGAGCATGCTGGAGTTCTGGAGTCTGCAGTCATCTTGTATGCTTAGGACAGACCTGACTCGCATCCTTTGAGAGGTACACCTGGGAGGTACAGAGTGCCAGGCTTCCCTTGCCAAACCCGCCGTGACTGTCCTCACAGAAGGAAACCAGTTCTCTGAAAGCTGCCCAGAGGCCTGAGGAGAGGAGGGTGGTTTGAGTTCAGGCCCTCAGAGGCATTTTGATCAGCCATTTTGACTCCTGAAAAGGAAAGGTGCTGCGAGCTGGCTTCTGTGAACTCTTCTGTTTTAATGGTGGTCGACTTCTCATAGTGACTTTAGTGGAGGGCTCTCTTTCTGAGTCTGGCGCCAGAGCCTAGTCTCCCAGAACCACCACCATGGCCCGTGAGATCGGGCCCTGAGGCCCTGATCGTCAGTGGATCAGAGGTTTGTTGAAGGAGTGCAACCAACAGCACAGAGAGGTCTGGAGGCAGCATTCTTGGAGGCTCTGGTGGGCTCTGGATGCGTGCACAGTCCTCAGTGTTGTGGGCGGGGACATGTAGGCCAGGCTGCCCTGAGCCCCAGAGACCCTTCACCTTGGGTGCTCCCTGTCTCAGAGGTTGCACACCCCTCTCCACTTGCCCACACATTGTGTTTCTTGGCGGGATCACTGTTTCCCTCTGACCTCAAGATGATCACCAGAGCCTTGGCCCGAGGTGGGATGCATGTAGGAGCCCAGTTCCTGCCCACCAGCCCCCTGCTGCCACGCAGTCAAGCTCCACCCCTTTGGGCAGATAGCCCTCAGCACAGGTGTTTCTGGGGCAGCACCGAGGGCCCCCAGGAAGCTCAGGGTCCTCTGAGCACCTTTGTGAGGCCCATCGTGATCGCTGCTGACTTCCTTCACCGTGATTCTCAGAGTGACTTACCAACCTCATGTAAGTTGGGTTTGGCTTATGTGGTGCAGGAGTGAACACCTGGGTTTATTTCCATTTCAGTGTTTTGGATAGTTCTGGTATTTTCCTTTGCTGGAGAAGGTGGGAGCTAACTTTCTTTTGAAGAAATTTAATGTTTTAGGGGTGCCTGGCTGGCTCAGTTGGTGGAGAATTTGACTGTTGATCTCAGGGTCATGAGTTCAAGTCCTACATGGGGGGTAGAGTTTACTTTAAAAACATTTTTTTAAAGTTTAGTGTTTTAGATAGTTATGGTGGGGTCTTTTTCGTGGTAAAATGAAACCGAAGGTAAGCAGAGAGGCTTGCTTTCTTGAGCTGTGCTGTTGATACTGTATAATCATTAGCCATACATAGGTATTTACTTTTAAATTAGTTAAGATTTTAAAAAAACTAAAAATTTAGTTTCTTAGGGGCGCCTGGGTGGCTCAGTAGGTTAAAGCCTCTGCCTTCGGCTCAGGTCATGATCCCGGGGTCCTGAGATCGAGGCCCGCATCGGGCTCTCTGCTCAGCAGGGAGCCTGCTTCCCTCTCTCTGTCTCTGCCTGCCTCTCTGCCTACTTGTGACCTCTGTCTGTCAAATAAATAAATAAATCTTTAAAAAAAAAAAATTTAGTTTCTTAAGTTGAAATTCAGTTACATGTCAAGGGCCCAGGGTGCCATGAGGAAACCAGTGGTTCCTGTAGTGGACAGCACAGATTATAGAACAAGTCAGTCTGTTGTGGTGGAAAGTTCTGGGGCACTGTGCTGTTCTACGGTTTACTGGGTGGAGTGTAGAATTTACTACATGTGCTCCTTTCTGGTGTCCAGAGTCTTCTGTGTGCATCACACTTTTTCAGAGAGCTGAATTCCTGGCTCTCCCATTACCATACAGCATCTGGAATTCTTCCGTGGCATAGTCATTTAACAGATTGTTGTCATGTGCATTCCGTGGGCCAGGCCCTTTTCTAGGACTTGGAGGATGAAGTGGTAAGAAGGTTCCCTAGTCTGATGGGTTTCCCATTCTAGTGGGTTTGCTGTGCATACCCCAGAGTTGCCACTACTGTAAGGTGCCGTTCCTCCTGTCAGGCAGCCACACCTGTAACCCTCACAGATGGGCCTGCCCTTCCCCGATGGCCCGTGTGCAGGCGCCACTGTTGCTGCCCGGGAGCTGGGCTGTCTGGGCAGGGTGGTCACGGGCTGCCGGCCTCAGGCTCTGTGCCATGCCACCACCGCCACCGAGACAGGGGCAGGGACCTTCTTGAGGCCGAGGCATTGCCATTTGGCGGTGTGGTCTGTTGTAACCCTTCCTGCCTCCTAACCCTAAAGAGTTGCCCCAAATGTGCCAATAGCAGTTTCTCACTGATTGGAGTGTGAGTTCTTTGGCACTGGCCTCCCTTTTGGTAGTCATTGCATGGTGGGAGGCAGAAGTGGCTGGAACCTGCTGGTCAAAAGTCCTTCTGACAGAGCTCACTGGAGGTGCGAGTTTGTGCGGCAGGACAGTGGGTCCGTTAACCGAGGTGGCGTGGAGGGCTGGGTGGAACGGAGCCCGGGCGCAGCTCCTCATGACCTAAGGCTGTTTGGGGTCTTCCGCATGACCCCTGGCTCGGGGCTCCATCCCTTGCTGCCTCAGGCACCCCCAGCCCTGTTACCTGCGCACCTGTCACTAGTGAGTGTTCCCATCCTGGTCCCTTTGATTCTCAGCTCTGTGACCTTGAGCTGCTTGTTTTCCTCTCCTGCAGCCTCTGGCTCAGTATCCATGGGGGATACTGAGGTTGGGTTGTTGGGTGTGGGGGAATGACCTTGGCGTCAACACGCAGCGCTGATTTCTATAAGAATATGTCCCTAGCATGGTGAGTATGTGGTACATGCTAGGCCTTGAATTACTTCTGTCTGTGGACTTGTTCGTTCTCACTGCCGTGGGTCACAGGTCACGCATTTAGGAGAGCTCCCCATTGTCACCTCCCCCTCAGTGGAGGTAAATGTCCGCCTCTGGGCCCCTGGCAGTACTTGAGGCCAGAGAAGCCACCACCCCCTGTAAAAGGGGCCCAGACACTCCATTAAATCCTCGGCCCAGGCTCCACAACTTTTTTCCCACCCTGGCCTCTTGGTGGGGTCCTGGCTTCCAGGGTCAAACCTGCCCCCCCACCCTGCCTCCCTCCACCCCTGCGCCAGCGCAGGCACACTGTGGTCATTTGGCTGGCCACAGACCTGGGTCCAGAATCGGTGTGCAGCTGCTCTCGTGTTTGTGCCTTGCTGATCGCATCCCTCCTGAGAAGAGCATGCATATTCTGAAGATGTGTCCTTACAGGTCAGGGCTGCCACTGCCGTCCCATGGGTGCCCCAATGGAGCCTTCGGCGGCCGGCTGCTCCGGGCCCTGGAGTGAGGTGCTTCAGCGCCTGTGGCGCCTGTCTGCCTGATTCCTTCCTTGTGGCAACAAACCGGGGTCAGGAGAATAGGCGAACTAGAAGGCCTGTTCTTTCAGCCCTTCAGGAGACGGGGCTCTCAGACACTTTCTGCCCCCAGCCCTGCAGCGTGTCCCATGGCTGTGTCTTCAGGCTGGGGGAACACTTCATGACCCTGACGCCCATGACAGAGCAGGATTCTGTGCTGGATACATGCTAGATGTAGTGCCCTGCGTGGGGGTCCAGGGGTGACATGGGGTCCCTGGCAGTGTGAGCAGGTGGTGCCACGGTGGGGTCCATATTCCTCTTTGCTCTGGGGACACATCACATACAGGGGCCAGGAGGATGGGAATGTGCCAGCGATGTCTGGTGGGCATGGGTTGTCCCAAGATGGCTAGAGGGTATGGTGCCACCAGCGTCCCCTGAGGTATCTTCTTTGCACTTAGCTCCCCAGATGAGGCCTGCTGCCCTGCTGCCCAGCAGCCTGGCCCGGCCACTCCCCTGTGCTCCGGCTCTGTCCCCTCTGCTTGAACCTTGCCTTCCCCCGCTCCTGCCTTCCGGCTGTTGTGCAGGGTCTCTTCCCAGACACTAGTCCTTGCTCCCTGGGAGAGTAGATGGTGCTGAGATGGCTGAACTCCTCTGCTAGCCGTGTGACCTTGACCATGTCCCTTCCCTCTTAATTCCTACTTCCCCTCTGTGATATATAGGTGACAGTGGGCGGTACATTAATGTCACATGGCATGCGCCAGCCACTGTGACCACCAAGCCTGTGCCTTGGGCAGAACATGCGCGGGGAGGGAAGATGTGGAGCTAGGGCAACGGTGCTCCCCTCTGGGGGGCTTCATACATCACTGGAGGGGCTCAGCCGTCTCGCTCCCCTCTGCCCCAGCATCAGCCAGACGGAACACAAACGTGAAGCCTGGGGGGTCTCTGTCTCCTTAGCCACTTTGGTTGGCCATTTTTTTCTTGACAGAGGCCTTCAGGTTGCGACTCCTCATCCTGCGTGTGTCTGTGGCATCTCAGGGTCTGGGATGCCTATGAGCCCTTGGCTGACTGGGGAGGGGATCCTGAAGGCCTTGGAAGGGGAATGTATGTGCTGCCAACAGAACCAGGCGTTTTTCCAGAGGCACTCTCAGATGTAAAGAGTTATGGATTGGATGTCGAAAGCCTAGGGGTTTCCTGTGGTGGCCTGGAGAGTGGCCTGGGGTAGCCTGTGGCTAGATGTAAGAGGCAGGCTCGCAGGAGGAAGCAGAAGCATTGAGCTTGTGCCCGGGTCGGGGACAGGCTGCTCTTGCCTGTGTCTTGCGGACTCTAATGCCCAGGGGAGCCATGTGTGCTCCATGGAACCCAGCAGAAGGTGTGGGGAAAGTGCCCTGTTTCCCGTGGTCGCAGTGCTGAGGGTGCCTTTTATTTTTTATTTTTTTTATTTTTTTTTATTTGTTAGAGAGAGAGAGCGAGCAAGCACAGGCAGACAGAGTGGTAGGCAGAGGCAGAGGGAGAAGCAGTCTCCCCGCCAAGCAAGGAGCCCGATGCAGGACTCGATCCCAGGACGCTGGGATCGTGACCTGAGCCGAAGGCAGCTGCTTAACCAACTGAGCCACCCAGGCGTCCCTGAGGGTGCCTTTTAAGATACAGCTTCAGGCATTTAGGTGGGAAATGAACTGTGCAGTGGCCTTCCCCTTGCAGTGGCTTTGTGCTGGCCATGGTGCCCTCACATGCCTCATTTCCCTTCAGAGAAGCACCAGCTTTATACTAAAGACAGGAGCTGAACACCTTCTAGAAGGGACATCTGCTGGAGCAGAAGCTAATAAGGCTGGGGCTCTTCCCTGGGGCAGGTGCAGGTAGGTGAGGCAGGAAGAGGGCACATCAAGAGGCAGTTTCAGGGGCACAAGGTGGTGTGTGGCAGCAGGTTGGGGAGAGGGAAAGGGGAGGTGACAGTGGGACCTTTGTAGGAAACCACTCCAGGGGAGTTCCCAGGCCTCGCAGGCTGAGCCCAGGGTGTGGAGGCCCCAGGCCTGTAGTTCTCCCTCCTTGGCACCATCTGCTTCTTGGCATGGGCTCTTCTGAGATGGCCTGTTCACCTTCCTAGTCCTGGGAGTTTGTTGGTCCTTGGGTGGATTCTGGAGCCTCTTGTCCAGTGCAGGGGGCATGTTGCCAGCCCTGGGACTCCGCGTAGCCCAGCACTGAAGGCAAGCCCTGCCTAGGAGAAGCCTGCTGCACTCAGTTCAATTTAGCCAACTAAGCTTGCCCCAGGCCCTGTTTCTGCCCTTGCTGGCATCACTGTGAATCACCTGGGACCTGTTGCTTCACTTGGTAGAACAACTGGGCCCAGCAGCTGGAGGCCTGAGCTTGCATGTTCCTGCCCCCGCCCC
Source organism: Martes martes (assembly GCF_963455335.1). NCBI lineage: Eukaryota > Metazoa > Chordata > Mammalia > Carnivora > Mustelidae > Martes > Martes martes. The sequence continues at coordinate 63,342,136 of NC_137901.1, forward strand.
CAGGGCAGATGAGTCCGTGGGAGGGAGACACGAAGCCGTGGCCCCAGATGGCACGAGGGTCTGGAGTGCCCTGAGACAAGCACTGGGCTTGGTCTGCAGAACTGGACAGTCCAAGAGTTGGGGGGGGTTGTGGACTAGGCTCCAGGAAGCAGGCTCTGAGGGGTGCTCAGCATGTAGGAGCTTGACTAGGGTGTGGGAGGAGCCCCCTCCGCTGACCCTGGGAAGCCCTGAAACTGGCAGGGAACTTTGGGCTGGTTCTGGCCGGGCCCTTAAGCCGCCGTCACCATGTCCTGGGCAAGGCAGGTCTGCTCGCTCTGCCAGTCAAGAGCAGGCCGCTCAGCCACCAGACCGAGGGTCCTCAGGCCACACGTGCTGGCAGGGGCTGACATAGGGGCCGCTTTGCTCCCATTAAACATAAGAGAGGCTCCCACTGTGCCCTGAGAGCTGGTGGGAGCTCATGGAAGCATGTGGGAAGATGGTCCCATTTGTCGCAGGGCGGGGTCCTCACTGGCACGTAGAGGAGAGCAACACAGGCGGGGAAGGCCAGGCAGCACCGTCCAAGGCCATAGGCCTTCTCTGGCTCCCCCACCTGTCAAACAGAAACAGGGATGTCCTGTTCCAGCGCAGAAGCCTGTGGACCTCATGGTCTCCCTGCCAAGGAGCAGGAGCTGCCCAGCCGGGCCTTTGTGCCAGCCGCTTATCATCGTGGACTTGTGTGTGTGGATCCTCGGGGTGGGGCCCTATGCCCATGTTGGTATTCATGGCGCAGGGTGTTTGAAAGAAGGGGTATTTGGGTGAGGCTGAGAGGGTGAGGGGGCTTCTGTGTGCAGATGGGGTCTGTGACACCGGGATGGGGGTGGGAGCGAGGGCGCAGCAGGAGTGAGAACGTGTGGCAGACGCGCAGGCTGAGCCCCCTCCACTTCCAGGTCAGCCAGAACAGCCTCACCATGCTGTCCTCGCCGTCACCGGGCCAGCAGGTGCAGACCCCACAGTCGATGCCCCCTCCCCCCCAGCCATCCCCGCAGCCTGGCCAGCCCAGCTCGCAGCCCAACTCCAACGTCAGGTAGGCCTGGCAGGGGGTGGCCCTCCCCACCTGGCTCCCAGGGTGGGCCCAATCTTGTGCCCCAGCTCATAGGTGCATCTGCTTTTGTTTTGCTGCAGCTCTGGCCCTGCCCCTTCCCCTAGTAGCTTCCTGCCGAGCCCCTCACCACAGCCCTCCCAGAGTCCAGTGACGGCCCGCACCCCACAGAACTTCAGTGTCCCCTCCCCGGGACCTTTAAACACCCCCGGTAAGTCGGGTCGGGGGTGGGTGTGACCTGAGGCCCAGAACCCATTGTGTAACCCACACACAGACCCGCAGGTCAAGGGGCTGAGATTCGCCCCTCACCATCTGGAGGCCTCCACTTATAACAGGGTGGGTGAGCTCTAGATCCCTGCCTGAAGGGTTTGCAGAGAGCCCGGCCTTGTGGGCGGGAGCCTCGCTTACCACGTCATATCCTGCAGTGAATCCCAGCTCAGTCATGAGCCCTGCCGGCTCCAGCCAGGCCGAGGAACAGCAGTACCTCGACAAGCTGAAGCAGCTGTCCAAGTACATCGAGCCCCTGCGCCGCATGATCAACAAGATTGACAAGAATGAAGGTGCGGCTGGGGCTGGGGCACAGCGTGTTTGGGGATGGCGGGGGGATACCCCAGGCACGTGTCTTAGTGGCCCCTCTCTGTCCCAGACAGAAAAAAGGACCTGAGTAAGATGAAGAGCCTTCTGGACATCCTGACAGACCCCTCTAAGCGGTGAGCTTTGCCTCCAGGCTCCTGGAGGAAGGATGGCGCTCTGCCCACGACCGGCTGCATGGTTGGCCCAGCCTTGAATGGGCATTTGGTGGTGATGCGGAGTTTAGAGAAGGGGCCTTAGGGCTCCACTTATGTGTGTCTGCTGGGGCTCCAAGCCCCTGGCCCCCTACCTTTGCGCTGCCCCTGACTTACCAGTGGCCTTTGGCAAGTGACTTCATATCAGTTAGTCCGTTTGCAAAAAGAGGCAGCTGTGGCTCACTCAGCTTGGCTGGGAAAATGAAACAAGACAACCCTTTGAGAAGCACTTGTAAGGCAGTGGGGCACTAGCTTCTCGGCACACACGCCCATGCTGGCCAGTGCCAGGGCTGCTGTGAGCACCAGAGCTTGGTCTGCGGTACAGGACTGTGCATGTGGACTGGCCTTTGGGTTTGTCCCTCTCCCCGCCTCAGCTTAGGCTGTGCTCCCTTCTAGAAGGTCTTCTCTATTCCATTTACTAGACAAAATGCTAGAAACGGCAGAACTAGGCCTCTTGGATCTGGACTACCCTTCAGGCCCTCTTGGATTGATCCTCATTGGAATTCTAGGGCTGGGGAGCCAGGGGCCCAGCCTCTGTCCCTCCCCACTGACCCATCACATTTATGCCCTATTCTGCCAGCCAGGATGGGGCCACTCCTGGGGACAGGACAATCTGTCCTTACACTTTGCGTCTAGGAACAGCTGGTCAATGGCTGGGGCTCCTGTGGAGGCTTGTGCTGGCCGAGGCTGGCTCTGTTCACACCAGAAGAAGCCAGGCAGGCAGTTGGCTGGAATCAGCACCCGAGAGCCACCAGCGCCCCATCGGCAAGCATGGAGGGTCAGCCACATCCCTTCTCCCCACAGGTGCCCCCTGAAAACACTGCAGAAGTGTGAGATTGCCCTGGAGAAGCTCAAGAATGACATGGCAGTGGTGAGTGGGACACCACGGCCTGGTGGTGTTCAGAGGGCCGCAGGCATCTCTGAGGAGACCGGGACTCACCCCACAAGCTGGGAGAAGTGGTCACAGTCAGGAGTGGGTAGAGGGGGCATGCCACTCAGCCTGGGGACCTTGCCCAGGAGTCTTCTTCCAGGTCAGGTCGGCGTTGGGGAAGGAGAGCATGTGTGCGAACATGGGAGAGGTCACCCTCCGGCTGTGGTCCTGTGGGTGTTCCCTCCATCCTCCGGGTTCACAGACTTTTGTGTACGCTCATCTCCACTGTCTCGCTTCCACTTGCCCCTGCCCCGCACGAGGCCAAGCCCTGGGGGGAGGGGCCTCGGGAAGGTCAAGGCCGCAGAAGGCAGGCGAGTGCATCCAGGATAACTGTATTTATCTCTCGGGGGAAGAGGTGGTGGGGAAGCCGTGAAAGTCTGGCTGTGAGGATAAGGACCTCACGGTCTAGAAAGCTTCCCAAGAGTGGGCTGCTGACCCCTCTGTCCTGTCCCAGCCCACACCCCCGCCGCCTCCGGTGCCGCCAACCAAACAGCAATACCTGTGCCAGCCGCTCCTTGATGCTGTCCTGGCCAATATCCGCTCACCCGTCTTCAACCATTCCCTGTACCGCACCTTCGTGCCAGCCATGACAGCTATCCACGGCCCACCCATCACGTACGTGTAGCACAGGGCTCAGGCTCGCACTGGGCAGTGGGCCATGGGCTGTGGGTCGTGGGCCACAGCCTAGCCCCGTGTGGTGACCATAGCTGCCTCCTCCAGAGCCCCGGTCGTGTGCACCCGGAAGCGTAGGTTTGAAGACGACGAGCGGCAGAGCATCCCCAACGTGCTCCAGGGGGAAGTGGCCAGATTAGATCCTAAGTTCTTGGTGAATTTGGATCCTTCTCACTGCAGTAACAATGGCACCGTCCACCTGATATGCAAGTTGGGTGCGTACTGGGGAGGCGGGGCTGGTGCTGTGGGAGACTGAGTCCTAAACTCCAGCCCCAGGGTTCTGCCCCTGCCCCTGGCTCCAGAGCAGGCCCAGCCCAGGCCCGCCTGACCCATAGGGACTCGCACTGGGCCTCCCACAGATAGGCTCACGAGGCCCACAAGGCCCACCAGCCCCACATCCTTCTGGATCCTCCCACATACCTGGCCTAGGATGTTCCCTGAGGGCGGAGCCTGGAGCCACCACACTCTTACCTCTTACCCCTGCCGGGGAGGCCCCCTCCCTGCCTTCCAGGTACCGAGCCTGAGGCTCTAGGGAAATGTGGAAGCCTGGGAGTCAGAGTGACCGCCAGACTTTGCAGCAAGCCTCACCAGAGCCTTTTGGGATTCGAAGAGCCCTGTTCGGAGCAGGGCTGTGAGACAGGGAGGGCAGGTTGAGGCCTTGGGCTGGGTCACAGGCACAGCTGCATGTGTTGCAGATGACAAGGATCTCCCGAGTGTGCCGCCACTGGAACTCAGTGTCCCTGCTGACTACCCTGCCCAGAGCCCACTGTGGATCGACCGGCAGTGGCAGTACGGTGGGTGAGCCGCAAGGACGGCCGTGGTGAGGCCTTGTGGCTGCTCTCTCGGGGCCCTGGCGGGATGGGGTCGGCTCCAGGCAACCGGATTTCCTCCAGGCTCCCACAGTGGAGCCCACTCCTCCCCTTTCTCTGTCTGCCCCTTTGTGGACAGGAGTGGGTTGCCCAGAAATCACTTGGAGAGAAAGGGGTCTCTGTCTCTATGGTGTTCTGTCTGCCTGCAGGGCAGCCATGTGTAGTGGTGAGGAGTGAGCAGGCCCATCCACCCCTGGGGGCCTCTACAAGCTGATAGGGGAGCACAGAAGGAGCTAGGGTTCGTGGGGACCCATCTGGGTGACATGGCTTCAAACCAGAGGCCCAGAGAGAGCCCTGTTGATGGGGACCAGTGCCCCTGCAGCTCAGAGCTGGTGTGTGGGCCTGGGATCCCAAGACTGCCCCTGAGTGGGGGTCCTGGGCTCCAGACCTGTCCACACTGTAGTTCTCCACTGATGCGTGGGTCTGGGAGGGGAGCCCATCGGCTACCCCACCGTGTGAGGGAGATGGCACCCCTGCTCACGTTGGCTGGGTGGAATGCCCCAGACGACAGCTTGTGTCTATGGGGTAGCCCATTCACAGAGAGTTGCTGCGTGGCCCGGCATCAGGCCCAGCACCACTCATGGCCCACTGCTCTGTTGCAGACGCCAACCCCTTCCTGCAGTCGGTGCACCGGTGCATGACCTCGAGGCTGCTGCAGCTCCCCGACAAGCACTCGGTTACGGCCCTGCTCAACACCTGGGCACAGAGCATCCACCAGGCCTGCCTCTCAGCCGCCTAGCCACCCAGCCGCTGGGGACCGCGGGGAGAGTCAGCGGCCTTGTCAGGGCCACAGAGGACATGCACCTCGTGTCGGACATTTCTAGGTGTTGGCTCCCTTAGAGAGCCTGGGCTTAGATTAGCTTTCCTGCTTTTATCTTCTGCCTTGGGGACTTGCCAGACATCCTCCCACACTTGTACATGATGAGGGCAGGTGGCTGTGGGGCTGGCTGCATCAGTGATGGGGTTGGGACGTCCCCCAGGGGGTCGGACATGCCACCAGCCCTGTGTGCTCCTCCCTGGGCTGCTGTCCCCTCGGCCTCTCCAAGGCCCGTGTCCTTCCTCAGTAGCACGGGGGAGAACTCAGGGTCTTGTTAGAGCCTCTTATGTGTGTGCACCAGAAACACTTCCTGTTCCTGTAGGGGAACATGGAGAGCATAGGAAACCCTGAAAACACACACAGAATTCTCTGGTCACAGTTTTAGGTTCAGACCCTGCCACCATGGGTATGTGGGGCAAGCCACAGGGAAGCTCCTGGATCCCAGGGCGCTGGCTGAGTCTCAGAGGGAAGGTCAGCCTGCAGGCGGTTGCAGATCCCCTGCGGTCACCTGGGCCTCATACCTCATGGCATTCTCCCTTCAAGCCATGGGGGTCTGCTCGGCACTGTGGGGGAGCCTGGGGAGCAGGGGCATCTGGGTGGATCCTGTCCCTGGCACCGTGCCCACTCTGGGGTCAGGGCTCAGAGCCTTTCCTGAGAGCGAAGAAAGCTCCCTGACAGGGCATCAGCCCGCCAGCCCTCTGGTGTTGAGAGGGTCCCCCTTTTCTATGTGCACTACCATGTCATCTGTGGTTCTTATAATAAATTTATTATTCCTGTGTTTGTCATGAATTTGTCACTGTGTCCCCTCCCCTCTGAAAGTCTGGGTACTACTGTCCAGTGAGGAACATTGTCGGGGCTGAGCCCGGTTCCCCACTTTGGGGATGGCCATGGAGATCCAGATCTTAGTTAACCCTTTTTTGAGTGTCAGGGCCATAACCTCACCCAGGTTTCTGGCCGGGTTCCTGCTGCCAGAAGCAAGAAGAGGTAGAGATGAGCGCTGAGGAAATGGGCCTGGAGCACAGTCCTGCCAGGGGCAGGTGGACGTGACACTGCACCCATGAGCCATAGGAAGCTGTGGTTGTGGGGGCCCTTGGGGCGGGAGTATCACCGGGTGGGGCCCCAGAGCCCTGGAGAGGGCCGCTCCCGAGGCGCCGTGGCCCTCCGTGGTGGAGGGCAGGCCTGGCAGAATGGCGCATCAGCCGTGTTTGTCAGCCTGGAAGCTGGCCGGCACCAGTGGGAAAGAAGGCGTCTCGCCCTGTGCGCAGGACCAGGAAGCCCCCTGCACGCTTGCCCGCCCTGAATGAGCCCGGAGTCCCGGGCACCCCCAGCAGGCCCTTCCCACTGCAGGGAGCAGAGCTAGGGGCACAGAGCAGGGCAGTGATGCCCGACAGCAGTGAGGGATGAGACGCACAAGTGGAGAAACGAGCTTTATTTCCAGTCTTCAGCGGGGTAGGGTCATACTTCTTTCATAACGTGTTTTCTTGTAAATGCAGAATAGCAAAATACTGAGCAAGAAAATAAACAGTTTCCCAGTTCTGAGACCAAGTACTTTATCTGCCACGAGTTTAGTTTATCTGGAATTTCACTTGGCCTAAACGTATGAGAATTGTCTGGAAGTGCTATCTAGAGAGGGTGAGGATCTCCAGCCAGGGGGTTGGTCACAGGCCTGGCCAAGAGCTGCTGGGCAGGCGCAGATGGGCGCCGCTGGCCTCAGAGCACCGAGCGGTGCAGCCGCCGGCTCTGCACCACCTGCAGCCTCTTCTGCCGCTCGGCGAAGTTGCTCTTCAGGGTCTGCTTCAGCGCCGGCAGGATGGAGCGCTCTGCCACGGGCATCGGGCTCAGAATCAGGCTGTTTGAGCAGAGGGCCGGCACTGCAGAGCCCCTGGGAGCAGGAGCCCGGCCCAGTGCAGCCCCAGGCAAAGCACGGAGCCATCGGGGTCCCAGCCCCTTCCGCACCCCGTACAGGGCTTGGAGGCCATCTCAACCTCCCCCTGCCAGTGCAACTCACCATTTCTTGGGGACGCCCTTGGTGGGGACCTTGGGGAGCTGCATGGCTCCCGGGTGAAGGGCCTCCTGGTCCCTGGTGAGGGAGGAGTCAGCAGTGAGCCCCAGAGGAGCAGACCTCGCTGGGGTAGGGTGGAGTGGGGTGAGGGCTTCGAGGGCTCTCACTCACTTGGGAGAGCTGGGCCCAGGCTCCTCAGGGGCAGCCTTGGGTCTCTGATTCTCTTCCAGGAGGGCCTTGAGGTGTTGCAACTGGAAGGCAGGGAGAAGAGGGGCAGTGGGCAGGCTCCACAGAGGTGGGGGGTGCAGATCGGGGTCCTGAGCCTCACCTCTTGGGCCTGCAGGAGGTTGGCATTCCACAGCTGGCGGATGACCACCTCACATTGCTGAATCGTGGTGGGCTTGCGCAGGTATGGAGGCAGGCTCATCGCAGGGGGCTGCTTGCCCTTGTGCTGGTTGCCTGCTGTGGAGCTCGCCACTGCACTGGAGGTCTCCCCTTCTTCCTCTCTGGAACAGTCACTGCAGCAGCCTGGAGCTAGTCTGCCAGGCTTGGTCTAACCACCCCCCACCTCTCTTCTGGGCAGCTCCTGCTCCAGCCTGAGGCTGGTGTGGGGAGGAGGGGTGTCCACACAGCCTCCTCAGGGACTGGTTCCCTTCTGACCAGAGTGCTCCCAGCACCAGGTGGGGGGGCTCCAGTGCCAGCTGGGACCTGGGCCCATCCCTTCCTCCTCTCTCAAGGTGCCCTGAGGGTTCGATGTGGTTCAAGCTGTGGGGCCACACTCAGTCCTGACCCCACACCTGTGACCCTGATCGAGAGAATCTAAGGACTGTGCCGAGAAGCGGAAGCCTGCTGGTTGCCCTACCCAGGGGACAATGGGGTCTCTGTTTTGGATGCAAAGTCCAGGTTCCTGGGGCACCTGGGTGGCTCAGTGGGTTAAAGCCTCTGCCTTCGGCTCAGGTCATGATCCCAGGGTCCTGGAATCGAGCCCCGAATCAGGCTCTCTGCTCATCGGGGAGCCTGCTTCCTCCTCTCTCTCTCTGCCTGCCTCTCTGCCTACTTGTGATCTGTCAAATAAATAAAGTCTTTAAAAAAAAAAAAAAAAGTCCAAGTTCCTTGCTGCTTTCCAGGGCAGTCCCAGAAACTCAGGTGTCAGCCTGGTCTTGCTCGGGCCTGCCAGCTCTGCGCCTCACAAAGCCAAGCACACTTCCTGGGGTGAGCCCAGGAACCCGACTTACTTACTCCCCAACTTGGTGAATAGCAGGATAATTTAAAGGCCAAATCACTTTGTTCCATTTCTGTGAGAAAACGGTTTTGGAGGCTGCTGTTGGCATCCTCATGTGGGCTTGAGTCAGCACAGGGACCCTGCAGACCCCCTGGGGAAAGGGGAAAGGCGGTGCCCACTGGATGGGCAAGCCTGGAGCAAGTCTGCGTTCACCGGCAGACTGGCCTATTTGGAAGGGCTGAGCAGCTGGCGGGTGGCAGAGTGTGAGCTTGGTAAATGGAGCGCTGGGCCCACGGGGTCTGGGCGAGCCCTTACTTGGCCGGCCCGTGCATCCCTGGGGCTTTGTCCAGCTTGCTGTTGTGGAACGGGGCAGCAACTGGGGTCTCTTCTTCCAGGTCCATCTTCTGGGGAATGTCAGCTTTCGAGTCTTGCTTCTTGGAGAAGCTGAGCTGGGTCCGGGCCTTGCCTTGAGAGTTGGCAGCAGCCAAGACGGTCACTGTGGGCATTGAGAACCCGTGCCTGAGTCGCCCAGGATCAGCCGTGTGTGCCCACGGAGTGCCTGCCCCCTGCCTCAGTTTCCACCAAGAGATGGTAACAGAGCCCCCATCGGGAGGCTGCTGGGAGATCCGAACCCAAGGGTCTGAGGGTCTGTGAAAAGCTGGCTCCATGTACTCAGGGAAGGCCAGGGCTGGGGGTGGCCTCACAGCTGTTCCCCGACTCTGAAGCAGTGCCCCATTTTGGGTAAAATGACAGTGGGAGGTCTGGGACCCAGCCTGCGCCAGTGTCCTTTCCAAGGACAATGTCTACTGCCTGCCTGAGGCCCGCAGAGGAGGGACATTGGCTGCTCCTGCGAGGATGCCTGGCCTCAGGAAGGCAGAGTGGGAAGAAGAAGCTATCAGCCCCTAACTCTGCAAAGGACACCACAAGCCCAGAACTCTAGGCGGAGCCCTCCCCCCCTCACCCTGCTTCCTGTCTGCTTGGTGGAGGGTCTTAATGAGTAGGGCTTCTGCCAGGCCACCTGTGTGTCACCCCTCCTCTGCCATAGGGCCTTGTGCCCCATGTTGGTGTTCACTCCCTTTGTAGCCAAGCCCATGGGGCTTTCAGCGCCCCACACTGGCCAGTGGGCCCAGGGTTCCCATGGGGCATGTGCCCCTCCCCCAACTCTGAGCTCACAGAGGGTGCTGGCGTGCTCACCTGACGTCGAATTTGAGATGGACTTGATGGAATGAAAGCTGGAATTGGAAATGCTGCCTGTGGGAGAAGGCACAGGGTCAGTTGGAGATGGCAGGAATGCCACTTCCATCCTAGTGTCCCCAGATGCTTCTGCCCCCGCTCCCCTCCATGGGTGAGGGGCTGGCTGCCTGTGCCCGCCTGTGTGCTTACACAGGGCCCTCCCCCACGCCGGTGAGGCAGAGCCAAGGCCGGGGGGGAAAGGTGAATTCTTGAAGGGCCATCCAGAAAGCAGTGGGCTTAGGCCCAAAGGAGCCCTGAAGGGGGATGACCTCTTCTGAGGTCCCACTGGGGACCCTTGGCATCGTGGGACTGGGACCATTAACAGGCCCTGCCACTTGCCGAGGATAGCTCACCGGAGCTGCTCCTCCCTGTCGGAGGAGTGCCCACCACCACGCCATTCTCTGTGTCCCCTAGAAAAGGAGCCCTGGACACCTCCCAAGGCTGGGGCTCCAGGCTAGCACCACCCAGACTGGGCCCCAAAGGTAAGTGGGGAGAGCAGGCTGGGCTGGGGGACATGCGAAGTGAATGGATTACTATCAGGATGAGGAAGGGCAGTGGGTAAGTGGCTGTGGGTCTCTCCATCTCCACTGCCTTCACCCAGCCCTCTTGGTCACTGCGGAGATGGCAGGGAGGCTCCCTGAAAGGACTGTGCCTTCCTAGTACAGAGCCTTCTGTGCTAGGAAGTGATGGGCCCGAGGCCCAGGGCTGGGGCTGCCCAGTGCTTGCCAGCCTTTCAGAGGGAGCCTGGGGCCTGCCATAGCCAGAATCCAAGTCAGAATCCATCAGAGCAGCAAGGCTAGGGAGGGCAGCTGCTCTGCCTGCTTCCTTGCTGCGCAGACCTCATGCCTTGGGATCCCGGAGAGCCCCACCTCTGTGCTTCAGTGCACAGTCGCCCAAACCATGGCTGGGGGCAGTGGGGTCTCTCCAGGTCCCCCAGGACCCCTCCTCGCTAGGATAGGCCAGTGCAGCTAGCTGGGTGAACACAAGCCACCCAGGGGCTGCTCCAGACATCAGTAACTTCCCATCAGGCACCCGAGGGCCTCATTCTTACCTTTCTTTGGCTTCTGATTCATTATTAGCTTGTAATGGAGATCTGAAAGCAAACACATGCTTCGGTCATTTCTGAAGCTGCTGCCAGTTTGAGAGAAGAGGTCTGCCTTGTCCTGGGCGCTCCCCTCCTGCTGAACCCCTGAGAAACTTCACACATGACCTTGACTCAAAACTCCTTATATCAAGGGGCGGTGGAGTCCTGACATAATGGGTACCCCTTGATCTCATACTTAGCACTTCAAGTAGACAGCAGGATAAGGGTGAGGAGAAACTGAGGTAGGACTAGGTGTGTGGGGGGAAGAGCTCCAGCTAAAACATAAGGGAGAAGAAAGAGGGAAGCAGAGTAAAAGGTTCCGCTTCAGGCCTGGCCCATAGGGGTGAGGAGCCACCAGCAGGGCCAAGTTAGGAAGGCCTTGCGCTGAGGAGACTCCTGTACTCGGGAGAGCTGGATGGTGCCGGACATATAGGTCCTTGATTTGGGGGCATTTAGTTTGTGAAAATCATTGAGCTGTATGCTCGCACTTTTTACTTCCACAAAAAGTTTTTTTTTTAAAAAACAGGCGGGCCTGACTCCTAGAGACCGGGCTTACTGTGGGAAATGCCACGGATAGGCTGCCCTGCCAGATGGCTAGATGGCCTCGACGCACCCCGACCCCCAAGACCACCCTGGTTTGGGGCCGGTGGCGGGGAAAGGGAGTCCGAGCCCCGCGTGGCAGGACCTGGGGTTTGGCTTGCTGCCCTGTGTCTGTCCTCCTTAAAACCCTGCGTGTTCTAGAGTCCACGCGTGTTTCCGTGCTGGAGGCACCCGTGGGCAGCAGGTCTGCGTCCCCCTCGGGCCCCAGCGGCGGTGGGCGCCCCAGCCGCGGCCTCGCCGCTCGGACTCACCCTTGTTCTCCCGCTTGAGGTACTCGATCTCCTCGTGGAGCTTGACCAGCGTCTCAGAGTGCTGCTGCTGCAGAAACTGCAGGCTCTTCTCCAGGTCCAGGACCCGCTTCTGCGCTTCGCTGTGCCCAGCCTGCGCGCCGTGCTGTCCGGAGTGCTGGACAACCGCGGGCTGGCGGGGGCGCGGGCGCGACGCGCCCCGAGAGCCCGGGATCCCCGAGCTGGGGGGCCGCTGCCCGGCCGCCGCCACCCCGGCGCTCATGTAGCCGCTGCTGCACGCCCACTCGGTTGCTGGGCTGCCCCAAGCTTGGCGCCGCGTCGCCATGGAAACGGGCGCGAGCGAGGGTGCGGGGCGTGCGAGGGGCGGGGTGTGGGCCGAGCGAGGGGCGGGGCTGTTTGTGGGGGCGGGGCCCGCGTCAACTTCCGCCTCAGCGCTAATATCCTGATTTAAAAGGTATCCGCCTTTAGGGTAGGTCTTAATTTTGTATGCTTGTTTGTTTTAATAGTTCACTTTCTGAATGGATGCTACGGATTACAGATTGAGTTTCTACTTCCAGTAATTACAAAACGCTCTGCTTTAGGAAATGTGGACAAAATATATGAAACCACTGCCTGAAAGCACTGGAGAAGAAAACAAGCAGACAGAAACTAGACGGAGGCAGCAGCTCTTGAAAGAAAAGCTGCTTTTGGGGCGCCTGGGTGGCTCAATCATTAGGCGTCTGCCTTCGGCTTGGGTCATGGTCCGGGGGTCCGGGGGTCCCGGGGTCCTGGGATCAGCCCCGCAAAGGGCTCCCTATCGACAGGAAACCTGTTTCTCCCTCTCCTACTCCCTCTGCTTGTGTTCCCTCTCTTGCTGTGTCTCTCTTTGTCAAATAAATAAATAAAATCTTGGGGGAAAAAAAAAAAGAAGAAGAAGAAGAAGAAGAGCTGCTTTTCCCTGAGGGTTCTCCCAGACCTCAAACAGGAAGCCACAGGCCCAATGGCTGAAGAGGCAGAGGGTGGGAACGCCACCGCAGCTGGAAACCCAGGGGGCAACGCTGGGAAGTTTGGAGCCTCTGCGGGTGAAGAGCTGGAAGCTGTAAACTTCAGATGTGTGGCTGGCCTGAACTGCCCACGTGTGGGCAACAATTCCAGGGACTCCAGGGAAAGACAAAGAGCTGGAAGGCCAAAAGCTTGAGGAGAGATTCACTTGCTATCAGTTTCAGGGATGAGTTTGAAGTCTGACAGAGGAGCCTGGTAAAAGCCTCAGTTTTCCTTCTAAACCCCAAAAGGGCCACACCTTGGGAATGAAGACTACGTTCTAGAGGTAAGATCTGCCCTAGAACTAAGGGCAAAATCAAAATATATCCACCCTCGTGAAACTTAAAGCCCAGCCTCCACAAGTTTTGGGTGATGTTCCGTAATTCAACCACCTGAAGAACAAAACTCAACATTCTTCAGAGAATTACAACAGAACCCAGAATCTCTGCGTCATATCATCCATGATGCCTGATATAAATAATAAGTACTGAACATGCCAAGAAACAGACAAATGTGACTGAGTCAAGAGAAAAAAATTCAAAAAAATATTCAGATGCAGTCAACAGAAATAGATCTGCACATAATTCTAGATAATAAATTTATAAGAAAGTACTTTATAATAAATATGATTAAAATCTACAGAAAAAAAAAGATGGCTATAGTGATTGATCATGGAGAGTTTTTTAAAAGACTGATATAGTAAGTATGGGGGGAAGGGCACCTGGGTGGCTGAGTTCGTTAAGCCACTGCCTTAAGCTCTAGTCATGATTCCAGAGTCCCAGGCTCCAGTCCCACATTGGGCTCCCGGCTCTGCAGGGAGTCTGCTTCTCCCTCTGACCTTCTCACCTCTCATGCTCTCTCTCACTGTCTCTCTCTCAAATAAATAAATAAATAAATATTTTTAAAAATAAAAATAAAAAGTAAATATTGTGGGGGTATGGGGGGGAATCCGGATACAAATGTATCTGGACTTCTGGTTTCCTGGCCTGGCACTGGAAATCTACCAGCTGAAAAGCAACAACTCTTCTTAGATCCTTCAGAGAACTGAGATCATAGGACAAACTTTTGCCCCAAAATTGGAGAGGCAGGCAGGCAGAAAAAGAATCTCAGCTTTCTGGAGCAGAACCCTCCATAGGAACCACTACTAGGGGAGGAAGATCTAAACTGTAATCTAAATGAATTGCTGGTGTGGCTCAGTGTGGACAAGTATGAAAATTTAAAAAAATACAAGGTGGGCGGTCCAATCTTAAGGGATCCTCCCACCTTTGTGAGTTTAACCTTCAGGAGAATGCCCTCAAAAGAAACTAGGATGGCCCCAAATGCCAAACCGGACCTGGAGGGAAAGAAATACCTCTCTAGCCCCCATCTAGCCTTCCCCTTTCTCCACACCTTTCCACCACTTCAGTGGGGCTCCTGGATAAAAATGGGATACAAGTGAAAGAATTGCCCACCTCAGACCTAATTTTAAAAGAAGTTTCTAGGAAAACCCAAAGATACCAAGACAAATTGAAGGCACCTGAGGAATATTTTGCCTCTGACACCTATGGCTATGGCAAACAATGAACATGGACTAAACCCAAGCAAGGTAAACCCTAGCAAGGTAAATAGGAAATTTCACACTAAAGGTCTATTTACCTCAGTTTCTTCCATATGATGTATCATGTCCAACCAAAAAATTACAAGGCATACTAAAAGACAAAAAAACACAGTTTGAAGAGACAACAAGCATCAGAGCTAGACTTGGCTCTGGCAGAGATGTTGGAATTCTCAGATTGGGAATTTTAAAAGTTATAATGAATGTGCTAATGGCTCTGATGGAAAAAGTGGCCAACATGTAAGAACAGACAGGTGATGTAAGCAGAGAGATAGAAACTCTCAGAAGGGAATGGAAATGTGAGAAATCAAAAACACTGTGACAGAAGTGAATAATACCTTTGATGGGCTCAGCAGTAGACCTGGACATTGCTGAGGAAAGAATCAATTAACTTGAAGACTTGTCAAGAGAAACTTCTAAAACTGAAGTGTAAATAGAAGAATGAATGAAGAGAACAGAACATCCACAAATTTTGTGACTATTATGAAAGGTGTTGCATATGTATACTGGGAGTACCAAAAGGTGAAGAGAGAAAGGTACAAAAGAAATACTTAAAACAATGGTGACTGATAATTTCAAAAAATTAATGAAAGAAAGTCACAGATCCGGGAGTTTTGGGGAACACTAGGCAGAATAAACACATAAAACATCTAAACTCCTAGGCATATCATATTCCAACTAAAGAAAATTAAAGATGGAGAAAATCTTGAAAGAAACTGGAGGAGAAATAAAACACCCAAAGAAACAAACCCTTACCTATAAAGAAGCAAAGACAGAATTACATTGGACTTCTCCTCAGAAACCATGCAAATGGTGAGAGAGCAAAAGAAGATAGCTAATGTGGAAAGAAAAATGCCACAAACCTAGAGTACTGTATCTAGCTACATGTGCCTTCAAAAGTGAAGGAGAAATAGTAAAGACTTTCTCGAACAAACAAAAATTGAGGAACTTCATTGCCAGTAGCTTTGCTTTGCAAGAAATGCTAGAAGAAATTCTTCACAAAGGAGAAAAATGACATAGGTCAGAAATTCTGATCTAAATGAAGAAGAGAAGAGTGTTAAAGAAGGAATAAGCAAGGTAAAAAAAAATTTGTATTCATATATTTTTTTAAGATTTTATTTATTTATTTGTCAGAGAGAGAGAGAGAGAGAGAGCGCACAGGCAGACAGAGTGGCAGAGGGAGAAGCAGGCTCCCTGCTGAGCAAGGAGCCCGATGTGGGACTCCATCCCAGGACGCTGGGATCATGACCTGAACTGAAGGCAGCCGCTCAACCAACTGAGTCACCCAGGCGTCCCCGATTTCATATTCTTAAGACTTTTTAATTTTTACTTTATTTTTTTTAAATTTAAAAAAAATGTATTTATTTGACAGAGATTACAAGTAGGCAGAGAGGCAGGCAGAGAGAGAGGAGGAAGCAGGCTCCCTGCTGAGCAGAGAGCCCGATGCAGGACTCGATCCCAGGACCCTGAGATCATGACCTGAGCCGAAGGCAGCCGCTCAACCAACTGAGCCACCCAGGTGCCCCTAATTTTTACTTTATTAAGTTGGCTCCACACCCAATGTGGGGCTCAAACTCACAACCCCAAGTTCAAGAGTCACATGTTCCACCAACTGAGCCAGCCAGGTGCCCCTTCTTTTTCATATTCTTAATTAATCTAACAGATAACCCAGGTTGTTTTATCATAGCAACCATGCATTTGGTAATTATAGCTTATTGATAAGTGAAATGAATGACAGCAATGTTATCAGAGATGAGAGGGTGAAATTGGAAATGTTCTAAAGTTTTGCACTATCATGAAGTGGTAGGTGTTATTCTAAAGAGAACTTGGATTCACTGTAAATGTATACTCGAGGGCAACCACTTAAAATAGTTTTAAATAAAAAGTGTAATTGATATGCAAAGGGAAGAGAGACATGGAATAATATAAAAGGCCCAGTTAAGGGGCACCTGGGTGGCTCAGAGGGTTAAGCCTCTGCCTTCGGCTCAGGTCATGATCTCAGGGTCCTAGAATCGTGCCCCGCATTGGGCTCTCTGCTCCGAGAGGAGCCTGCTTCCCCCTCTCTCTCTGCCTGCCTCTCTGCCTACTTGTGATCTCTGTCTGTCAAATAAATAAATAAAATCTTTAAAAAAAAGCTCAGTTAAAGGAACACCTGGCTGCCTCAATTGGTAGAGCTTGCAACTCCTGATCTTGGGGTTGTAAGATTGAGTTCCATACTGGGTGTAGAGAGAGTACTTGAAAATAAATAATCTTGGGCGTCTGGGTGGCTCAGTGGGTTAAAGCCTCTGCCTTCGGCTCAGGTTATGATCCCAGGGTCCTGGGATCGAGTCCTGCATCAGGCTCTCTGCTCAGCAGGGAGCCTGCTTCCTCCTCTCTCTCTGCCTGCCTCTCTGCCTACTTGTGATATCTGTCTGTCAAATAAATAAATAAAATCTTAAAAAAAAAAAAGGCCCAGTTAAAACCAGACAAGATGGGAAAAGAGTGGAAGGGGAAAAGAGAAAAAAGGACAATGAATAGAAAACAGTAACAAATATGGTAGATAGTATTACAACTATTTAACAATCATATTAAATACCAATGCCATAACTACACCAATTGAAAGACACAGACCATCAGAGTGGATGATAAAAATGAGGTTTAGGGGGGCGCCTGGATGGCTCAGTGGGTTAAAGCCTCTGCCTTCAGCACAGGTCATGATCCCAGGGTCCTGGGATCAAGCCCCACATTGGGCTCTCTGCTCAGCAGGGAGCCTGCTTCCTCCTCTCTCTCTCTCTCTGCCTGCCTCTCTGCCTACTTGTAATCTCTGTCCGTCAAATAAATAAATAAAATCTTAAAAAAAAAAATGAGGCTTAGGGGTGCCTGGATGGTTCAGTGGGGAGTCTGTTTCTCCCTTTCCAGCTCCTTCTCCCCCTCCCCCCACTCCTGCTCTCTTCGTCTCAAATAAATAAACGAAATTAAAAAAAAAAATGGTATCAGGCACCTGAGAAAAGTTACTTCTTTTTTTTTTTTAAAGAGTTTATTTATTTGTCAGAGAGAGAGAGAGGGAGAACACAAGCAGGCAGAGCAGCAGGCAGAGGCAGAGAGAGAAGCAGGCTCCCCGCTGAGCAGGGAGCGGGATGTGGGACTCGATCCAAGGACCCTGGGATCATGACCTGAGCTGAAGGCTGCAGGTTAACCAACCGAGCCACCCAGGCGTCCCAAGTTTACTTCTTATTAAAGCAACACAAACAGTTGACTGTTTTAAAATTATAGTTTTTTAAGAAGTCATTGTGGAAGTCATTGTGGAACAGAGTTTTCCTTATCTGGCAAAGAAAATATGCACATTCTTCAGAAACAAATTTCTTTGGGACCAAATTGGAGGGATTTTGCATTTTGGTGGTTTGGTTACAAAACATTGATTTATTGAGTAAAATGGATGATGTCTTCAAGAATATTTTCCTAAAAGACAGTCAAGCCAGATGGATGTTCATTTTCTCTTTTTTCCTTCTAAATTTACATATTCCTTTAATAAGATTAAGAGATAATGAAGATCTTTTATTTTTTTTAAAAGATTTTATTTATTTATTTGACACAGAGAGAGAGAGAGATCACAAGTAGGCAGAGAGGCAGGCAGAGAGAGAGGAGGAAGCAGGCTCCCTGAGGAGCAGAGAGCCCGATGAGGGGCTCCATTCCAGGACCCTGGGATCATGACCTGAGCTGAAGGCAGAGGCTTTAACCCACTGAACCACCCAGGTGCCCCAATGAAGATCTTTTAAAATCTATCATTTTAGGGTCCCAGGGTCCTGGGATCGAGCCCCACATCGGGCTCTCTGCTCAGCGGGGAGCCTGCTTCCTCCTCTCTCTGCCTCTCTCTCTCTGCCTACTTGTGATCTCTGTCTGTCAGGTAAATAAATAAAATCTTTAAAAAATAAATAAATAAAAATAAAAATAAAAAATAAAGTAAAATCTACCATTATAGTGGGACACCTAGGTGGTTAAACATCCGATTAAACGTCTGATTCTTGATTTTGGCCCAGGTCCTGATCCCAAGGTTGTGTGTTCAAGCCCTGCATTGCTCTCCACGTTGGGCATGGGGTCTACTTAAAAAAAAAAAAAAAAAAAATCAGAGCTCCTGGGTGGCTCAGTCGGTTAAACACCTGCCTTCGGCTCAGGTCATGATCCCAGAGTCCTAAGATTGAGTCTCGCATCAGCTACCTGCTCATGGGGAGACTGCTTCTCCCTCTGTCTGCCGCTCCCCCTACTTGTGCTCTCTTTCTGTCAAATAAATAATAATCTTAAAAAAAAAATCGGTTACAGAAAGGCTTCAGTCTTCCTTGCCACTATTCACAACTCCCCAAACATAAACCCTACATATCCGGACACTTTCTTCTCCATAGCTTTCAATGATGTGCTTGGCTACCATTTCGTGATTTATCAAAATGAGCCACATTCACTGGCTCCCTGTTCTTATAGATGAGGATTTAACTCACTTGTATCACCCAAACCACATTCCAGTACAGTCCTATTATTATTCTTAGCTGCTCTCTTATTTATATTTGTAATCTTACACCTTCATTTTTGGTTTTACCTTATTTGGCAGCAAATGAAGTGTAGCCACAGACTCATGTAAGCGTGATGTTGTCAATTCGTCTGTTTGGAAGTCGCTGGTGTTACTGTGTTTCCCATCGCTCTCAAGCTTGCCCTGATAGAATGGTGGAACGGATTTTGATGAGCTGGTTATGGTGCCCGCCGGGTGCAATCACTGTGTGGAGCTGACATAATGTCCTGTGACATACAAGACGTACTCTAACCAGGGACTAATGTAGAGTGAAATTTCCCCATAGCAAAGATACCCCAAGATTTCAGGAATCAAGGGGTAGAAATGGGAGTGGCTCCTTCCACTGTTACTAATCTAACGACCTACAGTAGAGTTTTGGCTTCCCATCCCCATGCCTTTGGGTTCTGCTGGTTGCGAGGTCTTGGTTCCCAGGGATGGGAAGGGACACACTGGTCCTACCGACAGGAGGCTGAGACTGCCCCCTGGTGACTTTGTCAAGCAAATAAGAGGGTTGCCCTACTGGTTGGGGTGACTGGTCTTGATGATCAAGGGTAGATGTGTTTGCTACACAGTGGGGGCAAGGAAGAACACCTGGCACCCAGGAGACTCTCTTGGTAATCTTACTTAGTACTCCCACAGTCTGTGGTAAAAGTTACGGAAAACCGTAACAACCTAAAACAGGCACAGAAACGTCAAGAATAAAGATCTAGGTCACCCCACCATATTACTCCCATCACCATCCCCAAAATATGACCGGCTAGGGACAGGCAGAACAGGTGGTGGAAGAAGAGCAGTCACGTCCTGTGGCCAATCTCAAAAGCAAGCGTGCCAGTGGTTAAAGATGTCCTGTGTCTTTTGTACCTGATACTTTTCTTTTTCTCCGCTCCCATTCTCTTGTTACCTGATAGTATTAATGTGTAAGTCATGATTTTTTCTATATCTCAACAGCAGGTTATAAGGGGGCTCCTGAGTGGCTCAGTTGGTTAATCATCTGCCTTCGGCTCAGGTCATGATCCCGGGGTCCTGGAATGGAGCCCCACCTCAGGCTCCCTCCTCATCGGGGAGCCTGCTTCTTCCTCTCCCACTCCCCCACTTGTGTTCCCTTTCTTGCTGTGTCTCTCTCTGTCAAATAAATAAATAAAATCTTTAAAAAAGAAAAAGAAGGGAATGTAACTGTACCACACTACATAGCTCATCAGTGAACAGTATTTACATCAACCTAGTAATGTCAATACTAGATATTAATTTCACCAGAAATTATGACACACTGTGGAGAAGGGGGTCATGGGTGAGTGTGGGAGGAGACGGGGAGATGAGTGGGTATTTTTGTAAGGGGGATGATGATGATGATGTCTTATGTTCCCTCAGACGTCAGTAAAGGATATTTAAAATAAGGAAGAAGTAAGAAATGAAAGAACATTATTTAGAAATACAGAGATAGGGACTCCTGGCTGACTCAGTTGGCAGAGAACGCAACTCTTGATCTCAGGGTCACGAGTTTGAGCCTCAGGATAGGGGTAGAGATTACTTAAAAAAATAAAATAAAAAAGAAAGCTGGAGATAAATATCAGAAGAAACGGTTTAAAGAGTTGAAAGGATTGCTTGTAGGAAGCTGGACTGCTATTTTTTTCCCTATAATCTCAGAGCACTATTTGACTTTTTTAATTAAAAATATTTTTTAAATTAAAATTCCAATATAATTAAGAAACAGTGTTCTATTAGTTTCAGGCATACAATATAGTGATTCAACAGTTCTATACATTATTCAGTGCTCCTCACGAGAAGTGTACTGTTAATCCCCTTCACCTAGTTCACCCACGTCCCCACCCACCTCCCCCTCTCTGGTGACCACTAGTTTGTTCTTTGTATTTAAGAATCTGGTTTTTGTTTTTGTCTTTTTTTTCTTTGTTCCCTTGTTTTGTTTCTTTTTTCTTTTCTTTTCTCTTCTTTTTTTTTTTTTTTTTTTTTTTTTGCAAGAGAGAGAGTGAGAGAGAGAGAGCATGTGAAGGCAGGGGGGAGGGGCAGAGGGTGAGCAGGGAGCCTGATGTGGGGGTTGATCCCAGGATTCTGGGATCATGACCTGTGTCAAAGGCAGACGCTTACCGACTGAACCACCCAGGTGCCCCTGAGATTTTTTTTAACTTACTTCTCTGCACCTTGTTTTGTCAGTAAATTGGAAACGTAATAACATTTGCCTGGCAGAATTTATTTCAAGGATGCAAGGAGATGATGCATGAGAACTCTAAACACTTCTTACATGAATACAAAGGAGCGAAAGATAAGAAAGCTACCTCTAGGGCGCCTGGGTGGCTCAGTGGGTTAAGCCTCTGCCTTCAGCTCTGGTCATGATCTCAGGGTCCTGGGATCGAGGCCCGCATTGGGCTCTCTGCTCAGCGGGGAGCCTGCTTCCCCCTCTCTCTCTGCCTACTTGTGATCTCTCTTTGTCAAATAAATAAATAAAAATCTTGAAAAAAGAAAGAAAGAAAGAAAGCTACCTCCATTGGAACCCCAAGATGTGGCTGAAAAGAGAGTGGCAATTTTCCCATTTGACATTCTTTTATATAAATAAGCAGATAACTCCTATTATAAAAACATTCCCCCATGAGAGGCAACAGGCCTCCGACTGGCAGGACATTTTCCTGTTTCCTGACTCAGCTCCACACAGAGATGTCCGATGTCCATTCATCTTCGGGCCGATGCAGGTGGAAAGGCAGTTGGAGAAAGAATATGTAAGATGCGTGCCAGACTTCTCTCATTAGAGACTGGAATGGCCCTGGGCCTCGTTCAGAGCGACCGAACATCCTGCTTTGTCTGAGACAGTCCCGGTTTCTGCCCGTTTTCTGGGGGTAATTACAAACAGCAGCTACTTTTATTCTCAAAACATTCTCATTTGGGCAGTAAATTGTATGGTTACCCTGGTCATAGTCCCTTAGATTGCAGGCATTCATTTAGGTTAAAAATACAGGACAAAATGCTTTAGGTACCACATGGGAAGAGGGCAAACTTGTTACACTGTGTGCATTTTAAGAGTTTGGGTTATAGGGGCTTCTGGGTGGCTCAGTCATTAAGTGTCTGCCTTTGCTCACTTAGGTCATGATCCCAGGGTCCAGGGATGGAGCCCTGCATCAGGCTCCCTGCTCAGTGGGGGGAGCCTGCTTCTCCCTATCCCTCTACCCCTCCCCAACTCCCACTTGTGCTCTCTCACTCCCTCTGTCAAATAAATAAAGTCTTAAAAAAATGAGAGAGAGAGATATTGGGTTATATTCTTGATGAAACAAAAGACTTGTGTGTGTGTGTATGTGCCTAAAGCAGGCAAATGAGATTTTCCCCCCTTCTCTCTCAAAAAGATAATCAAATCTGCTCAAACTGCTGCCCAAACTCTTCATTGTGAGCCTATATTCTCAGGGTATTGACATAGAAGAAACAGCTTTAGACTAAAATATTAAAGTGAAATGTTGCAAAGAAACCTCGTCTAGAAAAGCACACCAGGATAGTTCCGGGGGGACGTGTTAATTTTGGCAGAATATTTTCTTTCTGGTACCGTTTGATCAACCGCTGTGTCCCACTCCCCCCCCTCTTTTTTTTGTAGATGTATTTATTTGAGAGAGATGGAGCACAGTGAGGAGGGGGGGAGGGAGATGGAGAGATGGAGAGAGAGAGTCTGAAGCAAACTCCACACTGAGCCCGATGTGGGGCTCAAACTCATGACCCTGAGATCACAACCTGAGCTGAAACCCGGAGTCAGATGGTGCCACCCAGGTGCTTCCTGTACGTGCCACTCTTTCCAAGTGATTGTCAACATGGTGAGCCAAAAGATTCACAACAGTCTAGACTTTTTCTATATCATGAAGGGAAATTTAAATGGTGTTTACTATGGCGTTAGCTCCACCAGTCAATCAAAATCTCTTGGAATCGCTGAAATAAAAACAAAGGTGGACCTTTGAGCAACACAGGGTTCGGGGGGCTGCGTGCCAACACCATGAGCAGTCAAAATCCACATATAACCCCCCAAAACTTAGCTACAAATATTCTATTTTCTCTGTCTCTCTCTCTCCCTCTCTTTTTTTCCTAAAGAAAAAGGTGGGAAGGAACTGAGGGAGAGGGAGAGAGAGAATCTTTTTTGGAGGGTACAAAAAAGGTGATTTTATTAAAGCATGGGGACAGAACCCGTGGGCAGGAAAAGGTGTTCTGAGAGAGAGAATTTTTTTTTAAGACTTTACTTATTGTCAGGGAGAAAGAGAGAGAGCAACAGACAGAGGAGAAGCACACTCCCCACCGAGCAGGGAGCCTGACGCGGGACTCAATTCCAGGACCCTGGGATCATGACCTGAGCTGAGGGCAGACACTTAACCAACTGAGCCACCCACAAGTCCTGAAAGGAGGGACCATAAGCAGGCTCCACACCCAGCACAGAGCCAGACACAGGGCTCCATCTCACAACCCTGAGATCACCACCTGAGCAGAGATCAAGAGCTGGGTGATTAACTATCTGAGCACCCCTGGCAGGAGTCCCCAAAAGATTTTATTTATTTATTTTACAGAGATCACAAGTAGGCAGAGAGGCAGGCAGAGAGAGAGAAGGAGGCAGGTTCCCCGCCAAGCAGAGAGCCCCATTTGGGGCTCCATCCCAGGACCCTGAGATTATGACCTGAGCTGAAGGCAGAGGCCCAACCCACTGAGCCACCCAGGTGCTCTAGATTTTATTTTTAAGTAATCTCTATAGCCAAGGTGGGGCTCAAACTGACAACCTCAAGATCAAGAGTTGTATGCTCTACCATGCAACTCGATCGTGGGGTTGTTGAGTTCAAGCCCCATGTTGGATGTAGAGCTAATTTAAAAATAAAATCTTTTTTTTTTTTTTTAAAGATTTTATTTATTTATTTGTCAGAGAGAGAGTACACACAAGTAGGCAGAGAGGCAGGCAGAGGCAGCGAGAGAAGCAGGCTCCCCGCTGAGCAAGGAGCCCGACGCGGGACTCGATCCCAGGACC
The DNA here is from genome assembly GCF_963455335.1 of Martes martes. Lineage (NCBI taxonomy): Eukaryota > Metazoa > Chordata > Mammalia > Carnivora > Mustelidae > Martes > Martes martes. The sequence continues at coordinate 63,365,818 of NC_137901.1, forward strand.
CTGGGACCATGACCCGAGCCGAAGGCAGCGGCCCAACCAACTGAGCCACCCAGGCGTCCCTAAAAATAAAATCTTAAAAAAACAAAAATCACAAGGAAGAGAAAATACATTTACTGTACTGTATTTATATAAAAAAAAAAAAATCCATGGGGCGCCTGAGCGACTCAGGTGGTTAAGCATGTGCTTTCAGCTCAGGTCATGATCCCAGGATCCCAGGATCAAGCCCCGTCTTGGGCTCTCCTCTCAGCGGGGAGTCTGCTTCTCCCTCTGCTCCTCCACCCACCTGTGCTCTCTCTCTTTCTCCCTCAAATAAATAAATAACATCTTTTTCAAAAATCCGCGTGTAAGTGGACCTACACAGTTCAAACCGGTGTTGCTCAAGGATTAACAGTACTTCACTAAGCCATCTATGCACCGGAAAGTGGAAAAGTATTGTCAGCACGCTAGAAACAGAGAGGGAAAGCAGACAGCGTCACATTTATGGAGTAATGAGGCCAGAGGGAACCTTACACAAAATAGGTGCAAGAGAGGACTTCTGCACAAGTGGAGGATGTACCCCAAGGGGAATGAAAGGTGCCAGGAGAGGCTCCAGGGAGAATCACCCACTGATTCGTTAGGGCTCTCAGAGCAGCTTGGCCAGGTTCATACCGGGCTGAGCAACAGACAGCGGTGACATTTACTGTCAGGATGAAACAGACACTGTGGGCTCGGGATGGAGAGGTCAGTGAATAATGTTGCTATGAACATTGTGTAATTTTCAATTCTCTCAAGTTATATACCTAGGAGCAAAATTGCTGGGCCATATGTTTCCTTTTGGAGGAACTGCCAAAAAATGTTGCACCATTTTACATTCTCATCAGCAACGTGTGAGTGTTTCAGCTTCTCCACGTGTCACCAACTCTTACTATTACTTGTCTTTTTGATTATAGCCATCCTAGTGACTGTGAACTAGTATCTTATTGTGGTTTTGGTTTGCATTTTCCTGATGACTACTGGTGCTGAGTATCTTCTTTGCTTGTGCTTTTTGGCCATCCGTATATCTTCCCTGGAGAGACATCTATTCAAATCCTTCACCCATTTTAAATTTGGATTGTTTACCTTTTTATTATTGAATTCTAAGAACTTTTTGCATATTTTTTTAAATAAAAAAAGATTTTATGTATTTGACAGACAGAGATCTCAAGTATGCAGAGAGGCAGGTAGAGAGAGAGGAGGAAGCAGGCTCCCTGCTGTGCAGAGAGCCAGATGTGGGGCTCGGTCCTAGGACCCTGAGATCATGACCTGAGCCCAAGGCAGAGGCCCAACCCACTGAGCCACCCAGGTGCCCCAGAACTTTTTGCATATTCTAAATACAAGCACTTTATCAGATATATGACTTGGAAATATTTTCTCCCATTCTGTAGGTTGTCTTTTCACTTTGAAAGTGTCATTTTGTCAGTATAAAATTTTGATAAAATCCACTTATGTATTTTTTTTCTTTTGGCATTTATACTTTTGGTGCCATAACTAAAATACTATTGACTAATACAAAGCTGTGAAGATTTACTTCTCTGTTTTCTCCTAACAGCTTTATAATTTTAGGTCTTCTATCTGGGTCTATGATCTGAATGATCGGACAGGTCTCTTTCAGTGCAGTGATCATGATTTTCCTCAGTGATTTCCTTTCAACCTTGGACTGAAGAGCCCCTTCCCTCCCAACTTTTCTACTCATGTAGAAATGAATTCATCCAAGTCATTTACATTGTGACTCCTGAGGTGTTAGGGGCTGGATGTGCATATAATAGGTATAGTATTTGCTGGGGGCCCCTGGATGGCTCATTTGGTGAAACATCCAACTCCTCATTTTGGCTCAGGTCATGATCTGAGATTTGAGAGATTGAGCTCCATGCTGGGCGTGGAACCTGCTTAAGAGTCTCTCTCTTCCTCTGCCTCTGCCCCTCCCCCTCCCCCTCAAAAAAATAGGTATAGTATTTGTGAGACGTATTTATTGGCAGCTGCTGTGTACCCACGTGGTGCTGGAGCCAGAAAGATGAGTAAAATATACTCGTCTGCAAGGAGCAAACATGCTAGCCAGAGATTCATTTAGAAGTATTTATTCAGCACTCCGAAGTGTCCAGCACCAAGCAAGTGGTAACTAAATCCCTCTTCACTTTCATTTGCCCAATGGTGGTGATGAGTACCAAGGAGGGCACTAAATCCAGCCCAGGAGGAGGAGAGGTGGAAGCAAGGCAAGGTTTCCTAGAGGAAGCGATGACTGATGGCCTTCCGGGAAGGGAGGGAGTCAGCTGGCTGAGGAAGGACGTGGACCAAGCAGACCCTCAGAGACCTGGCCTGAGGAGCAGACTGTCCTCGTCAGCCGGGGCACCATGCTGTGTGGGGTGAACATAGCAGTCAGTCATCCTACCCGGAAAGGTAGGGTGCAGAAAGTGAGTGCCCGGCTGTCTGGAGCCATCCCAGGCAGAAGGCTCTCTTCACCCACTTCACTGCATAAAGTCTATGTGGCCTGACACATAGACCCCTAAACGAAGAGATGTCAGATGCACCAAGTCAGAGCCTCCCAGGTCATGTTCTGTCGAACACAAGATGCCCATGTCCACGGTGGGAAGTCCACAGCGCTCCGGAAGGTTTGAGCAGCTTTTCACCTGTGTATCACAAGAACTAAGTGCTTTGAGTGCACACCGGGAAATGCCATGTCGGCACTCGGGGGGGCATGGGTGCCAAGTGGCAGGTCTCCTAGGTCCGATTCTCCCTAAAGAGGCTGCTCTCTGAGAGGTGAACACAGCTGGCTGAAGGAAGGCGGCTGCAGATGTGTAATGGTGAGATGACCCAAAAGAGAAACTGAAAGCAGTTGTCCAGTTGACTGACCTTCAACTTCCCCCACTGCCCATTTGTTCTGAGTGTGGTAAGCCCTTAGCTCTCCCAAGTGCCAGCCTTTTACGATGGCTGGGAGGCATTTGCTCCTTTCTCTGGCTTCTTCGCCTCCTTCTGACCTCTTAAGGCAGTAGTGACTCACGGGGGTGCCTGGGTGGCTCAGTAGGTTAAGTGTCCGACTCTTGGCTTTGGCTGAGGCCATGATCTCACAGTTGTGAGACGGAGCCCTTCGTCAGGCTCCACACTCAGCGCGGAGTCTGCTAGAGACTCTCTCCCTCTCCCTGCCCCTATCCCTGCTCTAAAATAAATAAACCTTTAAATAAAAAAAAAGAGGCAGGGTTGCCTAGGTGCCTGAGTCAGGTCATAATCTCAGGGTCCTGGGATCGAACCCCATGTTGGGCTCCCTGCCCAGCAGGGAGTCTGCTTCTCCCTCTGCCCTCCCCCTGCTCGTGTACATACGTGCTTTCTCTCTCAATAAATAAAATCTTTTTTAAAAAAGCAGTTGCAGCTCACATGGATATTAAAGTCACTGGCTGTTTTCATAGCTGGAATATCAGTTGGGACAAAGTAGGAATTCTTGAGAGGGAGAGGTTGGGAAATCATTTGATCTATTTTGGTCACTAGATGTTTGAGAAAATTATGCTAGGAATTCTGGTTTTCAGAGGCAGACAAAGCTAACTCAATTTTTAAAGTGAAAGCTACACAAGTCCCCTCACTTCTATTGATATCGTCGAATTATCACCAAAGCCTGGTCATCCAGAGGGTCTGACCTACTCTTGGACATCAAAGGGAGTAAGTGCTGGATTCCTCCCAGATCCAGAGCTTCTGTCCTTGGGTCACTCACACTGAGCAACAAGAGTCTGAGCCACCTGGGGCACCTGGGGTCAGGGGTGGGGCTGGCTGAAGCCTCGGGCTCTGATGGATTTGGTGTCAAAAGGCAGGGGGGTCAGCATGGGCTCCTGGGAACCATGCCAGAGGGGCTGGTTTTGTCTCAGAGACGCAGGAGGGCAAGTGAAATCTCCAGAGCATCACAGCTGTGCTTCCTGCACCCAATGTCACCAGCAGGCCCAGGCCATGCGGTCCGAGGTGTCTGTTTGGCCCTCTGGCGGCAGCGGGGGTGGAGGGATGAGCAGGCATGGCAGAGGCCATGTAGCAGGTGAGGCTCCAGGAGGCAGGGGTGAATGGGCGGCAGGAACCATGATGTCTGACCCCCAATCTAGACCCTGTAGCCTCTGCCCTCAGGTGTCATTCACCCTTTCCTTGTGCTGCAGACAGAACCGCTGCCCCCCCCCACCCCGGTGGCCCCCGTTCCCCCAGCTGTGATTCCAGGGCTCCTCTGCCTCTACTCGTCCCACAGCCTTTTCTCAAACTGCGCAGTGAGAGCTCTTTGCAAACGAACTTGGGGTCCTCGTGAAGGGAAGGCCTCCCTTGCCCTCACCCGGAACAGCAGCCACCCAGCCATGGGCTCTGCTCCTGCGGCGGGAACCACAGAGCGCTGTGGGCCATGCTGACCTCATGCTGCCTGCTCTCTGGACATCCTCTCCCAGGCCCTGACCACAGGAACCAGCCCCTCCTTGACCTTCATTGTGGCTGCTGAACTGCATCGTGAAGTCCTGGTCCAGCGGGAGCTCTGCCCTGTTCCTTCTGAGTGCCCAGCACTGTGCAGGATGCACACAGCAGATGGCTGTTTCAGAGTTCACGGATATGTGGGTGGAGCATTCCATTTTTGCTTTTAGGGTGTTGGAGAATGTTTTCAGGTGGAAACAAGGCACAAGAGAAACGTGGACGAGGGAAGCCATAGAAAAGTGGAGGGTGACGGTGACACCCCATCCCTGGCGGCAGGGTGGATGTCATGGAAAGCTGGGAAGGCCCTGTGGGCAGACGGTGCCACTGACATTGGACCCCAGGCCATCATCTCTATGTGCTCACATCCCTTAACAGGTCTGGGGACAAAAGCCACTCCTCTGTTACCACTGAACTTGTAGAAATGATGACCTCTCATTTCCACCAATCTGACAAAAGCAACTATCCCATCCAGGGACAAGGAGACATGGGACACTTGTGCCTGGCTAAGCACCCCAAACGAGGCTGGTGGGGGCATACACAATCCTCTGAGCTTCCGGAAGCCACAGAAAATTTGACTCACATTCCAGGATTGCTTTTCGTATCCAGGCCAACTCTGATATGCTGAATGGAAGACAAAATTCTCCCAGCTTTGACCCAGCTCGGGCCTGTGTTGGCTGAGGGCAACTCCAGGGAGTCGGCAGCCTGCCGTTTGCCATCATGGCCACCTCACTGTTCCCATCTGCTTTGGTCTGTTGCTGCTATAAACAAACCCACTGGCTATCCCCCTGGGCAGGGACTGCGGCGCTTCCCAGGTCGCTGACATCCCCAGACCAACTGAGGGAACCGTAAGGGCGACTGCGCTGGGACCTAAGCCCCAGCACCAGAAGACTCAGGAGCCCAAAGAGGTTTTATTCAGATCCATGGTCAGTTACAAACTTGGTTTGATTTTTGGTCACAGGCCCCAGAATGCCATTATTCTGAATTTACATCAAAATATAAAACTTGATATTTAAATAAAAACAGAAACAGAGGCTTGGTTTAAAATCGCTGTTGAGATGTTTTCTCTGGTGTCTCACCCGTATGATGAACAAAAGTGCCTGAGTCCCTGTGGGGATGACTGCTGACCGTGAATGTGTAATTGAACATTTAAATGTCATAAAAAAGTTAGGGCCTTTGCACCTGATTTTACTGAAGATACAAATAATGCCTGTGACCATCTTTGGTTGCAGACCAGACGCTGCCCAACTCCCATGGCCCTGCCGCATCCTCTCTGCCCTGGGACATGAGCGCCTGTCCCAGCTAGGCAGTGAGGCTGGGCCACCACCAAGTGACATGCTTAATGGTGTGGGGGCGAGGAGGGAGGCAGAGGTGAAGCTCCATCCCACTAAGCATCTGTTCTCCTGGAGGGTCTTTTCTCCTACCAAGTGGAATCGTATAGCCCAGCCTTGGAACTGCCAGGAAGGTGTGAAGAATGACCCTCACTTTGCCAAATGGGAGAACCTTGCTTTACATTCAGGAACCAGAACCACCCTCTAACTTTCTCAGGAGCCTCCAGGGTTTGGGATTCTTCTCTGGAATCAGAGGCTGGGCTCCCGTCCCGCTGTCACCAGGGAAAGGAGACTCGCACCACCCTGCCAACCTGACAGACGGCGAGGCCCCATCTGGGGAGCACTGCCTCCCAAGCTTCACACAGCTCAACCCAGGATGGTCAGAGAAGAGAAAGGCCTCGAGCGCCATGTCACGGCAGGGCCCGGGGCTGAGACGAGCAGGGCGATGGAGCAGCCAGGTCCGGGCTGTCCTGTGAGACTAACAGGCCAGTGGATGCCACGCTCGTCCTCGCCTGGCCTGGCCCACACCCTCCCTGTTTTAGCTTCTCTTACGCACAGCTCCGTGGCTGCAGGAAAACGCCCTGTTGCTTGGAGGTGACCTCCAGGCCCAAGCAAGGGGCTACATGGCCCTCCTGCCGGCCTAGCCAGGGTTGTGTGTGGCCTGAGGTCAGAGCTGGTGCAGCTTGCTTCGCTCAGTCAGCAGCGTCATGGCCACAGCATAGAGGAGGTAGCCCAGCACGAGGAGCAGGGCACAGGTCAGGGGCCCAACGCAGAACAGGGAGGCCACGAAGAAAGCTAGAAGCAGCGACAGCAGCGTCCGGTAGCTGCCCAGGAAGCGCAGGCTGAGCCTCGGACCCCGGGCCCGACTGGCTGCAGACCCCGGAGCCACAGGGCTCAGCAGGCGCCTGCCTGCCAGCCCGGGCTCCATGAGGTGGTAGCGGCAAAAGCTGCCAAGGAAGTCGGCCCGGGCACAAAGGGCTGCCATCCGACCTGCAAACTGGGGCACAGACAGAGACGTGGGGAGTTGGCGGGGGCAGGGCCACGCACTCACCCGGCCTCTCCCCATGGGCGGCCCTGGCCCCAGCACTCACCCTCTGGTTGATGGTGGATGACAGCCGGAAGAGCATGCGGACCAGGCTGGCGATCTCGTAGCTCCGGATGGGCTGTAGCTCCAAGTCCCCCTGGTACTCGATGTCGAACCTCCGTAGCCCATTGATGATCTAGAAGCAGGATGAGAAGTGAGTCCCAGGGGAGACCCGGGGTGAGTGGGCAGGCCCGCAGACGCACCCACGTGGACATGACAGAGGCAACGAGGGGATGGGAGGAGCCGTCCGGGACATGGCCCTTACCTGGTAGCGGCCCAGGGGCGTAAGGATGAGCCCATCCTCTCCCACGATGCAGTCTGGGAGCTGCTTCTTCCCGTTCTCATCTTGTGTCGTCCCCAGGGCGAGCGTGAGCTGGGCGAGCTGGGCCTCGCTGAGCTGTTGGGGCAGCAGGGGAGGGGAGGTGAGGAGTACTCTGAGGGGGGCTGCGCCACATCCTGCTTTCACTTCCCGGGTGGAGGAAGCAGACAGGGCTACACCCCTGGGCCTCGAACAGCGAGCACAAGAGGACGAAGACTTGACATTGACAGTACAGGCTATGCCTCCCACGGGCTCCCCCAGGGGTAGGGGCACGAGAGCAGACACCAGGCAGGAGACAGCCCCCAGAGCTCGTACTCGGAACATCTGGCACAGGTACTCTAGGGCCTTCTCTAGGTACTCATCCGTCTTGCGGACGCTGTCTTGCCCCATCTCATCCAGGTCGTTGGCTGGGTAGCAGCCGTTCGTATCTGTGGAGTAGAAGCCCAGCCACGACAGGAAGGGGCGGCCGGGTGTGCTCTCCCCACACTGGTCAGAGATGGACTTGGCGGTCTGCTTGGCCTGCGTGATGAGCTGAGCCAGGCGCAGGACCTGCGGGGCATGGTGGGGGGGAGGGGCAGGTCAGCCAGCCAGGTGGCCCCCAAGAGGCTGGCAGGCAGCCCTGGGGGAGCCCCCACCAGGCCAGGAGGGGGCGAGGAGTTTTCAAGACCAAGACACGCACATTCTAAATGCAAAAGCTTTCCAACAAATGTTGTCTTTATTATCAGAAAAAAATTAGACCTCGATGGAAAAAAAGGGCAGGAGGAGAGCAGTATCCAGGCAACAACACCCAACCTTCTGCCTGCCCCAGCCCCGGCTCCCACAGCTTCTGGACAGCTGGGGGGCCCAGGGGAGCCCCAACTCACCAGCATCCGGACCTCGGGCCCAAACATCGGGGTGTACTTGCAGTCCTGGCCCTCTAGGCTGTAGACGTGGCTCTTCACCTTGAAGGAGGTGTCGGTGACGGCCGGTGGCCACGAGGACAGGAAGCTGCCCGTAAAGGGGGGCGCTGTGAAGAGTCGGTGCTGGCGGTGTGGGATGACGAGCTCAGGCTCCAGGAACAACTGCTCCCCTGGAAAGCATGATGCCAGTCCGGTTGCAGCTTCCATGGCGCCTGGGGAGGTTCCCGAGGGACAGGGGCCCATCTCCTGAGGCCCCTGCAGCTGGACAGTCTCCACGGGAAGGCTAATGTTCACGAAGGAAAGCCAGAGAAGCTAATGCCCGACAGAGCCATCTGAGACGTGACAGGACCCCAGACTGCTTTCTGATGCCCTGAACTCTGCCTCCACTCCCTCCAGCGGCCCCCCAGCTCCCACCTAGCATGCTGGGCCTCAGGGAAGGCACGGTGCTGCCCACCTTCGACCTGTACCCCGTCACCGTGCACCCAGAGCCCCCACACCACCGAGGCTGGGCTGCTCCAAGCTGGCGAGGCCCATGCAGTCTTTGTGGGTCCCTTTCTGAGGGCTGCTTCCTGTCGGCTAAGGGCTTACCTTTCTGGATCATCTCAGCCAGGTTGGGCTGGGCAAAGACTTTGGCCACTCGGAACACCATGAGCGCGTTCTTGGGGCTGACCAGGTCGGTGCGGAGCGCACGGCTCAGGAAGCCCACGAAGAGCTTGGTGTACATAAGCAGGTTCTCCTGCACAAAGGGCGCCCTGGGGAGCGAGGCGGTTCATCAGGGGCTACACCGCCCTGATCAGTGGTGCATCAGTGGCTACTGCACCCCCCCACCCGGCTCTTCCCGGGCTTCTGGACTCTCCCCAGCCACAGCCTCCAGGTGGGTGAGGGCCAAGGGAGGTGGGGAGAACCAGGCCTCCTGCGGACACAGTCCCGCATGGGGTGAGGCCCTTCCCCAGAAGACAAGGGCTCTGTGGCAGGGCGCAGAGGATGGAGGGGGTCGAGCGGCGGTGTGGGGTGCGAACACACATGTGAGTGGACGAGAGCAGCAAGGGGACAGCGTGGAGAAGGGCCACCAGCTGTTTCTGCGGGAGAGCAATCCTGGGGCCCAGTCAAGGAGGGGGCGGCCTGTCCCCCCAGCGCTGGGAGCACGGTGGGCTGGGGCTCACCATCTCTCTGACACAGCCCGGGGCTGGCAGTCGCTGCTCGGAGCCGGCTTCTCGGGTGCATACCTCCAGGGCTGCAGGTAGCTCAGCCACATCTCCAGGACCTGGCAACACACTCATGTGCTGAGGGCCTCGTGGCCGGCAATCTGGTAGGCTGCGAGTCTGGGGCTTTGGGGCAAATCCTCAGGTGGCCTGGAGCCCAGCCCCGGGGAGGCAGCGTGGGTGAGCAGGAGGGAGTCTAACTGTGGGGCTTCGGTTCCTGGTGGGAGGAGGGTGGGGCGGCCACCAGGTTCTGGCCTCTTCCCACCTCTTACCACCCTCAGAGGGCCCAGGAGAGAGCTCTGCACACCCTCCCGTGAGCTTTATTTTTTTAATTCTTATTTTGTTAGAACAATTTTTTAATGTGCACATAGCTGACACACAACACTACGTTAGTGCCAGCCCCTGTGATGCTGAGCCCTCTTGCCAGCCTTCCAGAGGCACGGAACATGGAATGCTTCCCCGGCCAAGTGGGTCAGGTGCAGCTCAGTGAGGCTGGGAACCCACCCAGCACAGATACCTGGGGTCAGAGCCAGGGAGGACAGAGCTTTTCTGAACCCGAGGGTTGGTTTTGGAAATTCAAACGACCAGAATGTGATACCCCCCCTCCCCTGTAAGGCCTCCTCACCAGGCCTTGGCAGTAACAGCCGACTCCCTCCTGTGTCCACCCTACGGGGTCCTCCGCCACCAGGCACACACAGGGCAAGGGCAAAGGTGGAGAGATGGGGCTGACACTCACAGCTCTGAATGATGCATCCAGGGGCCAGTGGCCAAAGCAGTGCTGCAGGAAGAGGTAGAGCTTCTGTTGCACAAACCTTGGGACAGCAGCCCTGCAGGGGAGAGGAGCGGGGAGGGGCCCCTCACAGGTGAGTCCAGTGGCTCTGGTTTGCAAGGGCCAGCCCTGCCAGGGTGAGTGGTGGGCACCCCCTAGAGGTAAGGCCTAAAGTTTCTGCCCCATTTTTCAGAAGAAACCAAAGTTCAGAGACGTTAGGTAATGTCCCAAGGACACACAGCACACACGTGGACGACCTAGTGAGGCTCCCATGACCCCCTCTGCTTGGCTCACCACATACAAGTCACCTGCTCTGCTGGCCCCAGTCAGCCTAGGAATCGGGCCACCATCCCAGGCCTTCTGATGGAGGGAGAGAAGCAGAGATGATGAAGGGGATGGTGCAGCACAGAGCTCAGTCTCCAGTGACCAAAGAGCCACCTGGAAGCGAAGAGGCTCCCAGCCCACTGGCTTTCCTGGGCATTCCGAGGAACACGGTCACAGTTGAGCTCCCACTCTGCCCACCGCCAGGGAGGAGGGGACAAGATCGGGCAACAAGATGGGGCCTCTGCCTTTCTCTGGGCAGTCCGGCTCTTTCGACCAAAGACGTTAGGCCCCAAAGGAGAGGCCCGAATGGGGTTGGGGAGAAAACCCCAAGGTGCTTTCCCACCTGGCCCACCCTGCAGATGCCTTGCAGGCTGTCCCTCACACTCCAGGGACAGGTCACAGTGGGCAACATGCATGAGGGATGAGGCAGTGGTAGCCAGGGTGCGGGAGCCCCATGCACGGCCCATACCCACCGTTTAAACTCCTCCAGGGGGCTGGTGGCATGGGAGTGCGTGGACGGAGAGACCTGCTCGGGCTTCAGGCTGTTGGAGAAGGCGTGCAGGTGTTTGAGCAGCAGGCGCACCACCAGCACGTGCTCCTCGGTGGGCGTGAATGACTCCTAACATTGAGGGGGGCGCGGTGTCAGGAGTCAGGCCAGAACCGTTTCTTCCACCATGGGACACATGGGCCACCCCCCCGGGCCCTCCCTATGCCTTACTGGCTGGCCCTGAGGCCCGCTGAGAGCACCATAGCCTGCATAGGGCACCCACCGGCCCAGGTGACATAGCCTGTGACTCAGTATGCCTGCACGGGGAGCGGAAACACACCTGTCAAGGGCTTTGTTGTGGGCTTCGAACCCCTTACTGTACCCTCCGTGGCTGACTTGGGTCACTGCTGCCCGCCCCCGTCCTCAGGGATCCCCTCCTGGCTGGTCCGAGGAGGAGTAGCAGGGGCAAGGCAGGCTGACCCCCCCCCCATCAGATCTAGAGGGGTCTCCCGTCGGCCTCCTGGGTGTGTGGAGACGGCTCCCTGGGGCCCCTGGCTTCCCTTTTCAGGCAGAAACACTACCCAGTTCCTTCTGCTGCTGCAACCCCTACCCTTTCATCCACTCCCCGTCCTGGACCCGCCAGCTGGGGGCTAGGCCAGGGCAGCCCTTCTATTGCTGATGGATCTGTGGTCAGCATGACCCCCAAGACAAGAGCACTCTCCATCTTGTGGGCTGAGGCTCCAATTCACCAAGTTCACGTAGGCTCTTTAAGACTCAGGCCTGAGAGGACAGGCTGCCTGTTGGCTGTTCCATGACGGAGAACAGGGTGGTCTCCTGACTGGTAGAGGACGGCACCAGCGGGCCCCGCCACCTGCCGGCTCCCAGCTCTGGGGTGCCCAGACAGGCACGCTCCTCTCAGGCCCCCGCACTCAGCACCCCCAGGTCCCTGGGGCCTCCACAGACTGGATGGATGAGCTTTCAGAAGCCTGGTCCCAATCCTGAGCAATGCCTGGCTGGCAGAGGCCATGCCTCCTGGCACAGCCCGGGCACCCAGCCACCACTGCTGCTCACGGCACTGTCCTCTCAGCTCTCCCCGCCACGGATCTGCCTGCACGAGCCCAGGCAACACAGCCCACAGCTCAATCCGCCCGCACAGGGAGCTACGGGGCTTGGGAAGGAGACCTGCTGCTGCTTCTCTGTATGTTTACATCTTTGTGTGATGAATTTGCATCATTTGAAGAAAAAAGCGTAAGATACTTTCCTAATGACGAAAGTAGGAAGGCACTGATGCCAGGCTGTAGCCCCCTTTCTCATTCCTGGTCCCTTGCCAACCCCTCCACTGTCTCCGTAACAGAGAACAAAGCATCTGCGTTGAACCGGAACTGCGTCCCCTCCTCCTCTGCACAGGCCCTTACCACTGCACTGGAAGCCCCTTGGGCTATCTTCCTGCTGGGGGAAGCCAAACCTTTCTTCCGACCTCCCCTCCCCTGGTCAAGAGCCAACTCCCCATAGGAACCTGGCCACAGCTGTACATGGCCTCCTCCAGCTGCGTGTCCTTTAGGGACACTGTCCCAAAGCCTGTGGCATTTCTCACTGGGCCCAGCCCTTAGCTAAGCAGCCCCTCCTGCTATGGACTTTTCTCCAGGGATCCTGCTGTTAGCCAAGTGAGACCTTCCCCGACATAGGCCTGAGCGCTACCCGCTTCGGTGCTTGGCCCGCCTCTGCCGGCCCTCCTGGGCCATGCTCTTCCTTCCACCCAGCAGCTGCTGCTTCTGGGCGGGGACCCTGTGTGTGCTCACCACCCCATCCCAGGAAACCTGATTTCTCTCATCTTGTACTCAAGTATCAGGTTAAGCGTTATGGCATGCTCCCACCGAGGGGACATGGACAGACCCCTGGCCTTGAGCATGGATCTAGATGCCTGTTTTCTGCCCAGAATTCCTGGCCTTCATCTCATGAATCAGTGAGCTACCAGCCTCCATCAGCCCAGAAACAGCCTGCAGGTCTGAACTCCACCTACCAACCTCAAATCCGTCCACACTGGTCATCTCTGCCTAAAGCAGACCCGTCTCCACGAGGCTCTTGACCACTCTGCCCACCTCTGGCAGTGCGCACAAGTCCACAAGAGGCCAGAGCCCAGCGTGCTTAGGGATCGACAGCCTCTCCAGGCTGGGGGGCCGAGCCCTTGTCCTCCCCGCACCTTGGCCTCACAAAGGCTTGGGGTTGGCTGAACCATGCCACTATGAGCCCTGGGGCCTCCCTGTGCTCAGTCAGTTCCTGAGTGCCAGGCCCACACTGAGGGTGAGGAGGGCCGCTGCAAAGGCCACACTGTTTCCACTCTCTCCAACCAGGGCCAAACACAGAAGCCACCAACTCCCAAGAGCTTGCAAAATCTGGTTGGCTTGGGGCTTGGGCGGGCAGATCTGGCAGCTCCACCCCCCCAAACCTGCACTAGTTTGCCAAGCTGAGGGCCAACACAGGCTAGAGAGGACACTCGCCACGATCCCCAACACACACGGGCCTGGCTCGGTTTGGAACTGGTCTGAGTCACCCCTGCCGGCCCCTCGCTTTACCACTGCACTGTCATGCGCTCCATGGCTCACACCACAGGGCAGGGGTGAAACGCAACAATAGGAGAGCAGCCAGTACTTGGTAGGCGTGAAGGGCCTGGAGGCTGGGTTGGGCAGGGCTGTGGAGGGCGCTGGAGACACTGAGTCGGTAGTGCAGAACCTCCAGCTGAGAGACAACAAAGCAGAGAAGCCAAAGAAGAGGCAGGGAGGGCGGAGGGCAGGGCAGGGGACAGGAGGGGAGAGACCGGGGAGGGGACAGTAGGGAGAGAAAGACAAAAGTGAGCCCAGAAGTTTAAGGAAAGAAAACAAAAAACAAAAACAAAACAAAAGCACATCAGTGACAATCCACACAATCAGAGCCCCCTAGCCTCAGGCCAGTGGGACACCACCCTCTCAGCAGCCCAAAGGGGTCCTGCCCAGTGGGCAGCCCAGAGCCAGGCCCGAGGGCTGCTCCTCCACCTGCCAGGCATAGACAGACGGACGCTTAAGGACACTTGGGCAGTCTCCTCCAAGTCACCAGGCCTGAAAGTCCTTCTAGCTCCCTGAGGTCAGCCTGACTTTCCTGCCAGAGGGGCCTGCCCTCCCTGACCCCTGACTCCCATGGCTGCGGCGTGTGCACTCTGCACCCCGCCAGGATCCTGGGAGGCTTGCTGGGACGCACCACCAGCCACCAAAGCCCTGAAGGCCCCGAGGTTCCAAAAACAAACTTTTGAGGACCCCATTCCTAATGGAGACCCCTCTGCTCAGGGAAGAAAAATATGTCATTTATTGGACTTCCCTGGGTTGTCCCAGAGAAAAATTTACGAAATTTACACATGATGTGGTCAGTTCCTAGGAGTCAAAGACCTAATCTGTGGCCCCTCCTGAATGGTTGTCTCTGTGGGGGCTGATTCCCAGGGTGGCACAGAAGCAAGCAAGTCTCAGCCCACCAGGCCTGACACCCTCTGCACCCCACATCCCGGAAATTGTTAAAGGTGGCGCAAACACTCATGGGTTCAAATTCTGGGAGACCCATCTCTCCCACCTTACCAGGACTTCCCAACTCCGGACTCACAGAGTCCTTCACCAGCCCCAACGGGCCCTAAGAATCTGACCATGGCCACACACACCCAGAGGCAGCTGGAACCCGAGGCTGGGACAGCCTGGGACATGGGGGATGACAGCTGAATTGGCATAGCTGTCCGCCCCCACCCCCGCAATGACAAGGCCTGCTAAACCAGTCCCCTTCAGCCAAGCAGAGTTCAGAGCCGGCCTTGGCACACATCCTGCCCGGTGAGGGCCACGCCTCCCACTGAGAACCATGCGACACATAGGAGAGGCCAGAATGCAGGTGCCAGGTCTTGAGGAGACAGGCGCAGCCAGAGACACGCAGAGCAAGGGCAGGAAGGAGCACAGCAAGGAGTGGGCTGTGCTTCAAGGCCTTCCTCTGGGCCAGACCCTGGGCTCAGCCACAGCTCGGTGGGAATCAGAGACCACGTGGTTCCCCTGCTGGGGACCTGCCCAGCCTAAGGAACACTGGGCAGGCCCCGCAGTGGCCTGTAGAAGTGTGTGGACTCCAGCAGCCATCTGCTTCTCCAGAAGCCCTGCTCAGTAAGCTGGGGTGGGGCAGAGGCCCAGGCTCTATAGAGTGGGCATCCACTCTGGACCCAGGCTGCCTGTCACCTGGGAGGCGGTGGGCTGGAAGCACCACGGGACCTCTCGGAGCTGCACTTCCTGCATCTCCAACATCAGGAAACAGGGACCTCAAGGCTAGGACTCCACATGGCACAGCACAGGCCTGGGTAGATGATAAGGAGTCTTGGACGAAGGAGATGTCCACAGTTGTCTTTCTCCACTTCCCGGGTTTACTTAGGTTTTATGTTCAGTCTCAAAAGGAGGCAAAGAACCCCAAACAAACAACAAAAAACCACAAACCCTCTCCGGGTACCTGGTGGGGGTTTCCCGGTTGTTCCCCCACTACCAGCCATTCTGGGCTGCTCTCACCTGCCCTGTAGTCTGGCCAAGAGGAAGCAAACGTGGGGAAGAAGGGGAAGGCCCTCCCGCCCCAGCAGGTGCGGCCCACCACTCCTCCCAAGTAAGACAGCCTAGAGAACCTTTGCGACTGGCAGATCTGCTAAATATCACAGCGAGTGTGCTTGCGCTAGCTCGGAAGACAGAATGAGCAGCCCGGAAGGCAACGCAGCAAAGCAGCCTCTGCCTCTGCAAGACCAAGCCACATGCACAGGGGCTGAGTAAGGCCCTTGGGACCTGAGGGGGAAGCCCCCCCCCCGCCCCCCGACTGCCGTGCACCAGCCAGGAACATGCAAGTCCACTCTGGAAGTGGGAATGGCAGCGCAGGTCCTCAGGGACGCGAGAGGCCCAAGAGGGAGTCCTGGCTTTGCCTCCGTTCCATGTGGTGCCAGGGCCAGAGATCTGAGGTACTCTGCACTTTAAGAGAACAGCAGTTGGGGGCTACTCCCCAAACCGGTACTCAGGGGAGGGCAGAGAAGCAGAGCTGGTTGCTGAGACTCTGCAGCAGGAAAACAATTCCAGCTCTGTGCTGGATTCGCAGAGGGAAGGTCACAGGTCACCCGTATGAATTTTAGGCCCAGACTTAATTCTTAAGAAATCTCTCAAGCATTCACACAGAATGCTTTTTTTGGTCTGGCACTGACAAAAGTGACGTCTAAGAGGCAGCCCAGCAGCGCACAGAGGCCGTGGACTGCACAGCTGATTACAGGCCAGTGCTGCTCCTAGCAGGGCCCCGGTTTGCGTGTTTCAGGCTTTTTCGTGCAGTGTGACCCTCAGTGCCCCCCTGCCTCTTATTAAATGGACAGAGCTGTTCTACCCTGACAAGTCCAGGGGGCAGCTGGCCCTGGGCATGGCGACCCAGGGAAGGTTTCGGGGACACAGCTGCCTCTACGCCTCTGCGAATGAGCATGCTGCCCTGGGAGGGAAGGGAAGGAAAGGAGGAGACAGGCCAGACCTCATGCAGGAAGGCGTCAGATCCCACCCACCGCACAGAGGGCTGCCTGCCGCTGCTCTGGAGGAGGGAGAGGGCAGTGTGGGGACCAAGGGGAGCAAAGTCAGCCAGGGGCCACCTTGGCAGGAAAGCAGGAGGCACCGTGACGGTAGAGCGGATGGAGCCAGTTGTGACTCCCAGAGGCACTCGCTGACTCTCCTACCCCCAGAGCATGAGCATCACAACCTCATCCATTCCGGCTGCCGGGGAGGGGGCTCTGGAAGTAGCATGAGGAGGACCCCAGAGATTACAGGCCTCCAGCCCTCATGGTGGGAGCCCACCACAGAACCAAACCTGCCTATTGCCCAGCACTGGAGTAAGGGGTGGTGGCTGAAAACCAGCCCCTGAAAACTAGCTGAGATTAAGGACAAGGAGT
The DNA here is from genome assembly GCF_963455335.1 of Martes martes. Lineage (NCBI taxonomy): Eukaryota > Metazoa > Chordata > Mammalia > Carnivora > Mustelidae > Martes > Martes martes. The sequence goes on from NC_137901.1 coordinate 63,382,614, forward strand.
AGCAGGTGGACCAGGCACACCAGGGCCAGAGCAGATGGGATGAAAAAGCACAGCAACGTACCTTGGCGTGAGGGGACTGCATTTTTTGGTACATCTCCAAGGAATAATGATGAAGCCACATTTCAACAAAAACCTGCAAGAGAGCTCTGGGTCGTTAAATGATTTTCATCCAGGATGCTGTGACCATTCAAAGGGTAGTTTTTTTCAACAAACAGCGCTGGGAAAACTGGTTATCTGCATCCAAAAAAATGAAGTTGGACCCTTACCTTCCACCAGAAACAATAAATAATTCAAAATGGATCAGAAACCTACATGTAAAATCTAAATCTATAGAACTCTCAGAAGAAAGTGTGGGGAGAAGGTTTTACAGCATTAGCTTTGGCGACCATTTCTTAGCTAGGACTCTAAAAGCACAGGCAACAGAAGAATACAGGTAAATCGGACTTCATGAAAATTTAAAAAAATTTTGTGCACAGAAGACACCATCCAGAGTGAAAAAGACCACCCACAGGATGGGGGAAAGTATTTACAAATTGTGTATGTGAGGAGGAATTGATATCCAGAACGTACAGACAACTCCTACAACACAACCACAAGTAAAGAAAGCCACTCAATTCAAAAATGGGCAACGGACTTGAACAGACATTTCACCAGTCGATATACAAATGGCCAGTAAAGATAGGAAAAGACGCTCAACATCACCAACCACAAGGAAGTGCAAATCAAAAGCACCAGGAGATACCACCTCACATCCACTGGGGGCGGGGCCTCTAATCAAAACCAGAACATCATGAGCGTGGGCATGGCCACCCAACGCTTGGTGGGAACATTGTGCTGCTGGTGGGAACGTACAACACAGCAGCCGGCAAGCATTAAGCAGAATTACCACGCAATCCAGCAGTTCCGCTTGAGGGTACAGACCCAAAAGAGTTGAAATCAAAGTGTCTAAGAGATTTCTGTACACCCATGTTCACAACAGAACTATTCACAATGGCTAAAACGTGCAAGCAACCCCAGTGCCCACCCAGAGATGAATGGAAACAGAGAATGTGGTAGATCCATATGACACAGCATTACTGAGCCTTAAAAAGAAAAGAAATTTGGCAACGTGCTACCACATGGATGAACCTTGATGGCGCTCTGCTGCGTGAAACAAGGCAGTTATAAAAAGCTTAAGTATTGTATGGTTCTGCTTCCATGAGATTCTAGGGTAGTCAAAATCGTAGATGCAGAAAGCAGAGTGGAGGGGGCCAGGGGCTGGGAAGAGGGGGTATGGGAAACTTCTGTTTAATGGGTGCAGTTTCAGTTTTACAACATGAGAAAGTTCTGGAGATTATTTCCACAAGATGAACATGTGTAATGCTTTTGAACAGCATACTTAGCAATAGTTAAAATGGCAAATTTTATGTTGTGTATTTCACTGCAATTCAAAGGAATTTTTTCTTCAATTAAAAAAAGAAAGAGCATTAGCGTTCTGGTCCAGGAAACAACCCTTCGGCATTTCTGCCCCATAAGCCTGGGTCCTGGCCACAAGCCCTCCTCACGGGCTGGCAAACCCCAGAGTCCACATTAGCTGGGACCCATCTGAAGCACCAGAACTCCTTTGCGACCAGGGACGATGAGTCCAGCCGTCTGATCTCCTAGTGCTGTCTCAACAATGACATGGAGGCCACCGAAAGTGCAGCAGCCCACATACCAGGAGTTATGTACAAGGCAGGAAGGACAGAATCCCATCTTATCCACCTGTCAGGCTGCCAGTAAGTGATGCTCCTGGCTACCAACTCTGCCACAGAGTTGAGCATCAGAACCAGCTGAACCTCTCCACGGTGTATTTGGAAGAGACAGCCTGGCCTGGGAAGTGGGCAGCACTGCACCCTGGGAGGGAGACAGCCCAAGCCTGCGTGAGAGGCTGGAGCCTGGTGGGGGGCAGACAAGGGGCCCTACCGCTTCCCATGTGGATCCCCCAACCTGGACGAGATAGGGGCTGCCAGCCAACCAAGGTGAGAGGCTTTGCAAGCCTTCTCCAGCCAGTGTTATAAAAACGATACAGGGGCAGGGGCTTCATATCCAAATGAGGGTGATCACAGGAAACCTCTCCAGCAACGTGAGAGCAGGTCGGAGATGTGCAGTGTGGGGCAAGCCTTCATGAGGATCCACTAAAAACTGAGCAGCACTCACACCACCACGAGAAAGATAAAACTCCAAGGCCAGTGAATCCTGGGATGGAAAGCACTACCAGTGACATTCACATTAGACAGGTGGGCACATTTCCTCTAGTCTGATTTCTACATGTCACAGCAGGAAAACCCCAACAATTCAGAGGTGCTCTCAGGCTGAGGACGGTGTTTAGGCCTCTGCCGCCTGGGACAGAAGGTGGCCGGGCAGTTTATCTGGAAACAGAAGACGAGAAGGGCCTCCTCATTCTCACCTGGAGCAGTGTCTCGGACCTCCAGATCTCATGGGAGGCGGGGTCTGCATTCACAGAAGTCTGATGAGAGATGTGTCGCTTCAGGAGGCTGGTGTGGTGGAGGCCGTAGGAAGCGAAGGGCATGGTTGGCGTCCTGAGGGACACACAGAAACAGGCCTTCATTAGGGGCGCCTGCCGGCACAACCAGGGGCGATCTGAATGTGAACATCGGTGGCAATGGAAGCCATTACCACCTGCTGAATCATAGGACGGCCCCCAAATCCATATGGACATACACAATAAATGAGCAGGAAAAGACTTCCCTACTGCAGAGCATGCCCTGATCAATGCGAAGGGATGAAAGCAAACAATCGCCCTTAGGCAACCAGCCTATGAACAACTGATTTGGCCGGCAATAATCAAGGGACACTAACACTGCTGATAATCACACAGGCTCAGCGTTATCTTCCCAACAAATCCCTCTTGCTAATTAACTTGGCACAAAGTACCCACTTAATTGTACAGGAGGAAAACCTGGCCAACACGCCCCTGGCCCAGTGATCAAGACAACGTCACCAGCACACAGACTCCACAGCTGCCAGGCCTACTCGCTAGGAAACACCAGAGAACTCAAGATGAGGGCATTCTGCACACCCCAGTCCAGCTGGCTAGCAGACCCTAGAAAGATAGCCAGGGCAGCCCGAGTGGGGTCTGAGGATAAGATAGTGGCCTGGCAGCAATGCTGATCTCCTGATTCGGATAAAAGCGCAGTGGCCGTGTAGGAGAATGCACTCGCTTTTAGGAAATGTATTCAGAAATGTTAAAAAATACCAGGTGCTATGTCTGTAACCTACTCAAATGATCCAGAAAAAACACATCCAGATAGAGAGTAAAACAACTCAGAAATGTAGGCGAAGGACATTAAGGAAGTTTTCTGTTATTCATGGCAAGTCTTGGGTCAGAAATTCTAGATTAGAATAAGGCAACAAAACCGGGCCCGGAAGCCTGCCTCTGAGAGGGTGTGAACCTGGCCACCCTGGGTCCTTCTCAGCTGCAGCATTACCAATGCCTGGGCAGCCTCTCCCCCTTCCACACCCCCATGTCCCCCTTTCAATCCCCTTTCCTCGGAGGCATTCCTGTGTTGGCAGGAAAGAACTGACCTCCCCAGGAAAAAGGTCCACCAGCAAGGCTGAGGAGGGTAAAGAGCATAGGTGGCAGCTCCTGGGTCAGAGGTCACCTGGGGAGAGGCGGCCAATTAGTTCCTGGCTAAAGGCCGCCCGTGGCCTCAGTTTCCCCTCGGGCTGAGGCTGGCTGCGCACTCCCTTCCTGCACACGGTCCAGCCACAGTCCAGCCTGCTTGGACTGGCACAAAAGGCTCTTTACCCCAAGGTCTCTGGCTCAGGCCAAGACCTGGTCTGACAGATTCCTCCTGTTCTTATTCCTCCACACGTCAGCTCTGCGGTGACCCGCCTACAGGCCCTTTCTCTCCAGCACCACCCACTCAGTGCCACTGATCAGCTCTGGCAACATTGCTTTGAACCCCCTGCCACCACTTCCCTGTGGGGCTTGGATGCCACATGTAGGGAGAGCTGCTAGGGGGAGAACACAGCCCACTCTGTAAACCAAAGCCAGGCCTTGTCCATGGGGCCATAGGACCTGCTCGCTGAAAACCCAGGCACGGACGTCGTCCTCACCCTGCCCTCCTCCAGTCTGTGCCAGGGCAGTTGGGGTTGGGGCACCCTGAACAGAGTGGCACTACTGTCCCTGTGAGTAGTGCCCGCTGCCCAGGCCATTCCCCTGTGGAAAGGCCAGACTTTACAGGCTGACTGCAGGGATGGGGGCACCCCAGGCCAAGAGCCAGGGCAACGAGAGAGCTTACCTGGGAGCTGGTGAGGGGCTGGGCCCCCCAGGACTGGAGGAGAGTGGTGGGAGCACACTGCCTTCTGTGGGCAGGAACCATGACAGGTACCGGTCCACGAGGATGAAATAGGCACAGTCTGAAGTTCGTATGTGGAGAGCCCCAGGGAGTGGCTGGAAAAGCAAATCTGAGTTGGTGTGTGGCTCTGGGTGCCACCCCTGGCTGCGGACCCCAGCAGCCTCAGGGCTCAAGTCACTGCACATGAGCTCTGGACATAGGCTACATCCCAGGGACCGGACCACAAGCACCCTGGGCAGTACCGGGAGACGAGTTCCCCCCCGCCACAGGGGGCCTTACTAGACCCCAGAGTCCTTTTCAGCATGCAAGCTTCCTGGGCACCTCTGCTCTGCCCCCATGCCCAGCAAGCACTTCCCGTAGGAAGCCCCCCCAACCACCAACTGGGGTGCGCAGGTCACCCTATGTTGCCTGTCAAGTGTGCCCACCGGCCTGTCATCCTAAGTGAGGATGGTCTGAAGAACAAAGGCTGGAGGAGGATGCAGAGGAGGAGCCGGAGAAATGAGGTGAGAAGGGAGAAGAAATGGAAGGTAAAGAAAGTCCTAGGCCACAGCCCCCACCCCCAGGGGCTTTGGGAAAAAGCTGCTCAGGGGCACCCCTCTTGTACCTTTTGAGTGATGAGGCTCAAAGCAAAGAAGAACATGTAGTACTCGAACGGATCTGATGGCAGCGTCAGGAGGCAAACGGGCAGGGCTATCGGGCCACCCCCCAGCACTGTGTCCCGGACCCCCTTGGCCTCCCCAGTTCTGGGGGGCTGACAAAGGATACTGAGGGCCAAGTTCAGGCCAAGGCCCCCTGTCGGGGGGAACTGGACCTTGTTGTGGTACAGAGGGCTGTCAGGGAGCACGCGCTCCTGGATCGACGCCTTCACGGGGCCCTACGGAGACAGGGTGTTGGGCTTGTGGGCAGGCTCCACAGGGCACCCCCACATGGCACAGCCTCTGGGAAAGGCTGCTGCAGGGGCGACCAGCACATGGACCCTGCCTGGGGGAGCAGTGCTGTCCTCCTGGTAGCGCTGGAGTAAAAGGGCCTCCACTCAGAATTGCTCACGCTATCCTCAGGAAGACCCTCAAACAGCAAGGGCAGCAGCTGTGTGAGTTTCTGAGCCTTGTCAAAGGCTTCATGTTCCCCCTCTTCTTTGCTTCCCATACCTACCAAGAAAGTCACCCCTCAATTTGCCCCTGAAGGACTGCAAACTCAGAAAAACAAAGCAACTGGTCACACGGCCCTACCTGCCACTCAGCCAGGGACAAACCAGGTCGCATTGTGCCTTCTCCTTGAGCAAAGTCGGGAATGATGCCCCCTGGACCATGAGCAGACACCATGGTCTTTTCCTGCCCATGGCCGCAGCCCCCCAAGCCCTGCCCCACCCGCACCACCGCAGTCGCTGTGCAGGGCGCTCTGTCCTGAGTATGATGCTCATCCCCGGCTTACTTACGGGCAGGTAGGAGACAGGAAAGTCAAACTTATAATCTTCGGCCTGAAGCTTATAAACCAACTTCATCATTGGGCCACTGACCATGAAATTAAACCAACAGAAAAAGGGCAATGAGCTGTAAACCACCTTTCTTCTCACTTTGAGAAATATAGTGTTTTAAGAACGGGATCACCATGAGGAAACATCCAGCCCCTCTCAGGTGACAAACCTACCTACCCGGGGTCTAGAAATTCCATTGCAATGCTGTATTCCACAGGACTCATGCGTCCCTGCAAACAGCGGAGGTTCCAGCCGAGAAGGACACCGTCCAGGCTGCCAAAAATGCTCTCCACCAGCCACGGGAAGATGGCGTGCAGCTCCTAAAATGGTGTGCAGGGGAGGCTTTGGGCAGGCTTGCTGAGGCCCAGTGTCCACTGCTGGGCTGTGCGCCATGCAGGCCTCCTGCCCAGTCCAGCCCTACACCCCAAGCTGTCCACCTTCTTCACTGAGTGTGTACACACGAACTGGAAATTTCCAGGGTGAGAATCCTTGACCAGGCTGGCTTCCTGGGCTTACACTTACTACTTGGTAATTCTGGGTAGGACTTAAATAAAATACACATTTTCAGGGTGAAAACCAGGGTTTCTCAATCTTTTGAGCTGGATACTTCTTTGCTGAGGTGGAGTGTCCTGTGCAATTTGGGAAACGTACCACCATCACTGGCCTCTGCTCACTCAATTCCAGTAACACCCTCCACTGTGTGACAACCAAAAATGTCTCTAGACGTTGTCAAATGTCCCATGTAGGACAGAAGCACCTGTGGCTTAGAACCCCTGGTGTACATGCTGACATGTTTAAATGTGTCCATAAAGGTGACAGTCACAATACTGGGTCACGCCTCTGTGCAGGGCAGTGCTCAGAGTTGGGAATCAGGGGCCATAAGAATGTTTTTTCAAAGAGTATATGAGACATGCCCCAAAGAGATGCTAGCAGAACTGTACCTTTGCTGGAAAATCCTCGATGACTTTAACCAAGTCTTGGCACCGCTGTGCAAAGGGCTTATTTAGAGAGTCAGCTTTCAGGCTAGCCTAGAAGACAGAATAAACCAAAAAAATCATAAGCACATTCAGTTGGCAGCTTTTCTGCCAACCGGCTCGAATCAAAACAGAAACCTGAGTGAAAGGCAGGAGTCAGACACACCATGGGCATGGCTCCCCAACATCTTGTGAGTCAGGTCATGCGTTTGTCAGTGGCCTAAAGGATGCAACTGGGAGAGGTAGGGATCCTTTGCTCTCCAGACAGCCAACTCTCAGGCTTCTTCCCTGCACCCTCTGTCAGGCATCCCCAGTTACAGCAGGGTACTACACAATTTCACGACAGAAGTGACTTCCACTCAATCCAGAGCAGGGTCTCAGTTCCAGGGTCAGCCCCACAGTCAGAAGAGGACCCTTATTGTGTAGGGCACCCCTCACAGACCACAGAGTACTCCCTGAGTGTACACACACAAACAAACTGGAAATTTCCCTGTGATGACACAACTGTGATCATCAGTGAGGATGCCTGACAAAACAAGGGAGAGAGCAGAAGCCCTCTTAACCAAGCAATCCTGTGTTCAGTAGATAACAGGCCAAATGAGTTCATTACCTTAAGAAACAAGGCAGGCTAGAAACCACACACGGTTTCAACCAAATGTTGACAGTAATCGTGAAGGCATTGGACAGGCCAGGAAATATTTAAAGCAAGAAGGAAGGAAATCTATCCAAGGTCATGGGGTGTGGATGAAGATCAGGAAAAAACGCCAGAATTTGAACCAAAACGGCTATGCCCAAGGAAATCAAAGGCCTTAGCCATCTCCAAATGAGGGTGGTGTCTCAGTCAAAGACAAAGATCTGGGATGTTGTGCCACGCGCTGTGGGAACACTCCCTGCATGCCTGGCCTCTACCCACTGGACGCCAGGAGCACTGCAAGTGTTGACTCTAGAAGGGGCACTAAGGAAGCATGTCCTTCTGAATGAATGTTTACAGAAAGTATCTTCCGGGAACTGAAATAAGGAATCCTCACCATGGCTATCTGCCTCAAACATAACTTCCCAGCATCATGTTTAATGCTGAGAGTGTAGTCACGCCATTTTCTAAGGATAACAGCTGGGATTATCAGAATACCCCACGAAGCATGTAAAGATTTACAAGATGCAAAAATTCTGATGTGTATCCTTTCACATGGGCCTTCCCAGGCCCCAGGAAGTTGTGAAAACTGCATTTGAATCAACTTACCTTGGAGGTGAGAAATTCATCTTATAGGTAAGAAAACCAGGGCTCAGAGGTAGAGTAAACCCAGTGTCCTGCCCAGTAGGGGGCAGAGTCAAGTCTAAGGATTCTAACCCCCAGGCCAGCTTCCTTGGCATCCCCTCAAAGAACTACCAGCAGACAGTTCAGGTCAGGGGAAAGAACTCGAAAGTCCCTGGGCTATAGAACTATCATCAGGCTGACGTTCCAGGAGGCAGCTGGTACTTACCAACAGAAAGCTGGGCTGCTGCAGGTGAGGGAACGCCATTGCAACCTCCCGGGACCCGCAGACAACGGCCGTCTTAGGAAACCACTGTGAAAAAACAAAGGTGACATCTCAACGTCCGCCACACAACAGAACGTTACATTGCCTCACAAGGCCCAGGAGAGTATTTGTAGAACTCAACATACTCCGCACTGCCAAATGCCCGGTTTTATAGAAATGCCAGTCTAGGGGTGCCTGGGTGGCTCAGTGGGTTAAGCCTCTGCCTTCGGCTTGGGTCATGATCCTAGGGTCCTGGGATCGGGCCCCACATCAGGCTCTCTGCTCGGTGGGGAGACTGCTTCCCCCCACCCTCTGCCTGCCTCTCTGCCTACTTGTGATCTCTATCAAAAAAAAAAAAAAAAGGAAATGCCAGTCTAGGGGTGCCTGGGTGGCTCAGTTGATTAAGCATCTGCCTTTGGCTTGGGGCGTGATCCCCAGGTGCTACGATGGAGCCCCATCTTAGGTTCCCTGCTCAGCGGGAACTCTGCTTCTCTCTCTCCGTCTGTGCCCACACTTGCTCTCTTTCTCTCTCAAATAAATAAAAATCTTAAACAAAAAAAGGAATGCCAGTTTGACACATTCCATAATGGCCAGCTTCAGAGCCAAGCCTGCAGTGGCGAATCCTTGGTGACGCTTGTACAGTACTTGCTAGGGGCCACACCTGCTTCTAGAATCCTGCCATATATTTCCTCATTTAATCCTCTGGGGTTGGCAGAATCTTAAAGACAGCCCTCCAAGATTCCTATCCTTGGGTATTCAGTCAAATGCTCATGTAGGGGTTATGAAGGAATCTGACAGATGAGACTAAAGTCTCAAGGGGGTCGACCACAAGATACATAGCAGTGCCAGCTGCTGGCCAGTAAGGAAACGGGGACCTTAATTGTGCAACCCGAGGGAACTAGATTCTGCAAGCAACTTGAATAAACCCGGAAAAAGATTCTTTCTGAGGGCTTCTAGGTAAGAACAAAGCCAACCAACACCTCCATTTCAATCTTGTGATATCCTAAGCAAAGAACCCAGTGGAGCCTGTGTAGACTTCTGGACTGTATAATTGTGAGATAATAAGCGGATGCAGTTTCAAGCTGCTAAGTTTGCTAAGGAAGAATAGAAAATATATATCTTCACAACAACTCTGCAAGGTCAATAGGGATAAAAAAAGAAGTGGAAGCAAAGAGGAGGTAAATCACATGCCCTCACTTAGCTGGTAAATGGCAGAGCCAAGACTCAAATACATGGACCTCTTAACACATGTTCCACAAAGACAAGTACGTCACTGCGCCCTACAAGAATGAATGGAATGAATGGAAGGGATCAGCAAGCGCAGCTGAGGGAGTTTTTGAGCAAGCCATCAGAAAATCAGGAGCAACTCTCTAGATTCCTATCTCTCTGCCCACCCAGTTCAGAAACTGAAACTATCCAGGCGTGGACTGAACAGAAATAGAGACCGCTGAGTCCCACTGATGATGGTCTTCCTGGCACAGCTCTGCCCACAGCATGAGTAAGCGTGCTGAGGTGGCAAATGGAAGTGCATGTGGATGAGGAAAGACCAGGTGCAGGGAAGCTGTGAGGCAGTGGAGGAACTGAAAGATGTGCATCTGTCTCTTGGCAATAGAAACACCTCCCCGGTTTTTTTCAATTCTTCATGACACTGGCTATCAGTTTAGTTTTATTCAGTTTTAAGGAAGCCCTAAAAGGCCTCAGTCCTGAACCAAGAGAATAGCGCGATTAAGATGACCAAAGTAAAATAATCAAAGCAGCACAAAATCCTGGCCTGTTTGCAAAGGGCAGAGCTTTAGAGATGATGAGGTGGAAGCCTGCACTGGCATCAGCTCAAGGACTGAGGGCCAGAGGCGCCAAACCGAGGAGTCTTTCCAGGAGAGGGTGGTGTCTCTTAACGCCCTGTTCTCTAACCCTGCCACAGCCAGGCTCCTCCATCACACTCTTCTCCACTATGTACAAAGTGTTCCTTTCATCGGCCACTTCAGTGCCACTTTATTTAGTGCTGCTTCGGATCTTGTTTTGAGGTTTCTTCTCGGAGTGGCAACACCGATCACGCCAAGCAAACCACACTACTGCCACGGTCTCCCTCTGGCTGTTCTCTGAGAAGCAGAGGATGCTCCCTTTTGCCGCTCACAACTGCCCTGTGAAGTGAGCCTCGGGATCTCCATATTACAGATGAAAAAACTGAGGCTCAGGAAGCTCGACCCACACCGGGAAGAAGAGTCGGGTGAGAATCCACACTCGGCTCTTCCTCCCACACAGCTTGTTGAGCCCAAGGCGCAACTTTAACTCGAATCGCTCCCTCCGCCAACTCCGTTCAACGAACGTTAACCGAGCACCCACCAGGATGGGGTGTGCGAGGCGCGCGAGAAGGTGGCATGAGGGCGCAGCCCTGGAAGATGGGCATGAGGGTGCAGCCCGGCCCTTGGCTTCCCAGCCGGCCGGCTGGCCAGGCTCGGGCACAGACACCAACGCCCGGCCTGAGGCCTACGGCTCGTGCAGGAACAGAGATGGCTTCGGCGGAGATTCGGGGTATCGCCGGGACATGAGACCGTCCCGCACGCGGCTCCCACCACTCACCTGTGGGACCCATAAAGTCCCTTGCCTAAGGGACGGAGACCGCCATTCGGCTACCCGGCGCCGAAATGTCGTCATCAAGCTGCGCCTGGCATCACGCTTCCCCTAGCCTGGCGGGAAACGCACCTCCAACTCTGCGGGCAATTATCGCAAAAGGCGCATGCGCAAAATGAAGGCCGGCGGGGTTTAGGGGTTACATCTCCGAAGGCGCGTGCGCAGCGGCCGCAGCAGTGTCCCTTAACCCTGAGTTCTCCGAATGTGGGAGCTGTAAGGAGCGCGCGTGCGCGCAAAGAGAAGCTGTTTATTAGGGTCCCCGAGGCGCGCCCCCTAATGGGGAACCGGCGCAGAATAATTATACACCGCAATGACCTTCCGACAGGCATTTATTGAGTGCCTACTATATTCCAAGCATTGCGCTGGGTGCTGCTGCCCAAGTGAGAATGACCAATGAAGTCTGACCCTGAACGCCCAGAAATGTGTCTCTGCGGCCCGCCTCAGTATCCCCCATGCCTAACACATCTCCCTATTGTGGGACCACCGAGAGCAGCCGTCAGGAAAGTATTCTTGAGACTATGGTGCAACTTAGTAAGTTCATTCAAGTAGCACAGGGACAGGACTTGTAGGCGGAAACTACTTTTGCTGTATGAAGCTGGTGGTTATATGCTAAGTGTTCCAGGCGGTAGGAGCCGTGCAGGGAGTAACAGATCATAAATGTCTTCTTGGAATTTCTAGTCCTAAGGCTGCTTTCACCAAGATTACTCTGTTGCTTATCCTTCAGCTCTCTATTAACTGTCTTTGAGATGTACAGGCAATCACGAGACCCTTTAAGAATGTAGCAGCCAGGAGTGCCTGGGTGGCTCAGTGGGTTAAAGCCTCTGCCTTCGGCTCAGGTCATGATCCCAGGATCCTGGGATCGAGCCCCACATCGGGCTCTCTGCCTGGCAGGGAGCCTGCTTCCTCCTCTCTCTCTGCCTCTCTGCCTACTTGTGATCTCTCTGTCAAATAAATAAATAAAATCTTTAAAAAAGAGAGAGAGAGAATGTAGCAGCCAGTACTTATTTGATCCTTATCAAAACTATGCAGGTTACAGGTCAGCTTTCGGGGCTAAAGATGAACATTTTTCTGCTTGTATCCCTTCTCATCCCGCAGGTAAATGCGGATCAAATGGCAGAGAGAGGACAAACCGGTCCCTGCCCTCTGCGGCAAGGCGGGGAGAGGAAGGGCCGGCGGGGGCCAGTAGAGGGCGCTGTGGGAGCAGCGGAGGGGCGCGGCGGGGGCCGGGGCACAACAGCGAGCGCAGCGCTCACCTTCCCGCCGGCCGGCTCCATGGCGGCGGCGGGCGCGGGGACCGGGCCGGGAGCGCCCCCGGGGCTAGAGGCGGCTCTGCAGAAGCTCGCGCTGCGGCGGAAGAAGGTGCTGAGCGCCGAGGAGATGGAACTGTACGAGCTGGCGCAGGCGGCGGGCGGTGCCATCGACCCCGACGTGTTCAAGTGAGCGCGCGCGGGCGGGAGTGCGCGCTCGTCCCACCTCCAGACGCCCCTGCTCTCCAGCTCCTCGCCCCGGCCTTTGGTCTGGAGGAGACCTCCCGCCCTTTTCGGACTCCTTTGGGTGCCCAGAGTAGAATGGGGGTCCTGAGGGAGGTGGCCCTCCTAGGCCGCGGGCCAGGGGAGCTCACTGCCCACCGCCTGTGTTCTCTCCAGGATCTTGGTGGACTTGCTGAAGCTGAACGTGGCTCCCCTCGCCGTCTTCCAGATGCTCAAGTCCATGTGTGCTGGGCAGAGGCTGGCGGGCGAGGCCCAGGACCCTGCAACCGTGTCTCTGCCCACGTCGAGCGTGCCCGAGACCCGAGGTCAGAGCTGGGCCCGGTGCTCCCTTGCCCCTGCGGTTCAGGCGGTGGGTGGCAGGAGAGGGAAGTGGGCAGCTCCAGGCGCAATGCGGGCTTGGCCCTGAGTGGCCCAGTCCTACTGTGGGTCTTCTCCCCGGACCGCAGGGACCACCCAAGGGCTCCCCTCTTGGTGTCCTGTCCCCAGCTTTGGCATCGTTGCTACCCTTGAGAGTGCACATATGCAGGTCCAGATCAGGCGGTTGCAAGCTGGGTGTCCAGGGTGGCCCAAGCAGGCGAGGCCTGGTCTAGGATTCTGCCTACCTCCTTGGGTAGAAGTGCTTTCATTCCACAAAGACAGGAACAAGGTGGTTTGGGTTCCTGATCTCAAGGTGTGTACAAGCCTCCAGAAAAATGCTCAGGGAGTGGGTCAGGCAGAGGCCTTTCTGCCCCCTCTTTGCTTGCACCCCACTGGGGCCCAGGTGCTGCTCAGGAATGTAGCCAGCTAAGCTTCCTTCCTCAGATCGCAGGACAGGGGTCCGCGTGGCAGCCCTGGGCTGCCCTAGACACATGGAGTGCAGAGGCCTGAGTGGGCACAGCACTGGGCGCAAGTTTCAGGGGCCTCCTCACTCTTGAGAGTCACAACGTGGGGGGGCGGTAAGCAGGTGCTGCTAACAAGGGAGTCACAGCGGAGCTCCAACTGCATCCCCTTGGTGTGTCGCATCTGCTCCCAGTTTCAGAAACACTCTGGATGCTTGGCCAGAAGCCCTCAGGCTCTCACAGACGTCCTGAGAGGGGGCTGGTGTTCGGGTTGGGCGCAGGCTGGGCCCCCATGGGGGTAAGTGCCAGGGCCCTGGGTACCCATGCCCCCTGTCCTGAGAGGCCCTGGGCACTGGAGCGCAGGCTTCCTAACTGATCCACGCTCTGTCTACTCTCTTTGTGTCTCTCTCTGACCTCCAGAGGCCTCCTTTCTCTCTGCCAAGAACTGTAGTCCCCCTGCAAGGCCCTCCTTTTCCTCGGCCCCGCGGCCTGCGGCCTCTCCGGTTCTGCTCCACGGCCCAGCTGCCACGCACCCGCCTCTCTCTCCAGGGCCCCCCGGTTCCCTCCGGTTCTCTTGCTGCCTGTTCTCTCCTTTTGCAGGTTGCGTTTATTGGTTTATCTCTGGGGGTTGGTGCTCTTTCTTGTTTCTGTGGAAACTGCTGTGGCCCCCATATCAGGGGAGCTTGTTAAAGCAGCTTCGAGATGAACTGCTAGGACAGGACCTTATAGGCCATTCCTGCCACACAACTTAGAAGCCAGGACGCGATTTCGTGGCTCAGTTTATTAGAGACAACCTGCAGTACTTCTAGAATGGGACCAGTGCCCTCCACTCCCCAGGGGCCAGCTCTGCTGAGACTTGTGCTCTGTGGAGGTGCCCTCACCCCAGAGGAGGACAAGAGGCAGAGGACCGGGAGCCTTTACTTTGATGTAGAGAGTAAAGCCTTAGGTGTGAGAAATGCCTTGGCCCCTGAGATGCCATCACCCGCCCTGGCAGGTAGTCTAGAGTATAACCTGTGATTGCCCTTTCCTGCCTGTTTCCTGAGGCAAGGGTACCTTCCAGGGATTGCCACGTGTGATGAGGCTGGCGCCCCAGAGCCAGGGGTGTGTGAGGGCCTGAGAGCCCACAGGTGCCCTGGCTGTCCTCTCCATGTCCCTCTGCACATCGCCCACCTTGCTGTTCTGGATGCCGCCTGGAGCTCAGGCCGGCCAGGTGGGGGAGGGCCAAGGGCCAGGTCTGGGCAGACGTGCATAGACTACAAGGCTGAGTTGAGGAATCAGTGGGCAGAAGGAGGGAGATACTGGAGGCAGCCCTCCTCATTTGAGGGGGCGTTGCTGCTTGCTCACCCAGTGGCTGGGTGCCAAGCTGGCTATCAGGGCTGAGGACTCAGGGGCTGTGAGATGGACAAGTCTTCTTCCAGGGAGGGAGATGGCTGGATCAATGAAAGGTGACGGAGATGGGAGGAAGCCAGTGTAGCTGGCCTTGCTGGAACAGCAAGTGTTAACCGGAATCAGAGTCCTGTTTCCCTGTAGCCCTTTGAGTTGGGGGGAGTGGGGAGGGCTCCAGCCAGCAGTGCAGGCCCAGGCCTCTGTGGGAGCAAGCCTGAGCTTGGGGTTGGGGGGGAAGAAGAGGGGAGGGTAGAGTCAAGGGGTACTGTGGGTTTAGTACTGGCAGCACTGGCATAGAGGGGCTCCGAGGGAGGTGGGGAGGAAGCCCCAAGCACAGGGATAGGCGTGGTGTGCGTGGAGTGCTGCGCCCCATGAGGTTTTCTCAACTGCTTAGGCCTTGGGTCTCCTGGGTTGGGCAGATGGCAACCAGGATATGAGGACACAGAGGCCCTGGGGAGATATCCAGTGAGGGGAGAGTGCAGCCTGGAAAGGGGTTTGGTGGGGAGGCACTGAAGGGGAGCTGGGCACATGAGAGGCCATGACAGGAGTGTACAGTGGTGAAGAGGCCGAGGCCGTCAGAGACCCAAAAGTTCTGAGGCCATGTGCACAGAATCTCTCCACACACAGCTTGGGCAGAATGTAGGGGGTAGAAAATGAGGAGAGTCATCAGAGTGATCAGTCAGGGGCCTGTGGTAGCCTAGCGTTGTGATGGCGGTTTGGGGCTGTTGGGGTGAACTGGCCTTAGGTTTCCCATGGAATCAGGGTGTGGAGCTGCTGCAGACCGGGGGGCTGGAGCCCCACTCGGGAGTTCGATCTGGTAAGCTGCAACAGGCACAGCGGGTCATCTGGGTCCCTGTCCCCTGGCCATCCAGGTGGCCTGCGGGGACTGCCTTTACCAGGCAGAAAATGGAGAAGCAGAAGACCCGAAGAGCACATAGGGATAAATGCTTGTCTTGGTGAGGGTGTGGTCACTGAGGAAAAATAAAATGCAATGGAGTGTTCTCTGTTGAAGTTTAGGGAAACTATATATATATTTTTTGAAAGATATATTTATTTGAGAGAAAGAGAGCATGAGTGGGGGTCAGGGGGTGCAGAGGCTGAGGAAGAAGCAGACTCCCCACTGAGCAGAGAGCCCGATGTGGGGCTCGATCCCAGGACGCCGAGATTATGGCCTGAGCCAAAGGCAGATGCTTAACCAACTGAGCCACCCAGGCATCCTGGGAAACTGTATACTTTAAAAAGATGTTCCTCCAGAAGGTGTAAGAAGTAGTTTGGTGTGCAGAAGCTGTGAGCCTTATGCAGAGCTGCGTTGTGCAATAGGGAAGCCCTGGGCCCCTCAGGGCTGGGGCAGCTGAGACTCAGAGCGAGGTCAGTACACAGCAGATGGCCAGATGCCAAAGAACTGGCACAAAAAGAGAATACCTCGCAAATAATTTTTATCCTGATTACACGTTGAAGTGATAACACTGCCCATTTTGAGCTAATTAAAATACCTTATTTAAGTTAATTTCTTTTTTTTTTTAACTTTTTAATGTGGCTGTTAGAAAATGACACATGTGGCTCACGTTGTATCTCTACTGGACAGCATGGCTCAGGGACAATCACAGCAACACTTTTCCCAAAACACTGAATCAGGGCTGCAGGTGCACATGCAGGAGGGGTCATTCCACCCCCCAGGAAGCATAAGCTTGTGTTGAAGAGGTGTGTATGCATATCCACGGTACACGAGTCCTTGGCGTTCTGTCTGTGTGTGTTCTGGAAGCACAGATCAAGCCCCTCCTGTGTGCCTGGAAGGGGCAGCAGGACTGGCTGCTGGGTGCAGACCTGCCTGTGGTAGCAGTGAGGGACGGTCCTGGCCGCTCACTCGCCCCAGCCACCAGCCTTGCCAGCCAGCGTTAAGGATACTGGAGTGCCTGCTGTACTGTGTTGACCCCGTTCTTTTCCTTCCTCACACCATGCATCTGGTGTGCACTCACGGCCACTAATATTTGGCCTCAGCAGCCCCATTAGCCCATTTGAGCACAAGGGAGCACTGGCACCATGGAGAAAGGCCGCTCCCGGGGACTGCAGGCAGGATGGGAGCAGCAACCCACATTCAGGCTGCTTTCTGTGACCCCTCGATCCCTCCAGCTCTGCAGACAGGGCTCGCAGGGTATGGGGAGTAAGGATCACACAGGCCACACCAGAGGTAAATGACACAGTGGGTCCCACCAGAATGAGTCAGCTCCCCAGCCATAGGGTATGTGTTTTGGGTTGCGTTTGGGGTTTTGTTGTGAAAGACATTTTAACCTTCAGTGGTCAATGTCTTCAGCTGTTTGAGGGCCGCTCAGGTTTTGGGCCTGGGGTAGTGTATCACCCCTCCCACCTTTGGCTCAGCTCCGTCCTCCATTCCCTCTGACCCTGATTACCTCATGCAGGGACCTGGGGCAGACAGGACCAGCTCCAGAAAGTCTCTTGCAGGGCCCAGGGGCGCATGGCTGAGTCAGGCTTAGCAGAGCAGGTCTGACCACCGATAGACCCTGTACACCATTCTCCTGAGACCAGAATATCACTCTCCTCAACCTCCCCAGCTCTGCATAAAATGAGGCCTGCATGGGTCTCCCCACTGGGAGCACATGATTCCCAAAGGTTCTAAGAATTGCACAGAGCTGGATAAATGATCTACTTTCATTGTTAGATAGTGCTCTTAATGCCTTTTATGGCTCAAAGTTACACTGATGTCTTATTTCCAGGGACTATGAGCCTCATCAAGGTTAAAGATGAGCATTATTTGCTGTTTTCTCCTTTTCTCTCATCCTTGAGTTTCCAGAAGGGCCCTGGTCACTATACTGAGAGGGAGAGGAAGGTCCAGTGTGTGGTGTGCTGAAGAAAAGCTACATTCAAACTCAGGCCCACATCTGAGATCCACCTTGCCATTTGTCAGGGGTGAACTGTACTTGCAAGTCCTTCAGAAGTGCACCGAGCCGAGTCTGCAGGACACTTAAGTACCCCAGATTAGGCCAGGTGCTACAGATGAGTCATGGCAGCCAGGCCCAGCCTGGAGAGGGACATGGCCTCAGAGTGGGCAACAGCATGCTGGGAGCTGCAAGGTGGTGGGGTTCATGCACCCATAAGAGATAGGATCCTTGCCCCTTGACCAGTCAGTGGGGGCCAGATAGCAGTGTTTGTAACAGGAGAAAGGAAATGTGTGGTGATAGCTCTCTGATTTGTGTGTGTCTTTTCCATGAGTCACTTGCAGGCTGAGTTGGCCCGGCTTCACCCCACCACATGCCCTCAGCCCTGGGTAACCTGTTATTACATCTTTGTTGAATCAACTGTATGCAAACACTTGAGTGTGAAGCCCAGGGTGGCAAAGCAAGGGAAAATCTGAGCTGTCAGAATTTCAAATGTGCCCCCACTGTCACCCTTTCCAGCCCACTGGGCAGCTGAGACGCCCTATTCTCTGGAGAGGAGCTGTTCAGAAATGCTCTGTAGGAAGGGGAGAATGTAGTTGTGTCAGAGAGCTTGGAAAGCAAGTCTGATGTCCAGGGTCTGCAGTGTTGCAAATGCAGGGGCCTCCCTTGTTCACCATGACAGACAGGAAAACAGGAATGACTTAATATGCCCCCTAAGAAACCTCATGGTATCTTTTCTCCAAAAATCTAGAAGTCCCCTGTGCAGGCTATTTGATTACTAACTGACGTTGAGGTTGAGGTCAAACACGGGACACGTACCCTGTTCAGAGTCTGCAGGGTGGACCCCACCAGACTGGAGAAGAGCCCTGGCCGGTGAAGGCCCGATATGAGGGAACTGTGACCCAGTGGGTGAGCCTACTCTCTGGGCACTGTTTGTCCCCTCTGGTGTCCTGTCAGTCTTATGAATGCTGTCAAAACCCTGAGGCCAAGGAAGCCATTCCTTTAAAATAAAGCTCTGGCCCAAGCATGGTTGCAGATTTCCCTGTCTTCACAGAAAGAGGGTAAGGTAAGTAAATTACAAGTCAGGAGGTATCTGCAGCAGTGGTCTCCATCTGAATGTGACTACCTGTGGTCAGGGCAAGTCTCCTTGAGCACTCAACCCTCAGCAGGGGCAGGAACCCGGTCACGGGATCTGGGAGCTGAGCTCAAGCGCAAGCGGCTTGACCACCAAATGTTTGCAAAATACTTTGAGGTAGGCAGGAAACGCCTGTGAGAAAGAGCTTCCAAGACCCAAATCCAAAAGCCTGATTTCCATTCTTGAGGGTTGTGCCTCCTGTACCATCACTGCAAGCAGTTGAGCTGTGGGCGATTTGGAGCAGGGAGTGCCAGGGGGGCCGGAGACAGCAGCCCAGCTGGTGAGTCCCCCCTGGAGTGCTGGTGGCCAGCTGGGTCCCTTCGCTTTCCTGGGCAGGATCAACCAGCTGAGCTCACTTCCCGAAATGGGCCTTGTGGACTTTCCCCATTGTACCGCTTCTGTCCTAGGACCCATGCTCCAGGGCCTCCTGCACCCTGCCTAGGATTTCTCTTGGATGTGCCATCTCCAGGCAGTCCTCAGCCTCAGGGCTCAGGGCTGACAGAGGGTTCCTGGCTGAAAGGTCGGACAGAGATGTGCTAGACATAATGTGCCAGGAACACAAATGTGGTCGATGTGGCAACTGTGGAGTCTGCCCTGGTTCCTAATGATTGTGTTCTGTGTCTGCTCAGGGAGAAACAAAGGCAGCGCGGCTCTGAGTGGAGGCCCAGCACTGACAGAGCGCGGTGGCCGGGAAGGATCCAGCCAAAGGATGCCCCGACAACCCAGTGCCACCAGGCTGCCCAAGGGGGGCGGGCCAGGCAAGAGCCCCACTCGGAGCAGCACCTGAGATGGGCAGACTTCTCACACCCCCCAGCTCTAGGCTCTGCCACTCTCCTAGCAGAGGCTATCTGGGCTTCCCCCAGTTGGTAATAAAGCTTTGTGAAAAACCAAGGGTCCATACAAGCTGTTTTCTATCACCTTTTGAATATATTAAGGCAAGGATTTAGAATCAGTTCTGCCTAATGGGCCTGGCTGTGCTACAGATGAACTAAGCAAGTGACTTAAACCAGTGATTTCACCCTCCTGTACCTTATTTTCAGGTTGGAGAGAAAATATCTATACAGTTGGCCCTTGAACAACACAAGGGTTGGGGCACCAACCCCCCTGCATTGTTGAAAAATCCGAATATAACTTGACTCCCCAAATCTTATTTACTAGTAGTCTACTCTCAACAGGAAGCCTTACCAGTAATATAAAGTTGATTAACACATACTTTGTATTATATGCCATATTTCTTACCGTAAAAGGAACCTAGACAAAAAAAAAAAAAACCCATAAGGGAAATACATTTACACTGCTGTACTATAAAAAATCCACATACAGTTGGCCCTGCACAATCCTGCTATTCAAGGGTCAACTGTATTCCTAGATCTTTCATAAATGGCCGTCAACACGTTTTGCTAAAGGGAAAGGTGCAGTGCTTTTGCTGAGACTTTCCAGGGCGCTCAGCTGCAAGGGCCTGAGCATGAAGGGGGGAGGCTGTTCTACAGGGTACCCGCACAGCGCAGTCAAGGATGAACCGTGCTGTGACCTAGAGCTCCCCCTGTAAGCTGTGGATGCCAAGCAAAATCCAGTTAAGACTCCTTCCCCCGCAACCCAGAATGTCCTCACCCTAGGGACGCCTGGGTGGCTCGCTCAGTTAAGCGTCTGCCTTCAGCTCAGGTCATGATCCAGGGTCATGGGATCGAATCCCGCATTGGGCTCCCTGCTCAAGCAGGGACCCTGCTTCTCCCTCTGCCTGGCGCTCCCCCTGCTTATGTGCGCTCTCGTTCTCTGACAAATAAGTAAGTAAATAAATAAATCCTTAAAAAAATAAAAGTAAATTAAAAAAAAAAGAATGTTCTCACCCTATACGTGACCCACGGTATTAGGGACTTTGTCAACATCCCCCTCCCATGGACCTCAAATGTTCAAACTCCAGTTCCAAACTCTTACCTAGTGCCATTAACAGAGAAGCCTGAAAAATGGCAAGCACAACTGAAAATCAAACTCAGTTTTCCTAGAATCTAGGAAATTTCTAGATTCCTAGAATCTAGGAAATTTCTAGATTCCTAGAATCTAGGAAGCACTGTTTCCCCTCAAGGCATGTCACATAAGCAGTGGCTCCTTACAGATGTGAGCAGGGCAGTACCCCACTCCTGCAGTGCTGGCCGGGACAGCCTTCTGTGTGGCCCAGCAAGCCTTGGGGTACCCCCCCCCCATCCCTGCAGGCAGAGAAGTGTGTACCAGCAGCGCGTCAATAGAGGTTTCATACAGAAGCTTTAATTGTGAACAACTGGGAACAAGATGTGCTGCAGGGTGGCAGGAGGGGGTAGGGGGAAAGAAACTCCTGCTAGCCCCCCTCCCATTCAGTATTCTTCCCCTTCTTCTGCCTCTGCTTCCACGGAATCCACACCCACCTCTTCATAATCTTTCTCCAGAGCTGCCAGGTCCTCCCGGGCCTCAGAGAACTCCCCTTCCTCCATGCCTTCCCCCACGTACCAGTGCACAAAGGCTCGCTTTGCGTACATGAGGTCAAACTTATGGTCCAGGCGGGCCCAGGCCTCGGCAATGGCGGTTGTGTTGCTCAGCATGCACACAGCCCGCTGCACCTTGGCCAGGTCACCCCCGGGGACGACAGTGGGGGGCTGGTAGTTGATGCCCACCTGCAAGAGAAAAGGGGAAGAAAGCAGTCTGTGAAGCTTCAGCCAAACCCAGAAATGGTGACTGCTGTCATGGAAATAAGACACGTAGTTGCCTTCCTCATGCCAGGCAAGGTGTCAGGTGAGCAGGCTGTGGGTTTCTGGACAAGGACAATGGGGAAAAAGGAGCCCTGGAGCCAGCCAACCTGGCTCAGGTCCAAGCTGCCGGAAGGGCTTTGTCCTAGCACTTGAGCCATGTAAGGTACTCAGGTAACAGGACTGTTTCTTCTAAAAAGGGATACTGTTTTCTATTCTTCAGATATAATTTTCTCCATAGGCTTCCACTGGTGGGGATTCACTTCTGTAGCTGAAACCTCTTCCACTCAAGTCAGAGTGCTATGGTTTTATCACGAGGGGCGATCACCCCCCCATCTCCCATCAAGGGAGTGAGCCTGTGCATCACAGGATAACAGGAACGCTGTCAGAAGTCCGAGGACTGTTGCCACCAGTGCAACCAGAGGTGGCCTATATGTGTGCTGAGTAGAAAGGGGGTGATATCCAAGACCTGGGACCAAAGGGGAGGCATTCCAAGTTGCCAAGCCAGGGGACAATGTATCCCAGAGCTTTGGGCAGTGATACACAGGGTCAGTTAGAACCGGGCTCAGCAAACTTTGTCTATAAATGTCAAGACAGCACATATCCTAAACTGGGCAGGCCACATGGTCACGGTGACCATTGCTAATTCTGTCTGCAGCACAAAAGCAGCCTCAACCACACACCAAAGAACAGGTGTGCCTATGTTCACATAAAACTATTTACGATAGGTGGCTGGTCTGCCAACCATGCCGAGCCCTGAACGCAGAGTAGAAAGTGCTAGTTAAGGACCCAGTGCAGGGGCTCCTGGGTGGCTCAGTGGGTTAAAGCCTCTGCCTTTAACCAGACAGGGTCCTGGGATCTAGCCCCACTGGGCTCTCTGCTTAGCAGGGAGCCTGCTTCGCTCTCTCTCTCTCTGCTTGCCTCTCTGCCTACTCGTGATCTCTGTTAAATAAATAAAATCTTTAAAAAAAAAAAAAAAAGGACCCAGTGCAGTAAGCTCACCAGCAGCGAGTTCTGAACCAGCAGAGATGGCATGAAAAGCAAGGCAGAGAGAAGCCCATTTTTCCAGATAGAAAGCTTGACAGGGCTTAGTAGTCAAGTATTGGACAAAGCTTCAAAGTGACAATAAGTTTCCTATCCTGTATCAAATGGAAGGTTGGTAAAAACTACGTGGAAGGCAAACTCAGGCCAAAATTGCTGAGCCTACCAAAAGAGAAATAAATATGTTGCCATTTTTTCCCCAAAAATATTCATAGAAGTTTTTCTTTAAATCAGACTGCATGGGACATTTAAATTGGGTTTAATTTCTATATGCCTGTGAAATGAAGTAGATTTTAGCAACAGCAATGTTTATAGTATTGCCAATTTCAAATATCCACATAAATCATCAAAATGCCTTGAAAATTTCTACATTTCTAAATCCAGACTGTATTTCCCCACACTGATTTGCCACCCAAAAAAGGAACAAAGATTGTTCCAAAAATGTCCTGTTCTCTTAAAAAAAATTCTCACCACAGATATATAGTGTGATAACTCAGGAAGGAAGTTCAAAAGGAACCAACGAATACATTATCACTCCAGCTAATTTATGACCAAGGGGCTGGCTGCCATGGAACGGGGGTATTCTCCACAAAGGGCATGCTGTGCTGGGTCTGCTGCTGCTGACAGGTAAAAACCACTCTGCATCAGCCAGTCCTACCTTAAATCCAGTCGGGCACCAATCCACAAATTGGATGGTGCGCTTGGTCTTGATAGTGGCGATGGCTGCGTTGACATCTTTCGGGACCACGTCCCCCCTGTACAACATGCAGCAGGCCATGTACTTGCCGTGCCGAGGGTCACACTTGACCATCTGGTTGGCCGGCTCGAAGCAGGCATTGGTGATCTCAGCCACGGACAGCTGCTCGTGGTAGGCCTTCTCGGCAGAGATGACCGGGGCGTACGTGGCCAGGGGAAAGTGGATGCGGGGGTACGGGACCAGGTTGGTCTGGAATTCCGTCAAGTCCACGTTCAGGGCCCCATCGAATCGCAGGGAGGCCGTGATGGAGGACACGATCTGCCCGATCAGACGATTGAGGTTGGTGTACGTGGGCCGCTCGATATCCAGGTTGCGCCGACATATGTCGTAGATGGCTTCGTTGTCCACCATGAAGGCACAGTCGGAATGCTCCAGGGTCGTGTGGGTGGTCAGGATGGAGTTGTAGGGCTCCACCACGGCCGTGGACACCTGGGGAGCTGGGTAAATGGCAAATTCCAGCTTGGACTTCTTGCCGTAGTCCACCGACAGCCGCTCCATGAGCAGAGACGCGAACCCAGAGCCGGTGCCACCCCCGAAACTGTGGAAGATGAGGAAGCCCTGCAGCCCCGTGCACAGATCCGCCTGAGAGAAATCACAGACCGTGGGTCAGCGCCTGCAGAAGCCACACCGCCGACTCCAACGAGCCACGGTCACTCCTCTTTTCCTCTGCAGGACGCTACGCGTTCAAATCGTCTACAGCGCACACGCGGGACACTCAGAAGCAAAGCAAGGCAGACGTTAAGATGGATGGATGATGGATGCATGAAGCCACCCGTGAAGGAAGACGGGGACTCAAGATTCTGGCCTGGAGTCTGGCCAGAGTGGCCTCGCGGTCCCCATCCCCACCCGCCCTCCCGTCCAGGGCAACGTCCACAGGACGCCCTCTTACCAGTTTTCGGATCCGGTCTAGGACCAGGTCGACGATCTCCTTGCCGATGGTATAATGGCCTCTGGCGTAATTATTGGCTGCATCCTCCTTCCCGGTGATCAGCTGCTCCGGGTGGAAGAGCTGCCTGTAGGTCCCCGTGCGCACTTCATCTGCAAAGAGGATGCGTGGGCCGCGTGTCCTTAAGGCCTGTTGTTAACTCACCAAGAGGGAGGGATTCGGGGACCCGTTGCATCTACCATGCACATGCTGGCCCTTGGGGGTCAGCAGTGTCAGTGTCTCAACGGAAATGTCTCTCTGTGACATGCAGACCACAGCTGTGATCTGTGGCCCTAGCAGGGAAAGTCAACTGGAGGTACAAAGTCCAATCTGACCGGTTCCCAAAGAAGGGAAAAAGCTCACACCCGTACACACGCGATTATTTCTTCCCAGTTGTAGCTACATCAAACAGTGTGCCTAAGAAGCCCTTACATATTAGATAAGTCACCAGGTCAGCGTGACTTCTGCCAGGCAGTCCCGACAGGGCACCCTAGGTGGCCTGCGGCTCACAGACTTCAGGCTGACATTCTGTCTCCTCCTGGGTCGCCACTGAAAGGTGCGTCTCTTTGCAGCTCTCCCTGGCCACCACCTAGGCTTCTCAGCTGGTGGATCCCAAGGAATGTTCTCTATTCACCTTCTGTGTCTAAGATGCAGGTCAAGACTCTTGTGCACCACCAACACCTTGTGGGCAGCGTTAACGAAGGACCCGTGACCGGGCACCCTGCACCCTGGCCTACACAACCACCTGCTTGGGTCTGAGAGGGCCGCGAGTGAATCTATTACCAGCCTCTCTTTCCTGGATATTAGGTTCTCCTGCATTAGGAGCCTCGGTGCCAAAGACACTTTAAGCACTCACCCTGTAGTTTCTCACCTAACACAGCCACGGGCATATTCTCGCGCATCCCATCCTTTCTGTGGAAGGATTCAAAGGAGCACAGGGGACGTGGGTGGGGCTTTAGGGAGACTCTCTCACTGTCCCAGGAAAGCTGCCCAAGCGCCCCAGTACCTACCGACCACGGTGGGTTCCAGGTCCACAAACACCGCTCTGGGCACATGCTTGCCAGCCCCAGTCTCGCTGAAGAACGTGTTGAAGGAGTCATCCCCACCGCCGATGGTTTTGTCACTTGGCATCTGACCGTCAGGCTGAATCCCATGTTCAAGGCAGTACAGTTCCCAGCAGGCATTGCCGATCTGGACACCTGCCTGCCCCACGTGGATAGAGATGCACTCGCGCTGGGAACCAGAACACAAACCTTGAGACCTCTTTGTTTTTAAGGCAATCGACACTATATGGCATGGAAATGAGACCTAATATCATAAGTTAGTATTTGTAAAATATTCTGTTGTCTTTTTTTTTTAGATTGTATTTATTTATTTCTCAGAGAGACAGAGAGGATGAAAGCAAGCAGGGGGAGCAGCAGGCAGTGGGAGAAGCAGGCTTCCTGCTAAGCAAGGAGCCAGATGTGGGACTCGATCCCAGGACTCTGGGATCATGAGATGAGCCGAAGGCAGATGCTTCACCCACCGAGCCACCCAGGTGTCCAATATTTTGTTGTCTTAAGATCGCCTCAGACATTATATCCCATGAGCTTCCAATAATAATTTTATATCTGAACACTTATCTATCCAACATGGACAGACATACACTTAAACTGTGAATAGCAATAGAGTCACTATAATTGGTCTTTTAAGCCATCAGTAAGTAATGTAACAAGTAGAAACCATGGCTTAGAAGGGCACCTGGGTGGCTCAGTCATTTAGCGTCTGCCTTCAGCTCAGGTCATGATCCCAGGCTCTGGGATCAAGCCCCACATCCGGCTCCCTGCTTGGTGGGAAGCCTGCTTCTCTCTCTCCCACCTCCCCTGCTTGTGTTCCCTCTCTCGCTGTCCCTCTCTGTCAAATAAATAAATAAACTCTTAAAAAAAAAAAAAGAAACCATGGCTTAGAAAATAAGACAAAATATCTGAAATAACAGTTTAAGATTTTATTTATTTATTTGAGAGAGAGAAAGAATGAGGGAGAAAGAGCATGAGAGGAGAGAGGTCAGCAGGAGAAGCAGACTCCCTGCTGAGCAGGGAGCCCAGGACTCCAGGATCATGACTTGAGCCAAAGGCAGTTGCTTAACCAATGAGCCACCCAGGCACCCCTGAAATAACAGTTTAAAGTCACTGGACAAAAGGCAGCACAAGACAGTGATTCAAGCAATGTAAGCTTTAGCACTGCCCCAGAAGACTATGGGGAGTTTCCAGGGTACATGAGGGAGTAGGGGTGCGGTGAAGAAACCTAAAGCCCTGGGACCTCCCTGAATTGAGAGAGAATTCAGTGTTCAGGGAGGCCAAGGCATCTAGAAATGATGGTGCTAATAGCGGTGGGGAGAAAGCTGCACAAGGAGCCCTGAGGATGTCAGCAGAGAGTCTACAGTAGAGCGGCACTCAGCACCCATGTGTGAGGGACTCCTGAGCTCCCGTCAGTCATGAAGGAAAGGCCTCCTAACTCACAAAGCACCAAAAGGAGTCCTCAGTAGTAGGGCCAAATGAGACCTATACTGGGCACCTGGGTGGCTCAGCAGGTTAAAGCCTCTGCCTCCGGCTTGGGTCAGGACCCCAGGGTCCTGGGATTGAGCCCCGCATCAGGCTCTCTGCTCAGCAGGGAGCCTGCTTCCTCCTCGCCTTCTGCCTGCTTCTCTGCCTACTTGTGATCTCTGTCTGTCAAATAAATAAATAGAATTTAAAAAAAATGAGACCTATACTAAAGGCTGTTTGGAACTCACCTAAAGCTTAAAAGCACGCCTCAAAAGGATCAAATTATTTCTAGGTATTTAATAGCATCCCAAAAGAAAGCCTAAGAATAGTTAAGGCAATACCAAAAACAAACAAACCAAAACAAAACAAAAAAACCCAAAGCAAAAAACATAAAACAAACCGTAATACCCAACAATTTAAAATTTATAATGTCAATCTAAACTTACCACGTATAAACACACACAGAGACACACAGAATATATAACCATATATGAAAAGAAAAAGTAATCAATACAAACTGACTGAACTAGTCAATGACAGAACTAGCAGAGGAGGACATTAAAATAGCTATCATGCAGGGGCACCGGGGTAGCTCAGTTGTTAAGCATCTGCCTTTGGCTCAGGTAATGATCCTGGGGTCCTGGGATGAAGTCCTGCATCAGGCTCCTTGCTCAGCAGGGAGCCTGCTTCTCCCTTTCCCACTCCTCCTGCTTGTGTTCCCCCTCTCGCTGTCTCTGTCAAATAAATAAATAAAATCTTTCTATAAAATTGCTATTATGTATCCATATCTCAGGAAGGTAGAAGAGAAAATGAGGAGAAATATAAAAAAGACCTATATCAAACTGCTAATGATAAAAGGAACGCCTGAAATGCAAAATACACTGGATGGAATTAGAAATAGCTGATTATATAATAAAGATGAAAAGATGTGGGACGCCTGAGTGGCTCAGTCCGTTGAGCAGTTGAGCATCTGCCTTCGGCTCAGGTCGTGATCCCAGGGTCCTGGAATAGAGCCGTGTATCAGGCGCTCCATATCAGGCTCCCTGTTCGTCGGGAGGCCTACTTCTCCCTCTCCCTCTCCCACTGCTTGTGCTCCCTCTCTCACTGTGTCTCTGTCAAATAAATAAATAAATCTTTAAAAAAAAAAGATGAAAAGATGTGCAGATAACATAAAAGTTCTATAATATAAGTGAATACTTACAGAATATATGAATATACTTAATGTGACTGAATTATACTTAAATGGTTAAAATGGTAAATTTGGTGCCATGTGGTGCCATGTGTAATTAACCACAAAAAAAGGTGATACTCAGCAAGAAAAAGCAACTGCATTGATACATGCAACATGGATGAATCTCAAAACAATTATAGTCTGTGAAAGAATTCAAACACCAAAATATGAACTCCATAATCCCATATACAGAAAATTCTAGAAAATACATCTAAGTAGATTAGTAGTGGAGCAAGAATGTCAAGAGGGAGGATTTTCAAAGGGGTAGAAGGAAACTTCTGGGGGTAATGGGAGTTTTTTTTTTTTCTTCACTGAAGTGATGGTTTCATGGATTATCAGTATGTTACTAAATGTTAAACCTTAAAAAAAAACCCAAAAAACCAAGAACAGAGGGAGAACCTCTGCACTGTTAAAAGATCAGTGTTTTGAAAGACTTGTTCTAATTCTGTCTAGATTTCACTGCATTCAGAAGTTTAATCATGTAATTGACAGTTTTCTAAATTAAAACTTTACAGAAATACTAACTGGCAAATAATTACAACACAACAACAGATATAATTCTATTGAGTTAAGAAATACATAAAAATAAAAAATACATAAATGTTAGGGGCACCGGGGTGGCTCAGTGGGTTAAGCCTCTGCCCAGGTCATGATCCCAGCGTCCTGGGATCGAGCCCTGCATCAGGCTCTCTGCTCAGCGGGGAGCCTGCTTCCCCCTCTCTCTCTGCCTGCCTTTCTGCCTACTTGTGATCTCTCTCTCTGTTAAATAAAGAGATAAAAAAAATCTTAAAAAAATACATAAATGTTAAACCTCATCGAATTACAGAATTTATTTTATTTTGTTTTATGACAGTGATAAGTCAACAAAACTAAAAAGAGGTAAAATAGAGACTTTGTCAGACGTTCAAAAACTGAGGGAATTAATTACAAGCAGATCATTACACAAAAAATGTTAAAAGAATTATACCAGACAGAAAGAAAACATTAGATGGAAAACTGGAACTACGCAAAGCAATGAAGAATACCAAAACAACTAAAGATTTGGGCAAACATAAAAGAACTTTTGTTGAATTTTAAAAACAGAATTGAACATTAAGGCAAAAACAATGATTTACTGTGGGGTTTAGAGCTTGCATAAAATTAAAATATGAGGGGCGCCTGGGTGACTCAGTGGGTTAAGGCCTCTGCTTTCGGCTCAGGTCATGATCCCAGGGTCCTGGGATCAAGCCCTGCATCGGGCTCTCTGCTCAGCGGGGAGCCTGCTTCCTCCTCCCTCTCTGCCTGCTTCTCTGCCCACTTGTGATCTCCCTCTGTCAAATAAATAAATAAAATGTTTTTTTAAAAAAATTAAAATATGACCAGCAGTACCAAAGAGGCAAGAAGGAAGAATGGAAGTATATGGCTGGGACATGGTATTATAGCACTTAAGGGCAGACTGCGACAGGCTGAAGATGTGCTCTATAACCCCCAGAACAACCACAAAAAAATTAAATGAAGTGGTATAGCCACAAAGCTAATAAAAAAGATAAAATGGAATCATAAAAACAATCCAAAAGAGGCAGGAAAAGAGAGGAAAGAGGGAACAAACAGGAGATAAACAGAAAACAAATAGCAACCTGGTAGATTTAAACCCAACCACACCACTTATCACATTAAACAACATTACAAATTAAATGAAAATACCTGATTAACAGGCAGATTGTCAGAGTAAAAGCAAAACCCAACTATTAGCTAACTGCAAGAAGCCCAGAGATAGGTTCCAAAGTAAAGGATGGAAAATGATATAGGTGCTAAGGCTAAACCAAAGGCAAGCTAGAGTGGCTAGATGAGCAGGGCAGTTTCGATTTAATTTTATTTTCTGCTGACACTGGCTTGCTATTAGCATATAGACTGACTGTGGTCTAGCAGAAGGGAGTCAGGATGGATGCGACGGGGCCATCAGGTGTTCCTCCAAGCAGGTTTAGAGGAAATACCACCCTGGCTGAGGCAGGGCACAAGGGCTGGGAGGAGTGCGCAGGCACAAGGCAGGGCAGTCACATCGCTCAGGCACATGGAAACAAAGTGGCGAGCCTGGAGCCTTCCACTCCGCCACTCGTCTCCCACTTCTCCAAGAGCACCACGGTGGGCAGGAACCCAGAGTGTCAAAGTTCCTGGTATTGTCCCTGGTGAGGGGGCTGCCTGGGTCACCCCTGGCTGACAGCACATGGCTCAGAGGAGCCCAGGCAGAAGAGAGCACTCAGCCTAGTACTGTGGGATAGAGCAGGCCAGGACCAACACTGTTGCTTTCAAAGCGAAGAATTTTACTAAGGAAAGGAGGGTCATTTCATAATGGTAAAGGAGCCAGATCGAGAGGAAGGCACAACAGTCCACAGTGGTTATGTATCATCAGAGTCACCGCTTCTTGATACAGAACTTCAAAATGTACAAAGAAAAACAGAACTGAAAGGTGGGACAATCGGCAATCAAAGACTTCAACATTCTCTCCATAACTGAATCAGATGGAAATCGGTCAGGGCACAGAAGACCTGGACAACGTCATCAACCACACAGACCTAAATTACATTAGAAAACACCCCACCCCGCACAGCAGAATACACATTCTTCTCATATGCACAGAGAACATTTGCCAAGTGGACCATATTCTCCGCCAACCATAAGTCAAGTCTAAATGAATTCCAAATTATTCAAATAAAAGAGTTTGATCTGCAGTGGGAGGGGAGAGGAGACCCCCAAGCAGCCCCGCTCCTGCCACCAGTCACACTCACCACAGCCCTGAAGAGCATCGCCAAGACCCTCAGCTGCCTCCAGCCCCAGCACTCCTGGCAACAAGCCCAGATCACTGTAACCATGGGTATTATTTTCCCATCATCTAATTATGATCGCATTATAGTTCAGAAATCTCCAACAAGGGGAGCCTGGGTAGCTCAGCTGGTTGAGTGTCTGCCTTCAGCCCAGGTCAGGATCCTGGGGTCCTGAGATCAGCCCCGAGTCAGGGTGTCTGCTCAGCGGGGAGCCTGCTTCTCCCTCTCCCTGCTGCTCCTCCTTCTTGTACTCTCTCTCTCTGTCAAATAATAAATAAAATCTTTTAAAACAGAAGTCTCAAACTACTTCAAGTTGTTTCTAATTTCCTGACCCCACACTGTAATCTCCCAGCTTTTAGGACGGATGGTCTGAGGCCCCAAATTCTACTTCTGGCCTTGTTTTTAATAAGTGAAAGATAAGGGACTATATCACAGCTGATAAGTCTAATTCTAATTCCAACCAGACTGCAATAGTGAGCAAAAAAAAAAAAAAAAATTACCTTTAGAGGCAGGGACAAATTCTCCAGAAGGTACACAACTTTGTGATGAGGCTCAGGGATGCACAAAGTTGGATTTTAAGCAAAATTTCTGCTGCTGGGATTCCCAATAAATTCATCTTCAGACACAAACCCTTCTAATAAACACAAAATACCGAGAATGGCCAACATATATTCACACCAGCTTGCCACCACCTCCACCTCCCCCTTCCCAGCGGTTTCCTAATCTAGTTTGTTCAGCTAAGTACTATGAATTTTATTTATTTTTAAAAATATTTTATTTATTTATTTGACAGACAGAGATCACAAGTAGGCAGAGAGGCAGGCAGAGAAAGAGGGGGGAAGCAGGCTCCCCGCTGAGCAGAGAGCCCGATGCTGGGCTTGATCCCAGGACACTGGGATCATGACCTGAGCCGAAAGCAGAGGCTTTAACCCACTGAGCCACCCAGGTGCCCCAGTACCAGGAATTTAAAAAATCAAATTTCAGGCATTTCAACTTGAGAAGACTGTAACATATCAAGCAACTAATGTGGAATAGCTCTTCTGATAAATCATGATTCTGATAAATCATAAATCTTCGGACAAATCATGGTGTTTTTCTCTCTTAAGAGGAAGGCTTTGCTAAAAACAATAGCTCCTAAAAATGATGAAATGCCCAAATATCTTCTAATCTTGAAGCTTCCTTTTACCTGTATGGTAAAAGAAGATTCCTCTCCTTTATACTTGGAATAATTCACCTCTACAAGGAATTTATTTGAGCAGCTTGATTTCATGCTGTGCAATGACCAGTAAGAGACACCTCAAAACCAACTTTTACGAAGGGAGAATGCAGAGGTTAGTATGAATTATTATATAGTGAATTATTATATAGCTGGTATATATATATAGTTGTACACACACACACACACACACACACACAGTTTGGAAGCTACCACAGTAATCGGCAGAAAAAGCAGGATGAAGTCTCAGCCTCAGTTAACTGGGAACAAGTGAAACTTGAACTGGACCACATGAAGTCCTGTCTGAAGAGTGTTGTGGCTGCTTTCCACCTAAGGCTGTCCTCTTGGGCACTGTTTGTTCAGAAATACACAATGACAGAGGCGTTGGCTGGGTTCAATTGATGTGCAAACTATTACCGTGTTAATTCAACCAACTACCTAGTAGATCTATGAGCTGAGGATATAAAAATGCATGACTTAAAGGCAGAAGCTTAGCCTGCTGTAGGAAGTCAGGAATTCACATATATTGCCTATTGGGCATCTGATAATATCTACAAAATCACAGCCATCCACTTCTGGCATCACATATACACCTACACCAGTAAGAAAGGGCACATGCACAGACTGGAAAAAAAATCCAAGTATCCAGCGACCCCAAACAGGTTGAATGATCTAGAGCCACACACTAGGATACTATGCAGCAGTAAACAACAATGCAGATCTTTGTAGGTGGATACGGAGGGCGCTGGATTTTTTCTACAATGCAAAAACAAGGTGCAAGACTGTATACCGTGTGCTACTTAAAAAAATTTTTTTTTATTTATTTGACAGAGAGATCACAAGTAGGCAGAGAGAGAGGGGGAAGCAGGCTTCCCGCCGAGCAGAGAGTCCGATGCGGGGCTCGATTCCAGGACCCTGAGATCATGACCTGAGCCTAAGGCAGAGGCTTAACCCACTGAGCCACCCAGGCACCCCCTGTGTGCTACTTTCGGTGCAAGAAAGGGGAATGTAAGCGTATCTACTCGTTTGTTTGGTTTTGCACTAAGAAAACTCGAAGTATAAACCAACCTAAATAAATAAATAAATACCTTATCTAATGAAAGAAGCAAGATTTTTCAGCATATATATGCGTTTTCTATGATCCTTAATTCAAGACGCTGTAAATACTGCCTATTTCTGTAAGCGCCCTCGTGAGCCCACAGAGTAAAAGAGACAAGTCGGAGAATTCGAGCGCAGCACCTAGTGGTGCTCAAGGAAGGAAGAGTCTGGAAGGGCGAGGGCAGCGGGCGCAAACCCCCCACCCGCACGCTCCTGGGTAGCACAAGCATCCCAGAGCTGCAGAGTCAGGGTCACCCTCGCGTCCCACTGCCACCTGGATCTGCCCCCCAGAGCCCCACGGCCCCCTACACCCCCGCCGAAGCCTCCCATCATACCATTTTGCCTCCTGGTCGCACGCGGGATTTCACCTCTTCTCAGTGCAATGCCACGCGCCCAACTGCCTGCCCTCCACGCCGCATCGCGCGTCCTGATTGGCTCACTGCTCACGCGAATGTCATTGGCTCCGACCACTTCAGGGGGCGAGTCCCACGTCGGGATCTAAATCGTGATTGACTATTCTCTTGACCTGCGAAATCGCTTTTGATTGGTCATCACTTTGGGCGGGAAGCAGCGACCTGGTGGTGGGAATGCAGAGGTTGAGTGTCTCTTGGAACATTGGCAGGAAGCTGCCGGGCTAATGCCCAATGAACGACTGTAGAGGGTGGCAGCGGGGCGCCCCCGATTAGGGGTGGAGGTCATGCTACCGTAGTTTACATCGCCCGAGCCCCATATGTTCATCTGTAAAATGTAGTCTTCCTACATTTTTAGTTTTATACTTGTACAGGAGTATTGGAAGTGACAAGGGCTGTTAATGGTGAAAGGGTCTTGCAGACTTAAGCTCGAGCAGATGCATTTTAGGGTGGTTTTGTTTATTTTTTGGTTTGTTTGTTTCTTTAGCAGCCTTTTACTGATGCTGATGTTAATAACCTGGGCTGGTAAGGATCTTTAAGTCCTGGATCTCTCAAGGGCAGATGTTAACAGGACTTCTGCAAGAAGAGGATATGATGTGGACCACGTGATATGTTCCCTGCGGGAAGTGGCTGGGGAACTCTAGGAAAGAGGGAAAGGTTAGTTCTGCCTTCTAGGAAACAGCATTTATCTAGGTCTCAAAGAAAGTATCTCGAGTTTTCCAAGCAGCAAAGAGACCTAGATGGCGTGGGCAGAGAGGGCCTGGGGACAAGGAGGTCTGACAGTTGCAAGATTCAGCCAGGAGCACGCGGACTGCGGTGAAGAGGGTAGCATGGAAGGTTCTGGGTGGGGCCAGCATGACTGTGGCCAGACCAAGGAGTTTGGCTTGTACTGGGTGGGTTGGAAACCAACCACAGGTGCAAACTGGATTGGCCAATTAGGGAGTGCATAAGACCACAGGGTGAGGATAGGGGAGGAGATCTCACATTGCAGAAAGCCAAAGAATTACCCACCCACCCACTCACACACCTTAGTGAAAGGATACACAGAGTTTGCAAGGTTCCTGGAAGGGAATTTGATGCGCTCGGTTCACTACACCATTCTTGCTATTGCTCCATGAGAGAGTCTGTATATACCCTGCAGAAGAAAAGAGCCCCTTCTCTTGGTTCTTCTAAGTACTACCTGAATGAACTAGAATTTTCATATGGAAGACCGGATGAAAAAGGAGTTAAATACTGAGAATATAAATAAATAAATACAAAGTATGTATAGTAATATAAACATAAAATACATTATAATAATTTATAAATTAATGTAAAAATTTTCAAAAACACAGATGCAAAATGCAGATTTCCTGCCCTGCCTACCACTTCAAGGTCCATTGAGGTATGAGGTAATGTTCACAGTGGCATGGGTTTGGTCTGGGTTTGCAACATGCCCACCATGCATTCAGGGGGAACAACTCTTCAGCTCCATACTCCTCCCTTGCTTGAGCGGATTTCAAATAGAGTATGGTGTGGAGATAAGAAGAATTAGTGTGTTGAGAAGTTCAATGTGGTGTATTGAATTAAGAACAGGTATGAGTGCCTGGATGGCTCAACCAATGGAGCTCATGACTCTTTTTTTTTTAATAAACATATAATGTATTTTTATCCCCAGGGGTACAGGTCTGTGAATCGCCAGGTTTACACATTTCACAGCACACATCATAGCACATACCCTCCCCAATGTCCATATCCCCACCACCCTCTCCCGTCCCCCCTCCCCCCAGCAACCCTCAGTCTGTTTTTTGAGATGGAGTCTTTTATGGTTTGTCTCCCTCCCAATCCCATCTTTTCTTTTTTTTTTCCTACCTCCCCCCAAACCCCCCACATTGCATCTCCACTTCCTCATATCAAAGAGATCATATGATAGTTGTCTTTCTCCGATTGACTTATTTCGCTAAGCGTAATACCCTCTAGTTCCATCCATGTCATCGCAAATGGTAAGATTTCATTTCTTTTGATGGCTGCATAGTATTCCATTGTATATATATACCACATCTTCTTTATCCATTCATCTGTTGATGGACATCTAGGTTCTTTCCACAGTTTGGCTATTGTGGACATTGCTGCTATAAACATTTGGGTGCACGTGCCCCTTTGGAGCACCACGTTTGTATCTTTAGGATATATACCCGGTAGTGCAATTGCTGGGTCATAGGGTAGCTCTATTTTCAGTTTTTTGAGGAACCTCCACACTGTTTTCCAGAGTGGTTGCACCAGCTTGCATTCCCACCAGCAGTGTAGGAGGGTTCCCCTCTCTCCGCATCCTCGCCAGCATGGAGCTCATGACTCTTGATCTCGGGGTGGTGAGTTTGAGCCCCACATTCGGAATGGAGCCTACTTAAAAATAACAAAAAATCAGCAAATACTTATTTATTACTACTTGCAGATTCCAGAAGGTCAGAGGTGCAGTTGAGTGGTAACAGGGTTGGGGGTGTGGGATGAGGAAGGACAAGTCCTCTGTCTAGGGTCACAAAACAGCAGGAGGTAGAGAGCAGGGTAGCAAGCACCTTTTACTCATAAGGTGGTTAGGATGGAGGTCACTAACTTTTCCCGGACTTAATTCTCAGTAAATATTTTTATGTTTTAGTTATATATACATATTTTTTTAAAGATTTTATTTATTTATTTGACAGACAGAGATCACGAGTAGGCAGAGAGGCAGGCAGAGAGAGAGGAAGAAGCAGGCTCCCTGCTGAGCAGAGAGCCCGATGTGGGGCTCGATCCCAGGACCCTGGGATCATGACCTGAGCCGAAGGCAGAGGCTTAACCCACCGAGCCACCCAGGCGCTCCTATATATACGTATTTTAAAGATTTGTTTATTTATTTATTTATTTTCACTAATGATTAACGATGACAAGAATCTTCCCATGTGCTTACTGGATGTATTTTTTCTTTGGGGAAATGCCTACTTAGATCCTTTACCCATCTATATATATATTTTTTTAAAGATTTTATTTATTTATTTGTCAGAGAGAGAGAGAGAGAGAGCGAGCACAGGCAGACAGAGTGACAGAGGGAGAAGCAGGCTCCCTGCGGAGCAAGGAGCCCGATGTGGAACTCGATCCCAGGACGCTGGGATCATGACCTGAGCCGAAGGCAGCCGCTTAACCAACTGAGCCAACCAGGCGTCCCTACCCATCTATATTCATATTTTTTTTCATTATTTGAGTAGAGTGGACACAATGTTACATTAGTTTCAGGTGTACAACTTGGTGATTTGACAAGTTTGTATATTATGCTATGTTCACCGCAAGTAGAGCTACCATCAATCTGTTCCATTAATGATCCTTTACCCATTTTTTGACCCATCCCCCATTCTTTTTTTTTTTTAAGATATTATTTAGGGGTACCTGGGTGGCTCAGTGGGTTAAAGCCTCTGCCTTCTGCTCAGGTCATGATCCCAGGGTCCTGCGTTCAAGACCCAAATCGGGCTCCCTGCTCACTGGCAAGTCTGGTTCTCCCCTCTCCCTCTACCTGCTACTCCCCCTAGCTTGCACTCTCGCTCTCTCTGTCTCTCTCTCTCTCGCTCTGTCAAATAAATAAATAAAATCTTTAAATAAGAAATAAAGATTTTATTTATTTATTTATTTGACAGAGCGAGAGAGAGAGAGTGCACACAAGCAGGGGTAGAGGTCAAGGGAGAGGGAGAAGCAGACTTCCTGCTGAGCAGGCAGTCCTATGCAAGCTCAAGATTCCTGGACTCTGGGATCCCGACCTGAGCAGAAGGGAGAGGCTTAACTGACTTAGCCACCCAGGCACTCCTCTCCCCCAACTCTTTACCTATTTTTAAGTTAGCCTACTTGTCTTTATATTATTGGGTTGTAAGAGTTCTTTATATATTTTGGATACAAGCCCCTTATCATATATATGATTTGCAAATATTTTCTCCCATTCTGTGGATTATTGCCTTTTCACTTTCTTGATGGTGTCCCTCCAAACACAAAAGTTTTAAATTTTAATGAAGCCCAGTTTATCCATACTTTTCTTAGGTTGCTTGAACTTTTCATGTCATATTTTTAAAACGATTCCTTAAACCACGGTCATGAAGATGTACTCTTTTGTTTCCTTCTCCAAGTTTGTTGAGAGTTTATCTAAACTAATCCATAAAGTTGCTGCCTCAGCAACTATTTTTTGTGGCTAAGGAGCCTGTGGGGGGGCCTAAAACTGATACTGACCCCTCGCAAGAGTATATGCCCTAGATAACAGCTCAGAGATTAGCAGGTAAATGTAAATCCCTGATAGGACTCTTAATCGTCCTTATGATAAGCATTCTCAGGGCACCTCCCAGGGCCTTCCCCACGTGCACTCTTTAGATAAGACCTCTGCAAAGTTTGCCAAAACCCATTCTTTTGGATTTGAATCAAACAATCCAGGCTTAGCCTGGGAATCTCAAAGCACTCCACCTGTAGACCTTAATAAAGGGATGTACCCCGGGTTCTGTTGAGCTCTTTGCCTGAACCCCGTCCTAACCTCCCGGTGTGGCCCTTCAAGGTATGCTATGTATCCCTTCTAGAACCTGTACGTAATAAACATCTCTATTTCAACTTTTTTATGGTCTTCTGTTGAACCTAGGCTCACCATCCAGTGCCTCCAGGGCTCTACTTAACAAACGTTAAAGAGCGCCTCAGTGGCGCAGCCCACTCTTGGTTTCCTTTCAGGTTATGATCTCAGGGTCATGATATTGAACCCCATGCAGGGTTCTGCATTCAGCTCAGAGTCTGCTTAAGTTTCTTTCTCTCTTTCCCTCTGCCCCTCTCCTCACCCCACACTCATGACCCACTGTCCCTCTCTCCCTCTCAAATAAATAAATAAATCCTTTTGGAAAATGTAGTTTAACAAAGTCACAATACAGTTTTGTAATTCAGCTCTTATATTTAGATCTTCGATCCATTTTGAGTTAATTTATGTGCGTGATGTGAAGTAAGGGGCCAACTTCATTATTTACATGTGCATAACCAGTTGTCCTAGCACAGTTTGTTGAAAAGACTATTCTTTTCCCGCATTGAATTGGCTCACAACCATTGCCAAAAATCAATTAGCTATCAAAAGAATGAGAAGACAAGCCACAGACTAGGAGAAAATATTTGCAAAAGACATCTGATAAAGAACTATCATACAAAGTATTCAAAGAACTCTTAAAACTCAACAATAAGAAAACCAACAACCTGATTAAAAATGGGCAAAAGACCTGAACAGACACCTACCAAAGAAGATATACACATGACAAATATGCATATGAAAGATGCTCAACATTATATGTCAACAGAATTTTTTAAAAGATTTTATTTATTTATTCGACAGAGAGAGAGATCACAAGTAGGCAGAGAGGCAGGCAGAGAGAGAGAGGCAGAGAGCCTAATGCTGGATTCGATCCCAGGACCCTGAAACCATGACCTGAGCAGAAGGCAGAGGCTTAACCCACTGAGCCACACAGGCGCCCCTCAACATTATTTGTCATTAGGGAACTGCAACTTAAAACAACAATGAGATACCACTACACACCCGTTAAAATGACAAAAATCCAAAATGCTGACTACCAAATGTTGCTGAGGATACTGAACAATAGGAACACTCATTCATTGCCAGTAGGAATGCGAAATGGTACAGCTTGGCAGCTTCTTGAAAGACTAAACATATTCTTACCATGTGATACAAGAATTACATTCCTTGGTATAGGCATACCTTGTTTTGTTGCACTTTGCTTTATTGAGTTTTTTATAAATCTTATAAAATGCATTGAGCATTGCCACCCTTCATAGAGCAAGTCTGTCAGTGCCATTTTTCCAACAATAATTACTCGCTTTGTGTCTTTTGTCACATTTTGGCAATTCTCATATTTCAAACTTTTTAATTGTTATTGTATCTGTTACGGTGGTCTGTGAGTGATCTTTGCTGTTACTATTGTAATAGTCATGGGGTGCCACAAACCATGCCCATATATGATGGCAGACTTTGTGGGTGAATATTGTGTGTGTTCTGATTGCTCCACCAACTGGCTGTTTGCCTATCTCTTTCCCTCTCCTCAGGCCTCCCTATTCCCTAAGACATGACAATATTGAAATTAAGCCAATTAATGACCCTGAAATGGCCTCTAAGTGTTCAAGTGAACAGTCATGTAGCTCTCACTTTAAACCAAAAGGAAGAAATGAGTAAGCTTAATAAGCAAGTCATGCCCAAGGCCAAGATAGGCCAAAACCTAGGTTTCTTGTGGCATATATGTTTCTTGTTAGCCAAGCTGAGAATGTGGGAGAAAAAAGTTCTTGAAGGAAGTCGAAAGTATTACTCCAGGAGTGCTTAGGATGCTCGGTCAGTTAAGTCTCTGCCTTTGACTCAAGTCATGATCCCAGGGTCCTGGGATTGAGCCATGCATTGGGGTTCCCACTCAGCTGGGGAGTCTGCTTGTCCCTCTCCCTCTGGCCCTCCACTTCTCATGCTCTTGCACATGCATGCGCTCTCTCTCTCAAATAAATAAAAATCTTTTTTGAAAAAGTGCTACTCCAGTGGACACACGAATGATAGAGAAATGAGAAGACACAGTGTCATTACTGATCTGGAGAAAGTTTTAGTGGTCTGGATAGATCAAACCAGCCACAATATTCCCTTAAGTCAAAGCCTAATTCAGAGAGATCCCCCAATTCTCTTCAATTCCATGAAGGCTGAGAGAGGTGAGGAAGCCGCAGAAGCAAAAGTTTGAAGCCAGTAGAGGTTGCTTCATGAGGCTTAAGGTTTAACTTAAAGTGCAAGGTGAAGCATCAAGTGCTAATGTAGAAGCTGCAGCAAGTTTTCTAGATTAGCTGAGATAATTCATGAAGGGGGCTACACTAAACAACAGGTTTTCAATGTAGACAGGAGCAGCTTTCTGTTGGAAGAAGATGACCTCTAGGACTTCCACAGATAGAATGGTGAAGTCAATGCCTGGCTTCAACGCTTCAAAGGACAGGCTGACTCTTTTATTAGGGGTTAATGCTGCTGGTGACTTTAAGTGGAAGCCAATGTTTATTTACTATTCCAGAAATCCTATGGCCCTTAAGAATTACACTTAAAAAAAAAAAAAAAGAAAGAAAGTGGAGTGTTTGGGTAGCTTAGTCACTTAAGCATCTGACTCTTGGTTTCGGCTCAGGTCGTGGTCTCACAGGTCGTGAGATGGAGCCCCACATCAGGCTCTGCACTCAGTGCGGGGTCTGCTTGAAGATTCTCTCCCCCGCCCCTCCCCCACTTGTGTACACACAGTCTCTCTCCCTCTCTCTCAAATAAATAAATAAATCTTTTTTAAAAAAGAATTACGATAAATCTCTTCTCCCTGTGCTGTGTAAGTGGAACAACAAAGCCTGGATGACAGCACAGCTATTTACAAGGTGGTTTACCGAATATTTTAAGCCTGCTGTTGAGCCCTCCTGATCAGAAAAAAAAGGATTCCTTTCAAAATATTACTGCTCATTGACAATGCACCTGGTCATCCAACAACTCTGATGGAGGTGTGCAATGAGGTTAATGTTGGTTTCACACCTGCTAACACAACATCCATTCT
Organism: Martes martes; assembly: GCF_963455335.1. Lineage (NCBI taxonomy): Eukaryota > Metazoa > Chordata > Mammalia > Carnivora > Mustelidae > Martes > Martes martes. The sequence continues at coordinate 63,423,568 of NC_137901.1, forward strand.
GCAGCCCATGGATCAAGGAGCAATTTCAACTTTTAAGTCTTATTTTAAGAAATGTATTTCATGGGGCACCTGGGTGGCTCAGTCATTAAGCATCTGCCTTCAGCTCAGGTTGCGATCAGGATCCTGAGATCGAGCCCCAGGTCTGGCTCTCTGCTTGGCAGGAAGCCTATGTCTCCCTCTCCCACTCCCCCTGCTTGTGTTCCCTCTCTCACTGTGTTTCTCTCTGTCAAATAAATTAATAAAATTTAAAAAAAAAGAAATACATTTCATAAGTGCACTTGGGTGCCTCAGTTAGTTAAGCATCTAACTTCAGCTCAGGTCATGATCTCAGGATCCTGGGATAAAGCCCTGCATTGGGCTCCCTCTCTCAGCAGGGAGTGTGCTTGTCCCTCTCCCTCTCTCTCTGCCCCTCTCCCTGCTCATGCTCTCTCTGTCTCTCTCTCAAATAAATAAATAAAATATTTTTAAAAAATATGTTTCATAAGGTTATAACTGCCATAGATAGTCCTTTGATGGATCTAAGCAAAGTAAGTGGAAAACCTTGTGGAAAAGATCCACCATCCTAGATATCACTAAGAACATTTATGATTCATGGGAAGAGGTCAAAATACCAACAATAGTTTAGACGTACATTCCAACCTTTATGCACAACTTTGAGGAGTTCAAGACTTCAGTGGGGGAAGTAATTGCAGATGTGGTAGAAATAGCAACAGAACTAGAATTAGAAGTGCGCCTGAAGATGTGACTGAATTGCAGAGCCTGATGTGGGGCTCGATCCAAAGACCCTGGGATCATGACCTGAGCCGAAGGCAGAGGCTTTAACCCACTGAGCCACCCAGATGCCCCAAGAAAGTAGTTTCTTGAGATAGAATCTACTCCTGGTGAAGATGTTGTGAAAACTGTTGAAATGACAGGAAGACTGAGTGGCTCAGTTGGTTGGGTGGCTAACTTTTGATTTTGGCAGGGGTCGTGATCTCGGGGTTGTGGGATTGAACACCATGCTGGGCTCTGAGCTCAGTGTGGAGCCTGCTTTTCCCTCTCCCTCTGCTCCTGCCCCATCCCCACTCTCTCTCTCTCAAATAAATAAATGAATAAAATCTTTAAAAAAGGAAATTGTTGAAACGACAACAAAAGATTTAGAATATATCATAAACTTAGTTGATAAATCAGTGGTAGGGTTTGAGTGGATTCACTCCAATTTTGAAAGAAGTTCTAGTGGGGGTGAAATGCTATCAAACAGCATTGTACATTACAGACAAATTGTTGGTGGAAGCAAGAGTCCATCATTGCGGGAAACTTCATGTCTTACTTTAAGAAATTGCCACAGCCACCCCAGCCATCAGCAACCACCACCCTGGTCAGTCAGCAGCCATCAACATCAAGGCAAGACTCTCTCCTCCAGCAAAAAGATTGACTCACTGAAATTTCACAAGATGTTTAGCATTTTTTAGCAATAAAGTACTTTTTTGTTTTATAATTTTTAAAAAGGTTTTACTTATCTATCTGACAGAGAGAAAGAGAGAGCAAGCACAAGCAGGGGGAGCAACAGGCAGAGAGAGATGCGACTCCCCACTGAGCAAGGACCCCCCTCCCCAACATGGGGCTTGATCCCAGGATGTTGCGATCATGAGCTGAGCCAAAGGCAGATGCTTAACCAACTGAACCACCCAGGCACCGTAGTACTTTTTCATTAAGGTATGTATATTGTTTTTCATAATGCTGCTGCACACTTAATAGACTACAGTGTAGTGTAAACATAACTTTTATATGTACCGGGAAATCAAAAATTTCATTTGACTTGCTTTATTGTGTTATTTGTTTTATTCAGTGGAATCAACCTGCAATATCTCCAAGATATGCCCATATTTGCGCAAATGAGTTGCCAGCTTATGCCCACACCAAAACTTGGTCATGGATGTGTCCAGTAGCTTTATTCATAATTGCCAAACTGGGAAGCAACCCAGATATACTTCAGTACATGCATGGATAAATAAACTATGGTTCACCCAGATAATGTAATATTACTCAGCACTGAAAAAAATGAGCTATCAAGACATGAAAAGACATGGAGGAATCTTAAATGCATAGTACTAAACGAAAAAAATCTTAAAAGGCTGTATACTGTATGATTCCAATTACGTGACATTCTGGAAAAGGCAAAACCGTGGCAATCAGTGGTTGCCAGTGGTTAGGGTGGAGCAAAGGAGGAACAGGCAAAGCACAGAGGATTTTTAGGACAGTAAAACAATTATGTATGATATAATAATGGTGGATACACATTATACATCTGCCAAAACCCATAGAATGTAGGACATCTATGGACACTGAGTGTAGACTCTGGACCCTGAGTGATAATGGTGTGTCAATGTAGGCTCAATGATTATAACACATGTATCACTCTGTAGGGGGTACTGATTGTTGGGGGGGGTAGTGCTGTGCTTGTGTGAGGATAGGGGGTATATGGGAACTATACCATCTGCTCAATTTTGTTATGAACCTAAAACTGCTCCAAAAAATAAAGTCTATTTTTTAAGGATTTTAAAGGTTTGGGCGCCTGGGTGGCTCAGTGTGTTAAGCCTCTGCCTTCGGCTCAGGTCATGATCTCAGGGTCCTGGGATCGAGCCCCGCATCGGGCTCTCTGCTCAGCAGGGAGCCTGCTTCCCCACCCCTCTCCGCCTGCCTCTCTGCCTACTTGTGATTCTCTCTCTGTCAAATAAATAAATAATTAAAAAAAAATAAAGATCAATTGGCCATAGATTGAAATAGGACAGGAATTTTTAAAAATCAGTTGGTCATGTTTCTGGATTCTCAGCCCTATTCCATTGATTCATATATCTATCCTTTTCTCTGCAGTACACTGTATTGAATACTGTACCTTTGTAGTCAATTTAGAAATCAAGAAGTGGGAGTACTCCAACTTTGTTCTCTTTTTTCAAGATTATTTTATTATTATTATTTTTTAGATTTTATTTATTTATTTGACAGAAAGAGAGAGAGCACAAGCAGGGGGAGTGGGGGCCAGAGGGAGAGGGAGAAGCAGGCTCGCCGGTGAGCAGGGAGCTCAATGCAGGGCTATATCCCAAGACCCTGGGATCATGATCTTAGCAGAAGGCAGACACCTAACCGACTGAGCCAGCCAGGTGCCCCAGATTCCTTTTTTTTTTTTTTTTTTAAGTAATCTCTCCACCCAACATGGGGTTCCAATTCAGAACTCTGAGATCAAGAGTCACATGCTCCACAAACTGGGCCAGCAAGGCGTCCCTTCAACTTTATTCTTTTTCAGAATTGTTTTTGCTATTCTGGGTCCCTTGCCTCTCCATATGAATTTTAGGATCAGCTTGATAATTTCTGCAAACAGGTAGTTGGGTTTTCGATAGGCATTACACTGCATCAGCAGACAGGTTTGAGGAGTGCTGTCATCTTAACAATATTGTATTCCAGTCTATGAACATGGGATGTCTTTCCACTTACTTAGGTCTCCTTTAATTTGTGTGCAAGTCTTGCATTTCTTAAGTTAAATTTATTCTAAGCATCCTTTTCCCCAGCTTTATTGAGATATAATTGATGTATTATTCTAAATATCTTTATAAATATATTTATTTTTGAGACTATGTAAGCAGAGTTATTTTCTTAATTTCATTCTGGAGAGTTCATTGCTAATATATAGGAATACAATTGATTTTGGAAAATTTCCCCAGCTTTATTGAGATATAATTAACAAAACTGTAAGATATTTAAAGCATACATCACAATGATTTGATTTACTTAAACACTGTGAAAGGATTCTTCCCATCTAGTTCATTAACACATCCATCGCATCACATATTTACTTTTTTTGTGTGAGGGCATTTAAGGTCCACTCTCAGAAAATTTCAATTATGTAATACAGTGCTGTCAAATATAGTCACCATATTACATATTAGATTCTCTGATTTATATATATTACTCTTGTATCCTGCACTTTTCCTGGACTTGTTTATTATTTATTTCATTGGGTTGATTCCTTAGGATTTTCTATACATAAGATCATTTCATCTGGGACTAGAGATAGTTTTACTTCTTTTCCGGTTTGGATTCCTTTTATTGCACATGCTTGCCTAATTGCTGTGGCTACTACCTCCAATAAAATGTTGAGTACAAGTGGTGAGAGGAGACATCCTTATGTTGTTATCACAAGGGAAAGCTTTCAGTTTTTTACCATTGAGTATATAAGCCAAAGGTTGGTTGGTTTGTTGGTTGGTTGGTTTTAAAAGATTTTTATTTATTTATTTGACAGACAGAGATCACAAGTAGACGGAGAGGCAGGTAGAGAGAGAGGAGGAAGCAGGCTCCCCGCTGAGCAGAGAGCCTGATGCGGGACTCGATCCCAGGACCCTGGCATCATGACCTGAGCCGAAGGCAGAGGTTTTTTTAACCCACTGAGCCACCCAGGTGCCCGGTTGGTTTGTTTTTTAAGCCATAGGTTTTTCATAGCAGGCTGTGGATGTTCCCTTTTATTCCTCATTTGTTGAGTGCTTTTTTTCTGTGTATGTTAAGATCATCACGTGGTTTGGTTCTCTATTTTATTAGCATGGCACATTACATTGCTTGATTTTCCTTTGTTAAACCTTGCATTCCTGGGATAAATTCCACTTGGCCCTTTTCATATGTTGATGGATTCAATTTGCTAGTATTTTGTTGAGAAAGTAGTCTGTAGTTTTTCTTTCTTGTGATGCTTTGTAGAATAAGTTAGGCTTTGTAGAATAAGTTAGGTGTTCCCTCCCCCTCTCTCCCTCCTCCTCCTCTTCCTTCTTTTTTTCTTTTTGGTGCTTTAGCTTCACTGCGTCTTCATCATGTTGCTGTTTGTGACTGCCTTGTTCATTGGGGTCCCAGAACTTGGCCCTGTCACATCCCCAAAGGTTACAGTTCACTGTGTCAACTATGTTTACCCTCAAATATGTACTTATAAACGTGGAGAGCCTTCTCTGGATGGTTAAAAAGTCAGCTCTCTGAAACACTGCGTGCCAGCTCTCAGGTGGTTGTTGATGAAGCCTGGGGGGAGAGCTTTTGTTACAAACCTGCCCCCGTCTCCTGGGTTGAAATGCATTTTTCTAGGGTGTCTGGATAGCTCAGTGGGTTAAGCCTCTGCCTTCAGCTCAGGTCATGATCTCAGGGTCCTGGATCGAGCCCCATAGTCAGGTTCTCTGCACAGCAGGGAGCCTACTTCCCCATCTCTCTCTGCCTCCCTTTCTGCCTACTTGTGATCTCTCTCTGTCGAATAAATAAATAAAATTTTTTAAAAAAAGAAATGCATTTTTTTTTAGATTTTTGTGGAGGCATTTCTGCTCAGTTATGTTTAGACCAAGGGGAGCAAGGTAAGGGAGATGTCATCCCTGTAGGAAGTGGGAGCCCATCTGAAGTTCCTCAAGACAACGTCAACAGAATATCAGAAGGGATCAAGGGGGTTGGCCAAGCTGCCTTGGCCAATGTAACACCATGTCACACCAAATTTTTCATTTTCAAAAAGTGAAAAAAGCAGGACAAAGACCACTCAGCCCCAGGAATGAGAAACCTGAGGGGAATTTGCGACAACTACACGATGGGGCATGGGGACCACCTGTGGTGTGGGGAGGGGCATGGAGTAGTGCTCAGCATATGACCTCTCACTGATACCCACAAGTGGGAAGCTGCTGTTGGGGTCCCCCAGGGTTCTCCAAGCCTGACAGGTGCTCCTAGGCCAGGAGGGGCTCTCACTGGCATCTGCAGGGCCCTGGGGGTGCCCTGAACTGGAAGGCTATAGATTGTTGCCTTTTAGGACAAGGCTCAGAGCAGCCGGCATGAGTTCTTCCAACACACAGAACACTCCCAAAAATTCTGCACTCCCTCGCCAATGTATGAGGGTGGCTTACTGCCATCCCATTGTACAGGATGGGTCAGGGATTGCCTGGGGTTACTCAGCCAGACCCATACCCTCATCTTATCAGAGGTTTGCCTGACTCCCCCCAAAAACACCCCAGTGTTGGGGAAGGGAACTTGAATAGTGACGAGCTGAACGGAATACCTGTGCAGAGGTGAAGAATCAAGGAGGGTTACTGCAGCAGTGGCAAAGGGAAGGGTTCCAGATCCCTCCAGACAGGGTCCTTAACCTTGACTGCCTCCCAGGGCCACCCCGGTGATCTGAATTAGCCACTTACCTGGTGGCCTGGGCTTCCTCATCTGTGAACCAGACAGAGTAACAGGACTTCCCTAGATCTGGTGACTTAGGGTCTCCATCAGGTGAGGTATGGGTATGGTGGGCTATGTGGGTGCTTAAGCGAACGGCGAGGTGGGTGGGGCCTCGCGCTGGATCTGGCGCAGGAGGGGTGGGGGCGGGCTCTGCGCGCAGGCGGCGTCAGCCAGGCAAGGCAGGCACAGCGTGCAGAGCAGCAGCAGCAGTGACAGCAGGTGAGTCTCAGCGACTTCTGCAGGGACGTGCTCGAGCCTGAGAGGAGGCAAAGGCTCGGATTTCCGGGTGGAACTGGCTCCGCATGCAGTGGCGGTGGCAGCGGGCGGCGGTGGCCTGTTGGGGCGGGGGCAGGGAATGGAGCTTTGGCTTCGGGGTGCTCGGCCAACAGCGCCCCGCCTCCTGGCCGCTAGGTACGCAGATAACCAAGTCCCTCGCGGTGGCCCGTTGGGGCGGGGGCAGGGAAGGGAATGGAGCTTTGGCTTCGGGGTGCTCGGCCAAGAGCGCCCCGCCTCCTGGCCGCTGGGTATGCAGATAACCAAGTCCCTCGGGGGGTGGGGTGGGGTAGGGTGGTGGTGTGTGTGTGTGTGCGCGCGCGCGCGCGCGCGCGCGCGCGGTGGTGAGTGCCATTGTCTGAGCCCAGGAGGCCACCTGGTTCAGCCCAGGACAGCAGAGCCCCTCCTGTTCCGGGTCCTGTTGGCCCTGCCCAGCTCCCGGGAAGCCTGGGGTTTCCACCCTGCTCTCCGATACCAGACCAAGGAGCCTTTCCCAACTGCACTTCCTAGAGCTGCACCCTTTTCACCCTCAGAATCCCCCCACCCCACTAAAGCATCCAGGTCCAGCAGCACAAGGTTCCCTCACCTGCCCAGAGGCCGACAGGATCTCCATTCTTCCCTGTGTGACCTTCTGTCCACTCCTGACTGATCCCAGCCCTCAGGCAAACTAGCTATGCAGGCACTCGGGTCCCCAGGGGGATGAACAGAGCAGGCTGAAGCTTGGTCCGTACCTGGTTGGCCAACCTGTCATTCCCCTCTGGCCCTGGTAGGTGCAGGCAGCTGGCCTGGTGCTCCTCTCAGCTGCCCATCATGGTCAGGGGGCTGCCCAGCGCTGCCAGCCTGGCGCGCTTCTGCCAGAAACTGAACCGGCTGAAGCCGCTGGAGGAGTCAACCATGGAGACATCCCTGCGGCGCTGCCTGTCCACGCTGGACCTGACCCTGCTGGGCGTGGGTGGCATGGTGGGCTCGGGCCTCTATGTGCTCACAGGCACTGTGGCAAAGGAGATGGCCGGCCCTGCGGTGCTCTTGTCCTTCGCGGTGGCCGCCGTGACCTCCCTGCTGTCTGCGCTGTGCTATGCGGAGTTTGGGGCCCGGTTGCCCCGCACAGGCTCTGCCTACCTGTTCACCTACGTGTCCATGGGTGAACTGTGGGCCTTCCTCATTGGCTGGAACGTGCTCCTGGAGTACCTCATTGGTGGTGCAGCCGTCGCCCGTGCCTGGAGTGGCTACTTGGACTCTATGTTCAACCACCGCATCCACAACTTCACCCAGGCCCACATTGGAACCTGGCAGGTGCCCCTGCTGGCCCACTACCCAGACTTCCTGGCTGCCGGCATCATCCTTTTGGCCTCCACCTTCATCTCCTGTGGAGCCCGAGTTTCCTCCTGGCTCAACCATGCCTTCTCTGTGGTCAGCCTGGTCCTCATCGTCTTTATCATCATCCTGGGTTTCATCCTGGCCCGCCCGCACAACTGGAGTGCCGAGGAAGGGGGCTTCGCGCCTTTTGGCTTCTCCGGCATCATGGCCGGCACCGCCACCTGCTTCTACGCCTTCGTGGGCTTTGATGTCATTGCCGCTTCCAGCGAGGAGGCCAGGAACCCGAAGCAAGCCGTGCCGATAGCCATCTCCATCTCGCTCAGCCTGGCTGCCGGCGCCTACATCCTCGTCTCCACTGTGCTCACCCTCATGGTGCCATGGCACAGCCTGAACCCTGACTCTGCCTTAGCGGACGCCTTCTACCGGCGGGGCTATAGCTGGGCTGGCTTCATCGTGGCAGCTGGCTCCATCTGTGGTAAGGGGCCTTTCCAGCACAGTGGGAGTGAATGGGGCAGTGGGGCCCCCACCCTAAGCTTCCTGGGGAGAACGTCTCCATCTGAGTCTGTTACCAGTTGCATAACAGGTCCAAGAAGGTGCTAACCATTAGACTCTCCAGGCTTGTTGGAAGGGCCCTCCTCACTGTTCCTTCCCCCAGTGGTACCTAAAATAGCACTTCTGAGCCTGTGCTTCTAGGTCCTTTGCTGGGAAAAGGGCTCAACACTCATCAAATTCTCTGATGGGCCTGTCCCTTAAACTAGGGTGTCCCATTCCTGGTGGCGGGGGTTGGAGGGATGGAGAGGGTAATAATCCAACACCCCACATACACTCAGGCTCACTTTGAGATCCCAGACAGACTCATGCCCATGTTCCCAAGGGGTTGTGCCTGTCCTGGCTCCCAGCGGGGGCCCCTGGTGGGCCTGTCCACTATGCTGACCAGTTCACCCACCCTCTGCCACAGCCATGAACACTGTCCTGCTCAGCAGCCTCTTCTCCCTGCCACGTATCGTCTATGCCATGGCCGTCGACGGGCTCTTCTTCCAGGTGTTTGCCCGAGTGCACCCCCGGACGCAGGTGCCCTTGGCAGGCATCATTGTATTCGGGGGACTCATGAGTTTACTGGCGCTGCTGCTGGACCTCGAGGCATTGGTCCAGTTCCTGTCCATTGGCACGCTGCTGGCTTACACTTTCGTGGCCACCAGCATTCTGGTGCTACGCTTCCAGAAGTCCCCTCCAGCCAGTTCCCCAGGCCCAGCCAGCCCTGGCTCCAGGGTCAAAGAGTACCACTCTTTCTCAGACCACATACAGCTGGTGGGCACTGAGCAGGCCTCAGCCCCGGAGCCCGGGCAGCTGCGGCCTGTCCTGAGGCCCTACCTGGGCTTCCTAGGCAGGTTCAGCCCTGGAGCTGCTGTGGCTTGGGCACTCAGCATCCTGGTGGCCTCGGCCATCACCCTGGCCTGTGTCCTGGTCTTCGGGGACTCAGCCCTGCACCTCCCATACTGGGGCTACATCCTGCTGCTCCTGCTCAGCTCTGTTGCATTTCTGCTCAGCCTCCTCGTCCTGGGGGCCCACCAGCAACAGCATCTGCAAGACACCTTCCAGGTACCTCCCCCAGCCACCGGCCACTGGCTCTCAGCCCAGCTAGCTCTTTTTGCCCCTTCCTCCCTTCTGCTGTGCCAGCATGAACCAGGGTTCACAGGGGTGGGGACGGCCCATGCACCCATCCCCCTCTCTTTCTGCATGGCAAGGGGGGCTCTTATTTCCCAGATGTCCAGAGATGGAGAAAGTCTCTGTGGACTCTTGAGAAATCAGGCCCTGAGCCAGCAGACCTTCCCTACAGCCCAGCCCCACTCTTGCCCCCTCAGATCCCCATGGTGCCCTTGACTCCAGCCCTGAGCATCCTCCTCAACCTTAGCCTCATGCTGAAGCTAAGCTACTTGACTTGGCTGCGCTTCTCCATCTGGCTGCTGATCGGTGAGTGGGGGGCCAGGGTGGGGGCCCCGGGCGGGCTGCCGGGAGAAGGCAAGCGAGGAGGGCAAGCAAGGCTGGGACCCGATCCTCAGTCTCCCACAACTCCTGCAGGACTCACTGTGTATTTTGGCTATGGCATCTGGCACAGCAAAGAGAACCAGCGGGAGCCGCCGGAGCTGACTGCCACACGCTACGTGGTGTTCCCCAGCACCAGCCTAGAGGAGGTGGTACAGCCAGTGCAGCTGTCCAGCCAGGTGCCCGCCCAGGAGCCCAGCCCCACAGAGCAGCCCACCAGTCCATGAATCAAGCAAGAGGCCTGTCCTTGCTTGCTCTGCCCCTCCCCCACGTCCTCAGGATCCCAGAGGGGCAGGGAGTCCCTCATCTCAGAGCCAGCTCGGGTTTGCAGGCCTGTCCATGCTGAGGGGGTCCTCGAGACCTTGGGGCCTTAGCCCAAGTGCCTTTGGGTTTGGGGGAGTGGGCCGTGGCAGTGCTGGTGGGGTGAATATTTTGTTGAGCGCCTTCCTGTTCATGAGCAAGTCTAGCTATCTGAGCAGGTGGGGTGGATGAGGGTAGTGAGGGGTTAGGGGAGGAGTGGCCCGCAGCCCCAGTTAGCCACAATAATAACCTACTGGCCAGCCACATGCCCTGCTGCTGTGTCCACTGTTTCTTCTTCTTCTTCTTCTTTTTTAAAGATTTTATTAATTTATTTGACAGACAGAGATCACAAGTAGGCAGAGAGGCAGGCAGAGAAGAGGAAGGGAAGCAGGCTCCCTGCTGAGCAGAGAGCCCCATGTGGGGTTCGATCATGACTTGAGCTGAAGGCAGAGGCTTTAACCCACTGAGCCACCCAGGTGCCCTGTGTCCACTGTTTCATTCCTTGTGGTGCTGAGTGCTTTTCTGCCCATCCCTCTCCCCGTCAAGAACCAGGTTATTGTCTCCAATTCACAGCAAAGATGCCGAGGTTTGGCAAGAGGGAGGCACCAGCTCTGGGACTACCCTGAATCAGAAACACCACATGGCCTGGGTCCTAGGGGAGGGCTGGTGCCCTCAGCCCAGCTCAGAGGGGAACTCTGTATACCCCTACACACACCAAGAGAGGAAGGGTCCACGAAAAGGGCAAATTCAGACTCCCCCCACCCCAGGCTCTTCCCATATGTCCCTTGGTCAGGGGAGACAGATTAGAGAGCAAAGTCTGGGCCCCAGAAAGGTTGTCTAGGAAGGGCAGGGGAGTTCCAGGGTCCTCCTGGGTTCCCAAGGCTCCCAGAAAGCATAGCATGTCCCCGAGGCCTGCCCAGGGCTCCTCTGAGGCGTGTACCTACGTGGCCTGCACAGCTACCTTGGCGGTGTGCACCCACAGGCAGACAGAGGCAACAGCTGCTTCCAGCCTCAGGCCCTGGCCACAGCTGTCTGTCATAGCTGGCACTCCTCCCTCTCTCCCCTGTCCCTCAAGGGCTTTGCGATAAAGGCTCAGGATGGTACACCATGTACGGGATACATGCCTCCAGGGACCTCCAAGCCCAGCTGGTGGCTGTGAGGCCCCAGTCCTTAGGGGGGTCCCCACCCAGGCCCACCATGCCCCTTCCCCCAGTGATCTCCCTAAAGCCACACTGGGTCCATCAGAGTTGCTTCCAAGTCCCCGAACCTGCCTAGAAGGACAACACAGGAAGCTGCTGGCTTTAGTAGGCTTTACTCCTTGACTTTTTCTGCAGCTGTGACAGCTTTCTTTTGGCCCCTGAGGACAACCAGGTACATGGGACCCCACTCCAATAACTGGGCCTCAGAGCCATGTTTTTTCCCCTTGGCTCCCCTGAACCTGCCTCCCCATGGATACTGCTCTGTGGATTGAGAAGCAGCAGAGACCCCAAGGCTTTGCTGAGGCTCCAGAAGCCAAATGATTCCAGATGCTAGCCCAGCCTGAGCCCGAGCCCCGGCCCTCCCCAGCTGGTCTTCGTTGTTCTGCCACCAAGCAACCAGCACACCTGGAGTCCCTCACCTCCCTTGGGTGGGTACTCCCAAATTCCTGCCTCTGCCCTGGGACCACAGGGAGTTTGGCTCCTGCAGCCCTTGTTCCTCCCCTCCTGACTGTGGGACTCTGGGACAGGGGACATTCTCCAGCAGGAGGGACTCAGACCCCAGAAAGATACCAAGGCAGCCTGCTGGGGGCCTTTGTGTCCTTTGTTCGGGACATTCCTTCTAGCCACTGGGTTCTGCCTGGGGTTATGATCAAGGTCTCCTGCATGCAGTTGCCTCAGGCTGGGACAAGCAGATGCCCGGACAGGTTCTTAGATATGACCTTGGGCAGCAATAAATTTCAGAGTACAGCTTTCCTACCCCCATGTCTCCAGGGTGTGGGTTCTAGGAGTTGGACTGGGGGGCGCTGGGTAATGAGGAAACTTATAGAAGATCCCAAAGGACCCAGTAACCGCCATCTCAGCTCCTCTACCCTCTCTTCCCTATCCCAAACCCCATAGCCCAAGGGCTACCACCAGAGATGGGCTGATGCTCACAAACTGGGCAGGTGTGAGACCAAAGGGTGTCTCGCCCTTGCCTGGAGTTCTCAAGGGGTTGGATTATTTGCTGACCCAACTCTTTGTTCTATGGACGAGGCCCAGAGTTGGGTAGGAACCTGTCCCAGGCGACCCAACACCAGAGCAGTGGAGATAACCCCTCTTGCCAGGCTTCTTTCTACCTTGCTTCAGACCTGGGTTACACAGATCCCAGTGCAGGGCAGCTGAGATGGGGGAACTCTACCTACAATAAGGGTGGGGTGCTGGCAGAGGGAGGAGGGCTGGAGTCGGCCACAGCCAGTGGGAGGGCCAGTGCTGATAGCTGGTAAGCAGGGAACTGGGAACACTACTGACAGAGACTGGGAGAGAATTCTCTAGACCTAGACAGAGCAGGACCCCCACTGGCCCACTGCCCTGCCACGTGGGTGCCCCAGGGCCTCCCCTTCCCTGCAACGCCTGTTCTGCTGCGAGTCTATATACAAAACTGGCTTCTGTGCCCCCTGACCCAGGCAGCTCCCTGCTGAAGCTGGAGTCAGGGGATGGTCAGTCAGTGGAAGGGTAGAATTCTCCCCTAACCCCCACCCTGCTCCTGCTGGGACTTTATCTAGCAGATCCCCAAGATGGGGCCCCTATCCTGCAAAGAGCAGGAAACAGCCACAGAAATGGGCCAGGGGGGCGGGGAGCCTGGGCATGGCCACTCTGGTGTTGGTATCTGGTTCCCAGACTGGGTCCCCTCTAAGACAGCTGGGCAGCCACGTGCAGATCTGTAGAAGCTGGCTCTGTCTGCTCAGGGCTGCGGGTGATTTTCGGGGCCTTTGCCTGCAGATGAGAACATCAGAACAGGGCTCTGGTCAATATCCTGCAAAGCGATATAGAGCCCGGGGTCCGGACAGGCCCACAGCTCACCTCCTCATACTTGGTACTCCAGTAGAAATGGGCTTCTCCATCCACGTACAGCAGCAGCAGGTCACAGAAGAAGGTGATCTGGGAGAGGCAGGGCAGACCTGTGTCTTGGCCCTCAGCCTGCCTTTTGGCCACCTCCCCAGCCCTCACCCCAGAAACAACATCATGCACGGTGGAGGTTGGGGTGCTTGGTGTGCACCTGGCAGGCCTGGGCTCACAGTCACTGTAGCCAGAGGGAGCCCACATTGGACAGACTCACCACGCCCAGCCAAGCTGCTCCAGTGCCCAGAGTGATGGTGGTGGGGATGAGCCCGAACTTCCCTGCCTGAGACAGACCTGGACTGAGCCTCTGGGGCTATGACTATCTCCCCCACCCACCCCCCACCCCCCATTGCCTTCACCCAGCACCTCCCACCTGCCCGGTGACGAGGATGTCGAAGCGGATCCCATAGAGCTTGAGCAGACTCCGGGCCTCCCCACCTGAGGCCTTCCACCAGTGGGTGGCTGTCCTGCGGGCAGGAAAGAAAGTCGGGTGGTTTGCTCTGCTGCCACTCCTGGGCTGGCCCGACCCTCCCGGGCCTCCTTCTTACTCATCCATTAACTCTATAAAATGGTTGTCTCAGCCCTGTGTCATGGCTGGGAGCACAGGGGAAAGACAAATTGGGACCTACCCGCCTCTTGGAAGCTCCTTGCTTGCTGAGGGGGCAGAGGGGTCCAAAGGGTCCCTATACAGGCACTGGTAGTGGGGCTGAGGGCAGGTAGGGAGGCAAGCCCTGGGCTGTGTGAGTCTAAAGGGTGGAAGGGACGTCAAGGAGCATCATCTCCAGGCCCAGTGGCTGTTGGGTGCAGATCCTTGACAATGACCAGGTGACAGGAAGTGGCAGGAGGATTCTGGCGGAATGGGGGAGGTCTGTTTAGGAGACTCAAAGACATAACAATAAATGCAACGCAAGGTTCCTGAGTGCATCCGGGATTGGAAAAATAAAGATAAAGGACCATTACTGGCACAGTTGGGGAAATTTAAATATTAGAGTTATTCTGCCAATGTTAAATTTCTTGAGTGTGACAATAGGACAGCAGTCACGTGGGGAAGGTCCTCATTCTCAGGACAGTGTCGAGAGGAAGAGTGTCAAATGTCTGCCACTCACTTTCAAATAGTTCCCTTTGAAATCTATCTAAATATATCCAGCTCACTCTAGAGAGGGAGACAGAAAGCAAATGTGGCAAGATGTTAAAAAATAAAACCCAACCCCCTGCCCAAAAAAAACCCCTAGAGGACACAGATGAAGGGTGGATGGGTATGGGTGTTCACAGTACTAATCTTTGTACTTTTCTATAGGTTTTTGAGAACTTTTAGATAAGACCTAAGGCAAAAGTAAAAAAGAAACCCCCTGTGTGCTGAGGAGGGAGATGCTAGATAGAGGTGGGATGGCGTGGGGGAGGGGCTGGGGGTGAAGAGTCACAGAGGCGGGGACTGGATCACGGGAGAGGCTGGACCGGAGTCCGTGCTGGGGGACCTGGGGCTGAGAACTCCCCTCCTGTCCCTGGGGCCCTCCTTGGACACACAGCAGGGTGCCTGGAGGGGTGGGCCGCTGTGTGGTGGGTCCTGGCTGCCACAGGGGCACAGATGAGGAAGGACCTGGCCAAGGAGCAGGAGGGCAGTGGGGGCTGCACCTGAAGTTGTAGCTCCTCTCCTGAAGCTGGAAGGAGTAGTGGGGCCGGCAGTCGGAACCCCCAGCATCCAGGTCACAATTCCAGTGGATTCGGACACCCACGGCACCTCCCTGCACACGGCACATCACTGCTTCACCAGCACACAGGCTCCGGACCCTCTCCCCGAGCCCTCCTGGAGCCCTGTCCCTCATGGACCCACCAGCAATGCCAGGTCCTCAAAGACCCCTCCAGCCGCAGCCACAAGGTCCCCAATGCGGAACACAGGGCAGTAGGGGCTGTAGCGTGAGTCATAGCGGCAGCGCTTGAAGTAAGTGGCATCCCAGGTGACCAAGGCATTGGACCTGGGGAGGGGAATGGGGGGAGGTTCAGGTTAGGTAGGAGACCAGCGGGTCTGGGGCCAGCAAGATCCACCCATGCTTACTTGGAAAAGTTGAACTTGCTGAAGGTGACTGTGTTCTTGACGAATAGGGTGAAGTTCTCGGCCTGGACCAGTAGGGGCTTCCTGTGGGTGGAGGGGAAGTTCATGCAGGGCAGACTCTGCAGTTCTGGGGCCCTGCCCTGGAGGTGGAGAGGGATGGGATGCTTACACGGGCACAGTGCTGCTCTCCACGGGGCACCAGCCCTGGATCTCACAGGTCCTGTGGGTCCCGTTGAATTCCACACATTGGCCCGTTTTTATGCCTTGAAAACACAAGACAAACTCCAGGTCTTCAAATTTCCACAGGGTCAGGGGACCCAGGTTGGGGGGCGGGCAGGGGCAGGGGGCCGTTGACAGAAAGGAGAGATGCAGAGGCACCACCAGGCCTGCCCTCAAGAGCCACCCAGGGTCCCAGCCCAGCCCCTGGAGCCCCCACCCAGGGGAGGCACTGGAAGACAGGGCCCACGTTACCATGGCTGTGAATCCCCGTCTCCCCTTCAGGACAGTCCTCATCAGCCAAACAATTAGCCAGTGGGATGGAGGGGTGCTGAGATGGGGAAAGCAGAGTTGCCAAGGGCCCGGGGTGTGTCTCCCCTCTGTGACCCAGCCTTGCAGGCTGTGGGGACACAGCCCTCCCCACCTTAGCCCCATAGAGATGCCTGAGTTTGGGGGGGCACATAGGAAAGCTGGGGGTGGGGGATACAAATAAAAAGAGCAGCCCTCCCGCCCACCCAGCCAGGTAGAGATGCAGGTGCTGTATCCAAGGCAGAGCAAGCCTCCTTCCTTCCTGATGGTTCTCTCCTAGCCAGAGGCCCAGACCCTCTAGTCCAACTCAGATGACAGAACAAGGAAGGTGAAGGGACTCCGGGAAGGGCAAGTTCATGCCAGGGTGGAGGCACTGGGTGTGGGGAACAAAGGGCAGGACCCTGGTTGGCGGGGTCTGGGTAGGGAAGTAGGTAGGACCACACACACTTGCTGAAGGACCACAGACTAGTTCCTTCCCTGTTTGTTCTTCTGTAAAGCAGGGACATTAGTGCCTGCACACTCACCATATTCTAGAGATCAGTCAGAAGGGGGATATGGCAAGCTTTCTGGGGGCCCTAGAGCCCTGGAGAGGAAGGCACATTCTCACAGACACAATTCCACGCCAGGCCAACAATAAACACCACTGTTGGGGTCACAGGGCTCAGGTAGCCAGAGGAACACGGTGCCAGCAAGAAAGGCTCAGGGACTCCAAGCCAAATGAGACAGTGGGACCATGGGGAGTTGGGACTGTGATAAGTGGACAGAGGACAGAGTAGGGTCCCCTGCATCCTGAGTCCACCCTTCTTCTCCACCCCAGCTGGACCACCAGCTCCTCCAGTTAGACCCCATGATGACCGCCACATGGCCTGGGCTCTGCCTCATCTGCCTCCCTTCTTTCAGCAGAGACCATTTCTGCCTCTGCCATGCTGCTATGATCAAGTTCAGCTCCTCAGCAGAGTTCACAGGGCCCCTGAGATGTCGGGCTACCCCCTTGCCCCCTAAATCCAGATCTAGGCTCCAACCCCACTCCACAGCAAGGGACCCCAGAGGTGCCTCCTCTCACACAGCTCCCTCTGCTCAGACATGCTCAAGAGCCCACTTGAGTCTCCAGTCCTGCGGGAAACGCTTCCTGAGGCCCTGGGCTGGCAGACACGCCTCCCTGGGTCTCCAGCCACAGCCTCTGCCCGAATCACAGGAGCTGCCTCCTTGGCTGGGCTCCCTCTGTAGGAACTGCTCGAGGTACAAAGAGGTGGAGTTTTGCATCCCCGGCATTGGGCCTGCCCTCCCCCCACCATGGCCACACACACACACAACCCTCCCTGAGGCTCAGCAGGTGTCTGCTAGAGGCTCTACTCTCCAAAGAGAGCAGTGCATGTGGGAGGGACAGGATGACCAGGACCCCAAGAGGAGCTGGCAGGAACGCTGGACCATCTCAGGAAGCCATGTTGTCAGATCTGATGAATTTCTTCCCAGCCCCATAAGTTTCATGGGAAGCTGCAAAGCTGGGACACAAGGCAAAGAGGAATCACACGGATTCCAGAGGACACAGAAGGATGGCTTCAGCAAAATTTCAGGACAGCCTACACACTGAACATTAATTAGATGTCTTCTGAACATTTAGAAAAGGAAGGATATCATGGGCATTTGCACATCCTTTGTGTACACACTTTACCTCCTTTGCGGACAGGGCCCACCTGGGACGTGTGATGCCCCCAGCATCTGTGGTGCCACCAACAACCAGGACACAGGGGACAGGTGACCCCACAGTCACTCTCCAGCCCCATACGTAATTAAATGTTAATCCTGATTTTTTTTTAAAGATTTTATTTATTTATTTGACAGAGAGAGAGAGATCACAAGTAGGCAGAGAGGCAGGCAGAGAGAGAGGAGGAAGCAGGCTCCCTGTTGAGCAGAGAGCCCGATGCGGGGCTCAATCCCAGGACCCTGAGATCATGACCTGAGCCGAAGGCAGAGGATTTAACCCACTGAGCCACCCAGGTGCCCGTTAATCCTGATTTTTAAAAAGGGTCACCATGGAGTTAGGTTTCCAGGGCTATGTCCTGGGTGCCTACCGCTCGAACAAAATCCATAGCTAGAAACCAGACACTTAAAAAATGGGTAAGAAGGTAAATTTTATGTTCCATGCATTTTATCCCAATAAAAATTTTTTGGGGGGTGCCTGGGTGGCTCAGTGGGTTAAAGCCTCTGCCTTCAGCTCAGGTCATGATCCCAGGGTCCTGGGATAGAGCCCCTTATCAGGCTCTCTGCTCAGCAGGGAGCCTGTTTCCCACCCCGCCTCTTTCTGCCTGCCTCTCTGCCTGCTTGTGATTTCTGTCTGTCAAATAAATAAATAAAACCTTTTTAAAAAATAAATAAATAAATAAAATTTTTTTTGAAAAAACCCACTGCTGGAGAGAAGAGCAAGTGTGCTCTGTGACAGACACTGGAACTGTGGGACATCCTTAGGCAAGGAGAAAAGGTGAGATTTCAGGTGGAAAACCTGTGATTCCGGATGAGAAACAGACAAGAATAGGGAGTGAGAGACTCTGGTGTGACCAGAACTGTAGTGAAAAATATCTACAGGTTATAAATGACCCTGACTTCAGCATCACCAGGAGTGTGCTGTGTTTGCCCACAGAAATAGAAGCTGACTTGGGACACATTAACAGAGACTGTGCATGGCAAAGAGGAGGTAATCGGGCGCCAGGGGGGCTCAGTCGATCCAGCAGCAGGCTCTTGATTTTGGCTCCATTCATGATCTCAGGGTCCCAGAACTGAGCCCCAAGTGGGACTCCTTGCTCAGCCCGGAGTCTGCTTCAGGATTCTTTCTCTCCCTCTGCATCAGTGTGCCCCACCCCCAACTCACACATGTCCATGCTCTCTCTCTAAAAGTTAATAAATAAATTTTACCCCACCCCGCAAAAAAAAAAAAAAAGGAAAGAGAAGGTGATCTTCTTCTAAGCTTGCCTCTTGCTATTACAGCTCACCTGAGCCTTGTACCCAGTTCTGGGTGTTATACTGACAAGCTGGTGGGTGCCCAGTGGTGGGACCAGGTTGGGAAGGGCCTGGACATCTCACAGAATGCTATGGTGGAAGGCTCCAGAAGACAGCTCAGTGGTCCAGAGGCTGGACAGCCTTGAGCATGTGAGTCTACCTTGCTGAGACCCTGTCTTCTCGTCTTAAATGGGACTGCAGTGATTCCTACCAGGCAGGGTATTTGTGAAGATTAAGTGGAATGATTCAGAAAAAGGTGTTAGCTCAGTGCCTGAGAGATGGTAGCACGTACTGAAACCTCAGTTATGTGGGAAGGAGAAGGAGGGACATGGCTGGTGACCCAGGGCTGGCAGAGGAACTAGGGACCTGCTAGGAAGCTCCTGGGCAGCCTTACCTCTGGGCATCTGTCCTGAACTTGTTCTGGCATCACAAGAAAATTGGTCACCAAGAAGAACACGTTCTCTCCCTAGAAAGCAAGTGTCAGGGTTAGTCCCTGCTTCCCTCCCCCAAAAGGAGAGACCGGAACTGGCACCTCAGCTTGGGGGAAAAGGGTCCTGGCCCGAACACGTCATCAACTCTGCCCCAGGAAAGTGTCTCCAGGGAGGCCAGTTGAAGCAGTGATAAGAGGCTGGGTGGTGGGGTGCGCGGTTCTGGCCATTTTGAGAGACCACCGCTGCCACTTTGAGACGAGTGTATTTTTCATGTTCATACTCATTCTCTCACCCAGAATTGTCCAAGCTCTTCCTGCTTCTAGGCACTGAAGATCCAGAGCTGAGCTGGACAGGGGACCTGCCCACGCTAGGGGTAGGTTGACCCCTTCAATTGCACGCATGGTCAGGGATCAGGGGAGCAGGTGATGAGCTCCACCTGGGCAAAGGGTGGCTAACGACAGGTGGCTGACAACCAAGTGCTGTGTGTGTGAGGTCTGCAAGTTTGGGGCAATGCACACCCAGGAAGGAAAGCAGGTAGTGGGTATGACAGTGGTCAAGATCTGGACTTAGTGGCCACCACCATGGAAAGGGAGTCTCCCCAGAGTGGAAACAAGGGCTGGCAGGTTCTGACTGATATCGTAGGAAAGCCCAGGCTGGCTGCTGGGTGGCGTGCACTAGGGGACCCACTAGAAGATCCTGGCCTCATCCAGGTATGACCCAGGCAGCACTGAACACCGCTAGGAGACAGAATGCACAGAAGGGAAGCACAGGTCCAGCTCTGGGCATCACTGGATGAAAAGAGGCCACACCAGGAGAGGGAGATGATTTCTCTTTGGACGTGGTGGGTGTTCACCCAGGAGGCAGCTGCACTCGGGGGAGGTGGTCACTGGGGCTATAATTTTGGCATTGGCAGGATAAAGGTAGAAACCCAGGCTATGGACAATCTGGGTTGGAGAAGGAGTTGGAAATGCTGCATGGAAGGGACAGAGGAGGGGCACCTGACAGCAGTGCCCCAGGTCGGGGAGGGGAGCATTCAGGAAGCTCCAGACCCCGAGCCCCTGCCCACTAGGGGCTTCTCCTGCCCCACCCTCAAGCTCCAGCCTTGAGTTCCTAAATATTCCAGTCTTCCAGGGGCAGCCTTTGTAAAGGCAAGTTACTCCGGCCTGGCTTCCTGGTCTATTTCCTTGTCCACCCGGAAACCTCTTACACATCCTGGAAAGCCCCACCCGGGTACCACTCCTCTGTAAGGCCCTTCCCAAGCCTGGCCCTATGAGGTGCCAGCGCCCCGCTCAGGCATCACACGCCCCTCATGCACACACTCACCGCAAGGGTGGTGTCAGAAGTGTCACCGTCTGGCAGCAGGACCAAGGCACCTACCTGTGGTGGCTTCACAAAGTCCGCCACATCCCACAGCCGGTTACCCAGCTCCTTGATCTGGGTCACCGAAACCCCTTTGAGTTTGGTGATGACGGAAATCTGCGGGTCCAGATCTCTCTCCTGGTATCCCTTTTTGGCGAGGAGAGCCCACCTTAGGAAGAAGTGACAGGCAGTGTGGCCTTTCCCTGGTACACGGTGAGCAGTGGCCGCACGGGCCCTACTCTCTCGGCCTTTCTCTTCACATACCCTCGGGGCTTCCAGTCCAGCATTGAGGGCCCCTGCCTCCCCTTCACCCTCATTTCCCACCCAAACACCCTGCACAGGCAAGAAGCTCCAACCATGATTGGAGAGCCAGTGCCTTTCATGGGTATCCCCTATCAGGCCCTCATGGGCTTAGAGATGCCCACTATCCCCTCCTTCACCAACCAACTCCCTCCCCCTGTCCTGGCTAGGCCCAACTCCTCCTTAAAGACTTCCCTGACCCAGCTAAAATTGGTGTCCCTATAGGGACCTTAGTGCTACAACTCTCCCAAGCATCAAGGACTATCTCCTGCCCCACCAGGGGCCTCATGGGTATAGATGGAGACCCATCTTGCTTTGGGCCCAGAGATCAATATGGGCCTGGAAACAAGGCCCAGGAAAGGAAGCAGGTGGGTACACAGGAGGACACAAGCACACAGCTTGCCCTTGTATCCACTGGTCTCTAGACAGAAAAAGATCCTCCCTTCTGCCCACTTCCTCCCCTGTCCTAACCGGCTCCCCTCTGCTACCACCAGCTCAGCCCCTGAAGAGTCAAACAGTCAACCCTCAGCCCAGCAGGTCCAGTCATTATCCCCCCAGCCAAGCATGGCCCAGGAGCCTTTCTCTTACCCCACCACGTAGGCCATGACCCCAAGCTGCAGCAGCCTCTGCAGGGCGCCCACCCG
The DNA here is from genome assembly GCF_963455335.1 of Martes martes. Classification (NCBI taxonomy): domain Eukaryota; kingdom Metazoa; phylum Chordata; class Mammalia; order Carnivora; family Mustelidae; genus Martes; species Martes martes. Next base: position 63,445,085 of record NC_137901.1, read on the forward strand.
CCAATTCCTGGTTATCACATACTTCTCCGTTTTGTAATCCAGAAGCCCCCAGCCCGCCATGGCTCCTGGGGAGCATATGAGTCTCCTGCTGGAGCATATGAGTCAGCACAACAGCTGCAGCCACTGCTGAAGAAGGTACAGCAGCAGCCTACCCGGACCAGGCCAGCAAGCTATTAAAGGGACACTTCCACTGGGGACAAGATCCAGCCTCCACCCCACCCCCCCCAACCCTGGGTTCAGTCCCAAGCCCTAGCTGCCCAGGACCTCCCACCCTCTCCCTTTGAGGGGGCCCAGGGCCCCACAGAAAGGAGAAGCCCCGCCCAGCAACCCTACCCTCTGGCCTCATTTCGTTGGGGGAGGGGAGAGGGAGGAGATGACAAGTGTCATATGTACTGTGAGAGGGCAGCACGGGGGCTGCAGGAACCCAGAGGACGACTCAAGGAAGGCTTCAGGAAGAAGTGACCTCTGAGCTGACACTTGGAGATTCTGAAGTTCAACAAGCAAAGTTGGAGAGGAATGTCCTGGTGGAGGAAGCAGCATAGGCGACGCTACAGCAGGAGAGAGAACTGGCAGCCAGAGTGAGAGCGTGACTCTCGCTCCAGAGAGGAGGGTGACCGGGCTTTGCAACGTTCCCCAGGCTCTCTTGTGCAGCGCGCCCGCGAACCGTAGGGACAAAAAGCAGAGGCTTTGGGGTCAGCCATGTTCCTCAGTCTGCGGAAGGTGTGAGGGCGATGCTGGAACCCTGGTGCACGCTCTCATCTGCCCAGCCTGAGTAGGCTAAAGGTCGGCCCACTCCAGCGGCGGTTTCTGTAGCAACCAATAACACCGGGTTGCCCGGGCGACGGCTCCCGGGGAGGCGCGTCTCTATTGGCTGCAGCGGGCGCCTGTTCGCTGTGCGCCACATCCGATTGGTCAACTCAGCCGGAGGGTCCGCCCATATCCCCGGGCTGCGCTCTAGGTGCTGTGCCGCACAGCTCTGGCCTCAGTGCCAGGGACTGAGAGATGGGCGTAACCATGAGGGCTCCGTGCGAGAGGTCGGGGGAGAAGGAAGAGCAGGAGGAAGAGGTGGCAGCGGCCGCTGGGCGTCTTGCTGGGGCCCCAGAGGCCGAGGAGGGTTCGGACGTTGATTCAGACTCCGACCAGGAGATGGAAGGTGCTCTCGGGCAGGGATGAGCGCAGGCCTGATTCCTCACCTAGGGAGCTTCTATAGCAGGGGTGGAGGGGGCAGGCTGGGGCCCAGTGGGGAAGAGATCCCTGTCCAGCAGGGAGCGCACCCCTCTGTGGGACACCTGTGGGACTACCGGCAGCACCTCCAGCCAGCCCCGTGCCCTCCCCACAATGCTCCTGGCGGTGTCAGGAGTTCCACCTTTAGAAAACGCCTCCAAAGTGAGCGATGTTAAACCCGCCAAACAGTGTAAGAAGGGGTGTCCCACCCCGGAATAGGATCAGGGCGAGTTTTCCCAACCCACAGGAACAACTAAGCTAATAAATGTATAGAACTTAGAATTGTTTCGATTTCTTCCCCCATAAAATATTCACAAAACATATGTGTTTTGTAATCCAGTGGAAAAGACAGCATGCACTTTGGCATCCAACAGGAAAGGTTCTAATCCTGGCCCTGCCAGGATTAACTACTAGCTGCGTGACTTTAGGGAAAGGACTTGCTTTGTCTGACTTTCAGTGTCCCTATTAGCACAGGAAGAAATACTTCTAGAGGGGAACACAGGCTGCATGGTGACACAGGGCAGGGAGTAGGCAACTGTGTCTGGGGAGGGATCCATTCTGGGGAGGGACCCACATTCATCATCTCCCTGTCTCCTATCAGGCATCCGTGGGCCTGGAGAACTGACCAAAGACACCCTCTACCTGAGATCTTGCCAGGCCCATAGTGTTGTGCCGGCCTCCTGCTTCCTGCGCCAGGGGAAAACCCCAGAGCTGAACCTGCGGCACCGTGGCCTGGGGCCCCAGGTAACCCTGGAGAGACCCTGGAGCCAGGCTTGAAGTGACAGGATCTGTGAGACACCAGCCATGGGAGTGGCCACTTCCTGAGCCCATACCACACACGCCCCAGCCTTTCTATGTGTCAGACATGCACCATCCCTGCATCTGGGTGACAGGTGGTATCAGAGCTATGACAGAATTCAGTGTGATGGTTGGGGGGTCTGCAGGGGGGCCCCTAACCTGCTGAGGGGGGGCAGCCAGGGAAGATTCCAGGAGGTGAGATCTGGGTGAAGTCTAGAAGGATAAGAAGGTGTCTCCTGGGCATGTGGGAAGGAGAGGGCCATCCAGTTGAAGAGCACTGGGTGGACTGAGCCCTGGAAATGAGCCAGGATAGTGGCCAGCTGTGTCTGGGGCCTGCACCCCTGGGAAGGACCAGGTCCCTCAGGCTCCTCTTTATCCCAGGGTGCCCGGGCTCTGGCTTCAGCATTGACCTCCAATCCCTATGTCAAGCGGCTGGATCTTCGAGACAATGGGCTCTGTGGGGCTGGTGTGGAGGCCCTGGCAGGTGCCCTGAGCAAAACCAGCATAATCTCTGGTAGGTGCTGAGCCTGGGGCAGGTGGGCAGATTTGAGTCCTCCCTTTCCTGGGGGTGTGGGCTCCCCCATAGCCAGGCCTTCTCACCCATGACCTGGTGCTGCTGGGGCAGGGGTGGCTTAGGGTGGTGGTAGACTCTCTGTGGTGCCCCCAATGCTGGATACTATTCCCCTCCTGACCCGGCCTGCTCCCCAGCCCCCTCCTCTTCTGGCCAACAACCCCCTGCTTATGGTGGCCTCCTATTGCCTAAATGCTGGGTGAGAGGGTCCTCTAACAGGCAGGTGATGGGCAATGTGAGAGAGTGGAGGGCTGGGTGGAAAGAAGTGGGGCTGGATGAAAATGCCGCCTCTACCACTGATGAGCTAGGAGGCCCCAGGCAACCTGCTCCACCTCGCTGAGCCTTAGTTTTCAATCTGTGAAATGGCCCCAACAATAGCACTTAGCCCCTGGGGTTGTGCTGAGTATGAAATGAAACTGCATATGAAGGGCTCAGCAAGGAGCTCGGCTCACATACGTGCTCCGTGCACTGGTCACCTAGGCTGTCATTGCCAATTCACAGAAACGCATCAGTGAAGACTTCTGTGGGTGTGGTACATTGCTGTCAGGCAGGAATCATCCATGGGTGGTCGCCTCACCATCACAGGTATCCTATACAGACCATGAAGTAGGTGGTTTGAACCCTGAGGCAAAGAAGCTTGTGGATACATGGAAGGGTTGTGGGCATCAGAGAAGCTGCCTGGGACTTGAGGGGATGGATCTAGCTGATGTGAGGCCAAGTCACTGCAACCCCAGGATCGTCCGGCTGTCTCGCCTCCTCCGCTGCCTCAGGCCTGGAGATTTCGGGGATAGAGGAAGGGGGAAGAGGGCAGTACCTGGCTTTGGATCCCACTGATGGAGGACTGCTGCCAACCCCTAGATGTGGACCTGTCGGAGAACCAGATGGGAGTGGTGGGAGCCCAGGCAATCTGTGCTGCCCTCATGGTGAACCCAACCATGCAGAAGGTACAACTGGCAGGGAACGGCCTGGAGGAGCACGCAGCCCAGTGCCTTGCTGAACTCCTGCTGGCTCACACAGGACTGAAATCCCTGGACCTGAGCTATAACCAGCTGAATGACCATGCAGGTAACATCCAGCCAGAGCCACCATGGGGCACTCGAGCCCATCTTCCTGGGGCAGGGGCGGGTGGAGGTTGGCAGGCCTCTCTGAACATTCATGCTCTGGCTCCTGTTTCCCATGTCCCACTTTGGCCTGCCCCTCTCTCGCTCCTTCTACACAGAACTCTTCATCCATCCCACAGATTGCTATGGACTGCTGTTGCTTGTGCTGGATGCTGATTTAGCCCCTAGTGACCTGGTTGTGAACAAGACAGAGTCCCTGGCCTCAAGGAATGCCTATTAATGAGATAATTCTCCATAATTATTGGTGCAACAAAATAAACAGGGCATGAATGAATGCCCTGATGAATTGAGATGAATGGGGATGAATGGGGACCTCTTGCCTTAGGTGGCTGGGGAGGGCCCTGTGAGATGACATTTCAGCTGAAATGTGCAGGGTGGGAAAAAAAATCAGCCATGGCAAGACCAGGGAGAGAGCATTTCAATCAGAGGAAGAGTGAACATGAAGGCTTATTTCCCAGACTGATAGATATTGGTGTGGCTGGGCTAGTGAGCCAGGAGAGAGTGGGCTGTGCTGTGAGGTGAAGCAGCTGGTGGGTTCTGGGTGAAGAGGTAGAGGGCTGAAGGCCTACAAATCTTGGTAAAAGGCATGAAGATCTTATTGCAAGTGCTGTGGAAGACATTAATTGGATTCCTTGATCTCACCACTTTCATACCCCAGGGCCTTTGCAGAGGCTATCTGCTTTGCCAGAAGCATGTACTTCTACCTGTCTGTCTTCAACCACTCCAATCAATTATAGGAATCAGTTGGGACCCGAGGTTAGGAACACAGATTCCTCCTGGGCCCTGAACCTGATGAACCAGAATCTTGGCGGGGCAAAGCCCATGCATCTACATTTTAATAGATGCCTTAGGAGATTTGTCTGATCAAGAAAGTTTGGGAATCACTGTTCTGTCTCAAGCAGCTTAGAGTAGAGGTGGTACCAACTTTGGCCTTTGAGGATCAGCCTTAAAATTTAACTGCCAGATAGCCTGTTTACCTTCTAAGAAAATTACTATGAGAAGTCTGTGAAATTAAAAAAGAAGTTGAGGGGACCTGGATGGCTCATTCAGTTAAGCACCTGGCTTCAGCTCAGGTCATGATCCCAGGGTCCTGGGATCGAGCCACTTGTTGGACTCCCTGCTTGGTGGGGAGTCTGCTTCTCCCTCTCCCTCGCTAATTCTCTCTCTCTCTCTCTCTCTCTCTCTTTCTCTCAAATAAACAAATAAAATCATTTCAGACTTCCAACAAACTAAGTATAGTTGTCCCCCTGGGCCTTCACAGTGAAAAGGCGAGCACCGGAGAGGCAGCCAGGATGGACAAGGCAGGAAGCTAAGGCCCTGTGAAGGCCCTGTGAAGGCTACACAATGTGGTAGGGCAGTCTTCAGCTCAGAAAAGACAAACTCAGCAGGATCATTTTGTTTCCTCAAGTGGGGATCTGTGGGGTGGGGCTGACTCCCTTGAAGGGTGAAGAGCTTGGGTCTTGATCTCCCCATCTGACCCAAGACAAAGATAGCACCTACCTCATGGTTGGCTACAGAGGTCATGGTCATGAAGTCCAAGCATTGGAATTTCAAGAGGCCAATTCATGTGTGTAGAGGAAACTTTTCACCCTCTAGTTGTTCAGCAAAGAAGGGGCTTACCTACAAAGCGGAAACCACCTCCCTCTCCTCCCAGTGCTAGAAATATCTGAGGAAGGGGGAAAGTACATTCCTGTACCTGAGAATCTGTGGGTGTCAGACCCAGTGCTGGGTTGGGAATCCAGAGTCCTGTCCTCAGGGAGGCTGCCCAGAGAGTCCCAGCGGCTGCCTTGCAGGGAGCTCTCCAAGGTGCTAAAGCATCTTGCGGCAGTGGGTTCTGGCCAAGCAGGCTATCTTTTTTCTTCCTTCCTTCCTCCCTCCCTCCCTCCCTCCCTCCCTCCCTCCCTCCCTCCCTCTCTTTCTTCCTACCTTCCTTCCTTTTCTTCCTTCCTTTCCTTCCTTTCTTTCCTTCTTTTCTTCCCCTAAGGATTTATTTTTAAGCGATCTCTGTACCCAAGTTCGTGCTTGAACTCACAACCCCGAGATCAAGAGTTGCATGCTCTACTGACTGACCCAGGCAGGCACCCCTGAGCAAGGTAGTTCTGCTCAGTTAGAGCATCTGTTTTTCCTCTGTGTCTTTCTTCAAACCAGCCTTATTAAACCACATGAGGAGCTATGATCATGGAGAGGGTTCCAATTCATATTCTTTTTTTTTTTAAGATTTTATTTATTTATTTGACAGACCGAGAGCACAAGTAGGCAGAGAAGCAGGCAGAGAGAGAGAGAGAGGAGGAAGCAGGCTCCTCACTGAGCAGAGAGCCTGATGCAGAGCTCGATCCCAGGACCCCGGAATCATGACCTGAGCTGAAGGCAGAGGCTTTAACCCACTAATCCACCCAGGCGCCCCCAAGTTCATATTCTTGAGAGACTTCTGGGCTGTTGGGAGAGACTGACCAGGCAAAGAGAGGTCATTAGACCAAGGCCTGGAAGAATGGAAGCACATTGGACATGGGGCGCAAAGGCAGCACAACCCAGCTGGGCAGGCAAGGCTTCCTGATGCTGTGAACCCCCGTTAGAAGGGTGAGGAGCTGTTATCCAGGTGAAGAGGGGGTCAAGAGTTCTACCCAGGGGGACAGCCCAGAGTCATATTGGTGCTGGTGCTTTTGAGCACTGGGAGCAGGTCAGACTGGCTGAATCCTGACAGAGTAGAGAACATGGTGGGTGGTGGGACTTCTGTCCTTTTTTATATGCTAAAAATTTCTCAAGGTCTCTTACCCTGCACTTCTCCTTCCTTTTCTCTCCCACAAGTACCTTCTCTCCACACAGGTGCACCAGCCTCCTCACCTCTCTGCCCCTGCCCACCTCAGTTCATACCCTACACCTGCCACTAAGGAGCCCAGCTTTGCCATTTCTTAAAGCCTCACCACTAACTGGTTGGTGCCCCAAAGACTTGGCCCAGCATTGAAGCCTCTCAGCCTCTCTCTAGTGCCCATCACTCTTACCTCATTTCAGTGGCTTCCACCCGACCTGCCAGGCCTGTGGGCATTTCCACAAGTGCTCCGTGCTCCCTCATGCCTCCACACATTTGCAGTTTCCTGTGTGTGTTCTCTGCTGTTGTGTGCCTACACAGGTGGTGAGACCCTCAATCTTCAAGATTATCTCTTTGTCCTCACTATCCTGACACCCCCCCCCAAGGCTGGGTTTTTCCCTACCCTATTCCAACACAGCCCTATTTGTAGTCTATGATAGCTCATATTCCATTCATTTGTATTTATAGTTGGACATGGATTTGAACTGCATGGGTCCACTTATATGCAAATTTTTTATAAATACAGTATTATATGTGTATTTTCTCTGTTGATTTTCTTTTTAAAGATTTATTTATTTATTTGAGAGAGAGAGAGAGAGAAATTGGGAGCATGCAGAGGGAAGGGAGAGAGAGAATCTCAAGCAGGCTCCACACCCAGTGTGGAGCCCAGCATGGGGTTCGATCTCATGACCCTGAGATCATGACCTGAGCTGAAATCAAGGGTCGGACACTCAACCAACTGAGCCACCTAGGCGCCCCCCTGTGATTTTCTCAATAATTTTTTTTTATTTAACAGAGAGAGACATCACAAGTGGGCAGAGAGGCAGGCAGAGAGAGGGGGAAGCAGGCTCCCTGCTGAGCAGAGAGCCCGATGCGGGGCTCGATCCCAGGACCCTGGGACCATGACCTGAGCCGAAGGCAGAGGCTTAACCCACTGAGCCACCCAGGCACCCCTCAATAATATTTTCTTTAGCTTACTTTATTTTAAGAATATATCATCTAATATATATAGCTTACCAAATGTGTTAATCAACACTTAATGTTCTCAGTAAGGTCTTCTTTCTGATCAACAGTAGGCTGTCAGTTGTTGAGGCTTGGGGGAGTCAAAGTTACATGAAGATTTTCAACTGTACAGAGGTTTGGTGCCCCAACCCCCATGTTGTTCAAGAATCAACTGGGGGCGCCTGGGTGGCTCAGTGGGTTAAAGCCTCTACCTTTGGCTCAGGTCATGATTCCAGGGTCTTGGGATCGAGGCTCACATCAGGCTCTCTGCTCAGCAGGGAGCCTGCTTCCCTGCCACGCACCCCACCCCCCTGCCTCTCTGCCTACTTGTGATCTCTGTCTGTCAAATAAATAAATAAAATCTTAAAAAAAAAAGAATCAACTGTATCTCCCCTATTAAATGTGAATTCCTTGAGGACAGGGCAGGACCATATTGGGTTCAACTTGGTGACTCTGCCGCCCAGCAGAGACCCTGGCACACCACTGTCATTAGTATCATTTTTTGAAGGAATGAACAGAATGAGTAAGGCCTGTCTTGGTGTTTCTGAAGGGGAGATACTTGGACCAGCCCTGGCAGAAAACACAGGACTCACCGAGCTTAATATAAGCTGGAATCACCTTCGAGGACCAGGAGCTGTAGCCTTTGCTAGGGGACTGGAGGTATGAATAGCCCTACAACCTGTCTACCCTTCTGGCCTGTCCTGTGGGGACAGGTCTCCCAGGTACCAGCTCCCTGTATTTACAGCTCTTCAGAAATGAGCCTTGGATCTTTTAAGAAGAGCTTGCAAAATATTTTGTTTGGTGATTTCAATTTTCCCAGCCCCATTTCACAACTCCCAAATACCATGCTCATTCTTGCGATGCTTCCTGAAGGGTCTACGATTGAATGTTGCATACCTTCTCTGGATATTATAGATATTATAGGCATATGACTGGTGGGGGACGTCGTGCAGTCTGGTGCTCACTGCAGGCATATGCTTCTCTGAGGTGACACCCCGCGCTCTTGGGTCCCACACACACTCTGAAAAATACCACTTGCTTCCTTGGATCTTGTGGTTCGTAGGTCTCGGGAATGGGTGGCTCCTAGCCCCTGCCAGGTTGTCCCTGGTGCCAGCTCCTTTTGTGGGGTTCTCCTCAGGAAATGGCAGCAGCTGCCTTGCGTGGCCCACTCCCCTGGGGCTGACCTGGGGATCCTGCTCCACGAGTGGCAGGTCAGGCTTTGTCTCCCAGTGCAGCCACAAGTTCCTGCCCTTCTCCCTGTCACAGTCCCCCAACAACCCTTCCCTGGAGCCCCTTTGGGATCCTGCTCTGTGTCTCAGAGAACCTGCCCTTGGGTCCCCAAGTGGGCGTGAGCCAGATCATCAAGTCTGTCTCTGAGGGTCAACCACACCCTTGGTGCTATGCTACCAGTCATTCAGGTCTCCTGGTCACCATCATTCCAGCCACAAGATTCTTACCTGGAATCTCTGACCTTCTGATCTCAGTCCATGTTTTTTTGCTCCTCAGGCCTCCTGGGCTGTGAGGCTGTGGTCCCTGGCCACCTTCCCGTTGTTGGGGGGGGGGGGTGCGGGGGTGTGGTCTCCTGGCTTCACTCTTGCATTCCAGGCAAACATCTTCCTCAGAGTCCTGGACATCTCATACAATGGTTTTGGAGATCCTGGAGCGTCTGCAGTGGGTGAGGCACTTAAGACCAACAACGTGTTGGAAGAACTCAGCATGAGGTGAGGTGTATAAAGTGGTCCCTGGCGCCTGGGTGGCTCAGTCGGTTAAGCCACTGCCTTCGGCTCAGGTCATGATCTCGGGGTCCTAGGATCAAGTCCCGCATTGGGCTCCTTGCTGGGCAGGGAATCTGCTTCTCTCTCCACCTCTGCCTGCCACTCTGCCTGCTTGTGCGCTCTCTCTCTCTCTCTCTCTCTCGGCAAATAAATAAATAAATACAATCTTAAAAAAAGAAAAATAAAGTGGTCCCTGTGTCACAGCCTCCACGTCCAAAGTCACCTGAGGGCTCAGGGACTCCAAGATCTTCCTGCTGTTTACCACCTTAATCCACAAACATACCACAGTCTAACCGTGATGGGGCTTGAGCCACAATCCAAGAGCACCCAGCTCTGTCCCCCTCACTCAAGTTCAGCATTGTGCTTTGGGTCTCATAATTCCTGCTGCATAGGCAGGGCCTGAGAATTGAAAACATATATGTAAAACAGCTTCAGTAGAGGAGTGCCAAGGAGGCTCAGTCGGTTAAGCATCTGACTCTTGATCTCAGCTCTCAGCTCAGGTCTCGATCTCAGCGTGGTGAGTTCAAGCCATGCATTGGGCTCCGTGCTGGGTGTGGGAACCTACTTCAAAAAAAAAAGCAAAACAAACAAACATGTAAACAAACAAAACATCTTCAGCAGAGACTGGTGTGGGGGAGTGCTCATGTTCTGCTCAGCAAATGACTGCTGGGGGCCTGCCCTGTGTGATTTGCTGCTGCAGGCTCAGGCGGCATCCCAGCCCTGGGCAAGTAACCAGAGCAGAGGCAGCAAACCACAGGGAAAGAGAGAGGCAGAAGCCCAGTAGGTCCTGGACTGTGTGGCCGAGCACTTCCCCTGGGGGTGCTGCTGGAGTGAGCAGGGTCTGCCTGACGCAATTCTGTCTTTCCCATGGAAGGAGCTAAGGCCAGAAGAGGCTATGAGACATGCTGGAATTCAAAGCCAGAGCTGGGGCCTGAGAGGTCAGAGGAAAGAGGGACTGGCTCGGAGCTAAAATGGCCAAGAGAGGTGCTGGGGCCAGAGCTTAGGTCCATCTGGAGAAGCAGGAGGAGAGGACGTGAGGAGGGAGCTGGGTGGTTTCCAGCACAGATGCTGTCATGCTGATAGGAATGGGGTGCTGATGGCAGGGGTGTGTGGGGGGACACGTGGGAGGACCTGCCAAGCTCTGAGGGCCTGGGGGCAGCAGCTGGCCTCTGCTAGGGAGGGGGGCAATGCTCAAGGTGTGTTTGCTGAGTGATCTCCGTGAACACTGGGAGCCTCCAGTGAAGCAGAGTCACTATCCAGTCTTTGCATACTGACCTTCCCAGGGTCCCTGGAGCATCAGTGGAGGCTGGAATGTGAAGTCCGGCTGGGTCCATGCACCTGCACAGCTTCTCAGAAGGTAGCAAAATGCTCATGTCTTTCTGTTACAGCAACAACCGCATCTCTGCAGTGGGAGCCTTGAGCCTGGGCCTGGGCCTCCGGGTCAATCAGACACTGAGGATTCTTGTTGTGAGTGGTAGCCTGATGGGGGAGGTCCCCCTGTACATGTCCACACAGATCCCTCCCCTGCCACATCTCTCCACTCCTCTGGCAGTGGAGTACACAGGTTCTAAGGCCCAGATAAGGGAGGGGGGCCTCCTGGCTTCCTCTTGTGACCCCTTCTTTCCCTTGCCATTCACTCATCCATCTCTGGCCTGGCCCATGCACTTCTTCTGACCCCTCCCTCGTCGTTCCTTCCCTCCCAGCAGTGTCACGCTACCTCCCAGCTGGCCTTCCTCCTTCTCAGCCCATCGGGTCAGCCAAAGTGTACTATTGGCCATAGTCAGACCTACCCAAGGCCTCGTGTGCATACCAGGGGTTCCCTTCCTTCAGGGTTGCCAGTGGGCTAGGAGTGGCTAGGCAGGGCTGAGAGCAGAGGACAGAGCAGGGAGGGTGCAACTGGGTGTGGAGCAGGTCCATGAAGGCCACTGTGCTGACAGCAAGTGCTTAGCTGACAGCGCTGCCAGGTCCAGGGGGCATCCAGCCCCCCTGGCTCTCGGCACCCTCAACTGGCAGAGGAGCCCTGGTGTAGTCCTCCCATCCCCAGCCTGAGACTCACTCCTCTCCCACCCACCCCTCCACCCCTGTCCCCCCCCCCCAACCCAGACCTCTTTTAAGCTCTGGATCCCCCTTTCCAGCCACCTGCTGGACAGTTCCTTGGATGTCCCATGGGTACAAAGCACAATCTGAAGGCATCATCTCTCTCTAAGCGCTGCCTCCTGTGGGTGGGGGGTGGGGGGACTTTCTCATGGAGTCAGAAGTGGGGGCCCAGTGCTCACCCCCCTTTTTTGTGAATTTTTTAAAAATATTTTATTTGGGGTGCTTGGGTGGCTCAGTGGGTTAAGCCTCTGCTTTAGGCTCAGGTCATGATCTCAGGGTTCTGGGATCGAGCCCCGCATCGGGCTCTCAGCTCAGAAAGGAGACTGCTTCCTCCTCTCTCTCTCTCTTTCTGCCTCTCTGCCTACTTCTGATCTCTGTCAAAATAAACAAAATCTTTAAAAAAAAAAAAAAAGAAGAAGAAGGGAGCCTGCTTCCCCCCTCTCTCTGCCTGCCTCTCTGCCTACTTGTGATAGCTCTCTGTGACAAATAAATAAATAAAATCTTAAAAAAATATATTTTATTTATTATTTAACAGGGAGAGGGACCACAAGCAGGGGGAGTCAGAGAGGGAGAAGCAGGCTCCCCGCTGAGCAGGAAGCCCAATGTGGGGGCTTGATCCCAGGATCCTGACCCCAGCCGAAGGCAGGCGCTTAACCGCTTAACCGACTGAGCCACCAAGGCACCCCACCCCTCCCTTTCTTTCCCATGCCTTCCATCCTTCATCTTGCTTCCTGCTGAGTCCCCAGGCTCCCTGCTCCTCCTTCTCACTTCCCCTCAAGTTCTGTGGACCTGCTAGTTTCCCATCTCTGGCCCCTCCTTCCTACCCAGAAACCTGCTCCCATCCCTCCTGGGTTTAAACCTCCCCTCTGGGTAAATCCAGGCTTAGTTGTACGGCCTTCCCTACTCACTGGGCTCCAGGCTCTGCCATAATCCCTCTGCCTTCCACCTGTGAAGCTCATTCTCTCACCCCAAGCTGCTCTGAATTTTCTACACATGGTGCAATCTCTTCCCTCTGTTTTGCTTCTCCGGCTCTTCTTGCTGAAATATGTAGCTCTGCATACCTCCCCTGTAAAGCTCAAGGCAGGTGTTTTAGCCCCTGCCTAACCTTTACCTCCCAAGGAGAAGTGATACACTCTCACTGCACTGGGTTTTCATGAGGTTTCCTTTTCCTCTCTTCCCCGCGATGGGTGAGCTCTTTAAAGGCAGGGACGTGGGACATCCCGGGTGGCTCAGATGGTTAGGCGTCTGCCTTCTGCTCAGGTCTTGATCCCAGGGCCCTGGGATTGAGCTCTGCATCGGGCTCCCTGCTTGGTTCGGGGGAGCTCTGCTTCTCCCTCTCTCTCCCTACTGTTCCCCCTCCGTGTGCTCTCTCGCTCCCTCTGTCAAATAAATAAATTTAAAAAGTAAACAAATAGGGACGCCTGGGTGACTCAGTCAATTAAGCGGCTGCCTTCAGCTAGGGTCCTGATCCCAGGGTCCTGGGATTGAGTCCTGTATCGGGCTCCATGCTCAGCAGGAAGCTGACTTCTCTCTCTGCCTGCTTGTGCTCTCTTTCTCTCTGACAAATGAATAAATAAAATAATCTTTAATAAATAAAAAAATCTTTTTTAAAAAAGTAAATAAATAAAGGTAGGGATGTGCCCTGTGTGTCCCTATCTTTGACATCTGGCAGAGTTGGGCATGGGGGGCTACTCAGCCAGTGTATACTCTCTTCCCCTCTTCCCTGGCCCAAGAGCTTCCTGAAGGGCATTCTGTGAGCAGAGACAACTTCTGAGCTGAGACAGTGGGGCTGTCCTGAGTCACTTCAGCAGACATGAGTTGTCTTCTTCCCTTTGGAGTTGCCCCACCAGCCTCCCTGGGCTCGGTTTTTCTCAATTGTGTGTGTGTTTCTCAGATGTCCAGGAATCCCATGCGAGGCGAAGGCTGCTTTGGAGTTCTTAAGTCTGTCCGGGAGAATCCAACATCCGCCCTAGAACTCCTGGATTTCTCCGTAAGAGCTTTTCATTAATCTCATCTGTGATCCTTGCAACAGCTGCATGAGTTATCATTTAGAGGAAGCAAGTGGGAATTAGAGAAATCAAGTGCCCTTCCCAGATGCTTAGTGTGGCTGAGTCTGAGAGCCACCACCCCCAGGCCAGAATTTGGGTCACAGAGCCACTCTGGCTCTAGTCCCACTCCAGACTGGAGGGTACTGCCATGGTCTCACCTCAAACCCCTGCCTGGGTTCTTCATTGGCCGAGATAATAGGTGGCTCAGAGGACACAAAGCCTGCTGTTCACTGATGTTTGGATTTGCAGGTTCAGTACTTACAAAGTGTCCCTGCCCCGCCCCCTGGTCTCTCCTCTCTGCAGGCAGATCATGGTGCTGGAAGAGTCACTCATGTGGCCTTGAGGGAGATTAAGACTCCTTTTCATTCACTTGTGCCTTTTTTTTTTAAGATTTTATTTATTTATTTGACAGAGAGATCACAAGTGGGTAGAGAGGCAGGCAGAGAGAGAGGGGGGAAGCAGGCTCCCCGCTGAGCAAAGAGCCCGATGCGGGGCTCTATCCCAGAACCCTGGGATCATGTCCTGAGCTGAAGGCAGAGACTTTAACCCACTGAGCCTCCTAGGTGCCCCCACTTGTGCCTTTTTAATATAGAAAACTAAAAGCAATTAAACATTAAGGAGAGAATTCCCAAATGTGAGTTATTAAAAGGAAGTCTAGTCTTATTCTAATTCTGCTTATTCTAGTTCTGGTTGATGTCAACCCAGATTTAAGTCAAAACCTTTCCAGAGACTTTTTTTTTTTTTACAGTTCCAATCCTTCAGGCTTGGAACAACTGATGCCGAACAGCCTTATTGCTTCCTTCTGCCTGCCCAGTTTCTACAGCTCCAAAGCCAAAGATTAGCTTGCCTTGACCATGTCCCTCCTGCTCTGAGAATTCCTGTTAGCATTGGCTTCTATCATTTAAAAAAAAGGGGGGGGTGCACCTGGCTGGCTCAGTTGGAAGAGCATGTAACTCCTGATCTCAGGGCTGTGAGTTTGAGCCCCACATTGGGTGCAGAGATCACTTAAATAAATATTTTAAAAAATAAATAAAGGAATGATATATGAAACTGTTCAACAAAACTATGTGATTATTCAGTATAATCTATGGTTAGTATCAGGAGCATTTAATGTAATGGAAACACCACAGAGGTGAGAATCAGACAAGCCTGGGACCAAATCCTGAGGCATCAATACGGGATCTTCTGAATTGAAGAGTATTACTAGTCTAGATGCAATGTACTATTTTCCTGTTCCTTAACTGTTATTAGTCTAATCTCCACAGCCTAGATTTTCTCCTCAGCTTTAAGGGAAACACTTTTTTCTTTTTTTTTTTAATTAAGATTTCATTTTTTTATTTGACAGAGACAGAGAGCACAAGCAGGCAGAGTGTCAGGCAGAGGGAGAGAGAAAAGCAGACCCCTTGCTGAACAGAGAGCCAACTTGGGGTTTGATCCCAGGACCCTGGGATCATGACCTGAGCCAAAAGCAAATGCTTAACTGACTGAGCCACCCAGGTGCCCCTAAGGGAAACACTTCTAAATCCTGACAGTTCATGTAAAACCCTTCCCAGGTTTCAGCCTTGTCTTTAGGTGAAATGGGGCTAAAATCTTCCAGCCAGGCTCATCGTGAAGAGGGGATGAGCTAGCAGACCCCACAGGAAAGGTCTGTGTAGAGAAAGACCCCATTGGTGCTAGTATTCTTCCCCTCACTCCCCTTGCTTTTCGTTTGTTATTGAGGAATAACGTCTATCCTGAAAAGTGCAGGTGGATTAGGGCTGTGAATTTCCACAGACAGAACACACCTATGCAATCAGCCCCCAGATCAAAAAATAGTGCAGGCCCCAAGGAGCTCCCCTGGAACCACTTCCCTTTTCTACTTTAATGTTTTGGGAAGTAATGACATTGTCCTTCATATGAGAGAAGCTGCCCTAAGGTGTTTCTTCAAAACTTTGTGTGTATAAGTGAAAAAACAGTGACGTTCTTGGAAGGTGATGCTGTACCGCCTTGTAATGGGTTTCTCTGCAGGAGATCCAAGTGGACAGAGAGTTTGATGACCTCGCCAGCTCAGTGAAGGTACTGCTTCCAGCACTCCATGTAAAGACTGCTGCCCACAGAGTGAAATACAAAAATGAGTTACTGCCAGTCTTCACCCCGTCCCTACCAGCGTCTGTCCCTAAGTGACTGGTAGGTGGCTTCCTCATCTCACACTGGCCACTTCAACGTTGAGGGTTCTTGGCCTCACAATGCCTTATTACCACTCGAGTCTTCAGTGAGTCCCCATGTTAACCAGGTAGTAAGTCCTGTTGAGCCCACCTTGATGAAATTTTGGACACCTGTACCCTCCTCTCCATCCCATGGCCTCTGTTAATGCAGAGTCTGGGTCTTCCTTCGATCCTGCTAATTTGTGAAACTTGTACTGTGTGCTACATATTGAGCTGGGTATGGGGTCAGAGATGTCCAAAGTCCCTGCTCTGGTGACTTCAAGAGACAATCAAAGTACAAACTCAACTTGCCGGAATGCAAACCGACCCAACTTTTCTGGCAGGCGATTTATCATCATGCACACGGGGCTTAAAATTGCCTGTGCTTGTTGATTCGATGGTCTGCAGAAATAACCAGAGCTGCACAAAAACACTGATGCCCAGAGATGTTCAATGAAATGCTGTTTATATGACGAGAATTGGAAATAATCTAAATGCCCACTAACAAGGGATTGGTTAACTAAGATTTGGAAGTCTGTGAACATTAAAAACCAAGTGTTCAAAGACCATCTAGTAATTTATGAAAGTGCACATGATTGATGTTAAGGGAGAAAATCAGGATAAAAAAAATCACATGGTTTGTTTAATAGTTCCTTAAAAGATCAAACATGTAGTTTATCCCAGACTCAGCAATTCCAAACATAGAGAAAGGAAAACATATGTTCACACAAAAACTTGCATACAGATGTGCACAGCTTTAGTCATAATACCCACAAAGTACAAATGCCCACCAGCTCATAAATGGATAAATAAATTACAGTATGCCCATACAGTGGAACACCCCTCCAATTTGGCCCTAAGAAGGCATGAGATTTGGGGTGATTAAAATGTTCTAAAATTGATTGTGGTAATGGTTATACAACTCTGAATATGCCAAAAGTCGTTGAATTGTACATTTTTTTAAAAAAGATAAGTTTATTTGTTTTAGAGATGGGGAGGGACAAAGGGAGAGGGAGAGAGAATCTCAAGCAGACTCCCTGCTGAGTGTGGAGCCCAATGCAGGGACTTGATCTCACAACGATGAGATCATGACCGGAATAAAAAACAAGAGTCAGACACTCAACCGACTGAGCCACCCAGGTGCTCCTGATTTGTACACTTTAAACAGGTGAATTGTATGTATGTGAATTGTAGCTCAATAAAGCTGTTTACAAGAAAAAGGAATGTGGTATCATGCTACTACTACAGCAATGTATTATGTATCAAGAAGGATGTATCATGCTACAACATGAAGGGACCTTGAAATCATGCTAAGTGAAAGAAGCCATTCACAAAAGACCATATATTGTATGATTCTGTTTGTATGAAATGTCCAGAATAGGCAGGCCTATAGCGACAGAAAGTAGATTAAAAGTTGCCTAGGGCAGGGGTCACCTGGCTGGCTCAGTTCATAGAGTGCCTGACTCTTAATCTCAGGGTTGTGAGTTTGAGTTCCATGTTGGGTGTAGAGATTATTTTAAAAAAATAAAATGAATTTTAAAAAAATAGGGGTGCCTGGGTGGCTCAGTGGGTTAAGCCTCTGCCTTCGGCTCAGGTCATGACCTCAGGGTCCCCGCATCGGGCTCTCTGCTTAGCAGGGAGCCTGCTTCCCCCTCTCTCTCTGCCTGCCTCTCTGCCTACTTGTGATCTCTGTCTGTCAAATAAATAAAGTAAAAATCTTAAAAAAAAAATAAAGAAGTTGCCTAGGGTTGGGGAGATGGGAGTGACTGGGAGCTGACAGTGAAAGGGCAGGGGTTTCTTTGGGAGGTGATCAAAATGTTCTAAAATTGATTGTGGTGATGGTTGCACAAGTATGAATATACTACGAACTACTGGATTGTACACCACTTTAAATGGGTGAATTGTCAGGTGCCTGGCTGGCTCAGTCGGGAGAGTTTGATTTCTGGGTTGTGAGTTCAAGCACCACAATTACTTAAAAATAAAAAAAATAAAAAATCTAAAAAAAGGGTGAATTGTATAGTATGTGAATTATATCTCAAGAAAGCTGTTACCAAAACAAAACAAATCCTATTGTTGGGTCCAGATTGTGTAAAAAACATGTAGAAGTGTATACATGCAGGAAAAAAAGACTAAAAAAAAAAACCTGACATATTAAAATGTTTATTAATGACCCTGGGGTTGAGCCCCAGGTCAGACTCCCCACTCAGCTGGAAGTCTGCTTATCTCCCTCTCCCTCTGCCTCTCCCTCTGCTTGTGCTCTCTTTCTCTCTAAAATAATAAATCTTTTTGAAAAATAAAATTAAAATGTGATAGAGGCTATAATTCAATTATTTTTGTGGTACAGTTGGAGCCCTGAGACGGGAGGGTGCTATAAACTGAATTGAGCCCCCCTCAATTCCTATTTTGAAGCCCCAACCCCCAGTGTGACTGTATTTGGAGATAGGAGGTAACTGAGGTTAAATGAGGTCATAAGAATGGGGCCCTACGCCTGGGTGGCTCAGTGGGTTAAAGCCTCTGCCTTCAGCCCAGGTCATGATTCCAGCATCCTGGGATCGAGCCCCGCATTGGGCTCTCTGCTCGGCGGGGAGCTTGCTTCCTCCTCTCTTTCTGCCTGCCTCTCTGCCTGCTTGTGATCTCTGTCTGCCATATAAATAAATAAAATCTTTTAAAAAAAAAGAGTAGGGCCCTAATCTGTTAAGATAAGTGTCCTTAAAAAAGAAACACCAGAGAGCTTGCTCTCTCCTCCACCCCTGTAGGCAGATACAGCAAGAAGACAGCCTTTAGCAAGTCAGGAAGACAGACCTTGCTTGAGACCAACACTTCCAGAACTTGACATTGCACTTCTAGCCTCCAAAACTGTGAAAAAATAAACCTCTGTGCTTAAACTAACCAGTCTATGGTGTTTTGCTATGGCAGGCGAGCTAAGACAAAAGGATTCACTCTCCTGGGGAGAAGCAGGGAAGATTGCTCCTGATTTCTGTGACTCTCCCCTGACCTCCCTCCATCTCCCTCCTTCCTGTTGCCAAAGTTGCCTTTCAAAGGGCAGACCTAATCATACTATTTACATGTTCCCAAGGCCTACAGATAAATTCCAGCTCCTCTGTCTGGTGTGTCCCACTGCAGGGGTTGAGTTCTCCGTCCTTCTCTATGAAGAAGATAAGGGTCTGCTCCAACACACTCTGGGGAATCGCCAGGAAGGGTGTGGCATTTGGGTGCTAAACCGAGGGTAGGCCAGAATTCCTCTTACTCTGCTCTTCTCAGAAATAAATACACATTGGATCCTAAAGAAAGTTGAGTCAATCTTTACGGAATGAAAGAACCAGGTAATTGTTCCAAAGTCCCCCAAAATGGACACTGAGCTACAACCCAGCTCTTGGGGGTGCGGGGGAGGCTGGAGTATACCCTTCCACTCCCTTGTTTCTAGAAACCCAGTTCATATTAAAGAAGGAACCAAATCCCAACTGGTTCCCGGGTGTTGGATGGCAAAGGCCTTTCTACACCAGAAATGGGGTGGACAAGAAAGAGGGTGCAGACTTTAGGTAAAAAGCTGGCATCTATCTTGATAGTTCAGATGAAAGAATGAACACTAGAGGTTAAACCCTCCCCAAGCACGACTCGACCTGCTAGGGAATGGAGTAGGCCCTAGAGACAGGAATGTTCACTTATTCAAAGGATCATGACCCCACTAGCTAACTCACAGAACAGTTAGGCATTTAGATGCAGCTGATCAGCACTATCCCAAACACACAATCACCAGGTGCTCCTAATGAAACCTCTAACCTAAGAAATAGGTTTTTCAGATTCCAAGTCCCCCGAGATAGAGCACACTTCCGTGGATGGGAGGAAGCCACCTCAAGTAACAAAGTAACGTCTGTGAACATGATTTCATGGGCCTCCGATCAACAGCGTCCACCTTCTCAGGAGACCCCTGACCCAAATTTTGCCCTTAAAAATCCTCCTTATAAGGCATCAGGAAGTTCGGGACTTTGAGCATTGGTTTCCCATTCTCCTGGGTGGCACCCCACCAATAAATAGTCTATCTTCACGGCGAAAGCTCGGTGCCAGTCCTTTACTGGCTAGCTGGGCAGGGTGAAGCAACTGTCCTTTGGATTGGTTACAGGCAGATGATGGGCAGACCTCCAAGAGGGTGGTCATGTTTGCAAAGACCTGAATCAGGAACAGGCAGATGAATGGGCCTGAGGCTCCAAGTGAGAAGGAGACACAATCTTGACTTGAAGCCATTCGCACACTGGGGACTTAAACGCATGAAAATGTCCAGTGCCCGACGCAGGGAAAACCACGGCCACTCCAACCTAAAGGCCGAGGAGGCACAAGAACTCTCCGCCTTTGGCTAGGCGGCAGCCTTCCCGCCACAGCCGCATCCAATCTGAAGGCGCCATACTCCGCGAGTCAAGCAATGGCCAATCGGAAGCGGGATTCCAGGCTTCGGTCCGCCCCAGGCGCTGACGACCAATTGGCGCCTGCGCAGCAGCGGGCCAATCCCCAGCAGCGTGCACAGTCCGGTGGCGGCAGTTGGGCGCGTGGCGTTTGTGGCGGCAGTTGAGGGCGAGTAGCGGCGTTGGGCAGCGGCTGAGCTCACCATGGTAAGACCCCAGGGCCTGGCCTGCATTGGCAGGACCCCGGCCACTCTTGCTCTGTGGGCGAAGCCCGCCACGTGAGGCGACAGGGAGGGGCAAGACTAGGACGGACGCCGGACCGGGGTTCCATGGCGGGGGGCAGGCGTCGGCTGAAGAAGGGGCTGGGGTGCGCACGGAAGGTCCGGGGCTGAGGGGAGGAACAGATCGTCATCCTCTCGCTTGTCTTCTGGGTGTGTGGGCCTCAAGGGCAGCGGCGACCTGCATCATCGGATTGTCTGATGTTGCGGGGGGGTGAGGGTCGGCAGGTGCAGGTGGCGCCTCAGAAATTGTGCCGTGAAGGAGCCAGGCTGGCAGCTGGGTTTTTGGGGTGGCCTTGAATCAGCCTCTGAGAAGACCAGCCATAGTGTTGGGCTTCTGAAGACTGGAGGGTGGTTCTCAAATTTTCGGGTCCCAGGACATCCCTACGGTATTACAAACGATCCAGGACTCCAAGGAGCTTTTGTTTTATGTGGGTTACATCGATAAGCATTTGTCGTGTTAGAAATTTAAAACGAGAGGGACGCCTGGGTGGCTCAGTTGGTTGGGCCGCTGCCTTCGGCTCAGGTCATGATCTCGGAGTCCTGGGATCGAGTCCCGCATCGGGTTCCTTGCTCGTCGGGGAGCCTGCTTCTCTCGCTGCTTCTGCCTGCCTCTCGGCTTGTGTGTACTCTCTCTCTCTCTCTGGCAAATAAAATCTTTTTTTTTTTTTTAAAGATTATTTATTTTTTTATTTGACAGAGAAACCACAAGTAGGCAGAGAGGCAGGCAGATAGGAAGGGAGAAGCAGGCTCCCCGCTGAGCAGAGAGCCCGATGTGGGGCTTGATCCCAGGACCCCGGGATCATGACCCGAGCCGAAGGCAGAGGCTTAACCCACTGAGCCACCCAGGCGCCCCAAATAAATAAAATCTTAAAAAAAAAAAAAAAGAAAAATTTAAAACGAGAAACTAATTTGTTCACTTGAGGCAACACATGTTAACATAAATTACAAATATCCAAGTCAGAATAGCCATAGTTTGTCAACTCTTTGTGGGAAAATAACATTACATGGGAAAAGCAGCTAGTTCCATTGACAACTCAAAACACACAAGTGCCGTTTCTCAAAGACAGCTGTATTTTAGTAGGTACAAAAGTACTTTATGAATATTTTCCATTTCGTCACAGTTCTTGAGGATAGAGATTTTTTTTTTTAAGATATATTTAACTTTAGAGAGAGATAGCATGTGGGGGGGAGAGAGGGAGAGAGAGACTCCTCAAGCAGACTCCCTGATGAACACAGGACTGGATCCCAGGACCCTGAGATCATTACCTGAATTGAAATCAAGAGTCAGACTCTTGCGGGGGTGGGGGAGGGGTTCGCCTGGGTGACTCAGAGGGCTAAGCCTCTGCCTTCAGCTCAGGTCATGGTCTCAGGGTCCTGGGATTGAACCCCACATCAGGCGCTCTGCTTAGCAGGGAGCCTGCTAACCCCTCTCTCTGCCTGCCTCTCTGCCTACTTGTGATCTCTCTCTCTCAAATAAATAAAATCTTAAAAAAAAAGAAAGAGTCAGATGCTTGGGTCACCTGGGTGTCTCAGTCGGTTAAGTTGCTGCCTTTGGGTCAGGTCATGATCCCAAGGTCTAGGGACTGAGCCCTACATCCGTCTCCCTGCTTCTCCCTCTGCCTGCTCTGCCTACTGCTCCCCCTGCTTGTGCGTGTGCTCTCTCTCTGAAAAATAAGTAAATCTTTTAAAATAAATGAAATAGGGGCCCATGGGTGGCTCAATTGTCAAGCGTCGGTCTTGGGCTCAGTCATGATCCCAGGGTCCTGGGATTGAGCCCTGCATTGGGCTCCCTGCTCCGCGGGAAGTGTGCTTCTCCCTCTCCCACTCTGCTTGTGTTCCCTCTCTTACTGTGTCTCTCTCTGTCAAATAAATAAAATCTTTTAAAAATATAAAAGTAAAAAATAAAGAAAAATTTAAAAATCTGCTTAAAAAATAAAAAGAGATGCTTAACTGACTGAGCCACCCAGGCGCCCCGAGGTTGGAGATTTTATAAAATCAATAATCATTTTTGCTTCATTACGAACATTCTTAAATGAAATTGGCCAATTGAACTTTTTTTTTTTTTTGTCTTTTTACTGTGAGTACATAAATGTGAGGAATCTAATGAACACTGGTACAGTTTGGTGCCACTACCTTGATTTGTGCTCAAGCACCAGCAGTTTTACCCACCTCCAATTATGCACCATCAATGCAGTTGTGAACACAGTGAGAAGGACTGGTCACCTCAGCAGTCCCGACTACGGTATTGCTTTAATTTCCATGTATTCTGAACAGGTGTATGGATCTCCAGTGGCCTGGCAACTCCAGATAACTTTGAGGACTGTTGTTGGGTAGGGGATCAGTAGAAACAATAGATCATTGATAGGAGGAAACATAGTTTTATTGTAAAGTGAAGGAATGAGGAGAGCTTCTGCACATTTGCTGGCTGGAAGTTGAAACTTCTGGGTAAGTAGGGAACGAGGTTATCTGGTAAGAATATGAAGAGAACAGTTGGGCTGGAGCTTGAAAAGAACACAGGAAGTTTCAAATTTTTTTCAGTGAGGAGATAAAGCTGACTAAAGAAGTGTAAGATTTTGGGGCACCTGGGTGGCTCAGTGGGTTAAAGCCTCTGCCTTCGGCTCAGGCAATGATCCCAGGGTCCTGGGATCAAGCCCCGCATTGGGCTCTCTGCTCAGCAGGGATCCTGCTTCCCCCCCTCTCTGCCTGCCTCTCTGCCTACTTGTGATCTCTCTCTCTGTCAAATAAATAAATAAAAATCTTAAAAAAAAAAAAAAAGAAATGTAAGATTTTAATGATCCAGCTGAGGTTGGCAATGAATTTATAATGGCTTTCTGTTGAAAGCTAGGAAGGGGGTGCCTGGGTGGCTCAGTGGGTTAAAGCCTCTGCCTTCAGCTTGGGTCATGATCCCAGGGTCCTGGGATCGAGCCCCACGTCAGGCGCTCTGCTCAGTAGGGAGCCTGTTTCCCCTCCTCTCTCTCTGCCTGCCTTTCTGCCTACTTGTGATCTCTGTCAAATAAATAAAATCTTTAAAAAAAAAAAAAAAAGAAAAGAAAGAAAGCTAGGAATGATTTTCCTGACTGCTTTTGATTTGTTTCATTGGTTAGATAATCAGGTGAAGGTGGCCTGGGAGATCACCTAGCACATTGGTTGCCCCCCCCCCTTTTTTAAAGATTTTTAAAATGTATTTGTCAGAGTGAATGGATGAGCACAAGCAGGGGGAGTGGCAGGCAGAGGGAGAAGCAGGCTCTCTGCCAAGCAAGGAGCCTGATGCAGGACTCTATCCCAGGACCCTGGGATCATGACCTGAGCCAAAGGCAGCCACTTAACTGACTTAGTCACCTAGGTATCCCGTGTCAGCCTCATTTCATAAAAGAAGAAATTGAGGGATTTTCTCAGGGTACAGAGCTTACTGCAATCATAGCGGGGCTGAGTGAGTAGAAAAACCAAAGTCAGGCATTCTGTGAAGTATAGGCTGCTTGGATTTAAGTAAGGCAAAGTGAACAATACGGATTTGCAAATGGTGTGATTGGGTGGAGTCCAAGACTTGCCAGAGTGTTGTTGACTTCCTTCTCTGAAGAAATGAGTTGTCATTGGAGTTCTTTCTGGAATTGAATGCTTCCTTCTGGGATAGATTCTTGGGAGATTGCAGCATAGTGTGAATCTCTGTGCCCCTAATTTGAGATACGATGCTCGTGTAATAGAAAACAGGACTTCAAGTTCTTGGTGTATTGTACATTAGGATTTAGGGTAGATAGGACACTTTGAATTTAATTTGATTTCCTCTGTGTATTTGTAAGGATAATGTGTCTAAAATAGAACAAATGATTAATGACTGTGCAGTTAGGTTCCTGTCAGGAAAGGTATGATGCAGTCAAAATATGTACTTTGAAGAAAATCTTTAAAAAGGTACTATCTATAAAGCTATGGGCAGGGTCTAAGGAAACCACCAAAAGATGGTGCAATGTTGTAGCACTTGTGATGTCTGGTACCCTTTAGCTCCTAGCTTTGAAGGTGAAGTGAGGGAGTGGTTACTGGAAGTTAAGAAGGTAGCTTTATGAAAAGCACTGTCTGCTAGAAGTTCCTGGCCTTGATAAACACTCAAGGAACCCATGGAAGTATGGCAGGAGGGAGCCAGGAAGTGAGCACCCTGACCACACTGTCCTCTAAGCTCCCTGTCTCCTGCTGATGCCTGCCATTGGCTAAAGCAACCAGAAGCCAGGGCAAAGCAGCCCTTTTAATGTAGTCCACATGGGTCAGCCTCCCTGAACACAAACCTAGATGGAGAAAAATAAAGGATATATGTAGACGGGTAGATAGAAGACACACATACGGTGACCAGTGGCACCTGAGCTGTGGTAACGTGTGTGCTAGTCCACTTGTCCTTCCCTGAGTCTATATTACCTGTTACCCGGTCTTTGGACAGGACACCATCAAGAACTAATGTTCTTTAGAGACTAAGTATGACTAGTGACAATGCAGAGCTTATTATTGACAGGACACATACAGTCGCAAACACTTTTGTATAGGGGCTAAGTCTGGCACTTAGTAGCTAGGGTGGTTTAGAGCACCTTAGTTTTCACAGTGACAAAAGGGTCACATAAGCCTTCTGGGAAAGGCTTGTAAATGATTTAGATGATGAAACATATATATGTTATTATGTTTTGCATGCCATATAGTGTCGATTGCCTTAAAAACAAGGAGGTCTCAAGGTTTGTGTTCTGGTTCCCAGCGCGAGTGCATCTCTATCCACGTGGGGCAGGCAGGTGTCCAGATCGGCAATGCCTGCTGGGAACTGTACTGCCTTGAACATGGGATTCAGCCTGACGGTCAGATGCCAAGTGACAAAACCATCGGCGGTGGGGATGACTCCTTCAACACGTTCTTCAGCGAGACTGGGGCTGGCAAGCATGTGCCCAGA
Source organism: Martes martes (assembly GCF_963455335.1). Taxonomy (NCBI): domain Eukaryota; kingdom Metazoa; phylum Chordata; class Mammalia; order Carnivora; family Mustelidae; genus Martes; species Martes martes. Next base: position 63,470,306 of record NC_137901.1, read on the forward strand.
GCGGTGTTTGTGGACCTGGAACCCACCGTGGTCGGTAGGTACTGGGGCGCTTGGGCAGCTTTCCTGGGACAGTGAGAGAGTCTCCCTAAAGCCCCACCCACGTCCCCTGTGCTCCTTTGAATCCTTCCACAGAAAGGATGGGATGCGCGAGAATATGCCCGTGGCTGTGTTAGGTGAGAAACTACAGGGTGAGTGCTTAAAGTGTCTTTGGCACCGAGGCTCCTAATGCAGGAGAACCTAATATCCAGGAAAGAGAGGCTGGTAATAGATTCACTCGCGGCCCTCTCAGACCCAGGCAGGTGGTTGTGTAGGCCAGGGTGCAGGGTGCCCGGTCACGGGTCCTTCGTTAACGCTGCCCACAAGGTGTTGGTGGTGCACAAGAGTCTTGACCTGCATCTTAGACACAGAAGGTGAATAGAGAACATTCCTTGGGATCCACCAGCTGAGAAGCCTAGGTGGTGGCCAGGGAGAGCTGCAAAGAGACGCACCTTTCAGTGGCGACCCAGGAGGAGACAGAATGTCAGCCTGAAGTCTGTGAGCCGCAGGCCACCTAGGGTGCCCTGTCGGGACTGCCTGGCAGAAGTCACGCTGACCTGGTGACTTATCTAATATGTAAGGGCTTCTTAGGCACACTGTTTGATGTAGCTACAACTGGGAAGAAATAATCGCGTGTGTACGGGTGTGAGCTTTTTCCCTTCTTTGGGAACCGGTCAGATTGGACTTTGTACCTCCAGTTGACTTTCCCTGCTAGGGCCACAGATCACAGCTGTGGTCTGCATGTCACAGAGAGACATTTCCGTTGAGACACTGACACTGCTGACCCCCAAGGGCCAGCATGTGCATGGTAGATGCAACGGGTCCCCGAATCCCTCCCTCTTGGTGAGTTAACAACAGGCCTTAAGGACACGCGGCCCACGCATCCTCTTTGCAGATGAAGTGCGCACGGGGACCTACAGGCAGCTCTTCCACCCGGAGCAGCTGATCACCGGGAAGGAGGATGCAGCCAATAATTACGCCAGAGGCCATTATACCATCGGCAAGGAGATCGTCGACCTGGTCCTAGACCGGATCCGAAAACTGGTAAGAGGGCGTCCTGTGGACGTTGCCCTGGACGGGAGGGCGGGTGGGGATGGGGACCGCGAGGCCACTCTGGCCAGACTCCAGGCCAGAATCTTGAGTCCCCGTCTTCCTTCACGGGTGGCTTCATGCATCCATCATCCATCCATCTTAACGTCTGCCTTGCTTTGCTTCTGAGTGTCCCGCGTGTGCGCTGTAGACGATTTGAACGCGTAGCGTCCTGCAGAGGAAAAGAGGAGTGACCGTGGCTCGTTGGAGTCGGCGGTGTGGCTTCTGCAGGCGCTGACCCACGGTCTGTGATTTCTCTCAGGCGGATCTGTGCACGGGGCTGCAGGGCTTCCTCATCTTCCACAGTTTCGGGGGTGGCACCGGCTCTGGGTTCGCGTCTCTGCTCATGGAGCGGCTGTCGGTGGACTACGGCAAGAAGTCCAAGCTGGAATTTGCCATTTACCCAGCTCCCCAGGTGTCCACGGCCGTGGTGGAGCCCTACAACTCCATCCTGACCACCCACACGACCCTGGAGCATTCCGACTGTGCCTTCATGGTGGACAACGAAGCCATCTACGACATATGTCGGCGCAACCTGGATATCGAGCGGCCCACGTACACCAACCTCAATCGTCTGATCGGGCAGATCGTGTCCTCCATCACGGCCTCCCTGCGATTCGATGGGGCCCTGAACGTGGACTTGACGGAATTCCAGACCAACCTGGTCCCGTACCCCCGCATCCACTTTCCCCTGGCCACGTACGCCCCGGTCATCTCTGCCGAGAAGGCCTACCACGAGCAGCTGTCCGTGGCTGAGATCACCAATGCCTGCTTCGAGCCGGCCAACCAGATGGTCAAGTGTGACCCTCGGCACGGCAAGTACATGGCCTGCTGCATGTTGTACAGGGGGGACGTGGTCCCGAAAGATGTCAACGCAGCCATCGCCACCATCAAGACCAAGCGCACCATCCAATTTGTGGATTGGTGCCCGACTGGATTTAAGGTAGGACTGGCTGATGCAGAGTGGTTTTTACCTGTCAGCAGCAGCAGACCCAGCACAGCATGCCCTTTGTGGAGAATACCCCCGTTCCATGGCAGCTAGGCTGCAAGGAAAACAAGTTTAGGAATTTGCTAAGGGCATTATCAACTACTTCATGTATCCTTATTTCTTAGAACCACCCTATAAAGTTTCCCAGGGTAGTATTACATCTTATAGTGTAAAGACTGAGCTGAAATAGCTGTTAGTATCTTAAAGGCCCCATGGGCAGCAAGTGATGCAGAGCACATTCAGAGACAGTCTGACTGTATGTCTGGTCTCTCCACATTTCTCTTTTGCTTACCTGAGTTTGTTAGGTCTGTGGTGTTATTAGAAATAGTGTTTTTTAGACTTTACATAACTTCAGACATCTCTATTCACTGCAGTTTAGGCAAAACTTACAGGTCTGTAAGCAGAATTTTAAATTGGTTACACAGTGTTTACTGTAGGGGCTGACGAGTTCACTCTTGTTTCTCCAAACCACACTGGGAATGCTGGGTCGTACGTAATATCACATTGATAATAAATAGGTGGCTCCTTCAACTCTGTTTAGTGTCACAGTGAAATGTCTGCCAAGAAAAAGGGAACACGTCTTGGAAGCCAAATAACAGATTATCAGGCTCTAGACCTATTATGATTATGCAGCTAAGTGCCTCACTATGCCTGGGTTTGAGAACTCTGTGCCCTTCGTAGTTAAAAGTAGTTGTTCACCCTTGGGTTTCTGCACTTGACAAAGCTGTGGACCCTCCTATTTGTACGTCCTGATGATTTCCAAAGGTGTTTGGAGAGCTGTACATTCCAGTCATTTCAGATTGAAAATGAGAAGCAGAAGAAATGTGTGTCATCTGGTCCCCTTTGGAATGGCTGTAGCTTACCTGTACCTGCACAGAAGTTGAATCTGTCTGGCCCTGTCAGCCCCCACTTTTGTCTGTGTCAGATAGCTTGATACAGATCATCTCTGATGGCATAAAAATGATGGATTTAAAGTGACTCACTGGAAAGGGTAAACTTTATGATAGGTTTCACCAGTCTGGAAATAGCCACAAATCTTACATGGGAAGTTGGTAGACCTTAGAGGTTAGAGGTCAAAGTTTAAATCTATTCTGTGCATCTAGCCACCCAGGCTCAGTAAAGCCATATCTTTACTGGGTAAAGCTCAGTAAAAGCCATAGCTTTTACTGTTCCTAGAGAAGACAGGCCAGCCTCAGAGGGACTGTATTGCATTCTCATTGCTCTAAGCTCTTTGTCAGCTGGAGTGTGGTTACATTCTGTGTTCTGTAACCATTTACTCGGGTACACAATATTCTCTGCTTAAATGTGTTTAGTTTTTTATTATAAAAATGCATATATGGGGGCACCTGGGTGGCTCAGTGGGTTAAAGCCTCTGCTTTCAGCTCAGGTCATGATCTCAGGGTCCTGGGATCAAGCCCCGCATTGGGCTCTCTGCTCAGCATGGAGCCTGCTTCCTCCTCTCTCTCTGCCTGCCTCTCTGCCTGCTTGTGATCTCTGTCTGTCAAATAAATAAATAAAATATTTTTAAGAATGCATATATGTGGCAAAATATTAAAACACTGTAGAAGGCTGAAAAGCTTAAGTCCTCTTCCCCTTCCCTGGAGCTTGCTTTGTTTTTCATTCTGTGCATTTTCAAGGGAATTTATACTTTTTGTTCTGGGTGATGTCGAGAGGCCAGCAATAGGGGAAAAGGACGCAAGTTCTTGTCAGTGACAGGGTTGACTCAGTACACACAAGTCAAAGAAAGCAGGGAATTGGTGGCGCTCCCACTTGGGTGGGACTAGCTGGCCTGGCCTTAAGAGTTGTGGGAGGGCACCCGTACCCCCTGGTCAAGGTCTGGGCCCATGTCTCTCCCCATAACAATTCTGGAGACTGGCTGTGTCCCTAGCTGCTGCTAACTGCTATGTGCTCACCAAGACACTGCTTCAGCACACTCCCAGGTGTTTATCCTCCTGCACAATGATGTTCCCTTAGCCATCAATGGCTCTAGCCTGTTTTGTTACCCCAGAGTAAAAATACCTAGGGTTATTTCTAAGCATAAATACTCACATAGTAACCAACTTACTTTTCTTTTTGCCAAGTATATAATATACCTTGAGGGGTGCCTGGGTGGCTCAGTTGTTAAGTGTGTGCCTTTGGCTAAGGTCATGATGCCAGGGTCCTGGGGATCGAGCTCTCCGCATCAGGCTCCCTGTTCCACGGGGAGCCTGCTTCTCTCTCTCCCACTCCCTCTGCTGTGTTCCCTCTCTCCCTGTGTTTTGCTCTGTCAAATAAATAAATAAAAATCTTTAAAAAAATATATATATATATATACCTTGATCATTTTCATGACCACAGTGTTTCACTAAATGGGTCTATAAAAATTTAGTTTGCCATGATGGACATTTGTTTCCAGTTTTGCCATTAGTACTTTAAAGATTTTATTTATTTATTTGACAGAGATAGAGATCACAAGTAGGCAGAGAGGCAGGCAGAGAGAGAGGGGGAAGCAGGCTCCCCACTGAGCAGAGCTGGATGCGGGCCTTGATCCCAGGACCCTGAGATCATGACCTGAGCCAAAGGCAGAGGCTTAACCCACTGAGCCACCCAGGCACCCGCCATTAGTACTTTAAATACATAAAAATGTTCATACATACATACATGTTCATACATGTAGCTTTGTGTGGGTAAATCTAAGAACTGAAAGCATACAGTCAAAGGATGTTAAATTCTTATCAGTACTGTCAAAAAATAAAGTACCAGTTTATATAGGGCATCATTTAAACTGGGTCCACAGCTCATTTTTAAAAGCAAGCTACTGGAGTGTCTGGGTGGCTTAGTTGGTTAAGCATCTGCCTTTGGCCCAGGTCATGGTCCCAGGGTCCTGGGACGGAGCCCCACATTGGGCTCCCTGGTCGTCAGGGAGTCTGCTTCTTCTGCCTGCTGCTCCCCCTACCTGAGCGCTCTGTCAGATAAATAAAATCTTAAGAAAAAAAAAAAAAAAGCTACCTTTTCTGAGGCCATGTTATAATCACCATATGTTCCCTTTCTCTCGCAGGTGGGCATCAACTACCAGCCCCCCACTGTCGTCCCCGGGGGTGACCTGGCCAAGGTGCAGCGGGCTGTGTGCATGCTGAGCAACACAACCGCCATTGCCGAGGCCTGGGCCCGCCTGGACCATAAGTTTGACCTCATGTACGCAAAGCGAGCCTTTGTGCACTGGTACGTGGGGGAAGGCATGGAGGAAGGGGAGTTCTCTGAGGCCCGGGAGGACCTGGCAGCTCTGGAGAAAGATTATGAAGAGGTGGGTGTGGATTCCGTGGAAGCAGAGGCAGAAGAAGGGGAAGAATACTGAATGGGAGTGCATCTGGCTACCACCCCTTTGTATTGCCCCCACTGTAACATTACAAGATATGTTTACCTATTAAAGTTTCTGTATTGAAGCATCGTGTCCCTTGTGCTGCACCTTGACAGAATGCCCGATCCAGATACTTGCCTTTTCAAAGTGCATTTCCAGGGGAAAAAACATGTTTCCTCTCAAAAAAATTAAGCATGTTCGTATGTTTAGTTACTTTACCCCTAGAAGGAAGGCTTCAAAAGGCATGGCTGAGGGAATTAGGAAAAATGCTTTGGTTATTCTTAAATCTTTCACTTATTCTTGGTGTTCCTTTGGAGAATGAAATAGTAATGTTTTTTTCTTCCCTAAATGTGGAGCGCCTACTTTCACCCAGTCCTGTGGGAGGGACCAAGGAGGCAGCTCCGCCCTAGCGCAAACCCATTTACTGAGGCTGTTTCCAGCAAGGTCTTTTGGGGGGCAGGGAGGGGGATAATTGGTTTGTTTTACAACTTTTTTTTTCTTTTAATATTATCTATTTGAGAGCGAGGAAGTGAGCACCAGCAGGGGTAAGGAGGGGGTGGGTGCGGAGAGGGAAAAGCAGGCTCCCTACTGAGCAGGAAGCCCAAAGATCAGGCCCTGAGCTGAAGGCAGATGCTTAACTGAGTCACCCAGGCGCCCCTGTTTGTTTGTTTGTTTGAAAGACTTATACATCTTCACTTTAGAAAAAAACAAACTCCAAGCAGGAGGGGCAGAGGAAGGGGGAGGGAGAATCCCAAGCCAACTCTGCGCTGAGCGCAAAGCCCGAGGTGGGGCTCCATCCCAGGACCCTGAGACCATGACCTAAGCCAAACCAAGGACAGAATGCTCAACTGACTGGGCCACCCAGGCGCCCCTAAGGCCTTTGTTTTTGTTTTAAAAAATTATATTTATTTGAGAGACAGCATGAGAGGTAAAAAGGTCGGAGGGAGAAGGAGACTCCCCATGGAGTAGGGAGCCTGATGCGGGAACCGATCCCAGGACTCTGGGACCATGACCTGAGATGAAGGCAGTCGCTTAACCAACTGAGCCACCCAGGCGCCCAGCCTTTGTTTTTATCCCTAACTCAGCTGCCTCCCTGCCAGAAGGAACAAGAAAACCTTCTGCCCATTTACATTTTCCCAAAACGTGACCAGTGCCCACCGCACACCCATCCAATTTATAGGCACCTTTCCCGGAGTAAGCTATGAACACGACTTTGTTAGGTTCTTTGGATCACGCATCGTGGCCCCTTTCTGTTCTCGCTGGAGTTAACTTTCTTGCAGTCTAGTCTTTCCCGGGAGCCAGCGTGAGTCCCAGGACCCTGCCGGATTCCCGCTGCCCCGCCACCAGAGCTGTAGGCCGGGACTCTGCGCCGCCAAGCGAGACCGCTCCTTCGGCGCCCAGGTGCTAAGAGCCAAGAGCTAGCCGGAAAAACAAAGAGAAGCCCCTGTGTGTGACGGCGCACGCGTTCAGGTAGGCTGGGACAGCGCAAATCCGGCGGCGATCTTACGTTCCCGCCGCTTCCGGGGCCCGCCCCGCCCCTCGGGCCAACGCCCCGCTCTTCCGAGTCTCTATGGTACCAACTTCCACCGCGCGCCACTCCTCGCGAGACTTCGGCGGCGCAGCAATGGCGAGATCGTGAGTGCCGCTGACGGGAGTCAGGAGAACGGGCTGGGACGGGGCTCGGGCGAGATCGGATCGGGGGAGACCCGGCAGGCCAGGGCCGCCTGGAGCGGAGCGGCGGCTGGGGGCGCGAGGCCCCTTGGGGCCGGGACAGCCGCCCACGACCAAGCTCCCGCCTTTTCCCCAGATGCCGCGTCACTGCTCCGCCGCCGGCTGCTGCACACGGGATACGCGCGAGACGCGCAACCGCGGCATCTCTTTCCACAGGTCAGCGCGCGTGCGTGCTGGCGCGGGAAGGTTAACGTGCGCATGCGCCCGTTTTTCCCTCTTCGTGGAGACACGATTGCGCATGTGCTATCCTCTGTTTGGCGCGAGGCTTGTACTTGTAGATGGGTAAGGGTGAAAGGGGCGGTGCCGGTGCGACTGAGTCTAGGTGGGAGAGGAAGTACGGGAGATCACCAGCCGGGGCCTTACGTTCTGTGACTCTTACCTGCTAGGTGGTACTAAGGAAGTTGCTCTCCTTGAGGCCTTAGTTTCCTCATCTGGGCTTGGGAGGACGGTGTTTACCCGGAGAGTTGAAGGGAGGTCTGGTGGTGGCGTGTGCAGGACCAGCCCTTGCCATCTGGAGAGCTTGGGCAGCTGGAGCCCAGGGTTGCAGACACCCTGGTGCTCACTGGTCTGTGGCTCCACAGACTTCCCAAGAAGGACAACCCGCGGCGAGGCTTGTGGCTGGCCAACTGCCAGCGGCTGGACCCCAGCGGCCAGGGCCTGTGGGACCCGGCTTCCGAGTACATCTACTTCTGCTCCAAACACTTCGAGGAAAACTGCTTTGAGCTGGTGGGAATCAGGTGAGCTTCCTTGGCAAGCATCGCTGGGGCAGGATTTGAAGCATCAGAGTAGCTGGCCGATTGGGGCAGCTCTAGGGCCAGGAGAGGAGGATCCTGGAGTCACTCGCTGGGGGACAGACAGACCTGGTTCCCAGTGTGGCTGCATCTTTCCAGTTTTGTACCTCAGTGACAGTAAGACCCATTCCCTCAGGATGACTGTGCCAGTGACAGGGAGAAAAACACTAGCTTTTTCAGAGGTTGTTCCTTAGGACCCAAGTCCTCCCAGCAAGTCCACAATTACACTTTTGGCTGGTCAGCTTAGTTCTGGTGCAGCCTTTCTACACACCGAAACTTTGAGGAAGAGAATGGTATAACTCTTATCTAACTTGGTTTTCCCTAAATTAAGTGCTTGCAACATGCCTACCCCACCTCCTGTAGCACTAGTGTGGGAGAGCCTGATCTGGGGCGCTAGGGGCATGCTAGCTCTGTGCCCTGCAGGTTGCCCTGCGTGGCAGGATGTGTTGTCCATCTCATCCAGGCTGCTTTCCCCCACAGCGGGTATCACAGGCTGAAGGAGGGGGCAGTTCCCACAATATTTGAGTCTTTCTCCAAGTTACGCCGGACAACCAAGACCAAGGGGCACAGTTACCCACCTGGCCCCCCCGACGTCAGCCGGCTCCGGCGATGCAGGAAGCGGTATGTGTGCTGTGGGTGGAGGGTGCCTTGCTCCCATCCCAAGCCTGAGAGACGGGTTTATTTAGTTTGTTTGCCAGCAATCTTGCTGGACAGGGTTCTGAGCCAGCAGAGTGGGCTCAGTGGGCTGGTGAAGTGGGGTCTGGCAAGGCCTTGGCCTGGCCTATTAGTCTCTCTCTCTCTCTCCTCTCAGCTGCTCTGAGGGCCGAGGGCCCACGACTCCATTTTCTCCACCTCCCCCTGCTGATGTCACCTGCTTTCCTGTGGAAGAGGCTTCGGCCCCTGCTGCTTTGCCTGCCTCCCCTACTGGGAGGCTGGAGGCTGGCCTCAGCAGCCCTTTCTCAGACCTCCTGGGGCCCCTGGGTGCTCAGGCAGATGAAGCAGGCTGCAGCGCCCAGCCCTCACCAGAGCGGGAACCAGAGAGACAGCCGTCCCCACTCGAGCCACGGCCCGTCTCACCCTCGGCCTATATGCTGCGCCTCCCACCCCCGGCCGGCGCCTACATCCAGAACGAGCACAGCTACCAGGTGGGCAGCGCCCTGCTCTGGAAGCGGCGGGCTGAGGCTGCACTTGATGCCCTGGACAAGGCCCAGCGCCAGCTGCAGGCCTGCAAGCGGCGAGAGCAGCGCCTGCGGCTACGGCTCAGCAAACTGCAGCAGGAGCGGGCACGGGAGAAGCGGGCACAGGCAGATGCCCGCCAGACTCTGAAGGAGCATGTGCAGGACTTTGCCATGCAGCTGAGCAGCAGCATGGCGTGAGTGAAGGGGTTTTGGCCCCAGGGCTGCCATGAAGGGCTGCCTGGTGGGGCTTCAGCCTCATCCTCCCTCGGAATCCGCCTGGAAAGTGACCCAGTCCGAGCTGTGTCCACCAGACCTGCCAGATGCTGTAATAAAGTGGATTCTAGGAGGCCCTGCTATCTGGCTCAGCTGGGGCTGGGGCCCTACCCCTGGAGTCTGAGCTCTCAGCTACGGAGAGCAAGAAGTCCAACTCTTTCCTGCCTCTCCTCCTGCAAGTCCACACCCCCCAGGGTTTTCTGAGGGACAGGATGGTGTGAGCAGAGGCCAGGGGCAGCACTAGGAACCCTCTTCTTGGTACCTGAACAACCCAGACTTAAGCAGTCTCACCTCTCTGAAAAAAACACTCATGAAACCCAGGCCAGATTCAGTTTGTAAGGACACCTGCATGGCTTCCATCCACCGGCCCGGTCAGCCCAGCAGTCAGGGTTGGCCCAGCATAGCACCTCAACCCCAGCCTGCAGCTACCTACCCCCTTAACCACTGTGCTGGGCTCAGTGCTCATCTTTGCTCAACAAAGATGGCAATTTCTGACCTGGTGCTATATCCTTGGCAAGTAGTAAGGGCCCAGGATTGACACTTCTGGTCCCCAGAGGTTTGGGAAGAGGTGGGGAAGCTTAGAGGCACCCTTGCAGATAGCAATCCTGGCCTCAACCTGAGTCCCCATTGTTGTTCAAGTTAACTGGAATGTAGGCTTCCCCGCATCTGTGATGGGCAAATGGCTCAGGGTGCCGGGTGGTTTTAACTGCACACGTAATCTCCCTGCTGAGCTTCGGCCACGATAGCCCAAGAGCATAGCTGAAATCTCCCTAGTCCTGGAAAGTGCCACGCAATGTTCTGAAATTGGCTTTCTAGGGTCCTTGGTGTGTAAGTTCATTTATTCATAGGTTTAGAAGAGAAGGTCAAGCAACTGGTTATAAGGGTCCACCACTGAGCGGGGTCTGTCCATCATTCCCTGGGGTTTCCAGGCTCAGAGAGGCTCATCTCGTGCTGGCCTGTTTCCTGGTTTGCTGGCGGCCTTACGGACTCCCCATGCCTGAGGGCGCCTACCTGTCACTGGGGCTCCCCATCTGTCTGTATAAGGCACCTGGGGCTCTTCAGTAAGGGCCAAGGCATGGCAGGTACCATGTTTGCATGGGGGCACAATGGGAAGGAAGGTGTGAAGGACTGTTTCCCCCAAAGTAGCTTCCTAATAGCTAGGGCAAGAGGGTCCCTGGGGTTCTTGCTGCCAGAAAGGAGGCAGAATACTGCTTTCTGCATTAGCGTGGAGTCCCAGGGCCTTCTGTTGACAGATGGGAAGGATGTGGTGGCCAGTCCTTAGCTTTCCAGCCTAGGCAGGAGCCTCTAGTGCAGTGTGGGAGCAAGACAGCCTTGGGAATCCAGGGTTCAGAATCCAGAGCACAGCCCTCCCCCACCCCCACAACGGGGACACCTCAGATGGGGCAGGGAGTTGCCAACCCCGAGTCCTGGTGTGTCCCAAGCACTTGGGACACATGATCTGTCACCAGCTCAGGGAGGGCTTATGCCCATGAGGTGTGTCTAGTAGATTAACACTACTGTGGTCTTAATGGCATGTCTATGACAATAAATAATTAGGGATACATGGGGACCCGGGGGGGGGCACCTCCACTGACTTCTCCCTGGTGTAGCTGGGGGCCCCTGATGTGCACACAGTGGGGTGGGATCCTGCAACTCCTCTGGAAGCCAGGCCCTGGCCAGAGTGGCCCTTCAGGCTAGGTGCTGACTTGGGGCCCTTCACACCCCAAAATTCATCTGGAGTCCAATTCCATGTGCCCATTCACAAACTCTGGGTGGCAGTGGGGGCCCTTAACAGCCGCCTCCATGAAGGTGAGGGGGTACTGTGTAGCTCCCATGTCAGAGGGGCCTCGGCAATAGGACCCAGCAGCCAGATCCACAAGCCATGTAGTCCCTGCTGGATGGGAGGCCCCACACCAGCTCCCTGGTGGGCTCTCCCATTGCTGGGCCCTGGCTTCCCACCCATACCTCCATCCGAGGAGAGGGTTCTGCCCGGGGTTGTGGGGGGAGGGCGTCTGTTTCACCATCCACTCCCTGTGGGACCTGTGTCCTCAGCAGTGAAATGGGGCAGAGACCCCGTGTTCCCTTTCCCTTTGAAGGCTCAGAGAAGCCGGCCCCTTGGCTGGCAGGTCCAGTAGTCTGCAGTGGGCAGGGCAGGAGCAAGCACGGTGATTCCTGAGTGGGCCGGCACCACGTGGGCCCTCATATGTCAGCACCCAGCTCCGCGCACTGCTTGTCAGAGATGTGGGAGGCCAGGGAGTCTATGATGTCAAGCAGCAGCTGCTGGCTCAGCGAGCGCAGCGTGGGCAGCTTGGAAACCTGCGGGAAGCAATCGGAAGGCCCACACTGGATGGAACCGGATTCCCGTGAGGGCCAGGGTGCCCTTCAGAGTCCACCCCCACACACATACCCGAGCTCTGGCGAGCCAGGACATGGGCTGACCGAGTGCCCCCCCCCACCGCCCCCGGGCCTACCGCCGCAGGACAGAAACTGCTTCCATGTGCTCCACCCCGCACCCAGCCAAGGCCAATGCCAAGGGCCGGGCGGCCAGCGCGGGGCTGGGAGGGCCCTGACCTTGGTGAACTGGTGCACGATGATGTGCAGGCAGTGCCGCTTCATGTCCAGCGCCTGCGTCTTGTCGGCCGCCTCCAGGATCTGGAACGGCAGGTTCCTTGAGGGGCTGCTCCCTCTCTCAGCCACCCCCCCCACACACACACCGGGGCTTCAAGGAGGCCCGTGGGCACCCGTGAGCTACCTGCAGTACATTCTGCACAGTCACGTTCATCTCCAAGTTCTGCTTGCAGTACGCCTGCAGCCGGTTGTTGTAGAAGCCGTAATAGTAGGGGGCAGCAAACAGGTAGCTGGGGGCTGGTTAAGGAGCTGCCGGCCCAAGGAGCTTGTCCTCCCGCCACCTGCCCATCTCCCCGGGGAAGGTGCAGCTGGAGCCCCAGGCCCAGCAGAGACAGAGGAAACCTGAGCTGCCTCCTGCCTGCTCAGAACAAGGAAACCCACCCCAACACCAGGCCCTGGCCCAGGGCTCCCATCCAACTTGCTCTCTACACAGACTCTGAAGTACTCATGGCTTTGTCCAGACCCAAAGAAATCCCAGAAAGCCTCTCCCAAGAAAACACCCACATTCCCATTTGCAGGACTGACCATGGCCTCAGCGCCCTGGAACGCATCTCACACCCAGTTCAGACCCCTAAGAAGCGAGGTGACCAGGAATCCCACCATGGTGATCTACTCACCTGTCACATGGGACGTTGACCGACCCCTTCCTCTGGGCAGTGATGAGGGTCAAGAACCCACCCACCCCTCTTGGCTGCAGACCCTCTGTGCCTGCCGACCAACCCCTTCAGGGAACCCCGGGAGAGCACCAGGGAATCCCCGGAGCGGGCAGCCGGGACCAGCCTGCTGGTTTCCAAAGCCTGGGAGCGCCCCCTGGCGGGGAGGATGCAGAGAGTCCTCCGGCGGCATGTTGACCTCCCCGTAGTAGATGTAGCGCAGCATGGACTCGAAGGCCTGCCTGCTGGGCACCATCTCTCCGATGGAGATGTTCACCTGGCCGTCCTCTGGCATGAAGGACCGGAACATGGCCTCAAAGTAGCTGCAGACAGGGGCGGGGGGGGGGGGAGTCCTGGCTCACAGCAAATGCAGGCGGGGGTGGGGGCCTGCCCGGCTCCACCACTACACACCACCCCTCCACCCACCTGGAGCGAGCGGCCAGGATGGCCTTGTGGGCCGGTCTTGGGTGCCCGTCCAGCAGCAGAGTGATGTCACAGAACTCCGCACCTGCTCCCTCCAGGTACGCCTTCATGTCCTGGATCAGAGATGTGCCTGGGGGGGGAGCCCCAGGGGTAGTGTGGGGGGACCTTGAGCAGAGGCCTCTTGCTCCCCCAGCAGACCCTGAGCCATTTGGGCCTCAGGGCTCCATGGACACTGCTTCTTGCCCATCTTGCTGCCCTGAAAACACCACCCCTGGGGGCCAAAGCCCTACTCTGGCCTGCCCCCCAGAGTCTGATCTCCCCAACTCAGCCCTGTGAGCCCTCCTCCCTTCCCTTGTGCTTATTAAGCTCCCTCTGGGCCTGGCAAGTACTGTGTCTTGACACATGTCACTCAGGGCCAACGGCCAGAGGCAGCACAGGCCCTGGGGAGTCAGGGGATGAATGAGACTGTGTTGTCCCTTCCCGGGCTAGGTGGGGCCAAGGGAGGCACCAGAACATCTGAAGTGTTCGGACCATGCTTGCCCCTCACTAGGCCCCAAAGGGTGGGCACACCTAGAAGAGTAGCTTAGGGACTAATCATTGTGACCGTGGATGGGAGCCCTCACACCTGATGTTAGTCTGGGCAGCCACCCTTGCCAGACAGGGGCCTGTGTCCACCTTCAGAAACGGACTCAGGAGAATCCCCGCCCTCAGGATGCCCTGTGGGTCGGGGCGTCTTCCTTCCAGTGAGCCCGAGCTGTCTGCCTGTGCCCCTGAGACCCAGAAGCACTCTGGGTCCCCTGCACACAGACCCCACCCAGAAGGCCAGGCAGGTCCTTCCACAGCTCCCGTCTCTACCCAAGATGAATGCCATCCATCCCTGTCTGCTGCTCTCAGGGATGGGGCCTAGGTCCCTACCAATGTCCACGGGCTGCTCTGAGGGGGTGCGGGGAGGCGGCTGCTGCTTCCGCCGCACGATCTCCACGATCAGTGGCGAAGAGAGGCGCTCGAACTCCTTCATCATGATCACCTGGTTGAAGTGGGACTCCTTCACCACGAAGTTCAAGCAGTGCTCCTGGGACACACAAGCCGGAGCAGGCAGGCAGGGTCAGGCCTTGCCTGATGGGGCAGCAGCCCGGATGGGATGGCTTGCAGGGGGATGGGGGAGGGAGGGTTGCCAGAGTGCCGGTGGGTGGCGGTAGGCGGGGGGCCGCACCTTTAACTGGCCCAGCTGCAGCCTGGCAGCGCTCTCGCACACGACCAGCACATTCTGCAGGTCCACGGAGGCTTCGATGTACTGTCGGCACAGCTGCTCCAGGCGGCAGAGCTGGAAGCTCAGGGCCAGCTTGTACACGTCCATGACAAGCAGCACGTCCTCTACATGGCCTGCAGCCCAGAGCTCCCTGAGCCTCGGGGACGCACGGAGAGGGAGGAGGCACAGGGCAGTGCAGAAGGGAGGACAGGGCCCGGGGCTCCTTCCCTGGACATCCGGGACAGTGGACAGCAACTCCACCACACGAGTGGTCGCGGGTGGTCATGGCCGCTGAGCCTCAGGCTGTCCACCTGCCCACCCTGCTCCCTGCACCCCCTCACCACCGCACCTTTCCGCGGGTACTTGATCTTGTCCGTGTAGAGGAACTGCATGAGCACTTCGAAGGGCCGGGCCTCAGCCTCACGGATGGCCACGTGCAACAGGGGTGGCCGGGCTCCCCCCGCTGCTCCACCAGGGACCTCCCTGGGAGCTGGGGCTGCCTCCTCCTCCAGTTTCTGCAGGGAGAGGAAGGGGAGCTCAGGGGTGCCCCAGGGCTGCTGCTGCCCTGGCCAGAGGGGCAGGGCCACACCTCACCTGGGCCAGCCGTTCCCGTGCCTGCACGATCTTCCTGCGGAGCCAGCGGCTCCGAGCAGTGACGATGGCCACATGGCCCTGCACGCACTCCTCTTTCTATAGCAAGAATGACACCTTGGTGGGCAACATGGGACCCTCCTCCTGGCATGGATGGAGGCCCCACCGGCCCCAGTGGGGGGGGCCTGGGATTTCAGGCGCGAGTGGGAGGCCAGTCGTGCCTTGGGGCATAGCCCTCACCCTGCAGGGTGGCAGGCAGGCTGGGCACAGGGAGAGCACCCACCTCGCCCAGCACAAACTCCACGTCGCAGAACTGGCGGCTCTCCCACAGACGCCCGTAGTCCTCATGCAGTGTGCACTTGGGGTAACAGGAGAACTGCCAAAGGAGACCCCAGTGTGGCCACTGGCCCAGCCCCTACCCTCCTCTGGGCCATGCATCCCCAGCCCATCCACCCTGGCCGGCCCCCTTGCCGTCAGCCCGCCAGCCCCACCTGGAACCGGTACATCTCCCCGCTGCGGATGTTGTTGTCCACCGTGCCACCGAAGATGTACATGGCGTCTGAGATCACCGCGGCTGCGTGGAAGAGCCTTCCGCTTGGCAGCTGGGTGGAAAGGGGTGGGGAGATGGTAAGTAACCCCGACCAGTACTTCTCTGAGCCTCAGTCTGCCCATCTGTGAAAGGGGCTGATCACAGGACTGGCACGGGGCGGGGGGTGGTGGCAGTGACAATAGTCAGGGTGCCAACCCTCACCTCAGATGCTGGCGGGGCAGGCTGCTTGGCTGTGGTGGTGCCAAAGTCCAGGCCAAATACATCGCGGGACTTCTTGAAGCCACCTCGGTCCTCAGAGGCCAGGCCAGGCGCCTCCTCAGAAGACGATGCTCGCTCTGGCACCTCAGCCCCGCCGACCTGGAGGGGACGGACAAGTGAGCATGGGACCAGTCTGCCAGGGCCAGGCCGGGCAGCAGACACCAACCTCCTGCCAACCTTGCTCAAGAGCAAGAGCGCTTGGGGCCACATCTGGGAGGGGCTGAGCCACGGGCTTGAGGGGCCTTGGCGGCACAGCTCAGATGGGACACCAGCAGCACTCAAGCTGGGTGTTTTGGCAGGACACCCTCAGCACCGTGCGGACAGGGCCAGAAGTGCCATGTTGAAAGCCTGCAGGCTGGAAGAATGGAGAACAGGGGCCCAGGGCCTCAGGTCGGGCCAAGACAGGTGTCCAGGGCCTCGGGCCTCAATCACCCTGGCTCTCTGCTCTGGTTGGCTGTCTGGAGCCCCCCGGGGAGCCCCCTGAGGCTGTGGGAAGCTGTGGGGCATCAGGGGCAGATAAGTCAGGATCCCCGCCCCCTTGGGCCACAACCCCCCTGCCCCGCCCCCGCAGCCATGGCCACTGTTCCGGGCAGCACTTGCCTCGCTGTCGGAGCTGGGCTGGACGACCTCCCAAGTCTGGAAGTCCACATCGTAGCAGTGCAGCTCATTAGGCAGTGTGTTGTCTGCCGCGCCCCCAAACACATAGAGGTGGCGGTCAAAGGCCACCATGGTGTGCCCGTAGCGCCGCTGCGGTGGAGGTGGGGAGCCACGAAGCAGATGCTCGGTGGGGATGCGCGTCCACCTGGGGGCATGTAAGAGGAACCCAGTGCTGGAGTGGAGGCTCTGGCTCCCCCACGTCCTCCACCTGGGGCACCCAGCCAGCTCAAAGCAGGGCCTAAGCGCATCCACCCAGTGCCCCTCATCCCCTTTTGCTCTAGCAGCCACTCTGCCTGCGGCCCCATGGGCCCCCCCAAGCCATAAAGCAGGCAGCAGCAGCAGGCAGGAGGGGTGGCCTCTGTACAGTGAGGCAATCCCACTCTCTGGGGAACAGAGACGTGTCCACAACTCAGACACGTGTGACAATCCCCACAGCCAAGTAAGTCCTTGCTCCCAGAGGCTCCCAGAACTCCATGTTCTGATGCTGCTCCTACATCTACCACCCTCCCAGGACTTCCCAACACCTTCCAGCACATCCTCTCTTTGAAACCCAAATGATCCTGGCCAGGCGCGCCACGCCATCTGGCTCCATGCTGCTCCCCACTACCGCCCCCGCACCTGCTGCCCCTGCCACTGGGCGGGGGCTGTGGGGTGGGGCATTCAGCAGGCAGGAGATCTGCCCTGGCAAAGCCCAACTCCGGGTGGCAGGGGCCCTCAATGCCCATGTGGGGGGTGGGGGTGGGGCGGAGGAGCTCTGTAGGAGACTCCGTGCTAAGCACCTCACACCAGCAGTGTGTTTCCACGGGAGATGGTACCTGTGTGAGGCCCACACGGCGGGATGTGCCCCCCTTGCACAGCCTCAAGCAGGCCGGGTGTGTTTGTTCCCACCTCTGTGGGGACGAGGGTTGGGGAGCAAAGGGTGCAGGCATGATGCCAAGCAGGCGGCCGTCAGGGGTACCCACCACCAGTCCCAGCACCAGGGCACTCACGTCTTGTCTTTGAATTCGAACTGGAAGAGGTTGTTGGTTATCTTGGCTCCACTCTGCCCTGAGAACACGAACATCTTGTCCCGGCACACGGCCACTGGGAAGTTGCAGCAGGATGGCGGGATCTCGCCGCTCTGAGCCACCTGGGGTGGGGAAGGCAGCTCAGCCAGGGCCCTCATGGGACCGGGTGTGCGGGTGACACCGCTGAATTGGGACGACTTTCATTCTTGAAACTTCTTCCATCAGTCAGGGTTCCTAGACTAATTTCTGTAGAACGGAATATAGTCCCACCTCGTCCACCTAAAATGGGCCCAGTTTCTAACAGTTGAGGCTAAAAATCATTACTACATGTGAAAGATAACCCAGGGGGGAGAAAACGGAGCAGCTGGACAGATCGCCCAGAAAGACCAACAAGCAGTACACCCGCCAGCGGGCTGAAGTCGCTGTGTTCAAGTAGGGGTGGGTTCTACCCAAGCCGCACCGGTCACTGGACATGACTCGATGCAAAACCCAGAGCCTTTAGTCACTAGGTAAGGGCAGCAGAGATCGGGTAGGAAGTCGGCAAGGAGGCGGCTGAGGACAAGGCTGGGCTTTGGCAAGAGGAACAAAGCAGCCCCTACCCTGGCCCCCCAAAACCCTCACCTCCCTGCCTCCCCTGCCCCACCCTGGCCCCCCAAACTCCTCACCTCCTCCCAGCATGTGAGCTCTCGGTCCTGGAGGCCAATGGTCCACATGTCATTCAACCTGCATTAGGACAGGGGAGTCAGGATCTCCGTAGCTGGGGCTGGAGGCAGGGTGGGCCTGGGCCCAGCTAGGAGGGATGGCTCCAGGGAAGGACACATCACGCAGGGCTCAGATCAGGGGCCTAGGGAGCAGCCATGAGGTGGGGGCTTCAGGGCAGAAGGGCTGGCTGAATCCCTTCTCTATGTACCCTGCTGGACAGGAACACGTGGCCTCATGCACAATGTCTAGCCACTGTGGCAATGTCGATCTCATTCGGCTGACTCCTGGGGGCTAAAAGAGGAGTTCAAAGAGGCAACACTCGCAGAAGCTACCACTAACTGGCGCCTGGGTGGCTCAGTTGTTAAGCATCTGCCTTCAGCTCGGGTCATGGTCTCAGGGTCCTGGGGTCGAGCAGTGGATCGGGCTCCCTGCTTGGTGGGAAGCCTGTTTCTCCCTCTCCCACTCCCACTGCTTATGTTCCCTCTCTCGCTGTGTCTCTCTCTGTCAAATAAAAAAATTTTTTTTTAATTTTAAAGATTCCATTTATTTATTTATCAGAGAGAGAGAGAGAGACTGAAGATGAGCAGGGGAAGCAGCAGGCTCCTGGCTGAGCAGGGAGCCCGATGCAGGACCCTGGGATCATGACCTGAGCTGAAGGCAGATGCTCGACCCTCTAAGTCACCCAGGAGCCCCAAATAAATAAAATCTGTTCAAAAAAAGAGAGAGAGAAGAAACTACCACTAACATTGTCACCGCTTGGAGCTGGTCCTTCTTCTTCTTTTTTAATTATTTTTTTTTAGTAACTGCTACACCCACCATGGGGCTCAAACTCACAACCCCAAGATCAAGCTCTTTTGACTGAGCCTGCCAGGCGCCCTACCCCTTGGAGTTTCTATGATGCTGAGATCTTGGGGAATGAGCACATGCTACTTTTATATAATCAGAAAAATACAGTAAAGCCGACTGTCTAAAATGAGGGGGGAAATGCCCGGTACACAGGCAGGAACGCTGTGTTGTCATCCACAGGGCTGGGTCTGAGGCCTGCTTCTGCCACCACGTGCTCACAGAAGCCCCTCAGGGTCCCTCCTCACTGCGGGCCTGAGGATTTTCACCTAGCAATTCAGGGGGCCACCATCCACCCCACAGCTCCGACAACACCCAGCTACGACACGTGCAGCCAGGAGAGACCAGCACGCCTGCAAACGGCTGTGCAAATGTGGGCCTGGCCTGCTGCCCCCTTGGATGCCCCCAGGAGGCGTCCTCGGTGGGACTGGGCGGGAGTGCCCCTCAGACGCCCTCTACCCCCATCCCACCCATCATCTTTTTCCCCTCACTCCTGTGCACACGACCCTCCTGAGACTCCCTGCCAGCCTGAGCCTGACCCCGCCAGGAAGGCCCGCTCCGGGGCTCAGGACACCAGCAGGGTTGCTCAGAGGTGGGGGGCTGGGGCTAGGCACCCCCTACCTGGCATTGCCGTCGTAGCCAGCGAAGATCCACAGCTTGTCACTGTACACTGTGGCGCCGTGGGCGGACCTGGCGACTGGCAACCTGTAGTGCAAGCTTGGGGTGAGGAGTGAGGCCACCTAGCACAGACCCGAGCCTTACAGCCCCGTGGGGCCAGCCGGGCCCCCAGAGCTGCCACACCTACATTTGCTGACGCCAGGGCTCTGGGGATGCCAACCGGGAGTCATGAGGCTGAGCTCATGAGGCAGGGGCAGGGGGATGAGGAATTCAGATGTCCATGGGGTTAAAGCCCCCTCCCAGCCAACACCAAAATATCAAAGCCGGGGGGAGGGGTGTTCCTCACCAAACAGAACCAGAGAAGGGCGCATCAGCAGTCCACTGGGGCCCCCTCTGCTCTTTGAAAGGAGAGAATCTAAGGGCAGGGAGGAGGCCTCAGACAGGCACAGCTGAGAGTGAGCACAACTCAGGCCTCTCTGGGCCTCGGGCTCTTCTTCTGTAAGGCTATAGAGGACCCAGTGCAGAAGCCTTTAGGACACCCCTCACCCCTTGAAGGTTTCAGCGAAGTCTCTCACCGTCCTTCAATCTTCCACTCCGTCCACTGGCCAGTTGCAAACTTATATTCAAAAAGGTCATTTTTATTCTTCAAGTTAGAATTGGAGTAAATGTCCCCAGTGTAGCCCCCTGGGTAGAGAGAGGGAGAAACAGTCATACCCAAAGACAGCCTCTCAGAGGCTTCAAACCCCAGGAGGCGGGGGCAAAAGCTGGCCTCTCTAGACATGTTGTGGGACTCCCTCTGTCAACCTTGGGGAGCACCTACAGCCTGCCTGACCCCACCCTGGGCTCTGGGGATCCAGAAATGAGCAGAACCCTGTCCTCTGTCCCTGGCAGAGTGACAGAGGAGGGAAGAGAGCCACCACCCTCCCGCCCGGTCACAGAGGCGGACCATTCCAACCCCAGGAGAGCAGCACAGTGAGGGAAAGGGATCCACAGGGCCACAGGGGCCCTTGCGAGGCCCCTAGGCCAGTGCAGGAACCCAGGTGACTCCGGCGGAAAAAGACAGCATGTGGACAGAGAGAGACTGGCCGGGCACTGCAAGTGAGCCCCCGGGCCAGGTGGCAGGACAAGGGAGCTGCGAGCCCCAAAGAGGGCACGGGGCCCCGGAGATAAGAGGCAGCTCACCGAAGACGAACATGCTGCTTCCGTAGACAACAGCTGAGTGGTGGTAGCGGGGGGCCGGCGGGGTGCCGGTGGTGAAGGCCCTGGTGTTGGGGGGGATAAGTTGCGGGGAGGGGAGGGGGGTGGTGAGTCAGCAGGGATCAGCTGTGCAGTCCAAGCCGCATTTTTTTGCATTTTATAAGCAATACCTATCTCATTATAGAATCTTTATATTATTTTTATTTTTTTCAGCAGGCTCCACAGGGACCAGCATGGAGTCCAACATGGGGCTTGAACTCCCGACCCTGAGATCAAGACAGGAGCTGAGACCAAGAGTCGGATGTTCCACCAACTGAGCCACCCAGATGCCCCTCATTATAGAAACTTGGAACAAAAATGGCTGATAAAGAAGGAAACACAGAACCAGCGATAAGACTTGCCAGAAAGCTCCATCTGTAGCTTTAAGTCACCTCCCACGGGGCACCTGGGTGGCTCAGTGGGTTAAAGCCTCTGCCTTCAGCTCAGGTCATGATCTCAGGGTCCTGGAATCAAGCCCCGCATCCAGCTCTCTGCTCAGCAGGGAGCCTGCTTCCCCCTCTCTCTCTGCCTGCTTCTCTGCCTACTTGTGATCTGTCTGTCAAATGAATAAATAAAATCTTTTTTTAAAAAAATTGATACTATCCTTAAAAAAAAAAAAAAGTCACCTCCCACCCCCCAACACACACACACACACACACCCCTTTTCTATGCTTGTTAATGCCTCTGAGGGGTTTTGTCAATGGAGTCACGGGGTGGGTATTTTGTAACATCTGCTTTTTGGACTCAACAGCAGAGAGTAACTCGGCTCGCAGCTGCATCTGGGCGCCCTTGGTGCAGCCGCTGACCACACATGTTCCTTACTGAACTAAAACCCCATTTCTACCTCTTTCCTGGGGCTGCTCCTTTTCAGAGTGTTATCCTTAAGCAGTTATTAGTGAAGGATTGTAGTCTTGAGGGTGATTCTTAAAATTAATCTGTAACTATTGGCTATGTTATGAAAGCCAGGGTGAGAGGAACAAGACATAAACTTCTACAGCAATCCCAGGGCTCAGTGATGCCACCCTGGGCCTGGACATCCTCCTCCATCCAAAGGGGGCGGTGAATCGCTTCTCGGCCTTTTGGCTAAGATCAAGTGCAAAGGGGGCGGTGAGACCCTGCCACAGAGGGACTGGTGGAGGCACACAGAGCTGCCCACAGTGGGGCACCCAAGTGACTCGGAGGTCTGTGCTCCTCCCGCACAAGCCGATGGTGGAGCTCAGGAGCAGGAGTGCCCAGCCAGCCCTGTACCTCCGAATCCTGGGATCCCTTTCTCCCCCTCAGCTGAGAGCTGCCCCCTGGGCAGGGCTGGAGACTGGAACAGACAGGTACAGATCTGCTGTGCTCAGAGAGGGCAGTGCCTTGCCCAAGGCCACACAGCTGGGAGGGCCGTCTGGCGGAGGCGGCCAGGGCTTGCATTCGGCCCACCACCCATGTGGGGTCTCCAGGCAGAGAAGGGGCCCCACGAAGCCCCTCGCCAACTGCCAGCCCCTGGGCAGCACCCCACTGCAGCACAGGGTCGGTCCTGGAAGGACCCAACAACCGATGCCTCCTCCCCCCACTCCCAGCGTCAAATCCCACAGCAGCTCCCCGCCCAGGAGAAGGCCCGGTGACTGAAGGGCTCTCTGGAGGCACAATGAGAGGACCAGGAACCAATCCAACAGATCCCCGTAATTAAGAGGATTCAGAATAATCAATCTGAGTTGCAGACTGGGAAAGGAACTCAGGAGACAGAGGGCAACACTAAAGGCCACTGTTATCTCCTCCCCAAAGCTTGTCTCTAGCTTTCCCCAGAATGAGTCCGCTAGTAGTTGGGGCCAGCACAGGGCTACGGAGTTCTGGAGGAAAGGGGGGCTGGGGCTCCAAGGCCACCCACCTGCACCAGGAGCAGTCCTTCACATCGAACCGCAGGAGGTCGTTGAGCATGGTCTTCCTGAAAGACAGCCAGGGACAGGTTGGGGTTGGTCCTGGGCTGGTCCCGGTCTGCTCTCCAGGACCCAGGAGATGGACACTGCAGCCCGGGTGGCGGGGGTGGGGCCATCGTGGGGACTCAGCCAGGGTCAGGCAACCAGCTGATGCCTGAGGGACCAGGGAGTGACCACAAAGGGCGCCCCCCCACTGGTGCGGGTACCAGGGCGGTGACGCACGTGGGATCTGCCTGCCTGGGGTCGGGTCCAAAGCATGATCCTGACTGCTTGAGGGCTCACACCTCACAGCGGGCTCCAGGACCCCCTACTCTCACTCCCAAGTCTCAGCAACCCCTTCTCTGAGGCTGTGCCACAAGGCAGAGTTTCCCACATCTCCGGGGAGGCCCTTTTGCTCCTCTCTGATCTTCCTTCCTCCTCTTTATTGCAAAGCCAATGTAACTACAGTCAAGATACAATAAAACAGGAAACAAATCCACTGGCCATATACCAGGACCTACAATGTTACCACCGCACCCGTGTCAGTAAGAAAGAAAAAGGGAGTCAATTAACAGGGACCTGGCACCCCTTGCAGGCCAAGCCTGTGCAGGATCCCCCCTGCACCCCTCCCTCAGTCTGCAGCAGGGGGCTGTGCTCCCCACCTGCATTTAAGGAAGAGGAAGGGGCCTGGGAGATAAAGGGCCTGTCTAAGGCCATACAGTCAGGAAGCCAGGAGCCAGGAAGGGGAGATGTGACTGTAATTTCTCCCCTCTCCCATCTGCCCCTCCTCCCCCTCCCTTTCTCCCCCCTCCCCCTTTCAGACACTGCAGGAAGCCATCTTTCTTTGTACCCAGTCCATTTTTGCAAAGTTGCACCCAGAGTGAGACAAATCTGTACCCTGTTTCTTTCTTTTTTTTTTTTTTAAAGATTTTATTTATTTATCTGACACACAGAGGTCACAAGTAGGCAGAGGGGCAGGCAGAGAGAGAGAGAGGAGGAAGCAGGCTCCCTGCGGAGCGGAGGACCCGATGCGGGACTCGATCCCAGGACCCTGGGATCATGACCTGAGCCGAAGGCAGAGGCTTTAACCCACTGAGCCACCCAGGTGTCCCTGTACCCTGTTTCTTGGTGCCACATTGTAGCAAGTCTTTCTGCTCACTGCTACACAGTTGCCATGACAACGCTACCTGCTACAGAACACTCCTAGGGATACTCCCCGCTACTGCCCTGGGCTGGACCCCCCACCTTTTCCGGTCTGGGGGTTGTCATTAAGCCTGCAGTGAACATCTCTGAGCAGATGCCTCTTCCTCTTTCATTCCTTCATGGGACACACATTTACTGAATTGTCCGTGTACTGGGTACAGGTCCTGCCCTGGTGGAGGACAGAGTTGTGTGCTCTGAGATAACATTGAGATGATCCCGTGCGATCTGTGCTCTTACCATGGAGCCAGCAAGAGGTGCAGAAGGGGAGGGAGGGCCGACAGCTGGCCCAGGCGGTGGGGAAGGCCTCACTCACAGCATATTCTGAAGAGAGGTGGGAAGGGTGGGAAGGAGGGAACCACCAGTACAAGGGTCCAAGCAGGAGATGCTTGGTTCATTCAGAACACAGCGAGGCAGTGGTGTGGCCCAGCGCCGTGCAAAACAAGGGCAGAAGAGCAGGGCAGGCACAAGTATATAAGGCCTTGTTGACAGCCAGGACAGTGCAGGCTCCTAGTCAGAGGGAGGGGAGCCATCCCAGGGCTATGGGCTGAGGAGGAGCACAATGAGACTTGCATTTGCAGATCCCTCTGACTGCTCACGGGGAAGAGGCTGTGGGGGAGACAGGCTGGAAGCCAGGGCCATTCTGCCTGGTCTGCAGGTCCTCTTGGGGTCCTGTGAACCCCACCAGCGCCAAGTCAGCCCCCCAGGGAGTCCTGAAAAACCAAGCCTGCAGAACCAATCAGAGGCCAGCCCTTTTGGGCTTCAGACCAAGTCCTATAGTTGAAGGGCAGGGATGGACTCATGAGGAGAACAGGTCATGTGCAAACACTATACCCGAAGAACAACCTCCATCCTGAGCCCTTCCCAGCTTGGTGCTCACTGACCCCCAGGAGCACGCTGCAAAAGCAGGGCGTATGGCCGCCCCTTATACAGAGGAGGAGACCAGGGTGCAGTTAATGCTGTTAAGCCACCTACCCCAGCCCAAAGTCACAAAGCTCTGACTTAAACTGAGCCGGGTCTATCCAGGAGACCAAAGTTCAAGCCTCAACCCCACATCTAGCAGGCTCCCGAGCCTCCTAGAGCCCTGGTGGGCATCCCCCGCCTTTCCTGACCACATCAAAGAATGAATGGGGGGAGGGAAGCCCTGCCCAGACTCCAGGCCTGGTGCCATTCTGCATTCCCCAACCCTGGGCCATTGTCCATGCTGATCCCTCTGCTTAGAACACTCGTCCTCTTTTACCCGATTCACTCCAACTTATCTTTCAGGTGATCAACCCCTCCAGGAAAGCTTCCCAGCCCAGACCAGGCCCCCTTCTCCTCTCCAAGCACGTAGGCTATGCCCACACCCAGTACTTAACAGGGCCCAGCCCATGATAAGAGCTAAAACAGTTCTTTCCCTCTGGGAATGGGTCTTAGGGGAATGCCACCCGGGGGAACCAGTTGCACAGACCAAAGGTTTGCCTCTGCCATTCTCTCTCACCCAAGGAAACCAGCCACAACCTAACTGGGAACAGTTCATGGCATGGAGGTGTGCCCACCAACACAACACCAGGTCATTGTCAGGAAAGCTGTTTCCCAGGAATTTCTAGCAATGTGGGAAAACCTTTACAAAAAGTACAAAATAGGGGAAATAAATAAAACTGTTCTCTAAACGCTGCCATGTGGGGCATGCTGATAAAGCCCAGAGAGAAGGGCAGAGAAGGGAAAGTGTCTGGGGAGGGTGGCAGCCAGAGCGGATGTCTTTCTTTAAAGGCCGTGTCCACTCGCTCAGAACAAGAGGCACATTTGTGTGTCCCAAGCATGTGCTACCCACTGAATGCTGTGCAGAGGGCCTTGAGGGTAGGGTCTTTCATGTGGAGAAACAAAGGCTGAGGACTTAGCTAACCCAGTTAGAACTAACCCAGTTTGAACCACCATGTTTCTCCCTCCCTGGTCCAAACACCCTGACGCTCATGCTCACTCACCCATTGTCTCCACCAAATACATAGATGGCGTCTTTATAGGCCACCACTGTGTGCTTGCTGCGCCTGGAAAAGAACGAAGGGGTGGCTAGCAGTGAGGCTGGGACCCTCCTGGGAGCAGCCAACAAATGAGACTAAGCACCCAGGCTGCTGCAGAAATCAGGTAACACCTCTCAACTGCCCAAGATCGCTAGAGATGCCCAAATTCCACAAGTACCCCAGGACCCTGTATACGGGTCCTTGACATTGCCCTGGGACTCTGTGGACTCCTCGCCCCACTGCAGAGCACCTGGGACCCCAGCTCCAGACCCACAAACACCACTAGTTACCTCTAGTACCCTGCCCCAGGCCACCCGGCTCCGAGACTCCCTCAGAACACCCTCCTACGGCCTCGACATCATCCTGGACATCACCACTTCCTCCCTCCCCATCCCCCATTACCAGATCCCACTCCTGGACACCACGCCCCGGCCTCGGCCCCTGGACCCCGCCCCGGGGCCTCCTCACACACACCCCCATCCCCAAGCCGCCGTACCGGGCCCCCACGAACTCGTCGCAGGGCGGGAGGCGCCGCCAACGATGCACTGTCTCGAAGGGCCCGAAGTTGAGTGTCAGGTACTCAACACTGTCCGAGCAGCTGTGGTCAAAGTCCACACTCGGGGCTACCTTGGACCTTGCGCTGCCGGCCAGGGCCCCGGCCCCAATCGGGCCTCCCGAGCCCCCCGGCCCAGCCATCCCGGGTCCACGCCCGATCTGCCACCGGGTCCGCGGGACGTGCGGCCACCGCCCCGGGCCGCCCCGAAGGACTACATTTCCCGGCGAGCCCTGTGCCGAACGCGCCGCACTTCCGGCCTGCGCCGCATTTCCCGGCAAGCTTAGCGCCCCTCGTGGCTCCGCGGGCCAGCGCAACCTCGGGGAAGCGTGGAGTGAGTAACCCTCTGGGAAGCGTTCCCCACAAAGTACGCGCGCCAGATTCCCTCTTCCACTGAAGACGGCATCCAGGCTCCAGCCCCGTCCGGACTGGACATCCCCGTCACCGGCCAGGCCCACGCCGCCCGGAGATGGGCCACACTTCCCGGCATGCCCTGTGTGCCCGGATCGGCCTTGACCGTCCGCCGCTCTTGGGATCCTGGGTGGAGGGTTCCGGGCTTTCAGCGGTCTGGGAGGGAGCCCGACTATCCCCTTACTGCCTGCGCCCCCACTTCTGGCCCCCTGCTTCTCCCCCTCGGCATTCCTCTTGACTGGGAGGCAGAGTGGTAGAGAGGCTCTAGATTCTCGTTCTTACTTAATAGCAGAGTCTCATTTTCTTTACCTGCAAAATGGGGATTCAGGGAGTTCTGGCTACCCTGAAAAGCATGGGATCTGTCTCAGGACCTGGCCCCTACAGCCCTACGTAGGCACATGCCCCACACCGCCAAGCGCCAGCTGTCTCTGACCTCTGAAGAAGCACTTCCCATCTCAAACCCTTGGCATGTGCTATCCCTTCTACCAGGAGCACCCTTCTTTCAAAATCCAGATTCAAGACTGGTTGGAGAAGCTTTCCCTAACCCCAGGGGCAGAATCAATTGCTACCTGCCCTGAGTGTTCATAGGCCAAACTCGTGTCGCACTGAGCATTGTGGGGTTGTGCTTTCTCCCTCATGAAGGTCTGCCCAGTTACAATGGAAGTCACACAGATCTGCAAATGTGTGCGTTTTAATTTTAAGATCATATCTAATATTTTGCAGGGTCCTGCAGGGGACCAGTCTCAAGAGAGGGAGAAGAGGATAGGCCTGTCCTGCCTCCATGGCCAGCCCTCAGTGGCAGCTGAGGCCTTGGCGGGTAAGCATCTCCTGGAGGCAGCAGAAGCCTCTCTGGAGGTGAGCCAGGCAATCGAAGGCAAGCACTGGGAAGGCTCAGGTTCTGCCCTGGGAGATCCTGGGAAATTGGAGGTTGGCACCTGCCCCCAGGGCTTGGCCTCTGTCCCTGGTGCCCAAGCGTGCCTGCCCAAGTCTGCTGCATGCGAGCTCAGGATCCTTTCCCTGTGAGCCAGGACATGTCGCCGGTCCTGCAGGAATGAGGGGAGGAGGAGTCAGGGTAGAAGACAGCAGGTTACCCACTTGGCACCATGAACAGGTGATCCCTGAGGGCAGCGGGGGACCTGCTCTGTGCCAGGCCCCAGTGCCCAGGAGGAATGGGTACTTAGGCAGAGAGGGGAAGTCCGTGGGGTACAGGCTCTGGGCTGAGGTGGGAAAGGCTCAGAATGGTCAACAGGAGGGACAGAGGACCACGTACTTGCTGTGCAGCACAAACAGCCTTTTCGAAGGCAAGAGAGAGAGAGAGAGAGAGAGAGAGAAGGCCAGGGAGAGGGAGAGAGTATGTCATTCAGCATGTTCGCTCTTGGTTCTCTATTGTTTCCAGCCCGAGGCCTACTCCTGTCCCGTGGCCTCCATGCTTTCCCCAGTCCCTGGGCAGGGCGAGAGGGGCCTCTCTGTAGGTGCTTTGAGCCTACAGGGTGACTCCCATTGCCACCATCCTGGGGTGAGGGTAATGACTGACATCCAGTGTCCCCCAGACACCAACCAACCACCCAACATCACTAGCTGCCTGTCCCCCCCACCCCTAGCTTCTGCCAGTCTCAACACAACCAAATCCAGTGGGGTGTCCCAGGCCAGATGACTGCCCAAAGAGTGGCTTTGACCAAGGGCTTTGACACCCCCCCCCCATAGCACTGGCTCTGCCCTGGGACACAGCCTCTTTCCCTCCTTCTATCACCCCAAGAGCACAAATAACCAGCCCATTCGTAAACCACAACCCTTGTCCCACGCCACCCCATAGACCTGATGCCCGGTAGACTGATGTGGACCAAGAACAGGGGAAGGGGTCTGTAGGGCTACAGAAGTGGATGGCTACCAAGGGCCAGTCCCTTGGGGGACCTCTCCCTCCCCCCACCAAACCTCTGAAGCCCACACTCACTCCACCTCCCGCTTTCGGATGGCACGGCCGGAGGCTAGCACCTCAGCCACCTTGGACACGATGGGATCGTAATTCATGCTGGCCACAGCAATCACCTCATCGCCTCTGCGGGGACAGAGTAACTGAGCCTGAGGACTGCCCAGAAATAACCTTCCTTCTTGGAGACCTTGATGCACTCCTCTTCAGCTGGGGCCCAGGGAGGGATCTTATGCAGGGCAACAGGACTGTCCTGAGCACCCAGCCCTCCTTGCTTTGCTTGGCCCGACGTGGGCTTGGGGATCCTGTCAAGGGCCCATGGAGGCTCTAGCCTTCCTCCTCAGTGGAGTTCAGGGCTGAGCACCTGTCCTGGGATCACCACTCTCTAGTTGTGTGACTCTCCTCAGTGTAAAAGTGGGAGTCCACAACCCCTACTCAAAGGGCTGTTCCGAAAATAAAATGTCCTGCCTCAAGGCGTGGCTGCTGGACTTAATACTACCAGGCCTCCTCACTTGGCCTTGGAGGGTCTCCTGCCTAGCTGCCTCCTCGGTCCACCTTTCAGGTAGGTCCCTCCACTGGAGCAGAGCTCCTCTGGGATGAGCTCCCCCTTCCCGACCTTCCCGACCGCTGCTTCGCGCCGCCTTCCACCCCGTTGTTCTCACTTGGTGTAAAAGGCCACGAACTTGAGCTCTTCCAGATCCCCCTGGATGATGACGTCGTCGAAGCCTTCTCCGTACCCTGCAGGCCGAACAGGAGGGGATGGGACTCCCCCAGGTCAGCGCCCTGTACCTTCCTAAGTCCTCCCTGGAGCCCCCCACCATGCCCAGCTCCTTTGTCCTTGTAGGTGGTCCTCAGTGCCGCCCCCAACCAGTTTTCGCTCTTCTTACGGCGGACGTGCTCACGCCCCTAGGATGCTCATAGCCCCGTCCTAACCCCCAGGCTCCGCCTCCGCACTCCGCTAACACCTTAGCCACACCCCTAAATGCTCTTGGCCCCGCCCCTGCCCGGAGCGCCTCCGTTACCAGCGTAGCGCAGGCTCTTGCCAAACATGGCTGTCCACAGGTAGGGTACGGTGTTGATCTCCGCCTCCTGCGCCAGCATGTTCTGCGCGGCCACCCGCCCTGTAGGACCCAGGGTCGTGAGACCCCCGACCCTAGCCCTCACCACCCCTACACTGCCTGCCCGGGCTCTCCGGGGACCTCTGACATGTGGGGCTACTCCCCTTCCTTCTCTTCCTCCTCACCTCCCCAGAGGTCAAGTAATGCATCATTGCTCAGCCCACTGCCCACCCCCGATTGCAGCTGATCGGTACAGAGGGGACACCTGGCTCAAAGCCAGTCACTCAGATCGCTTCTCTAGAGAATTTGAACCAAGTGCTCCAGACCTGGAAGGTCGCTTCCTGGGGTTGGGGGATTGCCCACCATTTCCGGTGCGCACACAATGAAACAGACACACCGTATGAAGAGGATATCTATGGATGGCCACAGGGCTTGCTGTGTCAACTGGCTGCTCAGACAGGTCACCCCGGAGCCTTGAGAGGGTAATGCAGAGACCAGAACCCAAGGCCAACAACTGGAGGGGGGGGGCTGGGGGAGGCTGAGCCCCTGGGACAGCCTCCCACCCCCCCCCATCCTGCCACGGGGCGGTTCATACCCTGGGCGTGAGCCATCTGCCAGTGTGGGATATTCACTTTTCGGTTGTTCCTCCAGGCCAGGGGGAAAGTGACAGCATCGCCAGCGGCAAACACACCTGGGACGTTGGTCTGCATCATCTGTGGGAAGTGGGCTGGGGGTCTATGGGTGGGACAGGGGCCTTGGCCTGATCCTGCCACCACCCCCAGTGAGCACCCTGCCCACCCCGCCTGGCCCCACCTTGTTGACAGGGATGAAGCCTCGGGAATCCAGATTGACGCTGCTCTGCCTCAGGAAGCCTGTGGCGGGCACCGCGCCTGACAGGACAGGGCCACCGTGTCCATTCCCCAGTCCCTCCCTTCTCCCGCCTCATTTGTCCGCCATGACCCATACCCTCCCTCACCAAAATCCAGCCCCAGACCAATAGTCCAAGGAGCAGCCCACCTAGTGGCCTTAATGTGTCCTGTCCCCTCTGCATGGACCCCCCCCCCACCAGACTGCCCTGGCTCTCACTTCCTCTGAGACTCCAGGAAGCTCCCCCCCGCCCCCCCCATGGTTGGCATGGTGTACCTCCCCAGCTCCTACCCTGTCATCTCCCAGCTCTGTCCCTCCCCAGGCTGGCACCCGGAGGGCAGCAGGGCCCAGGTAGAGGGTTGTTTGTGTCCTGTAGGCCATGTGGGGCAGGCCATGGAGGTATCTGTGGGCAGTGGTCACTGGGCCACTGGTCACCAAGCCCTGGCTACACGAGCAATGTCCACCCCCGCCCACAGCCCTGCGAAGTGGCCATTTTGTGGATGTGGAGACCTAGGCTCAGGGAGGGGAAGGGACGGCCCAGGGTCACTCTGGAGCATGTGCAGGTGCTTGCTGGCACCTGCCTGCCCGCCCACTCACCGATGCCCACAACACAGACGTCAGCCCGCACAACCTTGCTGCTCTTCAGTACGACCTCCTTCAGCTGTGGGGAGGGGGCGGGTGAGCAGGGCGGCCCAGCTCCTGGGAAAGGGTGAGTGGGGGAGAGGGGAGCAGGAAGAAGGGCCCACCTTTCCCTCCTGGGCCCGCAGCTCTGACACCTCTGTCTGCATGTAGAACTTGACCCGGTTGTTCTCAAACATCTGTCAGGGCAGGTGGGCAAGGCCATGAATGAGAACATGGCGGGGCTGGGCTGGGTGCCTGGGGTTCCAAGGGGTTGGGTGCTGGGGGCCAGGGTGCGCTCACCTTCATGAGGGCGCGACCGACACGTTCCCCCAAAAATCTCCTGAAGGGTGTCTCCTCCAGCTCCACCACAGACACCGAGTGGGCTTTTTCGGTCAGATAGGCGGCCACTTCCATCCCTGGGGCCAGGGTGGTGGACGGCAGGCTGGCACCCTGCGCCTCCCAGGGCCAGTACCACCCTGGGACCAGCCGTCACAGACCATCGCCCCACCAGCCCTGGCTGCTCACCCAGGAAGCCGGCTCCCACGATCACCGCGTTGCGGCCCCGGGCCAGCCTCACCACACGATTGGCATCTTCAGGCGTCCGGATGGTGAACACGTTCTCTACCTCTTTGCCTTTGCAGCTCAGCGTCTTAGGGCTGAGTCGTGGCCAGCATCAGTGAGGGGCTCCCGGCACCCCGAGCCCTCCCATCCCGGCTGGTGCCCTGCCAAGCATCCGGAGGGGACAAGGGGGAGACACCTTCCCACCTGCTCCCCGGCGCAAGCAGCAGCTTGCTGTACTCCAGCTTGAAGCCATCCTTGAACACAACCTTCTTGTTTCTCACATCCACTGTGACCACCTGCAACCCACACCGGGCAGAAGGTGGGCCTGGGCGTGGACTTGAACCAGGCTGCCCCTCCCAGCCCCTGCCAGACCCTCTCAACGGGAAGGTTCCTCCGGGGCCATTCCTGACACCTGGGTCGTCCTTCCTCCTGGCTTCTCCTCTTTACATTTCAGACACCACCTTCCCCTCAAAGCCATTCTTACGCTCTCCTGTCCCAGCCCTGAGCAGATCTCTGCATGTGCCCCTAAGCCTGCCGGAAAGGAGATTCAGGGCTGTTTTCCAGGCCTGGAGTGCGCCAGGGTACCTGGACAGCAGGGCCAAGATGGCAGGACACTCCCCCTACAAGCTTCCAGGGGCCCTCATGGCCTCACGTCATTGGTGATTCCCACTAAGCCTTCCCCAGATTTCCTAGCCTTGGCCCCATACCTGGGCCTCAGTGAGCACCTCGATACCATAGGCTCGGAAAAATTCCTTGGGCCTCAGGGCCAGCTGCTCCGGCTGGGCGTCCAGGGACTGCAGGAGATAGCTATCTTGAGATAAAGCCAGGTGGCCATTGTTCCATTTTGCAACAGAGGACCTAAGGCCTGGGGAGGGTGGGACTGGGCTCCATTCACAAAGGGGCTGTGGATAGAATTCGACAAACCCGCATCTTTTTGGAGGTACCACAGATAGGACTGTTGTGAGCAGAGAGGACAGCCAGCCAGACGCCCAATGGGCACTGAGAGGGCCTGACTGTGCCCAGGGGGCTGGGGGTCTGGGCCCTTCCTGGGCCCCATTTGCCCCTCCTCCCACCTTGCTGAGCTTAGGTCGGTCATAGGGGAGGTGCCGGTCCAGGGTGCACAAGACGATCCTGTCCGAGAACCCCTCTTGCCGCAGGGTCTCTGCGCACACTAAGCCAGCCGCACCTGAGAGGAGGGTGCTGTGGGTCAGGGACCCCCTCCCACCCAAACCCCTCCTCCCCTCATAATCCCACCACCAACCTGCGCCTACAATGAGCACGTTGGTGCTGCTGCTGTGGCCAGCACTTGTAGAGATACACTTGGCCATCACCTTAGTTCTTCGCTGGAGCTGCAAGGCCTAGGGATAGCCGGAGAGCAGAAGGCAGCTGGGAGCTGGAGTTGTGGACATCCTCCCTGTGCCATCATCCCAGCAGGCCAGGTCCTGCTGCTGCAGTCCAGCCTCATCCCCACTAGGTAGCCTTTTACTCTGTTCCCCAGCCACAGGGCCTTTTCACATGCTGATCCCTGGGTCAAGGTGCTATCCTCACTTCTCCCTTTTGCCTGAGCCCCAAGCCACACTCTCACCTGCTTGCTGGCCCGGACGTACACCTTCTCCTTCTCAATCTTCACCTGCAAGGGCTGTATTGCTCAGGACCAGGTTTTGGGGTGCTCCAACCCCTGTCCTGCACTCCCAGTCTCCCACCCCACCGCCCACCTAGCCCCACCTGGAATTTGTGCAGACTGTCTAGGCCAGGGAAGTCCTCCAGGTCACCAGTGCTGATGTTGAAGCAGGCACCATGCCAAGGGCAGCGCACCCGGCCGCGGGACAGCACACCTGGGGGAGAGCGGTGCCAGGCTGGGGCCACCAGCAACAGTCCCTCTCCCCTGTGTCCCAGCAGCCGCTGGCTCTTCCCCACAGCCCAGGTGACCCCACTGATAGATGAGACCCTGAGGGTCCAAGGAGGACCTGAGCACCCTTCAGGGAGGTCCCGCTCCACCACCTGTGTATCCTGGGACAACTCACCTTTCACCAGGGGTGCACCATAATGCGGACACTTGTGGCCCAGAGCGTGGAATTCCCCGTTGTCCTTCACCAGCAGCACCTTCCCCCAGCCCAGCTCCACTTCCCGCATCCTGGGGAGGGGCTGCGCTCAGACCACAGGCTACACACCAGGCCCCACTTCGGGTGGACACCTCTTCCCAGAATCCAACTTTCTGGGGAGCAGGCCCAGACTAGGAGAGGCCATGATGGTGGGAGCTGGTGCAGGCGCCTGTGAAGGCCCCTTCCAGGCCTCCCAGCCCACCCCCTCCATGGCCTGCATCTTGCCTTCCCATCTTGGGCCCCTGGAAGCCCCCCCCCCACAGGCCCAGCACCCACTGGCCATTCTCGAGGTCCTTGACATGGCAGACAGCAGCCTCCACACAGTCCTGAGGGCCAGGATAGGGGTGAGGGGCGGTCAGGCGCTCCTCAGCATGGAAGTGGCGGGCTGTGCCATTGCCTTGGTAGGCCCGGGGGCTGCCCTTCCCGCTGGCTGACAGCTCCTCCTTGCCCCGCTCCTTCTCCGGCAGCACCACCTCGATCTTGAGCTCCACTGTGGGTGGGCAGAGCAGCACAGTGAGCCCCCAGCCCGGCCCACCCCCTTCCCCACCCCACCAGCTCCAGGGCTGGCTCCTTTGAGTGAGTTCCCTCCCGTGCCTCCACCTTTCCAGAAAGCTCCCTGCACCAGCTTCAGAGAGCCTTAAAACAGGTGAGAAGGAGAACAGAGGCAGAAGGAGGGTAAACTGGGTTGTCTTGAGTTCATCTCTGCATGTTTTCTTTTTCAGTAACAAATGAGTGGGGGCGGGGCACAAAGGGGCTCCTTTGACCCTGACATTGCCTTTTGTCCAAGAATCTATGTGGGAGGAAAGAACCCTGGTGCCCTGAGCCCTGCTCAGACTCCAATGGCATGGTCCCTGATGGCAGAGGACGTCCCTAAAGGGTCAGGTCACGTGTAGAGTCAGACCCAAGTGAGAGCAGGATGTCCAAATCTGGGTGCGGCTCATTTCCTGGCCAGTGAATCTGGGTGACGGCAAACAGAAGGTCTGTTGGTCTGTTTGCAACTTTCCCATAGGTTTGAGGTTTTTTTTTTTAATTAAAAAAAAAAAGTACACAATTTATTTTCAACTTCTTAAAATAGTTATGCTCACCAATGTACGAACCCATCATTTGCCAAGCCCTGGGTTTTCCATGTTTCATGTGCAGGGGTCTGGGGCCTTGGGTGTGAACCCCACCCGAAAAGGGTAGGTGCAGAGGCCTTTCGAGGGCCCACCTCTCGAAGCTTCCACGCAGAAGACACTTCCCCAGAGTGCCCATGGGACCCGTTCTAGCAGGCAGTTAGCTGGTTTTTGTCTTTATATTTCTCTGCATTTTCTAAATTCCCTACAATGTGCCTGGGGTGTTTTTCTAATTAGAAGGGAACAATAAACAGAATTTTTAGCAGCGATAATCCGGCCTCCTGGGCCGAGTGATGGAAGCTAAGCCCCTGGCCCAGCATGGGCCCATGAGGAAGCAGGAGGGGCTTCTCCCAACTCCCAAGTCACCAGAGCCTCCAGGCCTCTCCCCATTTTACCTCTTGTCCCCTCCACCCCAGACCTGGCACTCCAGAAACAGAGAACACGGAGTCACGCCTCTGGGCCTTTGCCTATGCAATTCCTTTGGCCTGGGTTGTCATCCTTCCTGGCCCTGGCTCACCTCTGCCCATCCACCTGGACAGTTCAGGTGCTGCGTCCTCCGGCTGCCCATTCCTCATCTCACACTATGCTAATCTCCCACCCTGGCCTGGCCCGGAGCTGGGGAAGGCAGGCCCACACCCCTTATACTCAAGTCCCAGCTCTTAGCCTGGCCCAGGCACAGCAGGGGGCAGGGGTGAAGGTCTGCTCCATGATTCCAGCTGGGCAGGAAGGGACCTAGAGCCCACCACCATGCTGAAGCTGTTGGGTCAGGTGGTAGGGGAGAGGGAGACTGAGGGTGGGGTGGGTTCTTTGCCTCCATTTTCCATACTTTATGTAATAGTGTTAGAATGTTTTGAAAAGAATTAAAAAGGAAAATACTCCCAACTCAGCTGACACCAGCTATGTGAACTGTAGAGAGGAAGCTCACAGGAACAGCCTGGCAGGGGCCCAGATAACAGCCAAGCCAGATTGTTTTTATCCTCCACATCCTTCCAGAAGGCTCCAAGGGGCTCGCCAATGCAGTCTAACGGGAATCCATTAAGTCAGAGGCAGTAGTGGAAAGGTGGATGAAGAGGGGGGTCTCTGCCCACCCACAGAGCCAGATCAACCCTAGCCTCATGATTCCCGGGAGCCCATGTGACCATGCGCCCTTGTCTTACCCCTTTGGACCTCAGATGCCTTCATTATAAAACAGAGAGAACAGTGCCTACCTCTTTAGTGATAGGGAATGCTGAAGGATTTAATATATGTAACTCAGAGTAGAAACTCAACAGATGAAGTTGGGGAATAGCATTGTATTGTTAGCTCTGAGCCTCCTGGCAGCCATGGCAAAAAGGGAGAGCCTTTAAGTGGCACTTGTGGCCTCAGAAAAGGCAAGCAACTAGATGCCAAGAGAGCTGTGCTTCTTCCTAGTTCTGAGCTTGGCAAGGGTCTGGCATGGAACACTTCTTATCACGGACCCAGAGCCAGTGGAACATGGGGAGTACAGAGTGAGCTCAGGAAATGTGTGCTGATGTGCTCCAATCCAGAGTCAAGCAAGATAGAAGGTAAAGAGTTTGCACAAAGACCTTTGGTTTGCTCTGGTCTCCCTGTAGCCCCTCTTGATCCCAGCTGAACTTTTATGGCCCAAATGCTCCCACTCACACACGCTGACATTCCCTGATCCTCACCCTTGACCTGCCCAGTGTAGGTGCCTAGGGGTCTAAGCTCCAACCTAAAAGCCATAGCCCCACAGGGGAGTCCTAAAAGCAGGGAGCCTACCTCCAAAAAGAGGGGTAATAATGTTCTACACATACCCTTTCCTGTGTGCCAGGCCCTGTGCTAAGCAAGACAGTGTGCATGGGGCGGGGCCAGGGGAGGGGGCAAAATTGTTAGCCCCACTTATACATAAGAACGCAGAGGCTCAGAGAGATGAAGTTACCTGCCCAAGGTTACACAGCCAGGAAGCGGCAGGGCTGGATTTGGGCTTAAGAACATAAGTTCTCACCACTGCCTCTGGGGCAGTGAGAGCTGTCAGCTCCTGACCTGGGAGCTGGGGGCCAGGGGTCTCAGGCAGGCCAGCCTGTTGAAGTCCTTTAAAGGAAGCTGCAGGTGGCATCCTCTGCTCTTGGCCTCCTGCCAGACCAGCTAGCATTTTCCTGCCCACTTCTCATGGGGGGAAGGCTGAGGTCAAGACAATGACCATCATTCACCCAAGTCATACGTGGAGCCAGGAAGGGTGGCAGGATCGGGCCCAGGTACCCACAGGATGGGCATGGGGGGAGGGACAGCTGGCCCCTGAGACAGGTGCAGGGGAGGGGGAGTCCCCTCTGCCTGGCAGGGCATTAAAGGTCTCCTCTTGCCCCTAAGTTCTCCCTCAGACACAGGAAAAAGGAGAAAAGGCTCATGTGTTCCAAGGTAATGGAGCCGATGGGTATCAGGTATAAGGGGTGCTGGCCAGGGCAGGGTGGCCTGGGTGGCAGGTGGGCGGGGCACTGACTGGGCATGAGAGAGGCCTCTCTGGGCCTCCATGTCTTCATCTGTGACAGGTCTCCATTCTTTTGCCTTACTGAGTGTTGTGAAGAGAGAGGGAAAATAGGGGCTGGAGAGAGAGCCCAACAGGCAGAAGTCTCCGTGGAGAGCACATCCAGGCCTCCCTTAGCACCCGGAAGCCCCCACCTCAGGCCGGAGCCCCTCTGGTCAGGCAGGGCAGGATTTCCTGCACAATTGGGGCAACTCAGTTCAAGGTCACACAGCGCATCAGAAGAGCGCTGTGATCTGTCCACCCCACCCTCATGGCAACTTCGATGGGTCAGGCTTATTTTATAGAGAGGGAAACTGAGGCTCAGAGAGGTAACTTGCATGCCCTGGGTCACACAGCAGCTATGGGTGTCCTTGGAGTCCCTCTCCCCAGCCCTAAGGGGAAGGCCCCCCTGCCCTATCCTGGAGCAGGAGGAACCCTAACTTCTACTTCCTGAGAGAGGTTCAGCTGCTATTTCCCCCAGAAGCACCCAAAGCCCCAGATAAAGAAGGGGACCCATTGGAGGGGGGCCAAGAGAAGGCTCCAGGCCCCCCACCCCCTCCTGCCTACAGGGAATTAACATTCTGAGCAGCCTGCCGCCCAGCCTGACCTACTTCGGAGGCAGAGGGGGGAGGGGGAGGAGGAAGGTGGCTGGAGGAGGGAGGGAGGGAGGGAGAGGGAAAGGGGAGGGAGGAGGGTAAGGAGAGGCAGGGTGGAGGGTGGGGAGAGGGATGGGGGAGGGTGGGGAGAGGGATGGGGGAGGATGAGGCCAGAAGAGAGGAGGTACCTGGCTTGGGTTTGGAGAAGCACCCACCCATGGCGAGTGGCCCACAGCTGAATGGGGGGGGGGGCAGGTACACAGATGGTAGGCTGTGGGAGGCCTAGGGTGCCCCCGGAGGTGGGGCTGGACTCTCCATGGCCCTTAGAGATGCTGGAGCTGCCATCCAGGGCTTGAGCTGCCTCCAGGACCTGCAGGGGAGACAAGGGGCATCTGTAGGGACCAGGGCTTTGATGGGGGTTGTGGAGAGAGGCGCAGAGAGATAGAGATAGATGGGGGCAGCGGGGGAGGGGGAGGTTCAGGAAGATGCGCACATTTGAGTTGGGATCCACTTCCTATAGGGGACCCTGGAAGGCACCTCCCTTTTGAGGCCCTCCAGCCTCCCTACTCTCACTCTCCCCTCCCATTTTTGCCTGTGGGCTGTGCCTACAGCCTAGGGGGCCCTCTGCTCTGATCTCAGCCTTTTTGGTCCAGCCCCACAGCTGCCTTGTCTGGTAAAACCTGATTTCTGCAGCCCACTGGAAAGCCAGCAGCCTGGGAGCCCTGGGACCCTCCATTCTTCAGGGAGCTCCCACCATGCCTGGGGTCCAAACCCAGGTCCTCTCAGGCAGATCAGAGCCCTCCTGATTCTGTAGTTTCTCCTTCCTACAACGGTGGTGACATTTCGTTCTCCTGGGCCCTGGCCCCCACTCTGGCTGGCAGGTCATGGATACCCACCTCCTCCAGGCAACCCCTGGTTCTTCCTCCTGGCCCAGCAGTGGATGGAGGCTTTCCAGGCCTGGAAGGCAGGGCAAAGGGGGCAGGGGTCCAAGAGGTGGCCCAGCCTCCAGCCTCTACCGCTCCTCCCAGGGGGAGTGAGGCCAGGAGACACTGGAGGGTATGGGGGGCGGGTTGGGCTGGGCCAGTCTGCTGGTCCCCAGGGAAACCCAGCTCCATGGTGAACAGAAGTAGGCGGCTAGCCCAGGCCTGATGGGGTTGGGGGAAAGGGAGCCCAGGCACACAGCCCATGCCCAGCAGCCATGAGCTCCCACCCTGTACACAGGCCCTCCACTTCGCAAATGCTCTCCAGGCCTGTGGTGCTGAGATGACATCCAACAGCAGTTGGAGAAACTGAGAGGCCAAGGGCTTGCCAAGGTCAAGCAGCAGGAAGGGGCATCCAGGTGACCTCCCACCTCCCCCCTGCCTTGGTTAGTTTCAAGATGGGCGGGGACCCAGGAAGCCCCCATATCTCCCTGCAAGCCTCAGGGCGGGGCGAGAGGTCACCAGATCAGAGTCCTCAAGGCCACAGGGTCGGCCTCCTGGAAGATGCAGCTTACAGACCGGACTTTGGAAGCCCTGGGACAAAGGTGTAGCAGCCCTGTTTACAAATGACCTCCCCCCAGTCCATCCCACTGTCATCCCCCCTGTTTCCCCTGGAAGTTCTTCCTGAAGTCTAACTTGAGGTGGGGCTGAGGCCTACCTGGTCTTGCCCAGATCCCAGCAAAGGCTTTGAGTGGGTGCCTGAGAGCAAGGGGGCCAAGGAGGAAAAGTTGGGAAGGGCCATCTACGGCCTCGCATCTGATCTTACCAGCCCTAGAGGCGAGAACTTATAGTTCGGGAGGCGGTGGCAGCCAAAGGTCACTGGCCACATGGGGCATACTGGTACTTGGTCCCCCACTCATCACCAAGGCAGATCAGTAAGACTGGGCTACCACCTGCCCTGCCTGGCCCCTCCCTGGGCACAAGGGGGGCCTCCCCAGATCCTGGCTTCTCCTCGGGCTCAGCCGGGCCCACCTCCTTCCTGCCTGGCCTCAGGCTTCACCTGCTGGGCCACAGATGTCTGAGAAGGTGGGACCTCCACTTGCTGTCCAGTCCCTGTCTGGGCGGTTTCTCCCTCCCTGGGGTGCCTGGGGGTCCTAGACCCTCCAGGGCCTTAGGCCTGGAAAGAGATTTGCTGGGGATCGAACCTTCTCCAGGCCTACTGTGTGCAGGCAGGCTGGGAGCCTTGCTACCTCAAAGGCAAAGGTTCTTGCTTGTGGAGCAGCAGGAGGCATCCCCAAGATTTTGTGGAGTGCTGTCCCTTTCCCACAAATTAACCCAGTGCTGAAAAGTTCTAACTTTCCCACCAGGAGCATGTGTCCTCATTCACCGGGACACAGTCCCCCCAGGCCAGTTCAGGCTGGGCAGAAAAGGGAGGGGGGTAAGTTGGGACCCTCAGTGGCTTTCAGCCTTCTTCAGGATAGCAATCAAGTTTGAGGGGTACCGGCCCTCACCTGCTCCCCGGCAGGGCCCGGACGCAAGCCTCCCGCGAACTCTCCCTGCCTTTGCACGTGCAGTCCCCTCTATCTGGGAAGACCTTTCTAGTCGCCTTCCAGCCCGTCCAGATGTCCTCACCACACCGGGGGCCCCCGGAAGGGGGACGGGCACACAGTGGGACGCCGGGGGTAGCGGGGAAGGGCCCCGGGCCGGGGAGGAGAGAAGGAAGAGAGGCGCTACGGCCCCAGCTTGTCTCTCTCCCTCTCCCGCTGTCTGCCCCAGTCCCCACCGCGCCGGCCCGGGGTCCGAGACCTGCGAGCGCGCCCGCGCGGAGGCAGCGGGGCCGGGATCCGGCAGCCGAGCCGGGGTGGCGGGGTCGGGGTCCGTGATCCTGGGGGCTGGGGTCCCTGGGGCGGGCGCTCACCTGGGCTCGGCGTGGGCCTCCGCTGTGGAGCCGCTCGGGGCCGCGGCCGCGGGGGGGGGGGGGGTGGAGCGGGCGGGGGCGGGGCCGGCGCTGCGGCGACACTGCGGCCATGGAGCCCGCGGCGCCCAGCACCGCCCCGCCAGGTCCCTGCTGGTAGAAAGGGGTCGGTCCCGGGTCAGGGGTCCGGCCGGTGGCCTCGGAATCCGCATGCGGTTCGTGGGGTGTGGGGAGGTATTGGGTGGCCCTTCTGGCCGTGGACGCCCCCAGCGGGGTCTGGGTTCCCGGGGATTCTCTGGACCCTAGAGGGGTGCCAAGTTGGGCTGCGCACCGGGTCTGATTCTTGTTTCTGTTTTTTTCTTTCCTAAGTCTTCGAATCCTGGGCGGCGGAGTGACTTTTGGGGTGGGAATTGAATCACCCAGAGTAACCTCCCCAAGAAGGAGAATCCCAATCACTCGCGACTGCCCCATAGGTAGCTTGACTGCCTTTGGGGGGCTCAGTCTCCTCTGTCTCCTATCTCCCTCCCCTCTCCCCACACTTCATAAGATGTAT
This sequence comes from Martes martes, assembly GCF_963455335.1. Taxonomy (NCBI): domain Eukaryota; kingdom Metazoa; phylum Chordata; class Mammalia; order Carnivora; family Mustelidae; genus Martes; species Martes martes. The sequence continues at coordinate 63,511,941 of NC_137901.1, forward strand.
CTTAAATTATATTTTATGATATTTTCTTTTTCCCACCTGTCATTATATCAGGAGAACTTCCTGGGTTCCTCTAAATCATGATGCACCCTGGTGTTGTGTCCCCTCCTCCAGGAAGCCCTCCCTGACCAGTCTTCCTTGACTCAGAGGTGATCAGGCAGAGAAATTCTGGATCCTAGTTACCTCTAGTATCACTGTCCTGATTGTCCTGATCTTTGTGCTGTGTTCAGGTAGAGCTTGTACCTGCGGCAAACCAGGACTCAGTGACTACGTAGGAAATGAATGAAAGACACTTTCCAGGGAAGCCGTGTCACATCTATCATTAAACAAACACATCAGGGCCCACCAACTCTGTCCTATTAGTGCTCCTTTGGTGGCTCCTGTTGGCTTCTGTTTTTGGCCACTTCTCCCCTTTCTGGGCCTTGCTCTCCTGTAAGAATGACAAAAAAGACAGCAGTGACAGTCACCTGCACCAGGCAGATCCAGCCTGGTGGATCTTATGACCCACCCTGCCCAGAGGGACAAGCACAACTCCCCCTCATCTTACAGGTGTACAACTTCAGAAGGCAGAGTCTCACCCAGGGGCAGGACCAGGGTCTGCATGGGTCACTCCTCTGCTGGCGGGTGTGGGGCCCAGACTTTGAAGGGGACGAGTGGTTCTGCTCAGACCATCCCTCTGTGGCCACATGTGTGGTTTCCACAGTGTGACTGTGGTCACTGCCACAGGAGAGGCCCCATCAGTGGGCAGATGGTGTATGGGGCCTGATGCCCTTGGCCTCCAAAACCAGGCCCCATTCCACACACTTGCTGACCTTGCAGCTCCAGCCCCCCTAGCCAGGCAGATAGTGCCATGGCTCTGGCTTCACACACATTTATTTCTTTTCTTCACAACTGCTTGAGGAGGAAGTTTCTCTGTGCATTGTCTCCATTTGACAGTTGGGAAAACTGAGGTTTTGAGAGGCTACCAGCTGGTGAGTGGCAAAACAGAGACTTGAATCCTGACAGGCTGTCTAGGCTATGCTGGGCTTACCTGTGGAGGGGTAGCAGTGGGAGGGGAGAGGCCTGCCGGGCCTGGCCAAGGCCCCATAGTCTCCAGGGCAGAGTTCAAGTCCTGCTCAGGGACCCATCTGCATCAGTGAACCCCTGTGCCCAGGTTCCCCAGAAAATATGGGGGTGACTACAGTGTCATCCCGAGGAGGTTGCCAGGTCACCATGCAGAACCATAGGAAATAGAGGGCGCTCAGGATATGGGGTAGGGGCCGCTAAGTGTGGGGTGCCAGAGATGAGATTGGGGAACAGGTCAATGTGGAGGCTGTGCAAAAGCCAACAAGCTGGGGATATGCCCTGACATGAGGCGAGTGCTGCCCTGACATGGGGCAAGCCCACTGTGGCACACTTGGCCTGAGAGATTGGGCTCAAGACTCTAGCTGCCCTGTGGTGGGGCAGAAACTGCAAGATCATCAGGGAGCAAATGCTAATACCTAAGGTAGGCGAGGAGTGCTGCCTTGGGGACCCCTGGGTGGCTCAGCGGGTTAAGTGGCTGCCTTCAGCTCAGGTCATGATCCTAGGGTCCTGGGATTGAGTCCTGCATGGGACTCCTTGCTCAGCAGGGAGCCTGCTTCTCCCTCTGCCTGCTGTTCCCCCTGCTTGTGCGCTCTCTCTCTCTCTCTCAAATAAATAACTTTTCTTAAAAGTTAAAAAAAGATTTTAAAAATTAAAGAAAAAAAAAGGAGTGCTGCCTCATAGAGGCCCTCAAATTTGGGGATGATGCATATGAACAAGAGGACTTACGGAGATTCAGGAGGCCTCTGAGCCTTGGACAGTCTGAGGTCCTGATCTTGCCCCAAGGATGATTCTGACAAGACAAAAACATCTGATCTGGAGAATACCCACAGGGCTGATAGTGAAGAGGGAAATCGAGCCCCAGGTTGAGATGTAGTGAAGTGACCTGGGGTGGCTGAGAGACCCCTAGACCCAACAGACACCCCAAAGGCAAGGAAGGGGGTCGCCAAGGTTTGAGACACAGGTGTGTGTGTGTGTGTGTGTGTGCGTGTGTAACAGAGAGAGGGAGAGATCCCTGCTCAAGCCTGTCTCTGTTCTCCTTTCTTCTGCCCCCTTCTGTCAGTTCCCCCTGTTCCCCATTCCCCCTCAGCCTAGGGCCTGGATGGCAGGGTGTGTGCGATGATGAACGTGACACAGGCTCAACGCTTAACATTGGGATTGACACTGGCGCCCCCTGGAGGCCAGTATGAAGGCCAGCAGGGCCTCTGGGAGCTTTGGGATTCTGAGGGCAGCGGCTGAGACAGTAGAGCCCTCTTCCCTGCCAGATTTAAATAGATTTTCAGATCCTGAGACCTGAGTTTAACTGATTCCCAGGAAATATTGGGGGGGGGGGTGGATACAGCACAGCCGACACCAAAGCTGAGGACAGCTGTGCCCACAGCTGCACAGTGATTCAACCATATGGAAGCAGAAGTTGGAGGATCCCTAGGTTGGGGAACCTGGGCCAAACCTCGCACCCTAGCCTCATTCCTGACTTGCTCTGGCTACTGCAGCCCAGCCTCCCCCAGCCCGATTTGGTCTACACAAACCGTGTCTGAACCCTGTGTTCTCAGAACCTTCTGGGTTCTCTGTCTCTGTGGTCAGCTCCAGTTGCCTACTGACTTCTTCAGCCCCTATCTTGCTACACTGACCTGTTCCCAGGTTGTGGGGTAACCAGTCCTAATTCCAGTCTTCACAGAGGGAAGGAAGTTCAGAAGGACTTTCCTAGGAGGTGGCAAGGACTGAGGACAGAGAGGCCCTGAGGAGTTCACCAGAGGGAAGAAGGGCATCCAGGCAGAATTAATGTCCAAGCAAAGGCAAGGAGGTGAGATGGCAAATTCCACGGAATTCAGAATGGGCCAGTCCAGTCTGATGTGAGTGCTGAGTTCTGGGCAGGGGTATAGCACAGAGGTATGTTACGGGCCCAAAGAGGAGTTGGTTGAGAGATTTTCATCACAGGGTGTTTTGTCACCATACCAGCAACTAGGACTGGTAATGGACTGGAATAAGGCAGATGGACCAGGAAGTCAGGAGACACCTGGGGTGAAGACTGGGCCAGAGTCAGTGGAGGGCTGGAAGGTGGGCCCTTAGACCCGAGAGTTTTCTCTCATCAGAAGATTAGCAACAACCTCCACACCCTCAAAGACAAATGTGCTAGTTTAAGCTCCCTCAGCCACATGAAGGAACATTGTTCAGCCACAAAGGGTGTCTTCAGAGCATTTGTACAAATGTTATAAATATTTTCTTATCTGTCGCTGGCAAAAGTGTAAATTAAGGTATTCCCTACAGAGGGCAATTTGGCAACACTTCTCAAAATTGCAAATGCCCAGAGCCTTTGATCTGACGATTCCACTTGGAGCAGTTCATTTTAATGCATCTGACCACCTTGGAAAGGACCTACATGTCCATCACTAGTGGACTGTTGAATGAGTGGGTGGTTCAGCCATATCATAGAGTACTATAGATTGGTGAAAAAGAATAAAACCTCCATACACGGATTCACGAAAATCTTGAAAACAGATTGGGGAAATAAAGCGAGGTGCGGAACAGTAAGTAATCCATGCTACCTTGGTGTAGAGAAAACATTTAGAAAGGATATGTACAGAGGTATTTCAGTATGCTTGTATGTTACAGAATAACTGTGGAAATGTATATAATATATAATAAACTGGAAACAGAGAGATGCTGGAGAGTGGAATGGACAGTGGAAGGATACATTTCATCAGATACCTGTCTTTTGAATGCTACATCTTACGGATGTTCTTCCTCCAACCCTGATGCCAAAGAGGAATTCCCCAAACTCTTGGAGCTGTTGTGGGGAGCTCAGGTGGGCTGCAAACCACCATTCCCGAAGGGCTGGCACTGGGACTTGCGTCCCTTTCCTCTGCTCACTGGGTCTGGTGCAGCCCCTGCCCTGGTCTCCCCTCCTCTTGGTGCCCGTCCTCCACGCAGTTACTGGACACAGCACTCCTTCCCTCCCTCCTTCCAGGCCTTGGCTGCTGGGTAGCTCCTGGCGCCACTCAGAGAGCCTTCCCCCTTGCCTCTTACCCGAGCCACTTCCTCACACCCTTAGCCTGCACGGCAGGTTCCGCGGGGCTGGTGGGTGCTGGCTGTCCAGCCCGCGCACCGCCTTGGCCACGCCCCCAGCCCGCCCTCCTCCGCGAGTGCCCGCCCCCACTTCCGCGACCGGGGGGCTGAGACCCTGTGGTCCCACCCCTCAGCTCCCGGGCCGCCAGGCCACAGGTTACCTGTTAGGGCCCAGAGCCCAGGAGCCCTGGGAGCCGTCCGGAAACGAGAAGCGCTGACAGCCATCGGGCCTCCCGCCCGTTTACCCACCTCCAGCCCGCCACCCCACGCGAGCCTCGGCCTCGCCAGGAAGCCCCCAACCGGCGCCCGAGCCCCGCAGCCAGCTAGCTCGGCAGCCGTCGGGGCCCCGCAGAGGGGGGTTCACCCGGCTCACCCGGGAGGCATGCGTTCTGGACAACGTCTGGGAAGGGGCAAACTGTTTCTGGGACCTGAGGGAGAGGGAGCCTCCGGGGGATCCAGAGCTCTAGGTCCTCCATCTTCAACCCCTGCGGGGTCCTCCCTCTCTCCATCCCTAAACCGTGTGATGGTCCGCCTGCCCCGGTGACCAACGGCGGCAGCCCGGCGTGAGGAGCAGTGGGGCCGAGTGTAAGGGGTCTGGAGGACGCGGCGGTAGTGGTCCCAGAACCGGCCAGCGAGGCGGTGGACTGGGGTCTAGGTGACCAGGCTGCGCCTGCGTACGCGGGGCAGCCGGACCTGGTGCCCAGGACGCCTTCAAGTTCCAGGTGTGTGGCGGCCGCACCTGCGCACTGCCGGACGGTGCTCGGGGCCCTCCCCCCCCGGGGTCATCCCCACAAAGGAGGGCGGGGAGTGCTCCCAGACCGGCAGTACTCCCGCCCACCCGGGTCCGCTCCCCGGCGGACTCAAGCCTCGCTCCTATCACAGGCAGTCAAGATAGACCACAACAACTTGGCCCGGGACTTCTGAGAGCCGGAAGCCCACGAGTGAGGGGTTCACTGGCACAAGGAGTTCTCAAACTTGGCTGCATAACAGAACCCCCGGAGAACTTAAAAAAAAAAAAGAAGAAGAAAGAAACCCCAGCGTCTATACCCATGAAATTAGAATCTGGGATGGGATCCCCGAGGTATCCACTGTGCGGCGCGGGTGGAGGGCCAGCGGTGTTGATGAGACCAGAGGGATCGAGGAAGGGTTGGTCACTCGAAGTCTCAGAGCAGCAAGGGATCGCAGGCAAAGACAAAGCCAGGCCCGCTCCAGCCACCCCTGAGCTGCTCCCTTGGCCCGGATTACGCTTATTTCCCTTCTCTCAGGCAGTCAGGAAGCCTTCCCGAACCTGCCCGGGGCTCCACAGTGGTTCCCATTGTTGGGAGCCATCCTCACCACGTCTGCAACAGGAGCTTTCCACGGCAGGGTAGGGATCCCCTCTGTGCTCCAGCTCAGGTTGCCAAGACCCGGGAAACCAGGTGTGTATGCAGACTCCAAGAGCAGGGTCAGGTCTTTTTTTTTTTTTTTTAAACACTTTATTTGTTACAGATAGAGACACTGAGAGTGAAACACAAGCAGGAGTGGGAGAGAGAGAAGCAGGCAAGCCCCGGGCTCCCCACGAGCCGGGAGCCCCACGTGGGGCTCAATCCCAGGACGCTGGGATCATGACCTGAGCCAAAGGCAGACACCTAATGACTGAGCCACCCAGGCATCCCAGGGTCAGGTCTTGAAAGGGAGGTGGGGGAGAGGGTCCATGACTAGACAAGGGCCTCCCAACAGGAGCCAGGGAGGAGACCGTGTGCAGAGCCCAGTGATGTCCCGGTTTTTGCTGTGGCGTGAAGTTTCAAGATCTGGGCAGTGGCCTCTGCTGGCCTGCACGCAGGCTAGATTAGCAAAAATGTGGAGGGGCAGCCCCCACACCTGGCCCCATTTCCAAGGGTTTCCCTGCAACGGAGGAACCCAGCCAGTACTGATCAAAATGCACCTTTTCAAACAAAATTCTTCAAAGGTGTCTGTCTCTAGGGCACAGTTTCTTCTAGAATGGTATTTCAAGACAAACTTTTCTTTGAAATTCTGCAGAACCCTGAAAGTAGGAGCCAGAGAGTACATTTTAGCAGCACAGTTCTATATACATACGGATTGGTGTCACTTCCTGAAACTCCTTGCCAGAGGTTTCACTATAAGGAAATGTGGACCTCTCACTACACACACAGAAATATGCAAGGGAACGGGGCTCTGGCTGACGGGGATTGTCAGGAAAATCAGTGTTGTCCCCCTAGCCAACAGCTGTCTACCTGCAGGTCCCTGGAGTTCAGGGGGAAGGCAATATACAGACAGGAACAGAAAATAATGTAAAAAGTTAAGCAGGTATCATGCCCTAACTTGTGATGAGGCTGCTTGTTTTCCAGGACTTTCAGTTGAAACCATTCAACCTGGGGTAGCTTGTGCTGAACAAGTATTTAACAGAAGCCTTCAGAGACAGGTGCCTGAAGGGAACACCCAGGTTTTCCTTGGTGGTGTAAAGCGTGGGAACTACTGTTCTGTCGTCCAAAGGCCGAGACTGAGCACCAGCCCCCCATAGCACCCACTGCGCATGCACACTCTTCTGCAGGGGGGCCCCAGCTGTGGGGAAGGGCCAATGCACCAACACAAGACGCAGCATCCCCAGAGGAGCACCAGCTGTTTCTGTTTCACAGGCATTCGCCAGGTGCTTAACTGTTTGGGAGGCTGATGTGGGCTAAGGAGCCTGCAGGCAGCACTGAGGAGACACCGAACACCAAAGCCGCCGCTGCCACCACCGGCTGATGCAAGTTTTATTGAGACAATGTACAAACAGGCCATGGAAACAAGGGTTCTGATGCCCGGACCAGTAACGTAAAATGAATACAAAAATAAAAAGGCACTAATCTGTTAAGAAAAGACACTCGATGTTCTAAGAATATAAGTCATTTAATACTGTTAATTTTATAGCACAAAATAAAACAAGCTATGATCCCCAAAAATAATTTTAAAAGCTTACACAGAAAATATTATTGCCTGAAGTTTATGATCTTTAAGTTACAGGTCAAAAGTTTTGTGTTGTTGTCATTTTAAAACACACAGTGAAGACCGTCTAGAAGCAAGGCCACTGTTCCTCCTGCAGAGACAACGACCCTGTCTCAGGGAACTGTCCTACTCCTTTAGAATATACAACCAGCTCAGTTTCCACACTGATAGCAGTTAACCAGGGACAGAGGTCTCTGGTCCCAGAGGGTGGAGTTTGAGGCAGAGCTCAGTGGTGTCCACAGAAAGCATTAGTCTTAGGTACTGTGTTAAAACAATCAAAAAGTCACTCATTTTAAGAGGTTAATGAACATAATATTAAAGGATTAAATTATAAACACCTGGCACAAAAACACATCATCCCTTTTCAAAAATAAAATGGTAATATTCCTCTGAGCAAACATTACAAGAGCAGTGGCCGTCTGCCTTGGCCTGTCTTGTCTGTAAACAGCTGTAAAAGAAAGTCAGCACGGAGCCAGGGATCCTTGAGCTCCAAGGAGGGAGCAGCTGTCTTTCCCCCTTTTCCATTTTCCAACAAGAGCACAGAAGGTGTCTTGTCCGGGTGACCAATGTTGTCAAATGGCAGCTCGCGGACACGTGCTCCTCTTCCACCGTGCCATCAGGTGGTACCAAACCACAAAGAAATGACAAGGATGACTCCTGTGTTGGGAGGTCCTTCTCAGGATAAATACGTTTTGAGTTAAACCACCAATGCCCTAGAGTTCATAATTTGTTCAGTTCCCAAGTGAGTTAATTTAACATCCAAATATTTTCTTAAGTGACACACAGTAGACCAGAACAAGTAGCAATAATGAACAATCCTAAAAGGAGACCAACCAAGGAGCAAAGGCAGCTCCTCTGGAAGATTCGCATCGCTTTCTGAAACAGGAAGTCTTCCCCAATCACTGGGGAACCCAGGCACGAAGCTGAGGTGAGGAATTTTTTTTTTTTTTTTTTTTTTGTATATTTAGTGTGATGAAGAGAATCTCCCCGCCTGATGAAAAAAACTAGTAAGGTCCTAAGTCAAAAAGGTACTACTTTTGGCACATATCCCGAGAGTTCAGAACTCAAGGCTCACCTTATTTTGGGCTCCCAATCTCCTGGGCAGCCCTGGAGACATGCACATGGGCTGAAGTGACAAGCAGGCTTATTATGAAGCCAAAGTAGGTTTGCAGGGTGCTCAGATTCTGAAGTGGTCCACGTGAGGTGGGTCCTGCTATGGGTCCGCAGACATGGATGAAGGGAAATCGTGCTTCCCGAAATGACCATACATTTCTTGTACTCCGAACCAACTACTGTCACCAAAACATGCCAAGCCCCTCAGTTAAACTTGGTTTTAAAAAGTCTTAAGGTTTGTGTCCTCTTTGAACAAGGCACAAACTCCACCTTCTGCTGGCCGGCCCCCTCAGTACCAGGTCACCAGCTGCAAGGTGAGCGCTGTGTCCAGGTGGACAGGAGGGATGCCTGTGCCACTCGCTGTGGGAGCTGGGCTGGGCCTGAACTCAGAATAAGAGGCAACTACAATGGAGAAGCAGCACCTTCAGAGCAAGAGGTGGCCACAGTGCTCACTGATTAGGGAGAGCAGACTGCATTTTTCCCAGGAAAACCACAGACGGGCAGCCACAGTGATATTTTCCCCAACTGATCATTAATTTTGTCATAGGAACACTTTCAAGATTCTTTAATACGGTAGTTACCTGCCTAATGGAATACTGATTTAAACAAAGATTGAAAAAATGGTTGCTTTGCTAGTTCTGTCACCACAAAATATTTATCACTCTAACTCAAAACCTAAGACCCCTGGGAGACAGGGCCATGGTTAGAGCAGATGCTCAGCAAATGATGCAATCACTCATTAGGTGGCTGCTACATTTCTAGGTCTGCTGTATTCATTCTGAGCTGAGGCCTGTCTTCACCAATTTCTAGAAAGGAGAGCAGACTGAATTGCATGAAGGTTCCAGAATCCTAAACTGCTATGTGCACCAGACAAGGGATCAGCCACACCTTTCTACCAAGCTGGCTTGTATGAACAGCCCTCTTTTAGCTAACAAGGAAATGTTAACATCAAATTGTTAAATGGGTAATGGTTCTCCCTAGTCACTAAAATCTTAGACATCAAATGCATGAGTCAATTTCCAGAGCCTGCATTTTCTTTGCCTCGGAGCGTCATGGATACAGAGACCAGGGAACCAGTATTAGCAGCACCATCTTTCTCTGGCAGCCTTGTGAGCGTGGGCTGCAGCAGTGAGGAGTGGGCCTCAGTGAGAAGAATTTAAAGTCATTAATGAATTCAATGATTCTATGAACAACCTTTTTAAAGAAACTTAATTCCTATACTTAAAGGGGTGTAATTCACTAAAAAGCTGTACAGAAAACTGGCCAAGTGCTTCCCCCCATTGCTCCTGTCGTCACGGCAAACAAGGTAAGCAAAGCTTTCCCCAAATCACCCCCATTCTGATGCTTTTGAGGACAATGTAATCCAAGAGGCCACGCACACAAGCTTGGCACACTACGACTGATTTTTCTGTGTGTTGTTTGCTATATGGCAAAACAGGTACAACTGGCAACCAAGGGTTGGTGTTTTTGTTGTTTTCATATTCCTTTAGTTACAGCAGCTTCAGTTTGGAAGCTCAGAGGCACGTGTCATTCCTTACAATATCACAAAAATCCAACCTGCTACTTAAAAACCTGTTCAGAACACACAAGTCTAATTAAGTCTTCCAAAACCAAACCAAAAAGGAAAAAAGAAGAGCCAGATTTGGGGAGTTTAGGACAGAATTCCCTCTTCTTTAAGGTTCATTTTCTCTGTTCTTCAAAGGAAAAACAAAGTGGTGACTGAGCCACTGCTTTGTTCAACAGCGACGGCAACACCTCACCATGGCCTCAAGCTCCATCTGATGAACGGGACAGAATCAGTCACAAATACAAACAGGGCAGTGATGAGAAGACAGACCCCTTCCTCGTCAACTTCTCTCCACTTGTGTGCTTCCACCAGTATTTCCAGTTTATGATCCAAAAGAACTCTAAAATCTGCTACTCTTTGACAATACAACTATGATACAAATGCCGAGGCAGCCACTGTGTGCATTCCAAATGTGTATGAGAGACCGCCACTCTGCAGAAAGCTGGACATCGGCAATGCAATGTAACTTGCCTATGAGAGAGAATGCTTTCCCACTTCAAAGGAGACTATGACAGGCAGAACAAGGAAGCAGCAGAAAACAGGCAACAGCAATCACTCGTTTTCATCAGGGTTTTGAGGGTCAATGATTTTGACATGTGTAAAGGGGAAGAGCCCTTTGCGCCCATTCACTTCGCCTTCCCACTGGCCATTTATATTCATCCTTGTGACTTTCACAATGTCACCAACCTGTAAGGATGGAGAAAGAAGACAAAGTCAGCATTTTCTCTGCAAACTAAAAAAAAAAAATTTACTTTATCTTATTTATTTATTGAAAGGCTTACTTTAAGCCATACCCACTGTTCTATCCAAAGGAATCTACAGATTTTTTTAAGGATTTGTTTTTTTCAGTGCTCAAACCAAAATCAAGCAGTGCCAAAGACACAAGGTGCTACCAATAAGCACAATGTCGTCCGCAGCTGGTGAGTGTGTATTTTTTTTTTTAAAGGTTTTATTTATTTATTTGTCAGAGAGAGAAAACACAAGCAGGTAGAGTGGCAGGCAGGCAGAGGCGGAGAAAGAAGCAGGTTCTCCGCTGAGCAAGGAGCCCGATGCGGGACTCGATCCCAGGACTCCGGGATCATGACCCGAGCCGAAGGCAGCGGCCCAACCGACTGAGCCACCCAGGCACCCCTGAGAATGTGTACTAAATGAAGCAGCTTTTGAGCACAAAAGCAGCCTTTTTTTCCTCCCTATATTGGTTACTAACTCCAACAGGAAAGAAATGAACACTTAACTCTGAGAATGGTTAAAGTGAAATCACACAAAAAAGTGTAAAAAAACCCCCCACAAAACTAGGGCACCTGGATGGCTCAGTCGGTTAAGCGCCTGCTTCAGCTTGGGTCATGATCCCGGAGTCCCAGGATCAAGTCCATCAGGCTCCCTGCTCAGTGGAGAGTTTGCTTCTCCCTCCGCCCTCACTGCCCCTCACCCCACCCCTGTGCTCTCTCTCACTCTCAAATAAATAAAATCTTAAAAAAAAAATCTGAAAATCTATCTCCACCCCAATGTACATGGGGGTGGAACTGCTATCATCAAGACCTCACTCACCATGCCATCTCCCCCAATGCCCAGCAGCAATAATGTCTCCCTGAGTTATTCATTCCCTGGCCTCTCTGTGGGGCCGTCACAGGGGAAGGAAGCCCAGGTTTGAGCATCTTTTTAGGACTTTAAACTGCAGGGTGAAAGGAATCCTAGCTATTGTCAGAGGACATGCACCGGTTAGGGGCTGCTCAACTCATCAAAGGGAAGGCAGGAATTCTGTTTCGGAAGAGGTTTTCCAATTGTTCTGCAGACCCACAGAGCTTTAGAGAGGTGTTTTCAGGGCCCAACAAATGTCTGATTGGGATTTCAACTTAAGCCTGTATTTTATAAAGTTCTAAGAGAAAACAGTACATATGGGAATGCTCTACTGCTACATTAAGCCGTGCTGCCCCACCTGCTTTCCATGCACATCTTCCTTGGGATGAAGCTGCCTGTGCCATGTGTCTGACTGAAGACTCCCCAGATGACAAGGTAAAGGCTAAAAGAGACCTATCACTACTTGCAACAAAACACACTCAGAAATAAGCTGGATGCTGAAGTGGATAGCAGACTGCATCTGTCACTCATGTTATTTCCAGTTTTTTCCTTCCCATTCTGTCAACTGTCTCAATTGCCTTTTTAGCTAATTCTTATAAATCTCAACTTAAAAAATACATTTCTACTTATAAAAAATGTTAAATCTGACAGGCAACTAGGTTTCACGCATTATCTCATTTGGGGAAAAAAGGGTCTTCTTTCTGCTAAAGCTACTGGTCCTTGGGGCACCTGGGTGGCTCAGTTGGTTAAGTGTCTGCATTTGACTCACATCATGATCTTGGAGTCTTGGGATCAGCCCTGCGTCGGTCTCCCTGCTCAGTGGTGAGTCTATTACTCCCTCTGCCCCCCACCCCACTTGTGCTTTCTCACTCTCCCTTTCTCAAATAAAATCTTAAAAACAAACAAACAAACAAACAAACAAACAAACCAAGCTAGCTACTGGTCCAGCAAGCTGACTGCTGGCCTGGAATGACCACAGATCCCAGAGATGACAAGGCAGCTTTGTAAGTCTACCTGTACACAGCTCTGGGCTCTAAAGCCAACTCTGGAGCCCCATCTGCCTCTCTTGGTTACTAGGTGGGTCACTGCCTTGTGAGGAAAAGGAGGTTATGTTTTCTGAGGAGAATCCACAGAGGGGAGGCTATGTATGAACTAGTCATTTGAATTAGTATGTAAGATGGCTAGCATGAGGGGTGCCTGGGTAGCTCAGTGGACTGAAGCCTCTGCCTTCGGCCCAGGTCCCGCATCAGTCTCTCTGCTGGGCAGGGAGCCTGCTTCCCTTCCTCTCTCTCTGCCTGCCTCTCTGCCTACTTGTGATCTCTGTCTGTCAAATAAATAAAATCTTTAAAAAAAAAAAAAAAAAAGATGGCCAGGACGAGCAGAAACACTAAAACCCGGTGATACGGTCTATAAATCAGAAATAAACAAGAAACAGAAAGCCAAAGAAAAAAACAAAAGGGGCTCCTGGGCAGCTCAGTTGGTTTGAGGGGGAGCGGTGGGTGTCTGACTCTTGGTTTCAGCTCAGGTCATCGAGCCCCCGTGTCAGGCTTCCCACTCAATGGGGAATCTGCTTCTACTTTCTCTCCCTCTGCCCCTCCTCCAGCTCATGCTTTCTCTAAAATAAATAAATCTTGTGGGGGGTGGCGGGGAGTAAGGTGCCTAAGATGAGAAAAACTTTAGAGACCCAAACTCCAGACTCCAACACTTATTTAGACCATGACCCAAACAGAGGATAGCCGTTTCCTTCTTTCAAGATTTTATTTATTTGAGAGAGAGAGCGGGACAGAGGGAGAGAATCTGAAGCAGACTCCACACTGAGCACAGAGCCTAACACAGGGCTTGATCTCACAACTCTGAGATCAGGAGCTGGAGCTGAAACCAAGGGCTGGATGCTTAACCAATTGTGCCATCCAGGCACCCCAAGATCACCCATTTCTTTTTTCTTTTTTTTTTTAGATGTTATTTATCTGAGAGAGAGTGAGAGCGAGCGAGCATGAGAGTGGGGTGAGGGGGCAGAGGGAGAAGCAGACTCTACGCAGAGTAGGGAGCCCAATGTGGGGCTCGATCCCAGGACTCCAGGATCCTGACCTGAGGTGAAGACAGCACCAAAAAATAAGTCCCTTTACAGGGAGGTCTGGAGATATGTTGCTTTGATGACTGAGTGCCCCTCTACACAGGCCACTGGGAAGCAGACAGCTTAATGTTTTGTCAATGTTTTCCAAGTTTGTAAACTTGGTGATTTTGTTCTGATCTGACCGCATACCAATATGAAAGTGGTTCACGCCGCTTAGAGCCAGTGGGAAGGTCCAAAGAGGACAGAGAAGGAAACATGCCCCTGTGGAGTATGCTACACAGGCCTGGTTTCCAATTCAATGGACACCAGAGGTTTTTACCTGCAGAGCTTCTTCAGAGATGTTACCACCTCTCGATCCCCAAGGTACACTACCCTCCTACAAGGCAGGCTGGGATGACAGATCTACAGTCTGGAGCTCTCCAATGTCACAGGCTGCTGGTTCACTACAAAGCAGAGGTAAAAGCCAGCAGCATCCAATCCTGGCCATCTGTGTCCCTGCCACCTTGCATAGTGCAAAGGCAGCATGGCCCAACTGTGCCTGGGACCACTCAACCTCCCGCTCTCAGTCTCTGCTCACCAAGACAGCCACTGTTTATCATGCACTATCTTCACAACATCCCCCTTATGAACCCAGACTGGCTGCTCTGAGTTGTCTACCTCTCCATCCTCCAGTTTTTTATTTTACCATTCTACTTGTGATTCTCCAAACCTACTGAGAAAAATGCAGTCACCACATTTAGGCGGAAAACAGCACTATTAACAAATGAAACTTCTCACCTTGTGGAAACCAGCCTTAATACTTGGTAAAATGAGAAAATGAGGCTCCCTGGTTAGAACACAGTATAAATAAGAAAAAACAAATTGCCCTAAGTTCCTGCCTAAATTCTGACTCAAACTCTTTTACTTAGGAGCACCATTAATTCAACTCAGTGGTAGGATGGCTTATAAAGAGTAATCTGATGGGCGCCTGGGTGGCTCAGTGGGTTAAGCCTCTGCCTTAGGCCCAGGTCATGGTCTCAGGGTACTCAGAGCCCCACATCGGGCTCTCTGCTCAGTGGGGAGCCTGCCCCCCCCGCCCCGCCCCACCAGTCTCTCTGCCTACTTGTGATCTCTCTCTCCCTGTCAAATAAATAAAATCTTAAAAAAAAAAAAAAGTTAATCTGGTAAGAATTAAGATTCTGGGGCGCCTGGGTGGCTCAGTCAGTTAAGCACCTGACTCTTGACTCAGCTCAGGTTGTGATCTCAGGGTCATGACATTGAGTCCCATGTCAGGCTCCACGCTTAGCACAGAGCCTGCTTGAAATTCTTCTCTTTCTTCCTCTGCGTGCCCCCCTCTCGCTCACATTCGCATCCTACTCTCTCAAATAAATAAATATATTCCTAAAAAAATTCGATTCTTAAAAATTTTTATTTTCTAAAGTAAGCTCCAGGCCCAGTGAAGGCCTTGAACTCATGACCCCAAGACCAAGAGTTGCATTTCCACTGAAAAAGCCAGCCAGATGCCCAAGAATTAGACTTCATTTGATGAGAAGTTCTGAGACAAAAATAAAATGCCAAGTACTAGATATGTATAGGAGAAAGGGTGTAAAAAGCAACTCATGTATTTACAGATTACATTATTATAATTATTTTCAAATTTATGTTACAGGTTCAACTGAAACACTTCAGTTGGGGCGCCTGGGTGGCTCAGTGGGTTAACCCTCTGCCTTCGGCTCAGGTCATGATCTCAGGGTCCTGGGATTGAGTCCCGTATTGGGCTCTCTGCTCAGCAGGGAGCCTGCTTCCCCCTCTCTCTCTGCCTGCCTCTCTGCCTACCTGTGATCTCTGTCTTTCAAATAAATAAATAAAATCTTAAAAAAAAAAGAAAAGAAACGAAACACTTCAGTTGGTTGAACAATTAAAATTAACATTTTTATTTTTTTATTTTTAAAAAAGGTTTTATTTATTTGTCAGAGAGATAGAGGGGAGTGTGCACAAAACAGGGGGGAGTAGCAGGCAGAGGGAGAAGCAGTCTCCTCACTGAGCAAGGACCCTGATGCAGGACTTGATCCCAGGACCCTGGGATCATGACCTGAGCCAAAGGCAGATGCTTAATGGACTGAGCCACCCAGGTGTTCCAAACAATTAAAATTTAAAGGTAAAGACCGAGAATTCTATTTTTGAGATTTGCATTAAAAATAAAGTTAAAAAAATATGTAAAATACCCAGTGGAAAAAAATTACAACTAAAAACACATTTTCTCTGGTGTTGTCTTAAAAGGAAATAACAATTAGAGGGGGAGAATAAACAGATTTAATAATAAAAATCGAGTTTTAATATATTTGGGACATATTAAAGACTTTTGAAATATAGATTGTTTATAGATAATTAGTGCTTGGAGTCCAAGTATTGCTCTTTCTCCAAGTCGTAATATTTTAATTTATAGACAGTAGAAAGAGAATGTCTTTTTTATTCATATCTGGGAAAAATCATACAAATGTTTTTGATAATTATGAAAAATTTCATGTTCTATAAAGTGGACCAAGGAGTTAGTTTTATTATTATTATTATTATTATTATTATTTTTTTTTTTTTGGAGAGAGAGAGAGCACGCATGGGAGGGGTTGGGCAGAAGTAGAGGGAGAGAGACTCTTAAGCAGGCTCCACATCCATGCAGAGCCTGACACAGGGCTCCACCTCACAACCCTGAGATCATGACCCGAGTGGAAATCAAAAAATCAAAATCAAAAGAGTTAACTGACTGAGCTACCCAGGTAAACCCAAGGAGTTAAGTATAATTTACATATTCTTCTCCTACCTTACAGAAGTCACAAAACAGGAAAACCCTAATTATGTTACTTGTTTCTAATAATGAAAATTTTCAGATCTGTGTATAAGGGAAGTTCTAATGTGAATAAAGAACCTTGAGTTATAGTAGAGACTTTGTTAAAATCACACAGCTGGAAGCTGAAGTTGATGGAGACCTGGAAAAATGGCTTACATCCAATCTTATTCCATTAAAAAGTAGTAACATTTAAGCACAAACATAATATACAGTAAGAGTGAACACGCAATTTAAAATCAGGTCTAGGTAAGAAGAGAGAAACCTTCTGCACGCAGGAGCTACTAGGATGCTACAATTCTAGACCCCTGCATAAGGGCCACATCCCTCAATTTCCTCGAACTCTTCAGTGCACCTGTTCTAGACCCTTGGCCTCTTTGAGCCTTTCAGTGCAGGAACCTGCTGTCTCATGTCTGGAGCTCAATGAGGCTGATGAGATGAGATGCTTCACTCTCTGGCCTTTCTCTCCACTGTACAATTCCTTCCTTATCTCCCTTTCATCTAAGAAAACAGACTGCCTCTGTCTTTATTTTTAAAATAATGAAATGGGGGGCGCCTGGGTGGCTCAGTCAGTTGGGCGTTGGACTCTTAATCTCAGTTCACATCATGGTCTCATGGGATGGAGCCTGCCCACATCTGGTTCCCCTCAATCGGCTTGAGGATTCTCAGCCTCTATCACCCCCTGCACTCACAAGCACTCCCTCCCTTTCCCTCTCTCTAAAAATAAATACATAAATCTTTAAATAATGAAATAGGAAAGAAAAGTCATGGGCAGAAAACCACTGGTATCATTCTAAATTGACTTCTAGTTATTATTAATAATCACAAAGAAAATACAATTAATGCATTAAAACAGACAACAAGGCAAGGACAAGTAAGAGGATGTGTGAGCATATAGCTGTAGAGAGAATTCTGTGAGGAAAGGGAAGGGGAACCAGCGGAGCAAACACCAGGTGGACTCTGCTATACAAAGGGACGATGGCCTTAGGGCATCTGTGCAGTCTGTAAGTAGTAGGCTGGCACTCAGAGCCAGATCAAATTCTGCCAAGATATTGTAAGAAAAAAAAAGGCTAAGGCAAGAATGA
The DNA here is from genome assembly GCF_963455335.1 of Martes martes. Lineage (NCBI taxonomy): Eukaryota > Metazoa > Chordata > Mammalia > Carnivora > Mustelidae > Martes > Martes martes. Next base: position 63,529,289 of record NC_137901.1, read on the forward strand.
GCGCAAACTGAAAAGAAACAAAGCTACAGTTTAGGGCCGACGAGTGCTGCTGACAGATATTGGGCCCTGCAACTTCAGTTTTTGTTTGCTCCACTCATTTGATGTCCTACAAAAAATACTCTGGAATTCTGTCATTTCTACCTATGCTTTCTCTATCTTCAACTGGACTCCAGATGCCCAGAGAGCATATATTTTGCCTGAAGTCTGCAATCTTAGCCTGCCCTGGCTAACGTTTGATAAATGTGAAAGAAAACAAAGTCTCACATTCCTGAAAACCTGGCCTGGGGCAGCCCTCTCCCACATCTTGGATGAGCGCATCCCTCAAGCCTGGGGGCAAGAAACATGCTCTGACCCTCCGCCAATGCCCCCCTCCTCAGTTTCCCCAGCCTCTTACTACCTGGCTCTAAGTATAGCCATCTTGCCCTGATCTGCCTTCTGGCATCTAACGTTACCCCAGCCTAACCAGCCCAGCTCCCAATCACCCTACTCTCCTACAGCCAGACCGTACCTACCACATTTGACTACTGCTCCTACCATTTCAGCGAGCAGCACCTGATAGTCCAAAGTCAATAGCGCAAGTCCAGTTCTCTCCCTCCAATGCTCCAAGGCATCTGAAGTAGGAGACTTCACTTGCCCCTTCTCACTCCCTGCTGCTCAGCTCTTCTTTTTTGTGGTATTCTATAAAATAACACTACTATCAGGTGGATACTTCCCATTTGGCATTTGTGGAAAGCAAGGCTCTGTGAAGCCAGGTGCCTTATTCTCCAGGATTCTGGCAGACTCGCCCAAGAAGCCTCCATTCTCTGCTCTGCCACGGTCACCTCTCCACCCCCCAACACACACCACAGAGCACTCTCTGAAGGAGGACATTTGTTTTGCTTATTTTGCACTCCATGTCACAGGTCTCTTGTAAACTACTTTCTGGAGAAGTCTGCAGAATCATGGTTAAAGAGACAAGAGAAAACTATAGGTTCATGTCCCCCATCTGATAGATGGCCAAGCAGAGAAGCAAGGTGTTGGGAGAACAGAAGTGATAGGCACAGGATCTAAAGATAGTAAAAGACCTTTAAAAAAGACAAACAGAACTGGGTCACTGCTCTGCCTTTGAAACCTCCCAACACCTTTTCTCTGCCTAAGAGTAACATCTGAACTCCAGTCTTCAAGGCTCTGCCTCATCTGGGTCCTGACTCCTCCCATCTCTGACCTCAATTCACACCTCTCTGCTCCTCCCCTCCAAGCTACACTGGCTTTGTTTTAGTTTCTCAAACTTGCCAATCTCTTCCCCAGATAGGGACTATACGACAGACACAAGGACATGATGTAAATACAATTTTACAACTGCACATCTTTTTTTCTTTTTTTAAGATTTTATTTATTTATTTGACAGACAGAGATCACAAGCAGGCAGAGAAAGAGGGGGAAGCAGGCTCCCCACAGAGCAGAGAGCCCGATGTGGGGCTCGATCCTAGGACCTGGGATCATGACCTGAGCCGAAGGCAGAGGCTTTAACCCACTGAGCCACCCAGGCGCCCCTACAACTGCATATCTTAAGACGCAGTTGCCCAGGGGTGCCTGGGTGGCTCAGTGGGTTAAAGCCTCTGTCTTCGGCTCGGGTCATGATCTCGGGGTCCTGGGATCCAGCCCCGCGTTGGGCTCTCTGCTCGGCAGGGAGCCTGCTTCCCTTCCTCTCTCTCTCTGCCTGCCTCTCTGCCTACTTGTGATCTCTGTCAAATAAATAAAATCTTAAAAAAAAAAAAAAAAAAAGACGCAGTTGCCCAGAATCGTCAAGCTGGTCCTAAAAAACCTTGGACCTCCATTCTTCTTCCACAGTTGAAGAAACGTAATCAACTCTGATCAAAAAATAAACAAAACAAAACAAAACAATTCTAAGGACAACCCAAGCCGCCTTATAAAGCTGCACATGCAGACAATGAGTATGGGAAAGCTCTCCAGGCAGTCACCACTACAGATGGAGCATTTATTCTACTCAGAGCAGTGGACTATAGGTTCTATATTGTGTATTCAGGATACATAAAGATACAACTTGAATATCAGAACTACCTAAAACTAAGGTCTAAGATCTACAACAACAGGGCGTAAGCAATCTCTTATATGCTTAAAACAGCTATAAAGTGGCACTGTGGTGGCCTGTGCTATGAACTCTGGTGCGGGCTGGAACTGGATTGATGCCCTATGTGACCACGGCAAACTGCTCAAGCTGTCCGAGTCTCAGTTTCCTTCTGACTTTCAAAGTTTTTTTGTTTGTTTGTTTTAAAAGATTTTATTTATTTATTTAACAGAGAGAGAGAGTGCCCGAGAGCATACAAGCACAAGCGGAGATGGGGGAGGGCAGAAGAAATGGGAGGAGCAGGCTCCCCACTGAGTAGAGAGCTTGATGGGAGACTCCATCCCAGGAGCCCAGGACCTGGGATCATGACCTGAGCCAAAGGCAGATGCTTAACCAACTGACCACCCAGATGCCCCTGAAAGGTTCTTGTAGGGATGCCTGGGTGGCTCAGTCAGTTAAGGAACTGCCTTCGGCTCGGGTCATGATCCCAGGGGTCCTGGGATCCTGGGACTGAGTCCTGCATTGGGTTCCTTGCTCAGCAGGGAGCCTGTTTCTCCCTCTGCCTGTTGCTCCCCCTGCTTGTGTGGGCTCTCTCTCAGACACATAACTATAAATAAAAACTTTTAAAAAAAAAGTTCTTGTAATAACTAAAGGAAGTATTACATGGGAACTGTTAACCAGGACACGCAGCTAAGTAACTGGTAGCAGTTATCTGAGTGGGGATTCCTGAATGGAACCCAACCCCACACCCATGATGGTCACTGCCCTCTGGAAGCACTGGAATCAGCATGGAGAAGCACTGTACTAAGTGGGTTTCAACCTTGTTGGTAACATGGGTCCTCTCAAAACTGATGAGTGGTTGGGAAGGATGCCATATATTAGAATGAAGAAATAAGAGGCAGGCCTGAAAAGTAGGGGTCTAATGAATTACTGTGACAGAGGGGTGCCTGGGTGGCTCCGTCGTTAAGCATCTGCCTTTGGCTAAGGTCATGATCCCGGAGTCCTGGGATCGAGTCCTGCCTGCATCGGGCTCCCTGCTCCGCAGGGAGTCTGCTTCTCCCTCTCCCACTCCCCCTGCCTGTGTTCCCTCTCTTGCTGTCTCTCTGTCAAATAAATAAAATAAAAGAAAATAGAATCTTAAAAAAAAAATTACTGTGATGGATACCAAGTAGCTGAGGAAGACAACAGGAATATGGAGAAGATAAGCCGAGTATTGAAAACTGCAAAGAACATTCAAACCTCACGCCTTCTAATTAAGTTGTGATTCTGACAGTCTTTACAGGATGCTTCCTACACCATTCTACATCACTAATTTTATAAGATTTACTGCATTATCTACTGCAGCTCAGTTCTCATCCTCAAGGAACCTCTGTTTTCACTGTGGGATAGACAATAATCTGTCCAGATGTGGTAGATGCTCAATAAATGTTTGTTAGGGAATAAACAAAAGCAGAAAGTGGAAGAAAAACAGTACCAAGAAGTCCATGCTGCAGAGCACAGGAGCAGGGAGCTACTGTCCCCCCCTTTTTAAAAGATTTTATTTATTTATTTGACAGAGATCACAAGTAGGCAGAGAGGCAGGCAGAGAGAGAGGGAGGGAAGCAGGCTCCCTGCTGAGCAGAGAGCCCGACGCAGGGCTTGATCCCAGGACCCAGGGATCATGATCTGAGCCGAAGGCAGAGGCTTTAACCCACTGAGCCACCTAGGCGCCCCATGGAGCTACTGCTTTGACCCAGGGAACCTTGACTAGTAGAGATAAGACAGTCAAGGTTCAGGCTAGGAAGAAAGAATGAATAGGAGAGACATCTGAGGGTCATCTGACCATTAATGCCTCATTCTGGCCTTGCAGGAGCTCTCACATGTCAAAACATAACATGTCATTCCTCATGCTATTACTAGCTTAGTCCAAGGCCCTTCCCATGGGGAACAAGCCCTAGAACACCAACACAGGAAAGATGCCCTGGCTGTGTTATGCTGCCAGCTGCCCACAATTACAGGCCTGGTTGTGGACCAGCTTCTTCACAGATCCACTAAAGAATGCTTGGGCTCAGATCCTAAAATGCCATCTTGCTGCTCCTCTCATCACGCCCGATTCTGGTACAATGCCCTTCCTTTGGCTTCAGGGTAGGACTCAGCCCACAGAACCACTCACTTCTGAGAGCAGACTGATCAAACTCTGATCGAAGTTGGTGGATATCAACTCAGTTCAAGGAGCACTCTAAGCCTGGAACAGGAACATGTGGCTGATCCTATCAACAGATTAAGAGGAGACACATACCGGGGCCCCTGGGTGGCTCAGTGGGTTAAGCCGCTGCCTTTGGCTCAGGTCATGATCTCAGGGTCCTGGGATCGAGTCCCGCATCGGACTCTCTGCTCAGCAGAGAGCCTGCTCCCCTCTCCCTCTCTCTGCCTGCCTCTCTGCCTACTTGTGATCTCTGTCAAATAAATAAATAAAATCTTAAAAAAAAAAAAAAAAAGAGGAGACACATACCTTACTAAATGTCACCCTATGACAATCCTTATCATTACAAGAAGTGCCACACTATTATCTTTGTGCCTGGCTACACTCAGCACTTGTGAAGTACACACATCAACTCTAAAATTAAGCACACACCGGTAGAATACTAACCAGTCCCATTCTTTGTGTCTAGTGAGGACCACGCAAGAAGGCAACAGGGCACTTCCTGTTGCTAGCGATAGTTTCCTATCTCTCTACTTGTCCAGAGCATACACAGAAGGGCTCTGGCAAAAACTCTACTGCCTGACTTCTGGCACCTGAATCCAAGAGCAGTCAAAGCCCTGGAGGGCCCAAGCACTGGCTGTCAGTAGCTTTCTGCCTCCCCAGTCTCCTTTCCCAATTAGGGTATCTGCAGATTATACTCTCAGGTTACATAAAAATAAAATCAGGAGCACAATGGATTACAATGGAATCAGAAGTTCTAACTTGGGTGACATGAATATATCTCAGAAATCAAAGAACATCCTGAAAGTATACACAGAATTGTATGTAAGTGCATTAATGTATGTTGTTTTCCTGTAGAAAGCTTTCATCAGATTCTAAAAGGGGTTCATAACCCAAAAAAGGTATAAAACACAACAACCCATGTCCTGCAACCACCAGGCAGTTTTAATCCTGTGATCTGTGGCTTTCATTCATTTACTTGTTCAACAAATAGTGATTATTTATGTGCCAGGCCGAGGCTAGATACAACAGAGAACAAAGCGGACAACAGCTCTGCCCTCATGGAGCTGGCCTGGGGTTGTCACCTGTTTTAACACTCCCCCTTGTGCTCTCCCAGTACCAGTACCTGAATCAAAGCTCCCAGAGCTGAAGAGGCTATTTTAAGGGCTACAACCTTCCTTGTCTGTGTGCTCTGAGTAGCAGACAAGTAGTCTCATGCACTCTATCCTACTACCAATGCTACTTACTGTTTTTTAATACTGGAGACTTGTTCTGTTCCTTGAAATTCCCATTATCTTTCAGGGCAGCAACTCGATTTTTAAGAGGGCTGCTTACCAGTTAACACTTCTTATGAAAACAGGGATTTTATTTTAAGATGGGCCAGGGGTTAAAGGTATCAAAGGCCAGTATGCTGTGATTCAAGAGAATGTGGGCTATGGGAAGGAAGAAGTAAAACTTATCTCCATTTGCAGATGACGGGATCCTATATATAGAAAATTCCAAAGATTCCACAAGAAAGCTATTAGAGCTAATAAAATTCAGCAAAGTTACAGGGTACAAGATCAACACACAAGTACCAGTTGTGCTTTTATAAACCAGTAATGAACAATTCCATTTAGGGGCACCTGGCTGGCTCAGTTGGTGGAACATGTGACTCTTATTTATCCTGGGGCTGTGGGTTTGGGCCCCATGCTGGATGTAGAGATTACTTTAAAAAAAAAAAAAAAATCTTAAGCAACAAAAATACAGGGGCACCTGGGTGGCTCAGTAGGTTAAAGCATCTGGATTCGGCTCAGGTCACCATCCCAGGGTCCTGGGACTGAGTCCTTTATCATGTTTCCTGGCTCAGCAGAGATCCTGCTTTTCCCTCTGCCGGCCGTCCCCCCTGCTTGTGCTCTTGCTTGCTTGCTTGCTGACAAAAACAAACAAACAAACAAAAAACCCAAAACACAATTCCATTTACAGTGGCATCTAAAAGAATAAAATAACTGGGAATAAATTAATAGTGTGTTTTACCAGAGGAAAACACGGAACACTACAAAATGTTGCTGAAAAATATTAAAGATTTAAGTAAATGGCAAGACATCTTGTGTTCACAGATAGGAAGCCTTAGTATTATCAAGATGTCAACACTAATAAGAGATCTACAAATTCAACACAATCTCTATCAAAATTCTAACCGTTTTTGCAGAACTGGAAAAGCTGATCTTCAAATACACATGGAATTCCAAGACACCCTGAACAGCTAAAACAATCTTGCAAAAGAAGAACAAAGTGTAAGACTCATACTTCTGACTTCACAACTACTACACAAAGCTGTAGTAAGCAAAAACAGTGTGGTATTGGCATACAGACACACATATAGACTAACGGAATAGAGAGTTCAGAAGTAAACACATACATTTATGACCAAATGATTTTTTAAAAAGGTTATGAGAGAGAGCGCGCGCAAGCACGTGAGTGTTATGTGGGGGGAGGGGAGGGGCAGAGGGAGAGAGAATCTTCAAGCTGGCTCCCCACTGAGCATGGAGACTGCATGCGGCTAATCCATGAGATTACAACCTGAGCCAAAACCAAGAGTCAGACGTTCAACCAACTGGGCCACCCAGGCGCCTATATGACCAAATGATTTTTGACAACAGCGCCAAGTTCATTCAAACGAGGAAAGAATAATTTCTTCAACAAGTGGTGCTGGTACAACTGGATTTCCACATGCAGAAGGAAGTATTTGGACTGCTACATTAAACCATATATAAAAACTAACTCAAAGTGAAGAAACAAATTACATGTAAGAGTCACACCTATAAAACTCTTAGAAAAAAACAATGGGGTAAATCTTTGTGACCTTGAATTTGGTAAGACATTCTTAGATATGACATCAAAAGCATAAGCAGCAAAAGAAAAATTAGGTAAGTTGGATTTCATCAAAATAAGAATACGTATCAGGGCATCTGGATGGCTCAGTCGGTTAAGTGTCTGCCTTCGCCTCAGGTCATGATCTCAGAGTCCTGGGATTGAGTCCTGCGTTGGGCTCTCTGCTCAAGGGGAGCTTCCCTCTTTCCCTTTCCTTCTCCTCCCTGCTCATGTGCATGTTCTCTCTCTCTCTCAAATAAATAAAATCTTAGGGAAAAAATGTGCATCAAAGCACACTACCAAGAAAATGAAAGGAAAACCTACAGAAGGGAAAAAAATTTAGAAATCATGTATCTAATAAGAACTTAATATCCAGAATATATAAAGAACTTTTCTTAAAGCTCAACAACAAAAAACAATCCAATTAAAACATTGGCAAAGGGGGCGTCTGGGTGGCTCAGTCATTGGTGTCTGCCTTCGGCTTAGGTCATGATCCCTGGATGCTGAGATCGAGCCCCGCATCGGGCTCCCTGCTCAGCAGGAAGCCTACTTCTCCCTCTCCCATTTCCCCTGCTTGTGTTCCCTCTCTTGCTGTGTCTCTCTCTTGTCAAATAAATAAAATTTTTCTTTTAAAGATTTTATTTATTTGACAGAGAGATCACAAGTAGGCAGAGAGGCAGGTGGGGGGGGGGGTTGGGGAGCAGACTCACTGCTGAGCAGAGAGCCCAATACGGGGCTTGATCCCAGGACCCTGAGATCATGACCTGAGCCTAAGGCAGCTTAGCCCACTTAGCCACCCAGGCACCCCAAATAAATAAAATCTTAAACAAAACAAAAAACAGGGCGCCTGGGTGGCTCAGTTGGTTGGACAACTGCCTTTGGCTCGGGTCATGATCCTGGAATTCCAGGATCGAGTCCTGTGTCGGGCTCCCTGCTCAGCGGGGAGTCTGCTTCTCCCTCTGACCTTTTCCCCTCTCATGCTCTCTGTCCCTCTGTCAAATAAATAAAATCTTAAAAAAAAAAAAAACAACTAAAATCTTTAAAACAAAAACAGAAACAGGGAACCTGGGTGGCTCAGTGGGTTAAAGCCTCTGCTTTCGGCTCAGGTCATGATCCCAGGGTCCTGAGATCGAGTCCCGCATCGGGCTCTCTGCTAAGCAGGGAGCCTGCTTCCTCCTCTCTCTCTGCCTGCCTCTCTGCCTACTTGTGATCTCTGTCTGTCAAATAAAGAAATAAAATCGTAAAAAAAAAAAAAAAAAAAAAAAAACCAGAAACAAACAAAACATAGGCAAAGGACTCGAGTATTTTCCCAAAGAAGATATAAAAAATGGCCAAGAAGCACATGAAAAGATATTTGATATCATTAGTAATTACAGAAATGCAAGTCAAAATCTTAAAAATGGAAAAACAGTAAGTGTTGGTGAGGACATGGAAAAACGGAACCCTTGTACGCTGCTATAAAATGGTGCAGCTACTGTGGAAAACTATGGTGGGTCCTCAAAAAGTTTAGTATGGTTACCATATGACCCAGCAACTCCTCGTTTAGGTATATACCCCAAAGAACTGAAAACAGGTATTCAAACAAAGTACATACATGAATGTTCATAACACTATTCTCAACAGCTAAAAGGTGAAAATAACTCTGAGGTCACCTAAAGAATGTATAAACAAAATGTGATGTATTGATATTATTTGGCCATAAAAAGAATGAAGATACAGGCTACCACATGGATGAACCTTAAAATATTATACTAAGTGAAATAAGCCAGTCCCTTGGGGTGCCTGGGTGGCTCAGTGGGTTAAGCCTCTGCCTTCAGCTCAGGTCATGATCTCAGGGTCCTGGGATCAAGTCCCGCATTGGGCTCTCTGGTTGGTGGGGAGCCTGCTTCCCCCTACCCCCCGCCTGCCTCTCTGCCTACTTGTGATCCCTCTTTGTCAAATAAATAAATAAAATCTTAAAAAAAAAAAAAAAAAAGGGAAATAAGCCAGTTCTGAAGGACAAATACTGTAGGATTCCATTTATATGAGGTATCTAGAATAGGCAAATTCATATATACGGAAAGGTCAGGGCTTACCAGGCCCTCAGGAGATGAGGAATGGGGAGTTATTTAACGGTTACAGAGTTTGTTTGGGGTGATGAAAAATTTTGGAAGTAGACAGTGGTGACAGTTGCACCATTATGAATGTAACTAACGCCACTGAATTGTACACTTAAAAATAAATTCCAGGGGTGCCTGGGTGGCTCAGTGGGTTAAAGCCTCTGTCTTTGGCTCAGGTCATGATCTTGGAGTCCTGGGATCAAGCCCCGCATCGGGCTCTCCCCTTAGTAGGGAGCCTGCTTCCCCCTCTCTCTGCCTGCCTCTCTGCCTGCCTCTCTGCCTACTTGTGATCAACTAAATAAATAAAATCTTTTAAAAAATAAATAAATAAATAAATTCCATTATATATCTTTTACAATTAAAAAAAAAAAAGAATGGGGGCACCTGGGTGGCTCAGTGGGTTAAAGCCTCTGCCTTCGGCTCAGGTCATGATCTCAGGGTCCTGGTATCCAGGCCCGCATTGGGCTTTCTGCTCAGCAGGGAGCCTGCTTCCCCCTCTCTCTCTGCCTGCCTCTCTGCCTACTTGTGATCTTTCTCTCTGTCAAATAAATGGATAAAATCTTAAAAAAAAGAAAGAAAGAAAGAAAGAATGTAACATGCCAAGACCAGTGAATTGTATGGTTTAAATGAGTAAATTGTGTAATATATAAATTATATCTCAATAAAGCTTCTTAAAAATAAGACTGTGGGCTGAGTCCTAGCTCTGCCACATATTACCTGTGAGACTATCAACAAATTTACACAAACCTTAAGTTCTAAGGGGGTAAAAAGGGACTGGTGCCACCGACCCCATAAAACAACCATAAAGACTAACTAAAACACTCTCTGGGAAGCCCCTACCTGATGGTTCTTCTTACTCAACAGCTACTATCACATACAGAAAACTAAGGTCAGCATAATGACCAGGCTCAGACAGGCCTTGCCTGAACCATGCCAGGGCCTCAATTTCATGATATTCTCACCTAATTATACATTAAGGAAGCAGAACAAAAGTCTTTTAGGGATTATCCTAATTCACAACCCAATGAGAACATGATATGTTAGAAGAAAAAAATGTTATTAAAAATACAAGAAATTCCTAAAATTCTAAAGGACTTTCTAAAGATTCCTACTTTTTTTTTTTTTTTTAAGATTCCTACTTTTGATAAAGCATTGTGACTAAGGAATAAAGACACTTTTGGTACACAAGTAGAGTAAATCAAATTCATAACACTAGATATTTTTTTAAAAAGATTTTATTTATTTATTTGATAGAGATCACAAGTAGGCAGAGGCAGGCAGAGAGAGAAGGGGGGAGGGAAGAAGGCTCCCTGCTGAGCAGAGAGCCCGATGCAGGGCTCGATCCCAGGACCCTGAGATCACAACCTGAGACCACGACCTGAGCAGAAGGCAGAGGCTTAACCCAATGAGCCACCCAGGCGCTCCAAAACTAGATACTGTTAAGCAAAACTAACAAACATCAATGACAGAAGGGTGGAGAAGGACCCTGCCAGTCCTGATGAAAAGCCGAGATTCTTAACAGATGAATATGAGCTTGTGGGCATCTCTAACAAACCTTGGTGAGAAGGGGGATTATTGATGGAATGTGACAGGAGGTAAGACAGAGTGGCCTTGTTATGTTAGGAGGCTCTGACCCTGTACAGATCTCCAGAGCTGATTCAGATGTTTGATGATGAACATGTACAGACCTGACATCACTGTGGATATATATATACTACAGGTGACAAAGCCAGAGGAACTCACAGATGATCCCTGAAGGCTGAAAAATACAGCTAGTACTCCTGAAACCTAGTTTTGCTTTGCAAACAACTTGATCTCAGCTGGTAGAACAAGCAATGAAGAAACTGCTAATGTGAATTTAATTCTAACCAATGAAGCAAAACCAACTGGTTGAAGTAGAAACCTGAGAACTCCAGGCCAGTCAGTGAAGGAAGTGGTGCCATGGGCCTTAGAAAGATTCAGAAGATCCGGAAGCCAGATGTAATCCAGCGACTAGGGGTTTCAAAATGGGGAGAAGACAATCAAGAAGAAACATGAACACAATCACAGATGACCCCAATGGGAGGCAATACCAAGTATCCTGCGAATGGTGGTGAACTCACACAAAGAACTCTGAGCATCATAAAAAAAGAACAAGCACCAAAGATGAAAGGATGTCCTTATACTGATAAGACAGATATCTAAGTATAGACCAAACACACCGGCAAGCAGGAATGAGAGTCCAACTCTGGTCACCTGCCACAGAACATTACAACACAGGACACTGGTAGACCTACAAAGGGTCAAGTTTCTTGGTTTTGTTAAAACAGGGACAATGACAGATTCTATAAAATGTAAAAGGCGAGCATGAAATCAAACCTGGACAAAATTCTGAATGTAATTAGCAAACAGATGGTATCTAGAAGGCAGTACGGGCTCAACCAAGAACAAGTCATGCCAAACAAACCTCATTATCTTTTTTTAGATATGCGACGTAGATCAGGAAGGGCTGCAGAGGACGACTTTAGTACAAAGATCTGGATCGTGCTTTTATGAAATCTGCAGTTAACATGAAACTAAGGGGGGTGATTAATATGCCAGATGACATAATAACGATTTTAAAAGATTCAGATAACTGTACAGATGGTGTATGATAAAAAAAGAAATGCAACCTCCTCCCAAACCTGAAGAGGGATAACTGTAGGGTCACACTTGAGAGTCCAAATACTGGGCTAAGCAAATAAAGGAATTGGACTCGTAGTTGTTTCTCCCTGGTGGAGAGCTAAAAGGAACTACCTATGAGACTATATTCTAGAACTTGCACAAGAACAGAGACCTTTGTTTCTTTCACTACTGAACTCGAATCTCCTTAACAATGTCTGCCACAGGGGTGTCTGGGTGGCTCAGTGGGTTAAGCCTCTGCCTTCCGCTCAGGTCATGAACTCAGGTTCCTGGGATCAAGTCCCACATCTGGCTCTCTGCTCAGCAGGGAGTCTGCTTCTCCCCCGCAACTCTCTGTCAAATAAATAAATAAATAATCTTTAAAAAACAAAAACAAGGGGCGCCTGGGTGGCTTAGTGGGTTAAAGCCTCTGCCTTCGGCTCAGGTCATGATCCCAGAGTCCTGGGATCGAGCCCCACATATCGCTCTCTGTTCAGCAGGGAGCCTGCTTCTCCCCCATCTCTGCCTGCCTCTCTGCCTACTTGTGATCTCTGTCTAATAAATAAATAAAATCTTTCTAAAAAATAAAAACAAAAACAAAAACAAAAAACAATGCCTTCCACATTGTAAGTACTCAGTAAATCTTTGCCAAGTAAGTGTTTTTGGAGGTGCCCAAGCTGAGATCAGAGGGCCAATGGATTTAGATGCTACAGAAAGCTAAAAGCATTAGAAAGCTGGGTGGACTGAATGATCCATTACTTCAACATGCCTTTCTTCCTCATCCTGAGTCACCTGAAGTTTCACTTGCAAGCCAAGAAAATGTTATTCTTCCCCCACAGAATCTGTTCCACTGACTCTGATTCCCACAGATCCCTCTTGTCACCAACTTTTTTTTTAAACTAAGTAGGCTCCATGCCCAGCATAGAGCCTAATGTGGGGCTCAAACTCACGACCCCAAGGTTCAACACCTGAGCTGAGATCAAGAGTTAGCTGCTTAACTGACTGAGCCAGGCACACCTCACCAACTGTTTTCTTAAGCCATACCACAGGGGAAAGTTCCACCAAAGTTCCATTTAGATTCTTAGATACAGGGGTGCCTGGGTGGCTCCATAGGTTAAGCAGTTGCTTTCAGCTCAGGTCATGATCCCAGGGTCCAGGGATCGAGGCCCACACGGGGCTCCTGGCTCAGCAGGGAGTCTGCCTCTCCCTCTGCCTGTGCTTGCTCCCCCCCCCCCCGACCATGTCAAAAAAAAAAAAAAAAGGGGGAAAAAAAAAGATGCTTGGATACAAATTTTCATACAGCAAATAATCATACAGGTGTGCAGCCCCAAACTTAAGGACAATGCTAAGAAAGTTCTTTCCATTCTTTTCTAGTCAGGAAAGTGTACTGGAATACAAGTGTGTGAGAATGATAATGATAGGGAGGGAGATTCAAGGATTTGCTTTAAATTATTTAAAAATCAGTAAAAAGGTAAGTAGCTTGCAAACTTCAGAACTGCCATCAGTTGTGAGAAATTGGCTATTTTATGCCTCGGTGAAGGCAACATAAGAAAACTGTTCATCTCCTCAGCCTAGCCCTTTGATGATATGTCAACAGCCCCCTTCCTCTCCTTTGTGCTGCTTTTGCCCAACATACTGCACATTTGCACCAACCTGCAGAAACTTGGAGGTATTAAGTCTTGTTCACATAAGCTCTTCCCTCTGCCAGGAATGTCTCTCTGCACTTCACCCAACTAACTTCTATTCATCCTTCAAAACTAAGTTCAAGGGTCACCTCCTCCAGAAAGCCTTCTCAGACAAATACCCACACTTCCATCTTCTACTCCCCCATTACCCACTCTCCCTCCTACTCTGTGTTATTAGAGCACTTACCACACCACTGGTTTCTCTCTCTAGTCTCTCACTAGGTGGTAAGAACCTTGGTGGTAGGACCCTACAAGACGTTCCTCACAGGTTGGTTGCATGAACAAACTCACTTCAACTTTCAGAACAAGGATGCCTTTAGACTCTAAAGAATTTAACTTGCTCAAGATCACACCACAGAAAGCCACGACTTGAATGCAGGTCCATGATCATTCCCTGACCATCTTGCTTTTCTGCACCCCAGGTACCAAGTATTCCTTTTCAAATTAAATCCCAAGGGTCAACTCACTTCTTGAAAAGAGGTAAGCAAGAGAGAAAAATAGCTAAACACAGACCTGTTTTAAAATCTCTCTTTATGGGCACCTGAGTGGCTCAGTCAGTTGGGCGTCTGCCTCTGGCTCAGGTCATGATCCTAGAGTCCCCGGATTGAGCCCTTCATCAGGCTCCCCACTCAGCAGGAAGTTGGCTTCTCCATCTGCCCCTCACCCTGCTCTCATGTGCGCGTGTGCACTCTTTCTCCCAAATAAATAAAATCTTTAAAAATAAATAAAATAAAATATCTCTTTACTTGTAGGAATGTTCTTTTGAAAGTCAAGTTTTATGAAAAAAGTGTGAAATAATTCATGAAATAAAGTTCACCTAAGCCCTCATTGTTCTCACTAACACCATCAAGGGAAATAAGGAAGCTTCAATTACTGGCACATTTTGTCCTACTTATTTCACCTTTCTTATTTTAATTTTAATACTTTTCCTGGTAACCTAATTGCAAAAGTCTCAAGAGAGTTGTTTTTAACAAGATTAGACAAGCATGAAGTTCTAGAAGATAATGTAACTCACAGAACTATTTACTTATGCTATAGCCAAAAGCCTCATTTAAATATACAGAATGAGAAATACCATTAAATGAAATTTGGCAAAAGTTTATTTCTCAGGTCCCCCTTACACTCTTCATGAAACACCAAAGCAAGTCTTTGATGAGACTTACACAGCTGGGGCAGTGTCACGAGGAGACTCAGATATGGAGACCTCTTTCTGGAGTCTGAGAAACAAGGAGAACTGCCTAATGGCCAAATATGTGGGTTATCTTAAAATATATATCATTAACCAGGCTCTTAATCCTCATCTAGTCAAAGGCACCTACCCACATATCTACTCACCAAGCTCTGAATGATCTCCTTTATGGGCACCTGGGTGGCTCATTCAGTTAAGCAGCCAACTCTTGATTCCAGCTCAGGTCATGATCTGAGGGATCTGAGATCTCTTGGGATAGAGCCCCATGTTGGGATTCCCTGCTGAGTGGGCAGTCTGCTCAATGATTCTCCCTCTCCCTCTGCGTCCCCCTGTCCTGCCCCAGCTTGTGCACATGTGTGCGTTCTCTCAAATACATAAATCTTTAAAAAAAGGAAAAAATAAATGAACAATCCCCTTTATAGTACCTGGTCTCCCACTCTACAACCCCCCCGCCCCCATGCACACTCTGAGCAATGTAAAGGAGATACAGGTTTTGTTTGTTTATTTAAAGATTTTATTTATTTGACAGACAGCCAGAGGGGGAGTGGGAGAGGGAGAAGCAGGCTTTCTGCAGGACAGGGAGTCCGATGCAGGGCTCGATTCCAGAACCCTGGGATTATGACCTGAGCTGAAGACAGACGCTTAATGACTGAGCCACCCAGGCGCCCTGAGATACAGTTTCTGAAATGCACACACATCTTAGAGCTGGAGGTCAACAGGCAGGTGGCCTAAATGGAGTGAGGCTTTAAACCCTAGTTCAAGTAAGAGCCCAATTCCTGACTTCCTCTATGAAACCTGGAATTCTGTCTGGGTGCCTCGACCCCCGTGTGTCTAACACATGTGAATCACAACAACTCTCTGAGTCCTAGCTCTCTATTCCTACGATGAGACAATAGATGTAAAGGAAGATTTTTAGACCCCAGAACACCCCGTGTAATTTTAGGGTGCTGATGTGTGAACTAGGCTAAAGGTGTATACACGTGCAGGGGCAGGTCTCTGTGGGGATGAGAAAACTGGAAGGCCTACTCAGCCAGGATTCAGCATGGTTTCTTTCCTGTTCCTCCACTGGGAAGCATTGAAAGCATGTGGGTCCTCCCTAGACCTGGTTCCCTGCCACAAGCCTCAGCAGCTCACTCCTTCTTTACAGCCAATGTGAGAGGGAGAAGTAATCAGACTCTGAAACAAACCTTCAGGTGTAGTTCGCTTGGACAGTACTCTTCATCTAGAGAAAATGGAGGATAACCAATGGAAAAAACACACAAAATCAATGCTAGCTTTTATCTGTGGACAGCCTGCTCCGTGGGTTAAGTTCTGCCTTTTTTTTTTTTAGATTTTATTTATTTATTTGACATACAGAGATCACAAGCAGGCAGAGAGGGAGGGGGAAGCAGGCTCCACGCTGAGCAGAGAGCCCGACGTGGGGCTGGATCCCAGGACCCTGAGATCATGACCTGAGCTGAAGGTAGAGGCTTTAACCCACTGAGCCACCCAGGGACCCCTAAGTTCTGCTTTTTTGAGGCAACAGACTCCATTACTTCATCCTTCCATCATGTATCTAAGCTGTCTCCCAACCCTGCCCTACTTTGACCTTGGGGTGAACACAGAGAGAACAATCCTTAGCTTAATCTCAGCTTCTCCAACATATATGCAATTTGATAATACCAACAAAGAGTATTCAACTGTAATTTTATAATGATACTTATTTACCTAGTAGTCTGCAGCTCACAAAGCATTTTCACAACTTATCAACAAGTGAAAGAGCTAGGATTTGCAGCATCAAATTCCATGTTTTTGTTTTGTTTTTTTTAAAGATTTTATTTATTTATTTGACAGAGAGAGATCACAAGTAGGCAGAGAGGCAGGCAGAGAGAGAGGGGGAAGCAGGCTCCCCGCCGAGCAGAGATCCCAATGCGGGGCTCGATCCCTGGACCCTGAGATCATGACTTGAGCCGAAGGCAGGGGCTTAACCCACTGAGCCACCCAGGTGCCCCAAATTCCATGTTTTGACATGTCAGTATTTAGGACCCATCTCACTGCACGTATTTTATACCTTACAAAAATAATACGAAAAATATACCGGACTGTTCTAAAAATATGAAATTTTAAAAAAAAATCTTTTTTCCCCTTAAGTAGGCTCCACACCCAGCATGAAGCCCGACAAGGGCCTGAGATTGAGACCCAAGCTGAGATCAAGAGTTGGACACTTGGGGTGCCTGGGTGGCTCAGTTGGTTGGGTGACTGTCTTCCGCTCAGGTCATGATCCCAGAGTCCCAGGATTGAGTCCCGCATCAGGCTCCCAGCTCCATGAGTCAGTCTGCTTCTCTCTGACCTTCTCCCCTCTCATGTTCTCTCTCTCAAATAAATAAAGAAAATCTTAAAAAAAAAAAAAAAAGGTTTTAAAGAGTTGGACACTTAACCGAGCTATCCAGGCACCCCAAAAATTTATTTTTCAAATCCTTCTGTTCTTCCTCTGGGGTTTGTGCTCATTTATGGCCGTCACTCTGGGTTTATCAGATGTCTCATCAAACTTCTACTTTCTGTGATACAGTTTTATGCCCTCAACAGGCTTATCAACATTGGTCTTCAGGACTTCTTGGTTCAGAAAGCCACAGTTATATGCTAAGCTTTGCAAGGATCTCAAAAAAAATAAAATAAATAAATCTAGTAAGTAAGGTCTGAGGTGTTTTTATTTTATTTATTTTTGGTTAAAGATTTTATTTATTTGACAGAGAGAGACACAGTCAGAGAAGGAACATAAGCAGGGGGAGTGGGAGAGAGAGAAGCAGGTTTCCTGGTGAACAGGAAGCCAGATGCAGGGCTCAATTCCTGGACCCTGGGACCATGACCTGAGTCAAAGGCAGGTGCTTAATGACTGAGCCATACAGGTGCCCCTGAGATATTTTTAATTAAAGATTTACTTATTTATTTGAGACAGAGCAAGTGTTTGGGTACAAGCAGGGGGAGAGGGAGCAGCAGACTCCCCACTGAGCAGGGAGCCCAACATGGGGCTCAATCCCAGAACCCTGGAATCATGACCTGAGCAGAAGGCAGACATGTAACTGACTAAGCCACCCAGGCACCCTGGTCTGAGATATTTTAAACTTTTATCTTCTGCCTAGCTGAAGAGGAATTCTAAGACATTTACTCATATTTCTCCTCAATTAATCACGATGTTAGAAATACGGAACTGTACAAGTGGCTGTATGTCCACCTGTATGCTGATTTCATCTCTATGTCATGGGTTTCTATTAACCATCATCTATTCTTACTGGGAAGAAAACCAACTACTACAAGAGACTACACCTTGGGAGAAACAAGAAATAGGAAAGGACAAAAGAGTCATGTGGGACATTCATAGTGGATCTTCCAAAATCGCCCAGTCATCTTACTCCCCTGAACAGTACTTTAAATGAGCAGTCGTTACTTTGCAGAAACACAATTTAAAAAATGAAAACTGAATGTCAAAGGACCCAAAAACCAGCCCTGTAAAATTTACCTCTAATGCCAATGCAGTCTTGTCATAAGCACAGGGTACTCTTTTCTGGATGGCTTTTGCAAAGACAGGTCCATTCTGTGTGGATGGCAAAGGGTTGATTGCTGCCCCAGGAGTACTGGAAACTGCAGGTAGAGGAGTTGTGGTCTGAGGTTGAGCATAGGCATGAGCAGGTTCTGGGATCCCGTAACTATTGGAATTCCTATTCCCATGCTTTCCATGTGGTGAGGATCTCACAAGCTTTTCAACATAAGGAACAGGAATCATCCCAATCCGGCCATCCTTGTTCCGGGCGCTCCACCACTGTTCTTCAGGCTTCTCTATTATCACCAGGATCTCACCCTTTTTAAAGGGCAGATCTTCAGCATCGTTCCCAGGAAAATCATAGAGAGTCCGTACATATTCCAGATTTTCTTCTGCTGTAGGCAGGTTGGGTGCTGATACAGATCCCATTGGTGGGCTTGGGTACCTTCAGAGAGAAAGAAAATTAACTCTAATAGAAAAATCTTACTCAATACCAGTGTTTGTCAAACTTTTATGTAAACCATTCTTCTCTATGATGAATTATTTCCCTCACTATATTCTCAGTAGTTAAGAAGGTTCTGACACTTTCATGTTCTGCAGTTTGTATTGTCTCTGAACAGACCTTGTTAAATCATGTCAAGTGCACACACACATACACCATCTCTGTTTCACACTAACTTTTTGTTTACACAGAGATACAAGTGGTCTGAATTTATTTTAAAAATCCTGAATAAGTTCAGTAGCTGCCTTCCTTAGGACCCTGTCAGACATTTTTCCTCCTGGTTGTAATCTATGGCATGCTTCCTGCACACTTCCCTGGGCATCCAAAGAGAAAATGACGAGGGCTTCAGTTTCTGTGTCCCTCAAAATACAAAAACCAGAAAAGGGTTTATACGCCATATTGCATTTTATGCATAAATCATCATCTGAGCATCAAAATGAAAACACTGGGAACTTTTCACACCTGAACTCACAAGCAAGAGCGCTCATCAAAGCGTCAGTCCATAGACACCACCACACCTCTCTGCTGTGCTCAGGAGATCAGCATGTATTTGCCAAGTAAGCTGCAGAATGCCCTCCCAGGGTCAGTTATAAAAGTGCAGTCCCTGTTCTCCAGTACACCCTGTCTGTAATGCCTCTTCTTCAAAAGACGTATAGAAGTCTCTATTCACCTAAGAAATGTTCTGAGAAGTTGCAAATACATGAACTTTTGGAAAAAAAAATTCTTTACCATTTGGTCCCTCCCACCACTTAAACTTTTCTAAAGCAGAGAATCTACACCAGAGTTATAAACCCTGGGCTTCATCCAAAGAGTCTGCACCTCTGAAGTGACTATACCTGCAGAACCATCACCAGAGCCCAGTTCTAGAGTAGTCTTGAGGGAGAGTAAGCCAGGATAGGAAATGCCTATTTAACCACTGACTATGCTTTCCAATTTATCTTTTTTTTTTTTAAGATTCATTCATTTATTTGACAGAGAGAGAGAGATCGATCACAAGTAGGCAGAGAGGCAGAATGGTGGGAGAAGCAGGCTCCCCGCAGAGCAGAGAGCCCAATGCAGGGCTCAATCCCAGGACCCTGAGATCACGACCTGAGCCAAAGGCAGAGGCTTAACCCACTGAGGCACCCAGGTGCCCCAGGTCTATCTTTTTAAAAAATATCATTTATTTTCAAAATCATTTATTTATCTACTTATTTGAGAGCGAGCGAGCCCGCAAGCAGGTAGAGGGGCAGAAGGATTACGAGAATACTCAAGCAGTCTTCCTGCTGAGAGGGGAACACAACACAAGCCTCAATCCCAGGACCCTGAGATCATGACCTGAGCCGAAATCTAGAGTAGGCTGCTTAACCAACTAAGCCACCCAGGCACCCGTTTTATTGTTTTATCGTCTATTAGCTCATGTCCAGTCTTTTCCTTTCCTCCAATTAATGATCTAAAAAGTTACTTCATGTAACAACATGATCTCTTATGTTTAAATATTTTAATCAATTTTTTTTCTTTATAAAAAAAGCTACCATGTTACAACATTCAGCAGAAAAGGAAAAACAAGGGATGCCTGGCTGGCTCAGTTGGTAGAGCATGCAACTCAATCTCCTGGTTCTGAGTTTAAGCCCTATGTTGGGTATAGAGCTTACTTAAAAAAATAAAATAAAATCTTGGGGCGCCTGGGTGGCTCAGTGGGTTAAAGCCTCTGCCTTCATCTCTGGTCGTGATCCCAGGGTCACAGGATTGAGCCCCACATCGGGCTCTCTGCTCAGTGGCAAGCCTGATTCCCCCCTCTCACTCTGCCTGCCTCTCTGCCTACTTGTGATCTCTCTCTGTCAAATAAATAAAATCTTAGAAAAAAAACCCTTCCAACAAAAGAGAAAAAAAAAATCCTACAGCTCCTGCCCCATCATAGCTACCTTTTCACCCCTCCTACTGGCCAAAATTAAGATTTATTTATTTGAGAGAGAGTGCTCGCACTCAGGGAGAGGGGCAGAGAGAGAGAATATCTAAGCAGACTCCCACTGAGCATGGAGCCCAAAGCCAGGCTGAATCTCATGACCCTTGAGATCAGGACCTGAGTTGAATCAAGATTTGGACGCTTAACCGACTGAGCCATGCAGGCACCCAAACTTTATGCTTTCTTAAAAGAGTCTTGTGTATGCCCATGCCAGTTTTTCTGCCAAATACCACACCACAGGTGTTTCCTTGTATCACTGGTCTACGTGATCATTTATTTACCTCTGTCAGGATGACATGTCAGTCTGTGAGCCTGCAGGAATTAAGCATCCCTGTGTTTCTGGATATTTAGTTTTTCTTTCTCCCTATTTGATCATCATCACAAAGTCTTTTTAACATAGTTTTTTGAGATTCAATTTTTTAAGGGGAGGAGGGGGAGACAGAGAGGGAGAGAATCTTAAGTAGGCTCCACACCCAACACAGAGCCCAACCTGGGGCTCAATCTCAGGATTCTGAGATCATAGTGGAAGCCGAAACCAAGAGTCAGATGCCCAACCAAATGAACCATCTCAGTATTAGATTTTTTGTAAAGCCTAGACTTCCAGATTAAAGAACAGAGCCATTTTCATGGCCCTTGGTACACACTGCCACACTATTTTCCAAAAGGCAGTCTCCATAATTTGGCAAAACTTAAATCTTTTAAATGTAAATGCCTAGTTTAATATAGTATACTGACAACTGAATTAACAACAGTCTATGTATTATGCCACGGTGATTAGGAGCTTGAATTAAAACCTCTAGAATCTCAGGGGGGGGTCTGCTTCTCCCCCTCCTTCTGCTGCTCCCCCTGCTTGTGCTCACTCACGTTCTGTGTCAAATAAATAAGTAAATAAAATCTTAAAAACAAACAAACAAACTCTGGTGCAGCTGGGCATTAAGCGTCTGCCTTTGGCTCAGGTCATGATCTCAGGGTCCTGGGATCAAGCCCCGCATCAGGCTCCCTGCTTGGCAGAGAGGCTGCTTCTCCCTCTCCCACTCCCCCTGCTTGTGTTTCCTCTCTGCCTACTTGTGATCTCTGTCAAATAAATAAATAAAATCTTAAGAAAAAAAAAAAAAGAGATAGCAGGAGTAGCAGCAGGAACAACAGTAGTAAGAGTTGACACTTACTACCTGTACCAAGCACTGTTTGCAGTCCATACAGATTTTAAATTATTTCATCCTCTCAGCAATCCTGTGATTATTTCCATCTTACATATGAGGAAGCCAATGCAAACACAGGGTTATTAGATTTGCACTCGGGCAGTCTGGTTCTAGAGTACTCACTCATAACCAGTGAGCTGCCTTAGGAATAAACCCTGCGTCTTTTGGATGCATGGGAATTAATGTCAGATTATGTGTGAAACATGCACAATAGTTCCTGGTTGTTGCTGAGCACCTGGATCAGCTCCCCACTTCTACCCTCTTTAAGGTACACCCTGCCTCTATTTCAAGGGCCATAGACAGTCTGTAAGAAGTTTGGGTAATACTACACAAATCTCAGATACTTTACTAAAAGCACCACAGTTCCATCTCAGACCCCACCCAAGGGTATTTCATTGTTCGTATACTTAAAAAGTTAAAAGGAGTTAGGTTTGGTTTTGTTTTAGATTTTATTTATTTACTTGACACAGAGAGAGATCACAGAGAGGCAGGGAGAGAGAGAGGGGGAAGCAGGCTCCCCGCAGAGCAGACAGCCCAATGCAGGGCTCAACCCCAGGACCCTGAGATCATGACCTGAGCTGAAAGCAGAGGTTTAACCCAATGAGCCACCCAGGCGCCCCAAAAGCAGTTAGTTCTACAACACAAACTAAGAGGACACTAGTACAGTTTCAGTGGGGATTAACAGTAATGAAATTCATCTACCCAGGTATCCACTAGAATTACTACATACTGAGAACTTGGGAGACAATGAATTAAAACCAAGTTCTTGCTCTTAAAATACTGCCAATTTAGTATAGTTAGAGACTGGAAGACAAAAACACAGCAAAAAGAGTAACTAATGTGCCATGACAGAAGCTGATAGGGTCGAGGAGCACTCGAAGGAATGAGTTCTGTTAAGGAGCAGGAAAACAGGAAAGGAGGCAATGCACTAGAAGCTGAAGACTAGCCCCCTTTGGAATTGAAAGATTTTGTTGAAGACAGGCTTACATATATTTGGGTTCTAAATCAGAACAAGACTAGAGGCCCGAAGGTTCAAAATGCTCCCTTTCCCAGGCTCCCCGCAACTCACAGGACACACTGCTCATTCCTATAAGCACAAACCAGGAACTTTGCTGGTAGGGCCCTCGAGGTTGACAAACTTTTTAAAAGACTGGTCTATGTTTGAGGTTTTGCGGACTACACATATGGTTTATGTTATATATTTATCTTTCTTTAAAATACAACCTTTCAAAAATATAAGAACCGTTCTTAGCTTCAGTACGCTATACAAAAAACTTGAGTCTGGCCTAGGAGTCTGCAAACTATGGCCTGTAGGCCATTCAGCCTACTGTATGCTTTTGTAAATAAAGTTTTATTACATCACAGCCAAACTCACTCATTTACAGTATTGTTTATGACTGCTTTTGTGCTCTAAGGGCATAGTTGAGAAACTATGAGAGACTATATGGCCTAAAAGCTTAAAATATTTACCATCTGCCCCCTTATTGAAAGTTTGCTGATTCACTGTCTAGATTACTGGGTTAAAAGAGCAGAGCATGCTTTTCAACTTTCAATACATCCCTGGTGAGAAGACGTATGCAAATCTGACAATGAGGGAGGGATAGCTTATACTTTCTCCACCATTATACTGCTATAATGACAATAAGGCTCATTTCCTGATTTAGTACATGCACAGATATCCCTAAATTTCACATCAATCTCCCAGCCGCACATCCCTGACATAAATTCCAAAGTCTTCCACCTGATACCCTTAAACTCCTGTATTCATCAAAATTCCCTGCAAATTACACATAAATTCCACTGTAGACATGAAACCATGATGATGCCAGGGCAGATTATCTTGCCCTTTCTATTAGGTCCCACAGCCCAAAATAATATGTAACATAAAACTGTAACAATTCATTGTTTCTCATTTCGATTTGTTCAAGACTGTAAAAGAGCACCTGTAAACTCCTCTTTAAATTTTACATACAAAGAGGGGTGCCTGGGTGCCTCAGTCAGTTAAGCACCTGCCTTTGGCTCAGGTCATTATCCTGGAGTCCTGACACTGAGCCCCACGTCGGGCTCCCTGCTCATCGAGGAGTCTGCTTCTCCCTCTGCCCCTCACCCTGCCTGTGCACGCTCTCTCTCTCTCAAATAAATAAAAAAAAATTTTTTTTTAATTAAATAAATTTTATATACAAAGAGTTTTCCAAGCCCATTCAAATATTCTAAGACCCAGGCTCCTCCCTGTCTAATGCCTATAGCCCACAGCGTACTGAGTAGGAAGGCCCTGGATGACTAACTGGAAATTGGCTTTTCCTACCTAGTCAACGAACCTCCTCTCCTTTAGGTAAAAAGCACTCTCAGCTTCATGTATGAGGCACAGATAAAACACTGTCTTTAAACCTAAGTGTTAATATCTTCTAAGCCTAAAATTTCCCTCACACAAAAGAAGGAATACAACCTCTGAGAAGAGAATTTCAAAGGTACTGGTAGTCTAGTTTTTTAAAGGGGTCACATGGGGGTGCCTGGGTGGCTCAGTGGGTTAAAGCGTCTGCCTTCGGCTCAGGTCATGATCCCAGGGTCTTGGGATCAAGGCCCCCATCAGGCTCTCTGCTCAGCAGGGAGCCTGCTTCCCTTCCTCTCTCTCTGCCTGCCTCTCTGCCTAATTGTGATCTCTGTCAAGTAAACAAATAAAATCTTAAAAAAATAATAAATAAAGGGGTCACATGGGTATTGGTGAATTGTCTTATTATATACACGTATATACATATTCTCTTGTATGTATGAAAGTATTTCACAGTAAAAAGTTGAAAAACAAAACAAAATTCTTTTTAAAGACTTATTTATTGGGGTGCCTGGGTGGCTCAGTTAGTTAAGTGCAGACTCTTGATTTTGGCTCAGGGCATGATCTCCGGGCGCTGGGACTGAGCCCAGCATCAGGCTCCCTGCTCCCTGGAGTCTGCTTGTCTCCCTCTCCCTCTGCTTGCTCTGTCTCACTCTCAAATAAATAAATCTTAAAAAATATATATATATATATAAAAACATATATTTATATTATCCTTGTATATAATATAAATACATAAAACATTTTATATAATATAAAATATAAATAAATTTTATGTTATAATATAAATATGTATACATATAAATATATAAATATACACAGACTTACTTGAGAAAGTGTCACAAGTTGGGGGGGGCAGAGGTAGAGAATCTTCAGGCAGAGCTGAGCCCCCACCACCTTTTTCTCCCCTCCTTCTCATCTCTTCTTTCAAGCCTTTGCTGACCCCTCAGTTGATCATTCTTGCTTTTAAGCTCCCAAGGTATTCTATTTTAACTTGTTCAATATACTGAACTTCTCAAGGGCTAAAACCCAAGATAACTCCCACTATATGTCTTGAGACTAGTACTGGGCTTTGGTTTAGAGTAGGCTCAAATACAGTGAAATTCCTGCTAATAAAAATAAAATGCCAAAGACATAGGGATGCATTTCCCATTCCTGTTTCTATCCTTTTTTTTCCCTCCTTCTGAAAACACAGAAACTTCAGCACCCCAATTCCCTATATCTGGTTTAATTCTGTTATATAGACAAAGAAATCCTGTATGCCATTTGGTTTGCTGTCCAAGCCTCTTCAGCTCACCACTGTTTCATCCATGCTCTCAGTCATCATTCCAGACTAGTTGCCACATGCCTAATGACCCCATCTTACTTAATATGATCTTAGCTCTGATTCTAAAATAATCTGAACTCCCCACTAATAAGCACTGTCCCCTTTTACTTATCAGGAACAACTGAAATATTTTAGCCTGAAGGAAACCTAGAAATAATCTAGTCCAACTCTTTAGGTCAAAAGAAAAAATTCTTTCTATGGTTAAAAATATATATATATCTGCATTTGAGTCTTAAATAAGAGAAAAGTCACAAATCAAATGGCTACCAGTACTTTACATGCCCTGGGAACACAACTCTTAACTGGGCAAGCTTCCCCTCCCAGCATAATGACCATGTTCTTGTATCTTATCTGAATCAAATTCAGATGATTTAAACTACTGGTAAGAGGAAAATCAAAGGTTTATTCACAGTACCAAATTCTATGCTAATCAGAATTACTGGTAATCTCCTCCACTCCTAATTCTAGAAGTCCAGATTTGAGTTCCCTCAAATATTTAGAAAAGGGGATGTGGGTGGTGTGACCATGTGGCCAGTGGCATCCTCTGGTCCATGCAGGGTTTGGCTTCTGCTTCACAGGAGGGAGGGCCCTCTTCTGGCACTCAGGTTAAGCTGGGCATCCTTTTTCAACTATTCTATCATAGTAGACAGCATGGAAATGGCCTTTAAAAAAAAAATCTCAGCACCAGGGATGCCTGGGTGGCTCAGTCAATTAAGTATCTGCCTTCAGTTCAAGTCATGACCTCAGGGTGCTGGGATTGAGTCCCACACTGGGCTCCTTGCTCAGAAGGGAGCTTGTTTCTCCCTCTGCCTGCTGTTCCCAATTGCTTGCGCGCTTTCTCTCTGACAAATAAATAAATCTTAAACAAACAAACAAACTCCGCACCAGTAACCTTCTCAAGAATATGACAGGGATTGTTGATTCAATGTTAGTTCTGTGTTACTAAGTACACAAGATGTGCAATGTCTGTTGACAAAAATCAAAGATTTTCTCTAAGGGTCCACTTGCCTCAGTTAAAAAACTTTACTTCTCAGCTTTTCCTCCTAGCCTTCATATAGCTGCATAAACTAAAGCTAGAGAATTATATAAACAAAGCAAGCTATGCAAAACACAGTTTCTAAAACACAGGAAAATGGCTTTCATATCTAAACAATTTACTCAGGAACCTTCTGAAACATTCTGTTGTTAAACTGGAAATCACCTCCATTAAATTAAAAAACACCAGCACTTACCTGAATTTTTTTAGAAGATTTTATTTATTTATGTGTCAGTGATAGATAGAGAGATGGAGATAACAAGCAGGGGAGCACCAGGCAGAGAGGGAAAGGGAGAAGCAGGCTCCCTGCTGAGGAGCCTAATGGCTCCATGATGCGGGGCTCAATCCCAGAACCCTGGGATTATGACCCCAGCCGAAAGCAGATGCTTAACCAACTAAGCCACCCAGGAGTCCCTACCTGAATATTAACTGTAACTTAGTGAACAGATCTTAAAAATATTTATAGTCAAATAAATTGGAGGTGAAAACCACCAGAGGTTTTATCTATCAGAACTATAATATAGGGACGCCTGGGTGGCTCAGTTGGTTAAGCGGCTGCCTTCGGCTCAGGTCATGATCCCAGCGTCCTGGGATCGAGTCCCACATCGGGCTCCTTGCTCGGCGGGGAGCCTGCTTCTCCCTCTGCCTCTGCCTGCCACTCTGCCTGCCACTCTGTCTGCCTGTGCTCGCTCGCTCGCTCTCTCTAACAAATAAATAAATTAAAAAAAAAAAAAAAGAACTATAATATAAAAATTACACCTACATCCGGGATGCCTGGGTGGCTGGGGTGGTTAAGTGCCGAACTCTTGGTTTCGACTCAGGTCATGATCTCAGGGTCTGCTTGTCCCTCTCCCTCTGCTCCTCCCTGGCACTAGCTCCCCCTCTCATAAATAAAATTAAAATCTTAAAAAAAAAATTACAAACACATTCTGCAAGAATCCTTTAGGGCCACTCAATCAACAAAAGCCATCTGACATGATATGACACTTTTTGGGGGTTAAATTTAAAACCTACCACAGGAACACCACAGACAAATACAAAAAGCAATTAATAAGATAAACTGAGAGGACACAAAGTTACAAATGTACCAAGTCATCTTTGTTTCTTCCTTTCTCTTCCCTCACCATACTCCCTCCCATCAGCAACATCAATTAACTCCAAAACAGGCACCTCCAAGTCACAGCTCTATATCAGTCTATATGAACTGTGACAAATACATCATCAGCCACCATCCTTTTGCACCCAGATAACAGTGACAACTCCTGATCACTCCTGTGCTTCAAACTCCTTCAATGGCACCCACGGCATCTGAAATAAAATCCAATTGCCTTGGGGCGCCTGGGTGGCTCACTGGGTTGAGCCTCTGCCTTCAGCTCAGGTCATGATCTTGGGGTCCTGGGATCAGGTCCCGCATTGGGCTCTATGCTCAGCGGGGAGCCTGCTACCCTCTCTCTCTGCCTGCCTCCCTGCCTACTCGTGATCTCTCTCTCTCTGTGTCAAATAAATAAATACAATCTTAAAAAAAAAATCCAATTGCCTTATCTTCACCATTATATCTCCTAACTCTTCTTATAGAACCCCTATATTTAAGCACCACACTTCCAACCCAACGGCTATCTTTCTGACCTCAGGACTTTGGGTAAGCTCTTCCCTATTACTGGAAGGCTCTTCCCTTCTTAGCCCAGACTTTCCCAAGGCTTGCCTCTTCTCTACCCTTAGATAGCTTCAGGCTTTCCCTGACCACACTATGTCAGGTAGGTCCCTCCTATTATATTCTCTCTGCTCAGCCTCATTTCCTTCATAGCATTTATTAATGTTGTATTTCATTTATTTTCCTACTTTTTAGTTTGTCTCTTCCAATAAAATGGAAATTCTATTGTGGAGAAAGTACGTCGCCCATCCACTGTTCTCAGTCCCCATCACTGGGATATAACTCTTGTAAATATTTGAATAAAAATATAAAACTAGGGGTGCCTGGGCGACTCAGCTGGTTAAGTATCTGCGTTTGGCTTGGGTCATGATCCCAGGGTCTGGGAATAGAGCCCCACATTGGGCTCCCTGCTTAGTTGGGAGTCTGCCTCCTCCTCTCCATCTGCCTCTCCCCCAGCTCATGCTCCTTCTCCCACGCAGGCTCTGTCTCTCTCAAATAAATGAAAAAAAATTTTTTTAATTCATCTGACAGAGACAGACACAGCAAGAAAGGGAACACAAGCAAGGGGAGTTGGAGAGGGGCAGAGAGATAGAATATCCAAGGAATATCCCCAGGACCCCGGGATCACAACCCAAGCTGAAGGCAGATGCCCAACAACTGAGCCACCCAGGCGCCCCTCAAATAAATAAAATCTTTTAAAAAAATATATAAAACTAAATGTTGCGGAACATTCCAATAAAAAAGATCAGACTAGAAAACAAACACCAGTCCTAAAGGTCCAAGGAAGTCATACAATTGTTAATTTTTCACTAAGCAAAATTTTAAAAATGAACTTTTAGCAAAAGGGTAGGAAACTCTGGCCTAATGAGCTCAGTTTTGATGCCTAAGCCACTTAAAGGATCTTGTTTGAGGTGCGAAGAGGCATTAAACTGAATTCCATTTGGCCAAGACTTTACAGGGTACCTCTAGTTTTCTATAAAGTCTGAAAACCTATCAAACCAATCTTCGAATTTTAGGCTGGGGGAGAAAATCCAAAGCTTAAGAAAGTAAATTCAGTCAGGATCAAATTCAAACAGAATTGTGATCATCGTCCTGAGATACCAGTGGAATATAAAAACCTAAATTACAGCAACATGCCTGGGGCAGAAAGTGGAGAGGAGGAGAAACAATTACACCTGCGTGTAAGTGGGAGGGTCAGGGAAAGGCCCTATTATTTGAGGGGTCTGGAACAGCAGTTAAGATTTTTTTTTTTAAAGATTTTATTTATTTGATAGACAGATTACAAGTAGTCAGAGAGGCAGGCAGAGAGAGAGGAGGAAGCAGGTTCCCCGCTGAGCAGAGAGCCCGATGCGGGGCTTGATCCCAGGACTGTGAGACCATGACCTGAGCCGAAGGCAGAGGCCTTAACCCACTGAGCCACCCAGGCGCCCCAGCAGTTAAGATTTCAATAGGTGAGGTGAGGAGTGGGGTGGGGTTAAGCAGTCAACCTAGAGCCGGCAGCCCAACCAACAGCTGGAGCAAAGGTACAAAGGTGTGAGAAGGTAGGCAGGAACAGCTACCAGGGATTAAATGAGTTGCTTACTGGGATTGCACTAAAGGAAGAACAAGGTGGGGACGGGGAGGAGGACAGGCACGCAAAACAGAAAAGTTATGTCTGGTATCTGGAAAGGCCCATGTATGAAAAATGTGGAGTTGTTTTTGTTGGTAATGAAAGCCACCGCAGCATACTCCTTTTTCTCTCTCTAGGAGATCAAACCATTTACTCACACATTCTGAAACAGCAGTACAGTAATACCTGTCACCTCAAAGCAAGCACAATGCCTTGCACATAACATGGCTTAATAAATGCCTGAAATTAATACTATTAATTCATCTCTATGAGTTGGAGAAGTAATTCACTGAAATATATTAAAAATCTCATAGCTGGTTCTAATATTTTCTCCAACCCCTCATATCAGAATATACTGTGCTCAAAGTTGACTCCAATTACCAGTATCTCTGGGGACCTGGAAATTTCACCAATCAGATTCTTGGTGCCTAGGTCTTTGTTATACACTATTTGATTTATAATCACTTTCTCCCAGTTTTTAAAGTCCATTTAGTTCAGCAGTTAATCTTACAGTCATTATACTGTCATGGCTTTGTTTCCTCTTATTCCAGGAAAGCAACACTTAACGCATCTAGTGGGTGCTCCTTAATTACCATAGCTCTTAACGGTTAAAGCTCAGAGGAGTATCTTCTCAGCAAATCTATAAAGTCAGAAACACCTCATTCCAAAAATGAGCACCCTATTCTTTTAAAACATAAGTTCAAGAAACAAAATGGGCAGTAAAATACCTTTCATTTAAAAAAATTTCAGGAAATTTCTTCAGTTCAAATTTGGCATAATTTAAATAAAAGAAACGTAATAAAACACTGAAGACAAATTAAAGCAAATCATCAAATAAAATAATGCATTTTACCTGGAAAAGAGGACCTGGATGTTTAACTTTACTAAATCATTAAGACTTACAAATGTACAAAACGTACGTCTTAAACTAGGATAGAATTAAGAAGGTGTAGCTCAAAAATTTCCCTTTATTATTAACATTCTAGCTTTATTACTCCTTAGAATTTAATCAAATGGATTTCTGGCCTATTAATGGTCCAGCTTGGGGTAAACTACAAAATAAAAACTCAAAAATATATCCTCGCTGAAGCCGGTGCACCTTCTGTAACTACAAAACAAAAGGTGTCTGGTGTAATTCAAACCTGGCACCAAGGTATCAATATACAGTTCTGATATTTAATTTTTTTTAAATACAGTTCTGATACTTCACCGTTAAAGGTTTTCTATCTATAAAGACTCAGGCATTTTCATTTGTTGACTATTTGTTCCAAAGGCTGCAGACCAAGAGTTCTTAAACTGGAGCAGGGAGCCCAAGAACCTTGAATGGTGTGTAAAGTTGTGTGTACGTGCATTTTTAGGGAGGGGGAAATGCCACAGCTACCTTAAGATTCTCAAAGTCTGCGGTCTAAAAAAAAGGTTTAAAAACAAAAACTTTAGTGGGATACCCCAATAGATAACGTGACTAAAGGCAAAGAGCGGGCATTTTAGCTATGCAACCGCCGTTTAACAAATTTAAAACGCATCCCCTCATCCAGTGACCCAGATCCTGACACTATTCTTCCGTTCAGAACGCCTTCTGGAAAATCATTTGGTTCAGAATGGGGTGAAACGGGTTCAATCACCCATACCCACCCCCCACTCTC
Organism: Martes martes; assembly: GCF_963455335.1. Lineage (NCBI taxonomy): Eukaryota > Metazoa > Chordata > Mammalia > Carnivora > Mustelidae > Martes > Martes martes. The sequence continues at coordinate 63,560,763 of NC_137901.1, forward strand.
CGATCCCAATCGAACCAGCGCCTGCCATTCTCTACCCTCCTCCGCGGTCGGAGCCGGCTGTGCGCCCGGGAAGCGCGGGCGCTAGCGTACCTGGGTGCGGGCTCGATTAGGGTGGTGGTGTCCAGGTAGTGAATCTTGTAGAACTCCAGCAGGGCCGGCAAGTGATCAAACTCCTGGTCTCCGATCTTAAAACGGCGGTTGGGCAGCGAGTTGATGATGTAGTGGGAGACCCGCGAGTTCTCGGACACCGACAGCACATAATCCCCGGGGCAGGTGGAGGAATCGCGAACTAGGAACATACCGTGGCGCTGCCCCTGGAGCCGGGTCTGCGCCTCCTGGCGAGACACCGGCCCCATGTACCAGGCAGAGCGGTCTGAGGAGTCGAACCTAGCGGAGGACATGGTGTCGGGCCGCGGCTCTGCGGCGATTCGGGGCGGCGGCTGCTCTCGTCTGTTCTGGACGCCTTTGCCCGACAGCCGGCTTTGCGGCCAAGGAAGGGCCTCTTGGCACACCTCGAGGCGCAATTAGAGGGCCGAGCCAGCACCTTCCTCTCGGCTCCGGGCCCGCAGCATCCTCCGCCGCCGCCCGCCTGCGCCGGGGCCGCCTCACGGAGGGAGCCGGCCCGGGGAATGCAGGGCACAGCCCGAGGTCGGGACGGGAGAAGCCGAGCCGCAGCGGAGGCCGCCCCGGGGTTCTCGGGCTGCCTGGCGTACCGGGGGTGCTTTCAGTCAATCCTGGCCCGGAACGCGCCGACTCCGCGCCCCCCCAAGGCTCTGCAGTGATCCCCGCCGCCACACGAAGCACCGGACTCCCAGGAGCGCCGCGCCTCCGGGGCGGTTTTTGCCCAGCCCGTTCCCAGGAGCCACAGCAACAAAATGGCGGACGCGGGAGAAGCGGCCGGCCACCTCCCCCTCCGCCCAGTGCCCTCGATCTGCGCACGCGCGGGCTCTGGCTCCCAGCTGCCGCCCGGGCCCTCCCCGTGACGTTGCATGGCGCGGCCAATCAGGAGCACGGTGGTGACGGTCGGGGCGTGCGCCGCTTTCGGCCGCTCCCGCGTTCCGGGAGCAAGCGGAGGAGGCGGAGGAGGGGGAGGAGGCGGAGGAGGCGGAGGAGGCGGGGGTGGCGTGGGTGGCGGAGGAGGAGGTGGTGGCTGCAGCCACTCCCTTCCTGGGCTGCGGTGCGCCGCCGGGGGCGCTAACGCTGCGGGCTGGCCCCGCTCTGGCAGGAAAACAGCTGGAGTCGAAAGGCAGCGGCATTTCGAAAACCTGATCAGCGAACAAAGCATAAAGAGCATGCCGAATCTCTCTGGCCTTGGAGGCGTGGCACTGAGGTGACTTGGCTGGCCGAGGGGTTCAGGGGGACCCGTGCCGGGGGAGACATACGGGCGGACAGGCCTGAGTGGGTCCAAGGGGCTCTGGTAGGAGATGACCGCGGGGGCTGCGGGGACCAGCAGATAGGGACCAGTTGACCTAGACCCGAGGTGGCCTGATATAGGCCAAGGGACCCAGAGTGGCCAGGAGACTCGACAAGCACAAATGGTGGTATGTGAAGGTTGGATCGAAGGGATTAAGTGATCTAGGAAGTCTTCCGTCTGGTGCAATCTGGCTATCATTAGCTCTTAAGTGATAAGTAAAATGCAGACTCCTCCGGGCATGGCCTGAAGACCTAGTAGGCTCCGGATTCTGCTGTTTCTCTAGTTAATCTTCTCGCATTCCCCCTGGCTGACCCTGTTCCCGCCAGGTCCGTGTAACCTGTTTCCCCTGCCCTGCACCCCGCACTAGAATGAAATTACCAGAGAGCTGGGATCTTGTTTGTCTTGTTCGCTTCTGGGCCTAGCACAGCGTCTGGACCTGACCTGATGCTGAAATATTTGTTGAATATGATTGACTATTGAGAAAAACACCAGGCTATTGGTGCCCGGTTATTGGTAGCACCACCCCTGGAACTGGAGAGACAGGAAAGCATGTCCAAGAAGGGAGACGCAGGCAATACAAACCTATACTTAGATTCCTTTGTCAATGGAATTTCATTTTTGCCGTTTGCATCCCTCACGTTGGACATATACTAGATTCTAGGTTGGTGGGTGAAGTCCATCTTAGGGTAAGCTAAAGGAGAAGTGTCAAGGTTTAGTGCCTTTTGTGACTCATCATAAGTAGATTTTCATCCCCCACCCCTATACTGTCATGTTGTATTATTCTGAGGTATAATTTGAACAACTCAAAATTTGAAGCTGACTGTTTGGATTCAAATCCTGCTCCCAGCTGACTACCTGGGTTACCCTGGGCCAGTTACTTAATCATTCCATGGTTCATATATTAAACAAGCTAATACATGTAAAATGCTTGGAATAGTGCCTGATACCCCCCACCCCGTCTCTCAAATAAATAAAATCTTAAAAAAAAAATAGCGCTTGGGACGCCTGGGTGGCTCAGTTGGTTAAGCGGCTGCCTTCGGCTCAGGTCATGATCCCGGCGTCCTGGGATCGAGTCCCACATCGGGCTCCTTGCTCCGCGGGGAGCCTGCTTCTCCCTCTGCCTCTGCCTACCACTCTGCCGGTGCTCGCTCGCTCTCTCTAACAAATAAATAAATTTTAAAAAATTTAAAAAAAATAGTGCTTGACATTATTAAACATCATATGAGATTTTTATTATTGCTCTCTCTAAAATGAATAAAATCTTTTTTTAAAATAAAAAATAAGATTTTATTTATTTATTAGAGAGAGTGTGAAATGAGCAGGGGGCATGGGCAGAGGGAGAGGAAGAAGCAGACATGTTGCTGAGCTCCATGCAGGTTCATCCCAGGACCCTGAGATCATGACCTGAGTGATGATTTTTTTTTTTTTAAGATTTTATTTATTTATTTGACAGACAGAGATCACAGAGAAGCAGGCAGAGAGAGAGGAGGAAGCAGGCTCCCTGCTGAGCAGAGAGCCTGATGCGGGGCTCGATCCCAGGACCCTGAGATCATGTCCTGAGCCCAAGGGAGAGGCTTTAATCTACTGAGCCACCCAGGCACCCCCTGAGTGATGATCTTAAGCAGGTGCTTAACTGCGCCATCCAGGAAGCCCCAGGAAGCTTATTTTATTTTTATTTTTTTAAGCTTCTGGCTCACTAACATAATTTCTTCTACCTCTCTAAATACACCTTCTTGTTTTTTTGCTTTTTAGATTTTATTTATTTATTTATCTGTTGGAGAGAGAGCACAAACAGAGCTACAGGTGGAGCAGGCAGAAGGAGAAGCAGGCTAAGCAGGAAGCCTGATAACGGGACTCGATTTCTGGACCCTGGGATCATGAACTGAGCCAAAGGCAGACGCTTAACAGAATGAGCCACCCAGGGGTCCCTTTCTTGGAAGTCTTTTTGATAGCACCTTTCTCTCCAGCCTTTCTGGGTAGAAGCTCATCCCTTAATCTCTCTACAGCTTCTCCTTTGATAGGCTAATCATGAAAGCTTTAGGAGTCACCTATCGGTGACTCTGAAACACAGATATTCTAAAAGTAGAACAAAATCTGACCACCCCCTATGATTTCTGTGCAAACCATTGCGGTCACAGCTTAAGTTCTTACCGCATTCCATTGTGATTGCTTATAAGCTTCTCTCTCTTCCTAATTAGAGAATCTGGAGGCCTGCCTACTTTACTATTACTTTTTGTATTCCCAGTGCCTAACACAGTGCCCAGCATATATTATATGCTTAATAAATAGTGTTTGAATGTAGGTGGATAAGGATGAGAAGCCAGGGAAAAATGAAGATTGATTGTAGTGAACGTAAAGAGAGCGTGTTACTATTTCCTGTTAATTAACATAATAACTATTTCAAATAGTTATTTGGACCTGATGTTTAGCTCTGTATCAACTCCTGTGTTCAAGACAAGCTTCCATTTGGATTAAATTGTGCCTTTCAGCTTCTCCTTTCCTATCACTTGTGTCAGTATTTTTCTAATTTGCAGGGTCAAATCTGAGACATCTTTTACTTAACTGAAGAACTCAATAATACCTAATTTACATAGTGCTTTCCAATTCACTAAAGTTCACATAATACATTATTTTACTTACTCCAACCAGCATCCCATGAAGTCCTTTTTTATAAATGTTCTAGAAGCTCAGAGAGATTAAGTGACTTGCAGCCATAAACTATTATAAATTATGTAATTTGCAAGAGCTGGCACTCTTTTTTTTTTTTTTTTAAGATTTTATTTATTTGACAGACAGAGATCACAAGTAGTTAGAGAGGCAGGCAGAGAGAGAGGAGGAAGCCCGATATGAGACTGGATCCCAGGACCCTGGGATCATGACCTAAGCTGAAGGCAGAGGCTTTAACCAACTGAGCCACCCAGGTGCCCCCAAGAGCTGGCACTCTTAAGGCAGGTCTTCTGACTCAAAGTTTCGCTTTACTGTCACACAACTGCCTATAATTCAGTCCATTTTCTTTATTTCACCTATCAGGAAACTGAAGTCTTCCCAAAGTAAAGTTTAGTACCAGGAAGGAGTATCAGTCTCAGAATACAGAAGGGTGGTTGGATTTGCCCCCAGTTTGGATTTCAGATAGCACCATCATTCTACTGCCAAAGTGCCATGATCCCCTCTTGAAAAATTTCTCTTACAGATGGATCAGATTCTATCCTTTTGCTTCAGAAAGTCCACTGCGGAATGGACTGGATAAAGGTAGAAACAAGAATGTCCCTGTTTTGGTAATTGTTGAAGCTAGGTGACTTGATGTGTGTTTGGGGCAGGATGGAGAGGGCTAAGATAGTATTCTACTTTTGTATATGTTTGGAATTTTTCACAATAAAATTTTTTAAGTATTTTTCTTTGCTCTTAGCACAGCTGAGACGAGTTAAAAAAAAATCCAGAAAACATTTCTAGATGCTAAGATAAAACAAAATGGAAATGAATGGAGAAGCAACAAGGAAGCATTTAGGGGCACCTGGGTGGTTCAGTTGGTTGAGCCTCTGCCTTCAGCTCAGGTGGTGATCTCAGGGTCCCGGGATGGGGCCTGACTTCCTGCTCCCTGCTCAGCGGGGTGTCTTCTTCTTCCTCTCCCTCTGCACCCCCTCCCCAACTCCTGTTCTCTCTCTCTCAAATAAATAAAATCTTAAAAAAACAAAAACAAGGAAGCATTTAAAAAGGGGGGGGGCTGTAACATAAAGATCTGTAATTCTGCCTGAGCTTGCTCATTCCAAGGGTTTCCAGATGGCATTATATTTTTCTTCTAAGAAAATGACAATCTAGACTCAAAGGACTGACAAGGCTTTTCAAGCACCTTGTTCAGATTCCCTAAGGCTTCCTCTGTAGAGAGGGCACAACCTCAGGACTTGCTGTTGACTTTGTTCTGCTCTGTCTGGGCAGGTCTAATCCCTCTGGTGATGGTTAAGGCCAGGCAGTGTTCCTATGTTGTTGCCTTACCAAGGACATGAGAACAAGTGTCTGTCCCTTTGTCCTGCCCTCGATTCTTTGCCAGTAATAATTCTGAGAGTAGAAGAGACATGACCATGTAGGTGTGGATACTTGATAAATTTACTTCATTGACTTCATAAGGTTAGCAGTTCTCAGATGCTTTCTCTACAAGGACTGGTTGACCTGCTGAGTTTCCTTTTTTTTTTTTTTTAAGATTTTATTTATTTATTTGTGAGAGAGAGAGGGAGCGTGCACACAAGCAGGGAGAGCGGCAGGCAGAGCAGGCAGAGGGAGAAGCAGACTCCCTGCTGAGCAAGGAGCCAGATGTGGGGACTTGATCCCTAGACCCTGGGGATCATGACCTGAGCCAAAGGCAGCTGCTTAACCAATTGAGCCACCCAGGCATCCCACCTGTTGAGTTTCTACTGGATTTATTAACCTTTTTTTTTTTTAAAGCTCTTTTCTTCCTATGCAATAAATTTTCTCTGTTATCAATTTTTCTCAGTCACTCTTCTCCCTTGTTTTACATGTATTTCTTTTTTTTTTAAGGTTTTATTTATTTATTTGACAGAGATCACAAGTAGGCAGAGAGGCAGGCAGAGAGACAGAGAGAAGGAAGCAGGCTCCCTGCTGAGCAGAGAGCCCGATTTGGGACTCAACCCCAGGGCCCTGAGATCATGACCTGAGCCGAAGGCAGAGGCTTAACCCACTGAGCCACCCAGGTGCCCCTTTCAGGTATTTCTAAGTTTACCTCCCTAAAACAAAAAAGGAGCTCATTGATGATTTCTCCCTCCTATTACTTTGCTACTACAATACTAATAATGTTCATATCCCTATTATAATTTTCTATACCAAGCTATTTAAAATACCAACTTAATCATCACTTCTTTCCAAGAGTGATCTCTCTGAACTAGGCTTAGCTGCCATATCCAGAAGCTCTACTGGCCACTACAGAAAGCATTGTCCCACTTTATTCTAGTGATTTTTTTTTAAGTTGTATTTTTATTTTTTTTAGTAATCTCTACACCCAACATGGGGCTCAAACTCATGACCCCGAGATCCCAAGTCACATATTCTTCTGACTGAGCCAGACAGGTGCCCCTATTCTAGTGTTTTAAAGTGTGGTCATGTTCTCCTTGCCATTTTCTAATGTAGTTGTAATTGCTCTGTCGTCTCTTTTATATAAAGTTCACTTTCGGGGCGCCTGGGTGGCTCAGTGGGTTAAAGCCTCTGCCTTCGGCTCAGGTCATGATCCCAGGGTCCTGGGATCGAGCCCCGCATCGGGCTCTCTGCTCAGCGGGGAGCCTGCTTCCTCCCCTCTCTCTCTCTGCCTGCCTCTCTGCCTACTTGTGATCTATGTCTGTCAAGTAAAGAAATAAAATCTTTAAAAAAAAAAAAAAAATAAAGTTCACTTTCTTATCATTTAGTTACTTGTGGGCTGGATGGCATACTTTCTTGTTTCCCCTGGATTTTAGAGCACTCTGGAATGTCATTAGTAATATTCTGAGCAGGATGATCCTTCCACGAGAGGACTTAGCTTAGTTCAGAGAAATCAGTTCCATTCAACTCTATGGCATGGGGAGTTGGGAGGGGTACCATATTTTTCTGTAAAGGGCCAGATAGGAATATTTTAGGCTTTGCAGGCCAAGAGGAAAATCAACAGTATTATTTATGTAGGTACTTGTATAACAAGAGAAAAAATTCCTACAAATGTGTTAAATCAAATTCAAAATATAACAGTAATTGAGGGGGGACCTGGGTGGCTCAGTGGGTTAAAGCCTCTGCCTTTGGCTCAGGTCATGATCCCAGGGTCCTGGGATTGAGCCCCACATCGGGCTCTCTGCTCAGCAGGGAGCCTGCTTCCTCCTCTCCCTCTGCCTGCCACTCTGCCTACTTGTGATCTCTGTCAAATAAATAAATAAAATCTTTTAAAAAAATAACAGTAATTGAGTATAACTTTTGAGTATAACTTTCATCCATGTACGTGAATGAGAAGAATGGAATTCTTTGGGATGACATTTTGCTTAATTGGGTTCAAGGTTGGTGTACCGTATGATCAGATATTGAGTTATTAATGCCGATCTGTAATGAGACTTTACATATATCATCTTTGAAAATGTCTCCATCCAAATGGTACGGCCCATATTGCTATCAGTCCATGAGCATGATTTTAGTTGAGCATATTTATTGTTGAAAGGCATATACAGAATTCTGTTAGATTCTTCTCCCAATGTTTGCCTTTTAGGCTATTATTACATTGCAGATTAGTCATTTGCATTTGAAGGTTAGGTGGAAGCTCCTCACTTGCACAATTAAGTGGATTTTGAAATATGGAAATTTCCATTGCACTTGACATCAAGGTCTGGAGATATTGCTTCTTGTTTTAATTTTTGACATTACAGGAAGTGTATAAAGCTGTTTCACATTCTTTGTGATTCAAAACATTATTGGCGAAATGATTGCTACTGTATACACTTCACATATGAGCACTGTTCTGCTCTGTAATTTTAGCTTGAATTCATTGACAAACACTATCAAGCCTGTAGCAAAAGCCAATTTCCAGTTATTCAGTAATGATGGTTTGGAATATTTCTCTGATCTGAAAAATTTCAATCTTGGCTCTGAGCTGGGGGAAAAGAAACTGCAATAAAACTTTATCACTGCTAAGCCATCAAAATGCTATAGAGTAGAGCAAGTCACAATATTCAGCTTCTATCTCTGACAAAACTTCATAGACCTGATGATGGATAAATACAACAGCAAATAAAGTTCAGTGTTGATAATGCTAGTTCAATAACATATGATAGATTCAAATATTTTCTGCAAATTAGTTCCTGATGAGTAATTTGAGTCCAGTGAAGAACCATAGGCTCTAAAGGTCTTATCTCTTCTAGACCTTTATAAATTTATCCAACTAAGACTTCTGCTTCACAAAGTTTTACCTCCATCAATTAACACATCTTAGCAGATTCCCCTTCAGGTTATATCTTATTAGCGTTTTCTCCATTTTTTCAAAAGTATTCTTGCCTGTTGTTGTTCCATGCAGATTCCTCAAAGAGCCTTATTTTTCAGTGACTTCAAACTTCACATTGACACCTCAAACAACAGCAACTGAGCACTGTTGGTAACATCTCTCATCCCACTGATAATCATCAAAGAAAATCACTCAATATCATTGGTTTTTTGGTTTGGTTTGTTTTGGTCAGGAACATCTTATCTATGTCCTTCCTTTGCCCAGAAGGACTTCAGTGTTGCTATAGCTGAATATAATCTAGATTTACAGATGAGTTCGCCTTTCCTTCTTGTAAGCAACATATTGTGTATGGGGGGGGGTGTTAAAGTTTTCTTTTCTGATATTGTCAGAGTGACAAGAATGTGAATAATTGTCCCATTTTTCCAATTTTTAAAAAATTTATATTTATATTACTTATTTAAGCAGTCTCTACATGCAATATGGGGTTTGAACTCTCAACCTCAAGATTAAGAGCCAACTGAGCCAGCCAGGCACCCCCATGTTTTATGTTTTTGATGTCATATTTTCCTTTTTTTCTTAAATTTATTTTTTTAGAGGGGGAGGGGAAAAAGGAAAGGGAGAAAGAGAACCCAAAGCAGGGTCCACCCTTGGATCCCGACATGGGGCTTGATCTCACAACCCTGAGATCATTCCCTGAGCCGAAATCAAGAGCTGGACGGTCAACCAACCCAGCCATCCAGGCAACCCACATTTGACATCTTTTTATCTTTTGTATCCCTTAACCAATTATGGTCATCATAGTAATTTTTAATACTTTCCTGTTTTAGCCTTCATCAGTGCCTTTACTATATATTTACCTTTCCAGTGAGATTTCTTCTTTCATATTTTCTTGTTATAATTAGGGTCTTTTCTTTTCATCTTAACTTTCCTTATAAGGCCCTTTTTAGTGGTGGTGCTTGTGCTTTAGCTTCTGCTTGTCAGGAAAACTCTTCATCTCTCCTTCAATTCTGAATAACTGTGCTGGGTAAAGCGCTGTTTGCTGGAAGGTTGTTTTTTTTTTTTTTCCTTTCCTTGAACATATCATGCCAGTCCTTTCTGGCCTGTAAAGCTGCTGCTGCTGCTTTTTTTAAAAAAAGTTTTTATATATTTGAGAGAGAGAGAGAGAGAGAGGGAGGGAGCATGGGCGGGAGGAGGGGCAGAGGGAGAGGGAGAAGCAGGCTCCCTGCTGAGCAGAGAGCCCCACGAGGGGCTCAATCTCAGGGTCCTGGGATCATGACCTGAGCCGAAGGCAGATGCTTAACCAACTGAGCCACCCAGGTACCCAGGCCTGCATGCTTCTTTTGTAAAATCTGCTGAGAGTCTAATGGGGTTTCCCTTGTACAAAACAAGTTGTTTTTCTCTTGCTGCTTTTAACATTTTTTTTCTTTAATTTTGACATTTTAATTATAATGTGTCTTGGTGTGGGTCACCTTGAGTTTATTATATATGGAATTCTAGGGGCTTCCTGGATCTGGATGTCTGGTTACTTTCCTGGGTTAGGGAAGTTTTCAGCTATTATTTCTTCAAAAAATATTTCTGCCCTGTTCTCTTCTTGACTCCTTCTGGGAGTCCTACAATGCAAATATTAGTCCTTTAGATGTTATCCATAACTCCTTTATGCTGTCTTTACTTTTTTTCTTTTTTCTTTTTGCTGCTCTGATTGACTGAGTTCTGCTGCATTGTCTTCCAGTTGACTGATTATTTCTTCTGCTTCATCTAGTCTGGTGATAAACCCTGGTGTATTTCTTATTTCAGTTATTGAATTCAGCTATTGGACTTCTATTTGGTACCTATATTTTCCATCTCTTTGTTGAAATTCTCACCATGTTCATCCATTCTTCTCCCCAGTTTGGTGAGCATCTTATGACCCTTACTTTATACTCTTTATCAGGGAAATTACTTCTCCCTGTTTCATTAAAGTTTTTTCCCCCCTGAGGTTTTATCTTGTTCTTCCATTTGGTATATATTCCTCCATTTCTTCATTTTGCTTGACTCTGTTTCTGTACAATAGATAAAACAGCTACCTCTGACAGTCTTGAAACAATGGCCTCATGTAGGAGGTAGTTCTTGTCATTCAAACCTGCCCCAGCTCTTTGTTGTCCCCCCAAACCTTTGTGCTTGGACAGACAATGTATATTTCTAATAGCCCCCAGTAGTTGAAGCTGTGTCAAGACCTGTTAGTGTCTCAAACTGAGGGAGATCTCAGTACCTAGATGTAGGTTGTTTGAAAGCCAGTCTCTCAGGCAGCAGCTTTTAAAAATATGCACCTATATACGGTCTCATGGGACTGCACCTATAAGTGCTACTGGACAGACAATCCAGCAGTGACTTCTGGGCATCAACTGCAAAAATCCCATGATGATTAGCTACTAGGCCTCCTTCACAGGAAGGCAGCTCCTGCATCCATTGCCTCTTGCTGTGCCCAGGGCGTGGTAATTTTTTAAGAACTCTTTCTCTGTTGGTTACAATCCTGTGGGATCCTGCAGCATAGGTCTCACCAAAGCCAGGCAATGTAGAGGTGTCCCCTGACAACAGAGACAAAAATCAGGGTGCCAGATGGGGCTACGAGCTCCTTTCTGAGTGACCCTGATTATTACAGTCCCATAGGACCAGGAACGCAATCCCTCTTGGCCTCCAGAGCCAGAGCCTGACATATGTAAAAGCTTCCTTCTGGAAGATACTGGTGCTCTGGAGCATGGCAAAGGGTGAGTGCGAAGATGGCACCCACCAATCCATCCCCGAGAGTACTCCAGCATGCTCCTGGACGTGTGTGGAAAATTACTTAGATGCCTGCCCCTCAGGCCTACCCTTCAATATAAGCAGGTGGGCCTCTCTCACTTTAAGTCTGGGCTGTATGGGCTGCCTCTGAGCTGGGCTCTGGGGTGCGGAAGTCCAAGCTTCCAGGTCCTTTAAAAGCCATCATCTCTCCGATCGCTACAGTTGTGTGGGTTTGGGAAGGGGGCCACACTACTTTTCAGAGTGAGGTGCTTTGGGGGCTTGCCTCTCAGGTTCAGGTCCTAAAAGTTGAGGGTTCACCTCAACTGACATGGGGTTCAAACCCTTTGCTCCTCAGGGAGTTTTGAATTTTCTACTGGTTGTGGGTTGCTGCATTGGGAGTGGGGCTTATGGTGAGACTGTTTCTCAGCTTCTGCAAGCCACTTCAGTGTGGCCTTCTTCTCATTTGCCTGAAGAATAGTTGTCATTTCACAAGGCTTTAGGGTTGTTGCTTTTTTTAAGAAGAAATTGTTCCATATGTTGCTGTAGACTTAGTGTGTCTGTGGGAGGAGATGAGTTCAGGATCTTCCTGTATCACCATCTTGAACTGGAACCTGTCTTGTTCTTAATTGAGTGTTGATGATACCCCCCAGTGCCCTCTCATCTTTGAACAACTGTTCTCACTAAATGACTAAGAGTCCAAAACAAGTGTATTTTCTGTGGACACAATCTAATTACCTTAGCATCAGTGAGCAGCTTTCTTTGGCTAACAAATGAGCCACTTGGAAATCACTTTGATTGCAACTTCATTTTCATTTATTTTTGTGAAGAAATTCTGATGAGCTATGAGCCATTCCATCTTGAATTTTTTGTCTTTTTCTGGCTGTTGTTCTCCTGCGAGTTGGGGATACCATGATGATGGATTAGCGTAATATATTAGTGATATATGTTGCATTCTTTCAGCACAGATACAATGTCACTGTATGATAAACCCAATGCATTGCCATTTAATTCAAAACCAAAAAAATTCTACCCTCCACTTTGCCTTGGAAGTGAGTTTGCTTTTCTTCTTTTCACGATGGGCGTGCATGGAGAGTAAAAAACTGAAATGCCATGGTGCAATGACAACGTGGCATTTGGAGGTCTGTTGAGTTATAAACTGTGTCACTGCGATCTGTAGGGTGCACAACAGAGCAGCAGTGCAAAGGGAGGAGGGAACCACAGATAGTCTCTATCACAACGATTCGACTCTGCCACCATAGTAGAAAAGTGGCCATAAACAACATGTGGCTTTCTTCCGATGGGTGTGAGTGTAGATTTCGTTCTTTCTTTCTTTTTTTTTTAAGATTTTATTTATTTATTTGACAGACAGAGATCACAAGTAGGCAGAGAGGCAGGCAGAGAGAGAGAGGAGGAAGCAGGCTCCCCGCTGAGCAGAGAGCCCGATGCGGGGCTTGATCCCAGGACCCCAGGATCATGACTTGAGCCGAAGGCAGAGGCTTTAACCCACTGAGCCACCCAGGCGCCCCTGTAGATTTATTTCAATAAAACATTATGGATCCTGAAATTTGAATTTCATGTAATTTTCATTTGTTATGAAATTTCCTTCTTTTCATTTCTCCCCTCCCACCCAGCCATTTAAAGATGTAAAGCCATTCTTGGGCCATGGGCCATACAAAAAGTCAGGGGCTACGTTTGGCCTGTGAAACATTGTTTGCCATCTTCCATATGGAATGTGTGCTCTGTCCTGTTCCCAGTGTGACTTAGGGTTTTTTAGGGTCACTACCACAACCTCTACAGACCTTCTGTCCCCTGAAAAAGCTCCTTATTACCATCTCTGACCATCTACCCCTGATAATTAAATACAGTGTTTATTTGCATCTTACTCCATCTCTATATCTGGCCAGCTCCGTATTTCAGACAGCCTGGCACACCATCCCTGGTTACATCCCACCATCAACATTTATCCCACCCAGATGGAGCTCCTTCATCTAGGGATAGTATTCCATCCATAAGGGGGGACTTTTTTTTTTTTTTAAGATTTTATTTATTTATTTGACGATGAGATAGAGAGAGAACACAAGTAAGGGAGGAGCAGGCAGAGGGACAGGGAGAAGCAGGCTTTCTGCTGAGCAGAGAGCCGGATGTGGGACTCGAACCAAGGACCCTGGGATCATGACCTGAGCCAAAGGCAGCCGCTTAACCGACTGAGCCACCCAGGCGCTGCTGTGAGGGGGGACTTGAGCCACCAGAATTAGGTTCTGGAACACAGAGCAAAGACCAAAAACTACCCACACCCACGACACAAAAGCTGCAGTTGACCCTTGAACGACATAGGTTTGAACTATGGGAGTCCACTTACACGTGGATCTTTATTGATAAATACACTACAGTATTACAAATGTATTTTCTCTTCCTTATGCCTTTTTTTTTTTTTAAGATTTTATTTATTTGAGAGAGAGGGGAGAGAGCAGAGCAAGAATAGGGTAGGGGGCAAGGGGCAGAAGGAGAGGGAGAAGCAGTTTCCCTGCTGGGCATCAAGCAGACTTGGGGCTTGGTCCCAGGACCCTGACTGGGATCATGACCTGAGCCAAAGGAAGACGCTTAACCAACTGAGCCACTCAGGCTCCCCTTCCTTATGATTTCTTTCCCTCCTTCCCTTTCTTCCTCCCTTCCTTCCTTTTTCTTTCTTTCAAGATTTTATTTATTTGAGAGAGAGTAAGTGAGGGAGAGAGAGAGTACAAGCTGGGGCAGGGGGAGAGGCAGAGGGAGGGGAGAAGCAGACTGCCTGCTGAGCAGGGAGCCCAGTGCGGGGCTGGATCCCGGGACCCTGAGATCAGAACCTAAGCTGAAGGCAGACACGACTGACTGAGCCACCCAGGTGCCCCAGTATTTTTTTTTTTTTTTGCCTCAGTATTTTTTTGTGGAGTCAAAAGTTACATGTGGACGTTTTTAAAAGACTTTTTATTTATTTTTTTTATTTATTTGAGACAGAGAGAGAACATGAGTGGGGGAGGGGGGCCAGTGGGGAAGGGCAGAGGCAGAGGGAGATCCAGGACCCTGAGATTATGACCAGAACTGAAGGCAGATGCTTAAACAACTGAGCCACCCAGGTGCCCCTACCTGTGGAGTTTTGACTGCACAGAATTTTTTTACTAACCCCTGTGTTGTTCAAGGGTCAACTGTACTTCTCTGATCCCGTGTTTCATCTGAGATTGAGGCATAAAACAGTGATTCTTTTTTTTTTTTTTTAAGATAGATTTATTTATTTATTTGAAAGAGAGAGAGCATGAAAAGGGGAGGGTCAGAAGGAGAAGCAGAGTCCCTGCCAAACAGGGAGCCTGCTGTGGGACTCAATCCCGGAACTCCAGGATCGTGACCTGAGCCAAAAGCAGTCACTCAACCAAGTGAGCCACCCGGGCATCCCTAAAACAGTGATTCTTAAACTTTGCTGAACATTTGATCACTTGAGCAGCATAAAAACCAAAAAAACAAAACAAACCCTCCCCAATCCACCCAGGCCCCATCTTAAGATACTCATGTAATTGACCTGTAGAGTCTTGAGTTATATTTAACAACAACAACAACAACAACAAAAAACAGGTAATATATTCTTATGATTCAGATAAAAAAATGATATACCTATCCCATCTATCTTGGAGGCCACTTTCGTTTCCCACTTTTATTTGCCCTTTGTGTATTACACAAGTGATTATTTATGCAAGTAAAAATAATAAGAATGTTTTATTTTCTTGGGCGCCCGGGTGGCTCAGTCGGTTGAGTGTCTGACTCTGGGTCTCAGCTCAGGTCTTGATCTCAGGGTCGTGAGTTCAAGCCCTGCATTGGGCTCCAATGGGTGTGGAGTCTACTAAAAAAAAAAGTTATTTTCCCCTTTCTTACACTAAAAGCAGCCTTATATCCACTCTTCTGCATCTGGCTTTTAAAAAATCTAATAATATATCCTAGAAACATTTCCATGTCAGTATGTAGAGATCTCCTTTGCTGTTGGTTTTTACATTTGCATACTATTCCACTATGAAGATATACCATCGTTTATTTAACCTGTCTCTATAGGATTCCCAAACTCTTGTTGTAAACTGTGCCTTCAAGTATAACTTTGTATGCATATAATTTCATATATATACAGGTTTCTTAGCCAGTTGAGGCTGTGGTAATAAATTACCAATAACTGGGTAGCTTATACACAGAAATTATTTCTCATAGGTCTGGTGGCTGGGAAATCCAAGGTCAAGTACACCTGCATATTTAGTGTCTGGTGAGAGCCCATTTCCTGGTTCCTGTGTCCTTACATGGCAGAAGGGAGGGGTGTGGGGCCTCCTTCTCTCTCTCCCCCCACCTTTTTTTTTTTTTTTTTGAGGATGAGCCATGCAGGCAGGAAAGTTTATTAAGGAGAGAGTGTACTCGACATGTGGGAGCAGGTGGGCTTAGGGGAGAGCTGCCTGGGGTCTCTTTGAAAAAGGCACTAATTAGGGGCATCTGGGTGGCTCAGTGGGTTAAAGCCTCTGCCTTCGGCTCAGGTCGTGACCCATGGTCCTGGAATTGAGCCCCACATCGGGCTCTCCCCTCAGTAGGGAGCCTGCTTCCTCCTCTCTCTGCCTGCCAAGTAAATAAATAAAACCTTAAAAACAAGAAGGGACTAATTAGGGACGCCTGAGTGGCTCAGTTGGTTAAGTGTCTGCCTTTGGCTCAGGTCATGATCCAAGGGTCCTGGGATTGAGCCCCGCATTGGGCTCCCTGCTTGCCAGGAAGCCTGCTTCTCCCTCTCCCACTCTCCCTGCTTGTGTTCCCTCTCTTGCTGTGTCTCTTTCTGTCAAATAAATGAACCAAATATTAAAAAATAAAATAACTTTCAGTGAATAACCATAGCATTCATGCTATATAACTTACATCACAGGAGGCAGAATGGTCATTCTGTAATAGTAGGAGCCAGAACTAGAAATCTTTGCCTAAATACAAGACTCTGTGCTTACATGTTATGAGACTTGCATCAACCATCTCTATTTGAGGGAGGAAGTATCTTTTTTTAGAAAATTTATTTATTAGAGAGAGAGAGGGAGTCTGTGAACGTGCATGAAGAGGGAAGGGTAGATAGAGGGAGAGAGCAAATCTCAAGCCGACTCCGCCCTGAGTGTGGAGCCTGACCTCATGACCCTAAACCAAGAGTCAGGCGCTTAACTGACTGAGCCACCCAGGCGCCCCTGAGGGAGGAAGTAGCCTCTAATTGCTCTTCACTGCATTCTCATCTCTGTAAGGATAAAAATCTCATTTTAATGATGTAGGCAGAAGACAGGATACTCAATCCCAAGTCCCCCTTCCTTAATACAAGACTAAAATCGGAAAAGCTGCTATAAAAGCATGAACATTTTTTTCCCCATGTCAGTCCCTGTTTCCACATGTTTTATTTCCTACCCATTATATTAGTGGCTCCTCTGAACATCTTTGCTTCTGAAAATGAAGAGTTTGGTTGTGTTGTTGTTGTTGTTGTTTAAGATCTTATTTATTTGGGGCGCCTGGTGGCTCAGTGAGTTAAACCTCTGCCTTCGGCTCAGGTCATGATCTCAGGGTCCTGGGATTGAGTCCCGCATCGGGCTCTCTGCTCAGCAGGGAGCCTGCTTCCCCCTTTCTCTCTGCCTGCCTCTCTGCCTACTTGTGATCTCTCTCTCTCTCAAATAAATAAAATCTTTAAAAAAAAGATCTTATTTACTTATTTGAGAGAGAGGGAGAGAAAAGGTGGGGGGAGATACAGCACACTCTCTTGAGCAGTGGGGAGGAGCAGAGGGAGAGAGACAAGCAGACTTCATGCCCAGCACGGAGCCAGAGGCGGGGCTCTATCCCACAACACTGAGATTGTGACCTAAGCCAAAATCAAGAGTTGGATGCTTAACCTACTGAGCCACCCAGGCGCCCCAACTTTGTTTTTTTCAAACCCCCAGATCACCTAGGATCGTCCTACTCCATTCCTCATCCAAAGCCTGTTCAAAAAGCAGTCAAAATTCAGGGTGCCTGGGTGGCCCAGTCGGTTAGGCATCCGACTCTTGATCTGCCTCAGGTCATGATCTCAGGGTCATAGGGTTAAGCAGGAGCAGGGAGTCGGCTTGTCTCCCTCTCCCTCTGTCCCTCCCCTACTCCCTTCTCACATGAGCACAGGCTTGCTCATTCTATCTCTAAAATAAATAAATAATTTTTTTTTTTTTTTTTTAATGGTAGTCACAACTCAGGTCAGTCTAACCTTCCTGGGATTAGGTAATCAGATCGATTGGTCTATACCTGCAACACCAGAGTGACTCAGGATCTTAAAAAAGTTTACTCACCAGCCATTCACGGTATAACCATCTTAGCCAGGCAAGCTTTCCGTCGCAATAATTAGAAACTCTGCTTCAAAACAGTATGAGCAATAAGGGCATTTGTAATTTCCCAGAACACAAAGTCTGTAGTAGGGCAGCTCAAGACGTAGGATCTCCAGACCCTAGGTCTGCTTCTCTGTGGCTGTCTTGGTTCTAACCACATTCAGATTTTGGCTTCATTTTCTCACTGGTGTCTAGATGTCTGCAACCACCCCAGGCCTCACATCCAGTCATGAAAATGCCCAGTGGAAGAAGGAGTGTTATTTTTCTTGTGTGTCCCTTTTTAAGAGCACTTTTTAAGCACTTCCTCAAGGAACCTGCCAAGAGATTTCCCCTTCCCATCCCCACCCCATTGGGTCACATGTCCCTTTCTAAAGCAAGCACCAGCAAGAATGGGGCAAGCCATGCCCAACTTAGACCAAGCAAGACTGTGGTTTTGTCTTCAGAAAGAGGGAAAAATGACTCCTGTGAGCCATTCAAGCAAATGTGGATTGAAATTTCAAAAAAGAAGACCTTTCTAAGATCCTGAGGTAATGGACATTTACGTGATGAATAAACTCAGCACGCATGATGTGCTGAGCATCTTCTGGGAACTGGGATTGGGGACTCAAAGGTGAGTCCTGTATGGCTCTGTCCTGTGGTGCTCAGTCTAGGGAAGGAATAAGAACTTCCCTAAGCCATCATCAGATTTTAACCCAGTTCCTCAACAGCAATCCTCTAGAGAATGGGGCTTTCAGTTATGATGAGAATTTCATTCCCCACCTCGAGTTTTATTGAGATATAATTGACATATAATATTGTATTAGCTTCAGGTGTACATGATTGCATACGTGTATATATTGCAAAATGGTTGCCACAGTAAGTTAGGATCCATCATCTCACAGAGTTATATTTTTCTTGTGATTTCAAATACACTATTGTTAACCCTAATCAGCAGGCTGTACATGACGTCCCCAGAACTTACTTATCTTGTAACTAGAAGTTTGTATCTTTTAACCACCTTCACTCATTTCACCCATCCCCCACCCCCACCTCTGGTAACCCCCAAACTGTTCTCTGTGTCTGCGTGGGATTTTTTTAGATTTCATGCGTAAGTGAGGTCATACAATATTTTTCTTTCTCTGTGATTTTTTTCATTTAGCATAATGCCCTCAACACCCATCCATGTTGTTACAAATGGCAGGATTTCCTTCCCTTTTTTGGCTGAATACTACTCCATTCCATATATATACATATATATATGTACACACACACACACACACACACACACACACACACATTTTCTTTATCCATCTATCCAACAGCGGACACTGAGGTTCTTTCCATGTTTTGACTGTTGTAAATAATGCCGCTATGAATGTGGGGGGTATAGCTACCTTTTTCAGACAGTGATTTCATTTCTTTTGGATAGATACCCAGAAGTGGAATCACTAGATCACATGGTAGTTCTATTTTTAATTTTTTGAGGAACCTCCATACTGTTTTCCATAGTGGCTGTCCCAATTAATTTACCTTCCCACTGACAGTGCAGAAGGGTTCCCTTTACTCCATATCCTTGCCAGCACCTGCTTTTTCTTGTCTTTTTGATAATACCCATTCTAACAGGCAAGAGGTCATATCTACCTCACTGTAGTTTTGATTCGCATTGTTTTCCCTACCTGTTAGCCAAGAATTTCACTTTCTTACCAGTGAGGGAGACAAACCTTAAGAGATTCTTAATCTCAGGAAACAGACTGAGGGTTGCTGGAGGGAAGAGGGGTGAAAGGGATGGGGTGGCTGGGGGATGGACATTGGGGAGGGTATGTGCTATGGTGAGCGCTGTGAATTGTGTAAGACTGATGAATCACAGACCTGTACCCCTGAAACAAACAATACGTTATATGTTAATAATAATAATTTCATTTTCTTGCTCTCTCCTTGCCTCCCTTTTTTTTTTTTTTTTAAACCATTCACTTAATCAAAACCTACAAGTGCCTCCTCTGTGCCAGGCACAATGCTCTTGAGTCCCATCTTCAGAGAGCTTACACTCCAGCTTAAATGCTTTGACGACTGTATTTCTTGTTGTAAATGAATAATTATGGGCTTCCTTCTCGTTTTAAAATTCTTTGTGATTTTGGTTAGCAACCGCAGGAAACAAGCCCCCTCTGGGCCTGTGGACTCGGGGGGCCGCCATATTTGCTGCCATGGAGGTTTGTCATGTGTTGCCTCAGCTGGCCAACTGGCTTCTGTCATAACCACAGTGGGAGCCAACAGAGGGTTGTTTGGTTTTTTTTAAAGATTTTATTTATTTATTTGATAGAGAGAGAGATCACAAGTAGGCAGAGAGGAAGGCAGAGAGAGAGGGGAAACCAGGCTCCCCACTGAGCAGAAAGCCTGATGCAGGGCTCGATCCCAGGACCCTGAGATCATGACCTGAGCCAAAGGCAGAGGCTTAACCCACTGAGCCACCCAGGCGCCCCCAACAGAGGGTCTCTTAAGTGGTGGAATGACAGGATCAGCATTAGCCTATCTCCGAAAATGGGAAACTTGAAAACAAAACACATTAAAAAAAAAAAAAAGTTGAATCAACCCACAGCAGAACTTGGATTTTAAGTTAATTTCTAACTGGCCTATAGGCACTGTTGGTCTCAAAGGTTCATCTCTGGCCTTTGGGAGCCCCTGTCAGGTAAGCAGTTTCCTGCACATCTGTAATGACTTGCTTTGCTCCCTGCTCTGAGCCTACTTTCGAGTCAAGACCTGCCTAGGCTTTGGGTTATTCTTTTGGGAGAATTTAAAGTCATTCTTCTGGGGAAGGGTCAACCTCAAGTCAGCTTGGCTTCCAGTTGTGCTCTGAGCTGAGCTCTAGTTCTAGCACCCAGACTTCTGTCTTGTGACCCTGGTCAAGGAACCAGACCTTTGCCTTGGGGCATAGGACAGAGTCTTGACTTCTGACTTGCCCCTGCCAGCTGGCTCTGGGCTGGAGGCCTGCTCTTGAACTCCAGGGGCATCGTAGGGAACCTTCCCTACCTGCTGCCAAGCAGCCACGCATTCTGGTAGCTCCAGGGCTAGAAACCCCACTACTCTAGTGGTTGTTATTGACTTTTTTTTTTTTTTAGATCCATAGTATGTGTTAATTGCCAGGGTCCTTCTGAGTCCCCGGTCTCAGCTGGGTCTTTGACAGTCTTTTCCTTGATAATCTACCCTTTCCATCCTCTAGCTCAGCCCCCACCTATTTCAGCCTCACACAGAAAAGGCTATCAGATGTCAGCTCCCTCCCAGCTGTGTGGGCCTGTGTGTACAAGTTCCAACCCACAGTAACTCAGAATGTGACATTATTTGGAGATAGGGTCTTCACGGAAGTCATTAGGGTGGGCCCTGATATGTCTGGTGTCCTTCAAAAAAGGGTTAATTTAGGGGCACCTGGGTGGCTTGGTCAGTGAAGTATCTGCCTGCCACTCAGGTCATGATCCCTGAGTCCTGGGATTAAGCCCTGCGTCAGGCTCCCTGCTCAGTGGGAGTCTGCTTCTCCCTCTCCCTCTGTTCCTCCCTGCTTGTGCTCTCTCTCTAATAAATAAAAAATCTTTTTTTAAAGGGTTAATTTCGGGGCGCCTGGGTGGCTCAGTGGGTTAAAACCTCTGCCTTCGGCTCAGATCATGATCTCAGTGTCCTGGGATCAAAACCCGCATTGGGCTTTCTGCTCAGCGGGGAGCCTGCTTCCCTCCTCTCTCTGCCTACCTCTCTGCCTAGTTGTGATCTCTGTCTGTCAAATAAATAAATAAAATCTTAAAAAAAAGGGTTAATTTCTTTTTTTTTCTTAAGATTTTATTTATGTATTCAACAGAGAGAGACACAGCGAGAGAGGGAACACAAGCAGGGGGAGTGGGAGGCAGAGGGAGAAGCAGGCTTCCCGCCGAGCAGGGAGCCTGATGTGGGGCTCGATCCCAGGACCCTGGGGTCATGACCTGAGCTGAAAGGAGACACCCAATGACTGAGCCATCCAGGCGCCCCAAAAAGGGTTAATTTCGACATAAAGTGGTTGACAGAGGGAAGATGATGTGAAGATAAGGGAGAATGTCACTTGAGCCTGAAGACAGCCATCTACAAGCAAAGGAGAGATCTTTCCCTCACCACCCTCAGAAGGAACCAACACTGTCAACCCCTCGATTTTGAACTTCTAGCTTCCAGAACCGAGACAATACATTTCTATCACTTATGCCACCAGTTTGTGGTACTTTGGTAAGGCAGCATGAGCACACCAAAGCCGTCTCCATGTCCCAGTCTTTCTTTACTTCTTTTTCTGGGAAGAAGTATCTCTTCTTGGGTCTGTGGGACCTTTCTCCTCATCTGCTCTTTCTCCTTAACCTTCACATAAAGTCCAGTCTCTCTCATGATCCTGTCTTCTACCCCCTTCCTAGTTTACCACCCTGTCTTTCTTCTTCAAAGCCCCAAGTTTAAGAAAGTAATCTCAGAAAAAAAAAAAAAGAAAAAGAAAAAGAAAAAAGAAAGTAATCTTGGGAAGCCTGGGTGGGTCATTCATTAAGCATCTGCCTTCGGCTCAGGTCATGATCCCAGCCTGCATGGGGCTCCCTGCTCAGCGGGATGCCTGCTTCTCCCTCTTCCGCTCCCCCTGCTTGCGTTCCCTCTCTTGTGGTCTCTCTCTGTCAAATAAATAAAAAAAGAAAGTAATCTCCTCCCTTGCTGCCTCTTCACTTCGTAGCCCTTATAATCTGGGTTCCCCCCAAGCCACTCCATTGAAACCACCCTTCTGCCTTAATGTTCTTCCCCTACAGTATTTGAGGACACTAATCGCTCCCTCCTTAGAACTCTGCCTCTGATTTCTGATTGCTCTTCTCTTCCCACCTTTTGAGCTGGGTTCTTGTAGAGGCTTCTGGCCTCTAGCGTGTTTCTGGGTTTCAGTTGTAGCTCCCTCTCACTCTCCTGGGACACCCTCCTTCACCTGCTTGGCTTCAGTCACCACCTATAATCTGACAACTCACAGATCCTTTCCACCTGTCTCCCAAGCTCCAGGCCTGCACGGTCAATTCTAATATACTGTTTTCTTGTGTATCATCTTCTTTCCCATGAGAATGTGAGTTCCCTGAGAATAGGGCTTTTGGCCTGTTTCGTGCACAACCATTGGCCCAG
Source organism: Martes martes (assembly GCF_963455335.1). Lineage (NCBI taxonomy): Eukaryota > Metazoa > Chordata > Mammalia > Carnivora > Mustelidae > Martes > Martes martes. The sequence continues at coordinate 63,583,375 of NC_137901.1, forward strand.
CACCTGCATTCTGTCTGGATGTTCCTCAAACTCTTCATTTTCCTCTGCCCATCACCCCAGACTTGCTTGGGTTTTTGTATTCCTTAAAACTGTCTGCGACTAGTTCCTGTGGTCAGAAATCTGAGTGCTATCTTCACCCTCTCCCTCACTTGGCAAATCCATCCCTAATACCTGCCCTGCCTAAGGCTCTCTGGGGTCCACCCCCTCCCTCCCTGCCACACTCTAGTGTGGTCCCTTCTTCAGCTCCTGCCCGAACCATTACAGAGTTCTTCTCTTGAGCCCATTCCCAGCTTGTTCTCCTCACTGACCTAAGGGTGATTCCCCCCCTTGAAATATATACATTGGTTTGCTTTTCCCACAAAATTGGGACCGCAGTGCAACATCAGTTCTATGTCTGTTCTTTCCCCATAATGTAAATCTTGCAAGCATCATCCTGTATGCTCTGGAAGTTTTCTGTAACTTCAACTGTCTACCATAGCTGGAGGTGAGCCACAATATAGTCTACCATTTCCTTAGTGAGGTGGTTTCTTGGCCTTTTTGTTCTTATAAGTAATGCTGTCATTCATCTTTATGGTCCTTCCAAAATGCAAATCTGGCCATGTTATTCTCTTGCTTAGAATCTGTCAGTGCCTTCCTGTCATGGAAGGTCAGTGTTGTCTGACTCCTTGAGATGGCCCATGAGGCCTTTCATCTGGGACCTGCCTACATCCCTCATGTCCTCACCCTCCTACAAACCAAACTTTAGCTGTTCCATTACTTGCAGCTCCCAAATGTGAGCCACCTGGCTTTTTTTGCTTTTACTTTTATGTAGCATCTTGCCCTTGTCTTCCCAGAGGAGTCTGCCACTATGTTCAGATCCTAGCGTTCCTTATCTATAATGATGCCCAGAGATGATATCCACTAACCCAGAGTGGCGTTGGGGATCCAGGCTGCCAGTCCACTGACATATAAGATTTTCAAGATGGTCTAGTCCAGGTTCCAGGTGCCTTCTCAGAGCTTTCAGATCTAGAAGGAATTGCTATGCCTGTGGTCAGATGGGAAGGTGGAGCCAAGAGAGTGGGGCCAAGGCTAGGCTGGTCTGCTCTCCTTTCTTGGTGAACTATGGTGTTTAGAGTGGCCATGAGCCCTGATGGGATCCACTTGCAGAATACAGTGGCCAGCCATCCTTCCTCCTCCCACTCCTAGGAGTACCTTGTGGCAGTCTAAATGGGATGGCCAACTATTACAGACCATGGGTCAATTGCAGTCCGCCATGTTTTGCACCTCCCATGAACTAAGTGGTTTTGACATTTTTAAGTAATAGGAAAAAAAAATCAAAATAATTGGATTTTGTCACATGTGAAAATATATAAAATTTAAATTTCAGTGTCCATAAATGAAGCTTTATTGGAACATAGTCACTCTCATTTATAAATGTCTTTGGCTGCTTTTGTGGTACGATGGAGGAGCTGAGTAGTTGTGACAGATTGATTGGCCCATGAGCCTGAAACATTGACTCTCTGGCCCTTTACCATTTGCAGAGCCCTGATCTAAAAAGTGGGGCAGTGTGGTCAGGGAGATAGGAGACAGATCGGAAGAGCACTCTGAAAGATTAAATGAGAGGGTTTCAAGAAGAAAACTTGTCCACAGGGCTCGATGGGGCAGCAAGGACCAAATATATGAAGGCTCAACACGGAGGAGCCCTTCCACCCGCTTTTTAAGAATGACTATATGGGAGACAGAATCTAATTTAAAAAACTTCACATTTTATTTTACAGAATATGGTCACTTGTTGAGTTGAAGGCATGGAACTTAAGAGCTGTTCCAATACAGCCTGAACAAAAACGCCTCCCCTCCACCCCTGCCCCCAGCACTTTTAATGACTGGCTCATCGTTGTGTACACAAGACATTTCATTATCAGACCCGAAGATGCTAACAGTGGTAATTTACAAATTCTGAGAAAAGGCCTATATATAGGCAAAGTGTAAGAATTTGTTTTTGTTTTTTTACTAAATTGGTGTAGTGTACCCTTAAAATGACATATTCACAAACATAAGTTAGAAAAAGAGAAGTTAAAATGCACTTATGAATTGTTTTCTTGCTGCCTGAGTTAAACTCATGTCTCCTTTCCTACAGAATGCAAAAAAGACAAGGCAGCTCCACTGGTGTTGTTATAGATCACTAGACGTTAGAAACAGTTTCCTCTGAAGGAGAATGCACTTATGTTTAAGTTAGTAGCACACTTCACATATAACCAACCTAAAGTTAGAAAAGCCACTTTTTTGAAGGCACAGTTTATGTTTCCAGCTCGATTGTGGAAATAAAAACCTGTCTTATAGACCCTATCTGGATAGAAGGGTGAATTCACTGGTCTTGTCCATGCTCTCAAAGCCCAGCCACAGCCAACTCAGGCCTGAGTGTCTCCATGAGGCAGATGTGTCTAGTCTAGAGGACAGAATGTTTTCATTTTGACCGTAATCATCATGTGTAAGGATTCTGGAGGCTCCAGGCTTCCCTCTGCTCTCTGAAAATGCAAACAACTTTGCTCTATCAAGTAGAATCAATAACTGGTCCTTCATGGGCATGGGAGAGGAGGGGGAAGACCCAGCAGAAAGAAGCTGCTGGCTAGCGTGTAGCTTGGAGACAGCTCCTTGGTCAGGGCCTTTGGGAAAGAGGGTCTAAACAAGAGTGAATAATGCCTATGTGCTAAGTGTCAAAAGACGCATTTCTAGAAAAGTGGCTGTGCTTTCCTTCTATATGCTTGGGGGGAAAAGAAAAAGGAAGGGCAACTGGGTTCAGTGATCTAAGAAAAGACGGGGAAGGGGTATGATTTCCCATGCCACTTCGCTTCAAGTCAGTGAAATCACTACTCTCGTTAGGCAAAGAGCAGGTTGTGGAAGAGAACGTCTGGCAGTGGCCTTTCCATGTATAATTGGTTTGAAAAAGATAAGTTTACATCTGAGGTATGATGACTAATCTACATGAGTCTCTGCCTGATGATGACAGGCAGAAACAGCTATCATGACATAACGTGGAAAGTGTTAGGAAAAGATCAGAAACGATTAGGAGTGGAAATGTACACATGGGCTGCTCTCCGGCTTCATGCTTGTCAGCAGCCTTTTTGCTGAAAGCCCTCCAAACTTGTTTTGTTTGGGCTAGGTACAGGTTTAGAAGTTTTCCTTTTACCCACTAATAGAATAATCACGATGAGCTCATCTGATAAACGCCTAATCTGACTACCTCTGTGTTCTCACCTACTGGAATATTCATAATGATGGCCATTAGACTCCGTGAGGCTGGAACAGGACAGAAAGCTGTACTTGCGGATGGAAGCTGTCAGTTTTGAGGACTGGCACACACCACGGAATAGAACTTCTACAAATGAATTGCTACATAAATACTGATGCATGGTTGCAGCATTTCAGAGACTTCCTTTCCTTTAAGAGACTTTGTTTACAGGCTACAGAACCAAAGTGGTGAAGGTCACATTAACAGCACCATGTTGTCAAGGTGGAAACACAGTTGTTTTGCATTTCCTGACCTAACCTATCTTATTAAAATCAGCTCCTTTCACTGTCTTCAAAATATTGTAATTAATTTGCTTTTTACAAAGACAAAGGTCTTGTGGCTTCAATTATTCTGCTGGAGGTACCAACACAAAGACGTTAATCTCATTACAGAAATCATTTTTAATGCATCCCACTTAACAAAGAATCACTTAAAAGCATTCATTAAAATTGATTTCTGTAACGAGATGAATGTCTTTGTGTAGAACAAGCTGGGCCAGCTAAAATGATAATGTCTGGGCTTTTTTTTTTTTTTTTTTTAAAGCCAAGTTGTTATAGATATTCAGCATCATTTGTGGCGTTCCAGTCTCCAACTGGGGTGGCAGAGAACCAAGAGATGAGTCAAGTTATCTTGGAAGAGGTCGAGAAGAATGGGTGGGAATCCAGACCAGTCAGGAGACCCCAGGCATCGAACAAACATTGCCATTCCCGAGGCTGGGTCAAGGTGCTCTCCAAAGGGGAGGAGCACACAGTGGGGGCACTCTCTGTATGATGCTCCATTCCCACAAACTGTAGACGGTCTCCCCAATCGGCCAGCTGGGCAGCCTTTAGACAGTGGCACATCTAGCCCTAACTTTGGACAGCTACTTAGAGGTGTGAGTGCCTGGGGAAGCAGGGCTTACACAATTCCCTGCGCATTTCCAGTTATCACAATGAGCGGTCCTGATCTGAATGCCTCCTACTATGCCAAGGATGGTGGTCAGGAGCGGGGAGGTGACATCTATCAACCGAAGAGCAAATGCTGACATTTTCCATTTCTGAACACTGATCCTTTTCCAGGGTGTTGAGAGAATCACAGTGTGAACCTAACACTGATCTTTTTCTGTGGTTTGAGAGAATTGCAAATGTGCTCAATGTGTGTGTGTGTGTGTGTGTGTGTGTGTGTGTGTGTGTTTTGGGGTGGTGGTGACTGGTAGGTCAAGCTGTGGGAAGGACCACTCCCCATAAACATAGAGAATGGTTGTCCCAGGATTGAAATTCTGCCCACATCCTTCCATATGCTCGTGAAAGTGAGAAACACAACTGTTCCTCTCATGCCGGAACACTCCTCAAAGGCCCAAGATACTCAGGGCCAGGCTACTGTGCTCAGACTAAAATTCTAAGCATTCAGTTCAGAGAACGGAGGTGATGGCTCTAAAAAAACGTGGGACACACACTTCTCATAATGACATCTCCTAGGACCCGCTGTATAATTATAACATTTGGAAACATGTATTATGTTACACACTAAAACAATATAAATGAACTTCTGGGGAGTTTGAAAGAAGATCTTTGGGCTCTTTTCATCACAACGGAGTGGAGAGAGCCTTCTCTGTGTTTAAAGTTGCCTAACTTTTCTTTCTGTGCTTTTTATATTGACATCTAACTTGTCCACTTTGGTTGTGAGGCGGTCAAGAATGTCATCTTGCTCCTCGATTTCCATCTGCATTCCCAGGGCTATGTCCTTCAGCCGGCCTAGTCCCATGGATAGCTCATCTGTGGGGGAGGGAAAGGAGACACAGGGCTGAGCCAAGTCAAATCGGGAGCTGCTGCTTGTTCCATGCCTGGTGCTCAGTAACATTCACGTCACCGAGTCCTGTTTCTCTTAGGATGGTAAAACTCTAGGGCTTTGGTTACGTTTTCCAAAATGTGTGCAAGTGAAAAGAAAACCTGCTGACTCCATATAAAGTAATATGTGCTTCATGCAAAAGCCACTCCTCCCCCAGATGTTGGCCCAAGACAACTGCTCTTAATACAGTGGTGTTTGTCCTTCCTGTGCTTTAAAAAATGCATAGAGTTCTACGTGATTTTTCAGCTGCCTCTGAACATTCTAGAGGGTTACGGCACATCGCAAGATCAGTTAGTACCCAAGAAAAAGAGAAGTTCAGAGGGGTCTGGAAAACATATTCCCTCCCCAGACCCCATGGTAAGTATCTGGTAAGTATGGTAAGTATGCAGGTAACCAATAGCCAGACCCATGGGCCTGCTCTTCAGGAGCAAAAACCCCATGTCGGCAGGTAGAACTCAATAGTGCCAGCTTTCCATCCTTCCATCTCCCACTCCTTAAAGCTAGATCAAGCACAGATTCGGAGTAGTAAGCATGAGGATCCCTATTTGGAAACACATCTGGGAGAGACCCAGGAAGCCCCCCGCACCCACAATGCTCCTGCCCCAGGCTCCCTCCTGGAGAAGGCCGCATCCCACCCCTCCTTCCACTCTGCAAGAGAAATGGGTACTTTGTCCCTGCCTTGCCACCTAGGGTGCTCTCCCAAAAAATACATGGACTACAGATGTTCCCACTGGACCCAAATGCTGTGAGGTCTTGTCACCTATGTTATGATAATTCACATTTTCCTATGTCCATTCATTCATTGCTACCACTTCTCAGATCCATGAACACACCCATGCTGTGAATGTCCTGGCACACGACACAACCTGAATCGGGCTGGCACCGTTTCCTTTGCCTACTCTGCCGCCAGGAAGAAGCTGGCCGCAGAGGTCCCCGTAGTCCAGGGTCTCCATGTAATAAGGAACAAAGGGCTGAAGGTGCCAGGTCCCTTCAGAGATGCTGTCTGGGGCAAGCCCCATGGAGACTGTGGAGCACACAACTTTTGGCAAAGGTTCAGCCCTAGCGATAGGTTATATCACTACTGCTGAAATTCAAGTTCAAATGTGAGGCGTGAGAGTCCCACGTCTATGCAGGACACATACAGTATGGGGAGGAACCAAGGTCAGTCCCACGGGGTCTGAGTTCAGATTCTGGCCCCCTTCTTAATCCATGCTCCCAGATCACAGCTGAGGGGAATTCCTTTCGAGATCACAGTCCCTTTGAGATCGACTAGCCACTCTGGTGCCAGCTTCCTTCTGAGCTCATTCTATTTCCCTCATTAGGCTTTCCCATTCTTTGTAATAAATATTTTCCCTTTGTTTCGAAAAGTTTTAAAAATCAACATCACCTCCGTTTTTAAAAGGGATAACATCTGAAAGGACGTGGTCAGTCCTAGCAGTATGTAAAGGGCACATCAGGCAGAGGTGACATAAGGAGACCTAGGGTCATTGCGGGGGAAGAGATATGCTGGAGGCCCTCTGGGGTCCCTGATGGGGCTCAACCAACTGCAGAGGCAAGCCTTGACTTCACTGATTCTGCCAGGGTGAACTTAGGTAGTGAAGTGTCTTCTCAGGCTTCAAGACAGTGTGTGTGTACATGTGTGTGGGTGTGCATGTGTATGTATGTGTGCACATGTAAACAGTGGGGGGGGGCATGCACAGAGCTGCCTTTTGCCCTTTCACTAGGAGCAGCAGGCTAAGAGCGAGCCAGAGGAAAGAGAGAAGAGGAGGCACCTCATAAGCCGCCTTGCAGCTGAATTAAAGATAAAACATTAAGGAAAGAGAGGTCAGAATACACAAATACTTGGCACTAGCACCACAAACTTAAGCAGAATCCAGTCTGTTTTTTGAAAAGTTGTCTTCAGCTCTATGCTTCTTGAATTTACTGACACCCGTGACCTTGCATTCCATGGAGAGTAAAGTCTGTGAGGTCACCCCAGGCCTCAGGGAATGTGCTGCAATGGGGACAGAAAAGTTAAAGCAACAGGTATACTAAGATTAAAAAAAAAGTGTGATAGAGTAAAGCCACCAGACAAGGGAGCTGGCGTCAGAGGGAAACTTGCTCTGGTCCCCGAGATAAAGGCAGGAGTGGGAGATGCGGGGACTGTGGTAAGGTAGGAGCGAACTTGTGAAGGGCGGCCAGGCACAGCCTGTGTCAGTGGGTCCCATGGCTCCAGGGTGCCACGCCAGCCCTTCTCAGCCTGCCACACCGCAGGGGACTGCCTGCCTAGGCTGTAGGCATCACGCCGACTGCTGACGTTCACACGGAGGGCAGCAGTGGTGAGCTGCAGGGTGGGCAAACCACGGTTTTTATTTGACCTTGCTTACGTCTATTCTCTCCGACTGATGTTTCATTTCTACGGAGATCTCTTTTAATGCTCAGAAGGAGAATTCTTTTCCCTGACCGTGTAACTCCATTTCCAGCAAATCTAGGTACAAAATGCGGCCAAGGATGTGCTCACAGGAATGACCAAGGGATTACGTGCAGGAGCGAACGATGGGAATGACCTGAGTGTCCAAGAGCAGGGTGTGGGGCTACTGACGTGGTGCTTTTCAAAGAACTTCGCAGAAAAGTAGTTTAGGGAAGTCTTCAAAATATAAATTAAAAAGCAGGATATGGAAGTGTGTGTACTGACAGAGGTACGTGAAAAACGGAAGGAATAACACCAAACCAGAGATTACTGTTGGAAAATGGGATTCCAGGTGATTCTTTCCTCATAGCATTTACCTAACTTCATAGTTTTCTGTGATGAATCTGGTTACTCAGACACAAAGGCTAAATGTTGTTAAAAAGAAAGAATATGGATTTGCCTAATAGGCTGTCATGCTATTCGCTCCGAGCTGCTGGAACAGCCACTGCTCTGGGCGAACCACGGAAGGGGCCCACAGGATCCCTCCTGGGGGAGAGAGAGGAGGAGGAAGTCTGCACACAGATGCTCAATGTGCATTGTCATCAGCCTCAGTGTTGTTTCCAACTAGATACCTTTAGAGCGGGGAAAATTTAACCTTGGGTCTTACCCCCTTTGCCATCTCCCAACAGGGCTGGGAGACTGACTCTGACCCAGGTCACCCTGCGGGAGATTCCCGTTCATGGGGTGAAGGTCAGAGGACGCAGCACATCCGAGTTGCCACCTAGAATGAACTCACGGACACCACTCCCATGCCTGCTTCTACTGCCCACACACACTCCCCGGCCCCGCACTTGAACTTCAAGTAACTAGCTTTTCTCTCTCCGTTCAAATATGAATCAGAGAGCTTGCCTGCTAGGCCAGAGTACAGAGGTGCAAACCTGAAATAGCCCTGGGTTCCCTGGAATTTACAGTGTGGTCAGAGGCCATCAGATAGACCAGCAGGTACATGACTCCAACAGGTTAAAGCCAGGCCCGTAGCTGGAGAAGGAGCCAGCCTTCAAACAGTGGGGAGGAAGGACACTCCAGGCAGAGGTGGGCAGGGGCTTTCCGGAAAGCACTCAGAGCCACATGTGATGAGGGGAGGAGAGGTAGAGAGGTAGGTGGGGCCAGAGGCTGGGTAAGGGACCTGGGAACTCAAGGAACACAGCTCTGCGGCCCGTGTCTGCTGCAGTGGCTACGTGAGTGTGCAGCACTTACCAGGTCAGGCGGTTCCCTATGGGATGTTTGGGGTTGCTCATCTAACCCTCTCCCCCATCCTCAGAGGCAGGCTCTGTTCCTGGGCCCCATTCACAGAGAGATAATGGGGCTCTCACTGCGACACTGTGCGGCCCCTCAGGGTCTCCTGGTCCCTGCTGCTGTCACAGCGCAGATGAGAGGTGGGGAAGGACAGAAGTGGACAGACTCCGGAGAGAGAGAGAGAAGGGCCGTGACCATATTGGATTTGACATGTGGGGAGGGAGACAGCAGACACCAACCGTGGTTTGGTCCCGAGAAACCACTGGCTACTGGTATACTGGCTGGGCCCGACACCGGCTGTTGGGAGCACCAGGGTCCAGAGTAAGGGACCTGCGGAGGCTGGCTGAGCTTCAGTCTTACCTAAATTATTGTCCATCTTCTGGTGACAGGCTCGAAGGTGTGGGTTCTTCGGATAAGCCTCGCTGCTCACGGCAGGACCCGCTCCTCCAGTGATGGCGTCTGAGTTTGGAAAGAAACACCAGGAGAACAGTTAACGGATGTCTCTCGAAACGCTGCTTCACAAAATTCATCTTAATTTGGAAAATGGCGGGGAAGGAATGAGGCAGTTAGTTGTGAGGCCATCCAAAGAGATGAGTGCAGGGATGGACAATGTGCAGGAGGGAGGAGCACTGGGCAGGCTTGTAAGGGAGGGAGAGGGGGGTCAAAGACCCTCAGCTGGCGGGTCACCAGGTCAGACTTTGGCCACATGCTGGGGAAAGAGACAGGGACTCATTTGAGTGATGATGTGGTTGTGGAACTACAACGAGGCACAACGACATGGGGCTGTGGACAAGGTCTACAAGGCAAGGTTTAAAAATCAAAATAACCATTCATGTTTCATTCATGTTTCATTCATGTTTCAAAAAAAACCCAAGTGGGATCTACATACTTTTAAATTTTTTATTTTTATTTTTTAAAGATTCTATTTATTTATTTGACAGAGATCACAAGTAGGCAGAGAGGCAGGCAGAGAGAGAGGAGGAAGCAGGCTCCCTGCTGAGCAGAGCGCCGGATGGAGACTCGATTCCAGGACCCTGGGATCATGATCTGAGCCGAAGGCAGAGGCTTTAACCAACTGAGCCACCCAGGCGCTCCCATACTTTCAAATTTAAATTCAATTAATTAACATATAATATATTACTTGTTTCAGGGATACAGGTCTGTGATTCATCAGTCTTATACAACACCTGGTGCTCATTACAACACTTGCCCTCCCCAATGCCCATCACCAGTTACCCCATCCTTCCACCCCTCTCCCCTCCAGCAACCCTCAGTTTGTTTCCTATGATTAACAGTCTCTTATGGTTTGTCTCCTTCTCTGATTTCATCTTGTTTCATTTTTTCCTCTCTTCCCCTGTGATCCTCTTGCCTTACTTCTTAAATTCCACATATCAGTGAGAGCAGATGATGACTGCCCTTTTGTAGAAAGCAAAAAACTTTAAACGATCACTGATGTAAAAATAGAACTGCACAGATCTTATTTATTCCTTTCTTCAAATGCACAGTTTAGTTCTTTCAAAGTGAAAGAACCTCAATCTTACCTAAAAAAGTTTCAAGTGACAGAAACTAATAAACGAATTATTGATTATAAAAAATATCAAAAATCAAAATCAAAATGGCTATATTATGGAAACAGGATCGTGGATGACTTTCTCTTCTAGAAATGTATTTGCATGCTGCCTTTCTGCTTCAAATACAACAAGCAAGGAAAGAAGAAATGCTAATAATGCACATTTGCCTCAAATCTTCCTTGAACTGCAGTTTCTAGACGCACACAGAAAAGCCCTATCATCCCAGTTTCCATCTTCGGGGGAACTTCTCTTTCCAGACTCGGTGGATTTCCTCAGGCACAGCCTACTGAAACCATTCCATACACACGATGTCGGTTTTTGTTTTTTGTTTTTTTTTTTTAAAGGCTCTTCAGTTACTACAGACTGTACAAATTAAAACTCCTTTTGGGGCGCCTGGGTGGCTCAGTGGGTTAAAGCCTCTGCTTTCGGCTCAGGTCATGATCCCAGGGTCCCGGGATCAAGCCCCGCATCAGGCTCTCTGCTCAGCGGGGAGCCCGCTTCCTCCTCTCTTCCTCTGCCTGCTTCTCTGCCTACTTGTGATCTCCCTCTGTCAAATAAATAAATAAATCTTTAAAAACAAACAAACAAACAAACAAACAAAAAAACCTCCTTTTAATTCCTTAAATTCGTGTCTTTTTGGGTACAGGCTTCCTACTCTACTTCCTCAGGCTCCGCCGAGCTCGGATTTTCTGTGGCCCTCACATATTTTAGTCGTCCCTCATGTCCTTCCATGGCTTTCGCCTTTCCAGATTGAACTGCAGTGATATCCCTCTTTCCTGACCCCCGGCTCTTCCTCCATCAGGGTCTCTCCTTAGCCGTGTCAACCATGAGAGCGGTGGGTTCTGGAGCATCGAGGGCGTATCCTGCTTTCCTCAAAGGGAGCATAGGAAGCATTTGATTCCTGGAACCGAATAATGTGCCTGGCCTTCCAGGGGTCTGCAGGGACTTCCATGGGGCCGAAGTTCCTTTCCAGATAAAGGGTATTTCTGAGCCTATTGTTTGATAAGAAGAGGATGACACCACACACAACCGACTTTGCGCACCTTGTTCATGCTGCTGCTTCTCTGGCCCCTCGGGCTCTGGGGCTACATGAGTCTCCCGCTGCTGTGAGGCAACTACCACAGACTTATCCTTCTGTTCCGGGGCCTAGGAACTCAGGACGGAGCATACTGGCCTAGAGTTGAGGGTCAACAGGGCCGTGTTCCTCCCGGAGGCTTTTGGGGAGAATCTGATTCCTAGCCTTTCCCAGCTTCTAGAGATTGCTTGTGTTCCTCAGCAGGTGGTCCCTGCCCGCATTTTCCAAGTCAACAGTGGAGCATCTTCCAATTTTTGACCATCTCTCCTCAGCCTCCCTTTCCACTTACAAAGGGGCCTTTGTGATCAGACTGGGCCCAGCTGTTTAACTCAGGATAGTTTCCCCATCTCAAGATCAGCTGGTTAGCAACTGTAATTCCCCCCTTGCCACAGAACTCAATATACTCATTGGGTCTGGGGAATGACAGGTCATTTTTGGGAGGCTCTTCCCCTGACCACAGAGGTTTTCCAGCTGTTATCTTTTCACTGCTGGAAGAGTTCAGAGCTTCACGGGGCAGGAACTAACAGTGGGCAGGCTCCTTTCCAATGGGACACAGGCTCCCACTTCCTTATTCCATCCGCCACGGGGTGAGAGATGAGCCGTGCCATTAACACACACCCTCCAGCTCCCTGGGAGTGGCACTGGGTCCCTGACACCCTTCAGCCACAACAGTAGCTGGAGTCCCTGCTGCCCCCCACTGCTCCACCCCAGGGCCAACCCGGAATCCAAGTGTGGCCAAGCATAGGTCCCCACTGACCTGAGTCATTCAGCTTCCTGAGGTTTGGGTGGCTGGCCTGGTACTGGGCCTCCTGTGCTTTACTGGTACTTATGGCTTCTTTCAATCTTTGGATAGAAGTTAAGAAAAGAGAACATTTAGAAAGAGGAAACACCTATGACAACTCAGTCCGTCTTTTCAAGCAATGCCCATGGGCAAAAAGCAAATGCTTCCTCTGACCAAAGCAGGGATATTCATCAGTGGCTCCTGGGAGTCCGGCCTGCAGCCCGGGGAACTTCTGAGACACCTGCTTTAGAAGAGCAGCAGCTGGTTCAGTGGCTCTCCCTTCAGGAAAAGGAGACTCCCAGGACCAGGGGGAAGAGAAGCACACGACAAATCTGATTTTGCACAGCCACAGGCCGAGAACTGCCTTTACAGTGACCACTGGCAACTGACCGGATGATAGAAAGACTAACTCTGAATCTTCGTTAATAATTGCTTTCTTCTCATTAGGAGACCTATGTTACAAAAAATTATACTCAATTATTTCTCTTTTCATTTTTTAAAAATGTCATCATTAAACATTTGTTTTTTTCTTGTTTACATAAATCCCTACAAAACATCTCTGATTTTGCTTCCTGGGTCAAAAGCTTAGTCTGCCCACTCCTGTGACAGACAGGGACTTCTCTAGATAACTCAGGAGATGCTGAGACTGTGCCTGACTCTGTGCATCCCTACGGGCCTGGCAGGGGCTTCCCCCGCCCCCAGAAGCTGGGCCTTGCGGCATAGTCTGCTCTTCTCCACCCTGCTGACCGGTGCCCTGGCCCCTTGTTGGCCAAGCTGGAAACCAATCATTGTCCCCGTCTGCCCTCTCTCTGCATAGCTCCACTCCCAGTAAGCTATACAAACATCCTCTCAATCCCCCCGCAGATCCCCAAAATCCAGCCCCTCCTTCTGCCTTGCTTCTTTATCTTTACATGGGTGAGCCCCTGCCTTTCCAATCCTTACCCAAAGATGCCAGGAATCTTTCTAACATCCCCTGCATGAACCTCTCCAATTAAAGTCTTTATTTTTTTATTTTTTGAAAGATTTATTTTAAGATCTTTTTTTTTTTTTAAATTTGAGAGACCAAGAGAGGGAACATGACAAGGGAGAAGGTCAGAGAGAGAAGCAGACTGCCCATGGAGCTGGAAGCCCAATGTGGAACTCGATCCCAGGACTCCGGGATCATGACCTGAGCCTAATGCAGTTGCTTAATCAACTGAGCCACCCAGGCACCCATAAGATTTATTTGAGAGAGAGAGAGAGAATGTGCATGTGTAAAAGTGCAAGTGGGAGGTGGGCTGTGGAGGGGCAGAGGGAAAGAAACTTCAAGCAGACTCCCTGCAGCAGAGCCTGATGTGGCGGTCCATCCCATATCCTGTGAGATAATGACCTGAGTCAAAACCAAGAGTCAGATGCTGAACTCATGAATTTATTTACTCATGAACTACCCAGGCACCTCACTCTGGTTAAAGTCTTTTAAAAAATTTTTGGGGCACTTAGGTGGCTCAGTGGGTTAAAGCCTCTGCCTTCAGCTTGGGTCGTGATCTCAGGGTCCTGGGATTGAGCCCCGCATTGGGCTCTCTGCTCAGCAGGGAGCCTGCTTCCCTTCCTCTCTCTCTGCCTGCCTCTCTGCCTACTTGTGATCTCTCTCTGTCAAATAAATAAATAAAATCTTTAAAATTTTTTTTAAAGATTTTATTATTTGAGAGAGAGACAGAGAGAGAGAAAGAGAGCACAAGTCGTGTGGGGGGGTGGGTGGAGGGAAAGGTAGAGGGAGCAGACCCCCGCTGAGCAGGGAGGCCAACTGGGGCCTTATCCCAGGACCCTGGGATCATGACCTGAGCCGAAGGCAGACGCTCAACCAACTGAGCCACCTAGGCGCCCCTGGTTAAAGCCTTTAATGTCCCCCCACTGGTGTAAGCGTGCATCCCATGAGGCTAAAGGCATCCCTGATTAAAGCCTTTAAAGTCTCCCCACTGGTGTAAGCCTGGACCCCATCAGGCTAAAGGCATCGTAGGCCCCCAGTGCTCCAGCGATGTGCAGAACAGAACAGAGCCTCCTATAATCTGAGGATTTCATTACTCAGAGGCAGTGACTGCAGAGGTGCCTGGGTGGCTCAGTTGATTAAGCATCTGACTCTTGGTTTCAGCTCAGGTCATGATCCCAGGGTCCCGGGACAAGCCCTGCATAAGGCTCCACGCTCAGCATGGAGTCTGCTTGATATTCTCTCTCTGTCTCCCTTTGCCCCTCACACTAATGTTGTCTCTCTCTCCCTCTAAAATAAATAAATAATATCTTAAAAAAAAAAAAAAAAAGCAGTAGTGACTAGAGGTCTAGAACACACCACTGGTTTCCCTGAACACAACTGTGAGCCCCACATGCCGCCAGGCTGGTGGAAGCAGCAGGTGCTTGCAGCTGAGCACACCTGGCCATCATCCAGCCTACATACCCCAAAGCTGACTTTTTTCCTTTGTGCTCAGATGTATATGGTAGATGTATACGTAAATGACAAAAACTTGGCTTCTTTGTGAAAGATGGCAAAAAAGCCAATTCTAGGGAGAGTGACAGAAATGGTTAAGGAAGAGGACTAAAAGAAGAGTGGTGGCTCTTGGTCAGTAACTGAGTCTTGAATAAGTCAGAGAGTCTCAAATTTAGGGAGTGGTTAAATATATGATCTGAAGGGACATCTCCGTGAGCTTTATCTTATTTTAGTATTTTTTAAAGATTTCATTTATTTACTCATGAGAAACAGAAACAAAGAGAGAGGCAGAAGGAGAAGCAGGCTCCCTGCAGAACAGGGACCCCAAACTGGGACTCCATCCCAGGACCCTAGGATCACGACCCCAGCTGAAGGCAGATGCTTAATTGACTGAGTCACCCAAGCATCCCTCTCCATGAGCTTTAAATGCAAATGGGAACCAGCAGCTTATGAAGCTTTGTCAGCAAATTCAAAAATGGCTTACCAAGAAACAAACAAAACTTCAGAGAAGGCTGAAGGGTTTGTGTTACAAGGATATACACAAGATACATAGGATTTTTTGTTTGTTTGATTAGGAGGAATTTATTTTAAAAGCTTTTATATCAGAATATCGCTGTATTTACGGAGTAGGGTTTTGACAGGATTACAAAAATTTACTCATTTTATAGAAGCAATTACACATTACAGTGATTTTTGCAAGGGTAAGGATTTAGGAGATCACGGATAGCTTTGCAGGCCACGCTTCCATGTCAAGAGTCTGCTGGGCTCCCACTTTAGAAATAGCCAATGCCTTTCACTCGTCCCGGCTTCTCCTGTGCTTTGACTGCCACGCGCCTGCCACCTTCCCCTCCTTTAATTGGTAGGACCCCACGTAACCCTAACTCTACTTGAGAGGTTGGCACCTTGGTTCCCAGGGCAAAGCCCCACCTCCTCAGGGTCTCTGCTGCATTTACCAAGTGATGGGAAGAACGCCCCAGCCGAATGGGGCTGATTTAGGGGCAGAAGGCTAGGTGGGGGCACGTGACATCAGGCACCAAGAGGCCCACCTCGCTGAAGCTGGTCCGGCTGCTTCACTCCTGGGACAGCTTTGTCAGAAAGGCCTTGAGTTTTCAAGATGCTTCCCCCCAAAAGTAAGGTGCCCTGGGAGCCCCAGGACTTGAAAGACTTTTAAAGTATGACCAGGGTTAGGTGGGTGGGGGTGGGGGTACAGCACTAGCCCCAAGAAGCCTTTGGGAAGGGACATGTCGGACACAGGAAAGTGCCAACTGAGGGCTGTCTCTGCTGCTGAGTTCATGTGACGTAGATGTCTTAATCCAAAGTGACAATGGACATCTCAACTTCCCCTGATAACATATAAATACCCAAAAAGGGGGACACAAAACATCCTTCCGATTTGTAAATGGCAAATCAAACCAAACCACAAAAAAACATAAAACCAAAACCAAACAAACAAACAAACAAAACCCAACCAAATGAACAACCCCAGAAACTACCCCAGTTGGGGGAAAAAAGTGACAGGTATCTGAAATCAGGGCCAAGCTGGAAAATCAGGGATGGGTAGTGGTTATGACTGAGCCACAAAACCAATCAATGCTCCTAACTCTGGCTAGCGTATTCTCAGGGAATAGCTCCCAGGCCCAATCAACTGCCCATTCCCCTTCTGCAGTTTCCTCTCCGTAAATATCAATGATCTGCCTGCCTGGTCTTTCTGCTACACCCTCAGTTCCTTCACCTGCACTTGTTTCTCCCCAGAGCCACTGTGAGCTGGAAACAGTTTCCCAATTTCTTCCCTCCCACATCCTGGGTCCTAATCCAGGTGGTGGCCACACAGGTGTGGAAATGTCAACAACATACTTAAGATGTGTGCAGTTTACATCAGTTACGAACTTAAAAAAATGCCTCTTAAAAAATCGATCTAGGGGAGCCTGGGTGGCTCAGTTGGTTGAATGTCTGTCTTCGGCTTAGGTCATGATCCTAGGGTGCTGGGGTCAAGCCCCACATTGGGCTCCCTGCTTAGCAGGGAGTCTGCTTCTCCTTCTCTCTCTGCCTGCTGCTCTGCCTACCTATGAGCCCTCTATCTCTCTCTGCCAAATAAATAAATAAAACCTTAAAAAAAATTGTTCTGTATTCCAGATTTAGAAAATAAAAGATAAACAGAGAGGCCCGTGTAGTAACATTATGTCAGACCTTTCTCTGGGTTAAATGAAGTAGGCTACAAAACCAAATGAACACTGTGATTGCAGCTATGAAAACACTGAGTAAGGGGGGGAAACTAAGTTTTGAGTTTTTGTACTATGGTAATTAAGGTGTAGATTTTCTATAAAATGGTTATATTGTTATTATTTTTTAAAGATTTTATTTATTTATTTGATAGAGAGTGAGAGAAAGCATGAGAGGGGAGAAGGTCAGAGGGAGAAGCAGACTCCCCATGGAACTGGGAGCCCGATGTGGGACTCAATCCTAGGACCCTGGGATCATGACCTGAGCCAAAGGCAGTCGCCCAATCAACAGAGCCACCCAGGGGCCTGGCTATATTATTTTTACAATAAAAAATAAATACAATGGTCAGAGATATGAACAGTAATCTACTTTAGCAAAAACTTGACTCTTTTATCTTCGTACACATATTTAAATACCTGCCCAAATTACATATATGATTTTATTACCTAACTGAAACTTCTGAGAAAAATAATCACTCATTTTAAAATGAAAGTTAATGGCCAGACTGCATTAGATATGGAAATGTTGGATATAAAGACTTTTTAAAAAATATATTTTATTTTTTTATTTTTTATATTTTTAAAGATTTTATTTATTTATTTGACAGAGATCACAAATAGGCAGAAAGGCAGGCAGAGAGAAAGGGGGAAGCAGGCTCCCTGCTGAGCAGAGAGCCCGATGCGGGGCTCGATCCCAGGACCCTGAGATCATGACCTGAGCCAAAGGCAGAGGCTTAACCCACTGAGCCACCCAGGCACCCCAAGACTTTTTTTTTTTTTAAAGATTTTTATTTATTTGAGCGAGCGAGCAAGCGATTGAGCCTGATTGAGAGCACATGGAAGGGGAGCAGCAGAGGGAGAGGGGGAAGCAGCCTCCCTGCTAAGCAGGGAGCCCAATGCGGGGCTCAATCCAACAACCCTGGGATCGTGACCTGAGCTTAAGGCAGATGCTCAACCAGCTGAGCCACCCAGGTGCCCCAGATATAAAGACTTGTTAAAGAATTTTTAAAATTCTGTGAAGGGAGGAACATTTATACTGATTAAGCTTTCTGAGGTGAATATTCTTTCAAATTACAATTACTGGAGCAGTAATTTAATTTTTTGGAGACCCTATTTATTCAATCAAATGAACAGCATCAGGAGCACTGGAAAAATGTTTCTTGTTTCAAAATGTGTGAGGATGAATCCCTTCCAATGAGTAACTTACACATCTTGGGTCCCTTTAAGGCACTAGAAGTGGCTTCAAAGTCTTGACCAGTTGCATTAAACCCCATTTTCAGCTACTTCATTTTCGAATGGCTGAAGACCCACTCACCTACTATTGGCCTGGGAGGTGACGGGGCCATTCTGTTCGGGTGGAGTCTCTGCTGGTTTCGATTTGAAGTAATTGACGAATCCCCCAAACATGCTCTTAATGCTGTTAATGTGCTTCTGGCTGGTCTTCAAATCCTGATCCATCTTGTCCACCATCCTCTCTGTGCGTTCTAAGACGCCTCGCTGACGATCGAGCTCCTGGGGAAAATGAGAGGTGATGGTGTTACACCATTTTGTAACTTTCCCCTCTCCAGGGGACACACAGCAGGCTTGTCATGAGCCCTCAGAGAGCACGTATGGGGACAGATGCTGCCATCTTTCGGGGAAAGGTTATCCCTTCGGGGAACACCTTCCTCTGCCCTTTCCTGTCCTGCCTCTACTGGCTTTCTTTCGTATTTGCTCTCGAGTTCTTCTCCCTCATGCCCACAAGAGGCTGGCTCAGAGGACCATGGTAAGATGTGCAGGGCCTGGACTGGCAGCACATCCTCTAGCTCTCCCCCTTTCCTGGCCCCCGTGCACCTTACAGGCTTTGACATGGCACTGCCCCCATGGACTCTGACTCTTGTACTCCCCCTTTTCAGATATGGGATTTCTGTTGGGTCACTGGACCCACCTGGCCCTGGTCACGCCTTCAAATTATTTCACAGGCTAGGTCCTGGGTCATTTCTGGGCCCTGCTAATATCTGATTCCAACTCACCCATAGTTTCACCTTTAAAACCTGTAACATGAAGGTGATTCTGTCCCGGGCCTTTCTGCACGCTACTCTGTGCTTGTAATAATCCTCGCCCAGATAATTGTACAGCTCTGCTCCTCATTTAATTCAGGTCTCTGCTCAGAGGCCACCTCCTCCGAGAAATCTTCCCTGAATACCTCCTCTAAAGCAGAACTTTGGGGCACCTGCGTGGCTCCATTGGTTAAGTGTCTGTCTTCAGCTCAGGTCATGATCCCAGGGTCCTGGGATCGAGCTCTGCGTTGGGCTCCCTGCTCAGTGGAGAGCCTGCTTCTCCCTCTGCCCCTACCCTTGTTCATGTTCTCTCTCTCAAATAAATAAATAAAATCTAAAAAAAGAAAAAAAAAAGTAGAGCTGAGAGTTCTGAAGGTGGATGTGAATGTGCCACCATAGTAACATTAAAACCTTCCCTTGTGCCAAACTTGCTTGGGTACCTATCTCGGGCCATTCCAGCCATGCTCCTTTTCCATGATCCACCTTTCCACCCCGGAGATGCTAAAGCTTTCCCTGTTTTACTTCATGAGGCCATCCCCGCCCTCTACTACCTTTTGATTCTTCCAACCCTGCATCTGTCTGTGGCTCAGCAGTTATGTTGCCCATAGCAGATAATAATAGCTAGAGATTTCTCTCTTAATACCATAAAACAGAATCACAAACAATTTTTAAGTAAATGCCTCTGACAACTGAAGGATAAAAACAAAAATATAAACAATGGGTTTATTAGAGCCCATTTCACTTAAAAAAGCACTAGTAGAAAGGTTTTTTATTTATTTGTTATTATTTTTTAAGATTTTTATTTATTTATTTATTTGAAAGAGATCACAAGTAGGCAGAGAGGCAGGCAGAGAGAGAGGAAGAGAAGCAGACTCCCCACTGAGCAGAGAACCCCATGCGGGGCTAGATCCCAGGACCCTGACCTGAGCTGAAGGCAGAGGCTTTAACCCACTGAGCCACCCAGGTGCCCCAGAAAGGTTTTATTTTTTATGTTATTTGTGTTTTTAAAGATTTTATTTATTTGACAGAGAAAGACACAGCAAGAGAGGGAACACAAACAGGGGGAGTGGAAGAGGGAGAAGCAGGCTTCTTGCAGAGCAGGGAGCCAGATGCGGGGCTCAATCCCAGGACCCTGGAATCACAACCTGAGCTGAAGGCAGACGCTTAATGACTGAGCCACCCAGGTGCCCCAGTAGAAAGCTTTTAGAACATTTAGGGACCCAACATGTAACCTGAGCTCTCAATGTTTATAGTGGATGAACTTTTAAAACATAATGTGTAGGCAGAAAACAAAAAATCTTGTTGGAAATAAACTTAGAACTGCTGAGATTTATAACTTCAAATAGTTTAAATGTTTTTCACCAGCTCCTGAGATGTGTCTGAAGAAGCCATCATGTTCTTTTAAACAAAAGGAAACATCTTTACCGGACTGTGTCATCTGGGTGAAAACTTCCAAGAGCTTAGTTTTAGAAGGAAAAAAAAAAATGAGTTCCTAATTTATCTCGAGTTTCTCCTTCCAACATCTCAGGTTTGTCATGTTCACGTCCATTCTGAGATAAGTCTATTCTGGAATAAGGTAAGGCTCTAAATTAGGATTAAAATTATTTTCTCCAGCATTTACATGGTTTCTGAGTTGATATATTGCCAACAGTCCAGTCCCACCAGCTTAACTTCCCCTGCGGCAGAAGATGAAGAACAGGAAGCAGGACAGGCACCCAGCTGCCTGGGGTGGGTGCTGGCCCAGGCTCTGTCACACAAGGACGCAGGTCCTCGGCTTCCCTCACAGCCAGGGCTCCCCCGGTGGCTCATCTCACCAACCACCTGCCTTCTTGCTTTGGCCTCCCGACCTCGATTTGGAGAGTAGCAGCAGTAACAAGTAGCTGGCAAAACCTCCCCCAGTTCACAATGAGATCTTACTTTCTTCTGTTCACAAGTGACACAGTCTCTCAAATTCCAAGTCTGCATCACGGTACTAACTCGGTAAGGAAACCAAATGTCTTGAGTTAGATGCTACGATCGAAGTGAAGAGAAATCTGTGGGGGTGGCTGGCCAGGGAAGTGAGTGCTGTTCTGGTCTCTGGAAGTTTCTGCGAGCTGGAAGCTGGTGTTCACTGGAGGTGATCTGCTGGTCAGGAGGCCAGCAGAGGAGGAACTTCTGCTGAAATCCATCCCCTGAGGCAGAGGAAAGGACTGGGCTCCAAGTGCTTGTGACCTAGTTCTAACTGACAAGGAAGAAGGGCTTGGAGGAGTAAATACCAGGAATACCAGAACAGGAAGGACAAGCTAGGTGGACCTCAAACACCCCAGTTCCCAGGCATCCTCCTGTCCCCCAAAAGGGAGGCCATGCGATCGTCATGGGTCCCTGGGAGAATGGAGGTCATGGAGAGACAAGGGCGGCTACGAGGGGAGGGAGCTCCAGAGAGTACTGCTGTGTAAAGGGCAAGCATGCAAAGCTCAGATGTTAGCATTACAGGTGATCCACACCTCCCCCACCTTGAGCTCTAAAAGGAGTTTTCTAGAAGTTAAACAGGAAAAAAGAAAATGGTCAGAGAAAAGATCTGGTTAGGCCAGGGGTACTATGCTGAGCAACAGCACAGAGAGAGGGGGTGTCTCAATTTCCCTTCGGTTTGCAGCTCTTTGTCAAACAGGGATTACTGATAAAGCAAGAGAATGCAAAAGACAACTGAAGGCCCTGTGAGGGTACACTCTGTCCTATGGGGGGACAACTTCTGGCCAGATGGGTTATGTCCCTGGGCCCCGTGCAAATGTGAACACATCAGGGAATTCCTGCTGACAGAAAACACACACAGAAGGACAGAAGTGCCACAAGATATCCACGAACAGATACTACTTTGCCATCCACTGTTCCAGGCGCTAGGGACCCAGGGATGAACTAAGCAGCCCCAGATCTCTGCCCTGCCAGAGCTTAGTCTTGGCGGAGGGCTCAATGAGTCAAGTTTCATTTCACTTTTCATTTACTGACAACACTGTGGTGCTGGGAATTCAGAGTGGGGGAGGCAGAAAAGCAAGCTATCCCACATATACATGATGGACACTGCCAGGGTCAGCCCCTTGCAGGGACCCCTTACCTGGCTTAAGGGGGAGTCAGGAAGGCTCCTAGATGGGGTGGTGTTGAAGGGGAAACTGAAAGGTGAGAAGTTAGGTAGGCAAAGGGTGGGGGTAGGGTAAGGGACTCGGGGCAGAGGGAGCAGCCCACGTGCGCAGCAGCCCTGGGCTGCAGGGCCTGCTGGGGGAACTGAGAGAAGAAGAGGAACATGAGCATGAGATGAGGAAGCAAGCAGAAAGCCAGGCAGGACCCAGCAGGCGTTACAGAGGGCAGCAGTGACCACCAGATCCCAAGTCCAATTCATAGCTGATATATCCCATAAGCTCAGTTGGGCCTGGCTGTCTTCCCTGACCCAGTCAGGCCCTGAGATTCTGAAGGAAAATGTCAGGACTAAGGTTCCTGTACGGAGCTCGAAATTAAACTCAGGTATCGAATAACCTGCTTAGGTGGAGGTCAATCTGGAGTCAATCAGCTGAACCTGGAAACTGGAAATTCATCTCCTTCATGTCACTCTCTTTCCAGGGGAATATACATGCATGAGCGCTGGTGGCGACACAGGAGAATGGAATATGCTCGAATTGCGGCTCTGTCTCACTGCAGTAGTATGGAATGGACTCTGAAACACCAATGGAGTTGTCAGTTGCAGGAAAAAACACCAAGGGCAAAGGCTGGTGCTCCTTACTGCCTGAGTGCTGGCTGAGCCGGGCTCACTAAGGACTAACTCAGCAGGCCTGGGCTGTCTGCGCCCTGCATGTTCCAAAGACAGGCCCTGCCTGGCTCCTGGCCCGTATATTACCATGATAAGAGGATCTTTGTTTACCGGAGTCCTTAGGCTAGGCCAGATAGTTCATGCTTCACAGCGTGATTTAGGTGGGGGCCTTCAGCCACACGCCTGACCTTTGAAAAGAGGTTAGACACCAAGGTCTGCCAGTCTCGCAGGTGGTCAGCCATGCCTAGGTGGTTGTGTGCTGGCCTACCAAACACCACTCCCGTCCCATTTACTGTGCCAGCCACTCAGGCCCCAGTCTAACACTGATTGCTGGACTCCCCTCAAATGAGATCCCAGGCTTCACAAAAGGAGTGAATTACAGGAGCATATGCTCAGTGCCAGAGGGGACAGGGAACTCTGGGCAGGCATGTCTCCATAGGCTTGCCCAAAGGTGCAAACAACCCAAATGCCTATCGGCAGAGGACTGGCTACATAAATACAAGCCATCCATTCAATGGAATAGGACATAGCCATAAAAACAACAATAACAAAAAGATCAGTGCGTTATATATTACTAAGGAATAACCTCCAATCCTATTTAAAAAAATATACAGACTAAAATATATAGAATGCATCCACTCAAGTTAAAATTTAAAAAAGAGAAGAAAGAAAAAAAGAAGGAAGGGACTATAGTTTTGTTTGTTTCTTTCTTTTTTTTTTTTTAAGATTTTATTCATTTATTTGACAGACAGAGATCACAAGCAGGCAGAAAGGCAGGCAGAGAGAGGAGGAAACAGGCTCCCGGCTGAGCAGAGAGCCTGACGCGGGGCTCGATCCCAGGATCCTGAGATCATGACCTGAGCCAAAGGCAGAGGCTTGAACCCACTGAGCCACCCAGGCGCCCCTATAGTTTTGTTTCTATCCACAGAGTATCTCCACAAGGACACTGAAGGGACTGACGGTGACTGGCTGCTGTGAGAGTGGGGTTGGGGGCAGGGGATGAAACTTCTTACTCTTCTGTACATTTTTTAAGTTTTGAACTATGTGATTGGATATCGCTTCACAAAAGCTAAACCTTAGGTAAAAGAAATAATAAAAAAAAAAATCAGACTTATGAAACAGAAGAGCTGAGTGGCCTACGAGTGGCCTACGAGTCTCTCCATGGTTCTGGACTGTGCTTACCAGGCCAGTTAAGTACAAACTGCTCCTCTCTAATTCTGTCCCTTGGCAGTCATGACCCATGGCTAGACTCTTGGTGAGAAATAAACCCTGTTCAGTTTCACAGGAGGAGGACGGCTCTCCTTCACTAAGGGTGACCTAAGTGATTTTCCTACTTCTGCCAAGCTGGGACTGAATGACAGCTTCCCAAACTAATACTTGCACATTCCTAACCCTCTATAAAAACCTATCATGTTTTTGCACAGCTCAGCACTGTGTCTCTAAGTAGGGAGGTTAGCAGGTGACTTGGGTCTGTTGCCACTGAGTGGCAGATGAGCTCACTAACCCCAGCCCCATTGCCACCCTCATTCTGACTGGAATCAAAGACTGATTCCAAGGCAGTCTGGACAGCACAAAGTGGGAGGGGAGGGGGTGCTGACCATTCCATCCTCCCAGGGCCTCTGTTGACTGGGAACTGTCTCAATCCAAGAAAAATTCAGTGTCATCATACTGATGATGACAGTGCCTGTCACCTGCCCAGTCATGATCATACTATACCTCTCAGAGCAACACCAACTTGGCCTGGTCCAAGCCTCACAGGCCTGAGGTGCTGGTCCACCTCTGTTCTCACCATTCCCCTTACACAGAGAGAAGGGCCTTTGAGGGCAGCTTGGAGAGGGGGTGTCACCACAATCCATGTGAAACCACTCACCTCTAATATGTTTTTGACTCTCCTTTCCTCTAAAAGACAGACTTTCTCTTGACCACGAAAGCTCCTAAGCTGCCTCTTCTGGGCCTTTTCTTTGAACATATCCTGTGCGTCACTTCCCTACTGGAGTCCAGGAACTCTGGTGGTGGGCCACTGTCTTTGCACTGCTCCTCTCTGCCCTATGAACATTCCTCCTACCTTTCTTCCTCTTCCTCCTCCTCCTTCCTGTCTAAATCTTAGCCTTAAAAGCCAGATTCGAGTTTCTCCTCTGCCATGACAACCTACTTGGTATCATTATGATTTCCTGTTCTCATGCTTTCCAGAGATGTCCCTTCAAACAGTTCTTACTTGGCTTCCTCGGACCTGGGACCCTCAAGAAACTCCTCCACTAGGGTCCTAAGACCTTAGATAATCTTTCCAAATCTTAGTCAACACTTGCCACTTAGGCTCAAACATAGGAATTCGGTAGATATAAAATGTAAGAACTACAGCTAAACTTCCTTAAGGAAGCCCCAGACAGGAAAATGAGCCAATGAGGGATACTGTAACAGTGGGAAGTGGGGAAGGAAATGGAAGTGGGGAAGGAAAATAACCACGAAAGCGGCAATGGGGATAAGACCTAGATGACTATTTGAGAAATTAACCAACATATCTCAAACTGCCCAAGACTGTAAGTGATCAGGTCAGAATGAACTCTGTCAGAGATAAGAGTTACAAAGAGACCCAGGGAGGAAGACAACACTTCAGCTTCCAGTACTAAGGTTCAAAGCTACAAATCCTTTAGATTAATGTTAGCTGATACACCAATGATCTATTATTACATTTCCAAGGACTTAAAAAACAAAAACCAAACATTAGTAGGCTGAGGGAACAAACATGGTGCCTAAGAAAGAACAATCCTCACTTACCGTCTCTGAAATCTCCCATGGGTGGAAAGACCAACTGACAAAGGTGAATTAGAGAAAAACGGACTGTCACAGACCATATGCTATCTAGGACATCTTCATTTGGATTTGGCAAGTAAAAGTAGGGCCCTAGACTTGACCAAACTTGGGCTATGGCTTATTCAGCAGCTGCCCAGGCAGACCTCATCACCTCTACCGGAGATATGAAGTGGTCAGTGATTGGAAAGTACTTAAGGCCCATTTGCGCTGACGCTTCACACACACACACATACACCAGCAGGCACAATGCTCACCCATTCTGGGTCACTCCGGGAGGGAAGGTTGAAGCTTTGGATCTGGGATTTTGAGCAGGTAACTATATAAAGAACACAGATACTCCATTTCCCTAACCCGAGCTCTGCTCACAGCTAAGGAACATTACGATGGACAAACTACCGCTTTCAAGTACTCAAGACACACACCTCTTCGTACAGCTAACGTTTCTTGATCTCGTGACTGGTCGGGCCCTCCTGCCCTACTCCAGACTCACCTCCGCAGAGGCGACGCCGACCCTCTCGGACTCGTATACGAGGGACAGGGACCTGTCGGTGCTGGCGACCGCGGCCTGGGCCCTGCGCATCACCTCCTGCCGCAGGTACTGCTGCCTGTCCATGGGCGCGCCGGGTCCATCGGGGAGATCGCGGTCGTCCTTCCACGGCGTTGGCCGGACACCCTCATCCTCCGCATCGTCGTCGAAAGGGTTGTAGCTTTTGGGGTAGGCCGACATGGTGCAGGGGCTCGTCTGGGTCTGGGCAGGAGAAGGAAGAGCGTGGCCAAGGCAAGGAACGGCCTTTTCAAGCCCTCAGGGCTCCAAGCCCACCTCCCGAGGCCCTCGGGAAGCGCCCACCGCTCTGCAACACAGCAGCTCCACCGCCCACAGTCCAGCGCCGCGCTACGCCCCTCCACCCGCCGAATCGCCGACAGAATTCCTTCCGCCAATCTTGCGCAGGAGGCCCCGCCTCCGGAGCTGACCATCTTGCTCCGCGACTTGGGGGGGGGCGCCACGTCCGGTGCGCGCGACCGCGGCCTACCGCTCGTCTTCTCTCTCCCCTCCAGAGGTGGAATCGCCCCACGGCCACGCCCCAGCCAGTGTCTACAACAGAGGTCACGTGCCGGGGAAGTCGGATGCCGCCGCGCCTGCGCGGTGAGCTCTGGCGCTCGCCGGCCGGGTGCGGGAAGCCCGCGGGCAGCGCCGCCGCGCGCGCGATGATGGCGGCGGCCGCGGCCCGGGGAGGGGGCGGCGGCAGCAGCGGTGGCGGCTCGGGCTCCAGCACCTCGCGGGGCTTCTATTTCAACACAGTCCTGTCATTGGCCCGCTCCCTGGCCGTGCAGAGACCGGCATCTTTGGAGAAGGTAGTCTTGGCCCCTCGGGCCGCGGGCTGACAGGAGAAGGGGTATGGGATGGCCAAGCGGGTAGGCGGGGCGAGGATCTGTGGAAGGCCGAGAGGTGCTCTAGAGCTACCTGTGACAGGAGGGGGTACCTGACCGGAGGGAGCCGGGGTTGGGGCGGTGAGGAGGCCCGTGGGCGGAGGGCGCTGGTGAAGAGAGGGGGATAATGGTGTTGGTTTAGGCGAGGAGTGGACAGAGCAGGTGGGGACTTTGCGGGTGGGTGGCGTGGGAGGGACGTGAGCTACAGGCCGGGCTTTGAGCCGAGGGGGCACCTTGTGATGCAGCAGGGGCGGGGGCGGCTGGCAGGGAGAAGCAGTGGTGGGAAGGGCGGAGGACCGGAGTCAAAACCTGGGGCTCTGCTCCCGACTTCTCTGCTTTTTATTCCGTGACCTTGGAGACATGCTGTTCTCATAAAATGGGGGTGCTTACCTACTTTGCCCGCTTCACACTGTTGTGAAGGGCAGATGAAATAGTACATCTGAAATCGCTTTCTGAAATGCAAATCAGCGCGTTGTTTTTCTGTGAATCTAGAGGGGGCGTTAGACTGGGGAAAAGATTGTGTTTCGAAGAAGGGACAGTGGCAGGGAAGGGGGAATGAACTGTCATTGGCAGAGAATTGAACTCAGGATTGCTTCAGAGGAGGAAGAGGGACTTATGCCGGAGGAATCTTTGCCTTGGGAGAAAGGTGAAAGGAAACTCAAAAGGTGTCGCTTGGATGGTGGAGAGAACAGATTTTAGTCAGACGTGTTTGATCCCTGCACTGTCACTATTTGTCCTCTTAGGCAAGTTACTTCAACTCTTAGAGCCCTGTTTCCTTATGGGCGAAATGAAGTGATTCTTGAGAAGTACGTGGATTCAAGCATAAAGTGTCTCCTGTAGATAGGTGAACAGTAGAAGTCAGCTTTCTTCCCCCACCGTCGTGTGATGGGACTCATTATAGTATGTTAGCACTGAAGGGGTGATCTTGCTTCCTTCTCTCTCTTTCTTTCTTTCATTTGGGAGAGCGCGCGTGCACGTGCGTGTGCACGATGGAGAGGGGCAGAGGAAGAAGAGTCCTAAGCGGACTCCGGTGCTGGGCTGAATTTCACGATCCTGAGATCAAGTCTGGAGCTGAAACCGGGAGCCGGCTGCTCAATCGACTGCACCACCCAGACGCCCAAGGATGGGATTCTTTTTTCATACAGTTTCTAGCAGGTGGAAAGAGATCTGTTGTCTAAGAGTAGGAGAAAAGGGTGGAGACTGGAGACCTGTCTGGGGCAGTTAAGAGTAGTTTTGTGGGGGCGCCTGGGTAGCTCAGATGGTTAAGTGTCTGCCTTCGCTTTGGGTCATGATCCCAGGGTCCTGGGATTGAGCCCTGCGTGGGGCTCCCTGCTTGGTGGGGAGCTTCCTTCTCCCTCTCCCTCTGCTGCTACCTGGACTGTGGTCACTCTCACTCTCAAATAAAGAAATTAAAAAAAAAAGAAAAGACTTTTGTGGCTCTGGTGAGGGTTGATGCTGAGATGCTGTGTTAGGCTCTCTGGCATAGTGTCCTTGGCTTTGTGGGTTCTTAAATCTGATTTCTCACTTAACTGCAAGGTGAGCAGGTCCTGGGAGATTGATGCCAGCCTAACTTCTAATTGAAGGAGGAATTCAAAAGAATGGAAAGTATACAATTTCTAGAGATAGGAATAGCTCACTTTAAATCCTGTATCATTTGCTTACATTAGTGTGACTCTGGGTAGGTTAGTTCCCCAGTCTGACCTTTGCTTTCTCCTGCAGAATACAAGGACAGTACTTGTTAAGAGTATTATGAAGATCAACAAAATGACCCATGAGTACATAATGATTAAGAACTGTTATCATAGGATGAGCCTAACTAATGGACTGCAGTGCTGGCTTATCAAATCAAATTCACGCCAGCTAGTTAGCACATTCTCTTCTTAGTAGGAGGGCTAAAAAGCATATCAGAAGTTTGCTTGCTGGACTTGAAGAATAGCAGAG
This sequence comes from Martes martes, assembly GCF_963455335.1. Taxonomy (NCBI): domain Eukaryota; kingdom Metazoa; phylum Chordata; class Mammalia; order Carnivora; family Mustelidae; genus Martes; species Martes martes. The sequence continues at coordinate 63,612,253 of NC_137901.1, forward strand.
ATTGTAGGGAATTGGGTGAAGACAGTCCTGTGGCTCTAGTAGGGTACCCTTTCCTACCCAGTAACTCTGAGAAATGCACCTTAAGCACAACTGGCCTTCTTCAGCCTTCTCCCATGTCCTCACAAGAATATTCCATAACTGCAACATTGTTAGCTTTGTATCTTAAAATAGCTGCTTACTGTTGTCAAAATTATGGTGTATTTTACAACTTAATATAGCTTTTAGGTTGGCAGATCCCCATTACTGTCTCTTAGTTTGGGAGGTACTTCAGTATCATTGGTAACATTTACAAATCACTTTAGAAGAGAGTTAGCAGAGCTAGCCCGAGGCTGCAGTCTTCAGAAGGGATTGCTTGCAATGTTGGTCCTTGGCTCACATGTGGGAACTTGATGTTTGAACTGTTCCCTCCATTTTCTAACTGATAAGGATGGTTCATTGAGCCTAGACTCTGAACAAACAATATAATTATCTGCTTTCCTCCTGGGAATCTGGAATTTTGATGGCTGCTAGGCAGACATTGCCTGTGTCTGTCAGTAGAAACCTTGGGTGCTATGTCTCTAATGGACTTTCCTAGGTACAAACATAGCATACATGTTTCTACATTGCTGCTGTAGAAGGGAGCACGCTCGGTGTATACCTTCCCAAGAGGAAGCCCATGCACAGGTTTCTCCAGAGTCCACTTGTCTTTTTCTCTTGCTGACAAATTTGCTCTCATACAATGTACTGTAATGCTACAAGTATAACTACGTATGCGTGGGTGGTCTTGGGGGCCCTGAAATAATTTCTGTCTTAGAGAAGGCTTCTGTAGATGGCTGATTCCATCAGATATATGTGGTGGTTCCCTCTTATCCTCACCTGGGATCTTGAGACTTCATTATGCTAGGAATCTTTGTTCACTACTTATTTTTTTAAGATTTTATTTATTTATTTGACAGAGAGCAAGGGAGAGAACACAAGCAGGGGGAGTGGGAAAGGGAGAATCAGGCCTCTAGCAGAGCAGGGAGCCTGACATGGGGCTCGATCCCAGGACCCTAACCTGAGCCAAAGGAGATGCTTAAGGACTGAACCACCCAGGTGCCCCTCATTGTTACTACTTAGTCCTATAACATATGGCTGTTTACTACATTCTACTACTTTAAAACAATTGACAATAAGCCCTCAGAATTCCTAGGGAAGTATTCTTGAGGTTCTTAAGAGTAAAGGAATTTCTGAGTACCCACCAGGATAATGAAGGTGGGGACTTAAGTAGGGAGATGAGTGTTGAAAAACCTCTCTTTCTCATTTATTTGTTTCTGGTTTGTTTGTTTTTTTTTTTTTCCTCTTCTTTTTTTCCAGAGAGAAGGCAGAGGGCTGAGTGGGGCTTGGTCCAGATAGGCTTGAGCTGAGGACGGCTCAGTTTTCTGAGCTAGACCTGACATCTCAGTTCAGACATTGGTAACTTAGGAAGCCTTGATGTGCTTTTATGGCACTTGGGGCACATTAACAACATACCTTTCCCTGTCTTTGTCTACCTACATGTCACAGTGGTGTTTCCTTACTCCACTCACCCATTCTGATCCCAGGCTGTGTAAATTTTACTTTTACTTTAATTAATTTACTCTTTGATTTAGGAAACATTTGTTGAGCACCTACTGTTAATTAGTATGCACTAGATAGGCCAGATCAATAAGAAACAGCGTTAATGAGATTGTTCAGGTGATCAGCATCAAGTCAGACTTGCTACAAGTACCCCATCTACTCTTATATCGCAGGTCTGGTGATCAGACCCCTGCCGTGTTCAGATAGTCAAACACAAGACTCTTTGGTGTCGAGTCTCTGATTCATCTCTGAGCTTTGAGCTTTTCCTGTTAGGCCGCCCCTAAGACTGGAACCTCAGCCCTAAAGCCTACCTCCAGGATTGTGGGCCACCCTGAGGATATCATCTGTGTTCCTCAAGATCCTGTCCCACACAGCCCTCAGCCCTCTCCCTCTGGGAGAAAGGTGAGAGGAGAGAAATAGAGAAGAGAATCCTGTCTACAGTGGAATGTCCATGTATGGCCAGCTTTCATTCTCTGATTCTGCCTGCTAGTCTTGTTCTGCTCTTCTCATCTGTCTTCATTCTTCTCATCTGTCTTCAGAATGTTACTGAGCTGCCCCTGTCGAGCTGCCCCCTGGATCTGCCTGATGATACTCCTCTGTGTCTAGGATATTGGTGACCTGTTCCTCCCTTTCCTCATCTGGCCTATACATAGTAATGGACCCTCAGCCCCGGGACATGGAGAGTTCCTGGCAGAACTGAAAAGTAGGCAGCATTCCTTGCCCTCCCACTCCTCTTCCTACCCTCAGGAGCCTTTGATCAGAATCTTTTTCCATGTCCTACAATATGCTCTCTTTTCTTCAGTTAGAATGCCAGAATCTCGAGGTGTCTTACTAACTCGATGTGGTGTTTAAATGGCACTGCAGCATTAGGGACAGGCCAGAACCTCCTTGGTGGACAGACATGTTCCAGAAGATGAGCTGGCTAACTCTGATCTCTAATTGGAGGAACATACGTTCTGATGCTCAGGGCAGTGGGCTTTGTGGAGTTCTTGGTTATCCACTCCTTTAGAGTGGTTTGCCATGGAGAAAAAATCACGGTATTGGCATTTTTTTCCAGCATTGCGAAGTTGAAAATTTCCATCCTCACTCCGTTTCCTTTGTGAGGCCATGTTAAAAACAACCATCTAAAGAGTAAGGGTAGAGAAAATTAGTGTCAATAGAGGGAATTCATGATGCTAGAACCATTGTTGTTAAAGCAGCTCTAAAATACTTTTTTCTTTTTTAAAGATTTTATTTATTTATTTGACAGACAGAGATCACAAGCAGGCAGAGGGACAGGCAGAGAGAGAAAGGGAAGCAGGCTCCCTGCTGAGCAGAGAGCCCAGTGCAGGGCTCCATGCCAGGATCCTGAGATCATGACCTGAGCCGAAGGCAGAGGCTTAACGCACTGAGCCACCCAGGTGCCCCAGCTCTAAAATACTTTAAGAAGAAATCGGAAGAAGAAAAAATCTTTACCTATAATCATGCCACAGTAACTGTATTAGATTGCTAGGGCTGCCATAACAAAGTACCACAACAACTTAAACACCCAAAATTTATTTTCTCATAGTCCTGGATGCTAGAAATCCAAGAAGAATGTGTCAGCATTGCTGGTTTCTTTTGAAGCCTTTCTCTTTGGCTTGTAGATAGCTGTCTTCCTTGTCTTCACATAGTCTTCCCTCTGTGCCTGTCTGTATCCTAATCTTCTGTTACAAAAACACTAGTCAGATTTCTAGGACTGGCCCACCCTATTGACCTTGTGTTAACTTAAAAACCCTATGTCCAAATATAGTCACATTCTGAGGTACCTGGGGACGAGGAATTCAATATATGAATTTTGGGGGGGACACAGTTCAGCCCATAACACTTAACGCATTAGTATTTTAATTTCTTAAATCTCCTTTTTAGTCTTTAGCTATGTTCACTTTGTTCCTTTTTTCAAAAATAGCCCATATTTATTATGTTAATGCCTGCATGTCTTATTTTATGTTGATAGATCCTAATTAAGCATTTCTCTGTTTAGGCGGTCTAGATTTTTCCTTGCAAAACAGCATGTTTGTACATCTAGAATTTTGTCTTCTTCTGGTTCACATTCTTCTGCTAAATGGAGGGTGGGTCTTGACCTTTACTGCCCAGCTGTTTTCAAAGGACTCTACTTAGTTATGGTGGATAGCATCAGAAAGACACCTTGTGCGCATTTATATGTAGCTTCATGTTTTTGGATTTTATTTACTTTTTCCTGCTAACTCTGCAAGCATAAAAGGGGACCTTATTCTTTTGATTCTAAGATAATGATATTTGACCATGGTTGGCTATGTTCAATTATGAATTAAACAGCCAGAAAACCTACAAGGTGGAATTGGCCATATGATATTGTGCTCTTGTCTTCTGCTATGCGGAAACTTGAATTCAGGTTTCTCTTCACACTTGCAGTACGGTTGCTTGGATACTGGCTTCAACCTGTGTCTGCTCTCGGTCTCTTTCTTTCAAGAGTTGGGTCTACTAGGTGTGCACACAGTTCTGACCCTCAACTAATTTACAGATAACTAGAAACAGTGATAGGTGGGAGACTGGCCAGCTGTCTGTCCATAAAGGAAGTGGTGTAGGACCATATGGCTTTTCAGTAAAACTCCCCTGAGAAGATATTTAGCCATTTTGCACTTTGCTCGCATGGGAATGGGAGGTATATATCATTTTCTTTGGGTTTTTCCAAACCTTTTCTCCTTTTCCATACCTTTTCTTGACAGTTAGTGAAAAAGTAATAGAAGGTAAAAAAGTGAAACATGCTCTAAGACGGTGGAAGTATTGTGCATACTTGCTGGGAGGTTACTTTCAGCTGAGATTTTGAATAACAAAGGCCTAGAATTGATGGGCATGGACATTTGTAAATGCCAAGAGTGGTTGGCAAGGGAAGGTCATTTCAGATAGAACAGAGAACAAAACAGAGTAAAATGAGGAACAGCAGTAATAGGGTTTGGCAGAAATACAGTGTATTTAAAGGGACGAGTGTAGATGAGAGTGAGAAGAAAGCAGGTGGCCTCATACGTAGTCCCAGACTCAGAGTTTGGGTTGTATTGATGAGACAGGGAAGAGCCCTTGAATATTTCAGGGCCATGAGTTATGTGCATTAAGAAGATTATTATGGCCGCATTGTTTATCCCCATGCCCTTAGGGATTCTCAGAATTGATGTGTCACTAGCTGTTTGCTCCCCCAGAGGGCAGAAATGTTCTATTTCTGACTCCTTACTGCAGATTTTGTGTCATGCTGTCTGTGTTTGCACTTTGCACCTAGTAGAGATGTGGTTGCCTCCAATCCCTTACACCAGCAGCCATTCCCATCCTTGATTTAAATTGCTGAAACGTGTCCGTGTACTTCATTTTCCTCATTATTTATATACTTGTTTTTCTATTGCTTCTCTCGTGTATCTTGGCATTTTGGAAAAAGGCTTGGCCTTTTGTGAACATTGCCAAGCTGGCCAGAACACTACTTTCATTTATGTGATAAGATACAGAGTTGAGGCAAAAATCCTCAAATATCACTTGCATTTATTCACTTAGTTCTGAGAGGGTCTATCTTTGCTGCTGGAGCTATTCTCTTTTCCTGAACATTTCTATGTGTAAAGCGGGGCTGAAAAGCTGGATTCAGGGCAGCCAGGTCTATCTGTACCATTATAAACGAGGGTGACATTTCTTCATTTGTTCATTCATTTATATAATAAGTCTTTTAGTGCTTGCTGTTTGCCAGGCGTTGGAGGGGCCCGTTAGAGGGATGAATGAGTAGATGTGGTCTCGCTGTCATGGAGTTGTCATGGAGGTAGACAAACATTAAACAAAAAGCTGTAAGTAGGGGCGCCTGGGTGGCTCAGTAGGTTAAAGCCTCTGCCCTCAGCTCAGGTCATGGTCCCAGGGTCCTGGGATCGAGCCCCGCATCAGGCTCTCTGCTCCGTGGAGAGCCTGCTTTCTCCTCTCTCTCTGCCTGCCTCTCTGCCTACTTGTGGTCTCTATCTGTCAAATAAATAAATAAAATCTTAAAAAAAAAAAAGCTGTAAGTAAATATGATTGAAAATGCTGACAAGTGCCAAGAAGCAAAAGTAAATGGTGTCGGTGAATACACTCATAATGTTTTACTACCATCACTGCCATCCCTCTTCAGAACTCTTATCTTGTAAAACTGGAACCCTAATTGCCATTGATTTTTGTATTATATTGATCTTGTATCCTGCAACCTTGCCCAACTTGTTTTTTTAGTTCTAATACTTTTTTAGGTTTTTCTATATGCAAGATTATGTCATCTGCAAATATAGTTTTACTTTGTCTTTTCCAAACCGAATGCCTTTTATTTCATTTTCTTTTCTCGTCATCCTGGCTAGAACCTCCAGAACAATACTGGATATAAGTGGTGAGAGTGGACATCTTTGTCTTGTTCCTGATTGGGGGTGGGGGACAACTTTCAGCTTTTTACCAGTAAGTATAATGTTAGTTGTGAGTTTTTTATAGATGCCCTTTATCAAGTTGAGGAAGTTCCCTTCTATTTCTCTCTCTCTCTCTTTCTTTTTTTAAGATTTTGTTTATTTTAGAGAGAGAGCATGCACATGCATGTGGGGTAGAGGTAGAGAAAGAAGCAGACTCATGGCTGAGCAGGGGGCCTGACGTGGGGCTCAATCCCAAGACCCTGGGATCATGACCTGAGCCAAGTGCAGATGCTTAACCAACTGAGCCACCCAGGCGTACTTTAGAGGGTGCCTTTTTTAAAGAGAGTGGGTAGGGGTAGAGGGAGAGAGAGAAGGAAAATCTTAAGCAGACTCCACACCCAGTGTGGAGCCTGTCACGGGGCTTGATCTCAGGACCCCAAGATTATGACCTAAGCCACATTCAAGAGTTGAGACGCTTAACCAGTTGAGCCACAGGTGCCCCCATTCCCTTCTATATCTAGTTTGTTGAATGTTTTTATCATGAAGTAGTGTGGAATTTTTTCAAATGCCTTTTCTGCATGTATTACAAAGCTAATTTTAAAATATTGTTAGGGCAGGTCTATAGTAGCTCTTGCTACAAGGATAGTTTAACTCCACTGCTAAGGTATGGCCCCTTTGAGGTCTCTACTGAATGCTTTAAGGCCTTTCTGCTCTTGCTGGGAGTCACTCAGACGCCTCTCAGCTCTGCATGAACTCTGGGAGCCATTCAGCTAACAGTTCCCTGATTGTTCTTTTCCAGCTTCATGGAATATCACCTATACTGGTGCGTCTTAGGATTCATCAAAGACTTAGGGGAATTCAGTTTTGATTTCTGGGGATTTTTTTTTTTTTTGTTTAGCCCTCTTCTCTTCAGAATTTCCAACTGCTTTTGACTTCCTGTACTCTTATTTCTGTCTCCTCCACTTCGACCATCATGATCTGCCTGGAATGCCCTTTCCTATTCTGTGGTCTGAGATGTGTCTTCAGGCAGTCATAGGATAGGGCTCACATCATTTCCTCTGTCTCTCATGTATCATAGACCTGTGCTACTTGTTTAGGATCTGAAATTAGTCGTTTCATGTATTTGTCCATTTTCCTAGTTGCTTTATGGCAGGAAGTTAAACCCAGGTCCTGTTACTCTCTCATGACTAGAGGTGGCAGTTTTTGGATCATAGGATTTTAGTGCTAGAGCAGACATTGCAAAAAGCTCTCTGATCATCTTCTTATATGTGAGGCTTGAGGGAGATGACTTGCCGATATTGGCATAGTTTTAAGACATTGGCAAGGTTCTGCAGATTTCCATATATACACACAGTTGGTGTTTTGTCCACGTTTTACAGAAGGAAATACAAAGTCAGAGATGTTCAGGTAGGTTTTGTCAGTTATCTTGGGTCACCTAGGTAAGAAGTGGCAGAGTTGGAGTGAAAATCACAACCTCCCAACTCCATGCAGCTACCCTGATCATTGCCTATTGAAACAATGTCAGGAATCAGAGACATGCATTTGTCTGTGTTGTACCCTGCCAGGCACACGAGCAGGGCTCAAGAAATGGAGACTCATGCATTGTGTGTAAGGGCACATGTAGTGCTAGGTGTGTTGGATGTTGTAGAAAGCTATGTTAACTGGTCACACAGCCAAGCACGAGCATCTCTCGTGAAACTCCCATCCAGGACTGCTCGTAGGAGTAGATGCTGTTCCACTTGCATCTGCAGCTCCCTGCCCACCTTGTCACAGTCGCCTTTGTTTATTTTGATAGTTCTGAGTCACTTAGAAAAGGTTAGCTTCTATTCGGTGTTCTCCATGGGGGTGGTACATTTGAGAAAGACAAAAAATGGATTTAACAAAACACTGCCACTAATACTTAAAGCCTAATCTCTAGTTCTCAGGGAATTTTGTTTCTCCCGAAAAACTATTCCCAGAAGTTTCAGATAACAATAGCTGTACTCTTTTTAAAAAAATCATTTAATTAGCCAGCTTGTAATGCTATTATAGTAGCTTTATTTTGACCTACATACCTTACCAAACACTGTTGTTTGACTTTTCATCTGCAGTTTTCTGCCCAGTCATCCAGACTTGTGAGGGCATCTTGCTTTCTCCTTGGTGTGGCATTTCCTTTCCTTGGCAGTCTAAATTCACCTCGTGGTCTCTCTCTCTCTCTCTTAAGTAGGCTCCACATTGGGGCTTGAATTCATGACCCTGAGATCAAGACGTGAGCTGAAAAGTTGGATGCTTAAATGACTGAGCCACCTAGGTGCCCTGGTCTTTCTCTTTTAATACTCCTGGGTTAAAATATTGCCAAGAGTTCTTAGCAAAGCCTAATAAGCAAGTTACCTTTGTTGCCTCTTCCCATTGACTTATTGACCTCCTCAAAGTGTTGCCCAGAGCCCCTCTGGGTCCTTTTTATAAGTGGGAGTAACCTTGGCCATCTCTGTCAGATTTTGAGCTTAATGACCTTTTATAATGACAGGATCTACTACTCTCTGCCCCCTAAGAACAACAAACTCGTTGGTTTATTGTCAAATTCTGAAGGAAAAAAAAAAGTCAGTGTTTTTTTTTTTTTTTCATTTTCTAAAATTATAGTGTTACTGCTTTATTCTGCATTAGGACTGTGACCTCTCTGTGTCTCAATTTTTTTATCCTTAGAATGGAGATAACAAATAATACCCACTCAGTGCAGTGTTGTGAAGATTAGTTGGGATCATACAAACCAGCACCTTGCATGTGATAAATGCCCAATGACTGTTAGCTCTTAGTATCTGGAGACCGGCCCCCACTAGAACTGGTTCTCCCTTATCTGACATGTAATGACTGCTAAAGGACTTGAGTTCAAGTCTTCACTTTTTTTTTTTTTTTTCCTTTTCTTTTCCCCACAAGAGTCCCAATTTCCAAGGGCATTTTGCATCAGAGCCTGGACCCAGTGCCAAGCTTTCAGGAGCCCTTTACCATTTGGTTTCTGACTTGCGTTCTTTACTAGTTGTGTCATTTTTATTGGTTGTGTAACTCTGGCTATATCATAAGGATTGTGAGGGTGTGACTGTATACTCTACCTGACTTCATTTGACTGTTCTTCCATCCTCCATTCATTTGATGATGCAGCAAATATTTGTTCAGTGCCAATTGCATGCCAGCACTGTGTCCAATACTGATTATATGACAAATGTCACAACATAATTAAACCTTACAGTAGTAAGGCTAGGTTCTAGTGGCCCTCTTTCTTTTTCTTTTCCTTCTCATCCCACTAAATCCCTGTGACACCAGCCCCTTTAGTTCCACTAAATAGTTAAGTTTTTGGAACATGTAGGGTGCAGTGGATACAGGATGAGGGGGACACAGTCCTGTCTGCAGTGAGTGGAAGATAAGTATACAAGTAGGGGCACCTGGGTGGCTCAGTGGGTTAAAGCCTCTGCTTTTGGCTCAGGTCATAATCCCCAGATCCTGGGATTGAGCCCTGCATCGGGCTCTCTGCTCAGCGGGGAGCCTGTTTCCCCCTCTCTCTCTGCCTGCTTGTGATCTCTGTCTGTCCAATAAATAAATAAAATCTTTAAAGAAAAATAAGTATACAAGTAATTCCAAAGCAATATTTTTTTAAAAAGAAAGTTATTGAGAGGTGTGATGGGAAAGATCATAGCACATTGCTGAGGTCTGGCGAAGCTTTGAGTAGCGAGAGATGGTTGACATGGATCTTGGAAGGATGGATTGAATTTTTATAGGGGAGATAAGGCAGATTGAATGAAATGTCGCAGATGGGTGAAGACCGTGGAAGAAGCCAGGCAGGGACAAGTGAGCACTGTATTTGGGGCCTGAGTGTTCATGGGAAGTTGGGAAAGACCTTCATTGCCAGGTTGGGAGTGTACATTGAGTGTTCACGGGAATGGGGAGCCATTGGAGGTGTATGGGCCTGGAGTAGTGGTATTGGAGTAGGGAGAGACAAAAGTCAGAGACAAGGTCTAGTTAAGAGCCTGTTGTCTAAGACTATACTTAGCCTGTTTGGGCCTAGTTGCCTATCCTATTAAATGAGAATAAGATTACACACAATCTGCCTGAAAGGGGGCATTTGGCAGGTGAGTGTGCAACTTCTTCCAGCTCTCCATCTCTGATTCTGTGTACGTTTGGGAGTTGTTAGAGGGCCTCAGGTCTGAAGCCCAGGGGAGCATCTTTTCAGTCTAGTGGTCCAGCTTGCATAGATTCTGGATGTTTTTAGAGAAATTATACCAAAAAAGCTCAGTGTTTACATTCCATTTTTCCTGTGATTTTTGTTGTTGTTGTTGTTGTTGTTAGTGAAGTAATTTAATAAGTTTGATTTTTATTTACAGAGAGCTGTGAAATTTTTTCAAGACCATTTTGTGAAATTAAACTTTATGTCTGGGTCTCTTGTTTCAGGTGCTACCTGCTTCACTTTTTGCCGTGCCTATTGTCTTGCAGCTCCAGGTGTCTTTGTCAGGGCTGGAATAGCTGCATCTCTTGTTCCTTCAAAAGAGAAAAACTTTTCTACTTGGATTGAGTTAAATAGTAGTTGTTTTGGGATGCCTGACTGGCTCAGTCAGTAGAGCATGTGACTCTTGATCCTGGGGTTGTAAGTTTGAGCCTCACCTTGGGTATAGAGATTAGTTAAGAATCTTTAAAAAATAGGGGCGCCATCGCTTTTTAGCCTTTTGGCTAAGATCAAGTGAAAAAATAGGGGCGCCTGGGTGGCTCAGTCGTTAAGTCATGATCCTAGATCATGATCCCAGGGCCCTGGGACCGAGCCCCACATCGAGCCCCACATCAAGCCCCACATTGGGTCCCTGCTCAGCGGGGAGGCTGCTTCTCCCTCTGCGACTCCCCCTGTGTGCATGCTCACTGTCTCTCTCAAATAAATAAATAAAATCTTTAAAAAAGAATAAAAATTAAAAATTAAATAGGAGTTGACTCATTGATAGTAAGTTGTTGGAATTAAAGAAGTTATAAGACCGTTGTGTGTAGAAAACATCTGTTTAGCTTATTTGACCCAGGTTTTCTTTCAGTTTTACATTACTTCTTCTTGGATTACCCAGATTCCATTCATTGAAATTCTGTACTCTTTTCTCTTGTTTTCTGAGCTCTAAGAGTATAAATATTATCATCCTTTTAAAAATAAGATATGCATTGGGACACCTGGGTGACTCAGTGGGTTGAATGTCTGACTCTTGGTTTCAGCTCAGGTTATGATCTCAGGGTCGTGGGATTAGGCTCTGAGCTGAATGGGAAGTCTAGTTGAGCTTCTCTCTCTTCCTCTTCTTCTGCCCCTCCCCATCTCTCTCTCTCTCTCTCTCAAGAAAAAAAAGAAAAGAAAAATATGCATTAATGGCAAAGCTGTTTCCACTATTTAAAAAAATTTCTTTTTCTAATTCTGAAGTTAACAATGTTCCTTATGGAAAATACGGAAAAAAAATAAAGAAGTAAGTAAGTATTGCTTATAATCTGATTAATAATTTTTGTATCTTGTTGGATAGGCAGTGCGGGTTTAGAGATTTGTTTAATACTCTATTTGTATTAATTTCTTATTGCAGCTATAACAAATTACCACAAACTTAGTGGCTTAGAACAACGCAAATTTATTGTTTTGCATTTCTGTAGATTAGAAGCCCAACACTGGTCACACTGGACTAAAATCAAGGTGATGGCAGGGCTATGTACCTTTCTTGAGACTCTAGAGGAGAACTCATTTCCATGTCTTTTATAGCTTCTAGAGAACCCTACATTCCTGGACCATGGCAATCCTGGATCCCAGCAAGGGGACCCAAGCTGTCACATCCCATCGTTCTCACCTCCTCTTTTGCCTCTCTCTTACCCTGGTCTCACTGAAATCATCCAATATAATCTCTTCAATTCAAGGTCTTTTTATTTTTTTTATTTTAATTTTTAAAAACGATTTTATTTATTTGAGAGAGAGAGCATGAGCAGGGAAGAATGGCAGAGGGAGGGGGAGAAGCAGGCTCCATGCTTAGGCTGGGAGCCTGATGCAGGGCTTGATTCCATGAACTGTGAGATCATGACCTGAGCCAAAGGCAGAGGCTTTTTTTTTTTTTTTAAGATTTTATTTATTCATTTGACAGACAGAGATCACAAGTAGTTATAGAGGCAGGCAGAGAGAGAGGGGGAAGCAGGCTCCCCGCTGAGTAGAGAGCCCGATGCGGGGCTCCATCCCAGGACCCCGGGACCACGACCCGAGCTGAAGGCAGAGGCCCAACCCACTGAGCCACCCAGGTGCCCCGAAAAGCAGAGGCTTAACCGATGGGCCACCCAGGCACCCGAAGGTCATTTTAACTTGTTTTTCTCTGCAACCAATTTACATCCATTTGCCGTGGGAGGTAACATATTCACAGATTGCAGGATTAGGACACAGACATATTTGGGCAGGCCATTGTTCTGCCTGCCACACCGATATGGTTTGTGCATTCCTGAATTATTATATTGGTCTCTAAATTGTTTATTGGTTCTTTTTGGTATCTTTCCTTCACATTTTAAAACCATGTGCCCAACTTTTAGAGTAATCTTAAATTGTCACAAATTATTTCTATTTAAATATTTTTAATTAAGTGGGGGTGCGGAGAAAGGTCTGAAGTCAGAGTAGCCCAGAACCCCTCTGGGGATGGGGGATAGGGGCAGGCAGTACAGAGGAGACAAGGATGGTAAAAACTGTGTTTCCTTCAGATGTCTCTACCAGGTAGGGTGACAGCTATGTGAGCAGCAGGGTTTAATCATCTTCCTGATGCTGAATTCTTACCCTGAGATATTGCTAGAGCTCATGTCTTTTAGTTTCCAGAGTATAATGCCTAAAAAACAAAGGAATAAAACAGGAAATCAAACCCAACCCAGAACATCTGTTCTGTGGGGAGAAATCCAATTCTTATGCTTGATGTAAATGAGGAGAACTTGGGGTTTGCCTCTGCCCTCTAGGGCAAGTGCCAGGATGGGCTGGTAGCAGCCCTGAAGCGGGAGGGTCTGGATTGAGAAGAGAGCTTACGTCCAGGCAAAAACTAAGAATAGATAGCAAGCCTGCATCCTGGGGGAGAATGAGTGTGTCTTTTATAGTGCCTATCCACAGTGTAGAAGATGGAGATACGAAGATAAGAGATGATTTCGGCCCCTGGGGAGCTTGCAGGTTAGTGGAGAGACAGTCAAATGCACCAATAACTGTCGCGTGAACAATGGGGTAGATGTTGCTGATGATGTTACTGAAGCCCTTCAAATACATGAAGACAGTGGTTGTGTCTATTTATAGCCTGCTTGTCTCTGGGCTAGATGTTCCTTTTTAATGCCTTCTGGTATGGAATATTTCTTAGACCCCACATCACCCTGCGTGGCCATCTTTGGATATTTTTAGAGTGGTAGAGGGGCAACTCAGAATTTCCCTCACTTCCACATGTCCATCATCAAGTCCTGTAGTCTTCCTCCGAAACACCCTGAGCTGGACTGTTTCTGTCTGCTTTGGTCATTACCCTCTTTGCTACTGAAGCATCTCCTGACTTCTCTGTGGTTCCATTTTTGTCCTTTCAAACCAGAAGGATTCTTCTAAACCTCAGTTCTAAACTCGACTTTTTAAGGTCTCCAGTGTGCATCCCTTGACACCAGTTTGCATTGCTATTAGAGTTCAATCCAGGTTCCCAGCCTCTGCCTGCACTTGGACTTCTGGGAATCCCCACTTTATCTTTCCATTGTGCTGCCTCTCCAGTGGCCTCTGCCAGAATGCTTTTTCCTGAGTTGTCTCTGCTGGTACCTTCTTAATCAAATCTCAATTTAATGGGCACCTTCTTAGAGAGGTCTTTCCTGATCACCCCATTAAAAATAGTCCTTTAGGCACTATTGCTGGGGAAATACAATTACAAACAAAATCTCCCAAGAGCTCTCCACAAAGATAGTAGAGAAAGAAAACACTTTTATTACCGAATAAGCGTTAAACCAGGACATGACATGCATCACAGGCAATCCTCTAAGAGATAACAAAGACAGAAAACAATCTCACCTTATTAAATAGCCAAGCAGATGTAACTTGTTACATACACACTTTCAAGGTAAATGACAACTAGTCCCTTAGGTAAGAAGTCTTTGTGTATATCTTTTCTATATTTAATAATGAGGTTGTGCCAATTTCGATGAGTTTCTGAGTTTCCATTCTATCTTGTAGCACATTGGCTTCACCAGCCAGGTATGTGGCATTGTGTATATCTGTGTGTTTTTCTGTGTGTTTGAGCAGAATGTTGGTAAAGTATTGCCCAGGACAAAGTACATAGATTTTGACAGGGCCGCAGACTCCTCCCTTTGGTTCCATGTTGATTAACCAGCGTTCTTTGGATCTCATTGACTCATTCTGCTATAAATCCACCACCTTTCGATTTCTTATTTGCAGGGCTGTTTCTTGAGAGACTTTACTCTTTCTGTCAGGTTGTGTGATTCACTGGTGGAAATGTCTGGAGTCTCTGAAACGATCACTTTATTGTGGTTAGTTTGCAACTCTTTGTATTGTATTTTCTCCTCTGACTGTGAAGTGGAGGAACACTGAAGAAAAGTGGGAATTTAGTATTTCTGTTCCTCTCTTGCTTGTTACTTTATGCTCTTTTAACTAATCATGAAAGTATGGATTTTCCCCATGTATATATTTTTTAACTTACTCCGTATTTTTCCTGGTTAAGTAACATTTTCTCCTAGAACATATTTTGGCAAATAGAAAAAAGCACAGAGAAATGTAAAACCATGGGGCGCCTGGTGACTCAGTTTGTCTGACTCTTGATCTTGACTCAGGTCTTGATCTCAGGGTTGTGAGTTCAAGCCCCACATTGGGCTTAAGCTTGGAGGCCATTAAAAAAAAAAAAAGAAATGTAAAATCACTGGTCATTCTGCCTCTCCATAACTGTCAACATTTCAATATATTTTCTTCCAGTACTTTTTCTGTATATGATAATCCACATCATTCCTCACGTGAATTTACAGAACATTTAGAACATTGTTCATGCTGTTGCTTAGTCTTAGAAAAATACCATTTTTCATGTCTGTGTTATTAGGTTAGATTTTATGAAAGCATTGTTTTTGTAGGTCAAAACGTTGGTTGACTATCACAGTTTCATACGGTTTAACCTAATTTTTCACCAAATGGTGGAATCATTTATTTTCTTAATGTTGTCATTTAGAGGGGCGCCTGGGTGGCTCAGTGGGTTAAAGCCTCTGCCTTCGGCTCAGATCATGATCCCAGGACCTGGGATCGAGCCCCATATTGGGCTTTCTGCTCAGCAGAGAGCCTGCTTCCTCCTCTCTCTCTCTGCCTGCCTCTCTGCCTACTTGTGATCTCTGTCTGTCAAATAAATAAATTTTTTAAAAAAGTTGTCATTTAGATTTGTTTCAGATTTTCAATTAATATACACAACACTATAATGAAAGTCTTTTACACAGTCTTTACCTTAAGATTTCTAATTCTTTTTTTTTTTAAGATTTTATTTATTTATTTGACAGAGAAAGGAGAGAGAGCACAAGCAGGGCGAGTGGCAGGCAGAGAGAGAGGGAGAGGCAGGCTCTCCACTGAGCAGAGAGCCCAATGTAGGACTCAGTCGCAGGACCCTGGGATCATGACCCGAGCCGAAGGCAGTCGCTTAACCAACAGAGCCACCAGGCACCCCTAATTCTTTCTTTACAGTCATTCCTAAGAGGAAAATGACTGAGACAAAGAATATTACCTCTCTTCAGGTTAGAAGGTGTTTCTCTTTCTGGCTTGTGTATTTGTCCTTTTAAAATCTGCTTTCTTTTTTAAAATTGCAATGGTAATTGATATTTTCAGAGCAAATCTCAAGCATTATACTTGATAAAGCCTTTGCCAATAAAACAACACATCAGTGTGCCTGGGTGGCTCAGTCAGTTAAGCATCTGCCTTTCGTTCAGGTCATGATCCTGGGGTCTTGGGATCAAGTCCTGTGTCAGGCTCCCTAATCAGTGGGGAGTCTGCTTCTCCTTCTCCCTCTGCCCCTCCCTGCTGCTCGTGCTTGCTAGCTCTCTCTCTCTCAAACAAACAAATAAAATCTTTAAAAAAAAGTCCCACCAGACCATATAAATGTTAATGAGCAACTTCTCTTTGGGTCCATTAACAGAACAGCAAGGTTGGGGCCTCATGGTGTGTCTGAATGCTCTGCTAAGAGGTTCTTGTGGCAGAGATTTTCAAGATTGGCATCACCTCTTTTCCTATTCATATATCATCTAGATTTTTATTTTCTTTATATCAAACATTTACCATTGTTTTGTTTTGAAAAAATTTGAATTTTTCCATATATTCAGTAAATTGCTGACTTATTGCCCATTTGCTTCTGCTGGCCACTATTATGGCATATCCAGTAACAACAGATACTGTTTGTTGAGCACCTGGTATGTACTGTGTGTAGTTCTGAGTGCTTTGCACACATTTGATCTTCTAAAGAACCCTATGGGAGGATTGTAATTGTAGGTGGGTTTGGGTAAACTGCTTTTGGGCGCCTCTGGGCATTAGAGACCCATGACTTATGACTGAATTACAGACATTAGCTAATGTGCTTTACCACCTCTATGTATGCATCATTTTAACTCTTGGTCCTTGGCACATGTCTGTTTTGTGTATGATCAATTCAGAAGCTAGAGATGATCTTTCTGTGATTTTTGAATGGAAAAAAAATGTTTTACTGGTTATGTAGACTCACTGGGATTTTATACTACTGGTTTATGCCCTATATAGTCCTATATATGTATGTTTATATATGTGTGTGTATATATATGTGTGTGTGTTTATATTTTTTAATTTATGGGTTTTTTTGTTGTTGTTTTGTTTGTTTTTGGTCTCGTTTTCTAGGTCCAAAAGCTGCTTTGTATGTGCCCAGTAGACTTCCATGGGATCTTCCAATTGGATGAAAGACGGAGAGATGCGGTGATCGCGTTGGGCATTTTTCTCATTGAATCTGATCTTCAGGTAAGTCTTTACTACATTAAAAGTGTTTCTGCAGTGTAAAAGGGGGAGTGCAATTAGAATTTAAATTTGTACCTGCTTATATTTACCTAAACCAGTACTAAAAGAATGCATATGAACCTAATAAAAGCGGTTAGTAATGTTGAGGCAGAGTGGGTGGAACAGGTGGGAGTAATTTAATTTAATTAATGTACAACTTCTTAAGAAATTTTGGTTTTTGAACTGTGTGAATAACTAGGTTATTGGTTGTTGTTACTGTGTTTTGTTTGGCTAGAAAGTTAAGTAAAATGCTTTGTGAAGTAATTGTGTGCCCTCCAGAGTAGACTTGATTTTCAATCTAAGGTCAGATGTTCATTCAGATTGAGTAAACATTTTTTTTTCCTTTCAAAAGGATAGTATTCTTTGAGATAATTCTGACATAATACAATCTTTTTTTCAGATCTGTGATAGATTTCGGGGCACCTGGCTGGTACAGTCAGTGGAGCATAGGACTCTTGATCTCGGGGTTGTAAATTCAAGTCCCATGTTGGGTGTAGAGATTACTTTAAAATAAAAAAACTTTTTTTTTTAAAACATTTTATTTATCTTATTTGAGAGAGAGTGAGTGAGAGAGAAAGCCTGAGTAGGGGGAGGAGAAGAGGGACTAGGGAAGCAGACTCCCCGCTGAACAGGGAGATTCTAGAGGACTCAATGACCCGGGTCCTGACCTGACCTGAAGGCAGGCTCTTAACCAACTGAGCACCCAGGTGCCTCTAAAAATTTTTTTTAAATCTTAAAAAAAAAAAAAGAACTGTGATAGATATAAGTTTTAGAGTACATGTTAATGTATCTCTTAGAGGTGATTTAAAAATCAGTGTTGTGGCTCCAACAGAAAATGATGTGACCTTTTTTTTCAGTACTTCCCAAGGTTAATTGAAGCAAATGGTTAATCACTGAACATAGAATTTATTATTTGTTTGTTTATTTTTATCATTATCAAGAATCACTTTTAATTCCATGCTATGTTGGGAAAATAAAGATGTTAGATATTTGAATTTTTATTTATCTAAAAATGCTTATATGTCCTGGAAATTCTGCTTCAGTAAGGATTAATATTTTTGACAGAGTATGCATACATTTGAAATAAAAATAAGCATTTTAATTTTAGAGCCATAGTTTGAAAATTAAATAGGTTGTTTGATCAAGACCACATCAAAAACCGAAATTAGATGCATATAAACGGCATTTTAATTATTCTTTTTTATTTTTTTAAAAGATTTTACTTATTTATTTGACAGAGAGAGACATAGCGAGAGAGGGAACACAAGCAGGAGGAGTGGTGAGGGAGAAGCAGGCTTCCCAACCAGGAAGCCCAATGCTGGGCTCCATTCCAGGACCCTAGGATCATGACCTCAGCCAAAGGTAGATGCTTAATAACTGAGCCACCCAGGTGCCCCCATTTTAATTATTCTTCCTATTTATTTATAAATGTGAAAAGAAAGAAAATTTCTACTTTTCTATTTGCAAAAGTCTTATTCAAATTTAATATAAATAATTTATAATATATAAATATAAATTTAATATGAATTTAAGAATATAAATTTAATATAAATTATTCAAATTTAATATAAATATAAACTTAATATATTATAAATATATAAAATATAATTTAATATATAAATTTAATATAAATATGTTTATACAAAATATAAATTTAATATGAGAAACTGCTATTCAAATGTGTATTAATTGAAAATATCTTTGGCAAACACATTACTTAACAGAGTTACCTATAAGTCCCTTATATTTGTGGTAGGCTTTTTAGGGTGGCAAGGAAGAGACAAATACAAATTACTGTGGTGTAATTTGGGTCCCTGGTAAGGATTGGTGGGACCTGGGGTAGCAGATCCTCGAGCCATGCAGTCTGCCAGTGCTTTTAGAAAGCCCTTTGAGGGCGCCTGAGTGGCTCAGTTGGTTGAGCGACTGCCTTCGGCTCAGGTCATGATCCCGGACTTCCAGGATCGAGTCCCACATCGGGCTCCCAGCTCACTGGGGAGTCTGCTTCTCCCTCTGACCTTCTCCTCTCTCATGCTCTCTCTCACTCATTCTCTCTCAAAAAAATAAATAAAATCTTTAAAAAAAAAAAAAATAAAAAAAAAAAAAAAAAAAAGAAAGCCCTTTGGCCACACCAACACCAGGAGAGGAGTCCAGCAGGCTTCACCAGGCCCCTGAGCCCTAGCAATCAGCTTTCTCTTGGTTACCTGGTGTTGATGTTCCCTGCTTCCAACGAGGATAGGCTGTGGTACTGGGCTCAAGTCCAGTCAGTGGGCTGTTCCGGCAGCAGCCATGGCCACAATAGCAGAAGTAGTTTACTGCTACATGCTGCAAAAGCCGTAACAACTTCTGCAACGAGAACACCTGGGGTCACTTCCTCTTCAGGAGCCATGCCTTACACATCCTTTGGACTTTTGTGCCTCTTAATACACTGGGATCCTGGACAGATGTAGCCATCTCCTTTATCTGATTTAGAGGGAAAGTTGTTTTGTTTTGTTTTGTTTTGTTTTTAAATATTTTATTTATTTATTTGACAGAGAAATCACAAGTAGGCAGAGAGGCAGGCAGAGAGAGGGGTAAGCAGGCTCCCTGCTGAGCAGAGAGCCTGACTTGGGGCTCGATCCCAGGACCCTGAGATCCTGACCCGAGCTGAAGGCAGAGGCTTAACTCACTGAGCCACCCAGGTGCCCCAAAGTTGTTTTGTTTTTGCTAAAAAAGGTTCTCTATTTGCTGTGGTTATGTATTGTGGTGTAAAAAACTACTCCTTAATATGACAGGTTGTTTTTTGGTTTTGCTTTTTTCTCATGAATCTCCAATTTAGATGGAGAAGAGTCACTGTCTCTGCTCCATTCAGTGTCACCTGGAGTGGCTTGAAGGCTAGGGGCTGGAATCACCTGAAGGCTCATTGATGCACATGTGTGTGGGTTGATCCTGGCTATTGGCTGGGACCTAAGCTGGGGCGCTCAGCCAGAGCACCCCTATATACATGGCCTCTCCATGTGGCCTGGGCTCTGTCACTTTGTCACAGTGTAATGTCTGGGTCTTGAGGGCATGTGTCCTGAGAAAAAGCCAGATGGGTGCTATACTGTCTTCTTTAACCTGGGAAGTTAGTCTCTTGAACTACAGTTGACCCTTGAATAACATAGGATTTAGGGGCACTGAAAATCCATGTATAACTTTTAACTCCCCCAGAACATAACTACTAATAGCCTACTGCTGACCAGAAGCCTTACCAAAAACAATAAAGCTAGAGAAAATGTTTTTTTTTTAATATTTTATTTATTTGACAGAGAGAGGTCACAGGTAGGCAGAGAGAGAGGGGAGGCAGGCTCTTCCTGCTGAGCAGAGATGCGGGGTTTGATCCCAGGACCCTGAGATCGTGACCTGAGCTGAAGGCAGAGGCTTAACCTGCTGAGCCACCCAGGCGCCCTGAGAGAATGTTATTTAGAAGACTGTAAGCAAGAGAAAATACATTTACAGTACTGTAAAAAATCCATATGTAAGTGGACCTGTGCACTTCAAACACATGTTGTTCAACAGTTAACTGTATTTTTTTTTAAGATTTTATTTATTTATTTGACAGAGATCACAAGTAGGCAGAGAGGCAGGCAGAGAGGCAGGCAGAAAGAGAGGGGGAAGCAGGCTCCCCGCTGAGCAGAGAGCCCGATGCAGGGCTCGATCCCAGGACCCTGAGATCATGACCTGAGCTGAAGGCAGAGACTTAACCCACTGAGCCACCCAGGCGCCCTCAACTGTACTTTCTAAAAACACCAGAAGCAAGTCACTAAGGCAGCCCATTTTCCAGGGGAGGTGAATTTTGACTCTTTGTTTCTGTGGAAGGAGTGTCACAGAATTTGGAACCATGTTTTCAGTATTACCACATGTTTTGCTTTGTTTTCAGTACTTGAGAACATCAAATAGTATTCCCCTTCTCAGGAGCACACTTACCTAA
Source organism: Martes martes (assembly GCF_963455335.1). Lineage (NCBI taxonomy): Eukaryota > Metazoa > Chordata > Mammalia > Carnivora > Mustelidae > Martes > Martes martes. Next base: position 63,633,182 of record NC_137901.1, read on the forward strand.
CCCTTAACTGGAATGGTTATAACTAGGAAAACAACCAGAAGAGTCAGTTGTGGAAGGTTCTGAAGTGACATGTTAACTGGCTGCTTTGGAAACTAGAAGAAAGTAGTTTTTGTATTGGGTAATTATGGCCATAAAGTCTAATGCTTAGTTTGGGAGAAGCAAAAGGAAATATTAAATAGAAAATTAAAAAAAGAAAAGAGGACAAGGGCCATGAATAACAGAAGCATCACTAAGTTTAGAAGCTTGTGGCTGTGACCGTCCCTCAGTCTAAAGGATCTGAGCCTGGGACCCACTGAAGGGTTTGGGGGCTCTCTCTGAACACTCTCGCTGAGGGCATTTTTGAGAGTGTTTGCATACATATACCTTTTCCTGCAGAGGCCATCATGGGGTCCCAGCCCCCAGTGAGGGCCAGAGCAAGGCTGGACATTCAGTGGCAGAAGGGCCCGTTTAAGCACCTCTGGTGCAGGCTGGTGGGATAACCTCCAGACGCCACATGCTGCTGCCACATGGAAACAGGAGGGGTGCCCTGCCATGCGAACATCCATCTTTGAGATGGTTAGGATGCAAATGCTTTGCTTTGGGCGTAGTACTAAAAAACTACCAGCTGCACATTGTATTAAATGTATTTTTTTTTCTTTTTTAAGCACAAAGATTCTGTGGTTCCTTACCTTCTTCGACTGCTTAAAGGCCTTCCAAAAGTGTATTGGGTAGAAGAAAGCACAGCTCGGAAAGGCAGAGGTAACGTATAAATTTTCCCCTCAATTCAGGGAATGGCATGTATGCTCACAGTCTGTATGAATCAGCTGTTTAATCATATTAATGCATCAGGTACAATGTTTCTAGCTAGTTCCACTCTTGGCTGTGAGACAACTGCCTGTCTGTAGCAGCATGGGCTGTGCTTACTCCTTGTTGTCCAGAGCCCATGGTCGAGGGGAGATGGGGGCAAGGCTGAGAAAACTGGCTTTGCATTGCACTCTGGGAGTGAACAGGAGCTTGGAGACCTTCAGGAACCTTTTCTTATGTCTTCTTGCCAGAATTGGTTCCCCTGCCCATCCCTGAACCAGTCTCTATTACCCTTAGATGAATAGGTTCACTCTTGGAGTGAATCCATTTCTCCAAATTGTATTGCTGCTACTCAAAAAGGAAGGATGTGATGGATGTCCAGGACTTAAACACCATGTTCACTGTAAATAGTTTATCGTTTTGTTGCTGTTGCTGAGTTTTATTTAAATTTATTACCTTTAAGAAAATGGTATATAAGTCCACTATGTGCCAGGCATTGTGCTAAGCACTTATAACACTGATGTTCTTAGGAATTGATTTCCCAAGACTCCCATATCAGTTTGGAACACCTCCAACATTCTAGAGATCATGACCCTGGAGACCAAAGTTTTCTTTTTTTTTTTTTTTTTAATATTTTATTCGTTTATTTTGACAGGCAGAGATCACAAGTAGGCAGAGAGACAGGCAGATAGAGAGGGGGAAGCAGGTTCCCCCTGCGGATCAGAGAGCCCGATGCGGGGCTTGATCCCAGGACCCTGAGATCACGACCCGAGCCGAAGGCAGAGGCTCCAACCCACTGAGCCACCCAGGCGCCCCGAGACCAAAGTTTTCTTATAATCTCCCTGTGTGTGGCCTGAGGCCCACCTTCAGACATAGCAGGTGGTTGGAGCCTATAAAGACAGCCTTGTCCTTTTCATTGGTGGCATGGCCCCAATTTGTTGGATGGGCTCAGCCGCTATAGATGGGTTTTACTGTTCTCATGAACATCCTGCTTGTGCCTAATCCTCTTGTCCTTTGGATTTCATCATTTCTAGTAACCTACTGTGCCTAAAACTGACAGACCCCAGATTATGCATGTATCCTGGCATTTAAGGGACTATAATTTTTTTCTTTTTAATTATTTTTTTAAAGATTTTATTTATTTACTTGACAGAGAGAGACAGTGAGAGAGGGAACACAAGCAGGAGGAGTGGGAGAGGGAGAAGCAGGCTTCCCACTAAGCAGGGAGCCCGATGCGGGGCTCAATCCCAGGACCCTGGGATCATGCCCTGAGCCAAAGGCAGACACTTAAGGACTGAGCCACCCAGGCGCCCTTACAGTTTTTTTATTGAAAGGTAGTTGGGAATACAATATCATATCATATTATATTAGTTCCAGACATATAACATAGTGATTTGAAGTTTATATACATTACAAAGTGATCACAACGATAAACCAGCTTTCGTCTGTCACCACACTGAGTCATTACCTGTTACTGACAATATTCCCCATGTTTTACATTGTATCCTTATGTCTTCTTTGCTTTAGAACTGAAAGTTTGTACCTTTTAATCCCCTTTCTCTATTTTGCCCATCCTCCCACCCTAAAGGACTACAGATTAAATAGAAAGCATTGCTAAAAAGTCAAACATCTCTGTCCACCACTGTTGTCTAATTTGGGGAGAAGCAGAATACCAGTAGAAGCTGATTCTATTTTCTTTTCTTTCAAAACAAGTATCAGTATCACTTCTATGTGCATGGACTCTCACTAGGATGAGAGTTTTAGCACTGTTGGAAACATTGTTAGAGATGCATAAATCTCCAATTATTAGCATTTCACTCTTTTTTAGTTTTTTATTAAGGCAGTATGAATTATGTTTTTAAACTCTAGAGGAGTAGTTCTCAAAGTGCCATCCGGGACTAGCAGCACCAGCAGCACCTGGGAACTTGTCAGAAATGCAGATTCTCAGTCCCCACATCACAGCTACTGAATTAGAACCCAGGGGCTAGGGAAGCTGGCAGTCTGCCTTTTAATAAGCCTGCAGATGATTCTGATCACACTCAAGTTTAAGAAGAACCTAGAGCTGCATCTTAAAATTATAGGTACAGAAGTGAACGTGTAACAATCTTTTGCCATGTACTATGAATAGATCTTGGTTAAATATTCAATATTCAAAATTGATTTAGTATTTAATAGTGATTAGACCTATACAGGAGTGATTTTGATATTTTTAAGGTGCATGCCATCGAAGCACTGGTTAGCTTTTAGTCTTTTAGGTACAGTGATCCCTTCCCGACCCTGAGGCCATGCTCTGGAGAACCTCCCTATGAAGAGGTCAGTAGTGGAAGGGCTTAAAAACCTATTAGGAATAGAGCAAATCTTTGGAAGCTCTTAAGATTTTCTCCACTTGTCAAAATAAAGCAGAAAAGAAATATAAACATTTAATTCAGTTTAAAGTGGTAGTAATTGGGTAGCCTCCATATACCATCTCATATACTCTATCAAGATTGGTTTTTCATCCTGGGTTGAAATCTAGGTCAGGAATAAAAAATGGAGACTGTATAATCTCAAACTATAAATTGGCCCAGAAACATTTAAGTTTATTGAACCAAAGCATTCTATTAATAGAAAAGTTAAAGGTATTTCTCAGCAACCATGTTGGGCCCATAGCTATTCTTTTGAGGTTCACCTCAGTGAGGGCAGCCATCCCTGTAAACTGGTCCCTTGGCAGGCCCTGTGAGAGAGGGAATTTACAAATCAGATGGCTAGTAGGGGTGGCCCGGTGTCTCAGTGGTAATGATCTGACTCATGTCTGTGTGCCTTCCAGCCACCCTCCCGGTTGCAGAGAGCTTCAGCTTCTGCTTGGTCACTTTGCTGTCTGATGTGGCTTATAGGGACCCCTCACTTAGGGATGAGGTAAGTGCATGGTGAATTGAAGTGCATTTCTTTCTTTTTTTTTAAGATTTTATTTTTTATTTATTTGAGAGAGAGAAAATGAGCACAAGCAGGGGGAGGGGCAGAGGGAGAGGAAGAAGCAGACTTCCTGCTGAGCAAGGGGGCTCAGTCCCAGGACCCCAAGATCATGACCTGAGCTGAAGGCAGACACTTAACCGACTGAGCCATCCAGGCGCCCCTGGAGTGCATTTGTACACAATCAAAAAGAGTCCCAAGGTAACGAAAAGAGTAAAAAAACCTTTGAAGTGATCAGGTTGTTTCAGTTGATTTATTTTGTACTAACACACCTAAGAAACGTTGAATACTTGCCTACAGTACTTTGCAGGTTACCCAGTGACCTCGTTGACTGTTTCTCATTTAGCTTTCCCCATGGTCCTGTGAGGTCGGCAGGTTGGCAGCAAAAGGCAGATGCCCCTCACTTTCCTGACTCTCTGTTGGGGATTCATTCATGGAAGGGAATTCTCTAGATAGTTGAAATTATACTCAGATTTTAAGTCCTCAGATTTTTTTCATTTTAGTTTATTTTGTTAAAATATTACTTAAATGCCTTTCAGACTCTTCTCCTTCTTAAAGAATACAATCATAATCTAAACTTTTTCTTAATCAAATTTTTTTTTTGAGAATCAGTTCGTATATGCTGTTATCTTCAGTTCCTGCCAAGGAGTGCCGGTTGCTTATCTATATGTTAAACGTTCCCAGCTAGCTATGCTTTTTGAGTTCTTGTATCTGTTTTTTAATTTTTAAAGTTTCTTTACTTAATCGAACTGTAAATTTTGTTGAGCATATTTCTGCCATTAATGTTCTTCTCCATCCTTCTTTCTTAGTTTAGGTTTATTTATAGGTTGGCCAAAGAGATAACTAAATATATTAGAATTGTATATCATTATTTAAGAAGTTAACAGGCTATAAGTTAAGGGATTTTTTATAAATAACATTTATCAAAACATCAATACTAAAGATGATGGCATAACTTTAATGCATGAAATGGAGAAAGTCTTGCTTTTCAAATCTTCATATATTATTCAGCATCATTTAACATCAGCAACATGTCGGAAATTTACCTTGATTAGGAACACGTCATAGGAGAACAATTTTATTCTCTTCTTTGCCTGGGGTTTCCTCCAAGACTGGTAGTAGAGGGAAATAAGGTAGATACAGTCTAGTTGATCTTCAACAAGGCATTAGAGAAACACCCTTCTGAAATCCTAGATCTAGAATACAGGCTAAAGGTCAAAACAATTTGGAAGGTTTGTGGAGCTGTCCGGACTACCCCAGAGGGTGCCAACCCAGCAGAAGCCTCCCCTAGTCTCCTCTCCACCTCTTGCTATTGAAGCAAAACAAGCCAGGGCCATAAATGAAGATTCAGAAAGCAAGTTGGTTTCATTTGTAGGTGACACAATGCTGGGAATCAGAGACCAGAACAATGAACGAAAGCTAATCCCCTGAGCTTTGGCGGCGTCAATGACAGGCAAAAAATGCCACCAGCATCAGTAGGGGTGTAGAAAAGATTCAAGTATTTTAGGTATCTGTAAGCTCATTGAGCTAGTAGAGTGAAGCAGCTGGCTAAAAGCTGACGTCACGTGGATGGAAGTCTAGAATATGTTTAGAGTGTGGTGATTACTCAGGGTGAGTCCCAACATCCCTGGAATTTTCCTGAGCACCACAATTTGAGACTGTTTCTGACACATGGGACTACTGTGAAATCAGAAGCAGGCACTCAGCATCATAAAGCACGTGTAATCCTAAGGAATGGATTAAAAGAATTAGGGGTATTTGCCACAAAAAGAGATTTGGGGACCTATCTCCTGTTTCTGGAATATGGAAAAAGGAGTGGCTCCAAGGGCCTAAGGTCGCAAGCCCCAGAGGACAATATTGACCCACAGTTAGGGGGCACTCTGGACCAACCCAGGAGGGCCGGTTTCTGTCCCTGGAAGTTCAGCTGATTGGTCACTCACCAGAGCTATCATTCAGGGATATATGTATCAGGTATGGGTATGAATATAATGTGTAAAGCTCCTTCTAATTCTGAATGAATTTTGTGAGACTTACCTGATTTTGTTTATAAATTTTTCTTTTCTGTTTCTGTGGCTATTACAGATTTTAGAGGCACTTTTGCAGGTTTTGCATGTCCTTTTGGGAATGTGCCAGGCCTTGGAGATTCAAGAAAAAGGTATGATTATAAATCTGAGGCTTTTTTTTTCTTAATGGCTTTGTGATTACTTTTTTCCTTTGCTTTTCGCAATGTTCTTTTTTGTGCTTTACTGTTTGTGTACCTGATGGATGAAACCTTCCTGTATTAGTTTGCCTTTGTTGTGTATTAGCTAAAAGGCCACATGGGGGTTATGAGCACAGCTCTGCTACCTGAATACCAGGTGACCTTAGACAAGTCACCTCACCCTTTTTGGGCCTCAGTTTCTTCGTTTATAACATACCCAACTGCCTCTAGTGTAAGGCTACCAACATAATCCGAGGAGGACGACATATATTAAGTATAGTAAAGGTACCTGATCATAGGACTACCTATGTTACTGATTTGAGTGTACCATGCCTAGACTGAGACCTCCCAAAGAGAACAGCTGTGTGTGACAAAGATGTAGTCTGAAGTTGTTGTTCATGTCAGCCCTTAGGCTGACCTGTTGATGTGGCTTGTTCAGACCCACATTTGCTAGGGGGTGGGTTGTGAGATGTCAGCCAATGTTATCAGCTAGTGCAGCACAACTCGCTCCCGGGCAGCGTTTTGATACTGGAACATTTTCACTTGTCTTCTAGAATATCTTTGCAAATACGCCATCCCATGCCTGATCGGAATCTCACGAGCATTTGGGCGTTACAGCAACACAGAAGAGTCTCTGCTTTCAAAACTGTTCCCCAAAGTCCCTCCTCATTCCCTCCGAGTCCCTGAGGAGCTTGAAGGTGTGCGGAGGCGATCCTTTAATGACTTCCGCTCCATCCTCCCCAGCAATCTGCTGACGGTGTGTCAGGAGGGCACCCTGAAGAGGAAGACCAGCAGTGTGTCCAGCATCTCTCAGGTGGGGCTGTGCGCCTGGGAGGCAGGCACAGAGGTCAGCTCTTCTTAAGTGCTCACTCGAAGAAAATCTCACTGGCATGCTGTTCGAGGAAATTCATGAAACAGAAAAGGTTCTCACTGGAATTCTGTGTAATAATACATGGGCTTGCTTTGGCCTTTTAAGATTTATAAGTGATTTCATCTCCTAGTCATCTAGTATTTTTTTTCCTAGCAGTTGGGTGCCAAGCTCTATTCTGAGTAGGAGACAGTTGGTACCTTTAAGAAGTACATAATTGACTCAGGGAGACAAGCTAAGTGCTAAGGGAGACAAGACACCAAGTGCTAAGAATAATTCAACTCACTAATGAAGTATAAAATCTATGGCTAAGCACAAAGAAATTAGGGACATGATATACAGTAGAGAACACTTAGCTAAGGTGGGCTTCAGGGAGGAGGTAAGGTGTGGACCAGGACTGGAGGTACAAACATTGGGCTGGCAGGGAGAATCTTGTCTAAGGAGAAACTGACAGCAGTTTGGCTTTTTCTAATCTGTAAGGTGGTTTTGTGTTTTAGGTCAGCCCTGAACGCGGAATGCCCCCACCCAGCTCCCCTGGAGGATCTGCCTTTCACTACTTTGAAGGTGGGCTTCACCTTTCTGACAGGAAAATTGACCTGGTACTTGGAGAGCAGGTTCACTGTGACTTACCGTGATGTAAAAGATGCCAATAATAACACTCTACTGTCATGCATCTAGAGAGTCAAACTTTTAGAAAGCATTTACTCTCTTTTTTTGTTTAAACTTCTTTATTTTAAATTTTGTTAAACTTCTTAATTTTAAAATATTTCAAATGTGCAGTAAAGTGCAGATGATAATATACAGACCCTCAGAGCGCCTGGGTAGCTCAGTGGGTTAAGCCTCTGCCTTCAGCTCAGGTCATGATCTCAGGGTCCTGGGATTGACCCCTACATCGGCTCTCTGCTCAGCAGGGAGCCTGCTTCCCCCTCCCTCTCTGCCTACTTGTGATCTCTCTCTCTCTGCCAAATAAAAATCTTAAAAATAGGGGCGCCTGGGTGGCTCAGTGGTGGCTCAGTGGGTTAAAGCCTCTGCCTTCGGCTCGGGTCATGATCCCTGGGTCCTGGGATCGAGCCCCACATCGGGCTCTCTGCTCGGGCTTCCTCCCCTCTCTCTCTCTGCCTGCCTCTCTGCCTACTTGTGATCTCTGTCTGTCAAATAAATAAATAAAATCTTTAATAAAAAAAAATCTTAAAAAAAATATATATACACAGATCTTCATGTGTCTATCATCAAAATTTTAATAAATTAACCTATGAAAGCACTGGTTTTCAGGTGGAAGTACTAATGGTGGACCCTGCTTTTTTTGTTTTAAAGTCATTAATTATGTAAATAATATTTTTAAAAAATGTAATAATGATACAAGTAGTACTTTCTAATAGAGCTTTGTGGATCACAAAGCATTTTCACATAACTTACTGAATTAGATTCATAGGATAGCCCTGTACAGTGTCAGCCATGTGGCAAAATCGCCTCTACCTTATTTTCGAGAGAAGTAAGACTCAGTTAAGTGATAGGTTAAGTGATAGGAAGTGGGGAAACCAGAATGCTATATCTATTCCATTTTTGGATCATGCTAATTACTAAAAGAGCATTTCTCAATAGGATCTTAAAAGATGTGAGGGGAATTAAAAGAAAAAAAATGAGGAGAGAATCTGAACTCAAATAAATGTGGGCAGCTTTGCCTAGAGTGTCTCTTAGCTGTGTGAGAACGTACCCTGTGTTATAGTCTGTGTGTATGTTAGAATGTAAAGGCCAAGCTCACTCACTCAAAATCCTGCTGCTCCCAGAGAGAACCACTTGTGGTTGAATTAGCCCTCCAGGCTTTATTTTTTTTATTTATTTTAAAATTTTATTTATTTATTTGACACAGAGAGAGACAGATAGTGACAGAGATAGCAAGAGAGAGCACAAGCAGGAGGAGAGGCAAAGGGAGAGGGAGAAACAGGCTTCCCACTGAGCAGAGCCCGATGCGGGGCTCGATCCCAGGATCCTGAGATCATGACCTGAGCTGAAGGCAGATGCTTAACCAGCTGAGCCACCCAGGTGCCCCTCCCTCCAGGCTTTAAACAACCCCTGCCACCTGTCTGTCCTTGGGGCATCTGAAGACAGCCATGGTGTGCCCTTGAAGGCTTTGCTTTCCCTGGTGAACAGCTCTTCTGATCTATACTTATGGGCCCCTCTCCATTGGAGCAGCCCTCCTTGGTGCACTTCCAGAGAGTGCACAGGATGGGGGTGCACCCAGGTGTGGGCCACCTGTGTGAACTTCCTGCACTCATCCAGCAGAGGCAGGCTGAGCAGGGCTTTGTGCCGGCCTCTTTGCTTCAGCGGTGATTCAGCGGTGAGCTGTGCTCCTGCTCTTGAAAGTACACCTCATTGTCAAGACAAGCAGGAAGCACACTGTTCCTTCCTTTTCTGCTCCAGTACCTCCTGTTCGACCTGATTTTTCTTTTGTTTTCAAGATTTTATTTTTAAGTAATCTCTGCACCCAACATGGGGCTCGAACTCACAACCCCAAGATCAAGAGCTGCATGCCTTACTGACTGAGCCAGCCCAGCACCCCAAGTCTGATTTTTCTTGCAGTTGGTCTTTTCTTCTCTTTCCAGGGCCTTTTCTACAGAGCTGTAAGAATGTTTTTAAAGAGTTTAAAAAAAAAACACACAAAAAAGAATGTTTCTAAAGAGTTATTTCTTAAAAGCACAAATCATTTCTACCTTAAAAACTTTCAATGACTCCTCCCTTCATGAATCCCATTTCTTAGATCCTTGACTCTGTAGTTTCTGTCTTTTGCCTCCATCTCTACCTTAGTCCCTATTTCATGGAGTTGAGAGGCGTCCTCTAATCACAAACATTTTATCTTCTTCTTTATTAGTATTTTAAAAATAAGCTTGTATATACTTAAGGTATATAACATGATGATTTGATATATGTATACACAGTGAAGTGATGACTCTAATCATGTCCTTCTCACCATTATCATTTTTTTCTTTTTTTTTAAATGCAGTAATATCACCTGAAATCTGCTTTCTTAGCAACTTCCAGTATTTGATGCCATATTATTAAATATTGTCATCATGCTATTCATTAGCTCTCTAGACTTATTCATACTATTTAACTGCAGCTTTGTACCTTTGACCAACATCTCCCCATTTCCCCCATCTCCCTGCCCCCTGGTAATGATTGCTCAGCTCTGCTCTCATGTATTCGACTTTTTTAAGTGTCCACATATAAGTGAGATCATGCAGTTTATTTTCTGTCCATGTCTGGCTTATTCACTCCACGTAATGTCCTTCAGGTTCATCGATGTTGCAAACAGCAAAATCTTAAGGCTGAATAATACTCCTGTGTGTGTGTGTGTGTGTGTGTGTGTGTGTGTGTTTATCCAGCACTTGTGAGTGAATATGAATAAATACTTATGAATAAATATACATATCTGTGTGTGTAAATACATCTATTTATACACATTTGACATACACACAGACACATACTCCTTACCTTCTTCCCTACCTACTTAAACCAGCTTTGTTCTCACTCTTTCCTCATTCATTCCCTCATTCATTCATTCAGTGATCATTTATGATGTTGGCCTCCAGTGTCTCAACTGCTCTCCATATTATTGCCCATCCTCTTTGTAAGTTGCCTGTTTGCTCCCATGGGACCCATTCGCCTGTAATCAGGTCAGCAGAATATCACTAGCGTCATAGAAATACACACCAGTTTTGACACAATCAGAATAAACCCAACTCTTTGCTTTTTCTGTGATGCAGGGCTTCAGAAAGTAATAAAATTTATTATTTGTTTTTTAATGGGCTGGTAATTGTCTATCACTATTTAATACGAAAATACTACAAACTTAACTATTTTCTAGTCATAGTCTTCTATCATAGATAACTTTCAAACAATTATAGACTTTTGGGGTTCATATTTATTCATAAGTATTAGATGATTGACTTTATTTTTGTTCTTACTTTGAAACCTTTAATAATGTACATTTTTGTTCTAATTTTGGTGGTGAAATATCTTGGGGTCCTGAGGACCTGAAACTTACATATGTCAACCTTTAAAGAGATGTAATACTTAAAAAAAAAAAAGATGTAATACTTTTTTTTTTCTAACTACATATCTTGGGGTCCTGAGGACCTGAAACTTACATATGTCAACCTTTAAAAAGATGTAATACTTTAAAAAAAAAAGATGTAATACTTTTTTTTTTCTAACTACATAAAGTTATACTGTCTGTGTTGAAAATACTAGGACACGATTATTTCTGAGCTTTGATGTGAAACACTCTCATGAGAGGTATCATTCTCCAAAGATTTGAAATCCAGCCTTTACTTGTTCATTTAAAAAAAAAAAAAAAAGAATTGGCGTATAAACAAAAGCAAAATCTATGCCTTTGTTAGTTACAGAGGAACTTGAGGAAGTATCCTGGTCGTATGTGACCATGATTGACTTTCTGGTTTTCTTCCCTGCCAGTCTCGTACTTACCTGATGGGAGTGCCTTGGAGCCTGATTACTACTTTTCCACCATCAGTTCCAGCTTCTCAGTTTCTCCTCTTTTCAATGGCATCACCTATAAGGAGTTTAATATTCCACTAGAAATGCTTCGAGAACTCTTAAACTTGGTAAGGAAAACATCCGTGGTTAAACAGAGCCTGTGTACCTCAGTCAGTAAAATCGCTAGTGGTATAAGCCTGGCTTTTGTTTTGGTTTTTCTTTTTGTTTTGGTTTGATTTTTCACGGACAGAGAGAGATCAGTGAGTGGTCGGGGAGGGGCAGAGGTAGACAGACAGAGAAAAGGAGAAAAGGAGAAAGAATCTCAAGCAGACTCCGTGCTGAGCGTGGAGCCCAACACAGGGCTTAATCTCACGAGCCTGAGGTCAGGACCTGAGCTGAAATCAAGAGTCGGATGCTTAACTGACTGAGCCACCTGGACGCCAAACCCTGGTTGTTTGTTTGTTTTTCCAAAAGAAAAACTAGGAGTTTTTCAGTATTTCAGAATATAACTTAGAAGTCATAAATTTTTGATGGAAGAAGGAGAGAGTAACACATGAAGTCATTTGTGTAACGTTTTCATTGAATCATTTTAGCGCTCATGTGGGAGAGGCAGGGATTCATCCCCATTTTAGAGGGGAGGCAGTCAGTGCCAAATACATCAAGGATCCATCAGCCAAGGGCAGGGCTGGGACTCAGCCCAGGGAATCTGACCCCAAGTCTAGTTCCTTATTGCTCCGGACTCCCTCCCATTGGCTGATATTTTTAGATCAATACAAAACCTTTTGTTTCATATTTGGATACCTTGGGCTGACCTCTGAGGTGGCATCAGAGAATATCGTTATCCCAATTCTGAAATAGATGGGTCTCTGATCCAGGGACTCTGAAGTTGTTATGATTGAGCTGAGTTGCTTTGAAACAGATTCAAGTGGGTAGATAAGGATAAAGATGCTATCAGGGACAGACTCTAAAAATGAGATTTTCATCTTGAAAAGAATGAGAGGGTCTCCCTCAGTGTGGGGTGTGAACAGAAATCCCTGCAGGAGCTGGTTTTAGGCTGAAGATTTATGAAGACATTAAAGCAGGGGCACCTCGGTGGGTCAGTCGGTTGAGCATCCGACTCTTGATCTCAGCTCAGGTCTTTTTTTTTTTTTTTTAAGATTTTAATTATTTATTTGATAGAAGACACAACGAGAGAGGGAACACAAGCAGGGGGAGTGGGAGAGGGAGAAGCAGGCTTCCCGCTGAGCAGGGAGCCCGATGCGGGGCTTGATCCCAGGACCCCAGGATCATGGCCCGGGCCGAAGGCAGACGCTTAACGACTGAGCCACCCAAGCGCCCCTCAGCTCAGGTCTTGATCTCAGTGTCATGAGTTAAAGCCCCCCCCCCCACCGCCCCGAGTTGGGCTCCATACTGGGAGGAGAGCCGACTTTAAAAAAACACAACAAAGCATGAAAGCTTTGGCAATAATTAATGAGGATAGAGCCACAGTGAATTACTAAATAGTCTATAGATGTTTTTGAAGTTACCCTCAAGAAGGAAAACTCTCCCTAAACTGCTCCTCCCTGTTAGTGTCCCAGACCAAAGGCCTGGGTGGCCTTCTCAGATGGTCAGGTGTCTCTTCCTAGTATCACGTCAGAAATCCCAATTGAAGGCTGTGTGTTTCACACTCTTTTATAAAGGCGATTCTTTTTCCCAGTATATTTTAACTTCTCAAGGTTAGCTTTTCTTCTAGGCAGTTTTTCATTTCTTCTCCTTTCATTTCTTCTATCGTTGTCTATACATTTCTAAAGTCAGCTTCTTTAAGAACTACAGTTGGGGTGGCAGACAGTTTTATCAGGAGGCTCTGCGGTTTCCAGAACAGTTCATTCCTGTACTAAATGCTAGTACAGAGCACAGGTGGAAATAATGCTTCTGTTAGAAATCTAGAATGCGTGCTGCATTCGGAGTACCTAGGCAGCTTCCAAAGGGCTGGAGCACCAGGCCTGCAGCAGGAGGAGGAGGAGTCATCAGGGCCGAGGACTGGCTGGGAAGGTGTCCCTGATGTCTGGGAGGAGGTTTGGGTGCATTGTCAGTGATGCCTGGAGTCTGAACAGTTTCACATCTTGGAAATGGAAATCTAATGTCAGCAAATTTGAGGGAGTTGGTTCCTTTCCCGTTTTCATGTTTTTCCACTCAAGGGCAGGAAGATAAGTTCCAAGTGATGGCAGAATTGAGGACATTTTCTGTGTTATAGTTTGATGTGAAGCCATAATGGGTGTATTGTTGGCCCATGATTTCCATCTCATTTCTCATCTCATGAGCTTGTTACGTGGTTTCATCTGTCAACATGATTTGTTCTTTACTAGAGGGAGCCAGCATCTCTGCCTTTCCCTGTGTTCGTCAGGTGCCTCATGAGGTCTTCTTTCCTCTGACAGGTAAAGAAGATTGTCGAGGAGCCTGTTCTCAAATCCTTGGATGCCGTTGTAGCCAGCGTGATAGAGGTACGTCTGTTTGGGTCACCGTCCTGAGATCAGCCTGATGTGAGCCTGTGCATAGAGAGAACAGGAAGAGTTTGTGGGTGGGGGCTGTAGTGACAGGTTGTCAGTGAGTTTTCAGCTTAGTCCCCATAGTGGCCACACAGCCTCCCCCTGAGAACTTGCTCTGTGCTGCCTCTTTTAAATCGATCACCTCACAGTGGTCTGATGGCCGCTTGGCTGTCTTTCTCCTTCTCTGGTTCCTGTAAGACAGCCAAAGATGGTGAATTTTCAGCGAGAGGAGGGTGGTTCTTCCCATTAGAACAGTATGTGGAGAAACCACTTTGGAGGGTGCAGTGGTGACCCCCCACAGTCATCTCTGAACAGCCTTTTATTTTCCTCTGCCTGATGCTTAAGAGAGGGAGGAGAGAAATTCAACTGTTCCAAGTGGTGAATCATGATAAACGGTCACGCCATCGCTCTAATGCTATGTCAGGAATATAATACTTACTCAGCTGGGCCTCACCCTAGAAGGCAAAGGGAGGTCTGGAGAATTTCCATGGTGTAGTCACATGTCTCTGCTCCTTCACAGGCCAACCCTAGCGCTGATCTCTACTACACCACATTCAGCGACCCTCTCTACGTGGCCATGTTCAAGATGCTGCGTGACACTCTGTACTACATGAAAGGTATGGACGGTTTGCGCCCACATGTGACTGCGGTGACACGGGGTTCCGGGCCACTGCCGCAGGTCTGTTCTTCCTTCTGCCATGGCTGCTTAAAAACACGCAAGTAACATGGTCACATTACTAAAATTTGGGGGAAGAAGCAAATAAGAAAGAAAAAGATCTGTCTGTGATCTTGCACCCATGATATCATCAATGATGGCTCCTTTGGTGGGTTTATTTCCTCAGAGGCTTTTCTGACATGGCTATGTTGTCTTGTCCTCATTGCCCGATCTTGTATACAATTTAACATGTCTATTTTAGATATTTCAAAAAGTTAAAAAAATAAAATGAGGCACTTACTATAATCTGATAACTCAGAGAAAATAATAGTTAGGCGTGTACACACACACAAATTTAGCCTTTCCTTCTTTCCTTCTTTTGTGAATTTTTAAAACATGTTTCCTGCTTTCTTTTGTGTTACAGAATGTTCTCCATCAACATAAGTTTTGATGACCATGTAGTATTCTGTCAAGGAGAAGGTGTACTATACAAGATGTACAAGACATACTATAATCTAGTTATCTGTTTTCCTAATTCAGTTCCAGAAGCTCCTGGGACTTTGTGTCAGGCTGGGGACCCAGCAAGTGTTAGGTTCACAAAGAAGGGTGGAAGGGACTGAGGCCCTGAGGCTTCTCTCCCCACCTGAGCCTCATGTTGCTAGCTTCCTTGGCTTTTCTGACTTGTTCCCATCACAGGGATTCTCCTGATTTTTCCAGGCCCCAAAGATGAGAGTTGGAAGAAGCTGTGAACTCTGGGTGCCCCAAAGGTGCAGCCCTGTACCCAGGGAATTCTCGTCTTCAGACTATAGTCAGTTTTCCCCTTAGCTGATAGCCCACAACCTTTTTATTTAAAACAACAAAACAACAAAACAAACCACTAAAGTATTTCTCACTGTTAGGGGGACCAGTTCCAGCAATGATACATCCCAGTTTCTGTGTCATACATTCAAGTTTTAGTATATTGACTGCTTAAAACACAGCATGGCTCTCACTTCCCTGGGAAATGGTCATTTCTCCTGAGTGCCCAGTAGCATGTATGCTGACAGCCAGCACAGCCTATCCAGATTCTTCCCAGTGGACATTCTTTCCTTTCTTTCTTTCTATTTTTCTGAGCGAGCGAGAGCGCAGCATGCCTCTGTGTATATATGTGAGCAGGTGGGGAGGGCCAGAGGGAGAGAGAGAATCTTAAGTAGGGGCTTGACCTCATGACACCGAGATCATGACCTGAGCTGAGATCAAGAATTGGGCACCTAACTGACAGCCACCCAGGCGCCGCCCCTGCAGTGGGCATTCTCTGGCAGCAGACCTACTCCTCTTGGGTTTCTGTTAGAGTGGGAGAGACCATAGGGTTACTACCTGAACTTTCATGGTTTGTTTCCACCCGCAATGCCTGCTGTCTTTCCCACAGACCTCCCAACCTCCTTTGTGAAGGAGATCCATGATTTTGTGCTGGAGCAGTTCAACACGAGCCAGGGGGAGCTCCAGAAGATTCTGCATGATGCTGACCGGGTCCACAATGAACTGAGCCCCCTCAAGCTTCGCTGCCAGGCAAATGCTGCCTGTGTGGACCTCATGGTGTGGGCTGTGAAGGACGAGCAGGGTGAGCGTCGCCCCTGCTGTGCCCCAGATATCCAGTGTCCTGTCCTCAGGTTGAGGAAACTGGACACGGGAGGAGGTGATGGCCAAGGCCATAGGGACTGTGTGTTCTCTCCCTTGTTTCTTGATGGTTCTTTAGGCTTTTATGTGGAGAAGTGGGAGGTCTGTACTGGAGGAAAAGGTGCTTGTCTAGGGTGAACAGCAGAATGGGCAGTGTGTGGCAGACTGTGGATGGCTGCCATGTACAGAGCACTAGGACGAGAGGCTCAGGGCCAGCAGAGAGGAGAGAGCAGTCCCTCACCACATGGGCTGGTGTTTTCAAAACAGCAGAGATGGAGCAGAGATGAGGTTTCAGTTAAGGATGCCTGACTGCCTGTAAATACTTTCTGGTGTAGCCACTCATTATTAATACAGCCTGCATAAAGTATGCCCATGGGCATTTAATTGTATGATTAATTGGTGAACAAGTATTTCATAAATATTGGCCTTTGCTAATCATCCATACCCTCCTCTCATTTTGACGTTAGGTGCTGAAAATCTTTGCATCAAGCTCTCCGAGAAGCTGCAGTCTAAGACGTCCAGCAAAGTCATCATTGCTCATTTGCCCTTGCTTATCTGCTGTCTGCAGGTGAGTCTCACTGACACTGGCGAGGCTTTGGTTCCATCAACCGGGGGAATCTTGTTATATCTTTTAGACTCTGATTGGCATACTAGCAGCACAACCTGAGCTGTTGTCTCTAGGAACTTGAACAGAGCCTGCTGTGGACATAGTTCATCAATGAGTGGGGGGCTGCTGCTGACAGTGTGCCAGGGATTTTTGTGATTTCCAGGAGCAGCTGAGTCTGTGGAGAGGCCACCTGGTGTCTACTGGGCCATTCCCAAGACCGCAGGCTAAGTGCTAAGGACACCTCCCAATGTCTGCAGTGCTCTGCTCTCAGAGACTCTTACCTTGCCAACTTACTAATCCCAATAACCATATCTGCCATTGTTCAGAAATCATGTTGTGTATCCTTTCTCCCCTAAATTTGTTTTCAAAAGAAATGGACACACTTTAGCAATATATCTCCCCTTTAGGCTAAGCAGAGCCTAGACCGTGCTCCTTTCCTCTTTTTCTGCCTCGTGAGCAAAGTGGCTCTGAATGTTTTGACCTTGGAAGTTTCTGGTCCCCACCTCAGGTGTCGGAAAGGTTGGGCATCTGTTGCTTGGGCCTGCTCGGCTGGCTACAACCTGTGTTGTATGATGTATGTTGTTTGATGGTGTGTTGCAGGGTCTGGGCCGCCTGTGTGAGAGGTTCCCGGTGGTGGTGCATTCGGTGACGCCGTCTCTGCGGGACTTCCTGGTTGTCCCGTCCCCTGTGCTGGTGAAGCTCTATAAGTGCCACAGTCAGTACCACACAGGTAACAGATGGCTGTTACCCAAAGCCACCTCTCCAGCTCCTAAATCCCATGTGTCCCTGAGAGTCCAAGGAAAGGGCCACATGACCTTGTGTGCCAGCCTGCCATGGTTTCATGACTGAGAGATTGTGGCTGGGCTGTGCGCCCTGCCCTGTTCTTGGGCTCATTCCTCCTTTATGCCTTTCCTCATAGCTTTCCATACATGCCCCCATCTAGGCTCCAGTTCTTTCCTTCCTCCACCCTCCCTAGCATATACTCCTGCTACCACTGAGGGGTCTTCTAGTCCCACTTGGTTTTTGGCTCCTTCCATCACTGAGACAGTCTAAAGTGAGAGTCCAGCATGTCCCAGACACTGGTCAGGAGCTCTCCATGCTGGATCTCAGCTGGGTCTCAGCTAGTCCCTATTCCTGCCTCGTGAGTGTATTATCACGTTTCTATGACAAGGACATGGGCTCAGAGCAAATCTGGCCACCCGTAACCATTAGCATTCATTAACACCTGCTTCCTCCTGGGGCTCTAATGTTGCATTGCTCATCCCACCCCGTCAGTCCTGTGAAGGTGGGTGCTTTGTCCTCTCCCTTCAGATGAAGAAACCCAACCTCCAAGCAGGTGAAAGACTTTTCCCTGGACCCCAGGACAAGGAGGGGTTTCTGTGGCTCTACAGCTCCTACTCTCTACTCACCCCCTACTCGTACTATTTTTGTACACATCAGCTAGGTAATCCTCAGGGACAGGACCACGCCTCACCCTTGAGGCTGGGTACCTGTGGGTGTTCATCAGGACTTTCAAACCATTTCTTAAGAAATCGCTGTGTTACTCATTTATCGCTTTGCAACCTAAACATTCTTCCTTTTGTTTAAACATGTTAATTTCATCCTTTCTGTTCTCACTTTTGTTGCTGAAATGTTTGGTCAAATCATTTTAGAGGGGTTGTTTTATAAGGTAAAAGTGATCAGCATATTATTTTGGTTTTGAATTATTGACAAGGGGATGGAAAATGACAGGTTTAACCAGATACATACTTGAATTTTTACATTTAGTTGCTGGCAATGATATAAAAATCAGTGTAACCAATGAGCATTCTGAATCAACTCTAAATGTCATGTCTGGAAAGAAGACCCAACCCTCCATGTATGAGCAGCTCCGGGACATTGCCATTGACAACATCTGCAGGTGGGAGACCGGCCAGAGGGATGCGTAACCTGGGGAGGAAGGGAAAAAGTTTCAGACAAAATTACTAAAAAGTGAGAAATGTTCATAATTTTTTAGAGCTTGTTTTGGACTATTGTAAACTTACACCCAGTTTTAAAAGAGAGATTATTACATATTTTTTAATGATATTTTTAAAAAGATTTCTCCATTTATTTTAGAGAGAGAGAGAGCACACACACGTGTGCACAGGAGGGAGGGGCAGAGGAAGAAGAGAGAGATTCTCAAGCCGACTCTGTGCTCAGTGCAGAGCCTGATGTGGGGCTCAATGTGGAGCTCGATCTCATGATCCCGAGCTCATGACCAGATCCGAAATCAAGAGTCAGATGCTTAGCCGACTGTGCCACCCAGGCACCCCACATTTTTTTTTTTTTATTTTATTTATGTTGAGAGAGAGCATAAGCTGGAGGGGGTGTGGGAAGAAGGGCAGAGGGAGAGGGAGAAGCAGACTCCCTGCTGAACAGGGAACCCGATGTAGGGCTCAATCCCAGGCCTTACTGGGATCAGGACCTGAGCCGAAGGCAGATGCTTTAACTGACTGAGCCACCCAGGCACCCCTATTTTTTTTTTAAATAAGGCTTGTTTTTCTTTTCCTGATCATAAACGTAATTTAGAAATGGGAATATAGAAAAAATGGAAAGAGTCATCTATCAGCCTACCATCCAGAGTAACGACACATTGTCACATTTTCTGGTTTTTTTGTAATTTTTAGCATAAGGGACGGATTTTATATGATTGAGTGTCCTTGCTGCCCAGTCTCCTGCTATGTGAACTCTTGCACTCCAAACTAAGAAACCACATACATTCTAATTTATATGAAAATGTATCTCTCCCTCTGAATTCTGGCTCCATGCTCTCAGAAGCCCCATCAAGAGAATATGACGGCCCTTTTCTGTCAGCCAGATGCTCTTCTCTGACTCTGGCGTGGGAGCCAAACAGATACAGAAAGCAAGAGATGCCTGAAAAGATTTTGTGTCTTCATGGGCTTTTAAAATTACCCCTGTTCTTTAGAAAATAAACTTTTCTTCATACTAGTAAAACCTTGATATATCATATAATATTCCCTGAGCTGTCTTGGGACCATCTATCTTGAGCCAGTTACTGTAACTTTTGTTAAGGAACAGTTCTGGAAATTTTAAATTGGAATCAGGGTAAGTGTAACATTCTGAAATAAACTGTTCTGGTGAAATAATGAAGTTACTGTTTCTGACTGAGATATTTATCAAGTGGGCAAAATCTGCAGCAATTCTTTGAATTCATTCTGTGTAATGATTTTCATTCAGATTTTGGGGGAAAAAATGCTCAGAGCAGTTCTTTAAACTCTGTAGACCTGACAAAGAGACAAAAACCAGAAACAAAACACTGATCTGTTGTTCTGATGCCCCTTGCCATGTGGGTTTCCTCACTGTCCAGGTGCCTGAAAGCTGGCTTGACAGTGGACACGGTGATCGTGGAGGCCTTCCTGGCCAGCCTCTCCAACCGGCTCTACATCTCCCAGGAGAGTGACAAGTATGTCTCATCCCCAAGGGGCAGCCAGTTGTTCTCAGCAGGCCTGGGGGCGGGGGGGGCTGGTATCCCGCACGTCTGTGCTTCTTACTTGCAGAGCGTGGAGTCATGCATCAGGTCTGTCCCCCGATTTAAGGTGAAACTCACCTTAGAATGTTGATGCTGGACCACTGTTTGGGAGCAGAGAAAGATCTGTGTCATACTGAGTAGAGCTAGAGACTTTGTGTTTCTACTGGAAGTAAGGATTCCAGGCAGCCTCTGTCTGATGACCACTTCATCTGAAAGACTGTGGTAACCTTGAGGTCCAGGCTGTAGCTTCTGGGCTTCATTTCACAGAGGACTGTTCCCAGGATGCTTCTCTTTCTCCCCCTACAGGGATGCTCACTTGATTCCTGACCATACCATCCGAGCCTTGGGACACATTGCGGTGGCCCTGAGGGACACCCCAAAGGTCATGGAGCCAATTCTGCAGATCCTGCAGCAGAAATTCTGCCAGCCCCCCTCCCCACTTGATGTGCTCATCATTGACCAGCTGGGGTGCCTGGTTATCACCGGAAATGTAAGGCAGGACCTATGGTAAAACCCACTACCCTCTGCAAGCATTGTTACTTTGACTATCAGGAGTGCAAAAATAGATTAAATTTACCCTGCAGATGAGTTAAATGCTCACAGCTCTCCTGACAGTGAATAGGGAGATTTTTTTCCAAGTAACAGGGAATAGAGTGATGGAAAAGGAGGTTTAAACTCATTTCTTGCTGATGTTAATAACATGTAATAGAATTTAAGTTGAAACCATTTCCCTTTTAGCTTTTGAAGTTTGCTGAAAGCTTTAGGAATGGATGCCCTTGATGTTCTTTTGGGCCTTTATGGTCCATACGTTCCAGAAGCTTTTGCTCTGAATGATGGTAGAGGGGCCTTTTCCACGTTCTGAGGAAGGGGTTTCATGGGAAATCATGCCATGGTAACCGTATCCCTCACTCTCTTCCAGCAATACATTTATCAGGAAGTGTGGAATCTCTTCCAGCAGATCAGCGTGAAGGCCAGCTCTGTCGTGTACTCAGCCACTAAAGATTACAAGGATCATGGCTACAGGTAATTCACTAGACCTCATTGTCACTCTAGATCATGACAGTTTTCAGCGCCCTTTAAAAGTGTGAGGTTTGGGGATTTGTCTTTTGAATAAACTTTTTTCCTACAAGAGCAGTATGTGCTACAAATCAGCACATGCACAAGCAGGAAATGAGTGAGTGCCACTGGGAGCTGAGCATCTCAGTGTCATTACCTCAGACCCTCCCTGACAACGAAGTGTCCACCCAGCCAGTAGGCTTTTTTATGTACCAGTGCATCAGCCATGCCGTTAACCTTCTTCCATGTGCCACCTTTAATGGCTACAGAGTGTCCCATCATAGAGCAGCACCAAGATCTAATCAGTCCCTAGCTCGGAGGTGTGGTAGTTTGCCAGGTTTCCCGCTGGTAAGCGCTACATCGAATGATCTAATAGCTATGTATCTGTGAGTGTCTCTGACACTTTCCTAAAGATAGATTCAGAGAGGTGGGATTTGGAGGGTCGGTAGGAATGGACATTTTTCATCCTCAGATGTTTGATATTTGTGTAAAGTTTGGCCAGTTTTGCCGGCAGACTAAGATATGCTTCCTTGCCTGTTCCTTGCCCCTACTGTGAATGCCTTGAAGGCAGGGTCATGTTTTTCCACATAGGGAGGATCTCACAAGAGGTTGACAGACCTAGGGAAGAAAGGGGCAGGGAGGAAGACATGTGCCCCTTTGTTGGCATTTCTTTTCTCTCCTTCTGACCTTTACGTGCAGGGCTCATTCTGAGGTTTTCTCCAACTCACGTTAGTGGGTGGAAGTGTGGCTGTGTGACCTTTGAAAAAGATCACCCTCTCTGTGCCTTCGTTTCTTCATCTGTCATCTGTCAAATGAACACCTGTCTCCAGTTGTGTGGGTAATTGAGATCATGTACAGGAAAGCTCTTGATAAATTCACACTCTTGCCAGTGTCATTCCTTTGCCTTCTTACTGCCTCCATTTCGAGCCCAGGCTACTAGAACAGCCTGAGGACTGGTTTAGGGAGTCATTCAGCTCCTTTCCCCTTTATCCGTCTATCCATCCATCTCTGGTCTCTGTGAAGAAACTGACTCACAGACCAAAACACCTCTTTCCCTCATTGCTTCCTTGTCCTGAAGTGACTCCTGCACCTCCTTGGTCCTCACACCTTGCCCTCCTTGTCTTTGCTCCTGCTGTTTTCCTTCTGACCCTTGCCTCCGTCTTGCTGCCGTATGCAGTACTCGGCCTTCTCCACGCCTACCAGTTCTTCAACTTCTGACTCCACCTCCGTAAAGTCTTACCGCCACCAGAAGTGGTTTGTCCTCTTCCTCACCAGTGGAGGCTTTTACTGCCATTCATTTGCCCTTACCTCCCAGGATTTCGCGTGCCTGTGAAGGGTGTGCTGTTTGCTGGGAGATTTCTGGGGGCCAGGCAATGTGCTCAGTGCTTCATGTGGAGTGTTTCATTCATCCTACACCCTGTGTGGAGGGAATTATATTATTCTTGTTTTATTTGGTAGGAAACTGAGGCTCAAAGATGAGCCACTCACCTGAGGTCATCCAGCACAGAAGTGCCAGGCTCTGACTGCCCCCACAGAAGTCTGGCCAGCCTTGCTGGTTTGCTGTGACTCTCTGGGGCGGGGAAGCATTGTCAGCTTTGTACCCAGGGCTTACCTGTACTAGCACTGTCCTAATACAGGTTGTCCCAGGGCCACTGAGTGGTTCCTGAGTGCCTGATGTGAACTAATACTAGCATCAGCCCTATGGTGGAGGCAGTGTGGGGAAGAAGCTGATCGTCACAGGAAAGTTTCATGGGTGGTAATAGTGAATTAAGGCTGCCTATAATTTGAGGACTTATAGGAATTTAGCTATGTAGTAGGCTTTCAACACTCAGAAGTGTCCTAAGATCTTCACAAGTTCTATAAGTGTGGATTCCTGGACCCTAAGCAGTTCCCCAAGGCCCTTAATGCATGTCAGGAGAGGTTAAAGCCATTTCTGTAGCAGCTGGCTGTCCTTTAGGGAGCTGGTGTTCACAGAAACACTCATCCCCTCTGGAGGGCTCCTTCATTCACAGGCACTGAGGGATGTGATGAGGCAGGAGTCAGCTGGCCTCACCCTTGCAGTCTGGACCCTGTGTTGTGGCAGCTGTCATTTCTCTCCCCACCAGGCACTGCTCCCTGGCGGTGATCAATGCCCTGGCCAACATCGCAGCCAACATCCAGGATGAGCACCTCGTGGACGAGCTGCTCATGAACCTGCTGGAGCTGTTTGTGCAGCTGGGGCTGGAGGGAAAGCGGGCCAGCGAGCGGGCCAGTGAGAAGGGGCCTGCCCTGAAGGTAGGGAGGAGGGAAGGCGGTCACCTGGGGGCATCTGGTAAACAGCAAGAACAAAGGTTCTTTCTCGGGGATGCTGGCAAGTGTTCGAGGAGAGGGTGGCTTTCTTGTAGAACCATGTCTGGCTCGTGGCAGCCACCTCCCCCGGCCCAGGGTGGTAAGTGACAGCAGCCTAGTGTGGATTCCCCCAAACCTCCTCTCTTCCTTCTCTTGGCCATCATGAAGCCAGGGGGTGGAGGCCTTCATCAGAACACAGCGACAACATGAGAAGGACCAGATCTGACCTGATGTGGGCCATCCAGGGAGACAGGTCCATGGGGACAGATAAAATGACAGGTCTTGAGCCTCCAAAGAGACACACTGGGGAGGTTGAGGCAGGTTAAGCCCCCTACCCCATCATGTCCTCTTTGACATGTCATGTTGGTGGCATTCTCTCTACCAGAGTCTCCACCTTCGTCCTCCTTTGTCTTTTCTTCCCACCTTCCTTCCCCAGACAGTTAACTGTTTACCTACTGTGTGCCTAGTCAAGGGTCAACCGACCTTCTCTAAAGGGCTAGATTATACTTATTTTATAAGTATAAAAGTACAGCTCTGTGGGCTGTAGAGTCTCTGTTGCAACTACTCAGCTCCGTCCTGGTAGCATAAAGCCAGTTAAAGAATGGGCGGTTGTGCTCCCATAAAATTCTATTTCCAAGAACAGGTGTGGGTCAGATTTGGCCACGGCCAAATCTTTCTTCACCCTTGTTCTAGGTGCTGGGGTTACGGAAGTGAACAGGCAGACAAGGGGCCTGCTCCTGCAGACAGCAAAGCCAAAACAGGGCAGTATGGAGGGGAGCGCTTTAGATCAGGCTGTGTGATGACCTGAGGAAGTGACAGCTAAATTGGAAACTGAATGAAAAGGAGCATTTAGCCCTCTGTGTGAAAATCTTGGCTAAGGGGGATATAGCTGGTGCGAGAAGGGGTCCTAAGAGCCTTCGCTCTAATTCAGCTTTGCTCTGCTAAACCCCTGGACAGTGATCTCCCAGGATGGTACACAGCTAGGCCATCCTGATACACAAGGGATAGAGGCATCTATCGTGCCCAGTGGGGCCTTGGGCATCGGGAAGTGAGGGCTGCTCAGAGATGAAGGGAGACACTTGACAGCCGAGAAAGCAGAGGCTGTGTGTCCAAGGGGTGTTTCAGGAGTCGTTCTCCTTGCCTCCCCTGGAAATTGTATTTCAGGGCCCAGAAGGACGCTCCTAGACTCAAGGGCTGCTCCTCTCTGCCTGCTCTCGCTACAAGTTTACATTCTCAAGACTCAGGATGTAATGCTTCATTCATGGGCTGGGAGTGAGGGTTGTGGCCCCAACAGTGCAGAGATCCCTTTTCTACCTTCCAGGTGCAGAGCTGTGAATCCTGTTCTTTGCAGAGTAGTTCCTATTTGCGATCATGCAGGGAACAGCCCAGTGTTTACTGAGCAACTGCTGTGCTTTCCCCCTAAGATGGGGCCTCAGAGAATAAGGGGACTTGCAAAATCTGTGAGGGGGCTGGTTGGCCAACATGTGCTCCAATGAAGACAAAGAGCCATGATTATAAATTAAGAAATGGCAGTTCTTGGAATGCTTGGTTGACTCAGTCGGTTAAGCAGCTGCCTTCAGCTCTGATCATGATCCCAAGGTCCTGGGATCGAATTCTGCATCGGGCTCCTTGCTCAGCGGGGAGCCTGCTTCTCTGCCTGCTGTTTCCCCTGCTTGTGCATGGTCTTTCTCTGACAAATAAATAAAATCTTTAAAAAAAGGGAGAGAGAAAGAAACGACAATTCTTCCCAGTCATCGCATATCTGGGAAGCCGTTAGTTTCCAGAGAGGAGGAGGCAGGGCTTGAGATTCTGTCCCCATGGCTGAGCGGCTGTAGGGTTTTGGCAAGCTACTCACACCCCATTTTCTCACCCAGAGATTTAGTTATTACATATGAAATGCTTGGAATTGCCTGGAATGCAGTTGGTGCTCAATGCACTTTGTTGCTGGTATTAATAGAAAAAATAAACTGAATGTGCTGAAGTGAGTGCTTCCAGAACTGAGGCTCATCGGTGTGCACTATAGTTTATAGCCTTATTTGTGTGTCCAACCAGGGAACCTACCTTTTAATAGTTATTTCTTATGAAATCCCCAAATTTTCCATAACTTGAAAAGAATATATGTTTGTTATAGAAAAGATGCAGAAACCGTTAACTGATAAAGTAAAAAGCACCCATAATTCCTCTACTCAGATGTACTCATCACTGACATTTTTAAAAAAGATTTTATCTATTTATTTGAGAGAGAGAGAAGGAGACAGAGAACACAGTGTGGGGTAGGGTGGGAGGAGGCAGAGGGAGAGGGAGAAGCAGGCTTCCTGCTGAGCAGGGAGCCCAAAGCAGGGCTCAATCCCAGGACCCTGAGATCATGACCTGAGCTGAAGGCAGATGCTTAACTGACTGAGCCACCCAAGCGTCTGTCATCATTGACATTTTGATAGACTTCCTCCTAGATTTTTTTATGGAAATATATTTATTTTACATAATCAGGATTATATCATTGAATACTCTGAAATCCTGATTTTTTTTTCCATTTAAAATTTGCTGTGGGCACTTTCCAAAGTGACTAAATATTTTTCAGAAAGTTGTCTTTTTTTCCCCTGAAAGTTTTTCTTTATTTAGAAGAGAGGGAACACAAGCAGGGGTAGTGGGAGAGGGAGAAGCAGGTTTCCCACTTAGCAGACAGTCTGATGCAGGACTCTATCCCAGGACCCTGGGATTACAACCTGAGCCGAAGGCAGACGCTTAACGACTGAGCCACCCAGGCACCCAGAAAGTTGTCTTTTTAAAAAACACCTGTGTGGTATTTAATTTTACACGGGTACCATGACTTATATAATCATTCTACTGTTTGGCATGTTTCCATTTTTTGGTATTAAAATGATGTTGGGGCACCTGGGTGGCTTAGTCAGTTAGGCATCTGACTCTTGATCTCAGCTCAAGTCTTGATCTCAGGGTCAGGAGTTTAAGCCTTGCATTGGGATCCACACTGGGTATGGAGCCTACTTTTTAAAGATTTATTTATTTATTTATTTATTTATTTATTTATTTGACAGATAGAGATCACAAGCAGGCAGAGAGGCAGGCAGAGAGAGAGGAGGAAGCAGGCTCCCCGCTGAGCAGAGAGCCTGATGTGGGACTCGATTCCAGGACCCTGGGATCATGACCCGAGCCGAAGGCAGAGGTTTTAACGCACTGAGCCACCCAGGCGCCCCAGGTGGAGCCTACTTAAAAATAAAAAGAGATATTGAGTGAGCCTGTTTATATATTGCTATCTATGTATCTCATTATTTCTCTGAAATTAACATTATGTCTTTTTTTAATGAAAGGAACTCATGCTTTCAGTGACTCAATTCTTTTACTTTCTAGGCTTCTAGCAGCGCAGGGAACTTGGGTGTACTCATTCCTGTAATTGCTGTGGTGAGTATTAATTGAGTGGTTTTAAACTTCAGATACTGTGCTTATATTTTTAGTGTTGCCTAGTGGTGCACAGCAAATTTCTTAGCAAAATGCTCTTTGGAGGCCCAGTGATTCTGTACACGTGGCTGTGTTTCTGCTGCCACCAGCTTTTCTGTGACGGTCTCACTGGTATGTGCCTGCTGTGGTCACACCCCCACTCCCATTCTCTGTGCTCTGCCTGAACCTCCTCGCCAGTTGATTAGGAAACCCACTTTAGTTCTCTCTTGTGTGGCTCCCAGAGCTGAAGTGTGGCTCCAGGTTCATCCTGTGTCTTATGCCCTGCTCCGGTGCCTCTGACTACTGGTGGGCAGGCTCTGCTTCTATCCCCATCCTGGTCCCACAGGGGACATAAGGGGCTGGTTATACTTTGGAGCACAGCCCCACCCACCACCATGGTGGCAG
This sequence comes from Martes martes, assembly GCF_963455335.1. Lineage (NCBI taxonomy): Eukaryota > Metazoa > Chordata > Mammalia > Carnivora > Mustelidae > Martes > Martes martes. The sequence continues at coordinate 63,660,672 of NC_137901.1, forward strand.
CTCACAGTCTAGGCCCTGTCCTGTGCCACAACACTCTTCATCTTGCCTTGTCTCAACCTGCAGACTTTTCTTCCCAAATGACCTTTATAGAAGTTGTTTTCCCTTTTCTCAGTTGTTCCCAGCTGCCACTCCTAAGCCACGGCCCCAGGTTCTAATACTTGTTTTCATCTGTGATTCTCTAACTTCCACTAAACCTACCTTCTGGTTAAGTCTTCCTTCTGCCTTCCAGTTCCTTCCCACCTTTCCCCACCCCCCGTAGTTTGAGTCTTGAGCACTCACACATGTGTCCCTTCACATGGTACACCAGAGGGGTTGACCTCTGAGCTGCCAGGGTGACCCAGGGCTGTAGAGGTCAGGCAGGTGAACAGAGAGGCACATCTCCTGATCTCAGTTTCTGTTCTTACTGCAGTCGGGGTGTTCATCATTTGGAATTGGTGGACTTTAGGGGTCTGATTTTAGCTGGCCAAGGTGGGTGAAAATGGGAGCTGACTGGTTTATTATCATTTGCCCTTAAGATGTCATAGGTTGCACTTTGTGGAGCATTCTGCCTCCATTCACCTTCCTTCAGCTGGTCCTTTTCTTTCCCACTCCCCTGTCCTGTAAGTGGCTGATTCTGGAGCAGAAGCCGAGTTGCTTGTTCCCCTGCTGCATCTGTGTCAGGACAGTCTCCTTTGCCTGAGAGTGCTGGAGGGGGTGGGGGGCGGGCTTCAAGTCTGCCCACGCCCTCACTGCCTCCCTGTACTGGTGACTCTTCCCTTTCCCCTGGGGACCTTAACCACCTTCACACCTGCGATCAGGTGCCTCCCATAGGCTCTGAGGATTTGAGAACGACCAGGACTCTCTGCTGTGGTATTTTTCATCACTGCGTCCGTTGGTTTTTAAAAACATAAACTTTTTCACTTTATACTTAGTATTGGTTAGTGTACAGTTGTGTTTTAGAAGTACCATGGTACATGGATTCTTTGTTTGTCCTGGAGGGAAAAGTGAGGGGCATAAAGTCCATGGCACTCTCTCAGACCGTCGGAGGGGAGAGGGGCCAGCAGCAGGCTCCTGGCAGCCTGGGGGCTTGTCTGGGGTGACACTCGAATCCCTGAATTCTGGTGAGTTCGAACACCAGAGTTCTCTGACCCGTGTGCCTGTGAGCTTTCAAGCATGTATAGCTGTTGTCATTTAGAGTTTAATAACTGCATAGAAGAAATTGCAGGGGGCACTTTGCACTTTCTGGGAGTAGTGACCGATGAGGTTGGCTGGGAACACGTAGGTGTTCAGGTCACGGAGGCCAGGGTTGGACTCCTGGTCCTGTGCGTGGGATCCTGGGTGAGCGTCACAACCTCTCTATGCCTGCTCTGCCCATAAAGCTTCTTGAAAAGATGAAGATGAGCCTCTGAAGTGCCCAGCCGGGTCAGTGTCAGCATGACTGTTAGCAACGATAGGCAAGCACACACTGACTTAAAATACTTTGTTTACTCTGCTGAAGTGACCTTTTACATGAATAGAATAAGTATTGTAGTCTTAACAAAAGTTAATGGTTATATTATGGGGGAGGAAACAAATATTTGATTCTGTTGCTCAACAAAGAGCACAGAGAATCATGGGATCTTACATTTGCCTTCTGGTTTGCCCCTTGGACCCTCTAGGAGAAACTAGTTTCTAACTTTTTTTTTTTTTTTTAATCTTTTCTTTCTTTCCTTTCTTTTGGAAGAAGATACTCAGTTTTGGATCTTTTGATGATAAAGTGCCTCCGGGTATTTTGTTCAGTGGAAGTGCCAGTGGGTTTGGGGCAGGAAGCCTGGGTGGGGGTGTCTGTCCATATGCAGCTTATCAGTGACTTCTCAGTGACTTTAGGAGCCTGGAGGGCATCACTGGAGACTGAGTCTCTAAGGCTCCTTCAGTAGTTTGGTGATCTTTGACCTGCAACTTTGTAGAATAGTGTCTCTTCAGAAGTAACACTGATTAAATCGCTTCTCTTAGTGTCTAGCCCTTTAGTTAATCAAGCATCAGGAAGGGTGTCCATGCTTAGAGTCCTGTGTGGTCCACTGTTGTAAACTAGTGATTTGCCAAGCTGCGCCTCCTGCTCAGAAAACACTTGTGCACTTCAATTAGAGCTCGCTTAACTGTGCCGCTGGTAATTTTTGTGGCCTTGGACAAGTTACTTATTCTCTCAGTGCCTGTAAAGTTAGATTTGTGGACTAACAGGGTTTAGGTCATGGACTCCTTTGAAACCCTTGCCCTCTCCTTCCATAGAAATGCATCTCTTAACAAGGTTTTGAATTTATTCTCCAGAAGTTGAGTGGGAGAAACCTGCCCAGGGCCCCCCAGTCAAGAACCCCTGGGCTAGATACTCTCTCAAAGATAGTAACAAGGGATGCCTGGGTGGCTTAGTCAGTTAAGCGGCTGCCTTCAGCTCAGGTCATGATTTCAGGGTCCTGGGATCAAGTCCTGCATTGGGCTCCCTGCTCAGCGGGGAGCCTGCTTCTCCCTCTGCCTGCTGCTCCCCCTGCTTGTGCTCACTCATTCTCTCACTCTTGCTCTCTCTCTGACAAATAAATAAATAAAACCTTTAAAAAAAAGATAGTAACAAGAAGCCCTTATCTAGCTTATGCTAAGCACCAAGCACTGATGTAAATCCCTTCCAGTCATTAACTCACCTAATCCTTAGAACAGCTCTGCAAAGTAGGTGCTGTTATTATCCCTATTTTTTTAGAGTTTTTTTTTTTAAAGAATTTATTTATTTATTTATTTGACAGACGGAAATCACAAGTAGGCAGAGAGGCAGGCAGAGAGGAAGGAAAGTAGACTCTCCGCTGAGCAGAGAGCCTGATGTGGGGCTCGATCCCAGGACCCTGGGATCATGACCTGAGCTGAAGGCAGAGGCTTTAATCCACTGAGCCACCCAGGCGCCCCTGTTATTATCCCTATTTTACAGGTGGAGAAACTGAGGTACAGAACTTGCCTCAGAGTCCCACAGCTACTAAATGTCAGAGCCAGGGTTGGGACCCAGGCAGCCTGGCTCAGAGTCTGTGTTCTGAATTAATACTCTAATGCCTTGAAACCTGGATCAGCTAGTTCCTGAAAGAGAGGGTCTGGGTGCGTTCTGACTGGATGTAGGTGAACAAAAAGCATGGATGCTGGAGGGCCTTGGCCTGGGCCAGATCACAGAGGAGCCTGGGCTGGCTCCAGCAGAGGTGGGGCGGGCCACATTGGAAGGGTCACCTTTTGGGTAGGGGACAGACATGGCAAAGGGCTATAGGCGGGGTTTTTGAGAGAGCCACATTTAGGAATAGGAGGAACACAAGAAACCAGCAGCAGGACAAGAAAAGCAGGAACAAGCACCAGGAACCGACAGTGCGGAAGTGCACTGGAGAAGGAATTCAAGAAGTGGGGTGTGAGCCAACTCAGGGCTCCCCTAGAGGTCTGGAAGTATGATAGGCAAAGACGTAGCCTCCACCCTGCACTGGAGATACAGGAGGTGGAGGTGCAGGAATTTGGAAAGGAAGCACGTGGAGAGGAATTACCAACGAACAGCAGGGCCTAGGGTGGATCATGTCTCCTCTGAAACCTCAGCTGTTTCTTCTGCCAAAAAGAGGGGATAACAGTGTGAACCACCTAGTGTTGGCAGGAGGACTCAGCGATAACCTGCAGGCAAACCCATCACAGTGCCCCCCTACAGTGGGGAGCGTGAGGTGCTCTCCTTTTTCTGCCACCATGACTAGTATTGGTCTCACTGAGTCAAAGCCCTCCGTGATAAGACTCTGTGGGTGACTCTGGAGTCAAGCCAACCTGTACTCAAACCCTGCTCTACCTCGTCTGCAGAGAAGAGAAAGCCTCTCTTGCAGGGCTCCGGGGTCATAGTTAGCTGCACACACAGCATTTGTGATGCTCTCAGCATTACTGCCCAGAGTCCCCAGCACTGCAGAGGCACCAGGAGCCTTGAATTCTGAGCAGCCTTTTTGAATTCCGCTCATTTTACCCAAGTAGCAAAACATCAAGACATCTGAATGTCGCTTGCTTTCTCAGACCAGACCCACTATGGGAACTCATCTGAGGGTCTCCCTGCGTCCAGGGATGAAAGCCAAAGCATGTGCCCCACATGAAGACTGGCATTTCAGGAATTTCTACAAAGCCCCATCCACAGCATTGTTGCCTCCAGGATTTAGCAACATTCACCACGTCCTGATCCCGAGGAGTATGCCTGCTGTGTAGCACCTGAGTCACCATGAAGAACTCAAATTGTTTTTTGTCAACCTTTGTCATTCCTGGGAATGTCAGCTATTTTGAATTTGACTTTTCTTAGTTACTGAGCCTCAAAAAATAGAGAATCATAGCAGACATACAGTAAAAGTGGCAATATTTATTTATCTCTAAGGTGGAAGGCATGGCCATGTGTACACCCTGTCCTCTGGGCAGCAGTGAGGTGACAGCAGAAGTATAGATGACATTTAGCATCAGTTCACAAGGTTAGGCCTTGAGAGAATTAAGCCCTAACACCCAGGGCACCCCGTGAATGTCATGAGGTTGCTTCTGTCCTGGGCACCATCCTTGGGAGAGGTGAGAAATTAGTCCTGCAGCTCATTTCTGTATTCTGTGTCCAGATGAGCGCTGGTAATTTGAGTGATAGAGCCAAAAGTTCAAGAATGGGGACAGCAAGGAAAGGAGGTACACAGGTAAGCCCTCTATAGCTTTGCACTGAGGAGGCAGGAGGAAGCCGGTCTATATGTTGCTGACACACCCTATGTAACAGCTGACTTATCACAGGTATGTTAACCTCTATGAACTGCTGGCATTGTTCACTGTGCTGAGCGGATTCCGATGAGCTTCTCAGTCATTTGTAAATTTCTTCTCTGCTATGGGCGTCGATTTCAGAATGGTAGCATAAACCACGAAAGCCATGATGCCAAAACATCTCCATTCTCATTGTTAGAATGGAACCAGGATTACAGGGTGCCCCCCAAGATACTTGAAATGCCCAGACCTCCACCTTTAAGACTTGGTGGGGTTGGCAACTCTCCCCATGAAGAGCAGGCAGCTGGTACGGCGCTCATAGATGAGGAAGAGGAAGGGGCGGTCGACAGTGAAACGGACTTGGGTGGTCAGTGGCATGAACCCCACCGTGGTCATGGCAGCAGCTTGGGTGCCCTCCTCGTTCACTGTGATGGTTCCTTGGTGCTTGAACTATTTCAAAGTGGAAAGGAAAGTTGTCAGATCTGGTCAGTGGGCACACAGAGGGATAGACAATATAGTGGAGTCTCCTGTCATTCAGGGTGGAAATGCCACATACAAGGCACAAACCACAGCTGGCCAGAATGACCCTTGAAGGTCTCTCTCTCCTCCTGCCAGATACAGTAATTGCGCTCAGAGGCTGTGTCATATAAACAATGCATATCTCTAAATTCCAGCACCACAGCCGCTCCTGGTGGTCGTCATAGTATGAGTGGTCTGCCAGCAAGACGGCAGCTACAGGCCCCGTCTCCTTCGCACACTGTAGGAGCACTGCCAGGAGGGTGGGGCCTGGATCTGCATGGGTTTTTTTGGACTGATACTCTCTTCTTTTTTTGTGGAGTTTCTATTGTTATTTCAGGTTCAGCATGCAGGTCTGCACCTTCTCTGCATATATTTATCGGGTCTTTCATGATTCAGCTGGGTGTACCTGTTTCACGGATCGGGGCACACACCTCCTCTCTTTCTGCAGTCAGCAGGAATGAGGCTCACTCCCACGCTGCTTCCTAAAACAGATTACCCTGCCCACTCAGTGTCTGGTAGACTCAGCACCGCTGACATGTGAAGTCAGACCAGGCAGGAGGGAGGCTTTGCTGGGGGCAGACTCTGGGGAGAGGTGGAGGGTGGACAAGGGGAGAACGTACCAGATCAATGGTGATCCTATGGTCTGAGATTCCTGTCATATTGCTGTCTTTGTCAAACAGTGCCGTGACCCCCATTGACTTCAGGGCCTCCACCAGGTTGTAGTTCTTCTCCAGCTTGAATTTTGGCAGAAGCACTTCTCGAGTTCTGGGCAGAGAAGAAAAGGGGGCCCAGTTTTATTGAACCATAAGTTCCAAAAGAATCCTGTTTTTCCCTCAAATGTCCACAACCTCATTTCTCCCATCAACCCCAGGTTGCTTTTACCACAAAATGGATGCAGCACTTCTTGAAATTCATATCCTAGTACTGTCAGTTGAGTTTTGGGGAAAGACCATCCATTATAATTCTGGTTCCTTAAAATGGAGGCATGGTTAGTGCTAGGTAGTCATTTCCTCCATACTGTGGGGTTCAAGGCCCGCCTTCCAGGTGAGCTCCAGAACTATACTGGTTTGTGGTTTGAAAAATATCTGAAATAATTCTCTTGTTTGGGTCCTTGATTTTACACATTTCTTATTTTGTCAAGTAAGCAGTTGAATATCTGATCAGTGTACAGAAAAAAGAACCCTTCACATGCCGGAAAGTGCTAAACTTTAGTTCTCTGTCCTTGTCTCAACACGTTTAGTCCTTATGGATAAACAGCAACTACACTGCCCATGGGGCCAAGTCCAGCACACAAAGGGGATAAAGAGACATTAGACACAGCTGAAGAGTTTGCTTTCCTTTTGACAAGCCAGGACTCAGGTGTGTGAAGCAGCAAAATGGTAAAGGTGGTAGGGTAATGTCTGAACAACCAGGACAGATCTAACTACTGGAGCCATCCAGCAGGGAGTGAGGAGGAGGGGGTATTCCTGGGGCTTAGAAGGCTGCCCATAGCTTGAGAGATGGCGTGAGCCAAGCCTGGAGGGAGCTTGAGCCATGGTCTGGCTGGCATGCAGAGGGGCACTGGGCAGGGGGAGGGAAGAGGGGGAGGGACAAAGCAGGTCAGTTGGGGGACTGTGTCTGTGGGCCTGGCCAAGAAGCTGAGCTGTATCCTGTGGACAGGTGGCCCATAGAGAGCTTCTGAGAAGAGGAGCTGGAGCCAGTGGGTGTCTTGGGGACGCTGTTTGGGGGCCAGTGCCATGGGGCTTGAGGAATGGAATGGGCAGGCTGGTTAGGCCTTCCTGGCTCAGGGTGGAGGTCATAGACAGTGAGGTTAGGAAGGAGGTGGGTACAGAGAGGACATTTCTAAGGAAAAATTGACAGGGCCTGATGACTCATTGACTCCTTGGGCGAATACCTTCCTCTAAGAGCCCTCTTCTGGGTTTGTTCCATTTCTCTGCATTCTTGTCACAAAAGGAGACCTGAACCAGATTCACATCTTAATATGGGCCTAGCCAGTTTCCAATAAAACAGAAATGTTACTTCTCTATTTTTTCTGCCATGTTCCACTAATAATCATAGTAACTACTTAAAACCTGTAGTTTTGACTCTGGAGTAATGAGAGAGGAAAATCATGAACAACATGTCCTGAATAGGTTATGAGGCCTATAGCATTTCCTGCACAGGGAAGGGAGAGCTTATCACAGGCACCAGGCACTGTGATGGGTGCTCAGAGTCATTTTTCTAGGTCTCTCTGCAATCCTGGGAAGTCATAGAATTGTGCTGCTTCTATGAGTGATGAAGCCAGGGCTCAAAGCTCTAGAGCAAGTAGGTGGCAGGGCCAGGATTGTTTCTGAGCTGGCTCTAAGTCACCTGCCCCCCACATATGAAACTGTCATATGGTGGGGTGGGGGGCAGATGTGTCTCACAGATGCTGTCTGATTGCTTCTCACTGAGCAGGAAGTTTGGGCTGAATTAACAAGAGTGGCCCAAGATGGCAGTTCTTGGGTTTTTTATGCACATGTCTCCCTTCTTGAAATGACCAAAATTCCCAGTGTTTCTGGTCTCTCCCAGCTTCCCAAAGATCAAAAGAGCAAACATTCAACCTCAGGTACCTGTTTGTCATGCTTTTCTGCCATCTCTCCACCACCTGGGGCGTCAGCTGTGTCTCGAGGGTCTTCATCCCAGAGAGCTTGTGCGGGACCACAATGAGCATGCTGATGCCCCCGACATATTCCAGCTGCAGGACATCGCAGTCCAGCTCCTGGTCATTTGCTGCCAGGAAGTTCCCCTTGGTCTGCATCATGGAAACTTTGACCACCTCTCGCTCATTCAGCCGGAAGTTGTGGTTGTGTGTCATTTCTACAGGGAATTTATTCACCCAGGATCCTGTAAAGTCAAAAAGAACAGGGCTTTTATTAAAATACTATTTTAAAGCCATGGTCCACACATGTGAGCATGCATCAGAAACACCTGGAGGGCTTGTTCTGACTGCACCCCCCACCCCTAAGTCTCTGGTTCTGTAGGTCTAATTTCAACCAAGAACTTGCATTTCTAGCAAGTTCCCAGGTAGTGCTAATTCTTGGTCTGGAGACTACACTTTGAGGACTGCTATTCCAAATGATTCCAAGGTCAGAATGCTGACATACTCATAGGAAGTATGATAATGGTAGAGAAGTTAGACAGACTGGAATGAATTCTGGTTTAGATGAGGGAACTAACTAGTTGTTTGGCTATAGCAAGATGCCGAACGTGCCTGGACCTTTACTTGCTGACCTGTAAAATGAGCAGCTTTTTGCTCATGGCTACTGTTTCAGCGTCTTTCCTCCCTTCCACTCTGACTCCATCAGGACTAGAAGGATACACTGATGATGCCATCAGATTTGGTATAATGCTGTGTGTCCAGGAGTAAGTGCATGTCTATTTTGTCTCTAAGATGCTAGTGACTATGATAATGGCTGCTGACTGACAACTGAGAACTGGCAGTGTGCCAGGCATTTGCCCAAGCATCTTTCCCATATCCTTCATTTCCTCTTCCTAGCAACCATATGAGATGTGTGTTTTTTTATTAGAAGCCTTGTTTTACAGAGGAGGAAACTGAGGCACAAAGAAACAAAGTAACTTGTTCAGGGTTTCTGACTAGTAGGTAGAGCCACTGGGACGAGATAAGCCTCCTCCCCGGCTTCTCAGCCTCAGCACTGTTGACATGGGGCAGATCTGTGTTGTGGAGGCTGCCCTGTGCATTGTAGGGTGTTCGCACCAACCCTGGCCTTTACCGCCGAGGTGCTGGGGGTGCTTCCCCCACCAGGTTGTGGCAAGCACAGATGTCACTGTGCTTCTGCTGGAGCCACACGTCACCTGGTTTTCCTTCTGACTTCCTCCTGAGACCCAGCCTCCGTTTTCATTGTGCTTTACAAGGCGGTTATAATATTTGAACTAAAAATCAAATTTGTGGGGTGCCTGAGTGGCTTGTTGGTTAAGTGTCTGCCTTCAGCTCAGGTCATGATCCCAGGGTCCTGAGATCGAGCCCTGTGTTGTTAGGTACCCTGTTCAGCGAGGAGCCTGCTTCTCCCTCTCCCTCTGCCTGCTGCTCCCCCTGCTTGTGCTCGCTCGCACTCTCTCTCCCTCTCTGTCAAATAAATAAATAAAACATTTTTTAAAAAATCAAATTAGTAACACATTGAGGAGCTAGCGATTAAAATTATATTTCTAGACCGTCATTTCTTTTGATAAGCATCTGTGATTTAAAAAAAAAAAAAAAAGCCTCCGTGAAAGATTGTGTGCTATAGGTATTTCATCCCTCTGATTCCAGTGGTAAATTAAGTGACCATCCAACATGAGGGGAAAAGAACACACGTATATTTGCCACTTTAACCCCTTGGCGTGGCACTGGTTACGATGTGCCAGAGGTGGTAAACCGACTATCCTAGTCATTCTGCAGTCCTTGCTGGCGGGAATGGCTTGTTGCTGTGTTTCTCTGCCTGCTTCTGATCACTTGGCCAACCTAGTGCAGAGGCACTCATGTTTGGGGCACCCCCACAGACCAATGGATCAGGTGCTGCCCGAGTAACTAGTATAAGTTACTACAGCTGTTGTAAAGCTGTTCCTAAACATAGGTTAGTTGGTCACAGAAGCAGAATGAATGTCACTAGCAGTATCATACCTACCTAATATATTATATGATGTTGACATCTGCAGTTTTACTCCTTCAAGTTCATTGAGCTCTTGCCACATACCATGCTAGCACTGCATCACTCTGTCTTACAGTGCTGCACACAGCCCTGTCAGAGCAGGTGTTACCATCATCTCTGTGATAAAGATGAGGAACCTGAGTCCCAGACACATTGAATGACATGCCCAAGGCCACATGAATAAGAAGTGGGGAGGCCAGGGCTTGAGCAGTTTGCTCACTTCCATGTACTTAAGATCAGTAATAAAAAGTGTATGGGGGGGGCGCCCAGCTCTTGATTTCAGCTCAGATCATGATCTCAGCATGGTGAGATTGAGCCCCACTTCGGGCCCCGTGCTGGTTGTAGAACCTTCTTGTGATTCTTTCTCTCTTTCTCCCTCTCCTCCTCCCCGCTGCCTACATTCACACTGTCTCTCTTAAAAAACACATATGTGTGTTCACCATATGTATGCATATATGGCATGTGTCTGTGTGTCTGTCACAAGCCTATTAGAGCCTCAGCCTTTGAACACCCACTACAAGGCCAGCGGTGTGCCTGGCCTCTGAGAGGGAAGCCCAGGGGTCTGGCTCAGCCTCCATGCCCCTCCTTTGGTCTTGGCTGCTTCAGCCTTACTTTCCTCATCTGGCAGAATGCCTGCCTGGTTCAGCTGCTGGAAGGCCTCGGTCCTCCCTCGGCAGCCCCACCACCCCAGAGTGGCAGCCAAGAGAGGGTACCTGTCCTTCGTCTCCCTGGGCTGCCATAACCAGTGCTAGAGCTAACTAGCAAGGAAGCATAGCCTCCCAGTCCTCAGGGACTGATTCTAGCTGGTGCCCACCAGGTTTTGGTGGCGGAGAGGAGAGTGGTTGTATGTTACCATGAGTCACTGAGATGTGGACGCGTTTCTAGTGTCTGCCCTTTGGCTCTCTAGGCTTGTAGAATGAGGTAGAAGTTTCTTCCAGTTCAAGTCCCAGTGAGGGCGCTGTGAACGAGTCTGGATTTTACAAGTCCATTGCCCATTTACTTCCAGGATCCCAGGGGTCCTATGTCTGTGTAGTGGCTTGGGGGTAGGGAATGTCCTCCTTGCTTGTCTGGCCCAGAATAGTTGGTCTGGAGATAATAATTTATTTCCCCACCTCTCCTTCCCATTAGTGCACAAGGGTCCTGAAAATGAGTTGCAGGTATTAATGTTAGTCAAGCTGAACAGTTTTCAGACACCTGTCTTCAGCCTCTTGTCCATATTCCTGCTTACGGATAATTGGGAAAGGAGATGGAAAAAAACCCAAATCCAAAATGGCCAAATGCTTAAAAGGTTTTTCATTTTTTTCTTCCAATTTAACAAAGCACTAGTGATGGCCTGCAACCTTGGCTGTGCCCCTAACTGGCTGTTCACCATATATATATAATGTGCCTTGGGAGCATCATTTTACTTCTCTGTGCCTTGGCGGCTCTGTCTGTAAAATGAGATGCTAATAACAAGGTTGTGCTGAAGTTTCTGCGAGCATAGAGCACAGAGTTAGGGCTCAGTGTCAGCTGCTGCTGTCACCTCATCCTGATCTTCCCTGTGAGCTGACCTTGTGACTTGGTTTCCTGGGTAAATTGAGCTGGAGAATACAGTTCTTGATGCTCAGTCCAGCTGCACACTTAAAGAATATGTCAGGAGTTTATTTTGAGAAACTTAAAGCTATTTCTTACCTTTAAAGTAGATGCAGTTTAGAATCATCATCTGAGTACCTGGGTCTATATTCTCCAGAGCGTCTTTTATGAGACCCTTGGTGATCTTCAGAATGTGGTTATTGGTTTTTGATATGAAGGCAGGGTCTGAGAAGTCAGCCGCCTGGGCCTCTGCAAAGTAGTACTCTCTTACTTTTCTTTTGAAGTCATCCAGGATTGGAAATTGCTTCTGGACGTAAAGATCATTGACCGACCGCAGTGTGTACCCAAAATTCCTCCTGAAGAGGCGATGAGTCAGCTTACGAAAGAGATTGTGAATGGTCATGATCTCATACTTGCTGCTGGCATTGACAAAGTCTTTGAAATGCAAAATCGAGTGCACTTGTTCATAGGTCTCCCCCTGCAGGCCGAAGGAAATCATACCCATGGCCGTGGAAATGCCTACTGGGGCTATGAAGATGTTGTCAGAAGAATGGGCCTGCTCCTTCAGTGCACGGTAAAGGTTGAAAGCAAACTTGGCATTGAGGATGTTGAGACGCTGGATCCGGCTCTTGCCTTGGAAGAGCTGGAGGATGTTCCCAACACCGGCCTCTGAATCAGTTGGCAAAACCGCATCAATGATGTCAATATAGTCATCATCTTCGCTGAATATCTTCTCTAGGTCCAGATAGTCCTCATCCTCCTCCCCCTCTGTGATCCAGTCGTTGGTGACCGTGTTTTCCTTGTGGAAGTCGGCAGGGAGAAGGGGCATGCTCAGGTTTTTGCTACTTAACTGCCCCCATTGGGGGTCTGCGGATGGAGAATCTTCCCCTCCTTTCTTAAGCTGACTGGTCAGGCTGTTGCTCCCACACATGGACATTAGGATGAGAGAAACGATGAGGGGTTGGAAAAGGTGTTTCATTTTGGCAGAGCTAAAGCTGGGGGAGAAAACCAGTGACAGGGTCAAAGGTGGCCTTGCAGACCGGCCACTGGCGTGCTCAGAGGGCAAGCCCATAGCTTTGACCCCAGAAGATGCCCTGGGAGTGTCAGTCCTTAACCATTTTACGATCACACATCTTAAGAGAAGCTGGTGAAGATAAACAGATACCTAACATTTGTATGGCTTCATAAACCTACCTGAAGGATCTGTGGGCCCCAACTTGAGAATCCCTTCTGTAAAGATTTACAACACTGCGACCATATAGATTCCTGTGGACTCAGTGTTACCAGGGAGTTTCTTTTTCATTCACTCACCAAACTTTGTCTCCTGTTTTCCAAAAGACTTATTAGGCACTGGAGGCACCCCCACCAAGGGGCTCCGCCAGCTAGACAGGGAACAGACATGCAGTAAAGCAGGGGGGCTCTCATAAGGACACTACCAAAGCAGGGGTGCAGAGCTGGGGTGTGGCCCTGCCTCCTGTGGTAGGAGCGGGCTGCCAGGAGAGCTTCACCAAGCTTCACTGGGAGGTGGGGCCTGAGTGGAGAGAGTGAAAAAGGCGTACGGGCCAGGCTTTCTGCAAACAGATATTCTAAAGATATGTGAAATTTGTGTCGTTATTTGGGGTTGTGCAGTTTGCATAACATTTGGAATTTGTCATAATACAGAGATCCTCTGGGTGCCCAGTGAAAGGTGGCTGGCAGCCTGTCTTTCCCCTGGAGCCGCAGAGGCTGTGAGGCTGTCTGGCTTACCACAGGTGTCCTATCTTCTCTCCATCTGTTCTTTGACTCCTGATGCTGTCAGGAGGACCTACTAAATCTTTTTTCCTTAACTGCTTTGAGCATGGGGTTGGGAGTAATCTTACCAGCTCTATAAGGTCTGTGTGAGGATGATGTTGGAAAGCTCTCTCTTGAAGGCCTGAGGGGAAGTCCCATTATTTAAATAGGATGAGTTCTGGGCCGCCTGGGTGGCTCAGTCAGTTAAGCGTCTGCCTTTGGCTTAGATTATGATCCTGAAGTCCCAGGATCGTGCCCCATGTCCTGCTCCCCGCTCAGCAGGGGAGTCTACTTCTCCTTCTGCCCCTCCCACCGCTCGTGCTCTCTCTCTCAAATAAATAAAGTCAAATAAATAAGGTTTTACTGCATATACTGTGGTAAGCCTGTCTTTACTTATCCCCTGCCTTGTTCCAAGGAAGGACCTGTCATGACTTGTCAGATCAATTTTACCTGCCAAATGGCTTTTTCTCTCTTTTGCTTACTTCCTGCATTTAAATTGCATCCTGGGTAGATGAGCTATTATTTGATGTTTCTGTGTTTCACTAGGACAGCAGTGGTAGGGATTTATAATGTTATACCATCGTACATGATCCCAGTGTCACTTCTGAACCACCTGGAAAGAAGAACTGTATCTTGTCAAGTTTGTTGTGTGTGTGGAACCATCTCCCATTAACTAGATATTGGAGGACCAGAGTATCTGGTACCAGTCCAGGCCAGATAAGAATTACTGGTGTCTGTTCAGGAAACATTTGGACTTGTTAGTCTGAATTTGGGCCTAGCTATACAGATACCCAACTTGTGATGCTCTCAGTTTTGTTGATGTTGATGACAGCAGTGACTCTTGATAGAGTCTGCTGGATGCCAGGTGCTGTGCAAGGAATTTAACCTATGTAACTTAACATCATCCTTCCAGCATTTTATATACCAGGATCCTGAGCCTTATGTCACTGTATGACTGTTTGTGGCAGTGGGGCCTCTGCCTTTTTGCCTCCAAGCACTAGAACTGGTTTCCCTGCCCACCCACCTCCACCCTACCCCCATCTCCCTGCTTGGGTCTTCCCCAACAGTACCATGAAAATAATCAGCTCAAATGCTGTTCTAATGACCACCGAAAGACCTCTGAATCACACACTTTGGAGGGAGCAAGTCACCTGTTTCTTACTTTGAAAATGTCTGTTGTCTTTTCCAACCCCACCCCCTCCCTCCAGCATCCAGCCGAGGCTGCGGTGCTGTACACTTGGCCCAGGCATGAGAAACCATTTCTGATGTGTCTGGCTGGAGGTAGAACTGGGCCAGTTTCCAGATAGAACTGGGCATGGATATTGACAGCAATACACTGTAAAAAGTTAGAAAAGAAGAAAGCGAGCAACTTGGTTGAAGTCTTCTTGCTAGGCTGCACTTAGGAAGATCCTTCTCAGGCAAAAACAAGGTTAAAAAAACAACAACTTGAATAAATAAGAGTTCAGGGAAAGGAATCTGAGACCAGATAAGGAGGCAGAGGTGAAGACATTCATGTTTTTTATCCTGTGTTCATATAGTGTGTATAGAAGCTTCTGATACTCTGTATAAGATGCATTAGATGATGAAAATTCAAAAATAGTGTTCAGTATTCCCTTATCAGAGGAAGGAGAAAAAAACTCTTATATTTTCTGTGAATCGAAATTAAGGATCTAAAAGGCCAGTCTTGGCGCCTGGGTGGCTCAGTTAAGCATCTGCCTTTGGCTCAGGTCATGATCTCGGGGTCCTGGGATCGAGCCCCACATCGGGCTCCCTGTTCAGTAGGGAGTCTGCTTCTCCCTCTCCCTCTGCTTCTCCCCCAGTTTGTGCTCTCTCTCTGTCACATTAAATCTTAAAATAATAATAATAATAATAATAATAATAATAAAAGGCCAGTCTTCCTATCATTTTGCCATTTAGTATAACAATTATATAAGACACTTTATTTTTTTAAAAGATTTTATTTCTTTATTTGACAGAGAGAAAGAGGTCACAAGTAGGCAGAGAGGCAGGCTGAGAGGGGGAGGGGAAGCAGGCTCCCTGCTGAGCGGATAGCCTGATTCGGGCCTCGATCCCAGGACTCTGAGACCACAACCTGAGCTGAAAGCAGAGGCTTAACCCACTGAGCCACCCAGATGCCCATATATAAGATACTTTAAAACTACCACTAGGTTATGTTTAAATCCTGGTGACTATTTTTGAAGAGAAGCAGTATTTTTTAAAGGTAAATCATTCAAAAGTTTGCCTTTCTGGGAACTTTATATGGTACTTTCTCATGCCAGTAGTATGGAGCAAGGTTGGCCTTTTTGGTCACACATCAAAGCATAACACCTGGACACCTTAGTCCCTCCTGGCTATGTCTTCAGGCCCAAAGAAGGCAGATATGATGGGGGAGAAGTGACTGCTTGAAGTTTTAAAAACCTTTCATTTTGAAATAACTTCCAACATTAGAAAAGTTGAAAAACCGACATAAGGGTTGCCTAAGTGGCTCAGTCTTTAAGTGTCTGCCTTCGGCTCAGGTCATGATCCTGGGGTCCTGGGATCGAGCCCTATGTTGGTCTTCCTGCTTGGCAGGAAGCCTGCTTCTCCCTCTCCTACTCCCCCTGCTTATATTCCCTCTCTCGCTGTGTCTCTCTCTGTCAAATAAATAAAGTCTTAGAAAGGAAGGAAAGAAAGAAAGAAGGAAGGAAGGAAGACTGGCAGAGAACAGCCCCTGTATACCCTTTTCCCAGATTCACTAGCTTTTGTATTTTGGAACAGTTGCTTTATGGCTTTCTCTCCATATATACACATCTGTGCGTATGGGTGTGTACACAAGCAGGCACACACATATGCTCTTTTTTTTTTTTCTGAAACCTTTGAGAGTAGGTAGGTCACTTTTGGTGTGTCCCTCTAACTTTTAATTCGAATATATCAGGGAAAAATGCCTAAGGACAGGGATATTTCATGCACCATCATAGTACCATTACATACTTAAGATAATTTAACATAGGCACAATACTTTCCTATTCTAGTTCCTATTCCAATGTTGTCAGTTGTGTAAGTAATGTTACTGACAGAATGTTATATTAGGCAGACTAAAAAACAAAACCGTTTTTCCATTTTTAAAACAGTGTAGAAAGCTTTTGAATTTGTAGTTTGATAGAGAAATGCACATTACCCATCTCTAACCACTGCAAGTAAGAATTTAAAATCGGCAGAAATGTTAAAAACCAAACTCACCTCTGTGCTTCTGAGAAGTGGTGTTGCAGAGATGAAATGAGCCAAGGTCACCAGCGGCGTTTCAATGTGAACTTTGGTGCTGGGCCGGTGTTGGGTATTTTTCAAAGTAAATATGTCCCAAATCAAATACCATTCAACTAGCTTTGTCAGCACAACCCCCCTCGGCTGGGTCTTTGATCTCTGCTGAGTGACTTCTGACTCCTCTGCTCTAGTTCTGGTACAGCTGGCGTTTTGAAGGCATGACTGCCATTGTGTCGACGTGCTTGTGGGCTCAGTCCTTGCTGAAGCCACCACATAATGAGACACTCTTCAGAGCTCTAGGGACTGGGTTGCATTGGGGGTAGCTGTGATGCTCCCCTAAAAGCAGAGGCCCACTCATGTGCCTTCCAGCTTTGGATTCTCCCACTCAGATGATCTGGCCGTGGTCTGGTCTCTAGGCCTAATGCGGCTGCTAGGCAAGTGTCCCCATGCTTCCACGAGTGTGTCCCTCTGTAAAAAGTGGAAGGGAGAGAATGTGATCAGTGATCTCTAGTGTAAGGAGAACTTGGTACAGAACTTTCTTCAGCCAGGGCTCGCTCACTGTGTTCTGTGCCAGGCTTGCAGTCCAGCTTCCTTAGCTGTTACAGGACAGATAGGGTATTACTGAGCAGAGCTCCCCAAGCTCTGGTCCACCTAAGCATTCACAGGGATCTGTGGAGCTAATACCACCCTTCATTTTTTTAAAAATATTTTTTATTTATTTGAGAGAGAGGATGAGCACGAGGCAGGGAGAGGGCAGAACAGAGGGAGAGGGAGAAGCAGACTCTCCACTGAGCAGGGCACCTGATATGGGGCCGATCCCAGGACCCTAAGATCGTGACCTGACCCTAAAGCAGATGCTTAACCAAATGAGCCACCCAGGTGCTCCTAGGATCACTCTTTAACATTTATTTTAAATTATGTAATCTAAAACATTATTACTAGAATATTCTGGATTATTTGGAAGACCAGCTTATCACAGAGTGTTTCTACCTGATTTTGGTACCCAAGAGTGTGTTTGTTACCCAGAGTCCCTCTGATGTGAGAACAGGACTCTCTGAGGACTCTGTAAGTGTGTGAGAAGCCTGTAGGGGGCGTCTGTGTGTTGCTCATTTTGAGAAATTTCTGGCGTGTAAAGAAGGCTGTCGGTTGTGTTTAAGAGTTGACAGGTGTGGCTGGATTTGGGTCCAGGTCAGCCAGCATTCTGTAGCTGTGGTCACACACTGCTTTCTCAGAACCTTCACTCTTCCTGCTCAACACTGGGACTTCAGCATGGGCACCATCATACAGGCTCAGAGAGGCCCTTCCCTCTGCACAGACTCCTCTGGGGCCTGATAAACCCCATGTGATCTGCTCTTTGCCCCTCCCTCCATTTCCACCTTGTTCTCACACACCCCAAGCCGGGCCCTTCTTGGAGCCTTGGCACTGGGTACTCTTTCTGCAGAGTCTTCCCTTAGGCCCACCGCACAGCTGCTGTGCTCCCACCATCTGTTCTGGGTTTCTCTGAGGCTGTGCTGGCCACGCTGGTGGGAATCCCACCTCTCACCCTCTCTGTTCTCTCTGAGCTGAGGACAGTAGTTATACCTGCTGCATAAGGTTGCTGTGGAAATTAGATGAGATGCTGAGATAATGTGCAGAAAGCACAAAGAGTTGTGCCCAGCACTTGGTCAATGCTCAGTAAACCTTTGCTATTGTCTCTTTCATCATATGGAGTTTATTCACAGAAAAGATCTGGAAGGAGATGCAGCCAACTCTTAACACTGGAAATGGGAGGCAGGTGGAAAGTGTTAATTTTTTCCATTATATACTTTGCTGGAATTTCTTTTCTATGAGTATGTATTGCTTAGGTTATTTTAAGCGAACTGGTAATGTTTTTTACATATCTGGATTTCTGATCATGTAACCCACTGTTGAAATAACTGGATTTCAGCCCTTCTTGACAATTGACATTTTTGGGTCTGTTCCCCACTGGAGGTATGTAGTTTTGGCCCCCACTGTAAAGCAGTACCTTCTATCGCATGTACTCCATTGTTTTCTTTCCAGTTCCGAGGCTTACCTTATGGTTAGATATGTTTTCCAACTTTTTATTATGAGATTGAAAAATATACAGGGCAATTGGAAGAACTGAATAATGGACATCCATATACCAGCCTCCTAGATAAAACAGTTACTGTTTTTGTCGTATCTGCTTAATTCCATGTGTGCATACCCCGCAGGTGTTTCCTGAGGTGTTTGGAGGGGAGTTGTAGAGAGAGTCACAACACTTCAGCCCTGGGCACTGGAGCTAGATCTCCTAAATGGTTGGGTGGGAGGTGTCTCCACCCTGCTCGGCACCACTGTTACATGTGGGAAAACTCACTCCTTCTGTCTTACATCATACCTCCAGTCCCAGTCAGATTTCTCCACGACTTCTTTCATAGCTTTTTAAAATCTAGGATCCAGGGGCACCTGGGTGGCTCAGTGGGTTAAGCCGCTGCTTTCGGCTCGAGTCATGGTCTCAGGGTCCTGGGATCAAGCCCCGCATTGGGCTCTCTGCTCAGTGGGGAGCCTGCTTCCCCCTCTCTCTCTGCCTGCCACTCTGCCTGCTTGTGATCTCTCTCTCTCTGTCAAATAAATAAAATCTTAAAGAAAATTTTATTTATTTACTTGACAGTGAGAGATCAGAAGCAGGCAGAAAGGCAGGCGGGTTGCGGGGGCGGGGGTTGCAGGCTCCCCACCAAGCAGAGAGCCTGATGCGGGGCTCTATCCCAGGACCCTGAGACCATGACCTGAGCCGAAGGCAGAGGCTTAACCCACTGAGCCACCCAGGTGCCCCAATAAATAAAATCTTTAAAAATATAAAATAAAATAAAATAAAATAAAATCTAGGATCCAGTCAGGGTTCCTACACTACATCTGGTTGTTATGTCTCTTTGGACTCCTTCATCTAGTTCAGACTTCTTTTCTCTGATCTTGATCTTCTTAGGGGAGAGCAGGTCAGTTATCTTATAGCCCTTTCCTTTACCCTTTGCCTGTCCTGTCTTGGGGCCAGACAGGATCCGTTTGTCATCTTCTAGCCATTCTCTGCAACCTCCTCACTCCTTTCTGTCTCTCCTGAAGCACAGGAATGTGTCCCAACCAGTCCTAACCACAGTCCTAACCAGCCTGGGTACACTGTGTCCTTATCTTAGGTCGCTTTGGAGCACTTCTGGGGCCTTTTGTGATTCCACCACAGTTTTCCCTTCCTGGGGACCAGAGCCATCTCAGCTGGTGTGATGGAGTCATCAGTGCAGGGAGAACCTATAGGGCACTTCCAAGCCCTAGTTCTTAGGAGGGAGGCAGGACATTCTCAGGGTGAGGAGTAGTAAGATCACAAAGTGGAGACAGATTTTCGACAGTCACTTTCTCTCAGTGTTCTAAAACCATTTTGGACCTTTCCATCACTGGGGGCCTCTGATCTAGTTGGGAGTGAAACATTCTGAAAGCCTGACCGTAACCACCAAAGGCAAGTTCTCTTTACAAGACATCAGAACCTCTTAGCCACATTGACCTTGAATACCAAGCCAAGGCTTTGGTCTGGGAGCCCCGTTATGCCTCTACCATTACTTGCAACCTTATCCTAGGGAGCTCCATCACCTCAGAGTCAGTCCCAGAGCTGCTTTTCCTTAGACCCACCATCTTTGGCCACTAGCAAGCTGGAAGCCCCTCAGGTGTGCTTTAGTGGCAGTGTCCTTTCTACCTTCAGACAGTGCTGTCCACTGCTGCCCTCCCCAGTGCTTCTCCACCTCCTTAGCACCTTCCCACAGGCCACCCTGCAGCCCCCACCCTATCTTGACTGACACTCTCCAAGGGCACAGCACCCTAGTGGCTTTCAGGGAGGGCCTGCTTGCCTCTCCTTCACAGCATGTTGTCAGCCCTAAGCCAGCACCTGTACTCTCCCTGTGATTGTGGAAGCAACATATCTATGGCAGAACTCCAGGAAATACAGGCAACATTAAGGAAGAAACTAGAAGCTCCTGCCAACCCAGCTACCCAGAAATAATCATTATTACTATGCAACTGGAGATTTCTCCTCTTTTTTCTATGCACATGCATTTATATACATATACCTTAAATCTATGCCATGTTATGTGCATTTTGCATTTTTTTCACTTGACGTAAGTTCTATCTGTGTAACCAAATATTCTTAGAAAATACAATTTCTGATATATTTTAACTTATGTAAATGCCCCGTTCAGGTAAACATTTAGTGTTTTCCTCTTTATTTTTCTGTTCTAACAAATGTTGCAACATTTTTGTGCCTAAATCAGAAAAAAAAATTTTTTTTATAGATCCTTACAGATGGGATTTTAGGTGAAATGATGGGGCTATTTAGAGTTTTTGATGCATTTTCCCAGATTGCTTTCCAGGAAATAGTGTACCAGTTTATAGTCCTACCAGCTACAGGTGCAGGCACCCCTCTCACTGACCCCGCCCTCCCAGCAGTGGTGTCATCATGTGCCCCACCTCTGTGTCCTTGGCCTTCATGACTGTTTGGATAGCAGAGACCCCTTGTTGTAGCTTGATTGTCACCTTAGAGGGCTTGACATCCCCTGGGGGTTCTGTGAGGACCAACTTGTCCAACAGGCGCTGTGCACAAGTTTAACATTTTTGCACAACCTACAAGCCACTCCTTGCTTCACACTGGGCATGACACCATCTGGAGCAAGGATGCAGGGACATCAGCCTCTCACTGCTGCACCTAAGCAACTCTGCCTCTACCTATTTTAAATCTTGGAATTCTGCCCAAGATGACTGTTGGAAAACTTGTGCTGCCCAGAAAGATCTGAAAGCCATTTCTCCTTAACCCACAAGTTTTCTCATGATCACCCTGTTTCTCCAGGCACAGCTGTTCACCTAAGCTTCAGCCTCCCCAGCCCTCCATGCCCTCCCCAGGCCCAGGCTTTGGGCCTGATGCCCCTATGGCTGGACAGCCTGCTTTCCCTTCCCTGCCTGGCTAGGGTTACTTGCACGGTAGCACTGAGACCTGTGACACCTTCTCCAGGAACTCTGCCACACTGTGATGATTTCCTCACCTGCCTCCAAACTCAGCAGAAAGGCCTTTTTGGAATGGGGCTTTTCACCTCCCAGGCGTGGTGGATTGTGCACATTAGCTACTCAATAAATGTTTGCTGAATGGGGGAGTATTTACCAGTGAATTGATCAAGAAGTGTTGGTTACTGCTCAGTGTGTTTTTTCCTACCCAAAATGACTGACTGATTCTTGGAGAATGAATCTGGGATTGATTTTACATCTGTAGGTTTTAGGGCTTGTGAGCAAATAACCTCTTTTTCTCCCTGTCCGCACATCAGCTCACCCGAAGGTTACCTCCCATCAAAGAAGCCAAGCCTCGGCTACAGAAACTCTTCCGGGACTTCTGGCTCTATTCCGTGCTGATGGGATTTGCAGTGGAGGGCTCAGGTAAGGGGATCCTCGGTGCCCGGGAGAAGACAGAGTGCAGTGTGAAAAAAAAGGTGAGAGAACTCTCCCTAATTACGAATGTGCATGCATTCAAAATTTGCCCAAATTCAGCTGCTGCTTCCTACAAGTGATTGTAAATGTTACACTTCCCAGATGTAGTTTAGGATTCTGACAGTGCTCTGTATCTTAGGTAAAACCCGTCTGAGTTAGGAAACAAATTCATTTCTGTGCCGCATTTAGGGGGAAATTGATGCAAACACAGGACCCAGGACTCCAGAAATGGTCAGCATCACCTGCCCCACAGTGCTTCTGGAGTAAGGTGGTGGTCTCACTCATGTGTACTCTCTTGCAGGACTCTGGCCAGAAGAATGGTACGAGGGGGTCTGTGAAATAGCCACCAAGTCACCCCTGCTCACGTTTCCCAGCAAAGAGCCCCTGCGCTCTGTTCTCCAGTATAACTCGGCCATGAAAAACGACACAGTCACCCCGGTAAGGATTCTCACCCTGCCAGGATGATGTAGGGCAGGGGTTTTGCTAAGCTCTCTTTCATTGTCCTTGTTATCACATGCTTTCCACTGCTCCTGGGGGAGGGTCACCTTCCCCCTGGGTGCCTGTGTGAACCCTCGAGTGTTTCTTTCCCCCCAGGCTGAACTGAGTGAGCTCCGCAGCACCATTATCAACCTGCTGGACCCTGCTCCCGAAGTGTCCGCCCTCATCAACAAGCTGGACTTTGCCATGTCCACCTATCTCCTGTCTGTTTACCGCCTGGAATATATGAGGTACCCAGGCCTTTGCCTCCCAGCACAGCCACACTGGAGCTAATTTTTAAACTTCTCTGCCTTCTGGGCATGGGACTCTTTTCACTTCCTCCCAACACATGCAAGCTTTCTTAAAAAGCAAAAACCAAAACCACTCTTCTTGTGTGCTCCTCCCTATTGGGCACCAAACACCACATCTTATAAATCCCCAGGTATCTAAACTCCCCTATCATCTTCTCCTTATAAGGAACAGCCTTCTGAGCAGTCACTATAGACGTTGCAAACTCAGTCCATTGGACTGCGCAAGAGCCCCCGTTAGGAACTGGCCCTCCCTGAGCATGTTCAAAGACATTCATTGCACTGGTTTGCAGGACCACAGCTGAGTACAAACAGCAAATGGGAAGTGGGAAGGGGCCTGTCCCAAAACAGCCACACAGGGGCCCAGCGCTCAGGATGCATATGTAACCATGGCAGACCTAACAGCTCTAATAATTGTCATGACAATACCAGTATTAACATGGATTGAGTGCTTATGCCACGCCAGGCACTGTGCTAAGTTACCTGTATTGACACATTGTCCAAAAAGCCTATGAGGTAGGCAGTGTTACATACCATTTTACAGGTGAGGAAACTGAGACACCGAGCCGTTTAGTTAGTTACCTAAGATAATAATTCCTGACTAGGACTGAGATCCAAGTAGTCTGTTAAGCACTGTGCCATGCTGCCTCTCCTAAATGATGGCTGGAAAAAGCAGCTAGGGTGCTCAGAGCACTGCTGTCTATGTGAATGCTCCAGCTCCACCATGGTAAGGCCTGTGGTCAGCTGCAGCTGACTACACTGGCTACAGAATGATATGTCCCTGTCATCAGAAAAGGTCAGATTACATGTCGCCTGTTTGTTGAATCATAGGATAGGTGCAATAAGTTATAGAAAAAGTTTACCAGTGGTTTGAAAAAGAAAGTGTTAGTTCATAACAGGGGGAATATTTGGTGAATGCCACCATTTTTTTTTTCAAGATTTTATTTATTTGACAGACAGAGATCACAAGTAGGCATAGAAGCAGAGAGAGAGGAGGAAGCAGGCTCCCTGCTGAGCAGAGAGCCTGATGCGGGGCTTGATCCCAGGACCCTGGGATCATGACCTGAGCCGAAGGCAGAGGCCCCAACCCACTGAGCCACCCAGGTGCCCCAATGCCACCAGTTTAATCTTTATTTGGTGCCATGAAACCCTCTGGTAAAAGAACTCTTACTCAGAAGCTCAACGTATAAAATAGATTAAGACTGTTTTGGGTGAGTGGGGGTGAGCGCCCACCTTCCTGCCCTGTCCCTTCCTCCCTGCCTCTTGGTAACCTGAGGGTGCCACAACAGAGCAGAGTTTGAAAACTAGTGACCCATTCTCTCCCAGAGTCCCACAGAGCCGTGAAATGAAAAAAATGAAATGAAAATGCAAATGCTTTTCATTATAATTTGAAAAAAAAATGCTTTTCCATTTTTTTTTTACAAAAGTAATATAAGAACATTACACATAAACTTGGAAATAAGTAGAGAGGAAAAACCACTGATCCCACCACCATTCCCTATGTATTAGTATAGTTCCCTCTTGTCCTTTCTATAAAGAATATATTTTAAAAGAGTAACCAACCAAGACAAAACAAGCAAGCCAACACAGACCAAAAACCTGGTTTGCTCCAAGGTCAAATGGCTACAAGAGATGTCCCTGGACCCTCTCAGCCTCATGTGCCCGCAGGCAGGGCTGTCTCCTGCTTCCCCACAAGGGTGCCCACGAATGGAGTTCTCAGGATCTCAGGACGCACTGTGGAGTGGGCTGGTAGAGCAAGACCATCAGGGAACAGCCCCCAGGCAGCTCCCAAGACCCCAGCTCCCATCCCAGGTTGCCTGCCAGACCTCTGAGAGCATTGTCAGCATGGAGAAGCAGCCCTGGAGCCTTTATTCAGGAGCCTGGCTTCGGGTCCCAGCCACTGGTTATTATAAGAGCTTTAAAACAGCAAAGTGGGGGCTTGTGGTGGCATAGTCAGCTGAGTACCCAACTTCGGTTTTGGCTTGGGGTGAGACCGAGGCCCAGCTTGGGTTCCGTGCTCAGCAGGAGTCTGCTTGGGATGCTCTCTCCCTCTCCCTCTGCCCCCACCCCCACCACATGTGCACTCACTCTCTCAATCTCTCTTGCTAAAAAACAGCGAAGTTGGCAATATGAGAAATCATGTAAAAGCTGTGAACCTGAGCACTCAGGAATGCATGTGCTTAAAGCCAGCCGGCCTACCCTACTAAGGTTTGACTCACAGAAGGTCGGTGCAGAAGCCCACAGATGCACTCCACCAAGCACTTGCCTGTGTGCACACGGGCTGTGCTATCTTAGTGGAGTCCCTCAAATAAGTAGTCCCAAACAGCTACTATAAAAGTAAAAATGGCACATAAAATAAAAAAGAGAAGGAAAACATTGGGATGGTGCAAAAGATGCTCAAGATGAAAAATACAAATCTCACTTTCCTGGCTCCGAATCCAGAGATCCCCACTCTTGATAGTTTTACTTTCCCTTTTAGAAGTTCTCTAGAAATTGTCTATAAATGCAGACATATATATCCTACACATCAAAGGCGCATGGAGGACTTTCAAAAATCTGTCGCTGACATCGTGCTGTCCCCGTTTCCCCCGCACCTTGCTGTCTCATGGAACGATGCATCTTGGGTGTTTTTCTGTAGCAGTGCATATGGAGTCACCTCTCGTTTTGGTGGCTATGTGATGTGCCATTAAATGGGTGTACTTCGGTGTAGCCAACTAGTCTCTCGATGGACATTTAGCCAGCACTCTTAGGAGAGTCCTTATGGACATAACCCTTAAGATCTATCACTAGTGGTGGGTTGCTGGGTGGAACGAATGTGGGAACGTTATGAGAGAGGGTGGGTAATTCCCTCCAGAAAGGGTGAGCACAGGACCCTCGAAGTGGCGTAGGTTATTGGTTCTTCGCAGCCTCACCAGTTCTGGGCAGCACCACATCTGTGACAGGGAGGGCCTGGATTTCTCAAAATTTACTCCAAACTGTTCTCCTTGCTAGGGTACTGCGCTCAACAGATCCTGACCGCTTCCAGGTAATGTTCTGCTACTTTGAAGATAAAGCTATTCAGAAGGACAAGTCTGGTAAGTTCCTTGTTGTGGTACTCCGATCAGGAGATGAGCTTTAATAGTCTAATAAGAAATACTACTCCCAGTTTTCTGTCTACATGAAGAAAATAGTTTTATGAAGTTACATGCTACATTGGAAAGATTAAGGTTATAAGGTTATAACCTTACAACGATATAGCCTTAAGGAGCATCACTCTTGTCCACCCTCAATGCTTGTACGCTCCAACCTGCAAATTTCATGCAAAAAGGATCCTGGGCTCCTCACATAGTCGTTGATGGACCTAGAGCATCTTTTGACTTTTTTATGCTTTTTAAATATCCAGAGCAGGCTAGGAGGACAAAGAACCAATTTCAAAGTTTGATTTCACAGTTTGAACATGAATACATATTTTTATTATTTTGCTTAAAAGAAGGGCAAATAAATAGGATAATGTGTATATCCAAATACACTAAGATATATATAATCTACATATTTTAGCAAAGCAACAGAAATAATGTATCATATATAACAGTAATACCAAATATATTGGATATATGTGTTTATATGTATAAGATGTTTGTTTTTTCCACTAAGTGTGAAGTAAAGACAAGTAGTTATTTCTCTTGTATAATCAGGAAAGAGTGAACAAGAGGAAAGAGCTGCACAGTCCAGGAAGAGGCCTAGCACCTGCAGTAAAGTCATGCCTGGCCTCCAAGAGTGACCAGGTAGAAAGGGTGCCCAGCAGGTGACGGGGCAGAGGCGTCCCACAGAGTAGCCAAAAGGTACTCTGTTAACTGAAAGTAGCTGTTAGAGAGCTTGCTAGGGGGACAGATTCAGACCCCTCCATGCTTCACTAGTCCTACCGGCCTTAAGGAGACCCCACTCAGGACCATGGACACTCCCAGTGGTGCATCAGGCTAGGCCAGACTATCAGGACCTGTGCACCAATGATCCACAGTCCAAACGACTGCATCGTTTCTGGGGAAGTTTCAGAATAAGGAAATCTATATGAAATGCAAAGACTTAAAAGTCCAATGATGCAAATGTCCTCAAATCCTGAGTGCGCAGAGAGTCTCAGATGCAGCCAGTCCTAAAAGCACCAGACTCCTGGGAAAACAAATAAATGAAATTCTCCGGTGGTATAACAATATTAGAGTTACTGAAATTCTAGTGAGGCAAACCTAAGATAAGAATGGGAATAAAAATGAGAAGAGTTATTAAAAT
The DNA here is from genome assembly GCF_963455335.1 of Martes martes. NCBI lineage: Eukaryota > Metazoa > Chordata > Mammalia > Carnivora > Mustelidae > Martes > Martes martes. Next base: position 63,687,697 of record NC_137901.1, read on the forward strand.
TGAGACTGGAAAGAAAAAAAGTTAAGCGCATAGTATAGTCACTGTTTGACCAGTTTTAGTATAAGGTCGCTGATGGGTTTTAAGCATCCTTCTGTTGGTCTATGTGTTGATTTTTAAACTGTTTAAAAATTTAAAAGACTCTAAAATATTAGACACAGGTTTTAATTAAATGCTTAGAAAAATTTGATCAGTTTTGTAATTGTGCTTAAATATTTGAGGGAATTGAGTGCAGTAGATCCTTGAGTCTTGATTGATTAATTGTGTGGGTAAATATTTCGAGGAATGCTAATGGAGAATTCTTAAAATCAATAAATTTATTATTAATTAAGTACAATTAGTCGTGAGGAGTCCTTCCCATGTTTAGAAGCCATTGGCACAGGGAAGAATCTATCAATTTGTTCTTGCCAGTGGAGAATTAATCCCCAGATAATTTTGGTACTGTTTTTTCTATTATTGAAAAATCAGTCCTTCAAGAATCTTTTTTAAAATCACCCCAGGTGGGACGCCTGGGTGGCTCAGTTGGTTAAGCAGCTGCCTTCGGCTCAGGTCATGATCCCAGCGTCCTGGGATGGAGTCCCACATCGGGCTCCTTGCTTGGTGGGGAGCCTGCTTCTCCCTCTGCCTCTGCCTGTGCTCACGCTCTCTCTCTCTCCCTCTCTCTCTCTGACAAATAAATAAAAATAAAATCTTAAAAAAAAAAAATCACCCCAGGGATTCTGAGGTGCTGTCTCATGTAAGACCTTTGTCCAATAAGTCCTTTAAAGAGCCCTTCCTGCTATTGCACGACAGTTGGGAAATTGAGTGGGTAAACTTATTTGGGGGGTTTGGCAGAGAAAGACCGACTGAGGGGTTTGCAAGCTCCCCCTGCTGGCAGTGCTGGAAAGGACTGGACTAGGAGGAGCCCTTTAGAGGCTGGGTGGAAGAAGATACATGCAGGCAGTTTGTATGCTAGGAGACCTCTTCCACTGGTGCAGGATACAGGAGAGGAGTCCCACACTCAGAGGGTCCTACACACATGCCCCAGGACCACTTGGGGGTATAGTAGAGACACTTTTAACCACTGGCTGAGCTGTTCATTGATTTGCTCTCCTTGTCTATCTACCCATTGTCTATTTAACAGCTATTTTGTGCTAGACAGTTGGGTCAGTCTAAGTTTCTTTGATTCAAGGAGGGGAGGGTAAGCAACAAAAAGAAATTGAGATTGCCAACCCCTAGGGGCCTAAGAACCTGCCACATTTTGCCAGCCTCCTAATGAGAATATCTATAGACAGAATCAGTTACCTTTCTAAAGCTAAATTGTGATTCTCTTCTGAGCTCTGTTTCTCTGTCGCTGTGTTGTAAGAGGAAATTAAATTGTGGGAACCAGTATGGAGGTTCCTCACAAAGTTAAAAGTAGAGCTGCCCTACGATCCAGCAATTGCACTACTAGGTATTTATCCAAAGGATACAGACATAGTGATTCTAAGGGGCACATGCACCCCAATGTTTATAGCAGCAATGTCCACAATAGCCAAAATATAGAAAGAGCTCAGATATCCATTGACAGATGAATGAATAAAAAAGATGTGGTGTATATACAATGGAATATTACTCAGCCATTAGAAAGAATGAAATCTTACCATTTGCAATGACGTGGATGGAACTAGAGGGTATTATACTGAGCGAAATAAGTCAGAGAAAGACAAATGCCATATGATTTTACTCACATGTGGAATTTAAGAAACAAAACAGATGAACATAGGGGAAGGGAAGGTAAAGTAAAATAAGTTAAAAACAGAGGGACGGGGAAATCACAGAGAGGAAGACAAATCATAAAAGACAATGAAACTCTAGTAAACAAACTGAGGGTTACTGGAGGGGAGGTGGTTAGGGGATGGGGTAACTGGATGTGATGGGCATTAAGGAGGGCACTTGATGTAATGGGCACTGGGTGCTATGTGCAACTGATCAATCACTGAATTCTGCCTCGGAAATTAATAATACACTACAGGTTAATACAATTGAATTTAAATAAAAAATAAATTTTTTAAAAAGAGGAAATTAAATTGCCATGGGGCCTGATGTCCACTTTACCAACACTTAATATCCGCAGTACGTTGTACTCTTCCACCTGATTTCCAAATGGGTTATTTTTGTCCTAAATATGGTACTGAGGGTTAAGCTGATAAATGTGTACCTACTGAGTGTACTTTCCTCTTCCTTTTCTCCCCTAAAACGTGGGAGGTGGGAAGGAGATGTTTTTGGAGATTGGTTATTGATGAGTTTTCAGAACCAAGCAGGAGAGAGGTTATAAGAAGCATCTAGCAGCCCCCGAAGGGGATGGCTGGGACATCCTCTGTACGGTATGAGCCAAGCCCCCGTGTGTTCCTGCGTAGCCTGCCAGCTACAGTCAGTTAGTACAGACTAAGACCGAGGTAATCCCAAGCTAACTTTGAGCACAAAAAGGAAAGTGGCTGTTTTTAAGTAAAAATCTCCATAGAGACTACTGCGTGATCATCATTGGCATCTCACCACTATCTGACGGTTTTTCATTAGGAACTTACACTTTCAGTTTCCTAAGAGCTACATGAGAAGATATTACACTGAACACACCCCAAAACAAAATTTCCTCCACCAAACCCAGCTTCTTAGAGATCAGCCTCTCCCTGCTGGGGCATCTGTCCAGGTCACACTAATCACTTTCCAGGTCTCAGAGTTTCAGGGGCCTGTTTTTCCTGATGACAAACACATACGTGATGCCTCTTTATGTTTCAGCCTCTGGCTGGGCCTGGGGCACAGAGGTGCAGTGCCTGCCTGCTCTCCCCGCCCTGCTGCCCTTGTAGCCCTGTCATTTAGCCACCCCAAAGACCCCTAATAAATGGGCCAGCACTGGAGGCCGAACGGCATTTAATGACGTCAGCATATGATGCTTGCGCCCCACTGTTGCTTTTTATTTTTTTTTAAAGATTTTATTTATTTATTTGACACACAGAGAGAGATCACAAGTAGACAGAGAGGCAGGCAGAGAGAGACGGGGAAGCTGGCTTCCTGCTGAGCAGAGAGCCAGATGCGGGACTTGATCCCAGGACCCTGAGATCATGACCTGACCCAAAGGCAGAAGCTTAACCCACAGAGCCACCCAGGCACCCCCACTGTTGCTTTTTAAAATCTGCTTTGCACCCTGGAAGCCACAACCGCACCTGGTGCTCGGATCTTGGTTTCTAAACACCATTCTGCAGTAAAGGGAGCAAAGGCTGCAGGGAAAATACAAGATGCGCCTAGGACAGCTCACAGTGCCAGAAGGGAAGGTCTTGTGAAGGGAAAAGAAAGAAAAAGGAGAGGAAGAAGAAGAAGAAAATGAAAGGAAAGGCCTATGGGCATGTCACAAGGACACAGGAGCCTGCCTGAAAGAGCTCCTAATGACCAACCCTGGAACAATTTGAGCAACAAAATAATGACAGTATCAGATTATAACCCAGTGAAAGGAATAAATATCCATGAGTCCATAGTGATTAGATGATTGAACAAATGACATGGGGAAGAAGGGACGGACTTTCCTTAAAAAATTCCAATTACTAAAACTAGAAAGAGTGAAGAACACAGAAAATCCCAGTGAGACCAGAGTATCTGCTGCAGGCAGAGCCCAGAGACAGGTGTAAAAGCCAGGGGGCAAAACCTTAAAGAGAAATGACATGTCTGCATAACCTCAAAGTATCTTCCCCAGAGCATTTCCCAGTGACTGTGGTGTTTTTGACTTATACCCACATGCCCCTCCAGGAGCTGCTGCTTAATTCCCCTCCCCAAGTGTGGGCTGGACACAGTGACTCCCTTTTGAAGAGTAGAGCATGGAAAGGGAGAAATAGTAACTGCACAGTGGGAAACCTGACATACACCACTGTATCTGAGCAATCAAGGGCAGCCTCGCCAGCAGTGGGAAATACTGATTTCACACACCCCCACCCCGCCATACGGCAAGAAGGCCACTTCACATCTGTGGGATTACCCTAACATCCTGTAACCTTAGTCTAATCGTGAGCAAGCATCAGGCACACCTAAGTTGAGGGACAATCCTGCAAAATGCCTATGCTCTTCAGAAGTGTCAAGGTCATGAAAGGCAAGAACAGACTCAGGAATCAACACAGATTGTGGGAGACTAAGGAGATCTGATTGGCAATGCCATGTGGCAACCTCATTGGATCCTGGGACAGAAAAGGGACATTAGAGGGGAAAAGAGGAAATCCAAATAAAGCCTGAAACTTAGGTAAGAGTATGGTATCATTGTCAGCTTCTTAGTTTTGACAAAAGAGCTGCTAAAATCAGGAGAAGCTAGATGCTTACGTGGCAATTCTTTGCTCTGCCACTCCTCTATTAGTCCAACATCTTTTCCAAACAAAATATTTGAAAATGGCTGGGATTGTTCCCTTCCCCTTGCCACTCCTGACCTGTGGAAACCTCCTCATTTCAGGCATGATGCAGTGTGTGATTGCTGTCGCAGACAAAGTATTTGATGCCTTCCTCAACATGATGGCAGATAAAGTAAGTAAGCCTTGTTGGAGTGTGAGTGGGTGTCTGCCTGAGGCACGTGGAGGGCACCTGTTGTACCTGTGTCTTTGGACTCTCTAGGCTAAGACCAAGGAGAATGAAGAGGAGCTCGAGCGGCACGCGCAGTTTCTGTTGGTGAACTTCAACCACATTCACAAGAGGATACGGAGGGTGGCAGACAAGTATTTGTCTGGTCTGGTGGATAAGTAAGCTCATTTTCCTTCTAATCCTCTGTGTGTGTGTGTGTGTGAACTTCTCGATTTGGAACGTGGGTAAGAACCATTCTTCCACTATCAGTGTAGAAAAATTGGAGTCAGAATTTAAACTCTCAAATGGCAATGCAACCTCCCTCAGAATGTCATGGAATTTGCTACAAGGTGTGAAGTTCGGTCCTGAAACCTCCACTCATTCTGAGCTATTGATGTTTTTTTGTTTTGTTTTAAGATTTTATTCATTTATTTGACAGAGAGACAGCGAGAGAGGGAACACAAGCATGGGGAGTAGGAGAGGGAGAAGCACGCTTCCCACCAAGCAGGGAGGCTAATGTGGGGCTCCATCCCAGGACCCCAGGATCATGATCTGAGCCAAAGGCAGACACTTAACAGCTGAGCCACCCAGGTTCACAGTGTATCTCATGACAAGGGGTATCACCTGCTGCCTGTGTCTCTGCATCCCACCCTCCCCTGCTGCAGGGCCTCCCTGGGCTCACTCTGAGAAACTCAGAGCCATCCTAGGTGAATTTCCCACCCCAGAGCCTACCCTGAGGACCCTGGTTGAATCAGTGTCTTCCAGGCTCATCAGAGAGGAAGGAGAGCCCACACAGATCCTTTTCTACTCCAGGCTCTCTGTGCTGAGAGCCAAAGCAGACTCATGGGACATGGCCCCACAGGGATGAGAACCCTCAAAGGTGGGCTGGGCCAGCCTGTATGCAGCATAAAGGTGGGAGGCAGCAAGCAGCCATGCTGGGCTTGCCCACACATCCCTGCAAGTGTCCCTGAGTTCTGGAGCCCGATGCACGTGCTGTGTGTCTGGTCCAGGCAGGGCCAGAAAGCAAGTGCAGTACACACAGGACATGTGTCTGAGCTGGACCTTCTAAGCAGTGGGCCACGATGAGTCAGAGCTGTGCGGAGTTAGCTTCCCTCAACCCTGACTACCACATTTAGGAGCAGCTTCTTCTCTTTGCCCCAGGGTGTCCTACAAATACTACCATTTTCTATTTGTGCCATCTTGTGAAAATATTTCTGAGGCTTGGTCAGAAACAAGGAGGGACACTTTGGGGAGTGAGGGAGCGTGGCTCGACCAGTGTATAACCAAGACGATCAGTATCTGGTTGAGACCAGGTCACATGGGGTCATGCTTGGGCCCTGAAGTGTGGGACTGGCAAGAGCCTGGGGATGTTTCTGACTGAGTGCCCTGCTTGGGAGGCCTCTGATCCTCTGCTGGGCAGCAGGAGGTGGGGCTCCCACCTCACCCCACCTGCCCCTCAAGGCAGCACTTTAAGGAGCTGAGATTCCTTAAAGATTTGGCTCCTGGACCAAGACATGGCTCTTGGTGTAGGTTTCCCCACTTGCTCTGGAGCGGGACGGTGCTGAAGACCATGCTGGACATCCTCCAGACCCTGTCGCTGTCGCTGAGCGCTGTGAGTGTCCCTGCCTTCAGCCTGAGCCTCATTTATGCTACAGGTAGCCACATTGGGGGTGGGGACCCCAGATCCCACCCTGGCCTTTCCCAGTGAGCTGTAGCAAGTTTGGAAGTCTGTCACAGACCGGACAAGTGTGGGGAAGGGAGCAGTCTGCTGCCCAGTATGAGCTGGAGGCCCAGCTCAGCAGAGACAGCCCAGGGAAGACGGTTTGGAAGAGGGAGCCTTGTTGTGTTTTCAGGACATTCACAAGGACCAGCCTTACTACGACATCCCTGATGCCCCCTATCGGATCACTGTTCCTGACACCTGTGAAGCCCGGGAGGTAGGCTGGCAGCCGTCCCCTTATTAAGGGACTTTTCATTGCACTCTCGAGTGTCAGGGCCAGCGAGTTGCACACATGGGACTCTAAGCCCTTCCTTTGTTCAGCTGCCTGTCAGTTTATAGTGCCTCCAAGCTGCATGAGCGAGCATGACTGTTAGACAAACTTCACTGCTGTGGGGTGTGCAGACTGTCATTGTGGTAGTTGAGTAACATGACTTCGGCTTTGTGCGGCACTGTGGGAAGTAGATGGAGCGAGTGGTTCCGGGTAAGGAGGATGCGCCATGCGAGGTCTGACTCGGAACCCCCACTGTGGCAGGTTGAAGTTCAGCTCAGACCTGGGCCAGGTCATGTCCCAGCCTTGGGGCCTCCAGCCAGACCAGCTGCCAGCAGGGAGATCCCCGCATGGTGATGAGGCCCCCCCAGTGGACGTGTGAGGCCCTGTCTTATGCCAGGATTACAGACTGGGATGTCTGTATCCTAAACCCAGAGCCTCGGGGTTGGAACATGGTCACTGTAATCATTTTCTAGGGTTGCCATGATTAAATGCCACAGACTGAGTGGCTTAGACAACAGAAATTTATTTTTTCACAGTTCTGGGGGCTGGAAGTCTGAGATCAAGGTGTTGGCAGGGTTAATCTCTTCAGAAGCCTCTTTCCTTGGCTTTTAGATATCTTTCCTCTTCTTGAGTCCTCACATCTTCCCTCTGTGCCTGAGTCCTAATCTCCTCCTCTTTGGAGGACACCAGTCAGATGGAATTAGGACCCACCCATATGATTTTACCTTAGTCACCTCTTTAAAGGCTCCATCTCCAAGTACTGTCACATTCTGAGTTTCTGGGGGCTAGGGCTTCAACACATGGGTTTCAGGGGATGCACTTCAGGCCCCAGCAGTAGCTAACTACAGTCTGTAGCTGGCATCCTCTGTTGCCCCGCATACACTGACCTCGGCTTGATCACACTCTCTTCCAGAGCATCGTGAAGGACTTCGCCGCACGCTGTGGAATGATCCTACAGGAGGCAATGAAGTGGGCACCCACAGTCACCAAGTCCCACTTACAGGTACTCTCTTGAAATCACTGAAAAGCAACTTTGTTACGCTCTTTCAGGTGATCCAGAGAGCTTTCACAGAGGTAGCAAACTCGAAATAAGACAACACTAGTGGGAATAAACAGACCAAAAACATCGGTCTAGTGCCTGAGAATAACGGAAGCCTCAGAGGCTACTCTTCAGCGGGAACACCTTGGGGGGTTAAGGGTACAGGTCGTAGGTGAGGGAGGCAGGTGCAGTGGGATCCCAGGTGCAGGCGGGCCTCAGGAACCTGACCGCTCACACCAGGTAGGTGCAAGGTTTATGGCAGGACTTGGGGCTGCTTGCAAGATGGGCATGGGCGACATGGTACATGGGGAGGCCTCTCACTCCTGCAGCAGCATCTTGGCCAGATTCTGGAGCTGGAGTGAGGCTGCTGTCCCAGTAGAGCCCTATCCGGGCTGCACGTGGAGGTGCACGTTAGCCTTTTCAGACCAAAGCACTGGCTTGTGAACACAAACGACCACAAGGTGAGCCATTGTTCTGGTCGAGCAGAGATGGACCAGAAATACCACAATATGCCAGAGGAAAAAGTCACCTCAAAAGGGATCAAAGATAAGAAAAATCCCGCTAGAGGAAATCTGGCTTAATAAAGAGAAGGTACATTGAGAAGGGCGTGTGAAGTTGCCCTCAGCGACACTTGTCAGGACAAAGCTAGTTCTAAACTGTTTCTGAATCTGGAATCCAGGAAGGACAGAGCAGCTAGCCCCAAGAGCCTCGGAGGCTGTTTGGAAAAGCATTTTGTTAGCGCCCATGAGTGGTACCTAGTGTCGCCGTGCAGCTCCTCCTTCCACAAAGGTGTTGGAGCAGTGAGGTTAGAGGAATTGGTGAAACGAAAAATAGATAAATAAATAAGCCCTCCATTAGGCACTCAACAGCTAAGCTGCACAGAGGTGGGCCTTTTAACTCAGCCATGCCTGAAACTTGGTAACAGTTGCCGTCTAGTGGATACACTGGTCCTCTTTAGGCTGGGGTACTTTCTCAAACTGTTCATATTTAGGAACTGATTTTTTTGTTTGTTTGTTCACATGGAGAAGAGGGGCTTCAGTTCTCAAGGCTAAGGTCTAAAGAGGGGAAGCCACCTTTCATTTCTAAAAAGGTTCATTAAACAAAAAGGCCTACAATAGGGAGAGCTATGTATTTTCTTAAGCGCGGTCTGGGAGGGGAGTAGAAAATGCAAAGGCTTGCACTGATCTCGGTGCTTCTACCAGCCCTCCCCTTGGTATTGCCCCAGGCCCTGTTTCCCTTCCCCTTGCACATCTAGTCCATCTGAATGCCACCCCACCTGCCATCCAGTCCTCACTGCCCAGCCATGGTGTTCCCATCCCACCTGGGCCTCCTGCCAGCAGCCTCAGTCTGTCCTAAGTCTCCTCCATGCTGCCCACCACAGTGGGCCGGTTTCACTAGCAAATCTGCTCGGTGCACTTGCCCACTACCTCTGCTCATTAGCCTCTCCCCATCACCATAGGGTCCATGGTTGGGTTTTGGGGGCTCCGTGAACCCTCCAATACCACTGACACAGTTTTGTAAGTTAGTGCTCATGCACTTTTCCAAGGGGAGTCCTGTGGCCCGCCCTAATCTCCCTCACCTGGCAAAGTCTTTCTGGACCTGGCCTATCTCTGGCCCAGGCTTGCCGCCTACCATCTAGCCCCTTGTATTTGCTGCTCCTGCAGTGCTGACCCCTGACAGTCCCCAGAGCAGAAGGCCTTCTCACATCTCCGACCCTGCCAGGTGTCCCTTTGCCCTGGCATCCCCCTCCACAGTTGGCCAGGCAGACTCAGGCCCTTGCTCTGCCCTTCTGCTGCTGATCAAGCCCCTTCACAGCAGAGTGCTCTGGCAGGAGAACCGCCCACATGTTGACAACACGACCAGGACTCTGCCACTCTGTGTTCTGGGGTGCACAGGACCTGGCAGGTGGCAGATGGTCAGCAAGGGTGTGCTAAAAGAATAAGCGGTCCTCTCACATTTACTGTGTGTGCTGGCTGCTCTGAGCAATTGGCCTTGTTCATGCATGAGCAGTAGCCAGTTAGGGGGCACTTTAACTTACTGAGGCTCCCACAGCAGGGGCTGGATCCAACATTGGAACCAGGGTTTGCTCTGCTACCTCACATACCTTTAAAATAAAAGAGGCTTTTTTGTTTCTGACTTCAGGAATATCTGAACAAGCATCAGAACTGGGTGTCAGGACTGTCCCAGCACACAGGGCTGGCCATGGCCACTGAAAGCATCCTTCACTTCGCCGGCTACAACAAGCAGAACACCACTCTCGGGGTAAGTGTGCGCCTCCCAGGGAGCAGGAGTCTCCTTCAGCCCCAGGAGCCACAGGGTGAGGGAAAGGCCAAAGATGATGTAGAGCTTTTTCCGAAAGCACCTGGACACCCACATGTTGCACACGAGGCCATGCTGGCAGTAGGCAGATCCGAGTCCTATGTACGATCCCCATGTTCAAAGAGAAAACTGAGCTCCGGGATTCACAGTCAGCATTATCTTATATCACATTGATTGGAAGCATTTGCTGGATTTTTCTGTTTCAGCAGGCGCTAGAACGCACTTGCACACACATCTTCAGCTTGATTTGTTCTGTTTAGGATTCCTTGTAGCATCCATATGTCAAGAAGTGGCTAGGTTATGTTGGTTTGTAGTAAAAGACACTAAAGGGAAAGGTGAAAGGGGTCATCCTCGCTGCATGTTTGTAATCTTTGGTGATGCTGGGCAGTGCAATAGCCCAACAGCATGGTAGCAGTGACCAGCCAGGGTCAGGGAGAGCAGTCCTCACAACCCCGAGGCAGGGGAGGTGGGCTGGGGGGCTGAAGCTGAAGCAGAGGACATGGGGGGGGGTGTGGTCTGCAAATTCTTTCCCTTTCTGCGGGCCTCCTTTGTACTCAAGAGTGAGCCCCTTTTGTCTTCCACTGCTAGACCTGCCGTAGACTGGTGGCAGCTATTGGGTATCTCTGAGCCCCTGCTGGCTTTTGCTCGCTCTGACAACATACTCTGAACATCACCCTTCACCATCTTCAAGTCACATTTACACACCAGCGCACACCCACAGGAGACAGCCCAGGAGCACTAACTTCACAGCATTTTCGTTGTAGGTTACAATGATTCTCACAATGATCTGGTGATATGTCTTTTGCAAAGGTCTTTTCACCACTGGGGATGAAAGCAATCAGGGCAGCATATTGAAGCTATATCAAAAGCTGCCTTCCAGAGAAAATTTTCCATACTGAGATTTTTTTTTTTTTTTTTTAAAGATTTTTTATTTATTTATTTGACAGAGATCACAAGTAGGCAGAGAGGCAGGCAGAGAGAGAGGGAGGAGGAAGCAGGCTCTATGCCGAGCAGAGAGCCCGATGCGGGGCTCGATCCCAGGACCCTAGGATCATGACCCGAGCCGAAGGCAGAGGCTTTAACCCACTGAGCCACCCAGGCGCCCCATACTGAGATTTTTTATCGTCTTTCTTCCCTGGGACGTATCAGACTGGGGGCTATTCTAAAATATTTTGTTTTATTAGCTTGCCAGCAGTGAAGATTTTTAATAACCCCTGGATCCGACTTGACTTCTTAATGGGACTCAGGCTTAGCCATGGTGAACATGAGAAAAACGTGGCAATGGCCTGAAGTAATTCTTGGTGTTTGTCTGTAGGCAACTCAGCTAACAGAGCGCCCGGCCTGTGTGAAGAAAGATTACTCCAACTTCATGGCGTCCCTGAATCTACGCAACCGCTACGCGGGCGAGGTATTTCTCCTGCCTTTGTGTCCCCAGGCTTTGGGGGGTGTCCTCGCGCTCCAAGGCCAGTCAGCTCCCTCCCAATGGAAAATGCACCTGGGGGTCTGGAACTCACTCATTTTAGGTAGACTTGAATGCATGGGCCCCAGGACTCCCTAACACAGTCTGGACCATTTATGGCAGCTACTCACCCCCACTACAGGATGGTGATTGCACATATGCACATTCTGGCCATGCTGAAGCGTTCTCTGTTTCTCTGACTATTTTTGTTTGTTTGTTTATTTGTTTTAAGTGGTAGCAAATATTCACTGAGTGCCATGCACTATCTGGGGCAGTTGGTGAGGTGTATATACTATTGTTCCAGCTTTACAGATAATGAAACTGAGACTCTGGAAATAAAGTAACCTGCCAGAGTCACAGAGGCAGAGCAGGGTTGGGAGCTGCATCTCCCCGTGAGGGCCCTCGCCTACTGTGCCGCACTTCAGCCCAGTCTGGCAAGTTGCTTCACATCTTGGGGCCTCAGTTTCTGAATCTATAAAACACAGAAGCTCATCCACACCATTTCACAGATCCCTGCAAGTCCATCAGTGCCCCGTCTGTGTGAGGTCTCCCCTCCCCCCTTCTAGTTCCTCATTCTAGTAATCGCTCTTCCTCTTGATAGGGGCCCTCGGCAGGGGGGCCCTCACTCTGCTAGGCTGCCGCTAACCCTAGGCTGCCACTGAGCCGATGTTCCCAGTGCTGGAAATTGCTCTGAGGTCCTGTTCCACCTATTTTGAATACCCCACTGGTGATAGAAAGTCTGTCTTTGGCAGTAGGTTTGGTTTTGAAAGGAGTCAGATCCTTTCTATATAGTCAAGTCTGGTAGATAAGAGAGAAGCATGCTTTTGTTGGGGAGGGGGGGATATGACGTACAACTTTAAAAATTTTCTCATTTGAGTCATTAATTGACTCTGAAAGAACTGTGTTTAATCAGTCTACATCATGCAGCGCTACTGTGGTTCAGACCCCGGACTCAGTGCTGAAATGTAAAATTGGTAAGACTGGGTCTCTGCCTTCAAGGACCATCTAGAATGAAGGGAATGCCAGCATACATTGCTAAAAGAGAAGTCCCCTCAAAGTATGAGCAGTGGTAGCGTCATTGAAATGATCCTGTCACTCTCTCCACACACAAGCTCTAGTTTAAGACAGTGGGGCTCTGGTCAGGCCTTGTCCATGTGCCTGTATTACGTGTGACTCTCTTGACAAGTGTGCTTCTTGCAGGTATATGGAATGATCCGGTTCTCAGATGCCACAGGCCAGATATCTGACCTGAACAAAATGATGGTCCAAGAGCTGAATACAGCATTAGACCTCAGTAATCCTCAGCACTACACGCAGGCCATGTTCAAGCTGACAGCGATGCTCATCAGCAGCAAAGGTAATGGACAGAGCCACTGCGGAGCTCTGGGCCCATTTGGAAATGAGTGTTTACCTTGTTTTTCTGAGTGAGCTGGGGCTCCCCCAGTAGAGATCTCTTTCGTGTCTCTCAGGAAGTAGAGGAAGTAAATAAAAGACCATCATTGGCCCACCTGGTGCTCTGTCTTGTTGACTTGAGGAGGTAGGCGAAGGGTTCAGCCCGTATTCAGTGCTTTTTCTGAACAGTGTGTGTTTGCTTGCAGATTGTGACCCACAGCTCCTTCATCATCTGTGTTGGGGTCCCCTCCGGATGTTCAATGAGCATGGCATGGAGACCGCCCTGGCCTGCTGGGAGTGGCTGCTGGCTGGCAAGAACGGAGTGGAAGTACCGGTAGGACACTGGCTGTGTTCAGCTCCTGAGGGTAGGGCTGGTGAGAGGGAGAGCTTGACCTGGCTGCTCATCTGACAAGCTTGGAAACTCCAGGCAAGCCCCTTATCCTCTGGGCCCTCAGTCTCCTTATCTGTAAGATTGTGATATTAATGCTTGACCACTGGGCTATCTCGGAGACGACAGGGAATATATGTTAAAAAGATCCTAACGGCTCCTAGAAGTTGTTGTTTCTCAGAAGCTCAGTAGAGGGAGCCATTTCTCTGAGTGGAACACATGGGACAGGTTTGGGAGAGGTGGTAGTTGTCCACAAAGGTTATTTCTCTTGGCCTGCTCACTTTGTGAGGGACAGTCTTCCTGGTGACCATATTTCTAAAGTTAGTCCTTGAGGAAGCCCCGACTCAAAGTCATATATGCCCTTTCAGCTGATTGGATGAATATCCAGGAACTGTTGTGTTTTTCAAAGATCTCGTTAATTTTCATAACAACAGGGAATTTGGCATTTTTTTCTTCTATGTCTTAAGATGACTTGAATTAAGTGGTCAAAGGGGGCATTTTCTTTTTCTTATTCCTTGAGGAACATGGAATATTTCCAAAGATGAAATTAGAATGTTCCAGGCAGGTGATGGTGGTGGCACTAATCATCATACCTCACATTTTCGTGGGATGTTCTAACTGCATAGGGTTTGTATTGGGCACACCATTCAGAGTTTGGGGAAATGTTTTGGTCCAGTTGGCTTCCATGGGAGATTACCTGGTCAGGGAGAAGCACTGACAGCTGCCTCTCAGAAGAGGGAGTCAGCTGAGACCCTGGGCTTACCAGTAGCTCCTGGACCCTTTCTCCGTGGAACTAAGTTAGGCACTGGGTTCTCAGCCTGGCCAGCTCTGCTCATATCAGGGAGCATGCAGAAGGGCCTGTGAGTCCTGCTGCAGCCTCTGGGGGCTCTGACTTTTGGGCAATGCTCCTCATCTGTATAATGAGGATAATAGCACAGGAACAATGATATAGGGTTTTTGTGGAGATTGAATGGCTTAATGCACCTCATAGGCCAGGAACAGTGCCCAGAACATAGTGATCTATGAGTAAATACTAACTGCTGTTGTGGTGGTGGTGGTTGTCATTGCCAGGTAGAGGATTCTGCGTTGACAGCAATCTGCCATTGTTGTCACATGCACCCATATACCCCCCCTTTTGGGTTCATCTGTTTTATTGCTGTGTATGTTATATGCCTTATAGTAGTGTTATTTTTGTTCTAAAAGTCAGAAGCCAGGGCACCTAGGTGGCTCAGTCAGTAAAGCATCTGACTTCAGCTCAGGTCTTGATCTTGGAGTTCTGGGATCAACCCCTACCTCTGGCTCCTCACTTGGAGAGAAATCTGTTTGTCTCTCTCCTTCTGCCCCTCTCCCACTCAGGCTGTCTCTCTCTCTCTCAAATAAATAAAATATTTAAAAATAAAACTAAAGGGGCACCTGGGTGGCTCAGTTGTTGAGCGTCTGCCTTTGGCTCAGGTCATGGTCCTGGGGTGCTGGGATTGAGTCCCACATCGGGCTCCCTGCTCAGCGGGAAGCCTGCGTCTCTCTCTCTGACTCTGCCTGCTTATGTTCCTTCTCTCTCTGTGTCTCTCTCTATCAAATGAATAAATAGGGTCTTTAAAAAGATAAAATAAGGGGCGCCTGGGTGGTTCAGTGGGTTGAGCCTCCGCCTTCGGCTCAGGTCATGATCTCAGGGTCCTGGGATCGAGCCCTGCATCAGACTCTCGATCAGTGGGGAGCCTGCTTCCCCCTCCCCCTCTGTCTGCCTCTCTGCCTACTTGTGTTCTCTCTCTCCCTCTCTGTCAAATTAAGTAATTAATTAATTAATTAATTAATTAAAGAATTAATTAAAGTCAAAAACCTTTCAAAGAAGTTAAGAAAAGGACTTTTTTTTCTAAAACATCCAGCTTTTTTTTTTTTTAAGATTTTATTTATTTATTTGACAGACAGACAGAGATCACAAGTAGGCAGAGAGGCAGACAGAGAGAGAGGAGGAAGCAGGCTCTCCACGGAGCAGAGAACCCGATGCGGGGCTCGATCCCAGGACCCTGGGATCATGACCTGAGCCGAAGGCAGAGGCCTTAACCTTCTGAGCCACCCAGGCGCCCCAAGAAAAGGACTTTTTTAAAAGCCTTACACATTTATCCAGATATTTTCCATTTCTCACACTCCTCAAGTCTTTCTGTGGACTCAGATTCAGTTGTTCTCTTCAGCCCAAAGAAATTCCCCTCAGCATTGCCTGTAGTTCAGCTCTGCTGGAGTAAATTCTCTCCACTTTAGTTTACTTTCTTTTTTTAACCTCTGCTGAGATTCTCTGTATCTTCATCTAGTTTTTCCATCTTTACCTAGAACTATTTGGTCATATTTACAATATTTATTTTATAATCCTTATCTGATATGTTCTAGTATCAGGGTCATCTGTGGGTCTGTTTCTGTTGATGTCTTTTTTCTTTAGTGTTTCAAATGTTTTCATTGTGTTGTAGACTTTGTGCATAGAAAAGCGGTGGAGACTGAGGAGCACTGCTGTTTCACTTTCCTAGAAAATAGGTCTTTCTTTTGTTGGGTGACTAAAATAAAGGTCACTGATCCCTACGCCTGAGGGATCAGTCTTGGCAAGAAGGATGGACTCTTCCTACTTTTCACCTCACCTTCACTTCCCTTTTTTTCTCCCCCATCAAAATTAGAAAAGGGGTCGTGGAAGGATTTTTATGCCAAACAAATTGCTGTTTCACCTGGGGTCTTTCAGACTCTGATCTATTTCCCCTGCCCCTGCCATCAGCGGTAGCTCTGCTGGCTTCAGGTCTCTCGGCCTTTGGCAGGCCTTGGCCACCCTCTTGTGTCCAGACCCAGCACTGGCCCATGAGCTGCTAGAGCTTGTTGCTTCTTATGTAAAGTCTCTTTAAATCAGTTCTTTGTGGCTTTCTCATCTAAGACTCAGCAGTCCAACAGATAAGCCTGTTTTTTTAATACTGTCCAAACTGTTCTTGCCATTCACTTGGGACTGAAGGTCATCTGTGTCCTCACACTCCCTGACCTTGCCTGTGTAAGGACCTGTTGTCCAGTCCCAGCACCATCTTGGGGAGAATTTTAACTTTTGTTTTTGTATCTTTTATATTGTTGGCTTCTGGTTTTTAATTTTTTCTGTTATAAAAAACCATGTATGTTCATTACAGAGAAGTTGGAAGATAGGAGTAGAATGAAAAAAACAAAAATCCTTCATAACTCCAACTTTAGAGACAATTGCTGATGGCATCCTGATGCTTCTGCATCCCTAGAGAGATAGAGCTATGAGTTTGTTGGGCTCATCCCACCTTGAAAACCCGCTTTGTGAGATTCTGGGGCCTATATCCCACTAAGATGGGAAAGACCTGTGATCTCTTGGTGTGGTGCTCAAATTCATGACCCAAATCAAAGGAACTAGCCCCACACTGACCTCCACCCATCTGCCTCCAAATCTCTATGGATGCCAACATAGTCCTTGCCTCTGCTCAGACAAAATCCTGACTCCCCTTTCTGCACTTCTCACAAATGATTCTCAGCAAATCCTGTCAGACTTATCTTTCTACCTTTAAAGTATATCCAGAAGCTGGCCACTTCCCAGCATCCCGACTGCTGCCCCCTGGCCCCAATCTCCTTCATCTCCGCTGGACTAGGGAGGCAGATGCTGCTTCCACATGGGCCCTCTCTGCCTTCTCCACACATACACAGAGTGCATCAGTTAAAATATGGATCACATTAGGTCCTTTCTGTGCCCCAGACCTGTCAGCGCTGCCCATGGTCACTCAAAGTAGAAGGCACACTTGTTTCTATGGCCCGCAAGCCCCTCTGCCACCCCAGCTTTCCCCCTCTCTGTCCCTTGCCTACCCTGCTTCATGCATGCTGGGGTCCCTGCTGCCCCTGCCCTCCAGGCATGTTCCTGCTTTAGGCTGTACCCTCACTTGGCAATGCTCTTTTCAGGCAGCGAGGAAGCTGCGTGCCTCACTCCTACATCTCCTCCAGGGCTTGTCTCCGCTGTCCCCTGCCTACCATGTCTAGAATGTCATGCACATATGTCCATTCATTCTTCCAAGCCCCTCATGACTCTGTTTCCCCTTAGCTTTGATCAGTGTCTGATATCTAGATCTCACTTCCTTGCCATCTGTGGCCCCTGTCGCAGACTGGGTAGCTGTTTGTGTCATTCACTGCTCCATTCCCAGAGCCTGGAGGGTCTGTGTTGAGTGGAGAAAAGGACCTGGGCTCCAGAGCCAAAATCCAGCCCTGCCTTTGCCAGATTAGAGGCTGTGAGCAGGCAGCCTCACCTCTGCAACCACGGGTGCTTCAGGGTTGTCAGGAGGATTCAGCCAGGCTGCTTGGCAGGCGTGCTGGGACCACACCCCAAAGCAGGAAGCACCTGGCCTAGTGATCGTTCAAGAATGGGCTTTTTGGTAGAAAACGGCTGGGAAGTTAGATCATAAGTGATCTTTATTTTTTTTTTATGCTTTCCTTGGTTTTCTAAGTTTTATTTGTTAAGAGTGTATTCTTTTTTTTTTTTTTTAAGGGGTGGGAAGGGGCAGAAGAGAGGAGAGAGGGACTCTTAAGCAGACTCCACCCCCAGCACAGAGCTTGACGTAGGACTCAGTCTCAGCCCTGAGATATGACCTGAGCCAAAATCAAGAGTCTTTTTTTTTTTCCTTTTAAGATTATTTATTTATTTATTTGACAGAGAGAGAGTGTGTTCACAAGTAGGCAGAGAGGCAGGCAGAGAGAGAGGGAAGCAGGCTCCCTGCTGAGCAGAGAGCCCAGTGTGTGGCTCAATCCCAGGACCCTGAGATCATGACCTGAGCTAAAGGCAGAGGCTTAACCCACTGAGCCACCCAGGGGTCCCTGAAATCAAGAGTCTAACTGAACTTAACCGACTGAGTCACCCAGGTGTGCTGAGCATTTATTCCTTTTATGTTCCTTTATATAGTCCTCAGCTTCGCAGAGCCACTAACCTTCATTGCATACTTGCAGTTTATGCGGGAGATGGCAGGGGCCTGGCAGATGACAGTGGAGCAGAAGTTTGGCCTGTTTTCCGCGGAGATAAAGGAAGCGGACCCCCTAGCAGCATCAGAAGCCAGTCAGCCCAAACCCTGTGCCCCCGAAGTGACCCCTCACTACATTTGGATTGACGTAAGTGCTTCTCCATCTTTTGCCCACTATAGCTGTGAGGTCAGGGACACCCCCAGAGCCAGTGGGCCATTAAACGTGGAGCTCTAGGTTTAAGATTGCCTTACCTGGGGACGGGGGGATGGCTCTTCCAGACTCGTCCCCAGCCCCTTGCTGGAACGTCGTGCTTCCCCTAAGACCCCCACCCGCCCTCCTGTTGGCCCAGAGCTCCACCTTAGCTGGCGGTGCTGGCTCCGTGCTGGCTCCACGGGCAGGCAGGCCAGGCCCCAGCAGAGCAGCACATTCTCCTTCCCACTCAGTTCCTGGTGCAGCGGTTCGAGATCGCCAAGTACTGCAGCTCAGACCAAGTGGAGATCTTCTCCAGCCTGCTGCAGCGCTCCATGTCCCTGAACATCGGTGGGGCCAAGGGGAGCATGAACCGGCATGTGGCGGCCATCGGGCCTCGCTTCAAGTGAGGGGCTCTCCTCTCATGGTGGTGGCAGGGATGGGGTGGGGGGAGGTAGAGTTGCTGGTGCAGGAGGCAGTCTGTGTGGGAGGTTCCCAAACTTGGTCTGGTTTGTTTTGTTTTGTTTTGTTTTTATCAGAAACTGATCAAGCCCTAGCATATGCAAGGCCCTTGGGGAGGGGATCTGGATGGAATGATCTGGCCAGCCATGCCCAGGGCTGAGGAAGTCAGCCAATGGGCTGTCCATAGCAGGGGAGTGTTCAGGAAATGGTTCATTCAGGAACCTGGGGCACCCAACTGTTGGGCAGCCTTTCTAAATTGGCTGGGGGTAGATGGTGGTGAAAGGATTTCTAGTGTCACAGTGGTGAGTGGAAAACAGCAGGTGGTGTAGTGGAGCTCAGGTGTGACAAGCTCAGACTGGGGGGCTGGCAGTGACTTTGGGCTGGTCTCTTTACCCCTCAGAGATGTTCACAGAAAACTTCCGATCATGCTGACTACACCAAGTTGACTTTTGCCAAGTCCCATGCAAAATACCAACCACACCAGGGGATACTCCCTTTTGGGGGATATGTGGCCTAATAGGGAGGCTCAGGCCCGGTGCTGCGGTTGGGGGTGCTATGGACACAGCAGGCTGGGTGAATCTGGCATGGGGAAGGCCTGAAAGTGCCTGGGTGGTCAGTTGTAAGGAGACTGAGGGGCCCCCTTTCAGGGTATGCTGCTCTTCCTGCCTGTACCCCTTCTTGCTGCCCACTGCCAGCACCAGCTCTTTCTGCTCCCCTGAGCTCCAGACCCATGTTCCTGCAGCCCCCGGGCACCTCTGGGATGGTGCTTCTCAGACCACTGTGGGGAAGGGCGAGTACTCTTTTCCCTTCATTTCTAGTCCGTCACAGACCTGTACCTTTATAAAAGGCGTGAGATTACTAGAAAAGGCTTCACACTGGACCCCCACAGCAATGTGAAATTGCTGCAGAAATGAGCAGGATCCCCTCTCAGTTTCTGTAGTACCTTGTCACAGACCAACACCATCTGTAGATGCCCATCGAGTAGCCCTGGTCTGGCAGAAACCAGATGTTTGGTAAATGTCTTTTTCTTTTAGCTTGAATTAAATGTTCCACCTTTGTAGCCCTAGAGGCGACTGCGCTCAGAAGGTAGTTTGCAGGTGGTGTGCGATACACAGACTCTGGCCAAGGCAGATGAACACAAATTGTCCGTTTACCCCCAGTTAGAATAAAGGTTTAAAAAACAACAACCAAAACCAAAACAAAACAAAACAATAAAACAACCTTTCCTAAGACATTTCTGGTCCAATAAACCTGAGGAGTGGCAGTCACCTGGCTGGGGCCACAGTCCTGGCCTCCAAGAGCTCTGTCATCCAGAGACGTGCCCCAAGCCCAAGGGCCACGTGGTTGGTACAGGAGCCAGAGACGACTCAGGTGTTCCTGGGCGGCGCACTCTGACTGGGCCGCGGTGTCCTCTCACAGACTGCTGACTCTTGGGCTGGCCCTCCTGCACGCCGATGTGGTCCCAAACGCAACCATTCGCAACGTGCTTCGAGAGAAGATCTACTCAACCGCCTTTGACTACTTCAGGTACTCCCTCAGCTGTGCTGCTCGCAGGGGTCCCACATCCCCAGAAGTCACGGCACAAAACAGTGTGGCCTGATGCATGTGCTGCCCTCCTTGTTCAGTAGCTCTGGTGGCCCTGGGTTAGAAAATGCTCAGCCCTGTGCTGTGTTTCCATGTGTGTACTCAGTTAGAGCTAGCCTTCCTACACAGTGTACACACGTTTCCCCCCAGTTCAGTTGACTGAAGACATTAACCGCAGCCATTTAACTTTCCAGTTCCTATGAATGGTAATTGCACAAAGAATCGCTTTGCGAGTGCGTAGGTTGTGTTGTCTAGAGATAGCTGCAGCTGCACGATGCTCCACAAGGACACCATTCAGCCGAGGGCTGTCGACAGCGCTGGGGTTAGTGGCAGAGGTGGCCATGAGAGGACTCGGAAAATCATCACTCTTTTTTCCATGAGAATGAATGAGACCGTTGTTGCTGATGACTAGCTCTGGGCTCACCTTTGTCATTCAGAAACCACTCCATGTCACCTCTCACATGCTTTTATAATATGCATGGCTTCTAGTCCCAGAGTCTAGGCACTTAACTCTTGTCTTCTTGTGGTTGTTTGAAGTTGCCCCCCAAAGTTCCCTACTCAAGGAGAAAAGAGGCTGCGTGAAGACATAAGCATAATGATTAAATTTTGGACAGCCATGTTCTCAGACAAGAAGTACCTGACTGCCAGCCAGCTTGTTCCCCCAGGTAAGCCTTGTCCTCAGCTGGGCAGCTGTTCCTGGGTGGTGGGGCCAAGGCATGGAGGCGGCCGGGACAGTGGTGTGAGATGGGCAGCCCTGCAGGAGCCCAGTCAGAACAGTGAGGATCCCGCCAAGTCCTGGCCATGGCCCTGCTGTACAATCACAAGACCCAACGCCTGCCTGTCCACCACGGGTCCTCCAGCCTCAGCTGACAAACATGAATGAGCACAGGAGGCCCTGAGCAGAGGCCGAGTGACATGATGTCCCCCAGCCCCAGCCAGTTCACCAGCCCCCACTGCCTATCTGACAGCCCATCCTGGGGTAAGGCCCAGGTGCCAAGATGAGTAGGGCACTGTCTGCTGTCACCTGGTTGGTGATGTCAACATGAGATTGTGGGAGCACCCCTCAAGAACAGGCCCTTGCCCCCCTCCCTGGAGTTGGGGAGTTGGAAGAGGTGACATGTGAGCCGAGTCTCAAAGGATGAATAGGAGCCAGGGCCGACAGGGTTAGGGAAAAGATGCTACAGTGTAAGCAAGCAGCAAACCACAAAGAAACATTCTGTTTCTCAGAGGAGCATAGTTTCTGCAGGCAGACCCCCATCCAACAACCTGACTACAGGAAAAGGAAAGGCAAATTAAAAAGAGATTTTCTGAGGCGGCGTCCTGGCTCCACGGGGAGCAGGGCCAGCAGCGCTCCTTGCCTGCCTTTAGGGCCTGACTCACTGCGGTGTTGATGGGCGGCGTGACACTGGCCATGAGAGAGCTGTTTGTAATTGATCAGGATTGCCACCCACAATTTCTTTTTTCTACTTTAAAAGCTAGGAGGGGGGCGCCTGGGTGGCTCAGTTGTTTAAGCGTCAGATTCTTGATTTCAGCTCAGGTCATGATCTCGGGATTGTGGGATCAGGCCCCGTGCCAGGCTCCACACTGAATGGGAATTCTGCTTGAGATTCTGCCTCCTTCTCTGCCCTTCTCCCACACCGGCATCCACACACACTCTTTCTCAAATAAATAAATAAAATCTTAAAAAAAAAAAAAAAAAAGAAGAAGAAGAAGGAGCGCCTGGGTGGCTCAGTGGGTTAAAGCCTCTGCCTTCAGCTCAGGTCATGATCTCAGGGTCCTGGGATCGAGCCCCACATCGGGCGCTCTGCTCAGCAGGGAGCCTGGTTCCCCCTCTCTTTGCCTGCCTCTCTGCCTAATTGTGATCTCTCTCTCTCTGTCAAATAAATAAATTTAAAAAGGAAAAGAAAAAGGCTAGAGAGAATAGAATACATTTTAGTAAACTTTCTATGTAGAATGGTTCAAAAAACTTCTCCAGGGTACCTGGCTGGCTCAAGCAGTAGAGTGTGCCTCTGCCTCTTGATCTCAGGGTGGTGAGTTCAAGCCTCACCTTGAATGTAGAGCTTACATTAAAACACACACACACACACACACACACACACACACACACTTCCCAGAGGTTGGTTTATTCTGGAAATCCATCAACACCATGTCTCTGCCTCTCTGCTCTTGCACTGACCACCTTATCTCTGGTGAAAATCCAGACGCCTCATTCTGGAAGCAACAATTGTGTTTGCCTACAGATAACCAAGACACCCGGAGCAATCTGGACATAGCGGTTGGCTCTCGGCAGCAGGCCACACAAGGCTGGATCAATACCTACCCCCTGTCCAGCGGCATGTCGACCATCTCCAAGAAGTCAGGTCAGTTGAAGGTTTGCTGGTCTGAGTCACATCCTGGCAGTTCAGACCATGAGCGGAGCACTGAAAGGCAGCTTCCTCTGGGGTTCTACAAGTGAAGGATGGGCCGTGGACTCACAGACATGCACTTGGGCCTTCTCTCTCCCCGCCCAGGCATGTCTAAGAAAACCAACCGGGGCTCCCAGCTGCACAAGTACTACATGAAGCGAAGGACGCTACTGCTGTCCCTGCTGGTAAGGTGACCCCCGTGCTATGGCCACAGCACCAGGAACAGGAGCAGAGTGGCATGTGGGTGCACACAGAAGGCACACTGATGTCTCATCTCACCAGGCCACCGAGATTGAGCGTCTTATCACATGGTACAATCCACTGTCGGCCCCGGAATTGGAGCTGGACCAGGCCGGAGAGAACAGTGTGGCCAACTGGAGGTCCAAGTACATCAGCCTGAGTGAGAAGCAGTGGAAGGACAACGTTAACCTCGCCTGGAGCATCTCTCCTTACCTAGCCGTGCAGCTGCCAGCCAGGTAGGCCCCGGTCTCACCTGCCTCATGAGGGCCTTGCCAGAAGCCTGGTACAAGGACACCTGAGTGGGGAAGAATACGATGTGGTCACTGCCAAGGACGGTCAGGGAAGTGATATTAGAGGCCTGTTCCTCTGCCCTAGATGTTGACCTAGTGTTTCTGTGCAGTGGTTACACAGCACAAACGCCTGCCTGGAGCACACCAGTACCCCAGAGCCCAGGCACGAGGTGTCAGAGCACATTCGCGGCCCCGGTCTTGTATCTGAGGAGGATAGGAGCACATGGAGGCTGTCGCTCCAGGGCGGCCGGCCTGGGGAGCCTTTGGTTTGTTCCCACAGGCCTTTCAGTGACAGGCTACTCAGATTAGGTGGCCAGCAGCCAAGTGTCCTGTGAACTCTCCCCTCGTAGCTCTCCACGGTCAGAGTTCTTTGACCAGTGGTAGCCAAGAGGGGTCTCCCAGGACCCTGTTACATCCGCCAGAAGTGCATCCGCCCCACATGCAGGGGTGGACATTTCTTCCCCACGAGCCCATACTTGCCTACTTACCGCTTCCTCCTTCTGGTTCTAATTCGGTCCTCTGCATCAGGACCGCAGCCTGATAGTGTTCGTGGAAAGTCTACCTTGTGTTAGCCTGAGGCGGTGCCCCCTGAAAATGTACCCATCCCCCCCTCTGCTGACCTACCTTCCGGCCCATGGGCTGCCACGCCGTAGATAGTCTGCTTCAGCACCAAGGCAAGGGGGTGTTCTGAAGGCAAGGACTTCAGAAAGGGGGACGTCCTTTGGGGAGTGTAGGATAATTCCTGTTGGAGATCATTCTGTCATTCACGTTGTAGCCAGTCATAGTGCTGTTCATTGTTAACACTCATGGTCAGAGTTACCGATATGTCAGTAGCGTCGTGTTTCGGTGTCACTTGGCACTAATCTGTATCCCTCCAGTTCAGG
Source organism: Martes martes (assembly GCF_963455335.1). Classification (NCBI taxonomy): domain Eukaryota; kingdom Metazoa; phylum Chordata; class Mammalia; order Carnivora; family Mustelidae; genus Martes; species Martes martes. The sequence continues at coordinate 63,711,867 of NC_137901.1, forward strand.
TCTCCCTCTACCTCCCTCTCTTCTGGGGAGGTGGGAGAGGCCCCTCCACCCATACCCTGCATGTGCCATAGGTTTAAGAACACAGAAGCCATTGGCAACGAAGTGACCCGTCTCGTTCGGTTGGACCCAGGAGCCGTTAGTGATGTCCCCGAAGCTATCAAGGTAGTGATGCACGCGGGCTCAAACTGCACAAAAACAAATGCCTCCTGGGGTGCCGGGGTGGCTCAGTCGTTAAGCAGCTGCCTTTGGCTCAGGTCATGATCCCAGGGTCCCGGGTCCGAGCCCCATGTTGGGCTCTCTACTCAATGGGGAGTCTGCTTCTCCCTCTGCCTCTGCCTGCCGCTCCCCCTGCTTGTGTTCCCTCTCTCACTGTGTCTCTCTGTCAAGTGAATAAAATCTTAAAACCAAACCAAACAAAAAAAAAACAAATGCCTCCCAAATGCCTGGAAACTAGAAATGTGACAAACCTGGCAACCTCAGCGGTTAATAACTTTTCTAATTTCCAGTGTCTTCTGTTTCTCGAGTGAGGCATTTATTATGCTTGCAGTAGAAAAATATTGACTGTACTTCACCCAAGTTAGAATTGTGCTGCTGTGCATCATGTATCAGAACATTTCCCCACGTTGTTGTAAATGCTTTATTATCATTACTTCGGGGCCGCCCCTGACGTAACGGGATGGGGCTGGGTGTTTCCAGAGGGGCCCCAGGGACTGCCTGTGCCAGACCATCTCCCTGCTTCCTTTCCAGTTCCTGGTCACCTGGCACACCATCGACGCCGACGCGCCCGAGCTCAGCCACGTGCTCTGCTGGGCACCTGCGGACCCGCCCACGGGCCTCTCCTACTTCTCCAGCATGTACCCGCCGCACCCTCTCACTGCGCAGTATGGGGTGAAAGTCCTGCGGTCCTTCCCACCGGTGAGCTCGCATCCTACCTGAGTCAGCCTTGGTGGGACCACAGGCCGTATTGAGGTGGAGACAGGAAGGACGGGCTTTATCTGAAACTTGATATGGGCCTGATGAAAGGTTGGTCCATCTTAAGCATGCTTCAATCCCATTTCTGTTCAGGCAGTCACAGAAGACAGATTTAGTTGACTCAGATATGTTGGGAAGTTGACTTGAGTTTGGTGCCAGTTGTGGCTGCTCGGGCAGATCACCCAGCCATGGACTGCTGGGAAGGCTGGGGATCCCATGTGACAGCCATAGTGACAGGGGTTTGGTAGCTGACTTGCGGAGGCCCCAACACACAGGACTACTGTACTGTACTGTTACTACTGTAACCTCAGCCCTTGTCCCCGCACAGGCCCCCAGCAGTGAACACACATGGGCCCCAACCCCTGTCCTTATAGATACGGGAGCCTCGTTCCTTTTGCTTTTTCTCATCCATCCTGTGTTTCAAGCCGTCGCCATTTTCCTTGCTGTCCTCTGGTTCTTTCCCTTGTTCTCAGTTCTCTGTGATCGCCAGCAAGACACCTCCAGCAAGGTGTCCCATGGGCTGAGTGACAGCAGGGCCGTTCCAGGTTGGAGTGGGGCCCTGGGACAGCCATCTATGTTGCCTTTGTTTTCACTGTCCTGGGGGTAAGGAATTATTTTCCCTTCCTGGAGGTCATGATCGCTTGTCTTCCTCCTTTGCAGGACGCCATCCTGTTCTATATCCCCCAGATTGTGCAGGCCCTCAGGTATGACAAGGTAAGGCTATGCCAGCATCTGCTGTCCCTCCCTCTGCGAGCTATGCTGGGCGATGGGGAGGGGGCCCTCAGCAACAGGGATGGGGCCTGGGGAGCAGGGCCGCCAGGCTCTGACCCGGTCCCCGAGCTCTTCTCACACACACCCGAGGCTGTGGCTGGTGCTCATGGCCAGGAGGCCCACCTCACCCCGCCTCACCCCGAGGCCCTGTCTTGCTGTGCCAGGTGGGTGGGCTCTAGAAGTATTGCCAGCCGCTTCCTCTGTCCCTGAATCCAGCTCCCTTGTCTCTTCAGTGGGAAGCAGGGAGGGTGAGACAAGATGACATATGTATTAGTGTGCTCGGGCCGCCATAGCAGAGAACCACAGAGCAGGGGCTTAAATGTATTTCTCACAATTCTGGAGGCTGGAAGTTGAAGATCAAGGTGCCCATGGGGTTGGTTTCTCTTGAGGCTCCTCTCCTGGGCTTGCAGATGGCTGCCATGTCCCTGTGTCCTCATGTGGTCTTCCCTCTGTGTGTCAGTGTCCTAATCTCCTCTTATTATAAGGACCCCACATTGGACTAGGCACCACCCCAATGATCTCATTTAAATTTAATCAGCTGGGGTGCCTGGGTGGCTCAGTGGGTTAAAGCCTCTGCCTTCGGCTTGGGTCATGATCCCAGAGTCCTGGGATCGAGCCCCGCATCGGGCTCTCCGCTCCATGGAGAGCCTGCTTTCTCCTCTCTTTCTGTCTGCCTCTCTGCCTACTTGTGATCTCTGTCTGTCAAATAAATAAATAAATAAAATCTTTTAAAAAAAAATAAAAAATAAAAAAATAAATTTAATCAGCTTTTTAAAGGCCTGTCTCCAGACACCATCACACTGAGGCGTATGTATATGACTTCAACCCATGAATTGTGGGTTGGTGGGCACAATTCAGCCCATCATGTACAGCACACCTGTACCTGAGTTGCCTAGCCTGGGGCCTGGCACAGAAACATCCCCAACACGGGGCTGACCACAACCCTGAACCCACACTGCCTGTGCTCCATCCCAGCAACCGCCCTCTACCCGTGCTAGAGTCACACTGGGAAACCCATAGCAAGGAATTATTTGAAATCTGACCTGCTTAGTAAGCCCAGCTAGCCATGTTGAGGACATCTGTCCAGAGACTACTTTACCAGATGCAGGGGCCACAAACTACTGGTCGGGGGAGAGGCTACTCTTTCAGAAGTCTTCCAGAAAAGCCAGCCCTTCTTTTTAACTTTAGGACAGCGCAGTTAAAGCTAGAGTTATGAGTAGGAGGACATGACTAAGAAGGAGAAAGAGGAGAGTCCTTAGGATAGTGGCCGTGGTGTGTCAACTCATGAAGAAGTGTCTGTGTGTTAGAATTTTCTGGAACCTGCCCATCACTGTGGAACATTGTTCCAGACAACCAGTTTATAGCTGAGTTTTAGTACCCAGCCTACTCATTCCTCGTGCTTGACAACAGCAGATACTGGTTAAAGAGTTACAGTTCTTAAGAGTGCAGGGGGAAGCACAGAGGAAACAAAAGCTGGCTCCTTCCCGTTTTGCAGACCTCACTGCCTGGGGCCCCACCTGCCCCACCTGCCCCACCAGCCAGCTAGCAAGCTGGAACTTGGGCTAGCCCCTGCACTGGGCTCACACATCCCCAGGCAAGCTTGCTCACACAGCCGGAAACCACTGGGACTCACTTCTTGCTAGGTCTGCAAGTGCTGGGAGTTCACTCCCGCACTGGGTTAGTCTCTCGGAGGAGAGGTGTCCAGCCTGCGCTGATGGTGACCTTGCTCTCCTATAGATGGGCTACGTGCGAGAGTATATTCTGTGGGCGGCATCCAAATCCCAGCTTCTGGCACACCAGTTTATCTGGAACATGAAAACTAACATCTATCTGGATGAAGAAGGGCACCAGAAAGACCGTGAGTATTTACTTGTACCTTCCCTCAGGCCTCCCCTCCAATCTTTAACCCTCCAGAGCCCTCCAGGGCCTGTGCTGCCCCAGCCCATCACTGCTTCCCATCGTTTAGTGGAAACATCTCATCTTTAACACCTAGCAGGAGCAGGACCCCCTCCTTCTTCAAGCCTTTGCTAACCTCACCTGCAGACTCCCTGCCTACCCTGGCACCATCCTGCCGCTCCCCAAGCCCCTGTGAGAACTTCTTCTCACCCTGCACTTGACCTAGCAGTTCCATGTGGGGCGAGGTGGCCACTCAAAGCAATGGTTCTCAAACAGAGCTTGTTTGAGAGCTTGTCTTCACACCCTTAAAAACTAGTGAGGCCCCCAGAGAGCTTCGGTTTACACAGGCTTTGGTTCTCAATGTTAACCAGTGTTGGACAGTAAAACCAAGTCATTTAAAAAATATAAGCCCACTACATGTTAACATAAATAACGTATTTTTGTGAAACATAATTCAAAAAGGAGCAAGAAGAGTGGTGTTGCCTTACAGATCTGCAGATCTCTTTAATGTCTGTAATGTCATAACATCTTTAACGTAGTAAAAGACAGCAAGATTCCCACTCCGCTTCTGCATTTAACCTGTTGGAATATGCTGTTTTGGTTGAAGTCAATGTGGGGAATTCAGCTTCACACAGACATGGAGCTGGAAGAGGAAGGAGGATTTTAGTCGTCTTTCTGGTCACTACAGATAGTCTCAGTTGATACTGCACCAAACCACAACAAGTGATAGGTTCTTAACGATTAACTGTGATGTGGATTTGAACTTATGTGAGCGAGTTTCTCGGTGTGATGTTGTTTGGAGACAGCACTTTCTTTTTTTTTTTTTTTTTAAAGATTTTATTTATTTATTTGACAGACAGAGATCACAAGTAGGCAGAGACACAGGCGGTGGGGGGGGGGGAGCAGGCTTCCCGCGGAGCAGAGAGCCCAATGCGGGGCTCAATCCCAGGACCCTGAGATCGTGACCCGAGCCGAAGGCAGAGGCTTAACCCACTGAGCCACCCAGGCGCCCCAAGACAGCCCTTTCTTTAAAGTCCATTGGTCTCCCCAGCGCTCTTACCCACCCCCACCACCCGCAGGACTTCGCAGCATTAAAGATCACATCTGTGAATGCCCCACCAGTCTTACAAAACAAACATTTTCAAGTGCTGGGAAGCTGTCAAGCTCACAGTCACAGACGCAGGTTTCCTGAAACTTAGCAGTTTTCCTCAAACGGCAGATTCACCTTGTTCATTTTTCAAGGAAATATCTGCCATATACCTAAGTCCAAATAAGTATATTTTTGTCTGCCAGTCAATCTCTTAAGTAAAAATGGTGTTCCCTGAAACAAGAAGTTAGTTGAGTTGGAAAGTCTGATGCAAGGCGCTTTCCTGCGAGAGCACAACATCTATATACTTCCCATGCGGCCAACTGCCTCGTGACTTCCCATGGCGTCACAGCGGGTATCCCAGAGATGGCTTCGGGGTAGAGTGTCATCAAGTTAGTCCTTGCTTATCGCCTCACCAGGGACTTTCTTAGTGATACTGGCTTTTGTTCACACCATGGGAGCAGAGCCATGAGACTCCAGTGACCACTAGCACCTCCACCACCTGCTTGCGCCAGGCCTTGGAGGCGTCTACACAGCAAGGAAGGCAAACAACCTGTTGGTGTGGTTTTGGCCGGGGGGTCTTGAAGGGTCCCAGGGGCCCTCCAGACAGCTGCGGACCACACTCGGGACAGTTGAACTGGCCTGGGTGCTGGGGAACACCTGAATACCTGTACTGCACATCTGGCAAATGTGTGGGGTTTCCCTGAGGGCCTTCGGTGGCCCAGCTGCAGGCTGTCCCTCTTGGTTTCTCTGTCAGCTGACATCGGTGACCTCTTGGAGCAGTTAGTGGAGGAGATCACTGGCTCCTTGTCGGGCCCAGCCAAGGACTTCTACCAGCGGGAATTTGATTTCTTTAACAAGATCACCAATGTGTCAGCCATCATCAAGTAAGTCGCACTTCTCAGTCCTGGATCATGGGATTGCCTGGAGGGCCCCACTGATTCTAGTGAACAGCCAGGGTTTGGAATCTCTGCCCTGGCAAGTCAGGTCTCTTGAAAATAGAGCGAAATGCACAGCCATGTGAATTTCAGAAAACCTATGTTAGTTTCATTTTGGATGATGTTCCATAGCTTGAAGCCACTCTGCTCTCTCCAAGTTCCGAAGCATCCTGGGGTATTAGGAAAACCGGACTCCTTTGCAGCTCCCAGTGTCATTTTACTGATTTACCTCCTGGGCCGTCTATGTGTGAGGGCTGACATGTTCCCTGGGCATTGGGGGCCCTGCCTGTTTGTGTGGGATGGGGCCCTGGAGTCATCAACTGACCACGGGCCTAGGGGAGGCCCCAGCAGGGGAGCACTGGCCGCCTCTCCTCCCAGGTGCCTCATTTCCCTAGGCTGTCCCTGGTGCTCACGCTTCTCTCACCTTGGTCACCACGTGGTTTCACCATACGTCCCAAGGGCCTTTCCCGGGCCCAGTACTAAGTACAGCGGTGATGCAGCAGCTTCTAGCCCACAGAGGCCTCAAGAGGTGGGAGGGGTGTTCCTGGGCATCCCTTCAGGCGCCTGATTGCACTCCGCACTGTCATCCTCATCCCAGGGTTGCAGGAAGTCCGAGGGGCCTGCCCAAGGCCATGATGCAAGGAAACAACAGAACTAGCACTTGAACATAGGCCCCAGAGCCAGCTCTGTCCCCTGAGCGTCTCTGAAGTAACATCACACACCCCACACAAGCGGGGGGGAAAGACAACCAGAAAACTCCACCTTAGTCCCCCGGGGCCACCCGGCCCCTGACGAGTGTGGGGCAAGGACCCCTCGGGGTGGCCTCCTGGAAGAACTGGGCCTAAGAGGGCCCTCAGTAGTAGCTAGACCTAGGAGGAAAGGAACAGAGAGGCAGACAGGAGGGGCCCTTCATTGCCCCCCGAAACCCCAGAGGCCAGTTCCTGCAGCAACAAAGCAAAGCATCTCTGTCCTGTTTCTCAGGCCCTACCCTAAAGGCGATGAGAGGAAGAAGGCATGCCTGTCGGCTCTGTCTGAAGTGAAAGTGCAGCCGGGTGAGCAGGCCGCACGGTTGGCTGATGAGCCGGCTTCTTTCTGCAGGCGGGCAGGGCGGGCATGGGGACCAGGGAGGTGGCCAGCCCACGTCAGCCTGGGGCCTGGGGTGCCCAGTGTCCCTCTCCACAGAGCCACTTCTTACCTGACACTCTTTATCTTTCTTGTCCCAGAAGAAAATTCAGAAGCCCTATTGGGGGTAGGGGGAGGAAGAGGTCATACTTGGGCTCCCTGTGACTTCCGCTCTGTCCCTCAGGCTGCTACCTGCCCAGCAACCCTGAGGCCATCGTGCTGGACATTGACTACAAGTCCGGGACGCCCATGCAGAGGTGAGAGGCCGCCTGCCGTCCGGCAGCTCCCTTGCACCAGGCTCTCTTTGCTCCGGCACCCGTGCCATGTTCCTTCTGTTGTTTTTCAGTGCCGCAAAAGCCCCGTATCTGGCTAAATTTAAGGTGAAACGATGTGGAGTTAGCGAACTTGAAAAAGAAGGTCAGTGAAGAATCTTTGACACAGTTTGGGATCTAAGTGTTTTCCCTGGATGATGGCAGTTTCCTTGGGCGTGTTTAGTTTATGACCAGCTCCCTGTGAAAGGTGACATCCCTCCACTCTCAGCCCTGGTTTAGGGGTGGCTGGCATGGAGCTGGTGTAGAGTGACAGAGACCCCTGGAGTCCAGCCCCAGGTCAGCCATTGAGTCCAGGAGGCACCTCCCTGAGGCTGAGTGGCCCAGGGCCTCAGGGGGTGCCGTGCAAGTGACACAGGCCCGGATGGCTTCAGCAACAGAGATATATTACTCCACAGTTCTGGAGGCCTGAAGTGCGACATCATGGTGTCAGCACGGCCGTGCTCTTTCCGAAGGCTTCCAGGGGAGAATCTGTTCATGTCTTCCTACCAGCTGCCAGTGCTTGTGGCAAGCCATGGCCATCCTCCGCAGCCTTGTCACTCCCACCTCTGCCTCTGCCTTCACGAGGCTTTCTTCCTGTGTGCCTGTGTCCTGCTCTGATAAGGCCCACTGTAATTCTTATGAACTTGACTATATGGGCAAAAATCCTATTTCCAAATAAGGTCAATTCTGTGGTTTTGAGTGGGCAGAAATTTTAGGGGATACTAGTCAACCCAAGCAGAGAGCTTTGTGCCCCCCTGCCAGTATGGGACAGACCTTCCATGGCCTTCCCAGCACTTTGGCCCCCTAGTTCCCAGTGCCCACCACTGGTCCTGGACACACCTGGGTCCCCTCTTCCTGTGAAAAAGGGGCTCCATCTTCAGTTCCATTTAAGCCTAAACATTCTTTGGAAGAGACCCCTGACCCTGTGGCTCTCCCTGACCCCAGGTGCCTGCTGGGCCTCTTTGGCCTCCTTAGGTTTTGCAGAGACAATCCCCAAGGTTCCTGGGGTCCTGGGCCTGTGAGCAGGGCTTGCCCCGACCCCCACAGAGGGCATCTCCCTGCCTCCAGGCTAAAAGGCTGCCTCTCCACCCCGTGCAGGTCTGCGGTGCCGCTCAGACTCTGAGGACGAGTGTGGCACGCAGGAGGCTGATGGCCAAAAGATCTCATGGCAGGCGGCCATCTTCAAAGTGGGAGACGACTGTCGGCAGGTAGTGAACAGCCGGGCCTGCCCTCCCCGGGGTTCCAGGCATGCTGCAGGGCTGCACCTTGTGCACAGAACCAGAGCTTGGCTTCCCACATTGGGCGGAGGTGCCACAGAGGAAAGCAGGGCTTTCTGTCTAACCCAGGGGCCTCTCCAGTAGGTCCCACCCACTGTCCATCCCCTGCCACCCAGAGGGAACTGCTCTGGGACAAAGGCACCCCGATCGTGTCCCCCACCAGACAGCGCGGCCTCAGTTCAGCCCAGTGCTTGATGGTCCTGAGAGCCCAGCCCAGCATGGGGGGCAGTGAGGCCAGACATTCCAGGCTCCTGCCTGGCCATGGCCTCCTTCCCACCTGCCCTCCTCACTGCCCGGGGTTCAGGTGGACTAGAGCATGGCAGGCGGCCTGCTGACCACCCCATGCCTCCCTGGTCTCCAGGACATGCTGGCTCTGCAGATTATTGACCTTTTCAAGAACATCTTCCAGCTGGTTGGCCTGGACCTCTTTGTCTTCCCCTACCGGGTGGTGGCCACCGCTCCTGGGGTAAGTTCCCCGTGCAGGAGCCCAGGGGGAGCCCCTGATGCCTCAGGCCGAGAAGAGTCCCGCCTGCAGGCCTTGGCACCTGGCCTTTCCTCCCCAGTGCGGAGTGATTGAGTGCATCCCTGACTGTACCTCTCGGGACCAGCTGGGTCGCCAGACGGACTTCGGCATGTACGACTACTTCACGCGCCAGTACGGGGACGAGTCCACCCTGGCATTCCAGCAGGTGAGCGGCAGGGCGGCCCCAGACCTGAGATGGCTTGCACACGCCATCCTGCCTACACCCAGCACTGCCTGTGGGCCAGTACCCTGCTTCCCCCTTGCCCTGCTTTTCTGAGTCTTTATACATTTGGGGGTAAAACCAGGGTACCCCATAACCTTCCTTGGGATTCAAAGGAACCTTGAGATAGACTCCTCAGGAGAAAGCAAGTTCGTGGGTGTGGGAGGAAGGGTTTGCTGTCCCTGAACCCCCAGATGCAGTCACTTATCCCTTCTGTTTCCAAGATCTGGCTTGCTGATTTGGTCTCTGATTGCAAGGCTGGGAACAGGAGCCCAGAGAACAACTCCCAAGCCTCGGGGTCCCAGGCGGGGAGGCAGGAGAAAGCCCGCAAGGCCCCGGGAGGTGCAGCCCTTGGGGGACCATCCATGAGCACCTGGGCTCTCTCCACACAGGCGCGCTACAACTTCATCCGGAGCATGGCTGCCTACAGCCTCCTCCTGTTCCTGCTGCAGATCAAGGACAGGCACAACGGGAACATCATGTTGGACAAGAAGGGCCACATCATCCACATCGGTCAGCTGGGCCCCAGTGCCGCCCTCTTCCTCTACCTTCACCCCCTAGAGGCCAGGGCAGGACAGCAGTCCCCACCCCCCACAGAAGAGCCAGACATGTTGGGTCACCCAGCCAGGAAGGGCCCGGGTCAGGGTTTGAGTTTATTTAGCTCTAAGGCCCAAGCTATTGGCCACCAGGCTGTGGGGGCAAGTAGCAGCAGCAGGACTGCAGGGCATGGAGTGCTCTGGGGTCAGAAACCAGAACCAGGCAGAGCACAGCTCACCCAGCCCCAGGTCCAGCGTTTCTGCTCCAGCCTGGCTCCCCAGCTCCACTTCCTCTTTTCTCTCCTGCCTGCTTGCCACCGCCTGCCCCGCCTTCCCCAAGAGAACACGGCCTGGGGCCAGCTCATGGGGTGTGGGAGCCAATGACTCCACCCCGTGGCTGAAGCATGCCCACATCTTGCCCTGGCACCCGATCCTATCAAGAATGGCTTTGGGGGTTTTGCAGACTTCGGCTTCATGTTCGAAAGCTCACCCGGCGGCAACCTTGGCTGGGAACCAGACATCAAGCTGACCGATGAGATGGTGATGATCATGGGGGGCAAGATGGAGGCCACGCCCTTCAAGTGGTTCATGGAGATGTGTGTCCGTGGCTACCTGGCTGTGCGGTGAGCCCCAGGGAAGGGCCAGTGGGATTCTCGAGACCACAGGGAGGAAAGTGGCAGGCTGGCACTGGTCCTGGTTGCCACTTAATCCCACAAGGCCAGCCTTCGGAGGTCCCATGGGACCTTCTCAGGCCCCTTTGTGGATGGAGGGGCTGCAGTTCAGAAGAGCAAGCCAGGTGCTAGGGGCTGCCTATTGGCCTGGGCAGCCTGGGCCTTGCCTTCCTGTCACTCCTCTGCCCACCTGTGCCAGCGACTTCCTGCTCTGAGCGACAGTGTCCTGCCATATTCTGTAGTCTCCAGGCGTGGCCTTGCCTGCCAGCACCTTGGGCTCCCTGCTCTGAGTACCCCATTCACCCCTTCACCCAAGCCTGAGATCTGCCATCCCCAGGCTACACTCTGAAGACTTACTGTCCTGGCTTCAGAGTGTCACACGGCCAAGGCCACCCAGCAGTGTTGTGGCACCTGAACTCCAGTCCTGAGTCTGTCGGAGCCTGCATCATGGCTGCTCAGAGGGTCAGGCCGTGTTCACGCTGCACGCCTGCACTTCCTTAGCCAGGCACAGAAACCATGGCTGAGGCCTGGGGTGGGCGGACCAAGGCATGAGGCTCAGCCTGGTCCAGGGTGTATGGGCAAGCCCCGCCCAGCTGCTGCAGGGGCTGCCCCCACTGAGCCACAGAGGTGTGGGTAGGTGGCCCACTGTGTGCGGCTGTGACGTGCAGGCTGCGCTGCCGGACGGCGGTGAGCAGGGTCAACGTGCTCGGGCCAGCCTTCTTCCCCTTCCTTCCCTGCCTCTCCCCAGGCCCTACATGGATGCAGTCGTTTCTCTGGTCACTCTCATGTTGGACACGGGCCTGCCCTGCTTCCGTGGCCAGACAATCAAGCTTTTGAAGTAGGTCCTGGGCACATGTGCAGGCCATTTGGGGGGCAGTTGTCCCCTCCGGGTGGGAGCCTCCTTAGTGCTGGTGAATGTGATCATTATCAAGGCCACACACTCTCTTGGGAACCCCAAAGCAGACAGGGTTCCTGGGTGAGACCCTATCACCACACCGGGGCTGCAGACATCCCAGGAGTCCCTTCATTTCTCGAGAACACAGGGCCGACCCTGCCCCCAGGCTTGAGGCTGCAGCAGCTTGGCCTTGGGCTGGTCCTCCCCCAGTCCAGGGGCCACACAGCTGAGGAGGTGCTGGGGAAGGGGACAGACCCTCCAGAGCCAGCTGGGGACAGTGTCCATGCCCCTTAGAACTGTCCCCAAGAGGGAACATTCCCTGGGCCAGCCCTCACCTGAACAAATTCCCATAAATGCTGAATGCAGTCTCTTAGCAAGCCCTCATCCCCACGGGGAGGGCGGCCTCAAGGAGGCTGCAGACCTGACATGGCCCTTGCCCCCAGGCACAGGTTCAGCCCCAACATGACTGAGAGGGAGGCTGCGAACTTCATCATGAAGATCATTCAGAGCTGCTTCCTCAGCAACAGGTGAGTCCCCTTTCCTCTCCTCTCCCGGGCCTCCTGCTGCATACCAGTGCTCTCTGGGCACCTGTGCAGGGCCACCACGCCCAGGCTAGGTGGCAGGGATGCTGCTGTTCAGGGGACTCTCTGTCCCACAAGTCCTGAAGGGAGTCCTCACAGAGTGACAGGGTGCTGGGATAGAGGGGCCAGGGATGTGCCGAGGGGAATACCCAGCAGAGGCCCCAAGGCCCAGTTTCCTGTCTGCGGCCCAGCCTGTGAGGCCAGGCGAGCTCTGCGTGCAGAGGGCACGGGGCTGGGGAGCAGGGAGGTGAGCACAGCCCAGCAGGCTGGATGAGGAGCAGAAAGAGCTTGGGGAGGCCTCAGCCCCACCCCTGCTTCCCCACACCTTCTTCAGGCTGCCTGCACCCCACCTGCAACCCCACACCTTCCTCAGGCCTGGGGGCAGGGGCCGGCCAGTTTGCCATAGTGACAGGGGAGCGGAGAGGAGAGGTGGTGGTTCTGAAGGCAGAGCCCGGGCGGAGCCCCTGGGCGGAACTGGAGCTGAACTTCCCCACCCTGCCCCTGAGCTTCCCCACCCTGACCCCCTGGAGGAGCAGACGTGGAATCTGAGAGGAATGCTGAGAGCCGCCCAGGGTGGGCCTGATGGCCGCAGAGAAACAGGAAGTGGTTCAAGGGCAGCATGGGGACCTGACCAGAGGGGTTTAGAGGGCAGGACAGGGGAAGTATCTTCTGATTGTTTTGTTGGCAGAGTAAGGCGTGTCCTGGGAAGTATGACAGGGGAAGAGGACAGGGTCTCACTTGTGTACCACATGCCAGGCAAGGGGCCAGAGTGGCTCCTGACACAGGGACAGCTCCTGTCGTTGGATTCCCAGGCCCAGGACAGAGGGCAGGCATCTAACTGAGGAGGCCGGGCAGGAGACAGAGCAGAATGGGACTCACACAGCCGTGGTCCCTGGTGGGGGAAGGTGTGTCCCCTGGAAGAGAGGCTGGCAGGAAGGCCAGAGGGTCTGCGATCTTGCATTTGCACCTTCAGGGAGGGGAAAAGGGACACCTTCTAAGTGCAGCTTTCCAGGCGGTGGTGAAGGACTTGGTGGGGTGAAGGGGCCCAGAACTAGATGGTCTCCTACAGCCTCCCTCCACTCCCTCCCTCTGCTGTCCTTCTAGGAGCCGGACCTATGACATGATCCAGTACTATCAGAATGACATCCCCTACTGAGGGAGCGGCGGACCAGCGGTTGAGGCCACCACCACCACCACCCCCCCGCCCCAAGCCATCCTGCAGTCGTGAAGCTGAACGAGCACACCCCCACACCCCAGCTGTTGTGTGTGGTCGAAGGGGGTGAGCTGCCGGTGGCCCCATCATTCCATCCATTGGAGTTATTTTTATAGGATAAATAGAACAAACGTACACCATGCAGAACCTGGCAATCTACTCCTTCCCGGTGTGACCCACATGTGACATGTGAGGCTGGAATGACAATCATCTGAGGACACTCTCGGCATGGGTGTGAATACATTTGCACTGGACACATTCCCAGCACATTCCCTACCTGTCTTACTGCATAGGTACATGAAGTATTTTCTTGTGTATAAAAAATTATATTCAACTTCAGATTTAACCAATGTGAACAAAATAAAAACCCACAGAAGTGTGGTGTCCAGGGGCACGTTCAGCCGAGGGGTGATTCCTGGATATGCTGGGAAGGGAGCACGGCGGTATTGGGACGGGGGGATGAGTGCGGCTGGCCAGGAAGCGTCTGGGGGCCCCCGCACACCAAGAACACTGTTCCAGCTCTCGGACGGGGCCCCAACTTTCCCACCCACGTCTCTCCATCTCTCGTCAGCACAGGTGGGGCTCCGTGTCCTGCCTCTGCTCCAGCCTCTTCCTGTTTCCAAGTACTCTGCTCTGGGACTCCAAAACCCTCGTGCAGCCGCCCCCAGCAGCTGTCTGCCCCCACCTACCACGGCCGCTAGTCCCTTCAGCAGACAGGAAGCAAAGACCCCGAACGAAAACAGATGACACAGAGCAACTAGAAAAAAGTCACCAAAGTCAAAAATGCAAAAGAGCAGTTAAATATAGCAGATGGAGGTGAAGAGAAAAGCGACCGAGAGAACAGAAGTACCAAAAATGAAGCAAAAAGGAAAGTTGAAGGAGAAGCTCCAGTCAGCTTCCAGCAGGATTCCAGAGGTGATGAGAAACACGAACACTCAGCTTCAGGAAGCACAGCTCAGTCCTGAGCAAATACGAATACAAGTAAGAACAGAAAAAAGAAGCCAAGGGGGTGGGGGGTGGCACAGTCAGTTGCGCGTCCGACTCTTGGTTTTGGCCCAGGTTGTGATCTCAGGGTCTGGTCATGGGATTGAGCCCTGAGTCTGGCTCTGTGCTCAGTGGGGAGTCTGCCTGAGGATTCTCTTTTCTCCCTCTCCCTCGGCCCCTCCCCCTGCCCATGCTCCCTCTGTCTCTCTCTCAAGTAAATAAATCTTTAAAAAAAAAAAAAAAAGAAAGGAAAGAAATTTGTATCAACATGGACTGGACCGGAGAGATTATGCTGAGTGAAATAAGTCAAGCAGAGAGAGTCAATTATCATATGGTTTCACTCACTTGTAGAGCATAAGAAATAACACGGAGGACATGGGGAGCTGGAGAGGAGGAGGAGGGAGTTGAGGGAAATTGGAGGGGGAGATGAACCATGAGAGACTGTGGACTCTAAAAAACAATCTGAGGGTTTTGAAGGGGCGGGGGTGGGAAGGTTGGGGAGCCTGGTGATGGGTATTATGGAGGGCACGTATTGCATGGAGTACTGGGTGTGGTACATAAACAGTGAACTCTGGTACACTAAAAAGATTCTTCTTTAAAAGCCAGTATGTAAGTTTAAAAATCCAAAAGAAAATAAAAATAATGTTTTAAAAAATCCCAAAGAAGGCAGGAAAGGAAGAGAAAGGAATAACAGATGGGACAGAGTCATCCTGTGACGGCTGACCTTAGTCTAGTTGCATCTTTAATTATGTTACGTATCAAGGGACTAACCACTGCAGTTAAACACAGGATTGTGGCGTGGACAAAGGACGAAGAACCACGGAGATGCTGACGAAGAGGCACTTTGACTCTAAAGCCATACCCCTAAGGTGAAGAACACCAAGAAAAAAGGACTTACTGTCTACAATTGGTGTACAAGTTTATGAAGGGAAATCTGACAATTTAAACAATTCCACGGTTAGAGTTGGAAATTTTAACAGCCTTCTCCACAGGTGATAGAACTGGAAAGAAAGTGAACACAGATCTGAACATTCCTCCACCTGCCTTACCTGAAGGCCATGTGTAAACCCCACACCAGCCCCAGCAGCAGGGCTCCAGGGTCCCCTCCGCCACCCTAGGCTGGCTGCCTGCTGGGCCTCAAGGCAGCTCTGAGCATCCCGCAGCACATGCGTGTTCTCTGGTTGCGTGGAATTGAGTTAGGGATCAGTAACCATAAAGCTCTCTGGAAGAACCCTCAATATTTAGAAATGTAAAGAGTAGAACTAAAATGCAAAGTTCATGGAAGATCCGAGGCAATGACCAGAGCAGCAGGCTTTAAGGCAGTGGCTGGGGTAGATGGGAGAGCTAGCCAAGTTCAAGCAGAAGAGATACCAGAGGGGTGCCTGGCTGGCTCAGCCGGTACAGCATGTGACTCCTGATCTTGGAGTTGTGAGTTCCAGCCCCACATTGGGCCTAGAGCTTCCTTAAGGGGGAAGAAAAAAAAAAAAAAAGTACCATAAAATAGGGTATAATTTGGGGAAAGATCAAACAGAAGATAAGGGTGGGGAGAGCACAGAAAAGGCAGGATAAACACATTATAAAATGGTAGAAATATTTTCAAACATAGCAGAAATGTTTCCAAACCACAATCCTTAAAAAGACTTGTCAAATCGGCATTAAAAAGGAAGTCAATCAAATGCTACATACAAGATTCTGGCAGTATGGCAAATAGTATCTGGAAAAATTAGAAAATTAGAAGTGCTGTTTATAATACTGGGGAGAAAATCTAAATCCATGAGCTGACAAGAAGGTCAGCTCAGATAAAGTCCCTTTAGAGACTAAAGACAATGTGAAATTTATTTTTTTTAAAGATTTTATTCACTTATTTGACAGAGAGAGAGAGTGAATGCAAGCAGGGGGAGTGGGAGCGGAAGAAGCAGGCTTCCCTCGAACAGGGAGCCCGATGTGGGGTTAGATCCCAGGACCCTGGGATCATGACCTGAGCCAATGGCAGACGCTTAATGACTGAGCCACCCAGGTGCCCTGACAAAGTGAAATTTTTAAAAAGAACAATAACGTTCCTGTTTTGATGACAAAAAAAAAATGTTCCTGTTGGTGACAAAAGACCAACCCAAGAGCCTGCCTCTGAGGAGCTTACTAGAGAAGCTTGGTCTATACCTGGTGTCGGGTGTACTAAAAATAAAGCCATCCCCAAAGAGCAGAAACTTCCTTGATATATCTGCAAAACACCCATCATGCTTAAAGGTGAGATATCAAAGAACAAAGTCTACACGTGTCTGCTCTCATGGCCTCTGCTCAGCTTTGTGCTGGAGGCCCTAAGCAGCCCTGCTGAGCAGTAAAAGGAAACAGTTTCAGAATCTGGAATGGAAAAAACAAAACTCAGAAATGGTATTTGTGTACATGAAAATCCAGATAATCCATAAATACGATCTCTAGTCAAGGTGATAGGACACAGATTCATACACGAAAGTTAAGTCATGTGTGTATGTGTACTACATGTAGCTCACAACAACAAACAAAATAGCATCATTTACAGTTGGATCCTAAAATAACAAGAAATAAATCTGATGAAAGAGTCTTAGGAAATAATGAAAACTACCAGTGTTGAGAGAAGATCTAAACAAACAGTAACATATTCATGGATTGGAAGACAACATCATATAGAGGTTTGTTCTCCCCAGACTGATCTGTAGTTTCACTCTAAATGCCGATCGGAATCCCAGAAAGTTCTGTGGTGGAAATTGACACATCTAAAATTTATAGTCCGGGGGGTCATCTGGGTGGCTCGATGGGTTAAGCGTCTGCCTTGGGTTCAGGTCATGATCCCAGGGTTCTGGGATCGAGCCCTGCGGCGGGCTCCCTGCTCAGCAGGGACCCTGCTTCTCCCTCTCCTACTTGCTCCTGCTCTCTCACTATCTCTCTCTCTCTCTCCCCCTCTCTCTCTCAAATGTCTTTTTAAAAAATTTATAGGGGAATACAAAGGTAAAAATACAGCTATTTTGATTGTAAAGACCGACAAGCCTAAATATCAAGACATCCTCAAGCTACACTAGTTAAAACAACGTGGCTCACGACGGGAGAGAAGTCCAGGAACAAACCCGTACACAGAGACACTACACGGCGGCAGGGGAAGGATGGTCTTTCCAATAATGGTGTTGCATCAGCTGGATACCACTACAGAGAAACAGATACAACCCCTGCCTACCTCACCTCAGACATAAAAATTCCATGGACCATAGAGTTGTATGTTCAAGGTAAACTTTAAAGACTTGGGAGAGGGGCGCCTGAGTGGCTCAGTCAGTTAAGCATCTCCCTTCAGTTCAGGTCATGATCTCGGGGTCCTGGGATCTGTCCCTATGTTGGGCTCCAAGTTCAGCAGAGAAGCTGCTTCTCCCTCTCCCACTGCCCCTTCCCCCAACCCTGTTCTTGCTCTCTCTCTTGCTCTGCTCTCTCCCCTCTCTCTCAAATAAACAAAATCTTTTAAAAAATCATAAGAGGCAAATACATTTGTAATACTGTACTGTACGTATCAGTAAAGATCTAAGTAGATCTCTCTCAAAGAAAATCTTTAGAAGAAAAAAAAAGACCTTTAGGAGAAGATACAGAAGAAAATGACTTGATGACCTTGGGACACACAAAGATTTCTTAAAATCAAAAATAGCGCTAATCATAAAGGAAAAATTAATTTCAGCTATAGGAAAAGGCATGACGGGGGCTACTGGCTGACTCAGTCAGTAGAGCATGTAACTGTTCATCTTGGGGTCATGGGTTCAAAACCCACATTGTGTGTAGAGATTACCTAAAATGAATAAGCTTTTTTAAAAATATGTGTTGTGGGGTGCCTGGGTGGCTTAGTCGGTTAAGTGTCTGCCTTCAGCTCAGGTCATGATCCCAGAGTCCTGGGATGGACCCCTGCATCAGGCTCCCTGCTCAGCAGAGAGTATCCTTCTCCCTTTCTCTCTCCCTCTGCCTCTCCCCCTGCTAATGCTCTCTCTCTGTTCGCTCTCTCTCAAATAAGTAAATAAAAGGGGTGCCTGGGTGGCTCAGTGGGTTAAGCCTCTGCCCTCGGTTCGGGTCATGATCTCAGGGTCCTGGGATCGAGACCTGCATTGGGCTCTCAGCTCAGCAGGGAGCCTGCTTCCCCCCTCTCTTTCTGCCTGTCTCTCTGCCTACTTGTGATCTCAATCTCTCTATCAAATAAATAAAATCTTTTTAAAAAATAAGTAAATAAAATCTTTTAAAAAGATATGTATTGAGGCGCCTGGGTTCCTCAGTTGGTTGAGTGCCCAAGTCTTGATCACAGCTCAGATCTTGATCTCAGGGTCATCAGTTCAGCCCCACGCTGGGTTCCATGCCTGCCCATGGCGCCTACTTAAAATGTGTGAGTGTGTTAAAAACAAAAGCAAAACAGCATGCCACATACCAGGGAAGATATTTGTAATCAGTTAAGATACAACTGACTAATACAATAGACAAAGTCCTGAAGAGGCATTTCACAGGACGCCTGGGTGGCTCAGTTGGTTAAGTGTCTGCCTTAGGCTCAGGTCATGATCCCAGGGTCCTGGGATGAACTCTTTGCTCAGGAGGAGGCTGCTTCCCCCTCCTCCTCTCCCTTTGCCAGCTGCTCCCCCTGCTTGTATTCTCTGTGTGTGTGTCAAATAAATAAAATCTTAAAAAAAAAAAAAAAGGATTTCACAAAACAGACTACCCAGAGCCGATGAATAATAATAAAATGTGTTCAATGTCACCAGTCATCATGAAAATGCAAATTGAAGCCACAGTGTGATTGATCCCTCCTCACCCACCTGCATGTCTGAAGCATAAACAGATAGACAGCAAGTGGAGCCGCGGGGACCCCCGGAAGCTGCGGGTGAGTGTGTAAACTGGTTCAACACTTTGGAAAACCAAAGCGTTCGCTAAAGCTAAGCATCTCCTTCTTTCGGCCCCAGTAATTCCACTCCCAGATGGGTACCCAACAGAGGTACAAAATCTGTGCACCGAAAGACACAAACAGGAATGTTGTGAAGCACATTATTCATAACAGCCAGAAACCATAAGTAACCAAGATGCCCTTCCCACAAGAGACAAGTAACTGTGGTTACTCATGTGGCAGAATAAAATGCAATAGAAGTAAGGGCGCACAGCAACGGGTGGTATGGACTACTCTTCCCATGGTTTGTTTTTTTTTTAAGATTTTCTTTATTTGTCAGAGAGAGAGCACAAGCAGGCAGAGGCAGAGAGAGAAGCAGGCTCCCTGCTGGACAAGGAGTCTGATGCGGACCTCGATCCCAGGACCCTGGGATCATGACCTGAGCTGAAGGCAGCGGCTTAACCGACTGAGCCACCCAGGCGTCCCGTACTCTTCCCATGTTTAGCAAAAGAATCCAGACACAAAAACATACATACTGTGGGGGCGCCTGGGTGGCTCAGTGGGTTAAAGCCTCTGCCTTCGGCTCAGGTCATGATCTCAGGGTCCTGGGATCGAGCCCCGCATGGGGCTCTCTGCTCAGCAGGGAGCCTGCTTCCCCCACCGTCTCTCTGCCTGCCTCTCTGCCTACTTGTGATCTCTGTCTGTCAGATAAATAAATAAAATCTTAAAAAAAAAAACATACATACTGTGTTTTTCTTTTCTTTTCCTTTTTAAAAAATTTTTATTTTATTTATTTGTCAGAGAGAGAGAGAGAGAGCAGAAGCCGGGGGAGAGACAGTCAGAGGGAGAGGGAGAGGGAGCAAACTAGGGAGGCATGAGGGAAAATGAAGGCACTGGTTAGCATTCTGTTTCTTATTCTACAGAGGTGTTCCCTTTGGGAAAATTCACTGATGATTCATACAATTCTCTGTGTTAACAACAATTATTAGGGGTAATTTTCCCTTTCATCCTAAAGCCAGGATGGATCTAAACATTTAAGGAAGAAAAATGCCAATGTTACACACTTTCCCAGAAAATAGAGAACACCTCCCCAAATCATTTTTATGAGGGTAGCATAGCCCTAAGACAAGGATATTCTAAGAAAATATAATTATAGCACGGCATCTCTCTCCTTAACATCCAGCTTCTTAAGAATGCCTTTCCTGGGGCGCCTGGGTGGCTCAGTCAGTTGGGCGTCTGCCTTCACCTTGGGCCATCATTTCGGGATACTGGGATTGAGCCACATGTGCAGGAAGCCTGCTTCTCTCTCTCCCACTCCCCTGCTTGTGTTCCCTCTCTCACTGTGTCTCTTTCAAATAAAAAATCTTTTCAAAACACGTGTAAGACTTCTACACTAAAAAAATACAAATCGTTCTTGAAATAAATAAAAACCAGACATTGACATCATGTTTGAGGACTGGAAGACTAAATTCCCTGCAAATTAGTCTCTAAATGCGCTGTACTCACATTCCCATTCTTATGGAACTGACAAGCCAGGTCTAAAACTACTACCTACAGAAGTGGAAAGGATCCTCACATCATAAACCATGGTAAGTCTAAAATAGACTAGAGGTTGAGATGTGAACTAAGAAACCATGCAAGGGGCACCTGGCTGGCTTAGTCGGAAGAGCATGCTACTCTTGTTCATGGGGTCATGAGTTTGAGCCCCGCTTTGGGTGTAGAGATTACTTTAAGAAATAATAATGGGGGCGCCTGGGTGGCTCAGTGGGTTAAGCCTCTGCCTTCAGCTCAGGTCACGGTCTCAGGGTCCTGGGATCGAGCCCCGCATCGGACTCTCTGCTCAGCTGGGAGCCTGCTTCCCCCTCTCTCTCTGCCTCCCTCTCTGCCTTCCTATGATCTCTGTCAAATAAATAAATCTTTAAAAAAAAGAAATAATGAAATTATGCAAATGTTAGAAGACGACGTGGGTGAGTTTCCTCAACAACCACTTAGAAGTGGGAACTTTCCTACCAAAATCCGGAATCAATACAGGAAAGTAAATTGTTACAAAACAATGTATGGATGGCAAAAGAACACCATAAACATAGCGCAAAGCAAACAGTAAATATTTACAAAGGATCTCAAAATGCCAACTGAGGGAGAAGAAAACCCTCAATCCTGTATTTTTCAGATAAGCAAATATTTACAGAAATAGGCCGTGAGATATGAAAATATTCTTAACCTTGATCATAAGATAAATGCAAATGGGAAGTACACTAAAGTGCCGTTTCTCACCCATCAGACTCCCAGGGTGACAATATGCACCATCGCCCAGGCTGTGGGGAAAGGGGCCATCGTATCCTGTGATGGAATGGAAAACAGTCCAAGCAGGACGACGACCTGGGCAGTATCTAGAGCTATTGTGTGTGAGATTACCTTTTGACCACAATCCAACTTTCAGGAATTGATCTCAAAGACTGGCGAAATGCAAAGAAGGTGTTTGCAGAAAGCTCCTTGTTGAGATACTGCTTGGTTTTTGTTTTGTTTTGTTTTCTAAAGACTTTATTTTATTTTTTTTAAAGATTTTATTTTTTAAGTAAACTCTACTCCCGATGTGGGTCTCAAACTTACAACCCCAAAATCAAGAGTCACATGCTCTACCAGCTGAGCCAGGAGCCCCAAGATACTGTTTGTAATAGCAAAGCATGGGAATCCACCGCATCATTGCAGCTGAGTAAGGACACATCTCCTCTGACACTGCTCAGCGCCCGTACTGAAAGGGGAACAGAGAAGCCCACGGGGTACACCCGTGTTCATCTAAGAAACGGAGGAGGTCCTCACTGTATATTTCACTTAGTTAAGAGGGAAAAAAGAAGAGTCCATTACAACAACCTAATGTTTCTTTTTTTTTTTTTTAAGATTTTATTTATTTGAGAGAGAGAGAGAGAGAGAGAGCATGGGAGGGGAGAAGGTCAGAGGAAGAAGCAGACTCCCCGCAGAGCTGGAAGCCCATTGCGGACTCAGGGATCATGACCTGAGCAGAAGGCAGTGGCTTAACCAACTGAGCCATGCAGGCACCCCCTAATATTTCTTCTAAGGGAGTGCAGGCAACAGGGTAGAGAGAGCTGGGATAAAAGCTAGATGTCCCTAAAATGTCTTATTTCACAGATTTAATTTTGTAGTTATAGAGTATAAAAAATAAGAAATTTAAATAAAAACTTGGAAGAAAAAAAGTAACACAATGCCTGGGGCACCTGGGTGACTTGGTTGAGCACTGGACTTGGTTTCAGCTCAGGTCATGATCTCAGGGTCCCCAGCGCACAGTTCGTGTGAGATTCTCTCCCTCTCCTTCTGCCCCTCCCTGTCCCTCCCCCAGCTCATGCTCTTTCTCACTCTAAAATAAGTAAAAATAATCTAAAAAAAAAAAAACCAAAGTTAATCCAATGTCTAAACATTGAAAGCAAAAAAAAAAAAAAATCACACTCGTGAAAATGGCTATTATTTTCTAAATTTTTTGAAAAACGAAACAGGGGCGCTTGGGTGACTCAGGTTAAGCATCTGACTCTTGGTTTCAGCTGGGGTCAGTCACAGTCATGGTGATTTAGTAAATAAAATCTTTTTAAAATAAATAAATAAAGACATGTTGGTGAGAACATGGACAAATGAGAGCCCTTTTGCACTGCCCTGGAGATGTAAAACGTGGAATGCAGTAGAGCCCTTCCTCTTCAAAGCATCAAACACAGAAGTACCAATGATCCAGCAGTTCCAAGTCTGTGTATTTACCCAAAAGAACAAACATTGATACACCAGTGTTCACAGAAACATTATTCACCACAGCCAAAAGGTGGAAACAACCCAAATGCCCATCTATGCATGAAACCATAAAGTGGTTAACAACAAAATGTTATAATGAATGTATGAACAAAATGTTTACACCAACTAAAAGTATTTACCGTATGTGAGTATTACAACTTCTGGACTGGAATGGATTTTTATAGGACACAGCACGCAATTTCTAAATTTGATGAAATTTTATACACAGGATTACATAAACAAATTTAACCCCAAAAGGACTTAAATACCTACACATCAATAAGAAAACGATTGTTTGGAGACCACAGCCAAAACCTGTGTGTTGCCGGGGGCAGGGGGGCGGGGGGCGGCGTGTCGCTGGGTGTGTGCATGCGCGCCCGCAACAAAGAGATACACGGAACAATTTCACTACCAAAAAACGTAAAGAATAAAAGTAGTATTTGTATCAGATCAAAAAAAAAAAAAAAAAGCCCACAAAACTCAAGGTTCATCATTTCCACTAAGCAGAACAGTCCACCTAAATAAAAAGACGATTCCCAACGAAGACCGCCGTGGGGAGCGCGGCACCAGCAGGACCAGCACGTTCCGCAAGGGGACCACAGGAGACCAATGCCCAGGCCGGCGCCCTGAAGAACCTGCCGCGAGAAAACCAAGGGATGCTGCGGGGATCTCATAAAACCCCCAGGCAGCCGGGGGAACCACTGACCTCCACGGAGAAAACCTGACCCGCCTGCTCCCCCACCCCCCCACCCCAGGCTCACTAGCAGGGAAAAACCAAGTTTAGCAAAAAGATACTGACCAACTTCCGACATGGCTCTGGTGCGGCAGCAGGCGCTGTAGGAAAAGGGCTCCTAGGAGGGCTCCCGGGAGTCCCTTGGTGCGAACCCCCAGTCCCTACCCCAAGTCGCGGGTGCCGAAAGAGGGCGCGCCTTGCTCCTGCGCAAGTCGCGGGCTCTGCCACCTGGAGCCCGGGGCAGCCTCTCCAAACCCAAGAACCGCCTGTAAGGCCCTGCACCCGCTGAGACCAAGGTGCCAGGACCGCTGGGCCAAGGGACACACGACCCACCCCCGAGAGTCTCCCCTCGGCCTCCACCCAGACGCCCAGAAACCACACGGAGACAGAGGTGCAGGCGGCCGCGGCCGGCGTGATGCGCGCTAGGCCGGCAGCAGGCCGTGCGCGCGCAGCTCGAGCAGCGGGGACAGCGTGTAGCGCAGGCGGCGCAAGGCGGTGTCCGAGACAAGGTGCCGGAGTCCTCGGCGGAGGGCCGAGGGGTTCACTAGCATCAGGTAGAGCAGCGGCAGCGCCAGGAAGCCGAGCAGGAGCAACAGCAGCGTCTGCAGCGCGCCCAGCGCCCACAGCCTGCGGACCGAAGGACGGATGGACAGAGAGGGGAAGGGGGTGTGGCGAGTAAGTCGTGGAGTGGACCCGAGCCCAGCGCGCCCGCCGCCTGCCACCTGACTCACCTGATGCCAGCCCTGCCGGTGCCCGTGAAAAGCCGCCTCTCCTGCGGAGAGAGGGAGCGGCTTCTAGCTCGGCCCCGGGGCGGGGGCGCCACGAGTTCCGGGTCCTTCATGGAGGAGGTGGGAGTCGTAAGGGACCAGAACCCCCGTCCCCCAGAGTGCGGGTCCGGGTAGTCGCGGGCCCGTCAGGGGGCAGGCCCTCGAGGGGAGGCGGAGCCCCGTGGGTGCGGGTGGCCCCAGTGCGGAGCGGGTCCGACTCCAGCCCGCCCGCCCTGTCCGGGCCCGCGCTCACACAGTCAGCCTTGGCCACCTCCTCCATGAGCGAGCCCGCGCAGTCCTGCACCCGACGAGGATGGGAGTCGCACCTGATGGGAAGGACATCGAGGTGGGCGATCTAACTCGGCCCCATTGCCGCCCCACCTTACCCCCACAGTCCTGGCCCCCCTTACAGCTCCGGGCCGCCCCGCGAGGCGTCCAGCACAGCAGCTGCCTCCATCACCTTTCCCTGCAGCTCCTGGAGGGAGTGGGAGGGAGGCCTCAGGACTGGGGGAAGAGACCCCCGGGGCGGGGGCCTGGGGGTCGCCGCAGCTCCGGGGTTGGAGGGGTGTAGGACGTGAGCGGCTCTCGGTACCTGCAGGACTCCGCTCTGCTCCTGAAAGCTGGCCCAGGCCTCCTCCGTCCGCTGCGCGCCCTGGGATGAGTGGAGCCCTGATGAGACTCGGGGTAGCGCCAGGCCCTCCATCCTCCCGCACCTGCGCACCCACCCACCCACACCCGAAGTCGACCTTCTCACTCAGGCCCCGGCCCCGCCCTCACCTGCCGCAGGTTCTCCGCCTGCTTGGCGCGCTTGGCCTCCACCAGCTCCAGTTGTTTCTTCAGACGGATCCAAGGAATGTCAGGAGTCCAGGACGCCCGGGACTCCCCCGCAAGCCTCCTCTCTGCCCACCCCCGCCCCTCAGGGAGCCTCCGCGCCCCCAGGTCGTTATGGCCCCGCCCACGCCTCCGCTCCGATCTTGGGGGCCCCACCCAAACACCTGCAACGCCATCAGTTGGGTCCCCAGTCGCTGCTCTGCGCGCTGCTGACTCAGTTGTTCCCCTCCGTAGTAGAAGAGCTAGAGATGGGTTTTGTGAGGGTGGCGTTTGCGGGGCTTCGAGGAGCGGGGAATGTCCTGAGAGGAGGGGACAGGGCAAAAAGGGGGGCGAGGACGACAATAGGACTTCCTAGGGGAAGCTAGAGACCGAGGCCGTCTCCTTAATGTACCTGACTCGACAGCTCTTCCCACTGCTCCTGCAGCTGCCGGTTATGTTGCTCCTGCGGAGGAGGTCGAGGAGGCTGCCTGGGCTGCTCGGAGACCCGCAGCCTCCAGGCCGGCAGTACCCATCCAGGGCCCCGCCCCGCCCCGCCCTCCCGGTCGGCCCCGCCCTCCCGGTCGGCCCCGCCGCATCCAGGGCCCCGTCCCCACCAAGTCCTGGTGGCGCCGCTCCGCTGCTTCCAGCAGCCCGCGAGCCCTCTCCGAGCGCTCCCGCGCCGCCTCGCGCGCCTCCCCGCGCAGGCTCCGCGCCACCTGGCTTCGCTTCCGCTGCAGGCTGCAGAGGAGAAACTGAGGCGGTGCCACCGCGGCAGGCGGCAGGAGCTCAGGCTCCCGCGGCCCCCGGGAAAGGCCAGCTGCGAATGGGCCCGAGGAAGACCAAGCCGGGGGCCCGCACCCTCCCCTTCGTGGGTCCCCTGAGTAGATGGGGACGGGGGTTCGGGCCCCGGCGAAGAGGAATAACCGACGGGCCGGCCGGCGGCTCTGCCCAGGCCCGGGTGCCGCCGTCCGTGGAACCGACCATCGCGCGACCGCTTCCCCCCATCGAGCCGCCCTTCCCGCGCACCTGCGCTCGCGCTCGCGCAGGTCCTGCAGGCGTCCGGTAAGGCTCTCGCTCTCGGCCTCGAGCCCGCGCACCAGCTCCTCCAGCTCCTGCTTCCGCAGTCGTCCGTCGCGGTTGTCCTTCTGCAGCTGCAGCAGCAGCTCCTGCGTGTCTGCCATGACTCCAGCGTCTGTGTCCCGCCGCCGCTGCCCGCCTCGGAGATCCGGCCCGCGGCCGGCGTCACAATGAGCGGCAGGGGGCGGCCGAGCTCAGGCCCCGAGCCGCGGCGGACGGGAGTGGGGCAGGATCGCGCTTAGTCCCTCACACAAAAAAATGTTAGGCAGGAGCCAAAATCGGATCAATAAAAGGTTAATAAAATACTAATATTCGTGGGCGCCTGGGTAGCTCAGTGGGTTAAGCC
The DNA here is from genome assembly GCF_963455335.1 of Martes martes. Classification (NCBI taxonomy): domain Eukaryota; kingdom Metazoa; phylum Chordata; class Mammalia; order Carnivora; family Mustelidae; genus Martes; species Martes martes. Next base: position 63,738,259 of record NC_137901.1, read on the forward strand.
TCTGTCTTCAGCTCAGGTCATGATCTCAGGGTCCTGGGATCAAGGCCGGCATCAGGCTCTCTGCTCAGCAGGGAGCCTGCTTCCCCCTCTCACTCCACCTGCCTCTCTGTCTATTTGTGATCTCTCTCTGTGTGTGTCAAATAAATAAATAAAATCTTTTTTTAAAAAATCCACTTGGAGGGGTACCTGGTAGCTCAGTCATTGAGCATCTGCCTTCTGCTCAGGACATGATCCCAGGTTCCTGGGATTGAGCCCCACATCTGGCTCCCTGCTTGACAGGAAGCCTGCTTCTCCCTCTCCCATTCCCCCTGCTTGCGTTCCCTCTCTCGCTATGTCTCTTCATTTATAATAAACAAAATCTTTAGGGGCGCCTGGGTGGCTCAGTGGGTTAAATCTCTGCCTTTGGCTCAGATCATGATCTCAGGGTCCCGGGCTCAAGCCCCGAATCAGGCTCTCTGCTCAGCAGGGAGCCTGCTTCCCCCTCTCTCTCTGCCTACTTGTGATCTCTGTCAAATAAATAAAATCTTTTAAAAAATAAATAAAATCTTTTTTTAAAAAAATCCACTTGGAGCAAAAAGATACCATGGACAAATGTTACAAATGGGTGACAAAATAGGAAAAGATCTTCACAATCTTTGTAATCAGATGACTAGTAACTAGAATACATGGGAAATCCAGAGGCCACCATGAGAAAGACCAAATATCAAACATCAAAGGGCAAAGGGTATGCTGGGCATTGCCCAGAGGGAGACCGGGAACGCCCAGGAAGTCCGAAGAGAGACTGCATTTTCCATCAAGCAGAGCAGCCAACAGAAAGACAGTTGGTTGACATCAAATATAAGCAACCAAGTGAGGGAACAGGAACCCTTGTGCCCTGCTACCAGCACCATCTGTGGTCATTTGGGGGAGCCGCAGGGGATGAACAGTGACTGGGCATGGTGGTCCTCTATGACCCACAATTTCACCACAGGAGTACACTCCCCAGAGGAACTTTCTTTCGTGTTTGCAAAGCATTAGGAGCAGTGTAAGTGCGCCACTAACGTGTAATTAAATACTGAAATGTGATATATGAGACAATTGATAAAGGAATCCAATAAAGCACTTAAAATGAACTAAGATCTTCTAAAATCAACATGAAGAGACCTGAAAATAATGTTGATGGTAAAAAAACAAACAAACCCAAAACAGCAAGTAGAATGAGATGTGCCTATGATAGTATTTACCTAAACTAAATATGCAGGGGTGAGTCCCAGGGGGTGAGGAGGATGAAGAGAAGGGGGTAGGAGGTTGCAGGGGGAGCTGCGCAGGGACCTGGGCTGAGGATGAGGGCAATTCCTGCTACGCCCCAGTGGGAAAGCCGAGAGTCACCAGGAGGCGACAACTTTGCAGATATCAGGGGGAGCTGGGTTGCTTCTCACTAATTCTGAGAAATGTGAGCAAGACTGAAGTCATTTCGAGTTACTTACACAGTAGATTAAAAATGGCCATGGCTTCCTTGCAGGCCTGCCACCAGGAAGCGGAGCCTGCCTCCCTGGGCCGATAATCTTGGAGAGGCCATAGATTCAGGCACCGGGTTGGGTCCTGAATGGGGAGACATGGGGGCACTGGAGAGAGCCTGGGACAAATCACAGGGCCACACGGGGGTGAGGCATCAGTTGGGAGAGTGGTGGGTGCCTCTCGGCTATCTGGTTCGGAAGCCTCTTCCGGGCTGGGGCTTTCGAGAACCGACCGAGCAGCAGTGGCGGTGGCGTTGGAGTAGCCTCGGGCCCTGCTGCCATCCGGCCCTGTACCCTGGCCCTCATGTGCCCAGCCTCCCCTACACCCCTTGCAGCAGCCAGCCAGCCAGCACCAGCCCCAGCAGGAAGGCTCCCTGGGAGTGGGTGGGCAGCCTGGGTTAGAGCCCCTGAGGGGCCAGGGTGGGGTTGGGGGGGTCAGGGGCATAAAACCCTCCGACTCTGGAATGAGAGTGGAGGCGCCTGTCCCCTCCATTCAGAGCCCTGGCTTCCTCCCTCCCGGGTCTGCGACCTGCAACAAGGCTCCCAAGCCCCTGCGTCTCTCGGTTTGTTCACCTATAAAGTGGGACTTGTTAGAGACTCTCCCTCAAAGGACTGAGGGGAGCAAATGAGTTCACACACTAAGCCTCTGAGCGCTGAGCCTGGCACCTCCCGGCCCTGTGGGCCATCAGCTGGCTCTCGGCACTAGGACTTCTGTCTCCACTTTGACACCTGCAGTCCCAGATGGTGGAGAAGCAGCTGACCCACTGAGCCACCCAGGTGCCCCTACATATTGAAACATTTTGAATGTACTGGGTTGTATAAAACATTAGAACTTGATTTGATTGTTCTTTCTACATTTTCCTGTGGCTCCTAGAGAAATATTCTATTGGAGGGCACTGCCTAAGGTCAGTCCTGCTGGACAGCACTCTGTCTCCAGAGTTCCCGCATGGCCACCTCTCCCTTCAGGCTTAGCCCACCCCCTTTCCCCCCATTGCCCTATAGGGTCCCAGGGATGGCCACCACCTCCACTGGCTAGGCTTTGTGATCCCGGTTTATGGATGGGGTAACCAAGGCTCAGTGACGACCATCGCCAGGGAGTAGCAGCGTTGGCAGCCCCTGTCCCCGCCTATGTTCAGGAGGGAAGCCGGCAGTCAGCGTCCAGCCAGGATGGGCAGGTGACAAGGGCCCACTCCCTGGGTTCCCTTTCTGCCCCGCCCCTGTATCAGGACAGGAAAGCCTCTCTGGGGGAACGCCCAGGACTATGCCTCTTAGGAAACCTAAGCCACTTCCCCTCCACAACCTGAAGGTCAGGAAAAAGGCTCGGGGAACCCTCCTGGCCTCAGTGCCCAAGCCCCGAAGGCCGCTGGGGTCCAACTCCTGAGAACTCTCCCGCACCCAGGCCCCTGCAGGAAGCACCTGCCTTTCTTCCTCCTCGGTCCATTTGGCCCATGTCTGTCCTTTCTTAAAACACGGGTTCAAAATCTTCCGGACCGTGAGCCTTCCTCCTACACCAGACTGGGTCAGGAGCCACCTCCTCCTTGCAAAGTCCACTTCTGGGGCAGGGGCAATCAGTGCGACACCGGGCAAGCTCCACCCACCCCACGGATGGTGGCATAGAATGGGAAGGGGGACCGGCGTGTCCACTGCACACCACTCTGCGCCGCCCTTGATTTTTCTTAACATTTTGGTACTTTAGAATTTATAGTTGATTGCAATCTAGTATGTGTAGGCCCCATTTTCTCCAACATTTATGAGTTTTTGCCCATCTCCAAATATGAAACAGCTGGGAGAATTTTAACATGAACCCCCATGAAGCCAGCACCCGCATTCCACTGTTGGTTGCTGGCTATCAGCTTCCTGGGCTGCTCTGCCCTCCTCTCCAGGGCTGAACAATCATTGCATCCAGACGGTGCTAGGAGCTCAGTAAATGTCAACTAAGAAAGAAAAATAAGAAAATCTACATCTGTTGTGCAGAACCCCTTGTTTTATATTGAAAACTTTTATTTTTTGCCCAATAATCGAAAAAGGATGTAGGTAACTATGATCTATCAAATAATGAAGAGTTTCCATGGAAACAACTATTTAAAAAAAGTTAGGTGGTTTTAAGCAGGCACCACCACAAAAAGCATTCCCTTGGAGAGTACAAAGCCAGAAGTGCTTTATGGCATACGATGTCCCCCAGGGCGCAGGCCCTGCCCACCGGCCCATGTGAACCCCACTTTAATCCCTTGAAAAAATCATCTAGTTCGATGTCTCACTGTGTTTCCTATGCTGTTCCCAACACAAGGAACAGCCTTCCCTTGAATCACTGCTCTACTGCCGCCCTTTCCTGTGAAGACTTTGCTGACCACAGGGGTTTCTGTGGCCCTCTTTGACCAATTCCTCCCCTGGCTCTTATTCGTGAGGGCCCGTTTTTTTGTTTTTGTTTGTTTGTTTGTTTGTTTGTTGAGAGCCCGTTTTAATGGTTAGCCATTCAGTTAGCTGCGACAGCAGTCACTCTAAAAAGACACAGCAATGAGCTTTCTTATTTGCTCCTTTTTTCATATCTGGGTTTTGAGGGTTTTTTCCATGGTCAGCCTTTGTTGCCTTTTTTTTTTTTTTTTGGACATTCGTTGTTTTTCTAATGAAAAAATAAGTATTTGTAATTGGCAGAAGAAAAGCATTACAGCATGTATAACAGGTGAAAGCCAATTACAGCCTGGGGACAAGGATGTGCTCTGCCAGCTGAGGCCCAACGCGGCTGGTGACAGAGACTCCCAGCTGGTTTCCTGACAGGGCAGTCGAGTCTCAGATGGGCGCTATTCGAAGACGGATACCTGGCCACCACTTCCGACCCATGCCAACCTACCCTCCATGCAGCTCACTTGCCAGGGAAGGCCTCCAGGACTCTCCTGAAGCCAGGCTCATTCTGGGATGAGGGGAGTGGCCCGATCCCAAGGGCTCACTCAAGGAAAGCAGGTCTTGGCCTCTGGTTAAAGCCCATTCCCTGCACCGGGCTTCCGTCCTCTCTGGTCCCTCTCCTTACAGCTGTGCCTCTTCCGTTCCCTCTCCCCCTCAGAGATCTCATGCAGGGTCCTAGGGTTGAGCCCTCTCCCTGTGGTGATGCTCAATGACCACCTCGAGTGGTGACCCCCTGCCCGTGGACCATCACTAGGAGGTTCACCCCCAAGGCTGCCCACATAGCCTCTCCAATTAGTCCTGCCCCCTCTCCTCCAGCTGTGGCCCTAGAAATCTCCACGCTTTCCCTGCTTTCTTGACCTCTCCCACCCTGAAGTCTGTCCCCAAATACTGGGGGCTCTTCCATGGCAAATTACTGCCCTATCCGTACCTCCATTTCTACTGTAAATGGAGAGACCACCTATCTCATCAGTGCTATTATGTGGAATAAAGAAGCTGATGTTTGCACAGCACTTAGAACATGTCTGGTACCCGGTTAAGTGACACAGAAGCACTTGTTAAATAAGTTTAAATAAAAAAAACAAATTTTGGGGGCGCCTGGGTGGCTCAGTTGGTTAAGCAACTGCCTTCGGCTCAGGTCATGATCCTGGAGCCCTGGGATCGAGTCCCACAACGCTTCTCCTGCTGACCACTCTCCTCTCATGCTCTCTCTCTCTCTCAAATAAATAAATAAAATCATTAAAAAAATTCCAAAAAAAATTTCAAATTCTGACCTCTAACCATGTTCAATGCCATTGTTCCAGACTGGATCATTCCCAGGCTTCCTAAGAAGTCAGCCTGCTCTCACCTCGTTGCCCCACAGAAACCGGAGGGACAACTCCCCCCTCAACCCAACACAGACACACACTCAGCCCTCTGGCAGCTTCCCACAAGTCCACAGCCTAGACTGTCCTCCAGGCAACTGGCCTTGAGCCCAGGAATCTGTCTCCTACTGCTCCTTAGATTCACCTGTCTGCTACAGGGCCTTTGCACCTGTTCTTCCCCCTGCCCAGCGCCTCCCTCACATTCTTCAGCCCAATTCCAGATTCTTTTTTTTTTAATATATTTTTTAAAGATTTATTTATTTATTTATTTGAGAGAGAGAGAGAGAGAGCTGGGGCTGGGGGAGGTAGGGGCAGAGGGAGAGAGAATCCTCAGACTCCCTGCTAAGGCTCGATCCCAGGACCCCGAGACCAGGATCTAAACCAAAATCAAGAGTTAGCCACTCAACCAACTAAACTACCCAGGCGCCCCCTCCCCCCAATTCCAGCTTCTTAAGAATGCATTTCCTGGGGCACCTGGGTGGCTCAGTAAGTGGGGCATCTGCCTTTGGCTCAGGTCATGATCTCAGGGTTCTGGGATTTGAGCCCCATATCAGGATCCCTGCTCAGTGGTGGGGTTGCTTCTCCCTCTCCCTCTGTGATCTCTCTCATTCTCACTCTCTCTCAAATAAATAAAATTTTAAAAATTAAAAAAAAATGTACTAAAAAAAAAAACCCACCTTCCCTGGCGACTCTACCCCAAACTACAACCCCCTCCCTCTGGCATTTTCCCTGTGTCTGCCAAGCATGTGTTACCTACTATCTTTATCGTGTCCCCCATCAGAACAGGAGCTCAGCTAGGACAGGGCCTGGTGCATATAGAGCTGCTGAGTGGACACAGGGACAGCCTGTCTCCACTGCAGAGTCTCATCCAAAGACAGAAGCCACAATCCAGCCATGACCCAGAAGGGCTGAAATCCAAATGGCTGGCAGGTGTGGCCCAAGACCACATTCTTCCTCTGACCCCACGGCCTTAAACTTGCAGAGCCTGTAGTGTGAACGCAGACAGATGGAGGGCTGCCTGGGACTCCTGTGCATCCAAGGCCGCATATGGCACACCCCTGTGCACCCCGTTATGGGCGCAGTTGTGCCCCCAGAATCCCTAGGTTGAAGTCCTCAGACTCAGCACCTGAGAATGTGGTTGTATCTGGAGGCGGGGCCTTGAACGAGGTGATTAGGCTAGTACGAGGCTGTTAGGGTAGCCTCAAGCCAATCCGACTGGGATCCTTCTAAGAGGAAATCTGGACACAGACAGAGAGCGAGGACAGCCATCTATAAGCCAAGGAGATAGGTCTCAGGAGAAACCACCTGTCGAGACGTGGATTCAGGCTTCGGCCTCCAGAACCCTGAGAACTTCCTGTTAAGCTCCCGAGGGTGTGGGGCTCCGTTATGGCCGCCTGAGCGCACACGCACACCCCTTTCCATCTCCCGAGGGGGGCCCAGGCCCACCTGTGGACAGGGTGCCAGGGGTGGGGGTAGGCCTCGAGGGCAGGGCCCCCTTGGGGAGGCAACGGCAGCAATGGGAAGCTCCCCATGGCTCCTTCACCCGGGGGGCAAGCCCGGCCCTCTGATTGGGCTTCGGAGGCCCTTCGGGAACTGGCTGGAGTCTGTACGCTGCTCCCCCCACACACAGCCCCTGGCCACAGGGAAGCTGCTTCAGTTCCAGCAAGACACCGACTCCTCCCCTGGCCTTCCTGTATACTGCTCGGGCTGCCTGGGACAGAACACCTGGGCCCACCGCCATTGCCTTCAGTCACAGCCCCAGGATGAGTTCCCACCAGATGGTCCTCTGTCCCAGAGCTCCAGAAACTTCCTGTGGACAGGGCCCTCCTTCCCTGTGAGCTCCGGGTTGTGTTTCACCACAGACACTCCAGGCGGTCCCACCATGCACCCCCAGGGTTAGTGGAAGAGCTAGTGCGGCTGAGCACTGGGCACCAGGCTGGCTATGGGGCCTCAAGTCAGCATCAGTGTCTACCTGCCTGTCTCCTCCGCAGAACTCAAGGATCTGAGAGGTCAGGGGCCACATTCATGCACCGTCAACAATAGGGCTGTCCTGGGCTCCTCAGAGATGACCTGGACACATGCCCACCTGACACAGAGAAACCACTCTAGACACCCCTTTGGTGCTGCCTCTGACCTCACATCAGGGACACCTGCAGGTGGCGATCAGCTTTGTCACCTGTGACCAGAGAGAAGGGCTGACCACAAAATAGGCTACCAGTGAAACTGTTTGGTGACACTTCCTAAACTCACTGGTCAGGGGCATTGGCAGAGACCAGCGCGGTGGAAGGGGAACTGTGGGCTCTCTTCCCAGAAGGCCAAGCATCCAAGACAGAGGGTTCTTTATGGCTGGGTAGTGAAGGGTAAGACTTCCAGCATCTCAGGCCCTGAGGGTGGGACAGCCTCCTGCACTCAAGCCAATGCCTGTCCCACTGCCGGTCTTTCCCAAGGACTCAGACCCTTTCTCTCCTCTATCTGGTTTCTATAGCATAGAGGCCAGCGCTCAGCTGGTTGGAAGCAAAGGCCATCTAGGACACATGGCCACCTGCTCTCCCAGGGAGCCTGCATGTGCTCTCTCCACTGGTCACCCTCCTCCAGCCAGCTGCTAGAGGACCACTCTCTTCAGGGACAGCCTTCCTCAGTGTGAGGTTCCTGCAGGTCCCAGGTTGAGGGGGCGCCCCACTGCCTCCCAGCAGCCTTCCTCCTCCTCAAGGCCCAGGGTGGTAGGAGGGCCAAGGCTAGCCTGTGCCAAGGGGTGGGCAGAGCAAACCGGGCACCCAGGCCACTCAAGCATTGTTTTCACATGTGTTCTCACTCAGACTCTGGATGTGCACGTCCCCTACAGGTGGCCTACAAAAGCAGGGGTGGCACTTCAGAATTACCAACGGTTAACATTTTGTGGTGTACCTCAGACTTCAGTGACATCCCCTGGCTCTTACCACGTTTGAGGAAGGAGCCATTGGGAAGTTTCCTCTCCATTTGGTATACAACTTGGCAAATGCCCTTGTAGAAGGTCTCGTGGGAAATAGTTCTTGAAATATTTAGATACTTCCTCATGCAACGAAGTGGAAACAGCCTCTAGTTCCCTCACCCCGACCTTTTCCTTTTTCCCCTCCCTCCTTGTTTGGACACACAAAGCTGACTATGACTCTCACTCACAATTTTGGGCCTAATGACAAAAGAGTTTTCTCCTACTCTTCCCTGTTCCTTTTTTTGGCTCACTCTTGACTACACAGAATTCCTTCACTGCTGTCGACCTCAAGTGGCTTTGGGAAAGAGGCATGTTTTAAATTAAACACCTTATGGAAGGAAACAGCAGTGCCCACAACTCAAAATCTGTCTTTCATTTCTAACCATGTAACTCCTCCCTAATCTAGCCCTGACTTACAGTCAGCTGGGAATAAGGTATTTCATCTCACCTTTCACCCTTCTCTAGAAGGCTCTTCAAGCTCCTGGTACTAAGGGGGCTTTTGCATAAGGCCCTCTCCGTCAGAAGCACCATAGCCAGCCCAGCACAGGCAAAAGCAGCGTCTCATCTCCTCCATCCCACACATTTTAGGTGACCACTGGATTGATTCCAAAAGACTTTTTAGGGTCTCATTCTTGAATATCAGAGCCTGCAAGGTCACCCCACATTTGAGGAAAGCCTTTAAAATTATTTTTTTTAATGGATAAAAACTAACCTAACGTGGGGATCTAAAAGGGAATTAGATGCAAGGAACAGAAGAAAATGTCAAAAAATTAAACTTTCCTTAGAGATTAAGTCTATGAAAAGAGAACAAAATGCAATAATCAAAGAAGGGAAATTAAAAATAATGCTGACACATCTTAAGAACCAGTAAATTTACTGAAGGAACAGATCCCCTGAATGAAACCAATCCATCAGGTGCCCCGCCCCATGAATGGACAAACCACCGAAAGTAGAGACAATTCTAAAAGCCTCCAGAGAAGGTTACAAAGGGAACTAGACTTCTCATCACATTGGAAGGTAGAAGCCAATGAAGCAACACTTTCCAAATTCAGGAGGAAAATGGTACCCAATCTACAATTCTATACCCAGCCAAACTATCAATTCTGTGTCGTTCAAAAGCATTTTCAACGTTCAAAGTTACAAAAAACCTACCTTCCGGGGCGCCTGGGTGGTTCAGTGGGTTAAAGCCTCTGCCTTCGGCTCAGGTCATGATCCCAGGGTCCTGGGATCGAGCCCCACATCGGGCTCTCTGCTCCATGGAGAGCCTGCTTTCTCCTCTCTCTCTCTGCCTGCCTCTCTGCCTACTTGTGATCTCTGTCTGTCAAATAAATAAATAAAATCTTTAAAAAACAAAACAAAACAAAACCTACCTTCCCTATGTCCTTTCTCAGGATGGCACCAGAGAAAACATACCTCCCTAAGAAGCACGTAATCTAAGAAAACACACAGGATCCAGAAAGCTGGGCTTTCAAAGCAGGACAAACAGGCAAGAAAACTTCCCACCCAATCTGTGTAGGAAAGCAGCAGTTTCCAGATGGATGTCCCTTGGGGGCAAAAATAACAGAACAACAACAAAAAAAAATAACAGAACAGATAGCATCTGATTCTGTGGAAAACTATACTGGCAAGGATTTCACAGAGTTTAAGTGTGGAGGAAGACAGAGACACAAACCAGACTGAGTAACTGAAAACATAATTGACCTCCACAAGAACAAGAAATGGTACAGAAAGATACACTACACCACTCGGTTCAGCAGTGAACAAAGACACATGGTGATCGTGGCAAGTATGGATCAGGAAATGGCACACTTCATCAGTTCTCATAAATTAAGTTCAATGGAACATAGCCATGCCCACCTGCTTACATTGTTAGTGGGCACTTTTGCACAGGGACAACAGGGTTGAAGTCACTGCAAAGACTCTATGGCCCACAGAGCCTAGAATAGTTATTATCTGGCTACTTTATGGAAGTCTCCCAAGCCCTAAATTAGGATTGATTGGAGGGGAGGAGGAGATGTCTTGCTGGAACTGAAGCAGCTTCCCTGTGGCCAGGGATATGTGTGGGGAGAGCAGTGCCCAGACTCCAATGGGGGATTTAAGGAAAGTGGAAGAGGGTGTAAATGCACTAAAATATTCATCTATAGGTCCAGATTCTTAAAAGGATGAATTAAGACAGCAGGGTACTACTATTTAGAAATGTGGAGATAAATACATAAGAAATGCTATAAATTAGAAGTGGGTACCTGTGTATGTTGTGATGGGGTTAGGAAACAAAAAAACTCCTGTCTTAAGACTTCTTTTTTTGGTAATCACCACACCCAACATGAGGCTTGAACTCATGATGCCGAGATAACATGTCACATGGTCTTCCGACTGAGACAGGCCCAGTGTCCCTGTTTTAAGCCTTTTAAAGAAACTTGATTATTTAAGATAGGGTCACTTATTGCTTTGATAAAACCAAAAAAGTGTTTTAAAGAAGCTGAACAGGGTGCCTGGGTGGCTCAGTTGGTTAAGCGACTGCCTTCAGCTCAGGTCATGCTCTGGGAGTCCCAGCATCAAGCTCCACACCAAGCTCCCTCCTCAGTGGGGAGTCTGCTTCTCCCTCTGACCCTTCCCCCTTCTCATTCTCTCTCAAATAAAAAATAAAATCTTAAAAAAAATAAAGAGTAGAACAGGTGGTACCTGGCTGGCTCAGTAGGTAGAGCATGTGACTTGATCTCAGGGTTAAGTTCGAGCTCCCAGTGGGTGTAGAGATTACTTAAAAATCACACATACACACACACATTCAAAAACATAAAAATAACTGAACGAAAATCACTGTGTATTAGAGCAGCGATGCTCTATTCTTCTGGGGTTCTGGGGTCCTGGGCTCATCTGCTGCTGGCCTGGAGCCACTTGGACATCTGAAGCCCACAGTCAGAGGTCTAGGCTGGCTGACCACCCTCCTGGCCCCATCCTTGCTCCTCTTCCTGGATCTTCACTCATCCTGGAATTCCCACTCCAGTGGGTGGGTGGGACAGTCCCGGAGGAAACTGGAACCACTGTCCCTGCCCCTGGAGACTAAGATTATCCTTTCCTTCCTCCCCCACTTGACCTCAAGCAGGGAACAGGAGCATTGGGCAGGAGAGAGCCGTTGCCCTGCCCCAGCCTGACTCTGCTACTCCAACAGGTGGTCCTGAGCATGGGCCAGACCTCCCCTCATCCAGTCGACCAGGTCCCTGTCCCTGCGACATACCCACTGCTCCCTAAACCCTCTTAGCTAACCCAGGCCAACATCACCCAAGAGGATGGTGATTCCAGAATACTGGGTCCCTGGACCAGTGCCCAAGCCCCGGATGCACACATGTGGCCAAGCATGGTCCCAGCCTCATCTGAAACCCCCTCTTAGGATGGTAGAGATGCCCATCCCAGCTCCCCACCCTTCTAGGTCTTTGAAGTGCTGGACACAGGAAAGCAGTGTTGTCATTTATCGAGAGAACCACCAGAGAACACAGAAGCCCCACAGAAAATAGTTTTCAATCAAGCTTTTAATGAAAAGATCATAAAATAACAGTTTCTCATCACTGTACATTAAGACTGCACGCTTCTGAATGGAGAGATCAGTCGTCGGTGAATTGCTTTTCTATGACACTTGAGGGCTGCATACCTGCAGCTCTGACCTGAATTTATCCAAACTCTCAAAGGAAGTGAGCTCGATGTGATGACTGACAGCGGCGGTGGCCAGTACAGGAGTGCGATCACGGTGTCCCTCCCCCTTCTGGGAAGGGAAGAGAGTAGGTCATGATCCCTCTTCCAGTTTTGATTAAACAAAACAGCTATAATCCCATCCCTCCCCCTCCCTCTCGAGGTATTTGCGAATGGGCAGGTGCCCAACCTGGGGTCCCCCCAAGGGGGGAGGGGGAAAACAAGTGATGGGCGGGATACAGAGAGGTTCCCCTCAGCACCTGGCCCCATGGGGCCCCGCCAAGTGGAGGGGGGGAGCCCTGGGGATCCTCCCTGCCCCAAGTGAGGTCTGTTATGCAGCATTTTTGAGGTCAATAAATTACAGCAATAAATAGCAAGGTGAGGTAGGGGGACGGGTTCTTGGTAGAAAAATTAAAGTGGTGACTGAAGCTGGGGAGGGGGGAAAGGGTCCTAGGAAGGGGTTCCTGGGCAGCCTCAATTCCCACAGCACACATCCACCCCCTGACCTGGAATGTCACACAGAGGCTCTGGTAAGGTCCCTCTCCACCCCATCACTCCTGGCATTGGATTCACAGGTTCAGTAACATCTGCCCCAGTGTGACTCTGGGGAAGAGCAAGGGCCTTGGTCCTTTTGAGGGGCACAGCAGGGCTGAGATCCCTTGTCTGTTCTTTGGAGGCCTAGTGCCTCTGCTTCTGCCCCCTTCCTAGGGGGCGGACGGATGCAGCCACTTCTTCCCTGAGCCCTGCCCTCCTGGCTGCCCAGGCCTCCCCCACTCAAGGACAGCTGTGGGGAGGGCAGTAGGGTCTGCCTGCCCAGCCAGCCCAGCCCAGATCGCACTCCTGCACGCGGGCCAGTCCAGTGAATACTGACAGGGTGAGGGTGGGGGTACAGCGGGACAGCCCAGCTCCCCCAGGTGGTGACGAACCGGAAATACACACATGGCTGCGTGAGGTTCCAAAGTCCATCTGCGTCCAGATTGTTCATTTCACAGGCTGAGGTGTATGGCTATGCTGCGAGTCTCTGAGATTCTTATTTGCTTAAAGGTTCGTCTTTTCTTTTTTTTTTTTTTTTTTTTTTTTTTTACCTTTTTTGCAATCCTGGAGGAGCCCTTGCTGTGGCTCGGTCTGGCGGGAGCGAGCGGTGGCGGAGCCGGCCGCTCACTCACCCCAAGTCTGAGAAATAAATACATTCATCACTGCACAAACATATTGATACAAAAACAACACTGTTCAGAGTGTTTGCACCATCTGTGTTGGTAAGGACCAGCCCAGTAAGCCCACTCCCCCCGCCCACTGCTGGGGTGGGGGTAGGGACCCACTGGAGTCAACGGAGCTGTGCAAAGGTCCCGGGGCTTTTTGGCTTGATAGGGACCCTCACATCAACCCACCCCGGGGGTCGCAGGCAGAGCGGGGGAGGTGGGGGGTGACCCTCCACCCAGGGCCCTAGCCCAGACTCAGGTCCTGAGGCCAGAGCCAACGGCCACCCCCTGCTATGCCAGCTGGCCAGGACCTCCACGGTCCGGCCAGGAGGCCTGGAGGCCGGTCAGCACCGGCCCAAGCTCTTTGGTGCCAGCTGGGCTTTGAGAGGCCCGGGGCTGGGGAGGAGGGCTCAGGTAAATCCGGCGGGGGGCTCCATGCCGGTGCCAGCCCCACAGCAGCCCCTCTGCCCATGAGCCGACTCAGAAGGGCCTCCAGCGGAAGGTGGGGATTCACTGGGACTGGCCTTACAGCTGCTGAGGTCTGAAACTGTAAAAGTTTATGTAAACAATGAGATAAATATATTAGTATCTTTTTTTCTGAGCCCATTGAGGTTCCATACTCATTCAAAATGTGCTTTGGTTTAAAAAATAGGTTTTGTGAATTTGGGTATGAGCTTTTTTTTTTTTTTTTTTTGTTTTGTTTTGTTTATCTTCTTTCCTACATGACATCTGCTATTTTCTCTGTTTCCTGTTTCTCCGAAACATTCAGGAATTAAGTGACTAAAGCAGAGAACTGTAAGCCGCCCTTGGCCTCCAACGGCCCAATTTCCTTGTGAGGCTCTTAACACATGTCCACGCACACACTCGCAAGCACACACTCCACATGAAATCAAAGGAAAAAGAAAACAAAACCAAGTGTTGTGTTAATCAGTCCCACCCCTCCCCACAAACCCTTAAAATCTTAAATAGGAAACTAGTGTTTTGCTTTCTTGTTAAAATACAGAAAAGGCTCGATACAATACTCAGGTGGGTACAATACTATGTCGCATGAACGTCGTTGAGTGAGGGGCCTTTGCGCCCAGTCCCTGAAGCTCTGCAAATGAATCACCTGCTCTCACGGGTCACCTCACGGATGCAGCTGCCCACGGCCCGAGAGGCCACACATAGGCGTGCGTACAATTCCCGTGCTGTACAGACTTTGTGTCATGTGGCTTAAGTGCTGACGGAGTGGGGTGGGGTCGGGAGGGCAGACACCTGGAAAGAACCCTGCCCCCCCCCACCTGACTTCTGGGAACACGAGACCCTGGGTCCAGTGCTCCCTTCCCACCCAGAGGGAGTAAGACCCAACATGGGGCTCGGGGCGCCTTGAGATGGGCTCAGCCAGGAGCCCACACTTGCAAAACACACCCTGCACCATTTGGGTCCCTAAACTCAGGCTGTTTTCAGCTGGAGGGTCTCTGGAGGGGTGAGGGTAAAGGATGACTCTGGAAATTTTTTGGTCTGAACTTAAGAGTAGAAAGGGGAAAAAAAAAAAAAAAGAAAGAAAGAAAGAAAGAAAAGCATGAAGCAAAATGAAGATTCAGCTGCTGGCCCAGCCGTGTGGCTCCTCCAGTCAGCCAAGGATAGTGGGGCCAACCACAGCGACCTTGGTCTGGCTTGTGAGCCTGACCCCTGGCCCACAGAAGGGTCCTGAGGCTGAGAGAAACCCCACCTTGAGGGGCGAGGGGTGGGGACTCCAGACAGGGCTTAGCCAACTAATGGCATCCAGCCTCTTGCCGGAGCAGCCAGGACCGCCCCAAGAAGGTGCCAAAGCAGGGCAGGCCTCCTCCCTGTCCCCCGGGGGAGGGGGTTTACATCACTTTGGTCAGTGTCCCTCATGCCTCTGCACTGGCCTGCTGCTCTCCCAAGAACCGGCTCTCGCGGTCCCAAGGGACAGGATGGGGGGGCTCACTTCCACTTCATCCTGGCCCTGGCAAGGGAGCTCCAAGTAGCTGGCTCCAGCGGTGAGGCTCCACAGCCCGCTCTCCCACGCGGCTGGAGCACCTCCCCTGCCCCCCAGGCCCAGATCAGGGGCACACACAGGCTCCCTGATGCTCAGCAACACACTCAGAACACCCGCAGGGTGGACACAGCGAGCAGTATGCTCCCGGGAGCAGAGCCCTTCTCTGAGAGCGCTGGGGGTGGGAGTGGGGATGGGGGGGGGCCCCAGGAGGGTAAGCCTGGCTCACTCAAACGCACGTCCTCCTGTGCGCACTAACAGGAGGAAAACAAGTGTCATGGCCTCAGCTGCCAGCCACCAACATACTGTTCTTGTGGATTCAAGAGGTAGCAAAAGGTCAGAAGTCTCTCCACCTTTATCGGTAAGGAAGGAAGGAAAGCTCGATATCTGTCCACATGCACCACACACACTACATACATACATACATACATACATACACACGTACACACATACACACACACACACACAAAATGAAAAAGAAGAGTACCGACGGCTCTGGCATCAAATCCAGCCTCCCCCCTCCCCCCACAAATCCCAGACCTTCCAGTTCCAACATTCACATAAATGTTACACTGGTTTTTCTCTTAATAAAAAAGAAGTACCTCTAAACAAAGAATATTCCTCAGAAACTATAGGAAAATCACTCTCTCTCCTGAGGCAGCCGAGGCAGGGCTCGGGGCCCAGGGAAGCCTTTGGCCAAGAAGGGCTTCTGGGGCCTGGAGGGGTGGGCACCCCTCAGCCCGCAGCCGGGCGGGGGCGGGAGGGGCAGTTGCCCCTGTACATTCAGTCTGCAGACCCAGGCTCAGCCCCGAGGGGCCGGGAGGAAAATAAACTCTTGTTGGTTTTGGTTTAAAAAACAAAATTCAAAAAGAAAAAAGGAACAGATCAGTAGGAATAACAGCAACATAGGCCCAGAGGGCTCTTTAGCTGTGGAGAGGTAGGCGGTGGGGGCCCCGACTGTCCCAGTGCCAGTGAGCAGTGACCCCTGGCTCAAGGAAGGAGGGCTCTGTCCCCTTCCCTCCAGCACCACTCCCCAAAGAGCCAGGGTGGCCCGCACACAGACAAGCACTCGTGCACGCACACAGACAGCGCCCCTGGCCACGGGACAGCCCTGCTCCTCCCCAGCGGAGGGAGGCCCCACAGCCCCCTGCTTGGACCCGGCCTGCAGGAAGGGGGCCAGGTCCCAACGAGACCCCTGTGACGCACTCCCACAGACTCTGCAGCGGCCCTCCCGGGGAGCCGGGGCGGAATCGGGAGGTAGACTGCACACCAGCAATGCGCACTCGGAACTCGGGCCCATCGGCTTCCCTCCTCTCGCTGCCCTGGTACAGACTGTCCATTAAAGCTCTGGGTGTGGGGGGGGCTGGCTGCGGGTGCCACCAGGAGCCACCCCCACGGGACTTGGGGGTCCCGGCCCCTCCCGCCCAGCCTCCACGCGTCTTCCTTCCCTCGGCAGGCTCCCGAGGGTGGGTCTGCGGAGGGCAGCCTCAGGCCGGGGAGAAGGGTCTTTGGCTTCTAGGAGGGGGAGGTGTGCATGCGCAGGTGGCTGATGAGGTTGCGCTGCTGGGTGAATTTGCCCCCGCAGAGCTGGCACTCGTAGGGCTTCTCACCCGAGTGCACACGCATGTGCTCAGTGAGGCGGTACTGGCGCGTGAAGCGCATGCCGCACTCATCACAGGCGAACGGCTTGAGGCCCAGGTGGCTGCGCATGTGACGCGTCATGGTGCCGCGCTGCGTGAACATCTTGCCGCAGATGTTGCAGGGGAAGGGCCGTGTCAGCCAGTGCGTCTTCTCGTGCTGCCGCAGCGTGGCTGGGTCCTTGTAGGTCTTCTCACACACCGAGCACTTGAAAGGCCGGGGCTCTGCCGCATAGGCCGCGCTGGGCGCCGACAGGTCCTCGGCCTCCTCCTCGGCACCCCCACTGCCTGTCTCGTAGGCACCCTCCTCCTTGATGAACAGCTCCTCCTCCGTGTGTGTCTCCACATGGGCATTGAGCTGCTCGGAGCTGGGGAAGCCTTTGGCGCAGGGGATGCACACATATAGGTTGTCCCCATAGGACACGGTCTCGTAGCCCTCCTGCCGGTACATGTAGTGCGTGCCGGCATGGCCACTGCCCCCCTCGCTCCCGCTCTGCCCGCTGTCCTCACTCCCGTCCTTGCCGTTCTCTTCCTCCTCCTTGCAGGGGTACGGGGGCTCTGTGTAGGGCCCACTGGGACCACCCCCCCCAACGCTGCTGGCCAGGATGCCATTGGGAACCCTGTCCCCTAGCCCCTCACCCTCTTCCCCCGGGCAGGGGCCCTTGGACCCCACTTCCCTCCGCTCAAAGGGGGACCCCACCCTGGGCTCCTTCTTGCTCCACTCCTTCTTACGGGCCGAGTGCCGCAGGCTCTTCCGAGGCTGCCCACCGGGACCCTCCAGCAGGCTCAGGTGGTTGTCCTCAGCCCCCTCCAGATCCATGGGCTCATTAGGGGTGCCCCCCAGCTCAGCGTAAGAGGCACTATTGGCAACAGGAGGGGCAGAGGCTGAGAGGGGTGAGCCATGCTGACTGTCACTCAGCTGGGCCGGGTCATCAGGGGTCAGGGGAGGACCAGGGGTGGCAGGGGGCAGGGGTGGGCTCTTCTTGGACAGGTCCAGGCCCAGCTCCTGCTCACAGCCCCCGCTGCTCCCATTGGTGCTGCAGCTGCCCAGGCCTGCCTCCCCGCTGGCTGGACAGACGGCCCGGCCCAGGCCATGGACACCCTCCTGGCTAGAGCCTCCGAGGAAGAGCTCATCATCAGAGCCTTTGGCCTGGGGGAGCTCCTGGGGGGTGTGGGCCCCCTTGCGTCCGTCCACGAGCGCCGGATACCGTGCCTGGATGACAGAGGCCGTGGACAGCCGCTGGTTGCGGGGTGGCCTTCCCATGCCGGAGGCACCCACCCGTCCAGAGCCAAAGGGCTTGCCGGCTCGCTTGAGTTTACGGCGGCAGAGCGCTGCCAACTCGGGCAGCTGGAGGTAGCTGGCGGCAGTGAGGAGAGTGCTGAAGTTGGGCTCGGCTGGCTGGTCGCTGGGCAGCAGCTTGCCCGTGTAGATGAAGTCCAGAATCTGCTGGAACACCGTGGAGCTGACCATGTCTGTGTCCAGGTTGATGAGGTTGTCGTGCAGGACCAGGGACTTGAAGTAGATGCTGCTGGCGGCCAGGACATTCTTGTGGGCGCGGAAGATGGAGTTCTCCACCATGATGATGACATCACACAGGAAGCCCTTCGTCCTCTGCTGGTTCAGCTGCAGCAGGAGCTGCTTGGAGTGGCTGGGCAGCTCCATGTCGGGCCCCATGTCCCCACGCCCCGCCCACGCGTACCACCTGCAGGCAAGAATAGGTGCATGGGCATTAGCCACCCAGGAGCCCCAGGCAAGGCCTGACAGGGTGGGGCTGTGGTGGTGCTCAGGGGGGACCTCATTGGGCATGGGACCCAGGGAGGGAACTCACACTACCCATGGGAACTCATGCTGCCCAAAGAGGGTCAGGGGCTCTGGTCCCATGTATACAGAAGCAGAGGACAATAGTCACGTGATGCTGACAGAGAAAATGGGCTGTAACTTTGGCTCCACAGCCCAGGGCACCGTCTCCACGCTAAGAAGTTGGCCATGAGCCCACAGGGGACTCAAAAATGACAAGCAGTGGACCATGAGGTGCTGGGAAGCAGTAAGGACGGAGGTGAGCAGAAGTTCCCAGGTGGGCTCACTTCCCACATGGGCATAAACTTCCCAAATTTTAGGACAAGCTAGAAACTGAGATTTTCAGGTTAATCCTCCCAATGCCAAATAAAGGTCCTTTTTCCTTAAATACCACATGGGCCAAATCAAATAAGCAGCCTCCACCTGTGACCTCTACCCTGCTCTGGGTGCTTCTCAAACCCTAATGGCTTCCCAAGCTTTCAGATTTGCCAACATCACAGTCCTGCCTGCAGACACTGTGGTCCAGCCGCAGTCCCTTGCCAGTGCCTGCTTCCATCCCACAAGCGCCTCACCCCCCAGGAGGGCCCTGAGCACCCCAGCCCAGGTCTCAATATGCAGAGCAGAAAATCGGGCCTGACCAAGCCCCTGGCACCACCGGGCCTTGCCAGACCAGCATAGACACTAACTGACGTCATTAATAAACAGAGAGAGGCCTCTGACCCCCACGGGAACCGTACAGGTGGGCTTTGTAACAGCATGCACGTGGGTCACTGAGAGTGGGGTGCTCTGACCAGGCACCCACCCAAATAAGCAGCAGGACCTGAGGCACAAAGGTGTGGCTTCCTACTCCCTCCAGCCCCTCAGGGGACATGCACCCTCCCAAAGGCAACTCTGTACCATGCAGCTGACAAGGGTGCTTTCATGTCCTCTGGCTCAGGGCTCAATCTCTGAAAGTGACTGCTCAGAGCCTTGCCCCACTGGGACTCCTCTGCCACTACCAGTGTACCCAGCCCAGTCCTGCCTCCCTTGGGGCAGTCTAGAGAGATCACACCCTCGATGCCTTCCTGTAACACAAACACTTCCCACGCCCCGTTGCCCCATGCCTGCCCTTATTTGCAAAGACAGAGGAAAACCCTAATACCCACGTACACCCCAAAGGCACCCTCAGAACTCACTGTGAACACACATGGGTAGACACAGCTGCAAGCTAGCACTCAGGGCCTGATGCTAGACAGGGGGCTCAGAGGCTAGATAGAGCGTGGGTCCTGAGGGAACCTACCCTCTGCTGCCCCCTGCCCCTCAGCCAGCCAGGCAGGACAAAGAGTCTGATGCACAGTTTCCACACTGGATGGTACACCCAGCCTCAGAGAAATGCAGTGTTAGCCCCACCAGCACTCAGGATACCTGGTGCTCCCAGGCTAGAAAGAGGACAGGCCAAGGGTAGGAGGTCCCGTCCTCCCAAGAGCCTGTGAGCCACAGCAGCCCCTCCTCTGCAGGCTGAGGGCCGTTGGGCCCCAGCCTCCCCTCCATGCTACCCAACACTGTGTGCACACAAAGGACCAGGCTGAGAACTGCAGGGCTATGAGGGCGGCCCAGCTAACCCTCCCCCAAGCTCCCCCCGCCCCCCCCCCCGCTCCATCCTGCCAGTTCCCCCTACCCAGCCTACCGGAGTGCCAGGGGCCCAGAAACCATGTGAGCAGCAGCCAGCGGGGGTGGCCTCCTTGAGCGCGTGGCCTCCCTGGGGGTGCATCAATGCCTGGTCACCTGGGAAGGAGAAGATGGGACAGAGTCACCCAAACAGACAGACAAGGGAGAATAGGAGGAAGAGTGAAAGGAAGGCACCTGGTGGTCCTAGGGCCCCTCGCTCCCAGGAAGATCTGGGGTCTCTGTGGCTGGGACGCCAGGGGCAGCCAGGCAGGGGACAGCAGCCACAGTGCCCAGCAACAGTCAGGCCCAGTGGCAGGGAAGGTCACAGGTCTGGAGAGCTCAGCAGGGCTGACACTGTCCTCCCACCCAGGAGACTTAGAGCACTCTAAGGGCTACCTAGGCCTGTAGGGGAGCTGCTGGCAGGCACATAATTCCTGGCAGGCAGGCATGGTGGCAGGAGGCCTGGGCAAGGCCCTTCTCAATCTGGTTACATTTACATAACAAAAGGTCAAAATTGGAGGCCCTAGTGCAATAGGCTATTTATAAGAACCAGTCTCAACCGCTTCTGGCTCTCCTGCCTCCTTCCCTTCCAGATCTGCTCCCGCCACCCCCTCCCTGCCCAGAGGGCCCAGCCCCCTCCTGCCTGGCCCAGTCTGACCACATGG
Source organism: Martes martes (assembly GCF_963455335.1). NCBI lineage: Eukaryota > Metazoa > Chordata > Mammalia > Carnivora > Mustelidae > Martes > Martes martes. The sequence continues at coordinate 63,759,113 of NC_137901.1, forward strand.
CCTCCCCTCACAGGAGTTTCTGTAGGCCAGGCCTTTCAATACCAGCCCGCCAAAGGGGCTGGCAGCTGCCGCCAGATGCGAAGGGTCTCCTTCTGCCCCCCACCCACCCCAGAGACACAGGTCCCAGAGAGGGGGATCCTGAGGTTCTGGCTTTTTGCACCCCACTCGGCTAGCCTGGGCTCCCTTGGAATGGAGCCAAGGGTGGGGGCGGAGGCCTGCAGCGGCCTGGAGCCCATCCCTGCCTGCCCTTCCCCCACCCCTAGGGCCAGGGAGGCTCAGCAGGTCCCTCAGGAATGTGACCAGACCCGGGGTGCGGGGTGGCTGGGAGGCCTCAGTTCCAGCCTGCCAGCTGTCTCTCTGGCCCCTAGCACAGCTCTCTTCTCCTGGGGTGGCCCGAGGGTATGGGAAGTGAGGAGGCGGGGAATGGTTGGTCCAGGATCCCCCTCATGACCCAGATGGCAACAGAACCAGCCCTGTTGGTCCAGAGGCCTGAGAGCATCTGCGTCTGCATTTAATGAAGGCCTGGATCCCTTGCCTATGTAGAGAGTTTGGGCTCTCCTGCCAGGTGACACCAGAGGTGGCAAGGTGGCCAGCAGAACAGAGTAGAACTCAGGCTAGGAAGGGGCGGGAGGCAGAGACCACCTTAGCATTGGTGAGAGCAACCCTGAAAAATGAACAGGGAGCCACAGCGATGCATTAGAGCCGACCAGATGCCCGCCACATGACCCTGTGCCCCCTTGCCCACTCCCCACCAGATCTCAGGGCAACCCAATCGCTGCCAGGGCACAGCGTCCACACAGTGGCCCCTGGTTTAGCCTGTACCAGACTCCGCAGCTAGGGATTACCTGCCTTCGTCAGAGATCAGGCCCACAACCACCGACCACCACGCAAAGCCAGAGCAGAATAGGACTCGGGGGCTTCCACAGGTTCCCACTGCTTCAGCCTTGCCACCCACTTCACCAGCCACGGGAAGGCAGGGCGACTGATCAAGGTCTCCCAGGCTGGATCAGACAGCCTGCGGCCCAGTTTCCCCATAGGGACTCCACAGGACAGGGCAGAGGGGCCTTCGAGGTGCCCTCCACGGGTGGGGCCACAGCAGGCCTGCCTGCTGGGAGTTCACAGCCAGCAGGATGCCACCAATACCTGCCTCCCACCACGCCAGGCCGGGCCACGCGTGGGCCACCTCTGCCACATTCTGTAAGTCACAAAATGTTAACCTCACCACAGGGGAGGGGGCGCCCCACTGCTACGAGGCCAGGACCCCTACAAAACATTGCTCTTTTCTTCCCAGCAGAAGAGTAACAACAGGGAATCCTCTACCCTATAGCTCAACACCGGGTATAGGTGAAAGAGGAGCCAATGCCTGAGAGGCCACAGCCCCAAGGAGGGAGGCAGGGTGTCCCGTAACTAGAAATTGGACAGTGGGGGCTGGCCCCATAAGCTGGCAGCGCAGTGCCCCACTGGGTACAGGGGCTTGGTGCCCAGCCCTGGCAGGAGCCCACAGGCTGGGATAAGAACACCGCCTGGCACCAGCTCCTGGCACCCAGCAGCCCCCTGGCAGTAGGCCCAGGCAGCGTGCCTATCAGCCCTGAGGATCCACACCCAGCTCAGAACCGTTGTGCGCTGGAGCGCTGGCTCCAAGGAGCCCAGGATCTAGGACAACGGGATCATCAGGTCCTCCTCTGAGGCAGAGACCTAGCCCATTTGGCGGGGGCGGGGCGCGCAGGGTGAGACCCTGGCTAGGCCAACCCCAGGGAAGGGCAGCAGGAACACAGTCCCTGGGGAAGGCCAGCTCCGGCTTCTCGTGAACACAGAAGCTAGGGAGAATGAACAGACAGACCTGGCTGTAACACCTGGATTCCCTTCCCAGGTCCTTGTTTACAAAATGGTCTACCTACCCAGCTGGGCTATTTTTTTTTTTTTTTAAGATTTTTTATTTATTTACTTGACAAACAGAGATCACAAGTAGGCAGAGAGGCAGGAAGAGACAGAGGAGGAAGCAGGCTCCCCACGGAGCAGAAAGCCCAATGCGGGGCTCGATCCCAGGACCCTGGGATCATGACCTGAGCCGAAGGCAGAGGCTTTAACCCACTGAGCCACCCAGGTGCCCCCCCCCGCCCCGCCCTGAGCTGGGCTATTACACAGAGAACCACATAGGTCTCTGCTGAATTCTCATGTCCTTCTCTCCCTCTCCAAGTCCCTGCCACAGAAAAGCCAGAGATGCATCCCCCCAACACACACTCTGAGGGTGAGGGTAGGTCCAGGCCCAGACACCCCAGACTTTTAAAATACACACCCACTGAGTGAAGGCCAGGCCCACAGAGCTGAGCCGGGAGAGCTGGCCAAGCTCCCTGCACCTGTCTACCTCCTCAACTATCGGCATGAAAGGCCCGACCAGGCAATGCCATCCTATGGAAAGAAGTATCTTGGCAGCACAAACGCCCAATCAATAAATGAGATTATCATTGAGAGTGTGGAGTAGAAGTACAGGAAAACTGTAAGTTTCTGTAATATTCAGAATTAAAAATAATCTTGTATTACTTTTAAAATCCTGGGGGAAAAAAGTAGAACTGATGCACAAATGTGGCTAAATCTCAAAATTGTGACATTAAGTGAAGAAAACCTTACATGCAAGAGTACAGATGCACAATTCAATTTATTTGAAGCTTTAGAAAAGGCTGAACTAGTCCGTGGTAGAAACAAAATTAGGAGACCCTGTAGAGGGTGAGGTGAACACTGTTTGGGAAGGAGCATGAGGAACTTTCTGGGCTGCACATGGCTCTATTATCTTGGTAGGAGTCTGGGTTACGGTAGATGTCTCACTGGTCAAAATTCAAGGGGTTACCTGAAATTTGGGTACCAAGTTGCATATAAATTTTACCTCATACTGAAAAAAATTCCAACAAAGAGATAAAGAACAGTGGTTTCCACAAGACATGCCCTTCTCAGCAGCTCCTGACCAGCTATCACTCACACAGCCTGGGCACACAGGAAGAAACTCTCAAGGGCAGAGTGGTCACAACAGGAACAAATCTGTGTCCCTCCTGGTTCCATGCTGGCTCGGCAGCCCTTGTGGATCTTCAATAGGTAGTCAAAGCCCAAGGCCAAGGATACTCCTAAGATGACTCCACCCTGTCCCCCAAAAACACCCCAGCCGAAAAGCCAATGAGGATGGCAGAGGCACAGACCCATGGCCTCCTGGAACAGTGCCCTATAAGGAGCCCCATTTGCCCATGATGCCAGGCAGTCTACACAGCTTCAAGGGCTCATGGGAAGGCTAGAATGGGGCCAACCTCCAGGCCCCTTTTCCTAGCATGCCACAAAAAGCAAAGCATGCTCTGGCCCAGCCTTTTAAACGCCAGGAGAGGAGGTTTTAAAACCAAAGTGATCTTTGGGGCGGGTGGCTCAGTCAGTTGGGCATCTGACTCTTGATTTCCGCTCAGGTCATGATCTCAGGGTCGTAAGATCAAGCTAGTCAGGCTCCATGCCATGCTTGGCGTGAAGTCTGCTTGAGATTCTTTCACTCTCTCTCCCTCAGCCTGCTTGTGTGTGCTCTCCCTGCCACCAAAACAAATAAATAAAATCTTTAAAAAAAATACAGTTACATAAAATTAAAGTGATCTTTGCTTAAGCAGAGAGCCCAGGAGAACAATTCCAACCACCTATCTGATGGGAACTGCCCCAACTTAGTGTGGACACCCACTGTATCCAGAGCCTGGGCTCCAGGAGGCCTGGGCATTCAAAACTGCTCTGTTCCAGGGCGCCTGGCTGGCTCAGTCGGAAGAGCAGGGGACTCCTGATCTCAGGGTCGTGAGTTCAAGCCCCACATTGCGTGTAGAGATTACTTAAAAATCAAGGGGAAAAAAAAGGTAACTGTTCTGGTCATTCAACCTCCAGTGGTGCCCTCTGGTGACCAGACTTGACAGCCTCACCTCTATGGGGCCTGCATCCCTCCTGGAGACAGAGTAGCTCGTTCCACCCCCCCTCAACCCCCCCCCCCCACCCAGGAGCCAAACCCAAGATGTGGTGGCACAGGGTGCACTCCTGACCCTCCCGAGCAGTACGCTCCCGAAAAAATGCTGTCCTTTCTACCCCATGTCTAGCCTCCTACAAGCAGGAACAAGCACCCCTCCCCACTCCAGAGGCAACTGTGGGCACCTTGACTGAAAGGCCTCCCAATATCACAAACTTCTCCACCTCCCTCCCAACCAGAAGGGTGGGCCCTAGAAAGGTGAAGGACAGGGAAAGGGGGCCCACGTGCCTCCCCTCCCTGGGCCAGCTTCTTTACCCAGATCTCCTAGAAACTTTTGCTATCCCACCTCCCTCTCTGGTGGCCCTCCCTCACTGTCTTGAGCAGGTCTTCCCATAGGAGTCTTGGAGCTATGTGGGGGGCCCACTCCAAAGCACCCAACAGGACTTTATCTCCTTAAGGACCTCCTAGAAGGAACACCTACCAGAAGTAATGGTCACACAGGAAACTTGGGCCACCCATCACCCAGCCAGAGCTCCACTGCCAGGTGGGAGACACAAAGCATGCCAAGCAGAGGGGCCGTGCTGGGCAAGGTACAGCCAACCACAAGGCAGCTTCCACATCCACAGGGGTTCAGCTCTTCTGTGTCAGAGAGGGTCCTAAACATGCTGGCTACTGTGCCCCCAAGCCTGAACCTGAGGTCAGCATGGGCCCTTAGTCACATCTGACCTGAATGGTCACCTGGTACTCCAGGTATGGCCCTAACAGGTCCTTGAAGGCCTGGCCCCACCCAAGCTGCAAAAGAACAGCTTGAGGGCATGGCGGAGACAACCTGGAAGGTACAAGCAGGATCCAGAAGAGCCCAAGGCCCAGAGCCCAAGGCCCAGCCCCCAAGCCACCAACCGGCCCTGTGTGGCCAGAAGCCCAGGACTGCATTCCCCTGGCCCAATGGCCTGGAGTCCTATTGTACATCCCTCTTCTCTCTCTCTTTTTTTTTTTAAAGAGAGAAAGTGGGGAGTAGGGGGTAGAGAGAATCTCGAGCACACTCCCTGCTGAGCACAGAGCCCGAGATGGGGCTCCATCTCATGACCCTGAGAGCACGACCTGAACTGAAGTCAAGAATCGGCTGCTCAACCAACTGAGCCACCCAGGCGCTCCCTCTACATCTCTCTTCTCTGTATTCCTCCACCAAGTCTTTCCATCGGGAGCCTCTCTCCCCTTTACCCACCCACCCAGGCAGCACCACACCCTGCCTCAGTCCACCCTCTGGGGAAAACCGAGGTGTTATCGCCACCTCCAGGGACAGATAAGCACTGGGGGTTAAGGAGCTTGCACAAGGTCACAAGAACAAGCAGGCTGCAGAATGAGGACTCAAAGCCTGGTCCAAAGCTGATGTCAGACCCTCCCTAGCCCACGGACTACACACCTCCCATTCCTTGGCAGGGACAGAGATGCCACTTAGAGAAGCACACCCCTCCATGCGTCAGAAAGAGGGTCTCAGTCTCCAGCTCCACCTTCATCTCCCCCTGCCCACCACCACCCACCTGCCCATCACAGCAGGGCCTCAGGGGGCTGCGTTCTCCTGACCTCAGTGTATAAGGTCACCCCAACTCCTTCATCACCTGAGACCATTGAGAAGCTTGGGGCTTCAAGTGACAAGGTGCCCCCCCCCCACCTCCAGTAGGCAGGCTGCTCTGGGTGCCCAGGCTGTGCCTGCTACTCTTCTGAGAACACCCCTGGCCTCCATGACCTCTCTGGCCTGTCCCTCCAGGCACTGGCTGATGGTGGGTGGGACTCAGTGCTCTGGGCAAGCCCAGCCACGTAATCTAGCCCAGACCTGGATGCCAGCCAGCAGCTCCTGGCTCTTCTCCCAGACCATCCTCCTGGAAAGCAACAGGCTCTCCGAATGCCAGGAGCCCAGCCCTCCCTCCAACGCAGCTTCTACGAAATAAACATTTGGGTTCCACTCAGTGCACTGGTGATATAATCATCAGGGACCCAGCGCTGGCATCCTTCTCTGCCCCTCAGGCCAGCCCTGCTGCCCACCCACTGGCTCACTCTGAACAGCAAGGGAAGGTGTATCCACCCCAGCCGGACTCCGAGTCTGTCCTGAAATTGCTTCAGGCCCCACAGAAGACCCCATGCTGCCCATTATGGGCCAGGGTTGACCACCTTCATCTTGTGCAACTCCCATCTGAGGGGTGGGCCAGCTCCTGGGTAACCCAACACCATGAGAAAGGGCTGGTGCAAGGAGAACCCTGGCAGGAAGCTGAACACTGCACAGCCTGCAAACCTTGCTTCTCTAGGGCAGCCTTGGGTCTTCCCCCTCCCATCACTCCCGGCTTTGGAGCCAACCAGAAGTAAGGCCAAAATGGCCTTGGGGGCCTGCAACTGGACTGGGCTACCTGGCACCAAAAAAGGCACAGGGCAGGGTGCCACCAGAGGGCGAGGTCTTGCAAGTGTACCCGGCCAGGCCAAGCCATAAATGCCACTGGGGAGAGGCAGGTGAGCACTACTCAAAAGAAGGGGAATAGCAGTTTAAGATTATGATTATTACAGGGGCACCTGCATGGCTCAGTGGTTAAGTGTCTGCCTTCAGCTCGGGTCATGATCCCAGGGTTCTGGGATCAAACCCCATGTCGGGGTCCCTGCTCAAGGGGAGGCCTGCTTCTCCCTCTCCCATTCCCCCTGCTTGTGTTCCCTCTCTCACTGTCTCTGTCAAATAAATAAAATCTTAAAAAAAAAAGATTATGATTATTACTACAAAAACTATGCTCACTTCCAGACTCTTCCCCACTCTTTGGGAAGGGCCTGAGCTACTGGTGAGAGGCTCTCTGGCAACAACAGGGCAGGAGCCTGGAGGCAAGGAAGCACCCACGGGGAGGGTCGGCCAACAGGAGAGCAGAGCAGGGAACATCTGCCATTCCCATCAGGCAAGGAACCAGGGAAAACCCAGGAGCTACTTCAGTCAGAAGGCAGAGAGGCCCCAGCCCTGAGCCCTAGTTCCCCGAGGTTTGGCTCATCACAGGGCACGGCGCACAGACCAGCAGCTACAGCAGCCCCACCCTGGCTCTCGCAGGAAGCACAGCTGCCCAGGCCTCACTCCAGACCTCAAACCAGAACTGGCATCCTAACCTCCCGGGACTCGCACACACATTCAGGTCTGGGAAGCGCTAAGGTGGGTTCTAAGCTCTCTACTGCCCCAAGAGCCCAATGCTCTCCAAGTAGCAAACGCTCACTCACTGGGTGTTGAGAGGTAGATAGCTCCCAAAGGGAAGACATCGTTTCCCAAATAAATGAGCCCAGAGTGATTAATAAAAACGATGGACCTCGGGAGCACCTGGATGGCTTAGTTAGTTGAGCACTCAACTTCAACTCATGTCACAATCTCAGGATCCTGGGATTGAGCACCATGTAGGGCTCCCCATTCAGTGGGGTGTCTGCTTCTCCCTCTGCCCCCTCCCCACTTGTGATGCGTGCACACTCTTTCTCTCAAATAAATAAATTTTTTAAACAACAACAAAATAAATAAATAAAATAAAAAACAACCAACAACGGTGGACCTGGAATGTGAGACAGAGGTGGAGCCTGGTTACCAGGCATCTGCAGAGACATGGATGTGGCCAAAGGCAGGGGGCGCTGGATTTGGGAGGCAGGCAGAGCCCTCAAGGGAGGAGACAAGCAGCACGGCACAGTGGTAAAGAGGTGGAAATTCCACCTGCAAGGAGCTAAAAGGGCACCTGGAAAGCCTGGGTAGCTTGCTGCAAGAGACTATCATAATATCTCACCTGCCGCGGGGGACACGCTTCAGATGAGATAACGAAGTCCCAGAGGCAGAGAGCGGAGTCACGGCTGAGTCACAGTGCTACAACTGCCCGCCCATGGCTCCTGTAAAGAAACTCCAACTCCACAATTTCAAAATCAATCTTAGCAATTAACAATTTCTTATGCCAACTAAGGACTCTTAAAAGAATTAAAGCAAAACAAAACTAACCCAAACTCCTACCATCTTCTATCACTGTGATGTCATACAAAAAAACATTTCATGACCAAAAACCAGGAAGAGGGGCACCTGGATGGCGCAATCAGTTAAACGTCTGACTCCTGATTTTGGCTCAGGTTGTGATCTCAGGGTCATGAGATCGAGGCTCCCATGTCCAGCTCCAGACTCAGCACAGAGTCTGCTTAAGATTCTCTCCCTCTCCCTCTGCTCCTCCCTGCCTCGTGCTGGTGGGCGCGTGCTCTCTCTCTCAAACATAAATAAATCTCAAGGGTTTTTGTTTTGTTTTTACTTATTTGAGAGAGAGAGAGAGAGGCAGAGGGAGAAGCAGACTCCCTGATGAGCAGGGAGCTCCACATGGGCCCCAATCCCAGGGCACTAAGATCATAACCTGAGCTGAATGAAGGCAGAAGCTTAAGTGACTGAGCCACCCAGTCGTCCCTAAATAAACATTTTTAAGAAAGCAGGGGGCAGGAAGAAACACCTCTCAATGTAGGGCAGTCCTTCCCAAGAAAGGGCAGCTGACAACCCTTCACCCACATGGCTGCTGCAGGCCAGTCAGAATTCTCAAGGCAAGCCGGCAAGAAACACTGCCCTGCCCCATGACACAACATGACCCTCCTGGCCAGGGTAACAGCGACAGCACCCAAAGGGGAATTAGAGAAAAACAAAACCTGATGCCAGACAGTAAAGATGAAGCTTCAATTAGATGGCCGAAAACTAAAAGAGTATTTCCCAAGGAGGAAAGAGAAAGGTAATATTTTAGAATGAAAACATGCAAACCTTGTGGTCCAGAAAACACACTCCAAGGTATACACCAAAACCCAGGCAAGCATGTGCACAGCAGCCCTGCTCACAGGAGCCCAACATCTACCAGACAGGGGAGAGCTGAAGGTACTGAGGCTGTTAGCCAGCCATGAGCATGACTGACCATCTGCACAGGACCATACAAATGTGCCTTTTATAGGTTAAAATAGCTAATTTTGTTGGCGAGGTCACACAGTTTGATTTACACGCACATAGACAAGTCTCTTAAGCATACTGCTGACCAAAGAAGCCAGGCCCAAAAGAGACTATGTGATGTGATTCCATTCATGTAAGTTGGAAAGCAGGCAGCACAAGTCCAAGGGCGAGGGAGGAGCGGGGGAAGATGGGGTGACTCAACAGACTCACAAGGGGGGGCCTGGGGTTACACAAGTATGTCCATCTGTAAAGAACCCACAACTGCACGAGTTGCCTCTGTACAATGTACCTGAATATGATACAGGGCACAGAAACATTCAGGATGGGGAGCAGGGCCCAGTCTTGGTCCTCATTAGCAAGCAGACCCAGGTCAGGAAATAATCTCCCTGAACCACCAACTAATAATAATAATCACATGACAAGAAGCAGAGCACTGGGGCGCCTGAGTGGCTCCGTGGATTAAGCCTCTGCCTTTGGCTCAGGTCATGATCCCAGGGTCCTGGGATCGAGTCCCACATCAGGCTCTCTGCTCAGCAGGGGGCCTGCTTCTCTCCCCTCTCCGTCTGCCTGCCTCTCTGCCTACTTGTGATCTCTCTCTGTCAAATAAACAAACTAACTCTTTAAAAAAAAAAAAAAAAAAAAAAAGGCAGAGCACTGACAGGACAAAATGGCCACACCCAGAATGTAATGTCCATCTTGGAACAGAGAACTCCGCAGACCTGCCAGGAACCTACAGAAAACCTAGAAACCACCATAAAAATCAGTGTCTCAGGGAGCCTGAGTGGCTTAGTCGGTTGAGCATCTGCCTTCGGTTCCAGTCATGATCTGGGGGTCCTGGGATTGAGCCCTGCAGGAAGCCTGTTTCTCCCTCTGCTGCTCCCCCTGCTTGTTCTCTGTGTCAAATAAATAAATAAAAAATCTTAAAAAAAAAAAAAATCAGTGTCTGGCACCCAAAATAACAACAACCTGCTAGCTGGTACTTCTACAGAGAGAAGTTCCAATATCAAGCAAGCCCAGAAGAGAAGAGAAAATTCAGAGTGGCAGGTGAGGTACAAACAGGATACATTTCCACCAACGCCTGAGCGGGTCCCAGAGCAGCCAGCTGGGCACGTCAAAGGAAGGAAGCCAAGGAGAAACCAGACGAGGCCATCCGGAATAGGGGGTCTAAGGGAGTTGCTGCACTGAGGGACAAGCCGCCTTGGCTCCAGTGAGATCAAACCCCCCAACTCTCAAACAAATGGCTCAAGGAACTATAGCCAAAGATTGGAGATGAAAAAAGAAAAAAAAATGTCGACTAGAAACATCACAGGCACCCAGTTGTTTTTAAGAATCCATTTTTAAGGATAAAATTAGGGAACTTCCATAGAAAACCTCACCCTCTATGCCCCTGTGTCTAAAAAGCCTCCAGGTGTGGCATCTCACAGAAGAGGTCTCACATGCCCAGTGGGTATCTTGAAGGGTCTGACAAAGGAGAGGCCAACAGCTCAAAAAGGGAACTGGAGGGATGCCTGGGTGGCTCAGTTGGTTAAGCGGCTGCCTTCAGCTCAGGTCATGATCCCAGCGTCCTGGGATCGAGTCCCACATCGGGCTCCTTGCTTGGCGGGGAGCCTGCTTCTCCCTCTGCCTCTGCCTACCACTCTGTCTGCCTGTGCTCGCTCGCTCGCTCTCTAACAAATAAATAAATTAAAAAAAAAAAAAGGGAACTGGACAGAGATCCACCCGGACTTGAGGAAAACACACTCCCAGTGTCCCTCTACTTTTCAAATGGAGTCTCAGTGGTACTGGGAGGACTGTGTAGCATTACGAAACCAGCTTCAGAGACAGAAAACAAACTGAACAGGCATGTAATCCGCCTGGAGAAGTGGAGCCCGCCGTGTGGTGAAAACAGGGCTACTCAGGAGGCAACAAAGACCCTCCCATGAAAATCCCCGAAGCCCCCACTACCAGGCTGGACGATGAAATGGAGGACAGCACCACCCTGGACCACTCCAAGAGGGGACAGGATGGCAGAAACCACGGCTACCCCCAGCACTTCAATGAATCTCAAAATAGAGATTAGTGGCTGATTCTGAGAGCACAAAGGGCAGACTTGGCCAAACCCGGCCAAACCCAGCCACCCGCTGTTCAAGGATCCCGACAAGCCCAGGGAGGCGACAAAGAAAAGCTAGGGAATGGTTAACCCTCAATTCAAAAGAGTAATGATTCCTGGAGGGAGGCAGGGAACTAGGGAGCAGCACAGGTGGGTGTCCAGGGGCCACTTCCTTTTTTTTTTTTTTTTTTTTTTTAAAGATTTTACTTATTTATTTGACAGAGAGAGAGATCACAAGTAGGCAAAGAGGCAGGCAGAGAGAGCAGGAGAAGCAGGCTCCCCCCTGAGCAGAGAGCCCGATGCGGGGCCTGATCCCAGGACCCTGAGATCATGACCCGAGCAGAAGGCAGAGGCCCAACCCACTGAGTCACCCAGTCTCCCCCAGGGGCCACTTCTTACATGGGTGGGGGAAGCCAGGGTGCATGTTGCCCACTACATCTGCATGTGTGCACAGGTAATTTATATTCTCTCGCTACCATGTTTGTAAATAACCCGGAGCACAATCTTCAAGTCAACCGAGGAAGCTGGCATGCTTTGTGCAGGAGCCCCAAGAAAACAGGGAACGGTGCCAGAGACTAAAGCTGTGTGACACTCACTTGAGCATCCCTCACATCCCTTGACCCAGAGACACCCACTCCCCCAAAACACCGCAGGGCCACACAGCTAGGCAAACATGGCGACAAGGGCTTCAAAGGGTTCGGTCCCATGGGAGAAGCCCAGAAACTATCACTCTGCCCCAGTAAATAGAAAGCAACAGAAGCAAGGGTCTCCACACCTGGGAGGCCAGGCATGCCTCACCCAACAGGAGGGAAATCCCAGGAACCCTCCAAAGGACTAGAGGGGAGGAAGAGCAGTTAACGCCACTCTAAGGGAAAATACCGAAGTCTAGCACACATCTCCCCTCTGCAGCCTCTGCTCCAATTCTGAGTCCAATCAACCCTGAGTTATCTTTCTCAAACACCAGTCTCATCCAGTCACTCCCCTGCTTAAAGCTTTCAATGCATTCCCCATGCCTGGATAAAGTCCACACTCCAGCCGGGCCTGCACGGTGCTTCTGCAGAAAATCTGGTCCACCATCACGCCTGAGTGCCCCTCCCCTGCGAAGCCAGCCCTGCATTTCTCCCAGGACCCCATGTCAGAACCAGCTGCCCAGCTGCTTCCCTCTGTGCACTTCCCCTCTGCCTCGGCCCACGGCGATCCCCAACCAGGCTCCCAAGGTGAGGGACCCTGTGTCCCACAGTGGCACTGGGCATGGAACAGGCCCTGTACATGGTGTATTAAGGTGAGCAAATGCCAGCCAGGCAGGAGCAGTGCCAGCCAGGCAGGAGGAGTGCAGAGAAGAGAGCGGATAATACGTGAGAGGAGAAGCAGTCAGTGAAGATGGGGTCATGAGAAAGGAAGAAGGCTGCCCAGCACTCTCCCCTCAAGCACTTCGAAACTGTTGATCACTTTCTTCAAACTTAGGATGCCCAACAAACTTTCATGTGGTTTATATAGCCCATGTTACTGTTCTATTTAGCACATTAGACAATCTGGTAATTAAAACAGTAACTTGAGGGGTGCCTGGGTGGCTCAGTGGGTTAAAGCCTCTGCCTTCAGCTCAGGTCATGATCCCAGGGTTCTGGGATCGAGCCCTGCATCCGGCTCTCTGCTCGGTGGGGAGCCTGCTTCCTCCTCTCTCTCTCTGCCTCCTCTCCGCCTACTTGTGATCTCTGTCTGTCAAATAAATAAATAAATAATATCTTAAAAAAAAAAAAAAAACACAGTAACTTGATTTATAACAGCAGTAAGAAACCCATGTTGGGGGTACCTGACTGGCTCAGACAGTAGAGCATGTGACTCCTATCTCGGGGTTGTGAGTTAGTACCTCAAGCTGGGTGTAGAGATCACTTAAAAATTAAAAACAGGGCGCCTGGGTGGCTCAGTCAGTTAAGCATCCAACTTTGGCTCAGGTCATGATCTCAGAATCCCACACCTGCTCTCTGCTCAGCAGAAGTCTGCTTCTCCCTCTCCCTCCCCAGCTCATGCTCTCACCCTCACTCTTTTTTAAGACTTTATTTATTTATTTGACAGAGACAGACAGAGCGAGAAAGGGAACATGAGCAGGGGTAGTGGGAGAGGGAGAAGCAGGCTTCCTGCTGAGCAGGGAGCCCAATTCTGGGTTCAATCCCAGGACCCTGGAATCATGACCGAAGGCAAAAGCAGATGCTTAACAACTAAGCCACCCAGGCACCCCAAATAAATGAATTCTTTAAAAAAAAAAAAAATTAGAGGGGCGCCTGGGTGGCTCAGTAGGTTAAGCCTCTGCCTTTGGCTCAGGTCATGATCTCAGGATCCTGGGATCGAGCCCTGCATTGAGTGCTCTGCTTGGCAGGGAGCCTGCTTCCCCCTCTCTCTCCACCTGCCTCTCTGCCTGCTTGTGAGCTCTGTCAAATAAATAAATAAAATCTTAAAAAAAAATTAGAAACAAAACAACAACAACAAAAAAACATTAACAAATATACCATTTTTTTATGGGGGGAAAAATCCCCAAATTAAAAAATATTAATGAGAAGAGTTTTATATTTTTGCATTTGTCTTTTTTTTTTTTTTAGATTTTATTTATTTAATTGACAGAGAGACAGCTAGAGAGGGAATACAAGCAGGGGGAGTGGGAGAGGGAGAAGTAGGCCCCCCACGGAGCAGGGAGCCTAATGTGGGGCTTGATCCCAGGACTCTGGGATGGTGATGTGAGCTGAAGGCAGATGGTTAACGACTGAGCCACCCAGGCGCCCATTTTACATTTTAAATCTCTTTAACATCTGGCTTAATAGAAGTGGCTAGATTCTCTCAGTTGCTTGTGTGTGTGTGTGTGTGTGTGTGTGTGTGTGTGTTTAAAGATTTATCTATCTGTCAGTGAGAGAAAGCATGCACAAGCAGGGGGAACAGGAGGCAGAGAGAAAAGCAGGCTCCTCACCAACCAGGGAGCCCAATGAGGAACTCAATCCCAGGACTCTGAGATCGTAACTCAAACTGAAAGCAGACTCAACCGACTGAGCCACCCAGGTGTCCCAGAAGCGGCTAGATTCTTGTAACTGTTTCTACACTTCGTCTATTAGGATACGTGGTTTTGATTCAGGTCTCTGAAGAAGTGTCTCTTTACACAGATAGAAGAGAGGAGTATTTTTTTTTTAAGATTTTGTTTATTTATTAGACAGACAGAAATCACAAGTAGGCAGAGAGGCAGGCAGAGAGGCAGGCAGAGAGAGAGAGGAGGAAGGGAAGCATGAGCAGAGAGCCCGACGCGGGGCTCGATCCCAGGACCCTGGATCACGACCTGAGCTGAAGGCAGAGGCCTTAAACCACTGAGCCACCCAGGTGCCCCAGAAGAGAGGAGTATTTTAATAATCCTTTCAACTAAGTGTGGCCCTTCTTCATTGACATTACACTAAAATTCAACAAGTGGTGGTCTTTCAAAAGTTACAACGGAGGGGCGCCTGGGTAGCTCCATCAGTTAAATGTTGCCTTCAGCTTAGGTCATGATCTCAGGGTCCTGGGATCCAGTTCCCATCAGGCCCCAAGCTAAACAGGGAGTCTGCTTCTCTCTCCCCTTCTGCATCCCGTCCCCACCCCTACCACTCATGCTTGGTCTATCAAACAGATTTTTTTAATCTAAAAATAAATAAATAAATAAATAATTTGCAATAGAGATTCTGAAATTGTATCCATGACTATCTCACATTAAGTTACGCAAAAATCCAGTGGTCTAGGCTGCACTCCTAACTACGTAAGGTTGTGCAACATCAAGCACTGGTCATCTGGAAAATTTTGGTTCACTGAGTTGATCAGATAGATCTTCCAAATGTCATCACATTTCATTACAGGACACCAAAAAACTCCATGTGTTAGTATCACTGCTGATCTTATCAGTGAAGGCTAAGTCAGGCTCACAGTGATGGAGAGGAGTTTTCCAAAACTCATCTTCCCGTGAGGGTTCTAGCACCAGCAACACACATTGTCAGTTGTTTTCCTTGAAGTGGCAAAGCTCACCATCCGCATCTGAGAAAATGTCTGGGCAAATTCTCCAAGTCTGAATAACCACACCTTATCTGTCAGTCGTTTTTTCAACTGAAAACAATGTTCCGTGAGAAAAAGCAGCTAGTTCAGAGTAGAGCCCAAGCAGCTGTGAAGGGCTTTCTGGAGACAATGGTTCTGCTTCACATGAGTCATGCATACTCCCCATTTTGTCACTAATACTAAAAAGACATGCACCCCAGGGTCTAGATTTACTCCTCAGTCATCTGTACTGCCTCCCTAGGACGCTCAGTAACACTGGCCATCTCTGTCTGGAACACCACCAGTGGAGAACACAACTCTGGGTGATGTGCACCACCCACCATGGCTTTACACAGAACAAAGGCCAGTCACTTCTAAGTACTATGAAAAGGGTTGGGGACCCCAGAGGTCTGCAAATCACTCTGCAAACAGCTGATATGCACTAGCTCAAATATTTCTAACAACCCATTCTATAGGCAAGGAAAATGAGGCAGAGACGCATTCTTCCCAAAATCACACTTGCTCACCAAATACTCTAAGAGGCTGCAGGACTAACAGAAACTCTGGAAAGACCTCCAAAGGCCTGCTTACTCAGAGCTGGCAACGCTCTGGGAACAAGCTGGGCCTCTGTACGCTGTGGGCCCCCGGAGTGCAGGCCCTGCAGAGGTGGTCAGAGGGGGAGGTGGGGGAGGGGTGCTGCAGGAAGCAGGATGTGCAAGCTCGCTGCCTGCTGGGGGCATGAAGTCAAAGTCCCCTCCTGCCCAAAGCAGCTAAGCCAGCCCTGCTGCCCTTATCAGCATCAACACATGCATGGAATGTGGGACTTTGGAAACAGTCTTCTCCCCTGCCTGCACCCCTCTGGCACTCAGGTTCACCTACCACAGCCAAAGGACAACCCAACTCAGTGTTCAACCCACCTCCACCTAGAGCCTAGTGGCAGGTGAGAAAGGCACCTGCCAGAGGTGGCCCAGGGCACCTGATGCAGCTATGGCTTGGCCCCTCTCCTCATCGCCAAGATCACCCATCTATCAAGAAACAGCCTCACCCTAGGAGGCCACCCTGCCCAGTCCCAAGCACCTCTCATTTGCCCTCACAGTGAGAATACCAAGAGAAGGAAAGGAGCCCAGCTCTGAGTTCCCAGGAACCCCCAGACTATCACCCTCACAGATCCTCTGAAAAGTGGTCAACAAAAGCCCAAGTTTATAGTCCAACATGCCAGAAGGGAAGGAGTTGGCACTAGAAGGCTAAGGATGACCCCGAGAGTCCTGACCCCCTGACCACCTCCAGACCCCACCTGGAGAAGGGTGGGGAACGGACCTGCTCACCAGGCCTGTAGTGGTCCCTCCCCAGTTTACAAGGAACTCCCGCCCAACTCCAGGCTTTGTCCAAGACAGCCATACGGCCGCCCCCCTCAAAATGAAAACTTTGTCCTTAGGCTCCAGCACAGCTCAGAGGAAGGAGCCCACACATACGTGTTTGAGGCTGCCACACGTGTGTGGTTGTGTTTAACTTACTCTTAGAACGTCTCTAACAGGGGCGCGTGGGTGGCTTAGTCGGTTGGGCATCTGACTCTTGATATCACCTCAGGTCATGATCTTGGGGTCCTGGGATCAAGGGCCACGCTGGGCTCCTTGCTCAGCAGAGAGCCAGTTTAAGGACTCTCTCTCCTGGGGCGCCTAGGTGGCTCAATGGGTTAAAGCCTCTGCCTTCAACGCAGGTCATGATCCCAGGGTCCTGGGATTGAGCCCCACATCGGGCTCTCTGCTCGGCAGGGAGCCTGCTTCCCTCCCTCTCTCTCTGCCTGCTTCTCTGCCTACTTGTGATCTCTGTCTGTCAAATAAATAAATAAAACCTAAAAAAAAAAAAAAAGGATTCTCTCTCCTACTACCCCTCCCCCCCCAACCCTTCACATTCTCTCTCTCTAAAATAACTAAGTCTTGGGGCGCCTGGGTGGCTCAGTGGGTTAGAGCCTATGCCTTCGGCTCAGGTCATGATCCCAGGGTCCTGGGATCGAGCCCCGCATCGGGCTCTCTGCTCATCGGTGAGCCTGCTTCCTCCTCTCTCTCTGCCTGCCTCTCTGCCTATTTGTGATCTCTGTCTGTCAAATAAATAAATAAATAAATAAATTAAAAAAAAAAAAATAAAAAAAATAAAATAACTAAGTCTTGGGATGCCTGAGTGGCTCAGTCCGTTAAACATCTGCCCCAGGTCAGGTCACAATCTCAGGGTCCTAGGATTGAGTCCCACATCAGGTTCCTTGCTCCATGGGGAGCCTGCTTCTCCCTCTGCTCCTCCCCCTGCTTGTATGCTCTCTCTCTCTCTCTCAGACACATAAAGAAAACCTTTAAAAATAAATAAAATAAATCTTTTTAAAAAAGAACTTCTTGGGGCGCCTGGGTGGCTCCGTGGGTTAAGCCTCTGCCTTCAGCTCAGGTCATGATCTCAGGGTCCTGGGACAGAGTCCCACATCCGGCTCTCTGCTCGGCAGGGAGCCTGCTTCCCTCCCCCTCTCTGCCTACCTCTCTGCCTACTTGTGATCTCTGTCAAATAAATAAATAAAATCTTAAAAAAAAGAAAAAAGAAAAAAGGAACGTCTTACTGGCTTCCTAGCTACATGACTTGAGACTAACTGCCTAACCTCTCTGAGCCACTTGCACAGTGAAGACTTGATAAAATGATTGGCACTGCACAGGTTATGTTCCAATGATTAAATTCGAACACCTCCCACAAGGGCTACCACGGGGTAAGAAGAGCCCAAAAGTGAGTCCCTGGCCCTCGTCTTGGACTACTTTCCTAGCATTCTGTCAGGAATTCTGCGGGAACCATCCTTCCTCCCGTATTCAAGCAAACCAGCAGTAACACCTGTCAGACACAAACCATCCATCACTTTCTACCGGAGGGCAGGGGGGGAGGCAGAGTGGGACAAAGAGACAAAAAAGAGCTGAGGCACGAACCCACCCCAAAGACCACTAGCTCTCAAGACAGAACCAGAGTCATCCACCAAGATGTGCAGAGAGGGGGCACCTACCCAGGCGCAGTGGGTGGCTCAGTGGGTTAAGCCTCTGCCTTCGGCTCAGGTCACGGTCTCAGGGTCCTGGGATCAAGCCCTGCGTCAGGCTCTGCTCAGCCAGGAGCCTGCTTCCCCCCCACCCCAGCCTGCCTCTCTGCCTACTTGTGATCTCTGTCAAATAAATAAATAAAATTGTTTAAAAAAAAGAAAGAAAGAAAAGAACAGAGAGGAAGGACACCCTGCCTATGCTCCCAACACCACCCACTTCTACCTCAACTACCAGCCAAGACTTCTCAATCCCCTCTCCTTCACTGCCCCAGCCCAGGCTGGTCTTCCTTCCCTAATGGACAGCACTTCCTAACCAGAACACCAACCAGAACCACACCAGACTCAGGGGCCTTGCTGCTCACCTCATTCTGTAAGCTGCCCAGAGCAAGCGGCAGCGCTGTCTTATGTTCCATCTGGCCACAGATAACGCACGAAACCTCAGGACTGCCCCTTGTTCTCTTCTAGCAAAGAGAGCTGAGCCAGGTGAGCCAGGTCTTACTACCTGAAGCTCTACCTCTAATGCCCTTTCACAGCAACCCCCTCCCAATTCTGTTTCCCAGCTCCTTACACACCTTATCCAGATAACAATCGAGAAAAGCAACCTTAGGACCAATCTCTCTCTCCCGGGGACCTTGAGGTCAAAGAGAAAAACAGGGGCTCAGGTCCCAGGAGTCCCTGGCTATGGCCACAGTGGCTCACTAGGGAGCCACAAGGATCCCAAATATCACTAAGTCAGGCCCTGCCAGGGCACAGAGAGGCCAACCAGGGCCCATGAATGCACTCACAAAAGCAGAACAGGGAAATTCTGAAAACCAAGCAGGACGAAGAGCCCTGGGCTCAAGAGCAGCAGGCAGCACTCCAGAGACCTCCAAAGAGATGCCCCCTAGTGCACACTGGCCTGGGGTCTCTCCCACTGCCCCCAAGGAAGAGGGACCGTGAAAAGAGTAAATGCCTTCTGTGTTTTGTGTCTGGTGCTTCTCCGAGACTCTAGTAACTAACAAAATCAACCTAACTTGTTCTGTAAATTCGATCCCACTGGGCCATCAGAGTAAAGCATTCATGACACCCCAGATCATAATCCACTGGTCAATGGAGACTCACCACTTGCTTGATTCTATTACCAACATAGATTCATCACCTGCTAAAGCAGTGGTTCTCGACCTTGGCTACACATCACATTCACTTCCATGTCTTAGGAAACATGGAAGTTAGAAATAGGCCGGGCTGGGCCAGCCTCTACCAGCAACCAGGTGATCCTCACTTGCGGGAATGGGAACTAGGGCATCAGCAGGCAGGCCTCTTCCCAGCAGCACAGTAACAGCATGTACTTGATGGGTCAATGCGCAGCAAGCACTCATCATAAGGAAAGCACCATGGTGTCCACAAAGGGTAAGGCCACCGAGGCCTCAGACCCCACCTTCCCAGCCATCAACCCTACCCTTGCTTCTCATTCATTTCAGGAACAAGAATCCACCGAGATCTTACAATCTTCCAAAGCAGCACAGGTGAGGGAACTACAAAGGCCACGAGCATTCCTTCTCCTTAAAGGGCCTATAACCAGGCTGATGAGGCGGACGAGGAAGCTCAGACCCCAGTGTGGTCTGGTCTGATGAGAACATCTCGGGGGCCGGGGGGGGGGGTGTGTGATGTGGGGGTAGTTACTGTTCTCAAGACATTGGAGGGGCCCCTCCCAATACTCACCTGAGAGAACCCACCCACCCACAGGTGCTGCTGGGAAAGAAGCCTGAGGCCACCGCAGGAGCCTGGAACGCGGGACAAGTCTGCACAGCGGCCACGCCCGTGCCAGAGCCAGCAGCCCTTCCATCTCCTCAAGAGGCCAACTCCCCACCTGGAAGCGGCCCCCTAGCCAAGCCCAAACACTGCCTTTCCTTAGTGGCCCTTGGAATTGCCATGGAATGGACAGGAGAGCCAGAGGTACATACCCTCAAAGACTGGGCCACCTGCCTTTCCATTCCCGCCTCTCCCTCCTCATCCATACCCCAAATGCCCACGGAGGTAGATTACCCTCAAACAGAAAACGGACACCCACTCCAGGCTACGTATCTCAGAAGCAGCAGCAAAGCCTTTCGGCGTACGTATATGGCTATTCTGTCCCTTCTCACCCACAGGAGGACCTGCTCTCACCCCAGAGCCACATTCACCCTCTCCTCCACCCACGTGGGATATTACCATGAAAAACATGAAAACTGAGTAGTCTGAAGGAGGGGCTCTGAATCCCTTCCTGACTGTCCCAGGGCAGGTTCTTAGGGTCACTCTCTCTACTAAGTCCAGCCACACCCTCTTTCAGCAGAGGCACCCCAGCCTGAGCCCTTCCCTCTTGGACTGTGACAGGCCTGGAGTTGCCTCCTGGCTTTCCTTTCCTTATCAAGCTCACTGGGGGCCCACATACAACCCCAACCCCCACCTGCTTCCCTTGCTTCGCCACTCCTGCCACTCCAGGCTATAGGAGCTCTCCGAGACCTCCCCCAGCCCAGGTCCCTATCCCTCAGGGCGAGGCCCCTCCCAGCAGGAAGCACAGGCTGGTCGTGCCAGGCAGAGTCAAACTGGCCTGGCTTGTTTGGAAACCCCTAAGCCGAGAGACTGGATCCTCCTGGGGAGGGGGCTGTCTGTTTGCCTCTCCCTGCTCAGAGCTCAGACCTCGAGACTCCACGCCACACGGGTCCTCACAAGGCCCAGGAGTCAAAGGCATTTTACCCTCCAGCCCCAGCCTAACCAGTTGCTTACTTGCAGCCCCACAAGTTATGTAATCTCCCAGTTGAGTCTCATTTACCCATCTGTAAGAGGAGACTATCCGGCGGGCTGACCTGGAAGGATTCCGAGAAAACCAAGTGTGCCCCTATCTCCCCGCCTAAGACCGACCACTTGTTTGTAAGGCTGTGAAAGTCAGAGACCAGCATGATCCAGCGGAGCTGCAGGGGCTGGGCACTGCACCCCTGTGTCTGTTCTCAGAAAATCTTGAAGGAATAAAAAGCTTGCTAAAGAGCCTCACAGGTGCCTGCCATGGAGAGGGTGCTCCTGTGCTAGCTTCTCTAACACACAGCATCTACAGGCTCGTGCTCTCGCCTCACTGCTCTATCTCGCCCTCCACACTGCCACTGTCTATGCGTTCCGCCGTAAAACTCTCTTCCAGCCAACTTGAACTTAGCATGCCATCTGTGGCTCTCCTCCGGCCCGGAGCCAGCCCCTTCCTCCACAGCTCGAAGCTACAGCCACCATCCACGGTGCCCTCTGCACCGCATAACAGCACCGTGCCAACCCTTATCAGTCTATCTTACAATCGTTTGTTTGCCTGTCTGTCTTCCCCAGGCTAAGCTCTGGAGGGCAGCGATATGTAATGTAAACTCAAGTTCTGCTCCCATTTTAGACAAGGGGACACTAAGGCTCAGAATCAATCACTGTCCAAGGTCACATGGAGAGTAAACGGCAGACCCAATGTCACACTCACTTCCAGACTTTCTAAGTCCACTTCCCTCTCACTGCCCTCCCTCGCCAGGCTCCAAAAACCAGGAGGGCAAGAACCTGACTGGTTGTTTCTTCTCGATGGTAAAAGCTGTCTCCCACGTGGCAGAAACAGGAAGAGGCCCCACTCTCCTAGTGATCAGGTCCTGGGGGCAGTAGCCCTCAGCCCCAGTGGGCAAGGCGAGCAAGCATTGGGTGGGGCTGACAGCTTGAGGCCAACAGGCCAGCAAAAGGGCAACACCACAGGTCCCCTGGGTAAACTGAACTTTATTCCTTCCTCACTCCTCCGACTCTCCAGAACTGCCCAGCCAGCCCTTCTCTGGGGGCTAGTAGCTGATTAAAAGGCACTGCCCCCAAACCACCCACACCCACCGCCACCAGATCTGACCCTGACACACAATAAGGACTCTGGGAAGGCAGCAGGCCTGTCAGCTCAATAATGCAAAACCCTGTTGCTCCAAGTCCACGACAGCTGACTTCAAGTGGATCGGAGGCTGTGCTTATTAACCAAATGAGAAATCTGATCTATGGAAAGAAAACACTACGTGAGGATTAATCCAGGACTGCAGCTTGTGGAGAAGGCTGGGCTGCTGGCCAAGACCAGGGAACGAAGATGGGATCCTGCCTACCTGTCCCCAGAGCAGGTCCTGCGCCAGGACAGGACACAGTGCCTCTGCCCCACCTGTGCTGCTGCTTCTCCTTCCAGCAATTGCAGCAATCATTTCAGTTTTGCTTTAATTAAAGGCCTGGCTCCCTCGGGCTGCTTCTTCCTCTATGCAGAGCCAGCAACCAGAGGGAGATTTTTCTTTTCAGGAATCGCTTGTAAAAGCCGAGTGACTAATCTACAAGTCCTAACAACTGGCAGGAAAACACTGCAGGGAGAAATTCTGGGCACACACCAGCACTCTGAGTCGAACGGCCAGAGAAGCTGGGCAAGAGATATTCAGCAACTCCCCCAAAACTGGTCTGCAGAAAGCCAGAAGTCAAAGGAAAGCAGACCAACCTGGGAGCTCTGACCCCTAAGGCAGGCAGGCAGGCAGGTGGGGAGCCCCCTTCCAGCCTTATGAGTCTACTGCCTGCCCATGGGACCCAGACATTTTCCTAAGCCCAACTGTACAAGACCAAAGGTTCTCTCGAAGGCAAGGCGATCTACTCCTGGGCCAAAAGCCTCAGTTCAACCCCCAAGTATCAGCTTCCCATCCCCCCTTGGTGCTAAGAGCTAGCTAACCAGCAATCTCACCACACAGCTTTGTCTCTGGAGGCCAGCCTGAGGCCGGCCCATCTGCTTTTTTTCAGACCACTCCAGCAACCCTGCTAAGTGTACACTCTCTCCTTTAGCCAGGGCTACAGACCAACCACATGGCCTGAGCTCCTGAAAATGTCTGCTAAAAGGGCCAGGAGTCCAGAGTTGGCAAATGGGAATGGAAGAGAAGAAGTAAAGCCAGGAGCCAGGAAGCAATAAATGCTAGCTTCAGAAAGGTCCTGGGTTTGGGTGACCTAGCTCCATCTCTCCATCCAAAGTCCCTGGAGAACAGCCCCAAGTTCAGCCTAAAGGCTCTGGAGGCCCCTCCACTACCTGCCAGCTCTCCTCCTCCCCCAAGCACAAGAGGCACAGCAATCCCCACATCAGTCAACAATCCACCGCCACAGGATTCCTATGGGCAAAGCTCTACCCCTCCCCCCCCCCCAACCACATATGTCAGAGGGGTGGCCTCTCTGGGTTACACCCCTCCTGCGGGGAGCGGGGGTAGGGCCGGGAACCTAGCTTTCCAGATGTGCTTGGCAACTCCTACTGGAAAAGACACTGGGGGTGGAGGGGACAGGAGAAGACACGGATAAATAACTTCAAAACCGTTCCAACCCATCCGGATCAGCACTGGGCTCCCTTCCCCAGGCAGTCCCACGCTGTTCTGGGTGGGGCCGCTGCGCGTATTATCTGACCTCCTTCCCTCCTCTCCCTAAGTCACTGCCCCCCCAGGGAGAGGCATCCCTGCCTCCCCCCCACCCCACATGCACCAAATAAGTCCATGTGAATATGAACCATCTCGGTAGATAAACAGAGTGACAAGCTGGAGCCCTTCAGCCCCCTTCCTCTGCCAGCCGGTCCCCTCCCACTGCCAGCAGACCCCCTCCCCCAAGCCCATCTCTCTTCCTGCCAAGTGGCTGCCTACAGGAGAGGTCTGGGGGCAGGGCAGCGAGCCCACCAGCCGCAGGGCCCGGCCTTCTGGAAGCGGCCCCTCCAAGGCCAACCCTGCCCCTGCCCAGGCCGGTCTTCCCGCGGAGGAGGGGGGGGGGCAACAAAAAGGGACCGCAGGCAAAGGGCCGCAGTTCTGGAAATAGCAAAATCCCCCTACGAGGGGCGGCCACAGGCGCTGGGGCGTTTGCATAATGGAAGCCCGCCCGCCTGTCAGGCAGCGCAGCTCGCCCGACACTGTTCGGATTAGATTGCTAATGAAAAGGCACAAAGAGCCGGCGCCCGCTCAGCCGCCGACCCCCGCTCTGCAGACCCGCGCCCCGGCCTGGCGCGGCCCCTGGGCTTTGTGCCCAGGGTCCCCCGCCGCCCGCGCCCTACCGGGCACCGGGACCACAAAGCCAGGGCAGGCTGCGTCGGGCCGGGGGTCCCGCGTGCGCCCCCGCCCAGCCCCTGCGGGCGCGCGCCCGCCCACGCCCCTCTCCCCGGGGGCGCGCCCGTCCGCGGCCCCCGCCCGCGCCCCCCTGTTGCCCCCGACGGCCTCTCACCTCGTGTGCGTCGGCGGCGGCGCTCCGCCCGCCGGCCGGCCGGCCCTGCCCGCGGCGCCCCGTCCTCGGCGCCCAACTCGCGCCGCCTGCGCCCGCCCCGTCCGCCCGCCGCCGGCCAGGCTCGGCTCCCCGCCCAGCGCGCCCTGAGCGCCGCTCACAGCCGCCCGCCCGGCGCCATCTTGGAAGCTTGTGACGTCGGCGCCGCCCGCTCACCCCTGACCCACATCTGAATGGGCGACCGGCGGGGCGGGGCCGGAGGCGGGGTGGGGCGGGGTCTTGTGGTGGGCGGGGACTGGTGGGGGCGGGGCGGAGGTGGTGAGCGGTCCGAACACTGGGCGGGGCGGGGCGACGAGCCTGCTGGACGGCGCAGTGGGGGAGGGGCGCGCGGAGAAGCGGGGACCCCGACCGTGGGCGCCCCGCCAGACCCCGAACCCAGGTGCAGGGGCGGGACCGCGACCGCACCTCGAAACGCCCGGACCGCCCACCCACCACCCCCACCCCCGGGAAGAGGACTCTGGACCCCCACAGGCCCACGCCCAGCCTGCACCCTCAGAGCTGACCCCCTTCGAGCCTGAGCCTGACCCCTCCGAGTTCCTCATCAGGAACCCCTAGCGACCCGCGTGCGCCCCACCTCCAGGACACTCTCGCACCCTGGCTCTGTGCTGCCCACCGCAGGGACCCCACCGTCAAAGGCGCACCCTCCCGGGGACTGGAGGCCGCGTGCTCTGGGCTCCCGAGGAGGCCGGGATCGGGCCATTTGGGTCCGGAGGGGAACGGAACTCCCTGACCCCTGACCCCAGCGCCCCTTCGGGCCCCCGCTCCTACAGCCCCGCGGGCTGGCCTTACCTGCTCAAAGGTCGCGGAGGTCGCGAGCACGCGGTGCTCAGCCAGCCCCTTCCGGTGACCGCAGCCCCCCTCGCAGGCCCCAGGGGGTCAAGCGTCGTGCCTAAGCTGGCCCGCCTGGACCCAGGCTCGTGGCAATCGTTCTCGCGGCCTGCTGAAGGGCTGTAGCTTGCCCTGAGCGGCAGCCACTTTCTCTAAGGAGTTACTTAATGGACCTCTTTCTACTTTGAACACCGAACATAAGAACACACCACTGTCAAAGTCTGAGAAGAACCCAGACTTGCCATGCAGAGAAGTTGTGCCCTAGCACTAGTCAAAACAGAAAGCCAATTCAATAATTTCCCTCAGGAAGGCTGGTTATGCGACCATTCTTTCCAGATTAATGTATAAATTTAACGTATATTAAATGTAAATGTGGGGCGCCTGGGTGGCTCAGTGGGTTAAAGCCTCTGCATTCGGCTCAGGTCATGATCTCAGGGTCCTGTGATCGAGCCCCGCATCGGGCTCTCTGCTCGGCAGGGAGCCTGCTTCCTCCTCTCTCTCTGTCTGCCTCTCTGCCTACTTGTGATCTCTCCTTGTCAAATAAATAAATAAAATAAATAAATAAAATCTTGAAATGTAATACTGAATGTAATGTATAAAATAATGTAATCCTAACAAGACTTGACAAAATTCTAAGTTCACCAGCAAGAATAAATAACCAAAAACAGCTATCATTTCTCACAAATGAAGGTGGACTTGCTGTAATAGATACTTAAATTATAAAGCTATTGCTGTCAACCCAGTGGGGTACAAACCAAGAAAAAAAAGCCCTAGAAACAGATCTTAGAAATGTTAAGAACATAATAAATGCAAAGAAAAATATCAAGGATTTGTAAGGAAGAAAAGGCATATTCCATGAATAGAGTTTAGTAGAGAACTTAACTATCTGAAGAAACTACTGAGGGCACCTGGGTGGCCCAGGCAGTTAAGCGTCTGCCTTTGGCTCAGATCATGATCCCAGCGTCCTGGGATTGAGCCCCATGTCCACCCCTTGATCAGGGGGAGTCTGCTTCACCCTCTCCCTCTATTCTCCCCACCACTGGAGTGCTCTTTCCCTCTCCATCTCAAATAAATAGATAAATAAAATCCTTTTAAAAAAAAAAGAAAGAAAGAAAGAAAGAAACTGCTGGAAAAAAATGTCAATGTTCCAATCACCAAAGACATGCAAATTAAAACTACAAGATGACTGAGGGGTTGGAGGGGTGGCCCGTGTTTTGTTTTGCTCTCTACCAAATCAGGAATTGGTTTCAAG
Organism: Martes martes; assembly: GCF_963455335.1. Classification (NCBI taxonomy): domain Eukaryota; kingdom Metazoa; phylum Chordata; class Mammalia; order Carnivora; family Mustelidae; genus Martes; species Martes martes. The sequence goes on from NC_137901.1 coordinate 63,785,584, forward strand.
TGATAACCTTTAAACCCCAGGAAGGGGTCTGGTGGGTAATCACTGTCCTATATTATTGGAAGTATACAAATTGTCTCAAAATTTCTGAACGTGAATTTGACAGTACAAGTTAAGAATAAAAATCTTTTACAATGATCAGTACCTCCTCAGAGTAGTAATAATCCATCTTCTGGATTCTGTTTCAAAGAAAATTAACCACATTTGAAGACGATATGCTTGATGATCTCTCTTTGTAACCAGACCATAAGCTTGGAACCCCAGTGCCCAGAGCACTCAGTAGTCACTTGTTTCATTTGCATTTGGAAATTATTGTACAATCATATTTTTTCAAGTGTCATTTATAATAATGAAAAAAACTCATATACAGCATAAATGACAATAAGGGATTGGTTAAACAGCTCACCACGTGATAAAATGTTAAGCAGCCACTACAAGCAGTGTTTACAAAGATGTTTTATGACCTAGAAATGTGGAAATGATATTAAGAGAAAAAACTGTGCAAGTATATACAAAATACAAAATATTGATTCATGGAGAAGCAAAGGAGGAAAATACACCAAATTATTTACAGAGGTTCTCTCTAGGTGTTGTGATTTTTTTCGTACACGTGTAATTTAGTATTTTATTACAAAAGCAACATTTCTTCTAGGAATAATTCTAGCCAAAATACATTTTTTTCAAGCTCCTAATTCTCCTTCCTCCCCACTCCCATCTGTCCTCTGAAGTAACATAAATGGCTTGACATGTACCTTCACTCCTTCCTCTGACATCAGCATGTACCTGTTCACATGTTACAAAAAAGACCTTACTTTATGGAAGTATAAAATAATATACTATATAAATTCTAAGTCACTTTAGAACTTACAAGACATTTGCTCTTTGTCCCTGAGAAGTTATCACAGATGTCTTTCTAGTTCATATCACATAAATTCACTTTTTTTTTTTAAGATTTTATTTATTTATTTGACAGAGAGAGACACACACAGCAAGAGAAGGAACACAGCAGGGGTGTGGGAGAGGGAGAACAGGCTTTCCGAAGAGCAGGGAGCCCGATGTGGGGCTCGAACCCAGGACCCTGGGATCATGACTTGAGCTGAAGGCAGACGCTTAACTGACTGAGCCACCCAGGCGCCCCTAAATTCACTTTTTAATAGCTGACAGATTCCAGAGTATGAGGGTTCTGCAAACACTTGCCTTAATCATAGCTATTCAGAATATTTACAGTTTGATGCTTTAAAAAGACTTTTTTTTTTTTAAGATTTTACTTATTTATTTGACAGAGATCACAAGTAGGCAGAGAGGCAGGCAGAGAGAGAGGAGGAAGCAGGCTCCCCGCCAAGCAGAGAGCCCGATGTGGGACTCGATCCCAGGACCCTGAGATCATGACCTGAGCCGAAGGCAGAGGCTTAACCCACTGAGCCACCCAGGTGCCCCTAAAAAGACAAATTTTTAAAGTCATTGAATATATAGCTTTATGTTCTCCTGCCTTCACTTGGGCAGAATAGTTTACTAGAAATAGAATCTACGGTTAAATGATATGTGGGCATTTTCAATTTGCATAGGTCCTGCCGAGTATTCTCCCTCCAAATCGTGTACCAATTCATATCCTGCCAGCTAAGGTTTTGTTATTCCTGCGTCCTTAACTTTCCCCGACATTCCAAGTTTTTCATACTTAGTACATGCTCCCTTTAAAATTAGGAAGAGGGCGGGGCACCTGGGTGGCTCAGTGGGTTAAAGCCTCTGCCTTCGGCTCAGGTCATGATCCCAGGGTCCTGGGATCGAGCCCCACATCGGGCTCTCTGCTCAGCAGGGAGCCTGCTTCTCCCTCTCTCTCTGCCTGCCTCTCTGCCTACTTGTGATCTCTGTCTGTCAAATAAATAAATAAAATCTTTAAAAAAAAAAAAATAAATAAAATAAAATTAGGAAGAGGGTCACCTGGCTGGCTCAGTGGGTGGAACATGGGACTCTTGATCTCAGGGTTGTGAGTTTGAGCCCCACGTTGAGTGTAGAGATTACTTAAAAATAAAATCTCTAAACAAACAAACAAAATCAGAAAGAAAAAAAAAGGTTGGGGGGGATTTCTAAATCATATTGAGCTAGACCCCCACCATCTCTGTCCTGAGCAGGCTTGCATGGTCTCTCCCCACCTCCAGTGCTCACTCTCAAGCCCATTCCCTGCCAAGCACTTTACAAAATCCAAGCATGCTTCTAGTGCAATAGTTCAAAAACACTTAGACTTTGTAACTTGGGGGAAAGTTTTTGATATATTAAGTAAAAATAGATTTTAAGATTTTGTTCACACTGATAGCAACCCTGTAAAACTCTATTTGGATGGAAGATAATAAGGAAATATAAAAACCACACAGGGGCAGGGATAGGAGAGCCATTGAGAACTAGGTGTATTCTGGACTGCAGTTCCCTCTGTATGTCTAGCACCGGAGCTAACCTCTCTGATCATCTTTCTTCATCAGTCATTTGAGAATCATAACAGCACCTGCCCGTGGGGCTCCTTGGAGGACTGATGAAGATGAAACTGGCAGATAGAGTACTCGGAATCAGGATCTGGCAAGCCCTAGCTAAAGCAGCTGTGATTGTTATGTCATGTAGTATGGATCAAGTAAGGACAGTAGAGCCGATTTGCCACTTTTACCATCATCTTTCCTCAATTAAAATAACAACAGGGACACCTGACTGGATTCAGTCAGTTAAGCAGCTGCCTTTGGCTCAAGTCGTGATCCCAAGGTCCTGGGATGGAGCCCAGTATTGGGGCTCCAGGACGTATTGGGCTCCTCGTTAAGCTTCCCCTCTGCCTGCCCCTCCCCGTGCTTGGTGCTTTGGTGCTCACTCGCGCTCTCTCTCTCTGTGTCAAATAAATAAATAAATAAATAAATAATCTTTTAAAAATAAATAAATAAGTAGGGACGCCTGACTGGCTCAGTTTTTAAGCGTCTGCCTTGGGCTCTGGTCATGATCCCAGAGCACTGAGATCAAGTCACACTTCTGGCTCCCTGCTCAGCGGGATGCCTGCTTCTCCCTCTCCCATTCCCCCAGCTTGTGTTCCCTCTCTTTCTGCATCTCTCTGTGTCAAATAAATAAAAATCTTTATAAATAAATAAGTAAATAAGTAAAAATCAAAAACAACAACAGAAGGAAAACAAATGATACAAAATATCCCCAAAGGGTAAATCACAGCTTCTTAAATGACAGGCAGATTTAACAAATAAAAAAAATACAGGCTGCCTAGTTAAATTTGAATAGTTGAACAACCAGTAATATTTCAGTGTAAGTATCTCCCATGTAAAATCACATCTCACCTCCCCCCACCCCAAGCTCAAACCACAAGGGCAAACTCTCTGTTCTTGAACATGCCAAGATTTTTCCTCCCACCTCTGGGCATCAGTGCCCAGGTCTCCTCCTGCCTGCATCACCCGCCCCCCTTCTCCCCACCTCTGCCTGGCCAACTCCTACTCAGCTCAGACATCATCTCCCCTGATCCCAGACTACTCACCCTGATACGGTCCTGATGCCCACGATGGGCAGTTGCCATGACAACAAGAAGACTTGTCTTGTTCATTCTTGTAGACCTAGTACCCACCTGCCTCCGAATAGGTGGTCAACTAAAAGGTCAAATGAATGAATGAATGAATTTCCTCCCAACCCCCAGCCCGTTCTCTCCCACCACAGAGCACCCCATTTGCTGCTTCCCAAGTCATGTGGGTTTCATTCATTCCCTGTCGCAAAGGGTGTAATGTGAGTGGTCCACACAGGAGGCAGAGTGCACTACAGAAGCCTGGTGTTCAGGTCACTCAACTGGGAAGCAGAATCACTCTTGCGACAACAACAGCCCCACCCAATTCCTGGTTGCTGTTATTGGCTCCCAACATCGAGTCCTTACTCTACATGTGAGCAAAGCACTGTACACACATGGGCGTGTTGTTCCTTATCACCACCTATGAGAAGGATGGCACTACAATCCCATTTTATAGATGAGAAAACTGAGGCCCAAAGAGGGTAAGGTCACTTGCTCAAGGTCACACAGCAAAGCTCAAACCCAAGCCCCTCTGATAGGCAAGAGCTTGGTCCTGCCTCTTAAAACAATACTCCGCCTGGGTGGCTTGGTCGGTTAAGCATCTGCCTTCAGCTCAGGGCATAATTCCAGGGTTCTGGAATCGAGTCCCGCATCTGGCTCCCTGCTCAGCAGGGGGGTCTTCTCCTCCCTCTGTCTCTGCACCTCTCCCCTGCTTGTGCCCTCTCTCTCTCTCTCTCAGATATTTAAATAAAATATTTAAAGCAAAAATAGTACTTCACTTGAAGAGAAGTCCCCCAGGGCGTCTGGGTGGTGCAATGGGTTGGGTTGGCTCAGGTCATGATCTCGGAGTCCTGGGACTGAGCCCCACTCAGGCTCCCTGCTCAGCAGGGAAACTGCTTGTCCCTCTCCCCTGCCCTGCTCATGTTCTCTCTTGTTATCTCTCTCTCAAATAAATAAACACAATCTTTAAAAAAAAAAAAAAAGACGACTCTTGGTTTCAGCTGGGATGATAATCTCAGGGTCTTGAGATCCAAACCTACAGCAGGCTCTGCTCAGTGTGGAGTCAGCTTGGATTTCATCCTTTTAAAAAGATTTTATTTATTTGATAGAAAGAGAAGCAGTCTCCCTGTTGATCAAGGAGCCCCACACAGGGCTCGATGGACAGCACCCTGGGATCATGACCTGAGCCGAAGGCAATCACTTAACAGACTGAGCCACATAGGCATCCCAAGTGGCAAACTTTTGATTTCAGCTCAGGCCATGATGAGGGGGAGGAGCATGGGGGGGCAGGTCATGGGATCCAGCCCCCCCCCCTCAGCTCAGTGCTCTGCATGGAGTCTGCTTCAGATTCTCTCTCTCCCTCTCCCCTTGTCCCTCCCGCTGCTCACAGGCACATACACTCTCTCAAATAAGTAAAATCTTTTAAAAATCAATCTATCAACCATCCTTTTTTTTGTTGTTAAAGATTTTTTATTTATTTATTTGACAGAGAGACATAGCGAGAGAAGGAACACAAGCAGTGGGAGTGGGAGAGGGAGAAGCAGGCTTCCTGCTAAGCAGGGAGCCCAGTGCGGGGCTTGATCCCAGGACCCTGGGATCACAATGAGGCAAAGGCAAACGCTCAATGACTAAGCCACCCAGGTGCCCCTCAGCCAGTCCTTTTTTAAAAAATTAAGTCCCCCTGGGGCACCTGGGTGGCTCAGTGGGTTGGGCCTCTGCCTTCCCCTCGGGTCATGATCTCAGGGTCCTGGGATCGAGCCCCACGTCAGGCTCTCTGCTCCTCGGGGAGCCTGCTTCCTCCTCTCTCTCTGCCTGCCTCTCTGCCTACTTGTGAACTCTGTCTGTCAAATAAATAAATAAAATCTTTAAAAAAAAAATTAAGTCCCCCAACATGATATTCCCTAGAGCAAAGGCCATGCCGTGCTGGGCAGAGGCTTCCTCACTACCCATCTCCCCTCATTTTGCCATCTCACAGACCCAGGCGGAACCAAACACCCTGAGCCCAAGAGAGTCCACACACTCCACTGTCATTCAACCAACAGTTGCTGACATCATTGACATCAGTGAGATGGGTACCACACTAGTGAACAGCACAGTGGTGGTCCTTGGCCCTGGAAGACCATGGAGATGAGATGAGGGAGGAGATGAGAAAATACTCAGGGAAGGCTTGGATCTGGGCAAGGAGATGTGCAGTCGGTTTTCCGACATCTAACAGGGAAACTGAGTGCCCTGGTTTGTGGGGCCAAGGAAGGGGATTTTCCTATGCTATTCCCTCTGCCTGGCAAGCCGTGTTTCAGTGCTAACTCCAATGTTGCTCCCAGCGTGACTTCCTCTGATTGCCCTTTCTTTCTTTCTTTGAAAATTTTATTTATTTACTTATTTGACAGAGAGATAGAGAGCACAAGTAGGCAGAGCAGAAGGCGGAGGGAGGGGGAGAAGCAGGCTTTCTGCTGAGTGGGGAGCCCCACGTGGAGCTTGATCCCAGGACCTTGAGATCATGACCTGAGCCGAAGGCAGAGGCTTTAACCCACTGAGCCACCCAGGTGCCCCCTGTCTGGATTTCTTAAAGAGGACCATGGTCACAAGCTAGTTTCGAATCACTGGCTCGTGAAGGGTTCTCAGGTCCTGTGTGAGGGTTGTTTGGGAAGATTTTGAATGGTTGCCTTTCCAGGGCCCATCGTAGATCTCCAAAGAAGAAAAAAAGACTTTGTTAAATACTTTGCCCAAACTCGGATGCACGCACTGTAGTTTTGTGACAGCCCACTGTGTATAGCTGTTTCCTGCTCTCCTTTCCGGGATGAGCTGAAGGTTCTGTGGGACGTGGAGTAGCCCGCTCCTGCTGGGGTCAGGGTTGTCTCCTGTTAGTCCCTCAGAGCTATTGGGCAGTGGTCTGTTTCTGGAGCTTGCCGCACTCTGGCCTGGGATGGGCATCAAGCTCTCTGGGCTAGAGTCTAGGCAGTGGGCTTTTCCCCTTTTGAAGAGCTGGGCAGCATGCCCATGCTCTTTTGGCGTCCCTCAGTACATTGAGATCCACCTCTGGGTTCAGAAATGGACCTCATTTGGAGAAGCACTGCTCTCTTTCTCCTTTACCACTTGCCGTGGCTGGGAAGCCTGCTCTTCCCTACCAGGAGAAGGGATGAGCTAGTCGGCTTGTTCTGCTTTCCCTCGTGCTCTTCTATTTGGGTTGTCCTGGCTGATCCAGGACAGCTTCTTGCAGAACTGAAACAAACCTTTGTGGGCATATTTTGTAAGCTCCTGTCGTTCTTGGCTTTGGTCTTCCTGACTTGGTTCTAGAGCTGGGTCCCTCTGTTTTCCTTTGTCAGGTCCCTTTTTTCCCATCATTTGTAATAGTACCCTTTTGAATTTGAACTCTGAATTTACATTGGTCTCTTTAAATTCCTTCTCCAGGGGCGTCTGGGTGGTTCAGTGGGTTAAAGCCTCTGCCTTCGGCTCGGGTCATGATCTCAGGGTCCTGGGATGGAGCCCCGCATTGGGCTCTCTGCTCAGCAGGGAGCCTGCTTCCCTTCCTCTCTCTCTGCCTGCCTCTCTGCCTACTTGTGATCTCTGTCTGTCTAATGAATAAATAAAATCTTAAAAAAAAATAATAAATCCTTCTCCAGTTCTTCCTTGTCAGGCTCATGCTCAGTTACAGGAATGCACTCTTGCTTGAGGATTTGTCAAGCGTCTTGAGTCATCTCGCCTTTTCGAGTCTCAGACCTTTGTATGAATCTTTCTTTTCTCTGAATGACTTGAATCCATTCTTCAAGTTGTTCTCCTATAAATAAATCTTTAAAAAAAGGCAGGGGGCGCCTGGGTAGTTCAGTTGTTAAACGGCTGCCTTTGGCTCAGGTCATGATCCCAGCGTCCTGGCATCCAGACCCGCCTCCAGCTCCTGGCTCAGCGGGATGCCTGCTTCTCCCTCTTCCACTCCCTCTGCTTGTGTTCCCTCTCTCCCTGTCTCTCTCTGTCAAATAAATAAATAAAATCTTAAAAAAAAAAAAAATTTAAGGGCGCCTGGGTGGCTCAGTGGGTTAAACCTCTGCCTTCGGCTCAGGTCATGATCTCAGGGTCCTGGGATCAAGTCCCGCATCGGGCTCCCTGCTCAGCGGGGAGCCTGTTTCCCCCCCTCTCTCTCTGCCTGCCTCTCTGCCTACTTGTGATCACTCTCTGTCAAATAAATAAATAAAATCTTTTTTTTTTTAAATTTATTTATTTGTTAGAGAGAGAGCGAGCGAGCACAGGCAGACAGAGTGGTAGGCAGAAGCAGAGGGAGAAGCAGGCTCCCCGCCGAGCAAGGAGCCCGATGTGGGACTCGATCCCAGGACGCTGGGATCATGACCTGAGCTGAAGGCAGCCGCTCAACCAACTGAGCCACCCAGGCGTCCCAATAAAATCTTTTTTAGAAAAACTTAGAAAAAAAGAAATCCCTCCAGGACAGGAGTCTCAGGTGAGGAGTGAAGAGGGAGCCTTCTCATTTAACTCCACATTTAATCCTCTGTAGTATTGGCATCCCTCTATGTATTTGTTTTTGTTGTTGTTGTTAAACCGTTATGAAATAAAGAAAAAGAAAAATTTCAGTGAGACCTCCCTTTCTTGGAAAGCTCTTTCTGTGTCCTACTTGGTTGCAAGCCCACTCGGGCCCTTCTGATTACTCCGGTGAAGCCCTTTGGCTTCTCAGAAGCTTCCACCATTAGACTGGCAGGGTCTGTTCTGGGGTCTTTCTGCATGTGCCAGAGCGGCGGCTGGCCCCACAGAACACATGGATGAAGGAGGCCCAGCCATGGCTCCGTGATGAGCAAGATGGAAATGAACGTCCGTGGGCCTGTGCTTCTGGGGGAAGCCTGAGGAAAAGCGATGGGACCTGGATCCAAATCCTAGCTGTGACAGTGACCACCCGCTGCCCTAGTACAGACCTATATTGGCCTTAGTTTCCCCACCTGTAAAATGGGGCTGATAGCTCCATCTGCCCCCATTGGCTTGGATAGGGCAGGTAGAAGCCCAGCAGAGCCTCAGCAGAATGGGGGGGGAGGGAGCAGACAGAGAAAGGACCCCAGGGCAAAGGTGGGGATAAGGTGAGGCAAGGTTCTATTTCCTTAGTGAGGTTCCTCTCCAGTAGCTGAGGGGGGCAGGAGCTGAGAGGCTGGTCTCCTCCTGAATCTCAGCAGGAAACAGGGGCCTGGAGCACTGGGAACTGCCTGGGGGCTCTGCTCGAGTAGCAGGAGGGGTCAGAGTGCACCAAGGCTACACTGTGGGGAGGGCTTGGAGTTTCCAGATTCCAACCTTGCAGTTTTCTTTTGGGGAGCCCTCACTCATCACCACTGTAGCAGTGGGGGAGGGGACCAGCTCCCTCACCGCCAGCACACGGAAGCCCCTGGGCTGGGACAGCAGCCTCTGGTCACAGTCACGAGGGAGGCTGGGCCCAGGGACTCTTATCTGGCCTGACCTTGTGGAGACTGACCACTCCCTCCTTCTAGAAAATGTGGCCCCCTGCCCTCTCGGAAGCCTCTTTCTCCTTAAATCCCCATGGTTCTGTGTGGGGCCTCAGTGCCCAATTCTACCCCTTGGCCCTCCCCCCTGGGGTGCTTTGCTGGCCCCAGCTCTCAACCACCTTCCCTATGCTTCCCCCTGGAGACCCTTGGGCATTTCTGGCTCAGCAGGTCTGTGCCTGTCCCCTCCCTCCCTGAAGCACCAGGTTGCCCAAGCCTTAACTACTGGCCACTCCCCAGCACCTCCTGCCCTCCCCCCAACCAGCTCTACCAATTTGAATTCCTGACTCTCCCACCCTCTACTCACCTCCCCAGACCCAGGCCCCTGCCCCCAGGCTGGGGGGGAGGAATCCTTCAGATAAGGGCAAGGGGCAAAGGGACACACCTGGGTTCAGACCCTGGCTCTGTTACCAACTGAATGACCTTGACGCATGACCTCCTCTCTCTGAGCCTGAGTTTCTCCATCTGTAAAAAGGAGAAATAATTACACCATCTGGTTAGGGTTGCCATGAGCAGGACAGCAAGACGTGAGCCAAGGCACGTGGCAAGGGCTCATAAAGGTCAGTTCTTATTGGGAAGCGCCCATGGATAGCCCCAGGCCAACACTTTCTTGAGCCGGTCTTGGTTACAGGCCAGTTGGTGCCCCTGTCCTAAATTTAGGAATACGCTGGCCCGCAGACCCTGATGCCACTCCTCACTGGCTTCAGATGCGGGTGTGGAGGGCACAACATACAGTTAGACCCAGTCTGACGGGAGAGGCAGTAAAATGAATGGGTAATTTACTCATTGACAGGGATATGCCTGGGGGCTGTTCAGGCACCTGGGAGGGGCAGCTAAATCCTGGGAGGGTGGGGCTGGATGAAGAAGCTGCCCCCAAGACAGGATAGAGGGCACTTTTGAAGGACGCTGGCCAAAGGGGCAGAGTAGCCCCCGCCAGGAAGGCTGATTTTAGGGAAAAGGAAGTTGAGACTGAGAATGAAAAAATCGCCTGAGGTTTCCTGGGCGATCCAGGATTCGGATTCAGCCCCCACCCCCACTCTCAGGGTGAGCAAGAGGGGCCAAGCCCTGGAGAGGGCACTCTCTAGCCAAGAGGTGTGGCCAGTGCAGTCCCCCAAGCTAAGGTCAATGTCCTAGAGGTCCAGCTAGGCGGGCATAGCCTTCCAGGTGGTCATTTACTAGAGGACTAAAAGGAGTTTACCTGGGGGTTCAGGGCACAATAAGGCATGCAAGCCTATAGCCAGGCATCAGACACCCAGGCTTTGGAGAGAGGGGGGACCTGAAAATACTGAGCACTACAGACCAGAAGAGACCCAATGCAGACCCTACCCACCTCCTGGTGTCCACAGTGCCACCAGGGCCCCAAGAACCCTCTGTGCCCGGGTTCCTGGAGGCAACTCCACCTGGTTTCACAAGACCAGAAGTTGGGCCAGTGTGTTCTATCTTAGGTGGAACATCCTGACCTCCTACAGGCTCCCACCCGTCCGACTTCCACTGGGTTGAGACCGGCACAGGAGGAGGGTGTGACCAAAAAGGTGGAATGAGTGTCTCTGAGTTCTTTTTTATTATGTCCCGATATTTTGAAACCTGCACAGTGGCAAAGGACAAGAGGGGCAGGTCACCGAAAGGTAGAGGAGGGACGGATGGGCTCCAGCTGGACGGGGGTCCGTATGGCAGATGGGTCTTGGAAAAGGCTGGAAGGACCCCCTTGGGCATCTTCATGCTGTTTTTGTGGCAGCTCTTTTCTCTTGCCACCAGGTCTCTCTTCTCATTTGTGAATCAGGGTAACCCATACCAATGTTGTGGGAGCCAGGAGTAGGAAACCAGGTCCCTGATGAGAAATAACTAAAAGCCGAAAGCCCTTCCTCTGTGGGAAGAGGGCTGAGACTTGCCCTGACTAGAGGCCCCTGGGCAGAGGTGGACAGCCCCAGGACATGATCTGTGACCCTTGTTCCAGAACTCTTCAGGCTCTTTGGATGCTGTCCCTTCGCCCACTCCAGACTCCTCTGCTCTCTGGCCAGCTGGGCTTCCCAACCCCCAGCCCCTCCTGGGCAGACCTGGACAGGCTTTGGGCCTCTAGGTGGTCTGGTCAGTTGGGGAGGGGCCCCACCAGTGCAGGCCACAACCAGGCATCTGCTCCTTCCTAGCCTGCCCACCTCACTAGACCTGCGTGGCGTCCCTGTGCAGGTTCTTGGTGCCCTGGCAGGAAGCAAGCTGGACCCAGAGCCATCAGCCCCTGCCACCTGTGTCCTTACCAGCTTTCTTGGTCTTCCTTTGGATCCTGGCCCTGGGCTAAGTGCTCTGTGCATTTGACCTGCTCAATATAACTTCCCACTGCACCCCCAGCTCTGACAAAGGTGAAGACGCTAAGGTTCAGAGAACCCTCCCAGCTGTCCACTGGCAGGCCAGGGCTTGGACCTACCTGGCCGGGTTCTGGCCCCCCAGCTGCTCCACCGCTGGTGGCCCTGCCTCCTCCAGGCCACGAGGCCTTGTGCTTCTTCACTCATTCACTCAAACTTCCCATGGTCTCAAGGAAACTAGGATTTGTAGGAACAGGACCAGAAGAAGAGTTCTGAAGAGCAAGGCTTCCCTGTGGCTGGGTATCAGACTTGCCAGGCCTGATACTGATCAGGGGTGCCCAGAAAGACAACCACAGTAGATAGGGAGGAGGGGCTCCTCAGGGTGCTTTGGTGAGAGGGGACGGAGAGAACAGGGTTGGGTGGGGCCTGAATCCCACGCCTGCAGGGTCAAAGAGACGTTTCTGTTTACCCTGACACTGGGGCTCAGGGCCTGAGAAGACAGGTGTGGGGCCAGGCAGCTGAGCCCCATGCAAGGGCCTTGGGGAGCAACCCTTGGGGCACCCAGCCTGCCCCCTGGTGGCAGTGTCAGGAAGCTCCTGGGGACTTGGAAGCCCTTCCAGGAGAGGGGGCCCTCAGCAGCACGTAGATACCTATCCCCAATCTCTTTCCCCGGCCTGTGCCACTGCTCCCTAAGTTTCCCCAAGTATTCGGGCACTCATTGTTCTCATGCCCCAGGGCCTTTGCATCTGCAGTTGCCACTGACGAGGATTCCCTGCTTCTCACCTGCCCCAGTGTCCCAGTGTCAAAATTAGCAAAGACATCCTCTGCTGCTCAGGGTCAACACCTTCCTCTGTTCCAGTGGATTTAGCCCAGTGTGGAGTATGAATGCCTGGAGCCCAGCCAGAGCCCACGTACAGAGGATGGTCATAAACAGCTCGTTCGGGGCACCTGGGTGGCTCAGTCGTTAAGTGTCTGCCTTCGGCTCAGGTCATAGTCCCAGGGTCCTGGGATCAAACCCCGCACCAGGCTCCCTGCTTTGCGGGAAGCCTGCTTCTCCCTCTCCCACTCCCTCTGCTTGTCTTCCCTCTCTCATTGTGTCTCTTTCTGTCGAATGAATAAAATCTTAAAAAAAAGAAAACAAAACCAAACCTGCTTGTTCCTTCACTCCATGTGCATTTATTGAAGACCCACTATGAGCCAGGCAATGAATAAGCCATTTGTGGAACTTGCATTCTGTCTGTGGAGATGGCTGTGGGGGCACAGACAACAGAAAAACCATGGGCAACACACCAACTGTAGATTGGGCTATGGGGGGGAAGTGAAGCAGGGTAGGGGCCGCAGTGAGGGGTGAGATGGCTCTCCGTAACTACAGCAGATAATTCTGCAGCTGTTGAAACAATGGGAGCAATCTCGACCAATGGTCAGGGAAGGATGCAAAGTTCACTAGAAAAATGACAGAACAATATAGTTAGCGTAACTCTCGTTGGGTTCTTGCAGAATTAGAGTCATTGTCTTTAAATTTGAAAGTAGGTGGATTAACATTTCTCTTCTCTTGCTGAACTGCTGTTGTTCTCCTGATGTGTGGAGAACATCCTTGTCCCTAGCCCTGTAACACAAAATGTTGGCTCTCCACTCCATACAATATTACTTGGCCTTGAGGAAGGACAGTTTGATGATACACGCTACATGGCTGAACTCTGAGGACCTTATGCTCAGTGACATAAGCTAGACACAAAAAGACAAATTTCCTGCGTGAGTCTACTTATAGGAGATCCCTAGAGCAGTCAAATTCAGAGACACAAAGTAGATTCAAGGTTATTGGGGACTGAGGGAAGGGTATGGGGAGTTGTTTAATGGGTACAGAATTTCAGTTTTGCGAGATGAAAAGAACTTGGGGAATTGGCTGTACGACAATATGAATGTACTTCACACTACTGAATTACACACTTAAAAATGGTCAAGGTGGGAGGTGCCTGGCTGGCTCAGGGGGTAAAGCCCAAAACTCTTGATTGTGGGATTGTGAGTTCCAGCCCTGAGTTGGGTGTAGAGATTGCTTAAAAATAAAAATCTTTTAAAAAATGGTTCTCGGGGCCCCTGGGTGGCTCAGTGGGTTAAGCCTCTGCCTTCAGCTCAGGTCACGATCTCAGGGTCCTGGGATCGAGCCCCGCATCGGGCTCTCTGCTCGGCAGGGAGCCTGCCCCCCCCGCCCCCGTCTGCCTCTCTGCCTACTTGTGATCTCTCTGTCAAATAAATAAATAAATAAATAAAATCTTCAAAAAAAAAATTGGTTCTCGGCGCCTGGGTGGCTCAGTCAGCTAAGCGTCTGCCTTCTGCTTAGGTCATGATCCCAGGGTCACAGGATCGAGCCCTACATCGGGCTCCTTGCTTAGCAGAGAGCCTGCTTTTCCCTCCTACTCTGTCCCTCCCCACTGCTCATACTCTCTTTTTCTCTCTCAAAGAAATAATAAAATAAAATCTTTAAAGAAAATGGTTGAGGGGTGCTTGGGTGGCTCAGTCGTTAAATGTCTGCCTTCGGCTTGGGTCATGGTCCCAGGGATCGAGCCCCAGATCAGACTCCTTGCTCAATGGGAAGCCTGCTTCTCTGTCTCCCACTCCCCCTGCTTGTGTTCTCTCTCTTGCTGTGTGTCTCTCTCTCTGTCAAATACATAAATAAAATCTTAAGATAAAAAATTAAAAAATGGTTGAGTAAGGAAGAGTTTCCTTCCTAGGGTTAGGCCAGAGGCCTTCCACTCACAAGTGGCGTGTGTGCACACCACAGCTGCTGAACTAGCCTCTGTATTTTGTGAGGATAAGGCGGCAACCACACCCCCACACCCCCCACAGGGTCTGTTGCTTTCCAGGTCCTGCCTTCAGCCTCAGGGCCAGCTTGGTGGAACCCTCTGGACCCAATTCACCAATTCCCCAAGGAAACTAACTACTAGTGGCTCCAATCCTTCTGCCTGCCCAGGGAATGCTTCTAGTCATTTCCTCCTGCACCCAGGAAGGCAGTGCCCTTCCTTTGATATCATCTTTGGACTCAGGAAAACAAAGGAATGTCAGACAGAAACAGAGATGGATAAAGACCACCTTTCACTCCCACTCTCCCAGAGGGGAAGCCCAGAGGTTGTGGGAAGAAGCAGCCCTACAGCCGGGTGACCTGACACAAGGAGCACCCCCTGAGCCTCAGAGGCTTTTCTGTAAGATGGGGGAAATACGGAAACGCCTTCCCAGGGAGACACACTGGGGAAAGGGAACAGTTACTAATGCCATGTAGGGTGGGATCCCCAGTTGGGAGATGCTGATCCCAACCGCCACAAAGGTTGACACCCAGGGACACAGGCCACATGCAGGAAAGCCTGTGGGGAACACCAGCCTCACTGAGCCTTTGGTGGGGCCCTGCTTCTTCTGCATGGCTCTTAAAACCCTAAGCTGAGTTCTCCCTAAAGAGGAAGGAGGTGCCCTCCCCAGCTGGGAACGCATGTCTGCAGTCATTGCAAGATCCTCTAGACAGAAGTGGGGGGCGGGGGGGCACAACAGGTAGGTTTGTGTTTCCCTTGGTTGTGCTTTTACTTCTAAAGTATTCTTTTTCTTTTTTTCTGTGAACATTTTAATGAGGGTTTGAACATAAGATAGAAAAATAACATTCTGGTCACTTTTTTGTTGTTTTTTTTTTAAGAGGCAGGCTTTTCTTGAGACTGTCATACAAGGCAATGGATGAGGAAACTCCTAAAGAAACTTCTAGAAAAATGTACACTGAGCACAGAAAAAGGCACTTCTCCAAACACCGTCATGGTCACTGACAACTCCAAAGTAGCCTGTTGGGCTCTCACGGGCTGTTTGTTCTGTTTTCTTTGGGGAACAGCTCGGTTCGGACTTAAGCCCTGCTCCTCGCAGAGGCTAGGGGACACCTCAAGACTGCCATCAGTTTCCCATGGTGACGCTTGGAGCAAGTGATGCTCACGGAGGTGAGGAGGGGTGCTGGAGGTAGGGTCCCAGAGCTTGCTTCTCCTCTGGTGGGGTGTGGGTGGCTAGAGGCCACTACCCCGGTGGAAGCCTTGCTCACTCCCCATGGAGGGAAAGGTGATCCAGCAGGTGGGCTGGGACCAGGCCCCTGTGACCACCTGACTCCCCATAATAGAATCCCTTGTCATCCACAGGTCCGTAGACTGTGACCACATCCCCTGCCCTCAGTGACAGCTTGTCCTTCACCTGGCCCCCTGCTCTCCCATCCTTGGGGTCATAGTCCAAAGCGGCCATCATGGTTGTTGGGGTCCACAGTGATGACATCCTGGGGTTCCCTTGGGGCATAGGAAAGGAGCCCTGGGGGCTGGTGAGCCCCCCAAAGTCATCAAAGGGGGCCACAGGGGGGAGGTACCCTTGCACTGGCAAATGCCACTTGCCATCAGTCTGCTCTGTGCCCACCTTCACCTCGGCCACCAGGTGCCCAGGTATGGTGCCCACTTGCCCGTTACACTCGCCATGGTAGAAGCCGCAGGGGTCCTGAGATCCCCACACTCTCAGCAACTGCCCTTTCTGGAAGGCCAGCTCCTCCTCTGCGACCTCGGGGTTGGCAGACATCACCAGGGGGTTGTAATCAAAGAGGGCCACAAAGACCCTGACCAGAGTGTCCCCCCCGGTCCCCAGTGGGGAGGGGCCACCCCTGGGCATCTTCATGACCTTGCTGGATGGAGCTGGACAAAGTGCTGGGCTGGGCTCCCGGAGCTGGCACATTCTCTTGCCCCCCAGAGCCTGACCTCTCCCATTCTGGGTCCTAAACTCCTTTCTCTGCTCTCGCCTCCTCGTGCCCCAGGGACTGAAGCACACGGCCTCCTCCTCCTGCAGAATGTCATGGAAGTCAGACACATACGGTTGGCTGGCATCCAGCCGGGGAGGGACGAGCACTTGGGTGTCTTGCTTTTGCCTAAGGACCTTCTCAAGGGCAGCCTTTTCCTGATACAGTTCTTTGTTGAGCCCACGCTCTGGGAAAAGATGGATGACTCCCGAAGCAGGGCTCTGTCTAGGGCCCATGTGACAATAGCGGTCTTCTCCCCTCAACTGGCCAGGGGGCAGAGGGGGTCTGTGGTTCGGGGAGATCTGCTGGAAGAGCAGGTCCTTTCTGGAGACCTCCTGGATCTCTGGAGGCCCCTGGGCTTGGTGGCCGCACCGTGCACTGGCACATTCTCTTTCTGGATCCAGGTTGGGCATCGGAGACTGCCTCCTTGGGGGTTCTTCAGAGAAGGCTTCTAGAAACTCGGCCTGGGACTCCCCGCAGCTTCCAGGAGCGTGAGGGCTGGCTGTGGCACTCAGGGGAGCCAGGGTCAGCCTCTGAGAACAGACAGGGACGGTGACTCTGCAGGTAGATGGGTCACCACAGGGGTGGCTAAAGGAAGAAGTCTCTGGCAACGGATGGCAGGTGAAACAGTCATGAGGGATCTGGGCTGGCACCGAATCCAGGGACTCACCACAAAGCGACATGGTTCTCACAGACACATTCTGGCACAGCAGGGGCTGCTGGAGCTGAGAATATTCCAACAGGGTGCTCCCAGCGGTGGCATCGGCGACCTCTGCAACTTTGAGCCCATCAGCATAGACGGCGTAGCCGGTGACCTGGACTCCATTGGATGACCCAGCAGAGTCAATGGTTACGGGGAGCCAGCTGACCATCAGAAGGCCTGGGGAGGCGTGGCGCTCCACCAGCACATCCAGGGGTGGGTCAGGGGGTCCCGCCAGGGGCGTTTTGAAGGTGATGTTAGAGGACGATGTCTCCCAGTGCACTTGCAGCGAGTCCCATGGCAGCCGCACCTCCACCCGTGCCCGGTACCGCGTGCCAGGCAGCAGGCCATGGAAGGTATAGCCACTCACGCCTGCTGGGGTCAGGGCGTGCTCTTGGCCATTGAGATACACCATGTGGAGGTGGCTGCTGCTGCTGTAGACCCAGGCGATCTTGGCCGATGTTGCTGCAACGCTTTGCAGGTGGAGTTGCATGGGGCCCAGGCACAGAGCCCCTGTGGCCCCTAGAAGGGGTCTGGAGAAGCCCTTCTCTTTCATACACTGCAGCGCACCCAGCCAGCTGTCTTCTGTCTTGGCATCTGCAATCTCTGCTGCCCCCTCTGTCTTGGGGGCTACCCCCACCATCAGGCACGGCCCCTTGTCCATAGCCCCCTGGGCTTTCCCAGGCAAGAAGCTGTGACCAGTGTCTTCCGTCAAACCTTTGCTCTGCCCAGGTGGGAGCCGAGTGGGGCCAAAGTCAGGGGATTTGAGGGGCAGGCAGTCCAGGATGTCACTGTCTGGAATCTGCTCCACCAGGTTGGACGGCACAAGCCCTCGTTGGCCGTCCTCAAGCTCCCCTTCATAAAAGCCGTCTTCATCCATGTCCCCAAAGATATAGACATAATCCCCAGCTGTAAGGGGTAGCTCACTCTCAGGGTGCTCATTAAGGCCCTTAAAAGGATTGTAGCTGTACCGAGCCAGGAAGATCTTGAGCTTGGGGGGCAGGCAGGCCTCTGACCCCCCCACTTCCAAGGTGGAAGACATACTGTCAGGCTCCAAATCCTCCATCTCACTGGCTGTGTCCATATCCAGGGTAGGACAAGATGGCACTGTGGCCCACACGGACTCCACCTCAGACGAAGAGTTCGACTGGGAGCTAGTCTTCTTGGCCTGGTACCTGGAGTCCAGAGGCCGACTGGCTAGGACTCTGTCAGGCACCTGAGGGGCTCTGGCTGGCTCCCCGTTGGCAATTGGACTTCCGGGCCGAGAAGCTTCTTGATTCTCCCGTTTGTCTCTGCTGGGCTGTGAAGATGCTTGGTCTGGAGGCTCCGGCTGGAACTTGGTCCTTCCAGGGTCTCTAACTTGAGACTCGGGGGCTTGGGAGGCCTCCTGGGGTTCGGCGGGAGGGTGACCAGGATGACACTGAAGCGCTAGCATCTCGCGAGCAGCCTGGAGATCGTGCAAGGCCTTCCGCAGGTCGTGCTGCAGCTGTTGCTGCCGGTCCTGTCCGCGTGCCGCCTGCTGCAGCAGCTGCTCTGCCAGCATGCCGGCGGCGTCGCGCTCCTGGCACGCGCGGTCCAGCTGCCCGCGCACGTCGTCGTTCTCCGCCGCCACCTTCCGCGTCCAGTCGGCCTGGGCCTGCAACCGCGCATTCTCCTGGGTCAGCCAGGCTCCCTCGCGTAGCGCCGCCTGCAGCTGCGCCTCAGCCTCGTCGCCGCGCCGCCGCGCCGCAGCCGCCTGGTTGCTCAGGTCCTCGCACTCCCGCCGCCGTGCGCCCAGCTCGAGCTCCAGGGCCTGCACCTGGCGCCGCGCCTCTTCGCTGGGTGCACCCTGGCCGTCCGCCTCCACGAGGGCGCTGCCGCTGGCCTGCTGGCGTGTCAACTGTCTCTGCAGGCGCAGCACCTCCCGCTGGGACTCGCGCTGCAGCCGGTCCAACTCGCTGATGTCGAGCCACTGGGTTTGGGCTTGGGCTTGGGCTTGGGCGGCACCCCCGCCAGGGTGCAGGACGCTGCCGAAGCCCGAGGCGACGCGCGCCTGCAGCAAGTGGCACTCCTGCCTCAGCTCTTCGATCTGCTTGTCCTTGGCCAGCAGCGCGCTCGCCTGCTCGGACAAGTCCCGGGCGCGCTGGCGGGAGAAGACCTGGCACAGCTCCAGGCCGGTGCAGCTGTCGCCCGGCACAGGCGCGCTCACAGCCCGCAGGTTGGTTTCTTGTAGCTTTCGGGCTCGGTCCTCCAGGCGCCGCGCGAGGCCTGTAAGCTTCGCGTGCTTCACCTTGAGCCGCTTCACCTTCTCGTCGGACTTGTCCTGGAAGCCTGCGCGCCGCAGCTGCGTGTTCTCCTCCCGCAGGCCAGAGCAGCGGCGCGCCAGCGCGCGCAACGCCTTGGACAGTTCCGAGTTCTGCTTCACCAGCTCCTGGTAGTCCAGATCCGGCGAAGAAGGGGTCAGGGCTTCGCAGGGCTGGCTCCCGGGGTCTTCTGGCGGATCGCTAGGTCTTCGGTGCTCCGATGGCGGTGGTGGTGGAGGCGGTGGCGGTGGCGGCGGCGGCGGCGGCAGCGGCGGCGTAGGGGGACTCGGGGAGCCTAAGATCGAGGCGTCTGGCGAGGAGGTCCGCTCCTCGGATTCGGGGGCCTTGGGGCAACCGAGGGTGCTGTCGAGCGAGCGGGAACGCGCTGGTGGCAAGGAATCGAGAGAGCTGGCGCGCGTGTGGAGCAGGCTGTTTGAGGAGTGGGAGCGCCCGGCCCGCACCACGTCTAGGGAGCGGGAGCGCAGGCGGACGCCCCCAGTCAGGCTGTCAGCATTCAGGGATTCGAGTCTACACATGGACTTTGGGGGCCCGCGGGAGTCGGCGGCGGTATCGCCGGGAGGCCCTTCCGAAGAATGCACGGCTTGGGGGTCGGGGGAGCCGGGCAAAGCGGGATGCCAGCGGAAGTGCTCCAGGATGTACTTGAGGAAGAGCTGGCGCTCCACGTCGAGCGCCGCCTGCAGGTGTCGGATGCGCGAAGCCTGCTCGCCGTCGGTTTCCCAGCGAAGCTGCGCCAGCACTTCCTGCAGGCGACAGCGGCACTGAGCAGCGGCGACCTCGGGCGCCCCCGCGCGGCCGCAGTAGCCCCGGTTCACCAACTCCTCGGCCAGCTGGCGCTGCAGCTCCCGGGCCTGGCGCATGACGCCGTCGCGCTCGCGGTGCAGCAGCTGCCGCAGCTGCCGCATCTCGGCCTCCTTCCAGCGCAGCAGCTGCCGGATCTCGGCCTCACGCTCCCGCAGCACGTCCTCCTGCAGCTGCCGCAACTCCCGGACGCGCTGAGCCTCCCACTTGGAGCGCAGATGGTCAACCAGCTGCCGCCGCTCCCGCTCGGCCGCCTCCCGCAGCTGGCGCGCCTGGGACGCGAAGCGCTGCCTCTCCGCCCGCCCGCGCGCCCGCTCGGTCTCCAGCTCGGCCCGCAGCTTCTCCAGCTCCCGCCTTTGCTCCTCCAGCACCACCGCCGACGGACCCGGACTACCCGGCTTCTTCGGTGTCGCGCGGCCGCCGCCCGAAGGGCTGGGCGAGTCTTTGGTCATGGTGGCCAAGGCCCAGCCAGACGCCTGACTTCGTCTGGCCCAGGCCGCTGCTAGCCAACGGCCACAGCCCCCGCTGTGGCCAACCGCCCCGCGCGCCCCTTCCGGCGACCCTGGGGGTCTCCGCGCGCCCCTTCCGCCTCTGAGCGCCTTCCCCCACCCTGTGCTGCGGGTGTACTAGCCCAAGCTCCTCTCCTGGCTGCCTGCGCGGGGCCTGAGCTCCAAACACCCTTGCTCAACTCAGTCCATGTCCTTTCTGGGATGCCCAGGGGTCTCTCTGATCCCAGGCCCTTCCGTGTTTCTGGGGTCATGTCCTTTGTGACTCACCGGGGGTACTCTCCCAGGCACTGTGCAGTACCTTTCGGGCCAACTTGTACGGGGGCGAGCCCACGCCACTGCTCTGGACCTGGAGGGAAGAACTCCACGTGTGAGTCAAGGATGGGGTGTGAGCAGATCCTGCCCAGCCCTGGCACGGGTTCAGGTGGCCTGTTTGGTCTAAGTGTCTGGGAACCAAAACAGAATACCCCCAAACTTAGAGGTGAGCCCTGAACACCTATGAGGGGAGGATGCAGTCTTGTGACCGCATTCCCAAGTCGCCTACCTTTCCAATGATCCCAGAGGAGCTGAGCAGTTGGATGCATTAACTGTTTAAACTTACCATGCCCATTTTACAGATGAGAAGTATTATTAAAGATTTTATTTATTTATTTGACAGCGAGTTAGAGAGAGAACACAAGTAGGCAGAGCCAGGCAGAGGGAGAGGGAGAAGCAGATTCTCTGCTGAGC
Organism: Martes martes; assembly: GCF_963455335.1. NCBI lineage: Eukaryota > Metazoa > Chordata > Mammalia > Carnivora > Mustelidae > Martes > Martes martes. The sequence continues at coordinate 63,806,724 of NC_137901.1, forward strand.
AGGGAGCCCGATGCAGAGCTTAATCCCAGGACCCTGGGATGATGACCTGAGTCAAAGGCAGACACCTGGAGAAGTTTTTTTGTTTTGTTTTGTTTTGTTTTTTAAGATTGTATTTATTTATTTGACACACACACAGAGAAATCACAAATAGGCAGAGAGGCAGGCGGGGGAGGGGGGGAAGCAGGCTCCCTGCTGAGCAGAGAGCCTATTGTGGGGCTTGATCCCAGGACCCTGAGATCATGATCTGAGCTGAAAGCAGAGGCTTAACCCACTGAGCCTCCCAGGCAGCCCCTCCTTTATTTTAAACACAAATGAAAAGTCTTGGGCACGTAGTCTGGGCATGGTGCCAACAGACAAAGGAGAAGGCCTCCTTAGAGAACCAAAGCCCTGGCCTATGTTTTCTTGGTTCACTTTTATGATCACCTTGCAAGGATACTCTGAGAGATAAGGACCTCTTCATGGCCACACTGCCTAGAAGTAGCTTAGTGGGGCGTCAGACTTGGAAAATTCTGCCTCCAGAGTCCATGGGCACTCTGACTCCATCTGCCTAATCTTAGGGTTGTAGCTTCGAAGGGCACTCCCCAGTCTTTCTTTTAGGGGAGGGTTTCACACTTTGCAGAAGGAGAGAGGATCAGTGGAATCCAGAGTGGGGAGCTGGCCAGGGAGGGAGGTGAGAACATGGGCACACCATTGGGGCCCAGCCCACCCTTTGCCTGGCCCAGGAGTGCTTAGGGCTTCCTGCTTCTCCAAAAGGTAAGTCACAGACCCTTATGGGCCCAGCTGTTTCCCAGCACCATCTCCCTGAGGGCAGCAAGGCCAGAGAATTTCCGTGGCTCTCCCAAGGGGCCATATTGAGACGGTTAGGATTGGTGTGCCTTTGGAGGCAAACAGTCCTCCAGCTTCTTGTGCCATTTCCATGTCCTCATCTGTTAAATGGGCTAATATTGCAGCTCCCTTCTGTGTTGTGTGACCTCCTGGAGTTCCCTGACCTCTCTGGGCATCCATTTCTCCAGTTTGTGAGGTTTCACTAAGGTGAGAACACACAGTGCCCAGAACAGAGCAAGGCTCTCGTTGGCAGTTCACTGATTTTATTTTTAAAAGATTCTTTCTTTCTTTCTTTCTTTGTCAGAGAGCGAGAACAAGTGGGGGAGCAGCAGGCAGAGGGAGAAGCAGGCTCCCTGCTGTGCAAGGAGCCCGATGCGGGACTCGATCTCAGGACTCTGGGATCAGGACCTGAGCCGAAGGCAGATGCTTAACTGACTGAGCCACCCAGGCATCCCAGCTCACAAATTTTTCACCCCTTTTTTGCAGTTAGAGAAGCTGAGGTCAGCAAGCAGAGATCTGACTGAAGTCATTCAGGGAGGCTGTGGTAGAGGCAACGCGAGGTACCCTTTGTGTGTTCTGGGATTCACTCTGGATTCCTCATGGCAGGTGGGAAGCCTCAGAGACCTGGGTGTCCATTCAGGCTCTGCCCCTCTTTGGCTGAGCGACCATGGCTGATTACTTCGCTTCTCCTGGCCTCCACACAATGGATGTATTGATAACACTGGCCTTCCGTGGTTAGAGAGAAAGAGACACCAGGACACTATCTGCTGATGGCCAGATGTGCAATAGGGGCTGTGTCAAGGTCTGTGTAAGTTCTCATCTTCCCATCCAGGGCTTGACCTAGACTCTCCAAGCTTCTTCCAGTAATCTAAAGAATCCCCCTGCCTCAAAGGCTTCTGGGCCTTCACATGTGTTGCTTCCCCCTGCCTAGGATGCCTACATTGCCCAACACAAAAATAACAACAACGCCCCCTGCAGACCAGGAACCTATTATGTGCCAGGCTTCGTGCTAAATGCTTGCCATTCATTATTTACACAGTCCATTTTGCAGATGAGAGGTCTCAAGCCTCTGAGGAGCAAGAGATTTTGTCTACTTACCTAATGCTAACCTTGTCTTGTCCTTTAGCATCAGCTTAGCAATTCCTCCTCCAGGAAGCCTTCCCTGACTCTCTGGGCTGGGTCTGGTCCCCTAAGAAGTCTGTAGCCCTGATGGCCCTACCAGGCACCCCTCCATTTGGAATAGGGATGTATCTGGTATATATCAGTGTCCCTGCCCAGAGTGGTTTTGGGGAAGGAATAAGTGAAAAGTCCCTCCCCAGAAAGGAGGGATAGGGACCCAGAGAGAGGCAAGCAGGAAGGGCACAAAGGGCACTGTCCAACCAGGCCACCCAGACTGCCTACCTCCCACATTCGGGTACTACTTGGTGTCAAGGGCTGAAGCCTCAGGCTCTGGGCTGCCTATCAGGGTCTTGGGCAGACACCTTAGGCTGGAGTGAGGGTCAGGCCTCACTAGAGATGTTGGCAGGATCTAAAGCTGTGTAACTAACACACATACATACACACACTCAAGGACTCTCTAGGCCTGGTGGGGCTGGGGAGCTCAGGAGCCCTACTTAAGTCTGGGTCCTCCCTATTCTTCTTGTCCCAGCACATCAATACCTTGCTATTTTGCATCTAGACCTTGATGTTGTGGTCACATTAGAGTCCCCCCTTGCTTCTCTTTGTCTATGGTGTCTGTGGCTTCTCTGTGTTTCAGTTCCTCTCACACAGTCATTTCCCCAAGTAGGTGGGCAGGTGACCTTGGCTCCATCTCCCAGGTGGGGAGAGAGAGGCTCAGAGACGGCACAGGTCGTGTTCTTCAGCACATGGCTCTGTGGGCTCTGCCTTCTCTGCCGTACTCACATTTTTCAGATCCGGTTCCCCTAAACCACTGGTATGCCGTGGGAGATCGATGGCTTCAGGCAATGCTATGTACCAAGATCACAGAGAACTGTGACTCCAGATGTTTTCCAGGAGTGATGCAGGGGGTGGAGTGATGCAGGGATGGCCTTAGCCTTGAACTAAGGCCCCCCTGGATGTGGTAGCCACAGGCAGAGTATGTTCATGGAATCCTCACTGGAGCTCTGTTGGACAGAGGAGAGCCCGAGGCCTGGTGGGAGCAGGTGGCTTGCCAGGGGACGCAGGCAGCTGCGGCAGAGCTGGGTTGTCACTTCTGGGCAGTGGGTGGAACTCCGCAGCCTAGATTTCTGCTGCAGTGTCTAGAGGAACCTGCAACCATCAGAGGAGGAGGGCAGGCTGCTGCCAAGGAAGAGGACCTTGGGGTGAGTCTCTGGGAGTCCGACAGTAACCATCCAGCAGCTGCTGGGGCTGGTACCACCTGTGACATGTCAGAGGCATTCTGGAATGTAGGTTGAGTGGATGAGCAAACCAGGGCTTCCCCAATCCAAACTTCTGCCACCCCACACTCATCATGTTGTGCCACGATTGTTAACGACCTGCCCATCACTCCCATCAACTCTGAGCTCAGGGAGGGCACAGACCATGTAGATGCATTCTCTGGGTCTCGCTTTCTTGCCTATAATATGAAAGAGGTGGATTACGTGGGTGGCTTTCAAACTGGGTTCCTTAGGGCCTCAGGGTTCCTGAGAAATATTGTAGGATTTTTGGGAGTGGGAGAATGTGCCTGGAACTAAAGGAGAAATACTGCTTCTACCAGCTTCAACAGAGCAGGTACACCTGTTAGTGTCATTCTTCTTTTTTTTAAAAAAAAAGATTTTATTCATTTATTTGACAGAGAGAGAAAGAGGCAAGCAGAGGGAGAGGGAGAAGCAGGCTCCCGGCTGAGCAAGGAGCCCAATGTGGGTGGGGCTTCATCCCAGGGCCCCGGACTCCTGACCTGAGCCGAAGGCAGAAACTTAACCAATTGAGCCACCCAGGCACTTATATTAGTGTCATTCTTTAAGTTTTAAGGAAGACTTTGGCTTAATAAAGAGGTATGCCACTAGAAACAAGTTTGGAAACCTCTGGTTTAGAGACCCTCCTGTCTATTATGTGCAAACACATATTGCCCTGACACTCAGTAATTCCACCGACCCTGAGAGAAACCACCTGTGCCCCTCATGTCTTGGTTCACCCCACATCACCAGCCTTATACGCCATACTGCCTCTCTCCACAGCACCAGTCTGTGACCTTTGAACAATGCGGTCATGGTGTATGTGATCCTGGGCAATCTGGTTCTCATCCTCTGCCAGCCTGGCCTAGCCCTATTTTAGCTCTGCCGCACATGCCTGGAGCTCTTGCCTGGCCTTAGTGAGAGGCAAAAACTCCATCCAGAGAGCCAACCCACTGGAAGATTTTTTAAAAAAAGATTTTATTTATTTGAGAGAGAGACAGAGAGAGCACAAGTGTGCGGTGTGGCAGAGGGAGAGGGAGAAGCAGACTCCAGGTTGAGCGTGGAGCCCAATGTGGGGCTTGATCCCAGGACACTAAGATTAAGACTTAAGCCAAAATTGAGAGTCAAATGCTTAACTGACTGAACCACCCAGGCACCCCCCACCAGAGGGGTTTTAAGCTTCCGAACAGACCCCTTTAGCCCCAGCTTCCACTCCACATCCCTTATTTTTGGGTCAATGTGTTTCCTTTTCTTTTTCTTTAAAAAAATTTTTTAAAAAGCCTTTATTTATTTATTTGTCAGAGAGAGAGAGCGAGAGAGAGTGAGAGCACGCACAAGCAGGGGGAGCAGCAGGCAGAGAGAGAAGGAGAACCAGGAGAACCTGAGCAGCGAGCCTGTCACAGGGCTCGATCCCAGGACCCTGGGATCAGGCCAGGCGTCCCATCTTCTCCTTTTTTCAAACAAAGGGTTTTCTTTACCTTTTTCTTTAGCTTATTTGTTTAAGTAACAAGTTTATTTATTTAGATTTTATTTATTTGAGAGAGAGCACAGAGGGAGAGGGCAAACAGACTCACCGCTGAGCAGAGAGCCCGATGTGGGACTTGATTCCAGGACCCTGAGATCATGACCTGAGCCAAAGGCAGATGCTTAACCGACTGAGCCACTCAGGTGCCCCATGTTTATTTAAGTGATCTCTACACCCAACATGGGGCTTGAACTCGCAACCCCGAGATCAAGAGTTGCCTGCTCCTCTGACTGAGCCAGCCAGGCACCCCTGGGTCAATGTGTATTCTATCTGTTCTCTGATGTCTCCTCAGTATCTAGAAGAGCACCTAGCACATATTCAATAAACACATGACTGAGGGAGACAGAGACCTACGAGCCAGGTGTGGTCTCTGTCTTCATGGAATTTATGGTACAAGGGAGGACACAGAGGTTAAACACAGATACAGCGAAGGACTATAGTAAACTCGAAGTGTGGGCAGGGGGCTGTGAGTGGGGGGGATGGTGCCAATGGGGCACAGAACCCTGCCAGGGCAGACTTCCCTGAAAGCTGAGGCAGGAGAGGGCTTGATGGCCGCCCAGAGCGGAAATCAGATTTCAGGCGGTAGGCCCTGCCAAACCCCAGCCCTTTGTGGTCTGGCAGCCTGTTCCCGCTCGCTCCCATGTCTGCCCCACCCAGGGCACGCCCAAAAGGGTCTGATATTGTTTCTTCACAACTGTGTCCCCCTCCTCAGTTGCCTGAAAAGAAACTGGAGCTCAGAGGGGACGAAGGGTCAGTCAGGAGGGGCCTGACCAGGTCTTCTCCCTCTAAGTTGTGCTTAGGTCCGGAACCCCCAGCCCTGTTGCTTCCTGGATGGGGCTGGTACCTGGAGAGGGTCATTCTATTGTCTGTCACCACCTCCCAGACTCTGAGGACCATCTCTGGCCTACTCCATGCCCTCCTGGGGAAGGAAGGACTAGTGTGTGCCAGCTTTTAGCTCTCTGGCTAGGGCTCCCCGGCCTGCTGGGCTGGCCTCCACCCTCCACCCCAGGCAGCCTGGCCCAACTCATCAGACATGTATGGGTCCCTGTGGGTGGCCCGCCTGTTCCTACCTGCATGTTGCGGACCTTGTCCTGGAGTCCTCACTATAGCCAGGGAACAAAACTACTCAGGGTCACACAGGGACTTGTGCCCTTGCCTGTATGACCCAAGTCTGGGGTCTGAACTGGTGCCACTGTAGCCTGGCCCACTGACTCTGGCAGTCTGAGAGGAATCGTCCTCCCCAAGCCTTCAGACAAATGGCTGCCCCTTCCCAAAGACCCGGTTGCTGTTGGCAGTATCAGCTTTTCCAGCTACCCACTGTTTCCGGGACAGACCTATCTTCCAACTTCTGCCATCTCCACTTCTTTCCCCTCTTCATCTATCCCTTCTGTCCTCTCAACCTTCTGAGCCCTCACAGCCCCCTGCCCATGCTTCAAGTTAACTACAAGGCCTCATCTACCTTCTTGCTGACACCATTGGGAATACCTTTGGTCGGTCATTTGGCTATTGCTCTAGGTCAGGGACAGTCCTTTTTTTTTTTTTTTTTTTAAGATTGATTTATTTAGGACACTTGAGTGGCTCAGTAAGGAGCCTGCTTTTCCCTCTCTCTGCCTGCTGCTCCCCCTACTTGTGCTTGCTCTCATTCTCTCTGTCAAATAAATAAATAAAATCTTTTTAAAAAGAAGAAGAAGAAGAAAGATAGGGATGCCTGGGTGGCTCTGTCAGTTAAGCGTCTGCCTTTGGCTCAGGTCATGATCCCAGGGTTCTGGGATGGAGTCCCACACCGGGCTCCTTGCTCAGCGGGGAGCCTGCTTCTCCCTCTGCCTTCCACTCTCCCTGCTTGTGTGCACTCTCTCTCTCTCTGACAAATAAATAAATAAATAAATAAAATCTTTTTTAAAAAGATTGATTTATTTATCTTAGAGAGAGCATAAGAGTGGCAGGAGGGGCAGAAGGAGAGGGAGAGGCCGAGTCTTAAACAGATTCCCTGCTGAGCACAGAGCCCGATGCAGAGTTCGAGCTCACGACTCTGAGATCATGACCTGAGCCAAAATCAAGAATTGAAAGCCCAACTGACTAAGCCACCCAGGCACCCCAAAGGGACAGTCCTTCACCAACTGTTTGTTGAGTACTAATCTAGTCAGGGCAATGTGGCAGGGAAGCATGTGAATTTCCTCATTCACTAAGCACAGAGAACCCCCAGTGGGATTTGTGATGGAAGGAACTCAGGAGGTTGGGAAGGAGGATAGAAGTGAAGAAGGAGCCCTTTAGGTGAGTTGAGCCTCCCAGACCTGAGCTTCCCCCTCACAGTCAAAGCGCAGACTTGGGCTTGATGCTCTGACCAGTGAGTGGCTGAAAAGCTGATTGACCCTTTGAGCCTCAGTTTTTTCCTTGTAAATGGGGCTGATAACAGTTCTTCCCTCAAAGGGCTGCTGGGGGAGTCAATAGAAAACACTTGTGCATTTGTACTTATGGCAACCCAGCACACAGCCGGTTGTCAGGTCAACCAAGTGAGCCAGCATGGTAAGCTGAGTCTTCAAGAATGGTTAGCACTTGGGATGCCTTGGTAGCTCAGTCGGACTCTTGATTTCAGCTCAGGTCTTGATCTCTGGGTTGTGATTTCAAGTCCCATGTTGGACTCTCTGCTGGGTATGGAGCCTATTTTAAAAAAATAAGAGAAAGAAGGAGAAGGGGGGAGGAAGAAGAAGGAGGAGGAGGAGGAGAAGTAGAAGAAGGAGGAGGAGGAGAAGAAGAAGGGGAGGAGGGAGGAAGGGGAACGGGAGAGGGAGGAGGAGGGTAGGGGAAAGGAAAGGGGAAGGAGAAGAGGAGGAGGAGAAGGAGGAGAAGGAGGAAGAAGAAGATGAAGAAAGAGGGGGAGGAGGAAGGAGAGGGGGAGGGGGAGGGGGGAGGAGGAGGAGAGGAAGAAGGACTAGCATTTGCCAGCTGGATAAGGTGGTGTTGCGGGGAGGGAATGACAAAGGCATCCCAGGCAAAGGGAGCAGCAAGGACAAAGGCAGGGAGTGTGGAGTGGCAGGAGCACTTGTCTTGGGAAGGGAGAGACGTAGGATGTGAATTTTTGGGCCATCAGAAGGAGATCAAGTCAGAGCCTCACCAGCATGAACCAGATCAGGGTCTAACTTCTGGAGCCTCTCTTCCTAGCTGGGTGATGAAGGACAAGCTACCACTCTCAGGGCCTCAGTCTCCTCACCTGTGAGATGGGACATCTTAGCACTGTTCTGTGGTGCAGTGCCCAGTGCCAGGCATACAGTCAGCCTGCCGAGGAGCTCCTTCCATCCCTGGCCCCTCCTTTGGCCATTGTCAGCCTTCTCCTCCGGGCTCCCACACCTCATCCAACCATCCACCACCCAACCATCCAACCAGCCACATTCTGGCATTCTCCTCGGTGCCTCTCCAGGATGCTTCGAGCTGCTTGAGGGCAGGTGCCACCTTTGTATCTCCCTCTCCGAGCCTAGCAGGCAAGGCCCAGGACCCTGTGCTGACTGGGAGAAGAAAAAGAAGAACGTGGTAAGGTCTAGCCAAAGCATCTGGAGTCCAGGAGAAGGAGGAAGACTGGAATTAGAGGAGGAGGAGGGTACTTTTAATGGAAGGCTCAGGAAAGTGGCACACAAAGGCCAGGTCCAAATGAACATGGTTTGCCTGAGTGGAAGGGGGTTGGTATGACCAGAAGCCAGGCCTGCCATGGGGAACAATAAAAGTTTTGTTTTCTTTTTTTAAAGATTTTATTTATTTGGCAGAGAGAGAGAGAGATCACAAGTAGGCAGAGAGGCAGGCAGAGAGAGAGAAGGCAGCCTCCCTGCTGAGCAGAGAGCCTGATTCGGGCCTTGATCCCAGGACCCTGAGATCATGACCTGAGCCAAAGGCAGATGCTTAACTATCTGAGCCACCCAGGTGCCCCTTGCCTCCTGTTCTTCTAAGGCTGTCCCAGTCTGTCATCTGCCTCCCTTGCTCCCTATTAACTTCTTACTCCATTCTGGCCATCCAGACAGCCTCATGGCCTTTGCCAGTGTCTTTTCTCCTGCTTGAAACAACCTCCTCTCAGTCTCTCAGCTGTTCCATTCCCATCCTTCAGGTTCCAGGGTTGGCCCTAAAGCCAGCAGCTCAGTCTCTGTTCCTAGCTCGCTGCATGAACTTGGGCAAATCATTGGCCATCTCTATGCTTCTGTTTCCTGTGAGATGGGCTGTTAATGGTAGCCATCTCAGAGTGGTTTCAGAGATTAAGCAAAATAAAGCACAGGAGGGAGGAGCTGGCATTTGAGGTTCCAGTGTTGGCTCTTATTATACTATTCCTCAGTGAGGCTTCTGTGACTTCCCAATGAAAAGTAGGTTCCCCCATGGGCGCCTGGATGGCTCAGTCATGATCCTGGAGTCCCAGGATTGAGTTCTGCATTGGGCTTCCTGCTCAGCAGGGAGTCTGGTTCTCCCTCTGACCGTCCCTCCTCTCATACTCTCTCAAATAAATCAATAAAATCTTAAAAAAAAAAAAAAGTAGGCCCCCATAATCACTTTCCCATCACCCAGGTTTCTTTTCTTTTTTTGGTTTTATTTATTTGACATACACACAGAGAGAATAAGCAGGGGGAGAGTAGAGGGAGAGGGAGAAGCAGGCTCCCTGCTGAGCATGGTGCTCAGCAACTGGATTCCAGAACCCTGGGATCATGAACTGAGCTGAAGGCAGACGTTTAATTGACTCTCACCCAGGAGCCCCTCAGTTTCCTTTTCTTCATAGCACTTATCAGTGTCCGAAATAATCTTGGTTATTCAATGATCTGATGCAACCAATATTTATTGTGCACCTACTATGTGCCAAACACCTTGTAATCACCTCCGGATGGGACGTTCAGTAAAGGCAGGGTGTCTGCCTGTTCCATTCATCTGTGTTCGCCCAGCATCGTCATGGCACACAGTAGGCACTTCATACGTGGGGGCGGGGTGAGCGCCCCGCCTGCCCCTCCCCCGCTCCAGGAAGTGCGGGGGCTTCAGCCGCCCGGCGGGCCGCGATGCATTCTGGGAAAGCAGCAGCACCAGATCCAAGATGGCGGCCAGCAGGAGGCTGATGAAGGTAAAAGCCATTCTCCGGCGCCGGCCGGGTGGGGGGGGCGGCGTCCCGGGCCGGGGGTCCCCGCGGCGGGCGGGAGTCCTCGGGGCGTCGCCGCTCGGTCTCCCGTTCCTGTGTGGCCCCACCGCCCCTCTGACCGCACACGGGCAGAGGGAGGTAACGGGGCCGCCTAGGCCGCAGCCTGGGCGGGAGCGCCAGGCCGCGCTGGGAGCTGCCGCTGTCCCCTCCGCCCGGTCCGGGGCGTTCACGTCGCCCTCAGCCCGGAACCCGGCCAGGTCCTTCTCGCGGTGGCCGCCTCCCGGACCGGGGGCGCGTTGATGTGGGGACCCAGCCGGGAGGTCCCAAACCGGGCGCCCGCGGGGAAGGCCCGAGCGCCGGAGCTCCGACCGGGAGCCCGCGCCGCGGAGCCGCCCCGCCCTGGGCCGCAGCGCGCCGGGTTTAGAGCTCCGGAGGCTGGGAGGTTGGGAGGCTCGGGCTGGGGAAGGAAGGTGGAGGCCAGGCGACAAAAGTTAGGTCAGTTTGTTGGTGGGTCGTTTGAAATTGCTCTGGGTCCTAGCAAACTGTCGCCTTGTGACTGCAGAGTCACACAGCCGGCAAGTTCCAACTCCAGGAAGGCGTGGGGTCGGCCGCATTCGCGGCGCTGTTCTCTTTCCTCGTCTCCTTTTAACCTACCACTTATAATCATCAGGACCTTCTTTCCCCGCCGAAGCAAAAGTGCCATTTTGGAGGGTGGGTTGGGGGTTGGCTTTAATCGTTCGAACCCAAACCGGCCAAAGTTTATAAAAATAACTTGGTACTTTGTATCTTGCATGCCGCGGGGTGCCTTTTTGCTAAGTGGCTCCTTTGGTGAGGAATACAGATGCTAAACTGGCTTAGTTCTCTCCCGAGTATGTTTGCCGGCGTCCTCCGGAGCCGACCTCACCAAGACTTGCGAGTCCGCGCCCGGATAGTGCTGCCGGGTTGCACGGGGCCGGAAATAAAAAGACCTAGGAGCTGATTTCCTGAGAGGAGATAAAAAGCTGGGGTTCCTCTTGGGTAGAGCAGTGCTCGGTGGAACTAGACATTGAACTTGGAGTCACAGCCTTTGGGCCCTCCCTCTCTGGGAACGTTTCCTTTCTTTTGTTCACTAAGGGCTGGGGACGACATTTAACTTCGTAAAAGTGAATCGGAAGTGGGCACAAAAGAACAGTCAGCAGATTCCAGACTTCTCCTCATCTTTTTTCTGTCGGTGACACCACCGTTCACCCACCAGTCATCCAGATGAGAGGACTGTTATTCACTTAGTTCCCTACCCTACTTCAGTCACCCATTAAGACTTGTGGATTTTACTTTAGAGGGAGTTCTGGAGTGTGCTTTCCTTCCTAATCTTAATGCAATTACCAGAATCCATACCCTCATCTCTCAGATGCCTTTCCAAGTCCATACTCGTCTTCTCTGACTCCACTTCTTGGACACCAAAGTTCTTTTTCTAAAGCACATATTTAATCCTTTCGCTCCTGTTGAAATCTTTGTGATCTTATTGTCCTCAGCAGTTAATCCTAACTTCTTATTTGTCACGAAAGACCCTCCTTAGGCTGGCAGAAATCTGTTTAGCCTCCCCTCCAGCTCCTTACTTTCCCACTACCCTTGCAAATCATAGTAGCTACTTTTAAGCTGTTACTTTGTGTAGCCCTGTACTTCACATTCATAATCATGTTTAATCATCCTTGAAAAGTAAATATTCCCATTTTGTAGGTGGTAAAATGGAATGCTGAGGGATTCGTTGGGTTGCCTCAGTTTTTCTAGTTTGGGAGGGTGAGCTGTAATCTCACCTCTGTTTGACTCCAGAGCCCCCTGCTCTTCCTCAGTCAGTCGCTCTGTGGTGTTCCTTTGCACTTGCTGTTTGGTCTTTGAGAAAGGGTGCCTTCCCCTTGCTTCTCTTTTCCAGGGAAATCCTAGGTTCAATTCCAATGCCAGCTACTCTGTCAGGCCTTTGCCCCCATCCCCCTTCAGAATAAGTTGTTCCTCCTTTTTGTGACCACAGTACTTTCTTTATGTTTCTTTTTAAGATCTTGTCCCAATCAGATTTGTGTTAGACTTGCGTTTCCTACTGGGTTTTGAGTTCTTCAAGGACAGGAATCTTGACCTAATTCATCCTTGCAGGGTATCCCCTAGTCTACCCCAGTTGACCTAGTTGGGGTTCCCAGGCTTCCAGGGTTCTGAGAGGGGAGTTAACTGGTTTTTAAATTATTTTTGTATTTCCAAAAAATTGGAGCTTAGAGAAAATGTGTAACGGTAACTGAGTGCTTTTAAGTGCTAGGTCATTTACATTAATTCTTTCCAATAACACTTAGAATTAGCATATTGTTGTCTTTATTTTACAAATGAGAAAATTGTGAGGCTTTGATAGGTTGAGTGTTACCTAAGGTGGAGTAGCTAGCTGACCAGGGTGGGAAGAGGTAAGATGTTAAATCTCCCTACCTTCAAGTCCCAAGGTCCGGGCCTTTTTCTTACTCCAAGGGTACCTGGAAGACTATGTAGTTTCTTGAGTTGTGGATGGAAATTCAATTCAGTAGAGGAATGCTGGTTACATGATGCAGGTCATTGGCTTTGAGAGTCAGAGTTTAAGATGTTTAGTTTAAAAAAAAAACAAAACCCAAATTATTGTTGCATGTCGATCAATACATGGAAATAAAATAGGCGTTTAAGATGATGAAAAAAACATGTTGAAAAATAAAATGAATTACATCTTAAAGAACTTTAGATTTCTTCAAAAACTATTATCCAGGACACTCACAAAGATTTCTTTGTAACAATGGACTGTCTGCAGATAGTATAAGATACATTATTAAAAGTAGCTGATTTGCATATATTGGGCTGAGAAGTTATTTTAGGCAAGGTGAGTATGATCAAGTCTTTAATTTAAAAATCATTTGCTGGGTGCCCGGGTGGCTTACTTAGTTGGTTAGGCATCTCTCTTTCACTCTTGTCGTGGTCCCAGGGTCCTGGGAGTCTCATGTCTGGCTCCCTGCTCACCCGGGAGTCTGCTTCCCCCTCTGTCCCTTCCCCACTCTCTCTCAAAAATAAACAAACAGGGTGCCTGGGTGGCTCAGTGGGTTAAAGCCTCTGCCTTCAGCTTGGGTCATGATCCCAGGGTCCTGGGATCCAGTCCCGCATCGGGCTCTCTACTCGGCAGGGAGCCTGCTTCCCTCTCTCTCTCTGCCTGCCTCTCTGCTTACTTGTGATTTCTGTCAAATAAATAAGTAAAATCTTAAAAAAAAATAAACAATCTTCAAAAAAAAAATACAGGGCATCTGGGTGGCTCAGATGGTTAAGCCTGCCTTTGGCTCAGCTCATGATCCCAGGATCCTGGGATTGGGTCCGGTATTGGGCTCCCTGCTTGGCGGGGAGCCTGCTTCTCCCTCTCCCTCTGCTGCTCCCCCTGCTTGTACTCTCTATCAAATAAATAAATATACAAAATCTTAAAAAAAAAAAAAAAAAACCCTGCCAAAGGATTAGCTTTTTTCAGAACACTTTTAGGAATTACAATGTTAATAAAACATTAAATACATTTTAATTTGCAAACAGCAAATTCAGCATTGATGGCAACAATGTGAATGTAACCATTGCTTCTATAAGGAAGGGAAATAGCTACAAAAGTGAAACCTGTAGGTGTGGTTAAGGAAATTGATGCAGTCTGATAAATCATTTCTTTTCAGCCTCTGAATTGCACACATCTCCCCTAAGGGCCCTCCAGCTGAGTATCTCCCCACAAGGGCTTTTCTGTGGATTTAAAAAGGGCGGGGTGATATTTTATTAGTTATTATGGTGTAACTGTTGAGATAAGGTATTGAGATTTGTGGCAGCCTTTTAATGCATTTTCAATAATGTTCAATCAGGGGGTGCCTGGGTTGCTCATTTGGCATCCCATTAGTGATTTTGGCTCAGGTCACGATCTCATAGGTCATGGGATCATCCCTCTGTGGTGGCACCATGCTTAGCAGGGAGTTCGCTTGGGGTTCTCTCCCTCTGCCCCTCCCCCCACTCATTTTCATGTGCACATGGTTGCTCTCTCCCTCCCTCAAATAAATCTTGGAAAAAAAAAAGTTCAGTCAAAACTCTGTATTGGTGTACTTTCTCTCAGTCCATAATTACACATGAATAAGTAGGAGAAGTCACTAAATAACAGTTTTTTCCTTGGAATTCATAGGCAATAAACTGGTTTGGTTTTGAATACAAGTTTATGTTCTCTGAAGTTGGGTAATTAACACGACAGAGCAGTGAGCATGTCTGCTAGGTGTATTGTGTGTGTCAGAAGATGAGAGTTTTCCAGATGATGCTCTGCCAGTATAAATGTCCTGAATCCACTGAGTTTTGGGGAATTCAGAAAAGCATTTTTTTTTTATCGTAAGTGTAAAATCCCAGTAAGTTGGGACGATTTCAGCTTCCCATAATGACCCTCATTGTACATGTTTCTCCATTAAAAGAAAATTGGGACAGGCCTTGGGAAAGAGAGTTTACTTAGTTGTTGCAACATTTGCGATCTTTTCTCAAGGTCCGCACTGAACAAAAACACTTGTCTCAGGGTACCTGGACCTATTTTGATTTTGTTACAACTCTAACGAGAGTTTGTCAAATTAGCATTGTATTGTACCAAGTCAGCTGGTCATATTCCATTGAAAAATACCACTAAATGTTCAAGAGGTATTTCTATTTTCTTTGCTGTAAAGCTAAGGGATTAAACTTAGAGAACCCCAAGATGCCTCTCCTGAGCCCATAGTTTGTATCTAACCGCCTTGAGAGTTTTCCCTTTGAATGGCACATAGACCTGTAGTTGTCCAGGCTTATCCCGTGCCCCATGCTTCTCCTGTCTTGCCTTCCTTAGTTAATGAGCACCTTGTCTACTCAGTCACCCACGGAAGAACCTGGGGGAGCCCACCTCACCCCCTCTTCCCTCATCTAGCCACTTGCCAGATTCTGCTGAACTAGGCCTTTATCTTTGGTCTCTGTGTGTCTTTTCTCCATACACACACTGCTCCCTTAGTTGAGGCCATCCATTGTGGTAGGTCACCTGCATCTGATTCCTCTGTGGCTTCCTCTTATTCCTCACCAGTCCATCGTGAGCCCCACATGATTCCTAACCAGCAGTTCATCAAGGAGAAGCTCAGGCCCTGCTCTCAGAGATCGGAACCAAATTAAGGAGGTCAGGGCTCTGTATATAAAAACCCGCATTTCAGGGTGCCTGGGTCGCTCAGTTGGTTGGGCGACTGCCTTGGGCTCAGGTCATGATCCTGGAATCCCAGGATCGAGTCCCGCATTGGGCTCCCTGCTCAGTGGGAGTCTGCTCTCTCTGACTCTACCCCTTCTCATGGTCTTTCTCACTCATTCTCTCTCTGTTTCTCAAATAAATAAAATCTTTTTAAAAAATTTTAAAAAGGGGCACCTGGGTGGCTCAGTGGGTTAAAGCCTCTGCCTTAGGCTCAGGTCATGATCCCAGGGTCCTGGGATCGAGCCCTGAATCAGGCTCTTTGCTCAGCGGGGAGCCTGCTTCCTCCTCTCTCTCTGCCTGCCTCTCTGCCTACTTGTGATCTGTGTGTCAAATAAATAAATAAAATCTTTAAAAATAAAAATAAATAAATAAATAAAAATAAATAAAACCCCACATTTTTTAGCATGTTCCTTCAAGCTCTGGTCTCGACAGTCTCTTTCCCCACTTGCCCGTGGGATCCCCTAAACATGCTTTGCCCCTTTGGGTCTCTTAATGGGCATCCCTGCCTCTTCTCCACATCAGGTAATTTCTTGTCCTTTAAGACTCAGCTCACAGGGCCCCTCCTCTTGGCTCTGCATTCGAGGAGCTCTGTGAGGGAGGAAAAATGGCTGCATCTAGAACAAAGAAATCCTGGTCTGTCCACTGTATGCTGGATGTATGCCTGCCAAATAATGGAGTACAGGGGAGGGAAAGATCCTCTGACATTGAGAAGAAGGTGGAACTTGGTCTGACCTTTCAAGAATAAGTAAGGGTTTGGATTGTTGAGGGGAGGGGCCTGGCAGCCAGTGAGGTTAAGCAGGTTTCATCCCTCAGAGGGGATGTGGGCAATGGGTATGACTCTCATAGGGTCCTGGGGAACCCTGGTGACAGTTCACCTACCTCCCAGTATGGCTGCTTGCTTCTGACCTTGTCTGTCCCTTTCTTAGGTTTTAGTTAGGCCAGCCCTGAGGAATTTTCCAGAAGCAGTGGGTAAGTGGCCTAGTTTTACCCTAGATTGGTATATCCAGTGCACCTGGCCCTCCAAAATTACGAGCCTTCCCTTTGCCCTGGCAGGACTAAGTTTTCCGGCCAGCCACTGGAAGACTTGTTTCTCCATGAAGGGACGTCATGGAGGATGATGCTGATGGGTTTAGGGACAGGTGGCAAAGAGGTGCCTGGGCCGTTCACTTGAGGGAGTCAGATGTATCCTCAGCTTCAGAATCCAGGAGAAGCAGCAGGCTGCTCACGTGTGAGAGCTTTTGCCTCCGGGTTTCCTCTAGCCAGCCTTGTCCTGTTAGATAAGCCTAACCCTCACCCCAGTAAAAAATGGGGGAGGAAAGGGTCTTTCATTCAGGGCAAAGCTATTGAGAGGAAGAATACAGTGTAGTGGTTAAGAGCTTCTGGAGGGGCGCCTGGGTGGCTCAGTTGGTTAGGTGTCTGCCTTTGGCTCAGGTTGTGATCCCAGGATCTTGGAATCGAGTCCTGCATTGGGCTCCCAGCTCAGTGGGGAGCCTGCTTCTCCCTCTCCCTTGCCTCCTGTTCCCCCTGCTTCTGTTCTCCTGCTCTCTCTGCCAAATAAATAAGTAAAAATTTTTTTAAAAGATTTTTATTATTTTTATTTGACAGAGATCACAAGTAGGCAGGGAGGCAGGCTCCCCAGAGAGCAGAGAGCCCAATGTGGGGCTCGATCCCAGGACCCTGGGATCATGACCTGAGCGGAAGGCAGAGGCTTTAACCCACTGAGCCACCCAGGAGCCCCCCAATTTTTTTTTTTTTTTTAAAGAGCTTCTGGAGGTTGAATATCCTGGGCCTGCCACATCTTAGTGGAGGAACTTGGGCAAGTTACTTGATCTCTGTGTGTTAGTTTACTTCACCTGTGTGTAAAAGTGAACTAAATTAGTATATATCACATGTCCTGGAGCGTGCTTAGCATAGCCTAAGTGTGAGGTACGTGTAGATGATTATTATTAATGAGAGTCAGCAAGACACGTCCCAGGGCAGTGAGGAGAGCACCCTGGCAGGAGGAGAGGGCTCGGTGCTGAAAAGGTGGGCTGGGCCAGGTAGGGGTGGCATGCCAGGACACGACCTCACCAGAGGCAGAGCCCATTCTCTTACCCTCCCCTCTCTCCTGCCTCTTGAAGTAACCTGTTCCTTAGGGTTAGCAAGAGGTTTCTTTTTTTTTTTTTTTTAAGATTTTGTTTATTTATTTGACACAGGGAGAGAGATCACGAGTAGGCAGAGTGGCAGGCAGAGGGGGAAGCAGGGTCCTTGCTGAGCAGAGAGCCTGATACGGGGCTCGATCCCAGGACCCCGGGATCATGACCCAAGCTGAAGGCAGACGCTTAACGACTGAGCCACCCAGGCTCCCCCCCCCTCTCTTTTTTTTAAAAAGAGATTTTATTTATTTATTTGAGAAAGTAAGAGAGGGCAAACATATGTGCAAGGAGAGGGAGAGAAAGGGAGAGAATCTGACACTGGGCCGATCCCACAAACCTGAGATCATGACCTGAGCTGAAATCAAGAGATGGACGCTCAACTGACTGAGCTGCCCTGAAGGAAACTCTCAAATAAGTAGTTGCAGTCCTAGAAATAATCCCGTTGCTTTTTTTCTTCTGTTTCAGCTCTGAAGCAGAAAGTTAAGGAAGGTTGCTTCTTTCTGTGGCTGTCCCATTTTTCCTCCTGGCCCTTTGTGCAGTCACTTTAGAATTCCAGAGCTTCAAGAGGTCCCCTTGACAGACAGGAGGCTGAGGCTTGGGGGGCACCACCCACAGGTTCACAGTGGAGCCGGGCACACTCACTGCCCAGGCCTCCCTGCTCTCAGGGTCTTCCCATAGCAGCTTTTTTTTTTTTTTTTTAAAGATTTTATTTATTTATTTGTCAGAGAGAGAGAGCGCGCGCGCGCGCACTGGCAGACGGAGGCAGAGGGAGAAGCAGGCTTCCTGCCAAGCAAGGAGCCCGATGTGGGACTCAATCCCAGGACACTGGGATCATGACCTGAGCCGAAGGCAGCTGCTTAAGCAACTGAGCCACCCAGGCGTCCCTTTTTTTTTTTTTTTTTAAATAAAGATTTAATTTACTTATTTATTTGACAGAGGAAGATACAGCAAGAGAGGAGATAACACAAGCAGAGGTGGTGGGAGAGGGAGAAGCAGGCTTCCTGCGGAGCAGGGAGCCCGATGAAGGGCTCAATCCCAGCATCCCGGGATCACGACCCAAGCTGAAGACAGACGCCCAACAACTGAGCTACCCAGATGCCCCTGCTTTTGTTTATTTTGTTTGTTTGTTTGTTTTGGGTTTTTTTTTTTTTAAGATTTTATTTATTTATTTGACTGAGAGAGAGATCACAAGTCGGCAGAGGAGCAGGCAGAGAGAGAGGAGGGAAGCAGGCTTCCTGTTGAGCAGAGAGCCCAATTCGGGGCTCGATCCCAGGACCCTGAGATCACTACCCGAGCCGAAGGCAGAGGCTTAACCCACTGAGCCACCCAGGCGCCCCTGCTTTTGGTTTTTAAGAAAGGAGGGACATGGTGCATAGGAGGAGAATTCATTTCAGGTTAGGTGGTGGCTTGGGTTTGTTCAGGTTTTTTTTGTTTGTTTTTAAGGTTTTGCTTATCCATTTGACTGAGGAGGGGTCACAAGCAGGGGGAGCAGCAGGCAGAGGGAGAGGGAGAAGCAGCCTCCCCACTGAGCAGGGAGCCTGAAGTGGGGCTCGGTCCCAGGACTCTGGGATCATGACCTGAGCTGAAGACAGATGCTTAACCAACTGAGCCACCCAGGCGTCCTGGTTTTGTTCAGTTTTTAACATTTTTGGGTCGGTGTTGATGATTGCTTTCTGTACTTCATGATCTTGTCAGATTTTGTTTCTACTACTTTACCAGCACAGTTCAGCAGAGGAGTGAAATACTATTTTGACAGCCCATGACCCAGCAGGCACATTTGCCAGCAAAGCAGTCAGTAATGTCAAATCCAGTGCTCATGGTGGTGCTCTTTCTGAGAGGGGATGCTGCCTGACTCTGTCAGAATTGGAGAGTGGGTACAACTCAGAAGTTGAACAGCCTCTGAGTCCCTTCTGACATGGTTTGTAAAATATCTGCTTCACATTAGTGTACCTCTTGTTAAGAAAACTCAGCAGAGGAAAGCTAACCTTACAGAAGGAGACCTGCCAGGTATTTTACACACGGGATTCCCATTCCAGTCACTCGTACTGGGGCACTGGACTTTGGAGTGTGTGGTGTAGGTCAAGAATGCCAGGTACAACCATGTCCATATGGGGACAGAAACCCATTCCAGGGGCACGGCCTACATCCAGAAGCTGACTGTGTGTGGAGCTGGCATCAGAGCCCACTCAGCTGGGGCCCCAGCCATGCTCACCTGGAGGTGTGTGGGGAGTACGTTCCTATAAGCCTGTTCTGAATGTTCTTTTCAGAATGACCTCTTAGAATGACCTCTTGACAGTGGCCCACCACTGGAGCACTGTGCTGTGGTCGAATGACAGGGACTCGAGTTCTGATCTTCACTTTTACCACGGACTCGTTTCTGTCATCACCTTGAGCCTCAGTGTCCTGATTCTGCAGCGGGGTAATGAAACTACTTTGTAGAGTTATGATAGGAGTTGAGCGCGTTAGTTGTCGTAATAACTAAGTGTAAGATGGTATACTGCTGACCCATGCAAGGGTTGATGTGTTGCTGTGAGTTCTGCCTCCTTTGCTGAGTATTCGTTGAAGTAAGAGAATCATATTTGGGGGGTTTTGAAACCTTGTGTTTAAATGTAAAGTATTTTGAACTTAATATTAACGTCATGATTTAGTGTCATTGCCGCTGGTTGCTTTGTGCAAGCTTGGAAAGCACATTTCTGTCAAAATTAGTTACTTAGCTCCCATGACACAAAAAAGCAGGAAGTCGTGTTTTTTTTTTCAAATTATTAATGTCCTACCAGTTGTGGAGCTGGTACTCGAGAGTGATACTGTACTTAGATTTAAGGCAGGTTTGTGTAACTTTCCCTTAGACATCAAGCTCCATCGGTTTCATTTTGCCTGGACAAGAGGAGCCAGAAACATTCCTTGCACAGCATAAACACTTAAGGGCCAGCTGTGAAGGGTTAGGGCAGTATCTGTCTCAAAGCAGTATCTATTCATGCCTTTGTCATCGTAACTCTGGGCGAGTGCTATTCCAGGGTAGGCGAGCCCTCCCAGGATCCTGCTCAGGAAATAGAAGCCCCTGCGCTGCCTGTTTGCAGTGAAGGCTTGGCCACCCTCACCCACTGTTTTGTGTGGCTGAGAGATTCTACTTGGTCTCCAGTCCTGGCCTTACCCTGTAAAAGGCCTGTGACTTTGGGCATCTCTGAACATCAGCTTTATGAGCTGTAAGATGAAGCTAATACGCCTGACCTGCCTGCCTCCGAGGGGTGTTGTGAGCTTCTAGTCCCTATTCTGTGTGCTGTTCATTGTAAATACTGCTGAGTGTTGTTGTAACCAACCGCCTCTCAGGCTTCTCTGTCAGGGTCTTCCTCCGGCCTTTCACATGGCTGCTTTGGGTGTGGATCTCCTACTTGGAAGGCACACACCTTCCGGAGCATCTTCATTTTTGGAGATTACCTCCAGAAATACCTGGCTTTCCTAGAAGACCACCTCTTCCCTAGCATCTCTCCCTTTCTCTATGGTGTTTTATCATTCTGTTTTTCACTTTTTTTTTTTAAGATTTTATTTATTTGACAGACAGAGATCACAAATAGGCAGAGAGGCAGGCAGAGAAAGAGAGAGGAGGAAGCAGGCTCCCCTCTGAGCAGAGAGCCCAATGTGGGGCTCGATCCGAGGACCCTGAGATCATGACCCGAGCCGAAAGCAGAGACTTTAACCCACTGAGCCAGGCGCCCCAACACATTTCTGTTTTTTGTTGGGATTTTGAAGGAGATGATGACACTAAGCTGTTGCCCTACAAAGGGGTGTGTGGTGGTGATGTATTCTTAGCAACTCCTCTGCCTTATGTTTCTTTTTCCTTTTCCTTTCCCTTTCATTTTCTTTCTTTTATTGAGATAAGTTGATCAGGTCATTTCTGGAAAAGCTTTGTGCCAACAACTATAAACATATTCCTTCCTTCCTTTCTTTTTCTTTCTTTTCTTTTCCTTTCTTTCTTTCACATGACAAACTTATTTTTTAAGATTATTTATTTGGGCACCTGGGTGGCTCAGTAAGTTAAGCATCTGCGTTTGGGTCAGGTCATGCCTGGGATCGAACCCTGCATTGGGCTCCCTGCTCGGTGGAGAGCCTGCTTCTCCCTCTGTCGCTCCTGTTTGTGTCCTGCACATGCTTGCTGTGTTGCATGCGCTCGCACGCTGTCAAATAAATAAATAAATAAATAAATATTTTAAAAAACTTACTTCTTTGAGAGAGAGGCATGCACGCACACAAGCAGGGTAGAGGGGCAGAGAGCTGAGGGGAGAGCTGAAGGCAGATGCTTAACCGATTGAGCCACCCAGGCACCTCCACAGTCATTTTTAATTTAAGACCCTATGAGTTCTGGTCATAGGCTGTTAACGCCATATCGTGTCTATTCCCTGTTATGTAGAGGAGGGAATATATGTTGGTGCTTCAACACTGTCTTGGATTTTAAGAACTACCATGATATAGGGGCGCCTGGGTGGCTCAGTGGATTAAAGCCTCTGCCTTCGGCTCAGGTCACGATCCCAGAGTTCTGGGATCGAGCCCCGCATCGGGCTCTCTGCTCAGCGGGGAGCCTGCTTCTCCCTCTCTCTCTGCCTGTCTCTCTGCCTACTTGTGACCTCTCTCTGTCAAATAAATAAATAAAATCTTAAAAAAAAAAAAAGAACTACCGTGATATAATTATGGAAGGGAATGAAACTAACATTAATTGAAAAAAAAAAAGAAACTAACATTAATTGAATATCTACAAGGGGTGCTAAGTGTTAAGCACTTACAGTGTTTTTTGTAATTCTCAGTAGAACCCTGTGAACTTGGTTTCCTATTTTTCAGGTGAGACTACTGGAAGGCGGGGAGCTTCAGGGGGTATGAAGGGTGGGGCAGGGGCTTAAGCTCAGGCCTGTCCAGCTCCAGGGGCCTCTGCTCTTTCTAGTCCAATGACAGTTTGACAGCTGTTGAAGCAACTGCTTGTCAAATCAAAACATTGTTTCTTTGTATAATATATAAAAGTAGTGCTGAAGAGAATGGTTGGGGATTGCAGTATACTGAATTTTTTGTCTATAGGAAACTTCAGAACAGAGAACAGTAAAATAACCAATGTAAGTCATAGTAAGCGTTCATTTTTTTAAAAAAAAGTTCGAAAGATTTCCAGGTTTCTGTTACCACAGACTTGTTGCAGTAAAAAGGATTCCTTACATTGCTTCTGTGTGCCTGGCTCAGTGGGAGGTGTTAGCTCTTTTAGGAGCTTATTTCTAGTCATGGAAATGACACTGAATTAATCAGAGCCTCAGTTATCTTCCTTTGTAAAAGACCGGATTGGATAAGCATGGTGTTTTTTGGTTTGTTGGGTTTTTTTTTAAGACTTTATTTATTTATTTGAGGGAGAGAGAGTGAGAGAGAGATCATGAGCAGGAGAAGGGTAGAGGGAGAAGCCAACTCCCCAGTGATCCGGGAGCCCGATGTGGGGACCCTGTGGGACTCGATCCCAGCACCCTGGAATTATGACCTGAGCCCGAAGGCAGATGCTTAACCAATAGAGCCCCGGTGCACCGGGCATGGTAGTTCTTAAACGGGGGTGCACCTCAGTGTCACTGGGGGACCTCTTGGCACAAATGCCCAGCCTTGTTCTGGAGATTCTGATCCTGCAGGTCTAGAATGAGGCAGGTCTAGAATGAGGCCCAGGCACGATTCAGGCTTTCTCCCTCCACCCTCCCTCTCTGCCCCACCTCTCTGCATATGAGTATTAAATAACTCTCCTGGGGCCTTTGGGTGCTGTCTGATTGAGAGTCCCCCAACATTAGTTAACACTTGAGCCAGATTTGGCTCCCAGCTGCTTCCCAAACATATCCGGTGATTTCTTCCTTCTGGGGCTTTGCATACATTTCTAACACATGGACACACCTGTTCCCTTCTCTGCAATGGTTTGGTTTTTCCCCCATCCTCCAGGGCCTGAAAGCCTCCCTTCCATGAACTGATTACCCTCTGCTGTTGCCTGCTGGGCCTCCCTTGCTCTGACCTCCAGGTTACTAGAGTAGTGCTTCTCTACTCTTCTAACCTCATCTCAACAGCCAAGAAGATGGCGCTCAGCTTTACTTTTTGTGGTTCCTTTAGGGGTACAGTGTGCTCTTTTCCAGTCAACAAATACGAAATTACAGGATGCTATCAAATATGCTTTTTTATTATTTTTTTAAAGATTTATTTATTTATTTGACAGAGATCACAAGTAGGCAGAGAGGCAGGCAGAGAGAGAGAGGGAAGCAGGCTCCCCGCTGAGCAGAGAGCCCGATGTGGGGCTTGATCCCAGGACTCTGGGATCATGACCTGAGCCGAAGGCAGAGGCTTTAATCCACTGAGCCACCCAGGTGCCCCGAATATGCTTTTTTAAACTGTATAAGCACCCCCTACCTTGTGACTTGTTGTCCATAGCACTGATTTGACATCTGAAGCAGCCCTGGCTTTCACAGCTGATTTTTCCTCTGTACTTCTGTCTGGATTTCTTTCTTTCTTTCTTTCTTTCTTTTTTTTTTTAAGATTTTTATTTATTTGACAAACAGAGATCACAAGTAGGCAGAGAGGCAGGCGCGGGGTGGGGGGGGCAGGCTCCCCGCTGAGCAGAGAGCCCAATGCAGGGCTTGATCCCAGGACCCTGGGATCATGACCTGAGCCGAAGGCAGAGGCTTTAACCCACTGAGCCACCCAGGTGCCCCCTGTCTGGATTTCTTAAAGAGGACCATGGTCACAAGCTAGTTTCGAATCACTGGCTCGTGAAGGGTTCTCAGGTCCTGTGTGAGGGTTGTTTGGGAAGATTTTGAATGGTTGCCTTTCCAGGGCCCATCGTAGATCTCCAAAGAAGAAAAAAAGACTTTGTTAAATACTTTGCCCAAACTCGGATGCACGCACTGTAGTTTTGTGACAGCCCACTGTGTATAGCTGTTTCCTGCTCTCCTTTCCGGGATGAGCTGAAGGTTCTGTGGGACGTGGAGTAGCCCGCTCCTGCTGGGGTCAGGGTTGTCTCCTGTTAGTCCCTCAGAGCTATTGGGCAGTGGTCTGTTTCTGGAGCTTGCCGCACTCTGGCCTGGGATGGGCATCAAGCTCTCTGGGCTAGAGTCTAGGCAGTGGGCTTTTCCCCTTTTGAAGAGCTGGGCAGCATGCCCATGCTCTTTTGGCGTCCCTCAGTACATTGAGATCCACCTCTGGGTTCAGAAATGGACCTCATTTGGAGAAGCACTGCTCTCTTTCTCCTTTACCACTTGCCGTGGCTGGGAAGCCTGCTCTTCCCTACCAGGAGAAGGGATGAGCTAGTCGGCTTGTTCTGCTTTCCCTCGTGCTCTTCTATTTGGGTTGTCCTGGCTGATCCAGGACAGCTTCTTGCAGAACTGAAACAAACCTTTGTGGGCATATTTTGTAAGCTCCTGTCGTTCTTGGCTTTGGTCTTCCTGACTTGGTTCTAGAGCTGGGTCCCTCTGTTTTCCTTTGTCAGGTCCCTTTTTTCCCATCATTTGTAATAGTACCCTTTTGAATTTGAACTCTGAATTTACATTGGTCTCTTTAAATTCCTTCTCCAGGGGCGTCTGGGTGGTTCAGTGGGTTAAAGCCTCTGCCTTCGGCTCGGGTCATGATCTCAGGGTCCTGGGATGGAGCCCCGCATTGGGCTCTCTGCTCAGCAGGGAGCCTGCTTCCCTTCCTCTCTCTCTGCCTGCCTCTCTGCCTACTTGTGATCTCTGTCTGTCTAATGAATAAATAAAATCTTAAAAAAAAATAATAAATCCTTCTCCAGTTCTTCCTTGTCAGGCTCATGCTCAGTTACAGGAATGCACTCTTGCTTGAGGATTTGTCAAGCGTCTTGAGTCATCTCGCCTTTTCGAGTCTCAGACCTTTGTATGAATCTCTCTTTTCTCTGAATGACTTGAATCCATTCTTCAAGTTGTACTCCTTGGTGGAGGTGTGGTTGGCATTGTGGGTTGAATAGTTCTTGACTGGAGGGCCTGCTTGTGCAATGCAAGACTTTTAGCATCCTGGCCTCTGACAGTGCCAGGGGTTCTCAGCAGCTGGGCCTCTAGAGGATGTTGGGAAATGGGGGTGGGGTGTGGTGTCACAATGCTTGGCATGTAATGGGCAGGGCTCAGGATGCTCAAGTGCAAAGTCCTGCCTGGATGGCGGCGCCACCCTGTTGAGAAAGGCTCTTCTAGGGCTGCCCAACATTCCCTGGAGATTTATAGGGCTTCCTAGCTTGTTTGTTTGTCTTGGTTTCTCTCACTTCTGCCTTGTTGTAATCACTTCTTCCTTGTTGGTTAGAATTATGCAAAGGAGGTTGCCTCTTCCGCTCTTTGGTGAGCTTAACTTGACAGCAAGGTAAATTGAGAGTTTATCTGATGACCAGCAATTGATAACTGAGCATTGGAGTCCTTGAGCCTCCCATTTCTGCCAACAGTAGTGTCACCCTTCCTCTCTGGCAGAGGGTAGGAGGAATGGCATCCTCTCCCTCAGAGTGGCTTTTATCTTTGTGCATGTATCTCTCTTTTTAAGTAGGCTCCATGGTCAATGTCAGGCTTGAATTCATGACCCTGAGATTGAATCGTGTACCGACGGAGCCAGCTGGAGACCCCAATGTTCATGTGTCTCTTGGTTTCAGAGCACCAGTAGGTGCCCTCTCTCTACCCCTGCCCACAGTGTCTATTCCTTCCTCCCTTTTTCTTGAGCAAGGTGCAGGTTTCACTCCCAGCTTATAGTTGAGTCTCATCTTGCCATATTTTTGTAATTCTTTTGAAGTTTACCTTCTTGGGTTTATTACTGATACATCCTGTTGTTAGTATGTGGATTTCTGAAGCCATAGATTATATGTACAAATTATTTTAAAACTAATTTTCTCCCATGAAAAGTGAATATGATCTCATTGGTTGTCCAGTTTCAGAGCTCTATCTGGAATTGTTTTCCTGACTACTTTTGGTTTAAAACATTTCTGATAGTTTGGTAGGATTTGTGTCTAGCTGGGAATCCTTCTCTAGTATCTTGCATCAGGGACCAGAAAATCAAATACATGGAGAGCCTTTTCTGTCCCAGAGTCTTTTTTTCCTCCCCAATACCCAGCTTCCTGTCCCTTCACTATCCTGATAATTAAGCAAGTATTTGAGCATGACCGTGAGCTCCTGGGGCTTTTAGATCCCTGCCTTCAAGCTTGCCCTCGTGGAACTTATATGCTGTTTGGGGAGTGGAACAGAGTGGTCGTAGAATGAGATTTATTTATTCCCCATCCTAAAGGCTTCATTGTCCCCAGGGGAGCGTTTCTGATGAGTCCTGGGCACTAGCAGGAGGGCCAGGTGGCAGTTGGCAGGTTGAGTGGTCTCTCAGTTTCCATGCTCTCCTTCCTCCAGGCTCAGGAAGAGGGGCGGGACCACGCTTTCTCCACTGCAGGGGCCACAGCCACTGCAGCTAGCTTCCTTACGGAAGCTGAGTGTTGCTTAGAAATGGAGCTCCTCTCCCAGTGGCAGTGGCTCTCTCCTCTCACTGTGGAGCTTGTTAAAAATCCCCATTTCACACTCCACCCCACAGTTGCTGGACCAGAATTTCCAGGGCTGGGGCCTAAGCCCAGATGGTTGTGGTGGGCAGCTAGGGTTGACAAGCAGCAGCACCCCGTGGGAAGAAACTTGGTCGGGCGTGTCGCCTGCCGTGAAGCACCGGCATGTCCCAGCTGTCTGTTCTGCGTGTTCATTTGATACACTGTCCTTCTCAGCCCACTCCATGCCGGGCACACCACACATCCTCCAACTTAGAACCTGTGACAATGGCTCAGTTCCCACTTCGTCTGGAATTGTTTCCCCAGGGGGCCTTGTAAACTGTTGCTGGTGTGGTGGGAATGTGGGGTGCAAAGGATCTTTTGGGCTTGAAGTAGAGGCTGGTTCAGAGCCTCTGTGCCATTGTGAGCCATGGCACCACACAAGGAGGGGCTTCCTGGTTGCAAAAGGGTGCATGGGCTGGACCAACAAGGAGGAAGCCAGGGCCATTGAGGAAGATGTCCTGCCTGCTCAGCTGGGTTGTGCTCTAGGGATGCAGAAGAAGGTACCCAGGAGACGTGGAGGAGGCTTTTGTACCAGGAACATGAGGCCAGGTTGGGATATTGGAGGGATTGTCTCACTGCAGGTGTCTGAGAATGGAGGAATATTGGGAAGGTGAGCAGGCAGGAGCACCTTGGGTCTTGGGTCATGATGCCTGTTGGAGGTTGACTGGAGTTGTTGGAGAAGTGGTGGTGCACAGTTGAAAAACAAGCGACAGACTGTAGACTAAAGACCTCTCAGGCAGGGCTCTGAAGTAGTTAGTCCCCGTGGTCATGCTTTCTGGATGAAATGGCATTTGCTGCCTGGACTCTTTGTATAATAATCCCTCATTTGCAAAGGGTTCTGTTATGTACAACAGGGTTTCCCCTTTGTTGTGTTCAGCTCTGGGTCTTACTACCCCTGTTTTGAAGCTGAGGAAACAGAGGGTCAGTGAAAGGCTCCTGTCCCCCTCCCATCCCAGACTAGATAGTTGTTCTCTTCTCCAAGTGTCCATGCTGGCACAGAGTTCTGAAATCAGAATTATGCACTGGGTAGAAAACCTGGTGGGTATGCGTTTGCTCCTAGTCTTTGACATCTGACTCATAGCTTAATAAATCTTGGTTGGAAGAAATCAGGTCTGTAGCACCTTCGTGCGCCCCTGCTGCGTGGCTGCCCTGTGCAGGGGTCCGAGGGTGTTTAAACAGAGGTCTGGTGACCACCCCAAAGAGGAGGCGATGTGTCTGCAGAAGACAGTTACTTATCCCACTGAGTTCCATGGGGTCACTGAAGTGGGGGCCTGTCTTGGTCTGGGGCATGGGTTTGAGGGGACCACTGTGGCTCCAGGCCTCTTAACCAGACGGGGCACAGTCTAGTCCACACTCTGCAATTTGGTCATCAGTGGTGTTGGCACTTGGTTTAATTTGAGGGAGTCAGGAGGGATCTTAATGTGTGGTGCTTTCCCCTATTTGACACCCCTTTATGCTTTGTTAATCAACAGGAGCTTGAAGAAATCCGCAAATGTGGAATGAAAAACTTCCGTAACATCCAGGTTGATGAAGCTAATTTATTGACTTGGCAAGGGCTTATTGTTCCTGTGAGTATTGAACACTTCCACTTCTTACCAGATTATTCTTCTTCAAGGTGATGTGTGTGCTGGGCTGACCTCTCTGCTCCCAAGTAGGCTCTTAGGTGAGGCAGCCAAGAGATGTGCAGAAGTGGGCTGTCACTCTAGGATATAATAAGGCAGGGACTTTAGCCTCGGGTGCCTGAGTAGAATCCTGTCTTTGCACTGGTTTTGTAAGATTCTGGGGGGCCCTAAGCTTTCCACATCTGTGATTATTGCCCAGGGAAAGGAGTGTGTTTTTATGCTCCTCTCTTCCCTGGCTTCTCCATGCCTGGCCCCATTTGTCCAGACGGGGCTGCCTTCTCTGACCTCTCTTGGGATATGGTGGCCTTTCCCATCTAGATCTTTTCTTTGCTTCCCTGCCCGGTTTTGCATCTGTGTATCTAAGCCTCTGGACACTTGCGTTCCAGGCTTTATTCCTAGTACCCTCCAGTATGTGCCTTCTGTTGGTTTCAAATCCCTTGGTCTAATGGCCTGCCTGGTCCCCTCACCCAATGTCTTGTTTGGGGATTCTGCCTCTACCTTCTGACCCCCACAGCTCCTGTTCCTCTGCCTCACAGACTTCTGCCATCAGATCGGCTCAGGCTTGCTCCTAACAATGGCCTTCCTTTGGCCTTACTGTCCTCTTGATTTAGTGTCTGCTCTTTCTCCATCCTTTCATCTCCTCACCCCTGGAGAGCCTCATCCTGTACTAACTCCAGTTTGCAATCCCAGTTTCTCCCACCCTCCTAGAACCATCTCACAGTGAGCACATGGGTTCCCCTCTGCCCTCAGCACCTCAGCAGCCCTAGAGCCTGCTTGCCTCACCAGCCTTTGGAGCCCGTGCAGCCCCCTGTTCTCTGACCTTGTACCACTCATTCCTGTCTTGCTGCTGCTTCCTGTGAGCTCTCAGACATGGACCTTGTTTAGTCTCCTGCCTTTCTTTCGTGCTGTTTCTTGGGCCCCTGCTTCATCCAGCATCATAGATGACTAGATTATTGCTGTACGTGAAAGAGTCTTGTCCTTGCCTCTGTTCCTGCCCTCTCCCCAGAGCCACACCATCTGTCCATGAGGTGGCCTCACTTGGACGCTGTGTGCCTTCCGGTTTCCCCAGCTCACAACCGGGACTTCATCGCGAGTGCTCCCTTCCTTCCTGTTCTTCAGTCTCCACTGCCTCCTCTTTTCATCCCCACTTTCCCCATGAGCCTCAGGCCCTTTTCCTGTGCCTGTCCCTGCACTACGTTGTTGTTCCTTATGGGCAGATTGGCTACTTTGCCAAAGCAGAACACAGAACATGCTGACTAGAGGCTTTCTTCTTAATGCCGATTATAGGTCATGCCTTTTTAAAAAGTCCTTTAAAAAGCAACTTGAACAGCAGATACTGGATTCGTGCTTTATTTTCATGCTTATTTGAATAATGAAGGAAAGATGCACTTTTGTAGTGTTTTCAGTACACACTCAGAATTTTTAAATGTGGGAGCATCCAATCTGGTTTTGAGGATGAGTCTTTAAGATTTCTCCAGGCTCGCAGATGGCGGGACTTAGGGCACAGTGCGTAGGTGGTAGAGGAGCCCCTGGGTGGGAAGGTTCAGCCAGTAACCCCAGGGCTTACCCACTGTAGAGAATCGTTAGGTGCTAAGTGGAAGGGTGGCCAGGACCATCTGACCTGTTCGTTTTCTTTTGTCTTTTTTTTTTTTTAAAGATTTTATTTATTTATTTGACAGACAGAGATCACAAATAGGCAGAGAGGCAGGCAGAGAGAGAGGAGGAAGCAGGCTCCCTGCTCAGCAGAGAGCCCTATGTGAGCTTAATCCCAGGACCCTAGGATCATGACCTGAGCCGAAGGCAGAGGCTTTAACCCACTGAGCCACCCAGGTGCCCCTGACCTGTTCCTTTTCTAATTGCGATTTTGTATCCTACTGACATAAGAAGAGTTAATCCATGGATCTATTGAAAAATGACAAGAATGAATGGGATGATTTTGAGTAGTCAGAGTTGGGGCAGTCTCCCCCATGATTTCAGTGGCCTGAGAGTGCAGGTCGGCTCCAAGGGTAGGTGGCTGTCAGCAGGCTCAGCCCAGAGCATTTCCCAAGGCCTCCCTCTGTTGTCATGTTGGCAGAGCCTGTGGAATGGGCTGCGGTTTCATAAGTCCAAGGTGGAGACTGTCGTGGTAGAATGCAGCGTGCTTGGGTTGAGTCTCTGGGGACTGTCCAGGCCAAAGCCTCACTTTCCATTTAGTGGAAGCTGAGTCCAGAGACAGTAGGCCATAGCTACTGTCTCCCCATTCCACTGCCTCTTCCCATTTCTCTCTTGTGTCTTTACTACGGTCAATGCCCAGGGACCCTGGCTTGGTGTAAGGAGTGTTTCAAGGAGGCAGTTATGGTGCTCTTGGCAACTGACCCCTCAATGGTCTTCACTAGTACCCCACACCTGGGCCTCCGGTCTTGCTGTACCATAGGGCTCGAGTCAGTAGGGGGACTCTTCTCCCCAGACTCACCTGGGGTACACCCAGCTGGCATGAAGGCAGGGCCAGGCTGGTAAAGGCATAGTAGTCCAGACGCATGCCTTGACCACCTGGTCCTGGTCCTCTAGGAGCAGCTTAGTAAATACTGTAGCTCAGAGAAGGGGCAGACCCAGATTCACCAGAGAGGAAAGATGGGAGTGAACCAGATGTAGTGCTTCCTTGAGACATTTCACTGTTACCAAGGCAGTTCAGGCTTATTCCCTTTAAACTCTTGTTTTTATATAAATTTTTTTCATTTGAAATTCAGAGGTGATAGCTAAGGAAGAAAATGATCTCGTAATCCTATTGTGAAGAAATGCAGTAAGTTTTTGGGCACTTGCCCTTCAGGAGCTGGAGGCATGGTGGTGAGCCTTCTTGAATTTCTCACCCAATGAGCAAGTTCACTCTTCATCATTAACATTATTCCTCCCAGCCTTTTTAATGGACCATTTGATAGTTTTGTAATTATCGTGTATTTCCATCATTTAGTCATTGCCTCGAAACTCTTTGTGAATGTAACCTTTGATAACTGTACAATATCACATAATATTTGTGTTATCATTTATTCAGTCATTCCTTAATTTTGAATTTTTTTTCCATTTTTAAAATAATTTATCCATGAATATCTGTACATGAAAATCTTAGCATCTTTGTTTATTTTAGGTTTGATTTTTTTTTTAATTTTAAAAGTTTGGTTTTTTTTTTTTTAAGATTTTATTTATTTATTTGACAGACAGAGATCACAAGTAGGCAGAGAGGCAGGCAGAGAGAGAGAGAGGGAGAAGCAGGCTCCCCGCTGAGCAGAGAGCCTGATGCGGGGCTCGATCCCAGGACCCTGGGATCATGACCTGAGCCGAAAGCAGTGGCTTTAACCCACTGAGCCACCCAGGCACCCCTAGGTCTGATTTTTTATTAGTTTTTATTTATTTTTTAAAGTAATCTCCATACCCAACTTTTTTTTTTTTTAAGGTTTTGTTTCTTTATTAGAGAGAGAGAGAGCTCGCGCACAAGTAGGCAGAGTAGCAGGCAGAGGGAGAGCAGAGAACCCAATGTAGGGCTCGATCCAGTACCCTGGGATCATGACCTGAGCTGAAGGCAGAGGCTTAACCAAATGAGCCACCCAGGCGCCCCATACCCACCATTTTTTAAAGTCATCTCCATACCCAACTCAAAACCCTCCTGAGATTGAGAGTCGGACACTCTGCTGACTGAGCCAGGCGCCCCATATTTTATGTTTGATCTTAAGATAGCCGTAGTCTGACCGGGAGGATGAGGGTTATGTTATATATTATATTATATTATATTATATTATATTATATATTATATATTATAATATATTATATTATAATATAATATTAATATTATATAATATATAATATATTATTATATTATTAATATTATATTATATTATTACATATAATATAATATAATATTATATTATTATATTATTACAAATAATATATAATATATATTATATATATTATATATAATATATATATTATATATTATATATTATATTATAATATATTATATATTATAATATATTATATTATTACATATAATATATTATTATATTATTAAAATAATATATAATATATAATATAATATAATATATAATATAATATAATATACAGGCACTGTGTGCACCAGTGCCTGTGCTTGTCCTTGTCCGTTGAGGAGGTTTCTGGGTGTTATTAAAGCGGGCTCTGAATGGCAGTAGTTCAACCCCCAGGCTGTGGGGTCTGATTGCCCCAGGTGAGAACCCTAGCTCTGCCTCTGACTGGTTTGGGGATCTCTGGCAGGTTAAGCAGTTTGTCCTGGTATCCTCACATCTAAAAGAAGTACTCATCTCTCTGGTTGTTGTCCAAGTTCAGTAAGTGCGTGTGTGTGTGAAGTGCTTAGTCTCACTCTTATTATTAAAGTCTTTGTGAGGCTCCCTGCAAAACTATTGGCGGTATGTAGCAAAGAGCCTATGAAACAAGTATATGGAAAGAAATCATTGTGCCAGTGTGACAGATGCAAAGATACTCAATTGGAGTTTACTTCTCACAGTTCTGGGACCAAGATCAGAGTGAGGGTCTGGGGAGGGCCTTGTTCTTGGTCAAACACTTCCCATGTATCCTCCATGTGAGGGAAGGAGCAAGCTAGCTCTCTGGGGCCTGTTAAAAGGTGCTAATCCCATTCATGAAGGCCCTTCCCTAGTAATCTAATAGCTTCCTAAAGGCCCCATCTCCTAACACCATCATGTTAGGCGTTAAGTTTTCAGTGTATGACTTTTGGGGCTACACAAACATTCAGATATCAGTAATGTGCATTTCTAATTTTGTCATTGTAGTTGAAGGTTTTGTTATTAATTTATTGACTGTTTATATTTTCTGTTATCTGTTGGAGTTTTAGTATGCTGCTTTGTTGAATTGTAGGAATTCTGTATATTAGTCCTTTGTGTCTAGGAAAAATATTTTTCATCTTATTGTTTTCTTCCCTTCCTTGTTTATTCAAGAATTCTTAACTTGAAAGTTTCTCTTAAAATTTAAGAAATTTTTTGCTTCATTTTTTTATTGTAAAATACATTTGACATAAAATTTGCCATTTGTAAGTATACAATTCAGTGACATTAATTATTTTCAAAATGTTGTGCAACCACCACTGTCTAGTTCCAAAATTTTCCATCACTCACAGAAACTGTATCCATTCAGTAATAACACCCTACTTCCCATGGCCCCCCAACCCCTGGGAACCTCTAATCTATTGTTTATGAATTTAACTATTAGAGATGTTTTATGTAAATCATATAATACTTGTCCTTTCGATCTGGCTTATTTCTCTTAGCATAATTTTTCAGGGTCATCTACGTGGTACCACAAACCAGAACTTCATTCATTTTTTATGGATGAAGAATGTTCCACTTTGTTTTTATACCACATTTTGTTTATCCATTTATCTCTTAATGGAAACTAGGGTGAAAAAAAGACACTAGGGTGGTTTCCACCTTTTGGCTATTGTGAACATTGGCATATACCATATGTACTCTGCTTGAGTCCTGTTTTCAGTTCTTTTGGGTGTATATGTAGGAGTAGAATTGCTGGATCATATGGTAATTCCATGTTTTTAAACTTACTGAGGAACCGCCAAACTGATTTTCACAGTGGCTGCCCTGTGTACAAGCATTCCAATTTTCCCTACATCCTCACCAGCATTTGTTATTTTACTTTTTTTTTTTTTTTGTAATTTATTTATTTGTTAGAGAGAGAGAGCGCGAGCGAGCACAGGCAGACAGAGTCGTAGGCAGAGGCAGAGGGAGAAGCAGGCTCCCCGCCGAGCAAGGAGCCCGATGTGGGACTCGATCCCAGGACGCCGAGATCATGACCTGAGCCGAAGGCAGCTGCTCAACCAACTGAGCCACCCAGGCGTCCCTGTTATTTTACTTTTTAAAAAAGGTATAGCCATTCCAGTAGATGTGAAGATGGTATTTCATTGTGGGTTTGACTTTTTTTTTTTTCCCCCCTCATGACTGTGTATGTTGAATATCTTTTCATTTGCTTGTTGGCCGTTTGTATATGTTCTTTGGGGAAGTGTTAGTTCAGGCAAGGCTTTTCCCCTCTTTCCTTTTCTTTCTTTTTTCCTTTTTTCTTTAGGCTCCATGCCCAGTGTGGAGTCTAGCATGGGGCTTAACCCTGAGGCCAAGATTTAAGTTTTTTAGAGCAGTTTTAGGTTCACAGTAACATTAAGAGAAAAGAATAGAGATTTCCTACATACCCTCTGGCCCCACACATGCCTAACGCCCCCCATTGTGGACATTTCTTACCAGAGGTATATTTGTTATGATTGATGAACCTACATTGTCACATCATAATCACCTAAACCCATTAGGGTTCATCGTTGATGTTGTAAATTCTGTGAATTTGGAAAAATGTATAATGGCACATATCTGTTACTGTAGTATCATATGGAGTATTTTCACTGCCCTACAATCCTCTGTATTCTACTTTTTCATTCCTCCCTGCCCCTCTCCCCCACCCGTTGCCCTGTGCCCACCCACAGCAACCATTAATCCTTCTACTGTCTCCGAAGTTTTGCCTTTTCTAGAATGCTGTTTGGTTGGAATCATACAGTATGTAGTCTTTTCAGCCTGGCTTCTTTCAGTTATAATCATATACAGTTAAGTTTCCTTCGTGTCTTTTCATGGGTTGATAGCTGCTTTCTTTTTTGCACTGAATAATATTCTGTTGTCTAGATATACCACAGTTTATTTATCTGTTCTTGTTTGCTTCCAAGTTTTGGCAGTTATAAATAAAGCAGCTATAAACATTTTTAGTTGGGTGTTTTTGTTCTCCTCTTTAAGTTGTAGGAGTCCCTTATGTGTTAGAGATATTAATTCCTTATCAGATAATATGATTTGCAAATATTTTCTCCCATTCTGTGGGCTGTCCTTTCACACTTTTGGTAGTGTCTTTTTTTTTTTTTTTTTAATTCATGTATAGTTGACACACAATGTTACATTAGTTGGATAGTGTTCTCTGATGCACGGAAGTTTTAAATTTTAATGAAGTACGTTTTGTCTGTTTTTTCTTTTGTTGCCTGTGCTTTCAGTATCATATTTAAGAAACCATTGCTAAACCTAAGTCATACAGGTCTTCCCCTTCCCCTGTTTTTTTTTTTTTTTTAAGTAAACTCCACACCTCATGTGGGCGTTGGACTCATGACAGTGAGAGCAAGAGTCTCCTGTTCTACCCACTGAGCCAGCCAATCCCCCATCCGTTTTCTTCTAAGGATGTTTATATTTTAGCTCTTAAATTTATGTCTTTGATCCATTTTAAGTTAATTTTTATATGTAAAAATTATATATGTAAAGGTCCACGTTCCTTACTTTGCATGTGGACATCCAGTTTTCCCAGTACCATTTGTTGAAGAGACTGCTCTTGATCTTGGCGTCTTTGTCAGAAATCAGTTGAGCATATATGTGGGGGTTTATTTCTGAACTCTGAGTTCTATTCTGTTGGTCTGTGTGTCTGTCTGTTTACCAGCCACACTTTTGGTTACTGTAGCTTTGTAGTAAGTTTTGAAATCAGAGGTGCGAGTTCTCCAACTTTGGTCTTCTTTTTCTTTTTTACTTTTTGTTTTGTTTTGTTTTTGGTTTTGGTTTTGGTTTTTTTTTTTTTGGTAAAGATTTTATGTGTTTATTTGAGAGAGGGAAAGAGAGAGCACAAGCAGGGGGAGCAGCAGAGGCAGAAGTAGGCTCCTGACTGAGCAGGGAGCCTGACACAAGGCTCGACACAAGGCTAGGATCATGACCTGAGCCAAAGGCAGACCCTTAACAACCGAGCCATCCAGGTGCCCCATACTGTTTTCTTTCTTTTCTTTTTTAAAAGTAAACCCTCTCCCCAACATGGGGCTCAAACTCACAACCCCAAGATCAAGAGTTGCATGCTCTACCAACTGAGCTACTCAGGTGCCCCTTTGCTCTTCTTTTACAAGATTATTTTGGCTGTTCAGAGTTCTTTGAGATCTTGTAAGAATTTTAGGATGGGTTTTTCTATTTTGCAAAAATCACACTTGGGATTTTGGTGGAGCTCACATTGAATCTTGAGATCACTTTGGGTGATATTTTCTTCTGAATACTAAATCTTCCAGTCCATGAACCCAGGATGTCTTTTCATATATTTAGGTCTTTAATTTCTTTTAGCAGTGCTTTGTAATTTTCAGTATGTAAATTTTATGTCTCTATTAATTAGCTCAGACTGCCATAACAAAACACCATAGACTGGATGGCTTAAACGACAGTAATTAATTTTTTCATGCTTCTGGAAGCTAGATGTCCTAGATCAGGGTCCGGCAAGGTCACTTTCTGGTGAGGACTCGTCCTGGCTTGCAAATGGCTACCTACTTTGTGCTCCCATGGAGAGGGAGAGGGAGAACAAGGGAGTTATTTGGTGCTTCTTGTAAATACAGTAGATTCTCCCCACCCTAACCTGCAGTTCAGTTGCCCATAGTCAACTGTGATCCCAAAGCAGATGATCTTCCTTCTGGCATATCTTCAGGTCAGTATAGTAGCCTGACACTACGTTAGGATGCCTGCGTGATTTACCTTACTTCATCTGATCTGATGCCTGCGTGATTCACCTTACATCATCTGATCACATCATCACAAGAAGAGTGAGTACAGAACCGTGAGATATTTTGAGAGAGACCACATTCGCATAACTTTTTTATTATGGTATATTGTTATATTGTTCTATTTTTTTTGTCAGTCTCTTACTGTGCCTAATTTATAAATTAAACTTTATCATAGGTATGTATGCATAGGAAACATAGTATATAGAGAATTTGGTACTATCTGTGGTTTCTGATGCCCACTCTGGGCCTTAGAAAGATTACCACGTGGATAAAGGGGGACTGCTGTACATTAATCCTGTTGGATCAGGGCTCCACCATATAACCTCATTTAGTCTTAATTATTTGCTTACCCCAAATACAGTCACATTGGGGTTTGGGGCTTCAGTATATGATTTTGGAGGAAACACATTCAGTCTATAACAGCCTCCTTGGTTAAATTTATTTCTAGGTATTTTATTCTTTTCAATGCGTTTTTTGTGGGTTTTTTTTAATATTTTATTTATTTATTTGACAGACAGAGATCACAAGTAGGCAGAGAGAGAGAGGAAGGGAGCAGGCTCCCTGCTGAGCAGAGACCAGAACCCTGGGATCATGACCTGAGCTGAAGGCAGAGGCCTTAACCCACTGAGCCACCCAGGCATCCCATCTTTTCAATGTTATTTTGAATGGACTTGTTCATTTCCTTTTTTGGATTATTCATTGTGTATAGAAATGACACAGATTTTTGTGTTGCTTTTGTATCTTGCAGTTTTTCTGAGCTCATTTATTCTAACTGTGTGTTAGGGTTTTCTACGTATGAGATCAGGTCCTCTTTGAGTACAGGTAGTTTTATATTTTCCATTCCAGTTTGGATATCTTTTACTTCTTTTTCTTGCCTACTTGTCCTGGCTAGAAACACCAGCACTTTGTTGAATGAAGTGGCAAAAGGAAGCATCCATGTCTTATTCCTGATTTCAGGGGGAAAATGTTCAGACTTTCACCATTGAATATGATGTTGGCTGTAACTTTTTTATATATAGCTTTTGTGGTGTTCTCTACCTAGTTTATAAAGTATTTTTTCCCTGAAAGTGTGTTAAGTTTTTGTCAAGTGCTTTTTCTGCATCACTTGAGATGACTGTGCTTTTTTCCTTTATTCTATTAATGTGGTGTATTACATTGACTGATTTTTTTTTAATATTTAGGCATCCTTGCATTCCTGGAATGAATCCTACTTGGGGATGGTGTATAATCGTTATATGCTTCCGAATTCATTTTGCTAGTGTTTTGTTGAAGATTTTGGCTCAAAACTCACAAGGGATTTTGTAATTTTCTTGTAGTGTCTTTGGCTTCAGTGTTAGGGTGATGCTGGCCTTATATAATGAGTTATGAAGTGTTCCCTCTTTGGAAGAGTTCTGGAAGGATCGGTGTTAATTCTGTACACATTTGGTGTAGGTTGTCAGTAAAACCATCTGATTTGGGACTCATCTCGTTGGGAGGTTTTTGATTGCTGATTCAGTCTTAGTCATTACAGGTTTATTTCCATTTTCTTTTCGTGATTCCGTTTTAGTAGATTTAACGTTCTCGAGGGTTTGTCCACCTCATCTAAGTTCTCGAGTTTGTTGTTGTACACAGCTGTTCATGGTACTCTCTTACAGTCTTGTTTATTTTTGTAAAATTGGGAGTAATGCTTCCACTTTCATTTCTCATTTGAGTAATATGAGTCTCCTTTCTTTTCCTTAGTCAGCCTAGGCGAAGGTTTATCAGTTTCGTTGATCTTTTCAAAGAACCAGCTTTTGGTTTCATGGATTTATCTCTATTGTTTTTCTACACTCTGTTTCATTTATCTCCTCTGTAATTGTTATTTACTTTCTGCTAGCTTTGGGTTTCGTTTACTCTTCCTTTCTTCATTACTTAAGGTGTCCAGTTAGGTTATTGATTTGAGATCTTCCTTTATTGTTATGATTAGTGTTCACAGCTGTACATTTCCCTCTGAGCACAACTTCCACTGCATCCCTGAAGTTTTTGGTCTGTTGTGTTTAAATTTTCACTCATCTCAAGGTATTTTCTAATTTCCCTTGTGATTTTTTTTCCTTGACCCATTGTTTGTTTGTTTGTTTGTTTTTTAAAGATTTTATTTATTTAACAGAGAGAGAGAGAGCTCCCAAGTAGGCAGAGAAGCAGGCAGAGAGAGGGGGAAGCAGGCTCCCTGCTGAGCAGAGAGCCCGATGTGGGGCTCGATCCCAGGACCCTGAGATCATGACCTGAGCTGAAAGCAGAGGCTTTAACCCACTGAGCCACCCAGGCACCCCTTGTTTGTTTTTTAAGAATATGTTTAATTTCCACATATTTGTGAGCTTTCCAGTTTTCCTTTTGTTAATTGACTTCTGGTTGCATTCCACAACGACCAAAAAATATACTTTGTGTGACTTAAAGTGGCTTATTGTGGAGAATGTTTCACAGGCACTTGAAAAGAATGTGTATTCTGCTGTTTTTAGAGTGTTCTGTATATGTTAGGTCTAATTGGTTGTTCAAGTACTCCCATTTCCTTGTTGGTCTTCTCTCTTGTTCTGTTATTGAAAATAGGGTATTGGGGGCGCCTGGGTGGCTCAGTTGGTTAACCCACTGCTTACAGCTCTGGTCATCATCCCGGAGTCCCTGGATTGAGTCCTGCCTTGGGCTCCCAGCTCGGCGGGGAGTCTGCTTCTCCCTCTGACCTTCTCCCCTCTCATGTTCTCTCTCTCTCTCTCAAATAAATAAATGAAATCTTAAAAAAAAAAAAAAAGAAAGAAAGAAAGAAAGAAAATGGGGTATTAAAATCCCCAAAGATTATTTTAGAACTTGTATTTCTTATATTTCTCCCTTCATTTCGTCAATTTTTGCTTCACGTATTTTGGTTCATATGTTTGTTGTGTATAGGTTTATAATTGTTGTATCTTCTTTTTTTGTTGTTGTTGTTGTATCTTCTTGATGGATTGAAACTTTGTCAATATATAATGTCCTTTGTGTATTCTTTTTTACTTAAAATCTATCTAGTTTGATATTAATATAGTCCCCATAGCTCTCTTTTGGTTAGTAATTGCACGGAATATCTTTTTCCATCTTTTACTTTTTTTTTTTTTAAGATTTTATTTATTTGACAGAGAGAGAGATCACAGGTAGGAAGAGAGGCAGGCAGAGAGAGGGGGAAGCAGGCTCCCTGCTGAGCAGAGAGCCTGATGCAGGGCTTGATCCCAGGACCCTGAGATCTTGACCTGAGCTGAAGGCAGAGGCTTAACCATCTCTTCCCCTTGGGGGCCCTGTTACTTCTGACTTCTTTATGTCTTTGTAAAGCGACTCTCTTGCAATCATCATATACATGGATGGCATTTTCTTACCCATTCTGGTAATCTTTGTCCTTTTTTAAAAGATTTTCTTTATTTATTTGCCAGAAAGAGGGCACACAGGGTTAGGGTTAGGGTTACCACAGGTGAGCACAAGCAGGGGGAGTGGCAGGCTGAAGGAGAAGCAGGCTCCCCGCTGAGCACAGAGCTCAGTGTGGATCAGGACCTGAGCCAAAGGCAGCCACTGCTCAACTGCCAGTCGTCCCATCTCTGTCCTTTTTTTTTTTTTTTTAGATTTTATTTATTTATTTGACAGAAATCACAAGTAGGCAGCGAGGCAGGCAGAGGGGGAGGGGGAAGCAGGCTCCCTGCTGAGCAGAGAGCCCCATGTGGGGCTCGATCCCAGGACCCTGGGATCATGACCTGAGCAGAAGGCAGAGGCTTTAACCCACTGAGCCACCCAGGCGCCCTCCATCTCTGTCTTTTAAGTGAAGAGATTATCCATTTACATTTTAAGTAATTACTGATAAAGTGTTTGCTTCTATTATTTATCTCTTTGTTTTCTGGGTGTCTTAAATGCTTTTTGTTTTTAAATTCCTCTATTATTGCCATATATGTTGATTTTTTGGTAGCATACCATTTTGATTCCCTTCTTTCCTTTTATGTATACTTACTAGTTATTTTCTTAGAGGTTAACTTGGGGATTACAATTAACATCTTTTTTTTTTAAAACTTTTTTAAAAAATTTTTTTATTTTTTATTATTATTTTTTTAAATTTATTTATTTGAGAGAGAGAGATGACAAGTAGGCAGAGAGGCAGGCAGAGAGAGGGGGAAGCAGGCTCCCCGCTGAGCAGAGAGCCCGATGCGGGGCTCGATCCCAGGACCCTGAGATCATGACCTGAGCCGAAGGCAGAGGCTTAACCCACTGAGCCACCCAGGCGCCCCTACAATTAACATCTTAATCTGTTAACAACTTGGTTTGAATAATACTAACTTAATTTTAATAAGTTTTTAAACACTCTTCTCCTATACATCTCTATTACCTCCCATTTTTATTTCTTTTATATATTTTTTATTTTTTAAAAGATTTTATTTACTTATTTGTTAGAGAGAGTACAAGCGGAGGGAGTGGCAGGCAGAGGAAGAAGCAGGCTCTCCACTGAGCAGGGAGCCTGATTTGGGACTCCATCCGAGGACCCTGGGAGTGGTGACCTGAGCCAAAGGCAGACACTTCACTGACTGAGCCACCCATGCGTCCCTACCTCCCACTTTTATATTGTTACTGTTGCAAAGAGCAGTTAAAACCCAAAGTACAATAATCTATATTACTAGCTTTTATATTTTTCTGTGTAGTTAAATTTATTGTTCTTTATTTCTTCATATGGCTTTAAGTTACTGTCCTTTCATTTAGCCTGTTGGACTCTTGTATTTCTTTTAGGGAAAGTGAAGATTCTCCCAGCTTTTTGTTTGTTTGTTTGTTTGTTTAAGATTTATTTATGTATTTGACAGATAGCGAGAGGTAGGCTTCCTGCTGAGCAGGAAGCCCGATGTGGGGCTTGATCCCAGGATCCTGGGATCACCACCTGAGCCGAAGGCAGATGCTTAATGACTGAGCCACCCAGCTGCCCCCCCCCCAGCTTTTTTTTTAAATCTGGGAATATTTTAATTTCTCACTCATTTTTGGAGGATAGTTTTTGCTGATGTCTTTACCTCTCAACCCCTTGAATATGTCATCCCACTGCCTTCTGGCCTCCATGGTTTCTAGTGAGATATCATTCGTCTTACTGAGGATCCAAGAAACCACTTCTCTTTTACAGCTTTCAATATTATCTCTTTGTCTAGGGCACTTGGGTGGCTCATTTGGTTAAGCATCTAACTCTCGGTATTAGCTCTAGGTCTTGCTCTCAGGGCTATGAGTTCAAGCCCAACATTGGGCTCCACACTGGGCTTGGAGCCTACTTTAGAAAAAGATTATTGGGGTGCCTGGGTGGCTCAGTCATTAAGTGTTTGCCTTTAGCTCAGGTCATGATCCCAGGGTCCTGGGATTGAGCCCCACATCAGGCTCCCTGCTCAGCAGGGAGCCTCCTTCTCCCTCTCCCCCTGCCTGTGGCTACCCCTGTTTGTGCCTGCTCTCTTTATCTGTCAAATAAATAAATTAAAATCCTTAAAAAAAAAAAAAAAGAGCATCTCTTTGTCTTCGATGGTTTGACTGTGTTTTGGTATAGATCTCTTTGATTCCGCTTGGAGTTCATTAAGCTTCTTATATGTGTAG
This sequence comes from Martes martes, assembly GCF_963455335.1. Lineage (NCBI taxonomy): Eukaryota > Metazoa > Chordata > Mammalia > Carnivora > Mustelidae > Martes > Martes martes. Next base: position 63,849,248 of record NC_137901.1, read on the forward strand.
TTCATCTTTCGTAGAATTTAGGAAGTTTTTGCACATTATTTTTCAATTTTTTTTTTTTTTGCCTGTTTTCTCTTGCTTAGCCTTCTGGGGGTCCCATAATGTGTATTTTGGTCTTCTTGATGGTGTTCCATATTTCCCTAGGTTCTGTTCACTTTTCTTCATTTCTTTTTCTTTCTGGTCTTCAGACTGGATAATTGTCCTAACTTCAGGCAGTTCTTTCTGATTCTGCCACTTCCCGAAATCTACTGTCAAACTCCTCTGCTGTGGCTTTCATTTCAGTTATTGTGTTTTTCAGCTCCAAAATTTCTCTTTGTTTCCTTTTTATAATTTCTGTCTATCGATGTTCTCATTTTGTTCAGAAATCATTTTCCTGGTTTCATTGAGTTCTTAGTCCATGATTTCCTTTATCTCTTTGTCCCATCCAAGTACTAACCAGGCCTGACCCTGCTTAGCTTCCGAGATCAGACGAGATCCGGCACGTTCAGGGTGGTATGGCCGTAGACATGATTTCCTTTATCTCTTTGATCATGTTTAAGACTGTCGATTTTAGGGGTGCCTGCCTGGCTCAGTCAGAAGAGCATGTGACTCCTGATCTCGGAGTTGTGAGTTCAAGCCTTACGTTGGGTGTAGAGATTACGTAAATAAATGAATAAATAAAAACTTAAAAAAAAAGACCGTTGATTTTAATTCTTTGTCTAGTAAGTCCCGTGTTTAGAGTTCTTTAGGGATGGTTTCTGTCGATTGGTTTTATTCCTTTAGATGGGTCACACTTTTTCTCTTTCTTTCTTTCTTTCTTTCTTTTTTTTTTTTTTTTTTAAGATTTTATTTTTGGGGCACCTGGGTGGCTCAGTTGGTTAAACGTCTGAGTCTTTTTCTTTTTTTTTTTCTTTTTAAAGATTTTATTTATTTGATCGAGAGAAAGCACAAGCAGGGGGGAGCGGCAGAGAGAGGGAGAAATCAAGGTCCTCGCTGAGCAAAGGGCCTGATGCCGCACTTAATTCCAGAATCCTGGGATCATGACGTGAGCTGAAGGCAGACACTTAACCAACCCAGTGAGCCACAAAGGTGTCCCAAGCGTCTGACTCTTGATCTCAGGGTCATGAGTTCACGCTCTGTGTTCAGCTCCATGCTGGGCATAGAGCCTACTTTAAATTGTGGGGAGGGGGGAAGGATTTTATTTTATTATTCATTTATTTTTAAAGATTTATTTGAGAGAGTGTGTGTTAGCATGAGTGGAGGGAGGGGCAGACCAAGTGGGGAAGCAGACTCCTTGCTGACAACGCTGAGATCATGACCTGAGCTGAAACCAAGAGTCAGCTGTTCAGCCAACTGAGGCACCCAGGTGCCCTGAGGTTTTATTTTTAAGTAATATTTATACCCAGGGTTGGGCTTGAATTTTTAACCCCAGGATCACATACTGTATGGGCCTAGCCAGCCAGGCACCTCTCCTTTTCTTTGTGTACTTCGTGGTCTTTGTTTTTGGTGGTGGTGTTGAAAACTGGATATTTGAATATTATAATGTGGAATCAGATTCTCCCCCTTGCCCAGGATTTGCTGGGTTTTTTTTTGTTTTGTCTTTTAAGTGATCTCTACAGCCAAGGTAAGGCTTGAACTCAAAACCCCAAGATCAGTAGTCACATGTTCTACTGACTTAGCCAGCCTGGTGCCCTGGGGTTTGCCGTTCTTGACTGTTGAAGGTTTCACTTGTGTTTTACCCATGTTAGGGCTGTAATTTCCTTGAATGTCAAAAGCCTAAAAAATTTTAAAAAATTAAAAAAAAAAAGAGTTTCTCTCAGTCTGTGCAGACTGGCTCCGTGCTGGGGTACTACTTTAACGCGTGGCCATGTCAGCTGCAGTTCTCCCATAGCCTTTACTTGTTGCTTGCATTGAGGCTACAGTTAGCCAGCGGTGAAAGTTACAGGTCGGCTCAGGACTTTGCCCAGCAGGTAGCCTGCCCTAGGCATATGCATGGCTTTCTCAATTCCCCAGTATACCAGGGCACATTTGAAGGCCCTAGTTTTCCCCAGTTTCTCCTTGGCTTTTCCTCTTTTGCTTTAGGAAGTCTTTTGTATGTCTCAGTCACTCTCTTTGCTCCATTTGGCTGTGGGCTTTTCATTGCCTCAGAGTGTTTTTGAGCAGGGCCGGGATTTTCCACCCTTGTGTGGATTCTGAGTTAGGCAAAACAAAGTTAAGCGCCTTGTAGTCAGTCCCTCAGGTTGTCCTAAGACTGGTTCGAACAGACAGACAGTAATTTGCAAGTAAGGTCTGCTCTGCTCCCTCTGGAACCAGGGACCAGGGCCCCACGCTGGAAATAGAGGCTGCCTTCTGCAAGACTGCGGGCTGTCCTGCCAGGGAGCGGGTGGAGTAAAAGCGAGTAAAATTGCCACAAAGCTTTCCCGCCAGTTTTCAGTTGCCTTTTTCTTGATTCTGCATTCATTCGGTTGCTGTAAACCTTGGATCGTTTTCCGGAGTTCATACGAAGTTGGTTCTGACAGTGTCTGTGGGTGTGGGTTTTTTGTGTCTTTGTTTTGTTTTATGTTTCTGTGGAAGGGAGTTTGGAGCTGCTTGCTTTGCCATTTTGCTGATGTTGCTCTCTAAATTTGTAAATTTTAATCAGGAATGAGTGGATTCATTAAAGGCCATATTACTGTCAATTAAATTTTATGATATGGGTTTTCAAGGTGGCCTGTTAATTAAAACTCTCTTCCCTTTCTGGATTAACCCCTCCTTCATCATGAACTACCTTTAAAATATTCCATTGTAGGGACGCCTGGGCGGCTCAGTCGTCTGAACGTTGGCTCTTAATTTTGGCTCAGGTCGCGATCTTGAGCCATGGGATTGAGCCCTGCGTGGGGCTCTGCTCATCAGGGAGTCTGCTTCTCTCCATTTCCCTTGCCCCTCTCCCCTGCTTGTGTGTGTGCGCACACACACTCTCTAAAATAAATAGATCTTCAGAATGCATTTTTTAAAAAATTAAAGTGAAAAAGTAAAATATTCCATCGTATTAAATTTACTAGTCTTTAGTGTTTTTGCCTCTGTTTATATGTGAGATTGGATTGTGTTTTCTGTGTGCTAGTGGATTTGGGTAAATGGTCACATGGGCTTCATGTATCATGAAGTAGAAATTTCATTCTTTTCCTGTGTTGTGAGTAGCTGATTTTTGCTTTTCTTGTAATTTCTACTTTTATGTTTTGATGTCTTCTGTTTTCCTTGGTGTTTGTTCTTTGTCCTCTTCTAATTTTGTGATTTGAGTACTTGCATTCTTTAAGGCAGGATTTCATTCCATCTTTTTTTTTTTTTTCCCTAAGATTTTATTTGAGGGAGAGAGAGAGAAAGAAGGAATGGGGGGAGGAGCAGAGTTAGAGGGCTGAGCACGGAGCTGGACATGGGGTCCGACCCCACCACCTGGAGATCACTACCTGAGCTGAAACCAACAGTGGGACGCTTGACCAACTGAGCTGCCCGGGCATCCCAGGAATTCATTCCATCTTGAGTTCCTTTCTTGCCTGGGCTACTTCTGTCCCCTGTCATTGTCACCCTAAACTTGTGCTGCTGCTAGTTTTACCTGTTACCGAGAAGGTAAGACATGCATAGATGGAAACAATCTAACAGTAACAGTAAGTTGTCTTCTGACTGCCTGTGCCTCAGTTCCTCATCTGTAAAATGGAGCTAGTAAGTGCCTGCCTCTCACAGCGGGCAGGGGACTAAAAATAGTTGACAGTGCTCCTGGGCCTGGCACAGAGCAAGTGTTTACCTCAGCTAATGCTGTGGTTAATGCTTGAGTCAGCTGCCCTGGATGTCTTCGCCTTTGGGCTTCAGAGCCACAGACTTGTGAGTCATCTTTGTATCCCTGAGGCCTTGTATATCAAAGGCTGCCTCAAGAATTGTTTTTATAATGAAATGAAGGCCCTCTGGAGAGGCCTTGTACTTCCTTGTTGTTTCCCCTGCCAGCTGGTGGGAGAGGAAGCAGACTCTGACATGGCAGTTTCTCTGGCCTCCATGCTGGCTCCTGGGGCGCACTGCTCTCCTTTCGGTGTGCACACACACCAGGTTTTGGTGAACCCCTCTGGAGTAGTTTTGGGGATGGGCATGAGTTGCACTGATAATACCCTCTTTCAGAAACTGGAAGTACTTTTGTCTCTGTGCAGGCTTTTTCATTTCAGTTCTTTGCAGCACCTCCCAGGCTCATCATCACATCTCCCCCACCCGGGCTGGATACCAGCCTCTTTGGAACAGCTTTGCCCCCTTGTCTCATGCGCTGCACGTCAATGCCTTGGTACCACCAGTTGACTCTAAGTTGGACTGTGGCTAGGGTACTCAAAGCTAATTGTTGAGTTAAATTCCTGTTAACCTTCAGGGAGAGGCATCACATTCTCCCAGGAACATCACACCTCTTCCTGCTCAGGAAGCCTCTTCTACTTAAGGCACTCGTCCTCCTGAGTCTTCTGTGAAACTCTCCATCCCCTGGTCTCAGTGAATCACATCCTTCCGTGTTCTCTGCAGTCACCATTCATACTGGTGAGGTCGCTTTTGATTGCAAGTAAGGAAACCCCCAGCTCAGCTTTGCTTCGAAAAGGGAAAGTTAACTGCTCCAGAAAGTCCTGTGGTGCATGCTCTGGGCTGGTTAGTCCAGCAGCTCCATGATGGGAGCAGGGACCTGAATTTGGCCTGTCCCTCTTCTCCGGTTCTTGGTTCTATTCAGCCTGACTTTCAGCCATACATCACATAGTTGCTGCAGTACTGGGGTTGGCTGCAGGGCCCGCAGTGGCCAGGGTAGGAAGAGGACCTCCTCTTCCCTTCATTTCTTTTCTGTCTTTGAATGGTTAATTTTGAGATAATCGTAGATTCTCATGCAATTATAGTAATAGAGATCGGCAGTACCTTTCACCTGTTGCATAACCGTAGCAGAGTATCATAACCAGAAAATTAACAGCTATGTAGTCCACGGACCTTGTTTAGATTTCTCTAATTTTAGTATGTGTGTGTTTTTGTCTGTGTAGTTTTTATCGTATGTGTAGTTCGGTGTGATGAAGAACAAAGACACCCATCCTGGAAGCTGCCCAAAGGCCCCCACATGTCATTATCCAAAACCAGGACACATGGCTTACCCCTGCCCCAACCCCAACCCCGTCTGTCGCTGGTAGGAAAGTCCCACAATGGATGATAGTGCTGTCCAATTGGGATATTCTGTGAGTCACAGCTGTACTTTTAAGTTTTCTAGTATTTTTAAAAATTCATTTTGGCATTCATTGTGGTAAAATAGTTTAGATAAATTATATTAAAATATTTCTTAAGACATAATCCCAATAATTATTACTGAAATATTTTAAACTCTTTTTGTACAAGGTCTCTGAAATCCAGGTGGTATTTTGCACTCATAGCACATCTCAATTCAGAAGAGTTTCTCTTCTCATCTCTTCTCTTCCCTTCCTACTCCACATGTGGAGCCCTTTGTGGGGCTTGAACTCCTGACCCCGAGATCAAGACCTAAGCTGAGATCAAAAGTCTGATGCTTAACCAACTGAGCCACCAGATGCCCCAGAAGGGTCACATTCCAAGTGTGCAATAGCAACTGGTGGCTGCTTTGTTGGATAGGTTTAGACCAGTCAGGACTTACCTCTAGATCACAGTGAGGAAGCAGCATGACCACGTACAAAACTGGGGTTTTGCCTGTAAAGAAATGGGGGGATGCCTGTTGGCTGACAGCCTGTTCGGGTGTGCTGTGACCTGCACCACATCACTTTGCCCCCCATCTATTTGGGCACTCCTCACAGTGTGACTTCTGCTTTATTGTGGTATGAATATCTGTCTCAACAAGTTCTGGGTCAGATAGAAGCCTGTATCAGTTTCCCTTACATTTCCTGCCCTTAGCACCGACATGTCGCACATAGTAGGCACCTCCCAAACAGTTTGTAAATTGAACTTGTAGTTACCCAAAACCAGTATTTCTCAATGTGATTGCATTATAAACTGCATTTTGGTGTGTGCCTGTGGATTATTTGTGTAGGATTGTCCTTGTTTCTTGTCCAGTAGGTGCCAGTGGCCAGCTTTGTCATTGGGACAATGTAGGGACACCCTCAGGCATTTCTCACTCTTTCAGGATTCTTTTTTTTTTTTTTTAAGATTTTTATTTATTTGACAGACAGATCACAAGTAGTCAGAGAGGCAGGCAGAGAGAGAGAGGAGGAAGCAGGCTCCCCGCTGAGCAGAGAGCCCGATGCGGGGCTCGATCCCAGGACCCTGAGACCATGACCTGAGCCGAAGGCAGAGGCTTTAACCCACTGAGCCACCCAGGTGCCCCTCTTTCAGGATTCTATTTATTTGAGAGAGATAGAGCACTAGCCAGCCGGAGGGAGAGACAGACTCCCCACTGAGCAGGGAGCCCAAGAAGGGGCTCTATCCCAGGAGCCTGAGATTATGGCCTTAGCCTGAGATTACGGTCTGAGCCAAAGGCAGACACTTAACTGACTAAGCCACCCAGGCGTCCCTGCTCCCCTTCCCCCATCCCCTGCCCAGGCATTTCTAAACCTGTGAGGGAGGAATAACACTACCCTTAGTTGAGAATTACTATTTCTGTGTTAGCTTTGATTTGGGCAGGGCGGGGGGCGGGTGGTGGCGGTGGGGGGGATGATTTATTTATTTGAAGCAGAGAGAGCAAGAGTGCGTGAGCGAGCGTGCGCACTTGCACGAGCAGGGGGAGGAGATAGAGGAAGAGAGAGAATCTCAAGCACACTCCCTGCCTAGCGCAGTGCCTGATAGGGGGGCTCGATCTCAGGACCCTGAGATCATGACCTGAGCTGAAACCAAGAGTCGGATGCTCAGGCAACTGAGCCACCCAAGCGCCCCAGTTTTTTTAAAAGTCTTGTTGAGATTCACAAACCATGCATTTCCTCCTTTTAAAGTACACAATTCGGGGCGCCTGGGGGGTCAGTTAAGGGTCTTCCTTCGACTCAGGTCACAGTCCCAGGGTCCTGGGAATGACCGCCACAGTCAGGTTCCCTGCTCAGCAGGTAACCTGCTTCTCCCTCTGCGTCTCCCCCTGCGTGTGCTCTCTCTCTTTCACTCTCTCTCTCAAATAAATAAATCTTTTTCAAAAATAAAGTGTACAATTGAGTGGATTTTAGTATATTCAGAGAGTTGTGCCACTATAACCACAATTTTACATTTTTCATTATTCCCAAAAGAACCACCCCTGCCCATAGCCATCACCCTCATCCCCCTAGGCCTAGGCAACCAAAAAGCTACTTTGTCTCTGTAGCTTTAGCTTATTTTGCATATTTCATATAAATGGAATCTTACAATGTATGACCTTTTGTGTCTGACTTCTTTCCTTAGCATGATGCTTTCAGGCTTCACCCATGTTGTAGCGTGTATCAGAAATTCATTCCTCTTGGGGCACCTGGGTGGCTCAGTGGGTTAAAGCCTCTGCCTTCGGCTCAGGTCATGATCCCAGGGTCCTGGGATCAAGCCCCGCATCGGGCTCTCTGTTCAGCAGGGAGCCTGCTTCCCTTCCTCTCTCTCTGTCTACTTGTGATCTCTGTCTGTCAAATGAATAAATAAAATCTTTAAAAAAAAAAAAAAAAGAAATTCATTCCTCTTATTGCCAGATAAGTTTCCATTATAATGGTTATATTCTGTTTATCTATCCATTCGTCAGTTGATGGGTATTTGGATTGTTTCCAGTTTGGGGCTGTTAAAAATAATGCTGCTGTGAACATTCACGTACTGGTTTTTATGTGGAATATGTTTTCATTTCTTATGGGTATTTACCTAGGGGTGGAGTTGCTGGGTTATATGGTAACTTTGTGTTTAACCATTTGAGGAGTTGCCAGACTGTTTCCACGTGGCTGCACCACTTACATTTCTACCAGCAGAGTATAGGGGCTCTTATTCCTTGTATCTCTGTCAACACTTGCTACTGTCCGTCCTTTTCATTACAGCCTTCCTAGTCGGTGCAGAGTGGTATCCCACTGTGGTTTTGATTTGCATTTCCCTGATGGCTAATAATGTGGAATATGTTTTCCTGTGTTTATTGGACATTTATGTATCTTTTTTGGAGAAATGTCTGTTCAAGTTACCTTGCCCATTTTTAAAATTGGGTTATTTGGGCATGTGTGTTTTTATTTTTTTTTAATTCAGTTGTAATTAGCTTTTTTTTTTTTTAAGATTTTATTTATTTATTTGATAGAGACACATAGCGAGAGAAGGAACACAAGCAGGGGGACTGGGAGAGGGAGAAGCAGGCTTCCTGCTGAGCAGGGAGCCTGATTCGAGGCTCGATCCCATCATGACCTGAGCCAAAGGCAGACACTTAACGACTGAGCCACCCAAGCGCCCCTAGCTTTATTGTTGTTGTTGCTTTTAATATTTTATTTATTTTTTTAAAAAGATTTTATTTATTTATTTGACAGACAAAGATCACAAGTAGGCAGAGAGGCAGGCAGAGAGAGAGGGGGAAGCAGGCTCCCCGCTGAGCAGAGAGCCCCATGTGGGGCTCGGTGGGACAGTGAGATCATGACCTGAGCTGAAGGCAGAGGCTTAACCCACTGAGCCACCCAGGACCCCCTAGCCTTGGTTTTTAAAAAAGCAGTAATATCAGTTTTTCTTTCTTTCTTTCTTTTTAAAGATTTTATTTATTTGAGAGAGAGAGTGAAAGAGAGAGTGTACAAGCAGGGGGAGTGGCAGAGGTGGGGGGAGAAGCAGACATCAGGGAGCCTGATGTGCTCTGTCCCAGGACTAGAGATGATGACCTGAGCCAAAAGCCAATGGTTAACCAACTGAGCCACCCAGGTGCCCCTCAGTTTTTCTTTCCTAAAAAGAACTTGTTTTATTTCCATGTGAATGACCTGGAATCGACTCCCTGCCTCCTAGATTGGCTGTGAGGTTCTCATACTTCTACTTTATTAGCCACTCTAAGCTGTGACTGGTGCCTGGGATATCCAGAGATGCGGAAATGTTTTCTGTGTACACGCTTCTGGGGTCACTGTGTTTCAGGCACATTAAAGTATTATTCTGAGAGCTGACATTCCTGGCCATAACATAAACCCTGGCATTGATGATTTATAATCAAGAAGAGAATCTGTTAGCTTAGCCGTTCAGTTAGCAAACATTTGAGGCTTGCTTCTGAGGGTGCCTTGGGTCCTTGCTCTCAGGTATCTCCTGCACTAATGGGGGAAGACAGGTGATCAGAATGCAACTAGGAGAACACAGTAAGGAGCCTACCAGAACAGAAATGTTCCTTGCCACCACTTCCTCTCTTAGATGAAACCAGGCTTCTTCCTTATATGAAAACATCCTCAGGGCGCTGGGGTGGCTAAGTTGGTTAAGTGTCCAGCTCTTGGTTTTTGACTCAGGTCATGACGATCTCAGGGTCATGGGATTGAGCCCTACAAGGGGCTCCCTGCTCATGGTGGAGTCTGCTTCAGATTCACTCCCTCTGCCACCCCTCGAACCCATGCCTTCTTTCTCCTTTCCAAAATAAATAAGTAAATCTTAAAAAAAAAGAAAGAAAGAAAAGACAAGAAAAAGGAAGAAATAATCATTTCTGATTTTGTGGCTTCCCAGAATGGGTGCTGCCACCATGTCCTTATGGCTCCCTGCAGCCTTGCCAGCTCTGCTTTCCTGCTTTTCAGCCAGGGGAGCTGGCTGGTGCTCTTGGGAACACATGGTAGCTTTGTTTTTTATTAAAAAAGTATGTTGGGTCTTTACTGCTCCCGTGGACACTCATGATACTATTGATTTCATCTTTACAAGTGAAGTGGAGTTCATGCCCTGCGGTGGGGCAGTGGTAAGGAAATTGTGGTGCATCCAAACCATTATGAAGATTGAGGAGCTAAGTGTATGGGTGATAAGGGTAAAGTTGGTAGCACACTGCAAGGTAAATAAAAATAAAGGTGTTATGGCACTGCACGTACAAATCCCGGCATTTGAGAGGGTGCGCGCTGATATGTTCACCTAAAAGAAAATGGGCAGGAGTGCCACCTGCTGGGGTGCTGGCCCCAGTTCTCTGTTAGGGAGAGAGATGAGGGTAGCCTGTTTTCTACCACAACACAGATTTCTCTCTCTGATAGCACCAAATGTCATTTTAGCAGCTCTGGAGGGTGGCTTGTAGAAAGTGATGTGTGTTCTTTCTTGACTTGCCTGTCCTCTACCTGAGGGTCCCTCCTTCAACCTTGAGCTCCTCTCCTCTCCCTCCTGGGAGAAGTTAGCCACCTCTGGTACAGCTCCCTCAGCCTCCACTGAAGCAAATATGTAATCTATTCAACAGAGTTTTATTGCCTCGATTTTCTGTTTGTTACTTAATGGATACAGAGTGTTTGAAGGCAAGGAAAGTCTTGAAATTAGAGAGAAGGGGTACAACATTATGAATTCACTATACCACTGAATCATACATGCCAAAATAGTTAATTGTATGTTATGTGAATTTTGCCTCAATTAAAACACTTTTTTCCGGGGCACCTGGGTGGCTCAGTGGGTTAAAGCCTCTGCCTTCGGCTCAGGTCATGATCCCGGGGTCCTGGGATCGAGTCCCGTATCAGGCTCTCTGCTCAGCAGGGAGTCTGCTTCTCCATCTCGCTCTCTGCCTGCCTCTCTGCCTACTTGTGATCTCTGTCAAATAAATAAACAAAATCTTTAAAAAACAAAACAAAACACTTTTTTCCTACTTGTGACAAAACCTAAAGACTTGCCAAAGCTAGTAGGGTGCTTGGGTATCTGTGATACCGGCACCCCCACCTTCCTTTTTTCTTCCATTGCCCTCTGGTGACTGGTATACTGTTCTTGACTAAAAGTATCTGGGACTGTCCCAGGCACAGTATAAAAGCTCCTTCAATGCTAGATTATTTTTTCAGTTTTTTAAAAAGGAAGATTTCTCACAAGTCCACCCTGACCCCCGGGAGCACATGTGAAGCTTTGGTTTCCTTCTTTCACCTCTTTGTTGCTGCGTTCGTAGTTCCAGTCTCTCACCTTCCTTTCTGGGTCCTTACTCACCTTACAGCCCGCTTCACCGGAAATCCTCACCTGCCAGACCCCTTCCTTCTTTCTGCATCGCCTCTCTGGACTGAGATGGAGCCAAGTCCTGCCTCTCTCAGGACCCAGCCCCGGTGGGTTTTCCGCTCTTCTCTGCTTTCCTGCTGATTCTCCTGTAGCTTCTCACTTCTGCCTTTCTGTCGCTGTAATGGTTGTAGCCAAATGAGGAGATCCCTACGTAAAGCATAATTTTGTCGCCAACCTCACATTACACTGGAGATATTTTCGGGGAAGAGCATCCCTCTATATTGGTGGGAACTGTTGCACTCCTGTCAAAGCCAGTCACAGGCTTTGTGGACAAAAGCCAGAGGGGCACTGCCCTCTGTGGTCTCTTTGACATTGAGTGTGGCTCCACCTGCAAGGCGCTGTGGCCTAAGAAGTGGGCAGCAGCTGGACCGCAGGGTGGGAGACCGTGTATAGCAACATGAACAGAAGTACAAAAGGATAGAGACAGTATGACTCCAGCTTCGTAACTACTTGTAAGTAATACGTACAGATGTCCGGAATAAAATGCCTTTGTTTACACTACATATGAGTAGAGAACATACCAGGGCCATGCAGCAGGGGACTAACAGCTCTTATCCTGGGGGATGGACTGTTTAATACACTTCAGGGTACGAATGTTAGCTACTTCCATTCTTTTTTTTTTTTTTTTTCTTTTAAATTTATTTACTTGTCAGAGAGAGGGAGCAAGCACAAGCAGGGGAAGCAGCAGGCAAAGGGAGAAGCAGGCTTCCCACTGAATAGGGAACCCGATGCGGAACTTGCTCCCAGGACCCTGGGATCATGTTCTGAGCCGAAGGCAGACGCTTAACCGACTGAGCTGCCCAGGCATCCCAGCTACTTCCATTCTTGGGGGGAAAGTGGATTGTGTTGTGAGACATACATATGAATTGAGAGCAGAGGAAGTTCCTTATTGAATTCAGTTCATGGAGATTTTGATTCTTAAATTTAGATAAAATTCAAAAGGTAGCTTGGTCACGAGAGACAAGAAAACGGGTTTTAAAAATACTCTCTCATGGGGCGCCTGAGTGGCTCAATAGGTTAAAGCCTCTGCCTTAGGCTCAGGTCATGATCCCAGGGTGCTGGGATCGAGCCCGGCATCGGGCTTTCTGCTCAGCGGGGAGCAGCTTCCCCTCCTCTCTCTGCCTGCTTCTCTGCCTACTTGTGATCTCTGTCAAATAAATGAATAAAATCTTTTAAAAAATGAATAAAAATAAAAAATAATAAAAAATAAAAAAAATCTTTTAAAAAATGAATAAAAATAAAAAATAAAAATACTCTCTCGCACTAATAAGTTTTAATATGATGGAATTCTGTAACATTGGGTATTCGTTGACAAAGACTTATACTGTGAAGAGCCCTACAAACCAAACCATTGGAGGTAGTACAAATGACTCCTCTTTAGAAAGCAACATTAGGGCAGAATGAGCCTACTAATCGAACAGATTTTGTGATTCAGGCAACCAGAAAGTGCATTTTCAGAATAGATATGAAAGAATAAATACTTGACAATTTACATCTTCTTTGTTCAGAAGACCCATGACAAGATTCTAGAGTGGACCCTGTAGGCTTGAGTGCATAGACAGCTCCCCTTTAACAAGAGCTCAGCTCTAGGGGCTGGCTGGGCTTGGCATCCTAGTCGTAGTGAATCTCTGGCTTCATTAACTTGCTGGGTGAAACATAGGGAAAGGATGCTGCTGAGGGGTCATCACTAAAGGGGACAGAAGTGGATGCAACGCACAGAGCCTTCAGTCCATCTGACACTTGAAGAAGGGACAACGCGGACATTAGCTCTAAACCAGGATCCTCCTGTTCACATCAGGTCAGGCGTCAGTCCTATGTGTGGTGTCAGTTAGCTGTGCACATGCTGTGGGGACATGCCGTGTGGCAGCAGTCCATGTCACGGAGTGGGAGGACTGGCCTGACTTCCTCTTACTGCCAGAGAGCTGTGTGGTGTCCTCACTGCAGCACAGAGAAAGCAGTCACAGCGGTGACACAAACTGACTTCTGTGAGATAATTGAAGGAGTCGGTCTTCACTCAAGAGAGGAAGACATGAAATGCAATGGAGTCTTGGGATTCTTAAAGGGTTGCCCTGGGAAGGAAAGGTTAGGCTTGGCCCCAGGGTTAGGGGTGGGGCGCACAGGTCAAAGCCTGGGGGGGGAGGTGGATTTGGTGCCTTGTGTGGAAGAGCTTCCTCTTGGTGAAGTCGGTCTTAGTCACTGCAGGATGGCTTTGTGCCTTGCACAGCAGGTGTCAGGAACTGAGGGATCTCAAGTTTTTACCCTACTTGCAAGCTAACAGCTTATTGGATGCGGCAGGGGACATAAGACTTCTAGTCCAGAGGCAGAAAGAGACAGTGACTCAGGGCACCGAAAGCAGCATGAACAGCAGCATGTGCTCATGGCTTCCTCGGGCCTGCAGGTCACACAGAGGTGACGAGGATGGGCCCGGATGGGTTCTGGCACGTGCAGTGAGTTGTGTTACCAGAGAGGAGGTCTGATTTAGGTTCTTCGGCTGATTGCTCAACTTCCATCTCACTTGTCTCATTTCCAGATGTGGCTGATGACAGCATCTGCTTGAGGTTTGCCGTGGGGGGAGGTGAGTTGGAGGGAAGACAGAGAAGCAGCTAGCGTGTCATAAATCCTTGGTAAAGAGCAGTCAAATCTGTACATGCATGTGTATCATGACTAGAAGCAAAGGCAGAAAAATGGATCGTAAGCACAAAAGCAGCACCAAAGTTAGTTTTCTTTTTCCTTTTCTCCTCAACTGTACTGTTTATAAAATAAACAATAAACACTTTAAAACCAGTTATGTCTATAAAGGGTGAGTGGATACATGTTTGGCTAATAACCTATAGTGTCTTCAGGAGAGAGAGAAATAAAATTTCAAGGCTTTGCACTAACTGAGAGCATGTAAAATTAGCAGAAGAAATAAATTTTACATCTAAAAACATTCCCTGACACAGTGGTATCAGCTAAAAGGAATGCAAGATACCCATATAGGCGGGAACAACAGAAAAACATTGGTCAGGGTCATGTGTAAAGATAAAAGTGCTGGAATCTTTGGTGAATTTGATGATGGAATGGTGTTACAGCTTGACCTTGGTGTGAGGCAAATTCCTGGATAGTTGTGTAATATTTCTCTACCGCACAAACATGTTTTTTCATTAAGGTCCCTTGTAGTTTCTGAGCTACCTTCCACAGAGTAAGTTTAGCTCTGAAATGTCAAAAACTCACATGTGGTGCTTTACGCCTTTCTCCAGAAGGTATATCCTGTGTTTTTTAATTTTTGCATGCCACCTTCCGCAAAAATCACGGGCACAGGTGGACAGTCTGTGTGATTGGCACGCCCCCGAGCTACTCCTTTGTTCATCCCCAGTGCCCCAGACAAGGACAGAGGCTCAGGGAAGGTAAGGTGAGCGTAGCCACGTTCTGTGGGGAGTGGTGAGAGGCTCGGCCTGTAGTGCTTCTGGCAGCAGCAGAGATGCTTTTCTTTGAGCTTTTTGCGCCGAGGCCAGGCACATTGGACTCTGTGTGCTCAGACCTCCTCCTCAGTGCGCACTGTAGTTATACACCCACATCGCAGCCGTTCGGGAAGGTCCCAGGCTTGCCCAGTGAGCAGGAGGTAGAGCCAAGGTTAGCACTGCTAACTGGACCTGGCTCATTCTTGTCTCCCAGATCCTAGTGCAGGGCCCAGCATCAGGTAAGCCACAGGGTTGATCAGTCTGGGGCAATGAATGAATAAATCTGGCAGATATGGCCAGCCAAACAAAAGTCGTACAGGAAAGCTCTTTTTACATGGCTCAAGTGGTAGAAGTGAACATGATTTTTTTTTTTTTAAGATTTTATTTATCATTTGACAGAGACACAGCGAGAGAGGGAACACAAGCCGGAGAGTAGGAGAGGGAGAAGCAGGTTTCCCGCTGAGCAGGGAGCCTGATGCGGGGCTCGATTCTAGGACCCTGGGATCATGACCTGAGCTGAAGGCAGACACTTAACAACTGAGCCACCTAGGCACCCCATGAACATGATTTTTACTTAGAAAATTTAAACCTCTCTTAAAAAACAAAAGCAAAAACAAAACAAAACCCCTAAAAACCAAAAATGAAAACCAAAAGCCATCTTATCTTCTCTGAGTTCCCCCACTGGTAATTTGTACAAATCTGTACATTTGTAACGGTGAGTCGAGCTGTCCTTGGTAGTGAGTGACTCTGGGTAGGCACACAGGACAAGGCCTGGGAGGGGTCTGCTGCCGCTTTAACTTCTGGAGAGTGTTCTAGAGAATTTTGAAGAAGGGATTAGCAAAGGTTGTGTTGGGATAAAAATGATTTTCCAGTCCTGTCTTCTCCTAACCTTTCTCAGGTGTGTGCCAGGTGTCTCCCACACAGGCACCCAGCCTGGACTGTTTGCTAACATCTCCACCTTCTTCCAGACCCTAAGTCTCCCAGCTTCCTCACAAGCTTCCCCACAGATTAATCTTCTGACAGGGCATCCCACTGGTCAGAGGGGAGTTCAGTGGCCTCAGCCTTTCTTCGGGAAGACCCCATGTAGGCGCTCAGCCACACTGGTGGCTCCCAGCCTCTTGTCTTGCCCCAGATCGTCCCTTCCAAGCCCCACCATCCTAGTCTTTAGTCTTCTCTGCCTGGAAGACTCTTACCCCTCAGCCTTCCCTAATTTTACCTGTCTTCAAAGCCCTTGCACCATGCCTCCCTTCTTTGGGCAGGATTAGAACATGGGTCAGTGTGGAGACCTGGTGCATGCCAACCCTGTTCCCCAGCAGAGGAGCTGTGTTTGCTGGAAGATGCCCAGGTGGTCTGAGGATTAAAGAGGAAGGGCCATGGTGTGGGGGCTCTCAACAGCATTCCTGGGCACTCTGAGAAGCTTAGCTTTCTTTGGGTTGGGTGTGATACTGCAGGAGAGCCAGAGTACTAGAAGGCAGTAGTTGAAGGGTTTGCTCAACTTCCCGAAGGTAGATGGAGGGTGTGGCTCTTTATCTTGGGTCATCTCTCCTGGGCCCATCAGGGTGTCAAGCCCCTGAGGTCTAGATCTTCAAGCCATCATAGGGACAGGGAGGTGGGGCATGGTTCTGGCCCTGACTGGCTACCAGCTAGGGGCAAGTTGAGCTCCCCAGAGTCTAGCATCCAGCTGGATACGGGCTTTACTTTGAGGAGCTCTAGCTAGCCAGATTTTGGAGCCCTGGCTACCTGTTTGGCCTCCCAGAATGCGGTATAGTCTTGGTTGGGTTGTTATTTACCCCTGGTGTGACTCTTCATATTTTCTTTTTCTTTTTTTTAATCTTTTTAGATTTATTTATTGTTTTTTAAGATTTATTTATTTATTTTAGGGAGGAGGAGGAGAGAGAAAGACTCTCCAGTAGACTTTGTGCTGAGCATGGAGCCTGACAGGGAACTCAGTCTCACGACCCTGAGATCATGACCTGAACTAAAACCAAGAGTCAGGCATTTAACTAATTGCACCACCCAGGTGCCTCCACCTCTATTTTCAAAAAAGATGAGATATTTGTAAAATACCTGTCTGATAAAGGGCTATTATCCAAAAATAAGCAAAAAAGTCTTAAAACTCAATAATAAGGAAAAAAAGACAGATTTTATTTTATTTTATTTTATTTTATTTTTTTTAAGATTTTATTTATTTGACAGACAGAGATCACAAGTAGGCAGAGAGGCAGGCAGAGAGAGGAAGGGGAGCAGGCTCCCTGCTGAGCAGAGAGCCCGACGCGGGGCTCGATCCCAGGACCCTGGGATCATGACCCGAGCAGAAGGCAGAGGCCCCAGCCCACTGAGCCACCCAGGAGCCCCTTATTTTTTATTTTTATGTTTTTAAAAGATTTTATTTATTTGAGAGAGAGAGTGAGCGTGAGAGCGCAAGCTGGAGGGCGGGCAGAGGGAGAGGAAGAAGCAGATGTGGGACTCCATCCCACGACCCTGGGATTATATAGCCTGAAGGCAGATGCTCTACTGACTGAGGCATCCAGGTGCCCCAAAGTCTGATTTTAAAATGGGCAAGAAAGGGGTGCCTGGGCGGTTTAGTCAGTTAAGCATCTGCCTTCGGCTTGGGTCATGATCCCAGGGTCCTGGGATCAAGTCCCGCATCGGGCTTCTTGCTCAGCAGGGGGCCTGCTTCTCCCTCTCCCTCTGCTTGCTGCTCCCCCTGCTTGTGCTCTGACAACTGAATAAATAAAATCTTTAAAAATAAATAAGTGTCTTTGGTTTTTTTTTCCTTCTTCTTTTCAAAGATTTTATTTTTCATTATTTATTGGACAGACAGAGATCACAAGTAGGCAGAGAGGCAGGCAGAGAGAGAGGAGGAAGCAGGCTCCCCGCTGAGCAGAGAGCCTGATGCAGGGCTCGATCCCAGGACCCTGAGATCATGACCCGAGCCGAAGGCAGAGGCTTTAACCCACTGAGCCACCCAGGCGCCCCAAATAAGTGTCTTTGAAAAAGAAAACAAAACAAAACTAGAGGCGCCTGGGTGGCTTGGTCGTTAAGCATCTGCCTTGGGCTCAGGTCATGATCCCAGGGTCCTGGGATCAAGCCGCACATTGGACTCCCTGCTCAGTGAGAAGCCTGCTTCTCCCACTCCCACTTCCCCTGCCTGTGTTCCCTCTCTGACTGTCTCTCTCTCTGTCAAATAAATAAATAAAATCTTAAAAACAAAAAACAAACAACTAAACAAACATACTCTTAACCTACAATCCAGGAATCATGCTGCTCCGTTGTTTCCCCAGCGGAGGTGGAAAGGGGTGTCCATACAAAAACCTGCACACAGATGTGTAAGGCAGCCTTATTCATAGTTGCCCGACTCAGAAACAACCAAGATGTCCTTCAGCAGATGAATGGATAAATAAGTGGTGCTAAATCCAGACAATGAAATATTCAGTGCTAAGAAGAAATGAGCTATTGTGCCATGAAAAACATGGCAGAACCTTAAATGCATATTACTAAGTGAAGGAGGCCATCTGTAAAGGCTATATATACTGTCAGATTCTAACTCTAATGTATGATACCTTACCCAAACCATAGAATGCACGTCACCAAGAGTGAACCCTAGTGTAACTGGACTGCACGTGGCAGTGAGGTGTCCATGTAGGTTCATTGATTGTAACAAACCAGTCTGTGGGGAATGTTGGTAGTGATAGGCTGTGTGTGAAGGAGGGGACTTTAGAGGAACCCAGCTCACCTTTCCTCTGCTATCCAAAAGTAGAGCATTCTGTGGCAACTGGCTGGGTCAGTCAGTGGAGCCCACGACCCCGATCTCTGGGTTGTGAGTTTGAGCCCCACATTGGGTGAAGGGATTGCATAAGAATAAAATCTTAAAAACCACACAAACAAAAGTAGAGCGTTCCGAGGAAACCTTGTGTAAGCCAAAGTGGTGTAAAGTAAAGAAGCATTTAATTACCATTAACTTACATGGAAAAAACGTTTAGTGTTCCCAGACCCCCAAAATAACCTCTCTCAGGCTTGTCTGATACTTTAGGACACATCTTGCTAACAGATAACACAAAATAAATCAGATAAAGCACAGGTGCTCACAGACGAGAGTTCAGCGCTCTGGCAGCTACACTGGGTGTAGTTCCTGGGGGAGGCTCTGGGCAGCGCCACCACTCTGGTCGCTCCTGGTGCTCACTGCCTGTGTATAAAGGATTGCGGCAAAACAAACACTGGGTGCTATTTTTCACTTTTTTGCCTTTTTCGATAAAAGTAGAAATCCTCTTCAAATGTCTTTCTGTTGGCTAGCAAAACAGTTACTAACGTAGGCCTTTGATGAAAGTGAAGTGGCGTCACTCAAACTTTTGGAAAGTGAGGGATGCCTGCACTTCCCTCTTGCTGTTGCTGTAGACCTAAAACTACACAAACAAACAAAAGCTATTAAGGGTACAAAGATAAAGAGACCACACCGTCTATCGCAGAGTTTTCTGGAATTTAGCAGACATCTTGCTGTAGAAATACTGACTGATTATTGGTGGCCCTCAAGGTGACAAGATTCCAATTGGCATACTGCTTGAAATAAAATAATTTTTCAAGTAAACAGAGCAGTTCTGTCTCAGTGACAGGTTTTTGAGCTGTAGTGTGTTCATTTGCGCTTTCCTTGTTCCCTGCAGGACAACCCTCCATATGATAAGGGAGCCTTCAGAATCGAAATCAACTTTCCAGCAGAGTACCCATTCAAACCACCGAAGATCACATTTAAAACAAAGATCTATCACCCGAACATCGATGAAAAGGGGCAGGTCTGTCTGCCAGTAATTAGTGCTGAAAACTGGAAGCCAGCAACCAAAACCGACCAAGGTAAGGCATGCTTCTTATGTCTTCCTGGATGGTGCTGCTGTGGGGGCGGGGGCTATGTCTCACAGAGTCCAGAGAAATTTTACCTGACCAACTCCAGTGCACGTAGAAGTGCTGCTGAGGTCCCACCATTTCTCGTGGGCAGGACACATCTCAGTTAAACTGTTGACCTGTGTAGGTATTGGAGGAGGCCCTCCTGTGTTCCTGACCAGTGGGGACACATGTAGAGAGACCAGCCCAGCATTGGCTGCCCATGCAGTAAGGGGCCACCCTTCAAGTTTTCATGAAGGACTGCAGGGCTGCTCTGAATGAGAAAGGGTGAGTGGTGTTTAAGGTGACCTCACACAGCAGTTAGCACATGAATTTAGACTTGAAGGAGGAAGGGAGGTTAGAGAGGTCCTGCCAGACTAAAAGAAGGGCATAAGGCAAAGCCATGTGGTGGGCAGCACCATGCTGGTGGCTCAGAGGGGGTGGCATGGGGGGAAGGGCATGGTCCTGTGGGCTATGGGCCCTGACAAAAGTACAGAGTTGGCCATGTGTGGTCACATGCCTCTGTGTGAACATCCATGTGCTCATTTTTCTGGGAAGGATACTTGATTGATCATTATGGTTAGCTTTCCTCTTGTCCCATGGAAATTGGAAATATCTAGATATTTTCTTACAGACTATGTCCAGTTTTTATTTGTTAACTCGAGAACTTTTTTTTGAACGCCTTCTCTCATATTTTTAGTGGCTTTCTGATGTATAGCTACCTGAACCACTGTATGGTCTTTACAGATTAAAGGGAGTGGATGAGGCTGGAATTTGTGAGGTCACAAGTGGTTTTTCAGTGACCAATATAGTCATTTTTCAATGGAACCCCTGAAAGAAGGAGTTGAAAACCTTTTGCACGGGAAGTTGAGCCTTCCTTATTTGAAATAATCGCCGTGAAAGGTGTGCACCAGGTTTCGCAGCTGAGTCGTAGAAAGGACTGGGTTTAAATGTTGAATCAGAATAGAAGGATCTCCAGTGGACATGACATTTGGTCATGTACAAGTTGATATTTATAAAAGCTTGACGAAGTATGTTCTTCAGTGCACACCCTTGGGTTTTTTTCCTGTAGAAATTCCTTGTCCTCACATACGTCAAGCATGTTGTCCCTGGCACTTGCTGCTGTGTTCCCTTGCTTCTGCTATTACTGTATTACAAACCACCTCAAAACTTCACGGCTTAACATAACAAGAATTTGGTATTCCTCATTCTCTGTGTTGGCTGGGCTCAGCTGGGTGGTTCTGCAGCTGGTCATTCCTGAGGTCACTCACGGCTCAGTATCTATGTAATTCAGCATTCATGGCAACTTCAGGGTGTATAACTAGTGCAGAAAACCCTAGAATCGACTGTACATGGCATGTCCACAATAGGCACATCTACAGAGAGAGAACATAGAGTAGTGTTTGTCAGGGCTGATAGGGAGGGATTAGGAAGTAAGTATGAGAGTGGGTGGTGTTTTTGGAATGATGAAGATGTTCTGGTGAACATTTTCACCAGAAATGCTGGTATCACACAGTTTTTGTGTATCTACTAAAAAATAACTTAATTGTATACTTTCAAGAGTTTTTTTATATCTCAGTATTTTTAGTATCTCAATTTTTAATTAGGAAGTAGGGAAGCATTAAAAACTGAGCAAAAATAGCAGGAGAAAAGTCAAGAAACAAAACAAAAGTTTATCAGAGAGGTAGTAGAAGTTGGTGATAATCACAGCAGAAGAAAAGAACTTGAAGACAGAGTTCTCTTCAGCAATGTATGTGATTCTGGTAGATGTCTCAGCAGCAGAATGAGGGCTTAGTTTAGTGGTTGAACAAGATTTGCCATATAGAGTCATCAACAAAGCCAGCATAATATGGACTCAACAACAGCAACAAAATTATATAAAGAAAAAAATCAAATAATTCCTAAATTGAATGTTTCAGTTCCCCCTACAGTATCTTAAGGCAAATCAAGCAGATAAAATTTAGAAAGAGGATTCAAGAAATACAATAAACAGCAGAAAACTAATTAGATTTTGTAGCACATTCTGTGGGAAGGCTGCTTATGCATTGCACACCTTCAGGGTTGAGGGAAAGTTCTATTCACATCTTATTCTGAGAACGGAACCCCTGGATCTCCGTGAAAAGGGGTGGGCATTGAATCGTGGATATTGTTTACATCCCCTATTACAAAGAAACTGTAAGAACAAAAATGAGGAAATTTTATAGCTTTTATTCTCTGATCCTATACATTGAGAATAGGAGGTATATTTTGATAATGTTTTTAAACTCTTCCATTTTGGAGAGAAAATAAAATACTTCTGAGGAACATTTGGGTCAGAGAGAGGTTAAAAAAAAAGGCAGGGCTAGACCATTTGTGAAATATAATGAGTGTGCTGTTTTAAGTATGAAAATGCTGGGATGGGGTCACAGTTGTAGTCTGAAAAGCAGTTGTAGCCGTCAGGGTCCTCACTAGCAAAACAAGCTAAGCTCAGCTGGCTCTTATTACAGTTGAGCTGAGGAGCCAGAAATATACCCAGAGGAACAGAGAAAGGATGAAATACTTGCCAGAACTACTAAACAAATTGGAAAATATTTCGACTTGATCAAATAAGTGAAAGCAAGTTCCCAGAAAATAATTAAATAGATATAGTAAACTTGCAAAGTGATTAGCTTTTGAAGAGCCAGGCTTAATAGTGAACAGAGGGTTCTCTGCTGAAACATTGGCTGTGAAGATGATCATAGTGAAAAGCAGAGAGCCTGAGTACCCTCACAGAGGGTGAGCAGGAAACCTTGAAAACTCCTCACTGCCCTCCCCACACCCGCCCCACCACACTTATCCAGGCAAGGGCCCCTTGAGGTTCCTGAAATGCTAATGAAGCAGCGGTTCTGCTAGAGGACAGTCTCTGATCACAGCAGAAGACAGGAAGCCATCTGTTCTTGCCCTGAGTCACATGTGGTGCAGGATTCCCACCTGAAGTCGAGAACGACGGAGGAATATGGAGCAGTCTCACAGCTGAGCACAGGGTGGAGAATCTGGGAGCTTGCTAAAGGATGGCATGGCCCACAAGCTGGGGTAGTGTCTGCGAGAAACTGTAAGGTGTCCTCTGGAAGAGTATTGGTCCCAGTGCGGTTGCTTCCCCTGGCTGGACAGGAGGGGGCCTTGGGTGCTCATTTTAATGTTTGTTGTTGCATGCCTTCTGTTTATAGCAAGTGAAAGTGATTTTCCATTGGAGTTACATTTACTTTTTCTTTGAGAAAAATTGTATTTTAAAAAATGAGGTGACTTAGAGGAAAATATTAGGTAAATAATCATTTAGGCCATATGTGGGTATGTGGCAAACACTGGAATCCCAGTGAAGGGAGTTGGGGAAATAGGGACAAATAGGAACAAACAAAATAGCTTTATTATCATTCGTGCTGTTATACAAGAATCAAATATGAAAGGGATAAATCTTAAATAAATAGACAAAAAAAATGTACTTCCAGGGCCTACTTCCTCTTAGAGATATTTATAGGTGGGAGGTGATAATGCCTGCCCCTGAGGGTGCTGTGGGGATTGGATTAGGAACTGCCTTAGCCTGAAGAGATGCTTCCAGGCCCTTCACTCCTGATTGTTCTTCACAGTCCACCTTCCTTGGCCTCTAGCCCCTCCTCCCTGCTCAGCCTGGACCCCGCCAGCCCTGCATGCGCCTCACCTGTTGCTCCGTCTCACCTGGTAGCACTGACAGGCAGAGGTGAGGGCAGGTGGTCTTTGGGTGCCTGGCCAGGAGTGCTTTGTGCTGTTCCTCCCACTCAGAGTGAGCTAGTGGCCGGGTAGGCCTTTGTGCCTGGCTCAGCCAGCATTAGCATTTAATCCATAACTTGTAATGCAGGGGGGAGAACATGGTCCCCAGCAAAGGAACCCGTGGCATCGGTAATCTAGAGGAGAGATGCCTTTTTGCTAGGAATGTGGCAGTGGGAGGGAACCCAGCATTCTGGGGGGTGCTGGTCCTAATCAGGGCTGGATGAGGAGAAGCGTGTGTGAGAAGGCAAAGTGGCTGCATGCAGCCTACTTCTGAGGTGAGGGGGCCTGGGGTTCCTGGACCTTCCGTTTCCCCCTCGATCTCCCTTCCCCACCTTCCATTCCCTTGTGGCCTTTCCACCCCAGGGCCAGCTTTCCAGTACATCTAGGCTTTACTGTACTTTGGGAGAGTGTTGTGGGGCCCACCCCAAGCAGTTGGTGTGGTTTCTGCTTGTGGAATTGAGAGCATAACACTGGTGAGGGTTATCTCCCTTCCGGTAGTTAAGACAGGGTGTCAGGTGAACCTTTCTCAGCTAGTTCACAAGCTCCTAGGGGTCTTCTGGAGTGGGCTCACTGTGCATTTACACCATGCAGACACCAAGCTCCCCTGAACCGCTCGTAGCGATGGGACATGTCACCCAGTCCCTACCCTAGAGAAGCTCCACCTGTGTGTGCAGGTGTGTATATGTATGTGAGGGGGTGTTTGTGCTAGGCCTGAGAGCTCCACAGTTCGGGAGAAGGGTGAGTGAGAGTGACTGGGGGGCCCTGAGATGTCAGTTCAGGAAGGTTCCTGGGAGAGGCGGAGGTGTCATTCTGAATAGTTACCCACTGTCACAGTAGCAGCTTGTGGCCCAGCACTTTCTCCCAGCTACAGAGGAAAGATGGGTTGTGCCTTGGTGGTTAGAATTTTGGATAAATGGGAGGCCACTTTATCTTAAAAGCACATTGATGTAAATCAGTGTTGCAGTCAAAAGTTGCCCTTTCTGAGACTGTTCTAACCAGCGGTGCCTGGTCCTTTTCTTGGCAGTAATCCAGTCCCTCATAGCACTGGTGAACGACCCCCAGCCCGAGCACCCACTTCGGGCTGACCTAGCTGAAGAATACTCTAAGGACCGTAAAAAATTCTGTAAGAACGCTGAAGAGTTTACAAAGAAATACGGGGAGAAGCGACCTGTGGACTAAACTCTGCCGCGACCGATTCCAGCGAGTGTGAGCGGAGACCCTGAGCCGCGCATTCAGACAACCCGCAAAGCAGGACTCTGTGGAAAATTGACACGTGCCGCCGCCTGGCGTTTGCTTGTGGCAGTTACTAACTTTCTACAGTTTTCTTAATCAAAAGTGGTCTAGGTAACCTGTAAAGAAAGGATTAAAAATTTAAGATGTTCTAGTTCTGCTTTCTTTGTTTTAAAAATCACTGCTTCAATCTACTTTAAAAGAATGGTGTTTCTTTTCTTGTCCAAATTGATCCAAAACCTTCAATTTACATTTAGCCCTTAAGGTTAAGAAAAAAGAAAAAAAAAAAAAAGGTTGCAGTTCCCTTTCTTCCCCTGCCCCTGAAGCTCCCACTTTCTTCCATTTGGTTTATTTTTCACCCATTCACTTCCCCCAGACCCAGGGCTATCTCCTCTGCAAAGGGGAAGAGACCGCTCCTGGTGGTTCTGGAGGCTTCTCTCCTCCCATGTTGCACTGCCCTGTGTGGGAGTTGGTTCAAATTCTCCTGGCTCCAATTTAAACATCCTTTTAAAAATTTTTAAAAACAAGCAAACCACCACTCACCACCCCACCACCTCCCCCTCACCACCAAAAAAACCCAACAAACAAAACAAAACAAAAAAACCAGCCATGGAAAGGGAGGCCCAGTTCTTACGTAAAAATCTGGCCAGTGTTACCACAGTAACATTGATTAAATGGGCAAACCCTGATGTCTGTGTGCGTGATTGAACTTCAGCCTGGCCTGGCCTGCTTGGGGAAACCCAGGTCTGTGGCCACGCCAGGGAAGGGCCTGCTGACCGGAGGATGCTGTGCACTTGCGTGAGGAATTCCTCGCCAGAGAGGCTCTTGAGGCCAAATGTTGACGCTCCTCCCTGCAGCCACTGCAGAAGACGTGCTGGTCATTGCCGACAACGCTGAAGCCAGAATGTCCACGTGAAATTTCACGCTCACCTGTCACCGAGCTCCATATGAATGTGCCACAGAGCTCGCGCTCCTAGCTCCTCAGCGCAGCCCCAATGCGACCTTTCCTCGGCACAGTTTGACCCTTTGCGGGGTTGGAATTGGCGGGACTCGGCTGTAGCCAGCAGCAGGCTGGGGTTGCCGGCACCCTGCTGGCCCCTTCGGAGCAGCCGGCCAGCCCAGGAACAAGATGGCCTTCCCTCTCCCTCTGGACTCACAGCCTTTGCAGAGTCAAGCTCCACTTGAAGCTCACTCAGTAATATCCTTTACATGTGTTTTATATTGTTTTGACTGCCTTTTTTTGTAGAAATAAAAATTGACCTTAGAATTTATCATCAGATGAACTTGTAAGGATTTGAATGTTACTGTCTTTTCAAAGCAAGTGGGACTGCCCCTGAAATCGAGAATGCGTGTCACTGACACCCAGAGGAAGCCAATGGTCCAAACACCGTGTGTCACCAACTCCTCCTCCTGCCACTGGCTGCTGCCCTTCTCGGTTCTCAGGGGGAACTAGATCCTGTGGAGAAGATGACGTAAAGAAACTGTTTTCTGTTTTTAGCTCTCTAACGTGGGATCTTTCCGGGGCTTACAGACCTGTGAGACGGTTTCACCTGTGCAGAGGTGGGTGTGATGGGTAGGTTAGGCAGCAGAATGTTGTTTAGTTGTCCAGGTGCGTGGCCCCTGCAGTGTGTCAGTGAACTCCGCTTCTTTAGTTCTAGGTACGTCAGGGGCAGATTCTGGAGACTTCTCTGTGCCCAGGAACGCAAGAGTGCCGGGCCAGTGTTTCCACATCTGTCTCTTCATTAGCAGAGAGGTGATGATGGACTTTAATTTCACTCACACGCAGGTTTGTAATAAATGCCAAATTCTGTCAGAAGCTATACAAATAAGCCACCATTTGTTCTCATTGCGTCTCTGAACCCAGAAATATTGCCATTCTTGGGAACTCTCCCATTGCTTCATCTCTCTCTACCAGCGTAGTTCTGCCCGCCTGTCCCCCTCTCACTTCTCTGCTCATCGTGGGAGGATACCTTTGTTCAAGCCGGCAGCCACTCGGGGACTCTCAGCCCTGGCATGGCAGCCCACGGTTTGGCCCATCAGAGGCCTGGCCCTGGGAGAGCGAGGCAGTGGGTGGTTCCTCCATCAGACCTAGGCGGTTTGTCCCCTCCAGCCTGGGCAGTCCCCAGGACGGGCTTTGAAACATGCTGGCCAGCAGTCCTGGCTGCTCCACACCCAAACAGCTGGGCCCTCTGGAGAAGGGGAGAGCTGTCGAGCAGCCACTGCTGACCCGAGCCCACTCAGGAATTCACACCCGCCAGGTTCCTCGGAGTGCGCTGGGTCCGCCCCCTCTGCCCTGCCCCTCCCCGCCTTACCCATGGTGGAGAATAGGCTTTCTAAGATGCTGCGATCCCCTTTTGCTGCCCTTAATAAAAATGCTCTCCGACACTGGTTTGGTCTTGTGGGTTTCTTCCGGACTGGGAGTGGGCAGAGCCAGGGGCCTATGTTCTTACAGATGGGAGAGGGGTGGCCAGGGCCCAGGCTTGCTCTTCTGCCTGCTCCTCTCCCCACACCCAGCTTTTCCAAGAGGCGCACAGAGGTGTGGCCTTCCTGCGAGGGAAGCAGAAAAGGCTAGAGATCCAGACCATCAGGGCCTGCCAAGGGAGGGGACAGTGGCCTCTGTGTATAGGCCTCATTTCAGTCCACTTGTCAGTCCCCAGAGAGTGATATTCTCCACATTGAGCAGAGGAGCAGACTGAGGCCCTGAGAAGGGTGGCTGTCGAGTTTGCGTCCCAGAACTAAGGAGGGTGTGCCCGAGGGTGGGGCTAGGCCATTTCCTTGAACCTGCCTGGAGCCCCAGGGACCTCCTGTTGTATTGACTCAGCACCGGGCGTGATGCTGATATTTTTATTTCCTTGTCTGGAATTTGACACCAGCGGAGACCAGACCTGCCCTGTCAGATAGGTCTGCAGGTGTCCAGGAGGAACCTTCCTGGGAAATCATTTTACCAGGAAGTAAGGAGCCGGTCCTTTCCCTTGGTCATCAGCAGGGTACTCTGCTGTCTTCTAGCACTTCATCCTCTGTGACTCTCAAGACAACCCCGCGGACATGGTCCCTATTTTTACAGAGGAAGAGACTGCGGTTCAGTGACAGCCAAGGAAACCAGGCCTGGGTTTTTACAGTCTGGTTTCAGAGCCTGTTACTTTCCACCACTCAGGTTCCTTGGTGCCCAACCCTTCCCAAATCCAGAGCCCTACAGGACCTTTTCTCAACTTTCTGAACTCTGGAGCCACCACTTTCTCACCTTCCTCACTCTTGTATTAATTGTTCAGCTCAAAATGTGTATCTCCATCACTCTGGTGCACACTGCAGCCTGGCTCCTGTCTGCCCCTGGCTCCCTGAGGCTTCCTCTGGCAAGGCCCCTGGACTTCTTCATTGTGCAGTCCACGCGCTGGCAGCCTGGCGGCCCCACACTGTTTCTTCAGTGGGCCAGCACCTCCATGTCCCACCCTGCTAGGGCAGCCACCTGACCCTATCTGAGGCAAAGCCAGAGCTGGGTCTTGGCTCTTCCTGCCCTCCCTGCACTGGCCCTCCCTCCTCTCCCTGTGTCCCTCATGCAGCACAGGGTGCTGGCACCAGCCGGAGAAGGAGCAGAGCTGAAGGTGGCCTGGCTCAGGTGGCACTTGCTAAATAGCTATTTCCTGGGTGTAGCTATTTCCTGGGTGATTGGAACATGTTCTTGCAGGTGGGCTCCTAGGGGCACCTAGCTGCCCCTAGGAGCCCTCCTGCAAGACATTGCCTGTCAGAGGATCAGAGCGGAAAGGACTGCCCAACAGCAGGCAGAGGCCACAATCGAGGCCTAGAGAAGTCACTTCTTCCAGAGAGCGTTCTCCCAGCAGGCCTGGCTTGGTTAGGAATCCCCTTTTGCCCCACACTCTGCTTTGTGTTCCTTCCCCTTCCCCATCCCACCACAGTCCGGATCATACCAGCTATCCCCGTGTTTGTCCCAGACTGAGCTCCTGGCAGGCTGGGCTTTCCCGGCACCCAGCCCCCCCCTGGCCCAGAGTAGACCTTCCCGTCCATGACTGGTGAATGGGTGGAGAGCAGTAGCCCCCACTCGCCTAAGCCATCCAGTGCACAGCAGGTTTGACATAGGAATATCCCCGTGTCCCCAGTGCAGTGCTAGTGACCAGCTCCACAGTGGGCCCTGTGCTACCTGCAGCCTTCTGCCTTACCACTTTCCCTCCCCTTGTGAGGCAGACCTTGGTCTCCAGATGATTCTACCAGTCTGGCTATGGCCATGG
This sequence comes from Martes martes, assembly GCF_963455335.1. Taxonomy (NCBI): domain Eukaryota; kingdom Metazoa; phylum Chordata; class Mammalia; order Carnivora; family Mustelidae; genus Martes; species Martes martes. The sequence continues at coordinate 63,877,848 of NC_137901.1, forward strand.
CCCCTCTCCTCTCCACTGTCATGGTCCCTAGGGCTGATCTGGGCCCTCAGCTCTGCTCACTCCTCTCTCCCTGTCTGAGCAATAGGAGCCCACTCCACAGCTTCATCTTGCTTCTGTGCAGACCCCAGTTCTCTCCTGTCTCCCCACACCTCTCTCCTGAGCCTCAGAGCCACAGTCAGCTGCCTCCTCTCAAAATAGCAGAACCCCCCCTTCTCCCCAAAGGAGGTGCCTCTGTGCCAACAGGCTGCCTTCCCACCACCCCTCTACCCACTCCAGCCAGCAGCCTGCAGGAGTGTGGCCAGACCCCACTGGGCTGAGGCAAGGAGGTGAGGGCACGGCACTAGGAAGAACTAAGTGATTCCAGTTTACAGCCATAGAGGAAAGGTAGGACGGAAAGAGCCTGATGCTGAAAGAACCACGGTCAAGGGAAGGTTAGTGTTAAAGATGGAGCCACAAAAGAGTGGGCCGAAGTCACAGTAAAGGGGGTAGAGGTGTAGGATGGGGGGCAGCAGGAAAGAGCAGCAAGATCCCACCCTTAACCCCTTCAGAAAGCTATACATCCCTCGGGGCTGCCTAGGCTGAGAGAGCTCTCTGGGCGCCTGACCCCTTGCATGACACGGTGCATGGTGAATAAATGAACAGGTAGCTTCAAAGCCCTGCTCTGCCATTTCTATTTCTTGGTCTGTTAAGATGGAGGTACTGGATCATTGTTCAATCTGCCTTTCCACACGCCAGAGCGGGGCAGGGCTCTGTGCTCCCAAGAGCTCCCTGCCACCTTCTCCATCTGCTCCCTGCATCTCCTTGATCCAAGACACATGAGCCGCAGTGACAGGGCACACACACATCACCAGGTCTGGTGAGGAGTCCTGGATCCCATTCCCACAGAAGACTGTTCCTCCTGGAAAAATTTGAATAGGCTTGCAGGACTTCCTTAGATCTGCCCCTAGGATGGCAAAGGGATGTCTGCTTAGAACACGTGACTTTTGGGGTGCCTGGGTGGCTCAGTCCATTAAGCTTCTGACTCTTGATCTCAGCTGAGGTCTCGATCTCAGGGTCGTGAGTTCAAGCCCCGCAAAACAACAAAACAGGTGACTTTTTAAATAAAATTTGAGATGATATTACCTTCCAAAAAGTAGCCTGGTGAGACATTGTTCTCCCAACCTCGCTCCCCCCAAAATAATAAACTTAAGCATGAACAAAACTAGAACTTGGAGTATGTTCTGTGTTATCTATTCTGTTATAATGACCGGGTTTGTGCCCCGAAGGAGTTGCTTTTGCCCTGTCATGTGTCTGTGAACGTTTTCACAGTTCACAGGGCACAGTTTAAGGAACCACCCAGATTTGGGGTCCCTGGGTGGCTCAGTCGGTTGAACGACTGCCTTTGGTTCAGGTCATGATCTCCAGGTCCTGGGATCAAGCCCCACATCGGGCTCCTTGCTTCGTGGGGAGTCCGCTTCTCTCTTTCCCTCTGCTCCTCCCCACCCCACGCTCATCCTTTCTTTGTCTCAAATAAAATCTTATTAAAAAATTTAAAAATTTAAATAAAAAAAACACCCAAGTTTACAAGACATATATTTTATTAATACAGTGATCTCTCTCTACTATATCTGAACAAGGAGGATGCTTTGGCAGGCCCCAGGCTCAGATGTCATAGGGCCTATCTACCAGCAGCCAAGATGGGTTGCCAAAACTCTGGCCACCATTCTGAGCCATGAGGACCTGGACACAGAGGTGACAGGGGCCTGCCCAGGGAAGTATGTTACTGGATCCCCGCTCTCGGCCTGGTTTCAGGCTGTTCCAGGGCTTGACACTGGCCCCCTTTCTGTGCACTAAAGGACATTTGTGCTTGGCTGGCTGTCAGGGGCATGGTGGGGAGGGCTCCAGGAATGTTTCCAGAGTGGCTTCTCCAAGGACCCCTTCCCCAGGCCTCTTGGAGTCTAGGTCATGGAGTGTGCAGAGCTGCACTCCATCCTGTGCAAGTTGGGCCCGAAGCGTGGGCGCGGTGAGGACACGCAGTTCATGCAGCCGCTCCCAAGAGCAGGAAAAGGCATCCGGGCCCTCACCGCAGCCTCCAGCTGGGGGCACACTAGGGTAGCCAGGGTGTGCCATCAGCTCAGCTGTTAGGGCGTGGCCCGTGGGTATGCCTTCCAGGGCCCGCGCTAGTGCTCCTGATACGCGGTGAGCAGACATGTGCCGACCGCAGGTGCTCAGGCCCACGAAGGCATCCGTCCACCTGTGGGTGTAGGGGTATCAGCGGCAAGGACCAGCAGAGCTGTCATGGGCAGGGCTGGGATGGGGTGGGGTGGGGGTCACGACAGGGATCGCACGAGGAACGAGGAACAAGGAACGGCCATAGCTGTCAGGTGAAAGGTCAGCAGGACGCACTGGGATAGGGCGGGATAGGGGCGGAGAGCCTCACCGTAGGCCATAGCGAGAGAAGGGGCCCACGGCGGCCCGGGCGTCGCGCTCCACCGCACAAGCGAAGGCATGTGCGGGGGCCTCGAGCCACGCGCAGCCGCCCACCCCGCGCTCCACCGGCAATCGTGTGAAGCGCACCCGGTTGGCCTGCAGCGTCTCTGCGAACACCTGGCACACGCCTGCGAACGGGGAGGAGTCAGGAAGTAGCCCGTCCTACTACCTGGGACCACCTCTTACCCCCAGCCCCCCACCGGGGAGCAACGCCCCCCACCCCAACCTGGGAGCACGTGCACGTGCTGGTGCCCGTCCACGTGAGTGGGTTCCCCGCCCAGTAATTCCCGGAAGCGTATCAGCTGGGCCTCCAGCTCTTCCCGCACCTGGAGAGAGAACGACAAGGCACCTTGAATGTCGGGAAGCAGCTACCTAGAAGGACTCCCTCCAGGTGCCTCTGCGTGACTGCTCCAGTATGAACCAGGAAAGCATCCATCGCGCGCCCCTGCCCCTAATGGCTTCACGGTACCCTCCGGACGAGCCTTGGGGGTCAACGCGAGCCTCTTCCTGCAGCCGCATCTTCGCACCTGGGGCAAGGCTACGTCTCCGGCCGCCACCGCCTCGCGAAATCCCATCTTGCCGAGAAAGAAGCCTTCGGGGCTGAGCAGCGACGAGGCGCCGTGGCGGGCCGGACCCACGGGGCGGCCCTCGGACAGGTTTGCGTGGAGGCCGGTGGGGATTTGATGCCTGCAGGCGGAGCGCGAGCGGGAGCACTGGCGGCCGCGGAGAGGCGGCTCCCCAAGCCCGCCCAGACCCTGTAGGGTGCCGCCACTCACCTGCCAGCTAGCTCCGCCGCGCTCTCTGCGGCTGCCCCGTTGACCAGCAGGGACACGCTGGTCACAGCCCCTGCCAGAAAGGCCTCTACGATGCCCTCATCGCGCCGCGGGCAGTAACCAAAGTCATCTGCGGTTACCACCAGCCGCACGCGCGGTCGGGCCATTGGTACTTCCGCGGACTGTTCAGGACTCTAGAGGACTGGATGCAGGCCCCGCCCCTAAACGCTGTCCGAGGCTCCGCCCCGACGCGCACGTCCCGGCGCGGCTGCCCTTCGTCTTTGCTCTCGCCACCTACCGGTCCCAATGTGGAACTGCAGCAGTCCCCTCCCACCTCACAGTGAGTTGGCCCTAACCAAACCATTTTGTTTGCTGCATTTATTGTAACGAAGAACTCTCAGTAACTGCAAAAATGTTATCTAGTATGAAAAATACAGGGGCGCCTAGGTGGCTCTGTCGGTTAAGCGTCTGCCTTCGACTCAGCTCATAGTCTCAGGGCCTTAGGATTCAGCCCCTAGTGGGGCTCCTTGCTCACCCTGGAGTTGGCTTTTCCCTCTCCCTATGCCCTTCCTCCCTGCTTGTGCTCTCTCAAATTTAAAAAAAAAAAAAAAATCTTTAAAAGAAATATGAAAAATAGAGGGAAAAAAACCTGTTGGAAAAAAATGATCTCTTAATCTTTCCCCAAGTTCACCACTGCTAACTTTCTGGATAGTGCCATTCCAGTATTTTTCTAAACAAACAAACCCGTTTCATTTTCTCCCCCACCCCAAAGTTTTTTGAGTTGTTTTGAGACGATAATGATCACATCAATGTTATCTCATTCTTGTAAATTTCATTTTTTGATAGTGACTATGAACTTTTTCTAATTGCCTATTTGGTGATTTTTTTCTAGGAAGAGGCTTTTTTTCTTTCATTCATTCTTTCTTTTTCTTAAAATAAAAGTTCTAAGTAAGAAAACATGTATACCAATGGCTTCGTTTGAGGACGCGTTAGTCCCTGATTCCACAACTTGAGCTCTGTTCCAGGCTACAACTTTTACATTCATAATCTCATTTTTTCCCCCTCTGTAGTGCAGAGAAACTTTCCTTACTGATGACTATATAAATAGTCACCATGGTTGACAGAGAGTTTTTATTGTGATGTGGCTGCTTTGGTGTTCCCACTGCAAAGGGCGGCATTTGTGTCCAGCCCAAGAGGTTGGTAAAATCATTCCTGTTTTACAGATGAGGAAACTGATGCTCAGAAGGGAGAAGTGTCTTGCCCAAAGTGAGCCCGCCAGGAGTAGTGGAACTGGGACTTCCCTCCAAAGCTCTGGACCTACTCTGGTTGTCTAGTCCCTAGCTCTCCCCTGGGTCAGGGGCAGACAGGGCAAAGTTGAGCGTGGGCATAACAAACCATATTCTCCTCCTGGGATGTTGTAAAGATCAGAGGCCTCACAGTGCTCTCATCAAGCTCTTGGTGTAAGGATTGTTGCATTCAGTCGTAATTATTGAATTGTTGGACTTCAACTATTTTTCTCCCCTGAGAAGCTGATCCTGGAAAGCCAGAGGCCCCAATGGCAAGCAGATTGGAAAGAGAAAATTGACATTTATTCAGCACCTACTGGTATTAGACATATGAGAGATTGGGGGGAGTGCCTCAGTTCCTACTGCCAAGGAGCACCATCTGGTTGACAAGTAGCAATACAAGAGGCAGAGTCTGGAATAGGGTTTTTGGTAATTCTGTTTGGGGTGGCAGGCCTTCTAAGAAGGCTTATCAGAGGAGTGACACCTGGAAAGGACTTTAGGAGTTTACTGGGCAGAAGAGGAAAGGAGGGAAAAGAGAGAAAGATACCCAGGGCTCTTACTGGCGTGCGGGATGTGTTGTACGTAGATTTTATTTAATCTCCATACTCCCATATGGAAGGATGCTCAACTATTTACAGAGACAGAGCAGATGATCAGAGAGGTTGATTCACACTGTCAGGAAACAGCAGAGCTAGGAATTGAAGCTAGGTCTGTGTCATACAACTGGGATTCAATACTGCACTCAAGGACACCGCGCAGTGGGAGTGCTGAAGGCCCCACCCCCACCCCCACCCCCACTGTGGTCGTCCACACTGGGGAGAGGAGAATCCTAGAAGGAGCAGTCAGAGAGCAGGAGGCACAGGACAACGCAGCGACCAGAGTGGAGCTGAAAGTGCTTGTGTCACCAGAGGAGGCGGTGGCTTTGATCCTTTAGGGATCCCTTCAGGTGCGGAGCGGATCCGAGCCCAGTCTTGGGATTCCTCTGGCTTGGGTGAGCAGTCAAAGGCACCCACTGACTCCACCCTCCTTCCCCTCCACCCCGCTCCTAAAGCGAATGTGGGCGGAGCAAAGACAGAAACGGGGGAGGGACCAGCCTGGTTCCCGCCCCCATCAATTGTGCCGGGGGAGCTAGGAGGCACTGCGAGCCAATCAGGACGTAGCATGTAAATAAGCAAGACTGGCAGGTTGGGGGCGACTCCAGAGCTCGGTGTCGCCGCCCTGGCGAGGGCACAAACTACATTCTACATTGACTGGTCGTGAGCGAGGCATAGACTCTGGTGAGCAGGTTGGCTCTGGGCCAGGGGCAGATGCCAAGGAGTTTTGGGTTTAGGAAGAGGGAGGGTCGGACACACTCAGGCCCAGAGATGGTCGGAGACAGCATGTGGACGTCTTTGGGGACTCCACCCCCGACGACTCTGGACACAGACAGTGCGCAGACGCCCAGGGGACGCTGAGCAGAGGAAGGGCCCGATGCCTGAAGGACGCAGGGTGAGGGGAGCGAGGGATCCGCGGATGCCGGGACCACTGACACAGTGGCTGACAGACAAAGAGAGAGTTGGACTCATGGAGGCCTAGGGAGACCCTCACACCATGTCCCACCCGACGCAGAGAGGAATCCGTGGCTGCGCTGCGGAACTGGAGAGAGAGGAGGAGGATAGCCATCCCGAACGCCCTCACCATGACCAGCTGCCGCCACCATTCCGGGTACTTGGCAGACGATGAGGCCGGCCACACCACCTACGTGGCCCGGGTGAGTGTGTCGGGCAGGGCCCTGACTCCTGAGATCCTCCCAAATGTTCCCCTCCAGCTCCAGCACCCCAGATCACAGCACACACACACCCCCTCAGTGCCTATTGACCTCACCTCCCAGCCTCTTAGTGACATCCTTATCGCCTTGCCCACTCCTCTGACCTGCTGGGCCCTAGTCACCCACAACTTCATTCACTGTGCCCTCTGACTCTAGCAGCTCCGGAGGAGCTTGGTAGACTGGTACCCCAGTGGGAGCATGGTGTCTAGCACAGCCCAAGGCTCAAAGTTTCAGAAGCAGCAATGGAGGCACCAAGGGGTCAGGACTACAGGTGGTCTGTATAGTGGAGACAGGATTGGTCTGCTCAAAGTACAGATGAGAAGCCCATGTAGGACTCCAAGGGGTTTGTGATTGCCCATTCCTGTCCTGTGTGAGGGCAGAAGTGGGCTTTCAGACTCCCCGACCACATCTTGTATATATATGCAGTGTATGTGTCAGGGAAACATCAAGGTGACCCGAAATCAATGCCTACTTTGCGGAAGAGGAAATTGGACCTCAAGAAGGGCCATGGCGCCTATGGTGTCAGAGCTGGCAGTGGCAGAGCCAGGGTCCAAATCCAGAAACTTCCTGACTCCAAAACATCCTGCCTTCCACTGTCCCCTCACTCAGCTCCTGGTACCCCAAGAGGACCCGCAGAGACCCCTATCCCTGCGGTACATCCCTGCCCTATGTGACATGCCTGTCTGCTCTGGTGCAGCTGCCTAAGAAGCCACTGTTTCCGGGAATGGGGCAAGCCGCCAAGTTGGGCCATACGCCACACCCACCGTCGAGGTACACCCCCACAGACAGCTTAGGGCTCCGTGGCCACCGACGAAACCCACGGGACCCCCGGCACTTTGGTACCTTCCTGGATTTCCTCATCGAGGGTCAGGTGCTAGACAGCCTACAGACAGTGGTGGAAGAGGCGACTGAGCGCATGACTGCCACGAAGACAGAGGCTGGGGTGCCCCTGGTGGAGGTGCAGGACCCCATAGAGGTGCCAAGGGGTGGGCGGCGGGCGCGTGCCCGGCCCAGCCTCAGTACCGTGCACCGGCACCGGGCCCGGCCCAGCCTCTGCACCGGACAGCCCAACAACTACCCCTCCTCCTCCAGCTCCATGTCTGACTCCCATAGCTGCTTCACAGCTGGCTGCCGGGGCTCCCACAGCTGGGACAGTGACCTGGGTGCCCGTGGCATGGGCTCACTGCCACCCACGAGGGACAGGCTTTTGCTGGAGAAGAACCTCAAACGGCTTCTGAAGCTGGAGAACCGAGGGGTGAGATCTAGTGCCATGGCCCAGGGTGGGCGGGATGGACCCTGGTCCAGAGCACAGGGCCAGGGTTAGGCCTGGCTCGGCTGCTCTTGGATGCCTCTGAAAGTCCCTCCTCTCTCTGCAGAAAGGCCTGGGTCCATCCTGCTTCCGGAGGGACTCCCTGCTGTGGAACTCCCTGGCCAGCCAGTCCAGCAGCCAGTGGACCCAGGAGCCACCTCAGTCCTGGTTCTCAGGCCTGCTGGACTCAAACATAGGCACACCCCAAACATCAGAGCCCGGGTCTGGAGAACGGGATCTGACATTTCTCAAGCGAGAGTTCAATAAGGAGATCAAGTCCTTGTTGAACCAGCCAGTGTCCTTTGACCTGCCCGGCTACTGTTCATTCCGTGAGCCCCATCAGACCCTGGACTTTCTGGCGGAGCACCACCTCTTCCCTGCCCTGCAGAGCGTTGTCCGCCAGGCTGTGGACAAGCTCAGTGGCGCCTGCCGCCACGATGGCTGCCCTCTCTTCCCATCAGAATGGGAGCCCGCCACAGATCCCAATTCTGACTCCACGACAGGCTCCAAGCCAGCCACACCCACCGACGGGGAGGACCCCTACGATGTGCTTCCCAGAGTCTCCAGCTCCAGGACAGATCGAAGAAAGAACACCAAGGGCAGAGGACAGGGCAAGCCCAAGGAAGGTGGCTCCCCTGTGTCTAGTGCCCAGGTGGCCACAAGATACAGGATCGAGGTGACACCCACAGAAGAATCCAAGTTTCCCTCACCCCACCCCAGACAGGAGTCTCCTGACCAGAACCCTGAAGAACAGAGACCACCCATCCCTTCTTCTGGGCCCCTGAGCTCCAGCCAGAAGGCCCATCCCTGGCCAAGCCTGCACCTCACCCTGCCTGTCCCTCGGATTGTGGTGGAAGGGTCCTCCAGCCAGACCCAGCCCACTATTCGGGGCATAGCTCCTTTCATCTCCCCCTACCCTGGCTTCTCCCACTGCTTCCCTGTATTCTCACCACTTGCCTCCTCAGTAAGAAGCTTCTCCCCATCTCCCGTTCCCCTGTATGCAGAGAGGAGGGTGGAGCTAGGGGGCTTGGGGAAAGGTCCTCATGAGAAAGGCTCCCTCAGTTACGACCCTTAGCAGCCATGGTCCCAGGTATCTTGCCCTGCATGGTGGAAGCCACCTGAGCAGGCGACAAGCTGATGGGGAGCAGAAATCCCGGCCTTGCTCCTGCCAGGTGTGGCCAAAGATGAATAAAACCTATTTTTTATCCTGGGTAGTTTTGTAATGTTTGCCTGTGAATCTCAGAAGCCCTTCTATGTGGGCAGCGTCCTGTCTGTTGTGGACAGCAGCCTAAGCCAGAGTGGGGCCCTGGATCCTAGGTCCAGCTCCCTCTGCTTCCTCTCCCTAGAGCAGGACTCTCCAGTGTGTCTGCTGAGAGGGAGTTGCTCAGGAAGGGTCTGGAGAAGACATAGGTGGCTTCACCCTTGTAGATTCCCCCACCACACAGCCCCTAACCCTCATCTCACTGATCAAGGCTCAGGCAGGCTTCCCTCCTCTGAACCTTGGCCTGGGGGAGACCCTACAAGAGCACCGGTGATCCCAGCTCCAGCTGGGCTGACACCATGACTGACATCACCAGCTTGGCCGCAGGCCTGGCTGGTGTGGTTGGTGTGAGGCCAGTGTGGTAAGTGCGAGGGTGTGGCTGACATGCAGGGCCTGCACTCACCTGTCACCAAGAGAGCGTGGCAGATGTGACAAAGCCGTACTGCCTGGGTAGTGACAAGCGTGGCATCCGTGTGGGTCATGTGGAGAGTGCTCTGGGGGTGAGGGGCATCCTAGGACATCAAGAGTGGCATGACGTATCTCCCTTTCCCTCCCCGGCTGTTGCACAGAGCCCCACTTACAAGTTCATGAAGAAGCAGCCACTGCCCTCCATCTCCTCCAACTCCAGCATGTCCCATCTCTCCAACCCCTTGTACGAGGAGCTCGTCAGCTATTTGGTGGACCAGGTTGTGTCCTTGCTCACCTACAAGTACAAGTTTGAGAAGAACCTCTCCAAGAAGCTGGGCTTCATCTCCTTCCCGGTCACCGAGATGCTCATGGACCTCTTCCTGGGCTTCAGGAAGGTGAAGGGCTCCCACATCTGCCTGTCCCCCAAGATTGACTGGAGCTGCCTCCAGCGGAGGCTGGAGCAGGCCGAGTGGGCCCAGCAGCTGTCCAGACACACGTCCCAGCATGATTCCTCCTCCCAGCACAGCTCCCACCACAGAGCCCCCCACCACAAAGTCCCCCACCACAAGGCGCCCCACTGCAGGCCACCCCACAGCAGCACAGAGTCGCCCTCCACGCTGCTGGAGCCGGGCCCCCAAGTGGATCAGGAGGAGGCCATGGAGTCCAGCCTCAACAGTGAGTTTCCAGGCTCTCGGCTGCTTCCCGCTCAGGAGGACACTCCAGTCGGGGGCCAGGAGTCCGCAAGCCAGCAAGAGCCCAAGCCCTCCATGTTCTCCGGCACCAGCACGGGCTCTAATAAGCATCAGGAATTCCTAGACATGGACAGTCAGAGCGAGGAGGAGGAAGAGGGTGAGGACGAGGATGATGACTTCTTAGGGGACAACAACACATCCCAGAACTACCCGGGGCTTCAAGTGGAGGTGGGGGTCACCCACTCCACAAACGTGGGCCGCAGTGACCCTCCGTGAGGCCGCCTGTAAGCTGCACCCAGCACTTGATTCCCTATTCCTCCTCTTGCTCCAATGCTGCCCCCCTCACCCCTAGCTGTTCCCCATCCTGAGCAGAGGTCAGGGTGGGCCGGATACCCATGAGGAGCTCTGCTGGCCTCTCAGGGGAGCCAATGGGAGAAATAAAGCTTGTCTTGATGGAACACCGTCTTCTCAACCAGAGACCACAGCCCCACATCCGCAGGCCTAAGCACCTGCCCTGGGGTGACACCTCAGCCAGGCATTCATGGCAGCTATCGAGCCCTGACCTTCACCACCCCCCGCAACCCACACACACTCTGCTTGAACACAAAGCCCTGCTCAGGGCTCTTTCCCACTCCAGTGTGCACCTTCCTGGCTCTTCCAGCCTTTTAGAACTCGTCGTCCCTTTCCCTAACAGCCCCTGGGCATCGCAGTTCCTGCTTCCAGAAGGTTCCTCCTCTGCCGGGGCAGCATCCTGCTCCCTCTGACATTCCTCTCGCAGAAACATGCAGCCGCCCTTTCCTGATGGCCCCCTGTCTTTCTAATTTGTACTTCTCAGCTCCAACTCCCAAATCTGGAGGGTTCAAGCTAGGTCCCATGGGAGTGCTGGTCTGGCAAGCTGTGGGTTGGCTGCCCCAGGCTGGCCATGGAATCACCCTTTTAGCAGAGGCGCTGGGCCAGACAACTCCCTCTGGAAGGGTCTGCAGATAAGGCTGGTGCTGTGATTGGCAGGTCTCATCTCCAAGGTTTCTCCTGGGACCTCTGGCTGTCCTATGCCACCAGCTCAGCACCCTCCCTCTCTCTGCCTTCCCAGGGCAACCTTTTTGTTCCCCAATCCAGGCATCTTCACCCAGGGAGCCCCTTGACCTCTCGCCACCACCCTGTTGCCCTTGTGGCCAAGAGAGCAGGTGACAGTGCTCCACTCTGCCTTGCTGTGTAGGCGGCCACTGCAGGGAGACTGGTAGGGGTCCCACACATCCCCCTGGACCCCACCTGGGTGTATAGAGCCCGAGTCTGCTCAACCCAGCCTGGCCGTGCTCAGTGGCCCACGTGGGAAGACGAAGCGATAGCAGAGCTTCTCTAGAGCTGGGCAGGGAGGACCTTCCACATCACATCCATGCCCTGCCATTCTGGGGAAAAAGACTTCCTCTGCTCCAGTCAGGAGGGACCAGGGCCCTAAAGTGGATGGGTCAAGGACCCATTTTTTTTTTTTTCCAGAAAGCTCTTGTGGCAAGGATCTTTTAGGACATATACTCAACTCATAAGGCCCATTCCCTGGGGCCACCCAATGCCACCACCACCATAGTGTGGGCCCACATTTTTATACCTTCTTGCCATACCACTTGGCCACAGTTGATTAGCCCTCTTGCCACATTCTTTTTTTTTTTTAAGATTTTCTTTATTATTTATTTGACAGACAGAGAGCACAAGTAGGCCAAGAGAGAGGAGGAAGCAGGCTCTCCGTTGAGCAGAGAACCCGATGTGGGGCTCGATCCCAGGACCCTGGGATCATGACCTGAGCTGAAGACAGAGGCTTTAACCCACTGAGCCACCCAGGTGCCCTCTTGCCACATTCTTATTCCAAGCTAGGCCAATCAGGTTTTTTCCCCCAGGAGCTTATAACTGGGATGAACTAAGAGATTTTTTTTTAAAGTTTATTTTTAGTCATCTCTACATCTGAAGTGGGGTTTGAACTCACAGCCTGAGATCAAGAGTCACATGCTCTTCCAACTGAGCCGGCCAGGCACCCCAAGATAGACTGAGAAATTCTGGTGCAGTTTGCACTGACTGCTAAAGACAAGCGTGACCATCTTCCAACCCTCCGCAGAGAGGCAGGAAATCCTGTCTGCAAAAAAGAACATGGAGAGGAGCCCTGGGGCTCTGGAGACACAGCAGTTGGGAGGTAAAGAGAACATACCCCCACCTTGGCCTCAGAAGCACATGCCTAGAGAATGTCCCTGGAGTGGGAGCAGCCCCTTTGGGAACTACTGGTACACTGTGCTAAAGACATCTGTTTCAGGTATCCATGGCCATGTAACCACTCCAAGGCTTAAGCGGCTTCTTTTTCCTGATGCTGGAGCTTGGCAGGCTTGGCTCGCCATGGTGTAGGCAGTCTATGTGTGGCTGCTTCCAGCTGGGGGCATGGTTAAGACCAGAACGTTCCGCATGGCCTCTCCCCATCCAAGGTCTCTCCCCAAGATTCCTGATCATTCAGTCATCTAGCCTGCCCTTCTTCTTTTTTTTTTTTTCTTCTGGATTTTGTTTATTTATTTGATAGACAGAGATCACAAGCAGGCAGAGAGGCAGGCAGAGAGAGAGAGGGGAAGCAGGCTCCCCGCTGAGCAGAGAGCCCGATGCAGGGCTCGATCCCAGGGCCCTGAGATCATGACCTGAGCCGAAGGCAGAGGCTTAACCCACTGAGCCACCCAGGCGCCCCCTAGCCTGCCCTTCTTACAGCACGGGGCAGCAGCTGGATTCCTAGGGAGAGAAAGCAAGAACCACTACTCCTCTTGAGGCTCAGAAGTCCCAAAACAGCATTTCTGTGCCATTCTCTTGGTCAAAGCAAAAGCCTAGATTCAATGTTTTGACATGAGACATGACTCACTCTCTCTCTCTCTTTTTAAAGATTTTATTTACTTGAGAAAGAGAATGGGAGAGAACGTAAGCAGGGTGAGTGGCAGGCAGAGGGAGAGGGAAAAGCAGGCTCCCTGCTGAGCAGGGAGCCTGATATCGGGGCTCGATCCCAGGACTCCAGGACCATGACCTGAGCTGAAGGCAGATGCTTAGCTTAACCCACTGAGCCATCCATCTCGAGAGTCCTGTCTTGATGAAAGCAGCAGCTTACACTTATGGGGATGGAAGGAATTGTTAGTAGCCATATTTGGAGGACAGCTACCCACCACCTGCACCCCTGCAGCTGATTGCACCTTGAGCAGTTCCTGGAACCAAGTTGAGCAAATGAGCATCTGAACCTGAAGACAAACTGTGTGTGGAAAGTGGAGGTCTGTGGAGACACCATAATTCGCCCTGAGCATGCATCCATAGGGTGAGCTGGGGAAGGTGGTCTGCAAGGGGGAGGCAGAGAAAGGGAACAGCTTTGAGAAGGCATGAGGCCCTCAGAAAGTTGAGGGAGAGCCACATTGGCTTCTCCTACTCTGGTTCTGAGGTCTGTACTGTACTTGAAATCCTGTTTTTGCCTGCCGGGGAGATTGCCTGCTGTGTCCTCACCATCCTCTGGTCTTACATGCAACAAGAAGCTGTTGGCCTCTTTAAGCAGGTGCCTGGCATGATTTGATATATGTGTTGTTTTTTTTTTTAAGATTTTTAAGTAATCCCTATACCCGCATGGGCCTTGAACTCACAACCCTGAGATCAAGAGTTGCGTGCTCCACTGACTGAGTCTGCCAGACCCCTCTGATTAAAAAAAAAAAAAAAAAAATTCTTTTAAGTAGGCTCCTTGCCCAACATGGGACATGAACTCATGACCCCTGAGATCAAGAGTCACATGCTTTACTGACTGAGCCAGCCAGGTGCCCCCCCGCTACATGCTTTTTAAGGTATAAATCACTTTCCTGTGTGGACAGTGACTTGGAGAGGACTGAGCAGTGGAAGTACAGAAATCTGTTAGGAGGCCATGGTTGATATCTGGAGAGGAGATATCGATATCAGTAGATACCCATCTGGAGAGTGGCTTGGACTCAGGTGGTGATAAGGAATGTTGGAGAGATGCTTTACAATCTGTTTTGAAGTTAGAGCCATTCAGATGTGTTGGATAAGATGTGAGACTGTGGTAAAGAGAAGACTTAAAGATAAGTCCCAATTTGGGGGCTGAATCAAGGTGAATGGATGTGTTGTTCCTGAGACTCAGAAGCCTGGGGGAGAGGAGAGAAGTTTGAGGGAGGAGACCAAGAATTCTGCTTTGGACGTAGTAAGTCTGAGATGCTTATTGGTATGTCCAAGAGGACATATCTGTTGCTTTTCGGATTGTACTCTAGTCCCTCCACCATGGATAGGAGGCCCCTCAAGTGAGTGCAGGGTCTGCCAACGCCAGGGCAGACTTTTAGCAATTTAGACAACCTAAGCGCTGAAAAGATCACGTGTCTTCTCCTATATGTAATTCAAAATCAAAACACTATTAAACATGAAAACCCCTAAATAACATGTTTCTGTAATTAAAATGGCTCTGCTCTGGATTTTCTGAGTGCAAAATTCTGAATGACTTAATTAAATATAAACTATTCTCCCTGCTTTGTTGGTGCCTCAAGTGCATGGGTAGTCTGCCTATTGAGTAATGGGACAGCCCGCCAGTTCCCCAGTGGCCCCGGGAACAGGGCCTGGAGTTAACTCAACATAAGAATATTCCACAAATGAATAAATCAACAGTCGTATAAGTTTTCCTCCCTTAAAGATTGAGCTGACAGACTTCTGGGAAGGCGCTGAGACAGCGACCCACTCATATCAGAAACCTGGCACACTTAGCACCCACAGTCATTTGGTCTCCCAGCGTTCTGGTTTCCTAAGAAACTTTGGAGCTTTTGGTGAGAATCTATCGTCATCCTCAGCACCGCAGATCCCTGCTGCCCTCTGCTGCCCGATAGCCGAGTGCATGTGATTCTGCCCTGGGAAGAGTCAGTGAGTTGCCAGGGGAATTAAAAAACCCCAGGGTCCAGGGACTGAGGTAATCCATTCTCAAAAAGGAGGCAATGACCGAATGACTTGGGGAATCAACTAATCCCGGGATCCAGGGACTGAAAAGCTAAGTTATCCAGTACCTGAGATCCATCGACAACAATGTGACCACAAAACCTAGTGGTCCAGCAACTCTGAAGCTGAGGACCCAGAGTCCGAGAGGAAAGATCGTGATTGAAAGCCTGACGACCCAAGATCAAGGGGTTTTGTGAACACGTGCCCGCAGGGTCCTGGCATCTCCAGCCAGGGGTCCGTGGACCGGGCGCCCAAACCTACAGCGCGGCTCTACAGCGTCTCTTTAACCACTGGGCGCCGCACCAGCCTTCCCTTAGCATTCGTTGGTGAGTCCTCGGAAGCGTGGACCAATCAAAACCCTCCTCGTGTCTCCAGCCCCCCTCCCAGTCGCCGCTCTGGAAAGCTGGGGGCGGGTCCCCTCCATGCTGACCCAATGGCAATGCAGGCGTGGTGCCGTGCTGGCTGACGATTGGGTACCCATACTGGCTCTGTCAGAGCCGGATTGGCCGGTGCCGGAGACGGAAGTGTCCCATGGGCCCGAGCTGCCGGAGCTCGGCCAGGGCGATGTGGAGCGCGGGCCGCGGCAGAGCTGCCGGACGGGCGCTCCTGGGGCTGCTGCTGACGCTCTTGGTGCCGAACAGCGGTGCCGCCAAGACCGGCGCAGGGCTCGTGACCTGCGGGTCGGTGCTGAAGCTGTTCAACACGCAGCACAGGGTGCGGCTGCACTCGCACGACATCAAATACGGATCCGGTGCGCTGGGCCCGGGACTGGGGCATAGTCAGGGGGCGGAGCCCGAGTCTGGGAGTTTGAAGGTGGGGTGGTCTTGGGGGAGTCTGCAGGGCTACGAGTCTCGGGGTCATCAAGGAGCCTGGCTGGGGGGTCAAGGGGGCCAAGGATCGGCCGTTTTAAGGGGGTCGTCGGGACATCGAGGGCGAGGAGGGTTGTCCAGGAGCTGCAGGCCAAGGGACTTGGGAGTTCAGCCAGGGGCCAGGGGCTGGAGATGGGGGCTGGGAGTGAGCCGTTGGGGTCCCAGGATTGAGGTTGTCCTGGAATGTTTATGGTGTTCGGGTCAAGGGTAGGGAGTTCGGAGATTGACCGCGACCCTGGGTGGGGTGGGATGTCGCCCCTCAGGCAGCGGCCAACAGTCTGTGACTGGCGTGGAGGCGTCTGACGACGCCAATAGCTACTGGCGGATCCGCGGTGGCTCGGAGGGCGGGTGCCCGCGCGGGGCGCCAGTGCGCTGCGGGCAGGCGGTTCGGCTCACGCACGTGCTAACCGGCAAGAACCTGCACACGCACCACTTTCCGTCGCCGCTGTCCAACAACCAGGTGAGCCCTCGCCTCGCTCCTTGAGTGTGTATGTGTGTGTTTGACGCGGGGTGGGGGGTGGGGTGTCAGGAACAGAATCTAGACATTTACACTCTTCCTCTCAGTGTCTCTGAGCCTCAGCTTCCTGTGTGAAATGAGAATTTCAATTCAGAAATGTTTCCTGAGCGCCAGCTCTGTGGGGCAACCGACAGGAAGAGAGATCTGCTGGATAGCTTGCTTATCTCCTGGGGTTGAGTTGGACCCAGGAAGCGGACTCACAGGGTCTTTGGGGTAGGGAATCAGAAACCCGGCAGGGGAGGAGGAACTCAGGCTGGGTCTGGAAGGATGAGTAGGAGTTCTTCAGGCCACAAAGGTGGAGAACAGGGGTTTGCCAAGCCTGGGGAAGAGCTTCGGCTCCAATGGAATTCAGTGGAACTGGGGGATAGAGAAGTGGAGGGGTAGTGTTGGGGTAGAAGGGGCTACTGGGGTTAGGGAGGTATTGGGGAGGAACAGAGGCTGCCTGGGGGACTTGCCAGAAGAAGGAGGATGAAATAGAGACCTGTCAGCCTAGGGGTTGGATGTCATACTGAGTGAGGCTCAGAGAGGTTAGGAAGAACATGGAGGAGAGAGGAGGAGGCCTTAGCTACTTGGGGGCCAGTGGTTACTGCCCAGACAGATGGGGTAGGGTGTGCGTGTGTTTGAAGAGACCGTGTTGGGGAGAGTCCCCTGGGTGCTGGGGGTGGTGGCGTTTGTGGCCCATTTTGCAGCTGTGGAAGCTGAGGCTTGGAAGGATTCAGGGAAGGACCCAAGGCCCAGTGCCCTGGGTGTGAGTGCTGCTGCCAAAGTGACTGCAGGGGATTCAGTGTGCCCTCTGTGGTAAGCACTGTTCTTCTACCCCCTGCACCCACAGGAGGTGAGCGCCTTTGGGGAGGACGGCGAGGGTGACGACCTGGATCTGTGGACAGTGCGCTGCTCAGGGCAGCACTGGGAGCGAGAGGCTGCTGTGCGCTTCCAGCACGTGGGCACCTCTGTGTTCCTGTCCGTCACTGGAGAGCAGTACGGAAGCCCCATCCGTGGGCAGCATGAAGTGCATGGCATGTCCAGCGCCAACACACACAATACGTGGAAGGCCATGGAAGGCATCTTCATCAAGCCCAGCGTGGATCCCTCCGCAGGTCACGATGAACTCTGAGTGCTGTGGGTGGGTGGATGGAGGGTAGCAGGGTGGGGCATCTGCAGGACCGCTCTCTGTGAAGACTTTGGGTTTGTAGGGGTTTTCAAGTGCCTTTGTGATTAAAGAATGTTAGTCTGTGATCGTGTTTTGCTGTAATCCTGGGAGTGACCAGGAGGTGCCGGCTTCCTCGACCTGGTTCACCATTTCTTCCTTAGTGCAAAACCTCTTGTCTCCAGCATGGAATAACAGCTTAACTCATCCAGACCTTGATGCTCTTTCAGGTACTCTTAACACTGCCAACACAACAACCCTCTCCACCTTTACATGGTCTGATGGCAGGTGACCCCAGTTCCCTAGCCCCTGAGCTTCATGAACCTTTGCTTTAAGGCCTCACACCATAGCCTGCCTGGGCAATGTGGCATCTCAAGCCCCCACTACAACTTTCCAGGGTCCTAAGGAGATAACAAAACTTTGAAAGGTTTTGCAAGGGAAGGTAATCACAGAGAACTGCTACCTGCAGAGATCTGAGAAGGCTTCCTGGAAGGAGAGGCACAATTCTGGCAGGCAAAGCTTTGCAACTTAAAGGTAGGAACACTAAATAGGAGGGCCCTAATAATGGAAGGGAACAGTTTTGCTAGTGCGTAGGTGACATCTAGAGGTTATGGGGGGGACTACAGGGTTCCTGAACTTGCTAACTTGGCCTATGTGGGGCTGTATATGTAGGAGGGGAGGGGTTTAAGGGACCTGCTGGGGTTACCGAGTACCACATTCCCGAATGAGAACACAAGAGCCCAAGGAGAAGTGGGGGATAGCAGCTGGTGGGAAGGGGCTTGGAGGAGTGTGGGCAGAGCACCTTACAGGTGAGAAATCCACTGGTCTTATGGGGGTGTGAGGAAAGCTCTAGCCAATTGTGAGACTTGATGGGAAGTGGCCCACACTGTAGGCTCTGGACCATTACTGGCCCACCCTCTCAACCCATGAGCTCCTGCTCCGGTCAAACACAGACCTTCTGACTCCTCTACTGCCAAACCCCTCAAGCATTGTCTACAAGTTTAAGCTCCTCTCCCATCACTCACCTGACCCACGACATGATTGCAGTATGCCTAGATGAGTAGCAGAATCAAACTGTACAGCACGTAGGAATTCTTGGGGAACCAAGGCTGAAGCCGTGGGAACACTTAAGATGGCTCCAGGCAGAATGCACGACAAGACCAAAAATTAAATTGCAGCAGCAGAACACCCATTTCCTGAACACTAAGTGTCAGGCACTTGGCCAACGATTTATACAGCATCTCATTTGTTCCTGGCAACAATTCTATGAAGCAAGTTCAATTGTCTTAATTTTGCAGATGAGAGAGCAAGATGGTATAAAGTTTCAACCCAGCTGTACCTGCCTCAGAAACATTTGCTCTCTGCCATTGGACTGAGAGAATAAAAGGGGGGGGGCAGGCAGCGATGCACTATAGTCTAAGCAACGCCCCCACACAACACACACACACATACAGTGCAGCTGTGTGAGGGCTGAACGGTGTGTATCTTTCTGGGTCATCAGCTCTGGGTAGGCTCTTAATGCGTTTCCACAAAGTGGATAACAATTGCGGGGGACTCAAGCTAACACCGTCTTCCCTGCACCTCCCACAGATCCACAAGGCTTCACTGGCTCCAGGATCAGGTCTCTCCAGCTCAGGCCTAACGGGTCAAGGCCTAACAGGTCAAGCCAGGCGATGAGGTGGGGTTGGGTGCGGAGCGGGGGCTACCCCAGCCAAGAAGCCCACTGCAGCCGAGCATCTTGTTCGGGAAGCACAGGGAGAGATATCAACACGCAAAATGAAGCAGCCCGTGGCCCTGCTCCACAGAGAACTAGACAGAGGTTTCGGGCATTCTCCCAGGATCGCAGGCCTCTTCCCAGTGAGCTCAGCTGCGCGGACGGCGCCCCCCTCCGGTCTTCCGAGCGCTCTCGCCGGCGCCGCTATTAAACTCGCGGAGACTGTATCTGAGAAAAGGCGGGCAAAATTCCTTTTGATAAGTTATGAATGGGGAGAAAGTGTTTGTAGTACTCATTGTTAAAACCACGGAGCCGGGGACTTGGCCCGCTCCCGGCCAATCGGAACCCGGAGGCTATTTTGAAATCGCTCCGGTTTTAGCCAATAGGCGTGCAGGAGGCGAAGCCCCGCGCCGGCTCCGGCCAATGAGTGCGGCGTTATGCTAAGAAGCCGGGGGCCGGGCCCCGCCGACTGTCAGCGGGTTAAAGATGGAGCCGGCTAGCAAGAGGGCGCCACGAGGTGCGGGGTCGTCCTGATGGGGACGACGGGGGCGACCAACCGCCAGGACCCTTCTCTCGCTAACCTTCCGCGTCCTGCCCCCGGCCTGGTTTGGAAGGGGCGTCCCGCCGCGTGAGTAGCAGGGTCCGAGGTGGAGGGCACCGGCAGGGCGGCCCTATCGGGCGGGACTGTACAGAGGGGCGCAGCCCGGACCCCGGGCGCCCTCTCCGCACAGGGGACTCCAGAAGGGCGGGAAGCCTCCCTTGCTCCTTTGCTTCGCTCTGGGCCTTCAGGCAGTGAATCTTTAGGACTGGAGCCCAAGTTGGGGGCTAGGGGCCGGGGATGGGGGCCTGACCCGACAGGGGCGCGCCGTTCAGAATGGGGCCACCCTCCTTCTCTCGGAGCCGCAGACCGAATGAGGCCGTAGGGTCGTCGGGCTGTACCCACTCTGGCTCCGTGCGGGAGTGGGCTTCGGACTGCGGCGGAGCGCGGGTCTCTCTCCTTTGTGTGTTTGCCCCCTCCCCCGTCCGCTCCCGCTCCTGGGTTGGAGCTACCCCTCGGTCTGGGGTCTCTCCCACACCGCAATGTGGAGCGTGCTGGGGAAGGTCCAGGACCTTCTGACGACCTCTAGGACCGCAGCCCTGCCGAAACCCTCCCCGCCTTGAGGTCCAGGACAGGGCCTCTAGCCCCACCCACCCACCCACCCACGGTTGAGCTTCCCGCCCTGGGCTTATTGGGGACTGTGGGGGTCCCTCCTGCTGGCCCCAGATGCTCTGACGAGGTTGCACTACTGTGCTCTGAGAAGCAGTGCAATGATATTGTCAAAGCATCTGGGACCAGCCTTGGGAAACCCCCCTTCTCCACACTACAAACCCCCTCCCCAGGACGGGCCCCTTGGGCCTACAGAACCTCCCCTCCCCCTGTCCCTGGCCTCGCTCCTTTCTCCATGGAAACTTGAGATCCTGGCCAGGCCTGGGCCTCTGGGGTCAGAGGGCACCCTTCCCCCCAGGCAGAAGCCCCACCCCAGTGGGCCTGCATTCCAGGTCTCAGATCCTCACAGACCACCGCCGGGAGAGGCGCTGGCAGGCCTGCCTGACACTCTTTCCCTGTTGCACTACTGTGGGCCGCTGGGAAGCAGTGCAATGATGAAAGGGCATCAGTCAGGCCCAGCCCACCACCCATAGCGCCTGAAGGCAGGGAGTTTTGCTGCCTCAGTCCACTTGCTAGCAGTGAGGAGTAGGTGTGGAACGGGACTGACCCCTCCATCAGAGGACTAGGTGAGTGCAGAGCTGGGGGATCCTCCCACAGATTCTCTTTCTGGGTTATGGCTGGACAGGAGCAGGGGCAGAGGCCCTGGATTCAGAAAAGCTCTGCTTTGAAGAAGATCTTTCCACACCAACTCCCTGGGTAAGACTGGGAACTTCAGCTCTGGTCAGGGCCTTGTGGAGAAATGGAGACCCACTCTGTTGCCTGGCTCAGACCCAGCTCAACTTTGACCATGCACAGGTGGACTACACCCCACCCTCCTTGAGGGCTTGGGGAGGGTCAGACTCTGGAGAGAACATTCTCCTGGGTTCTTAGCAGCAGCACTATTTGGGGTGGGTGGGTGGACTTGGGCCATGAAGCCCCTAGGTGATACCCATCAACCATGCCAGCTTGTTCTCTTACAGGTAGGTACGCTGCCCTGAGACTGCAGGAGGGACCAAGAGGTGCCTGGCATGCCCATCCTAACAGCTACAATTAGGGGGATTGCCAAGGAGCCAGGCCCCAGGTATGCCTGCAAGGTCACCTTCTCCATCAGGACCTACCACAATGCAAAAGGCTTTTGTGTGCCCAGGGACCGTCATTCAAGCCTGCCTCCTTTGAGAGGAGGCCTAGGTTTCCAGATGGGCATTTGGGAGTACCCCTCACCCCAGGCTGAGCACATCAAGATGTCAGCTTCACCCCTACCCTGGGGAGAGGGTAGAAGACCGGGCATCCGTGGCTGGTGGTGGCCATCCTTATTTCTGTGCAGATTTTGCACCCACTGGCTGGAGACCCTCACACAGATGTCTCTGGCCCCTGCTGGGGGATGCTTGTGAACTCAGGGCTTTGCTCAAATGTTCCCTCCCAGGGAAAGCCTTTCTTGGCATCCAGTATCCCTCCAGCAGAGCCTGCTAGATTGAAATTTCTCATTGTGGCTGAAGTCCTCATCAGACTGGGAGCCCTGAGGGCAGGGACAATGTCCCTTTTTATATCTCTCTCGGCAGTGCCTGGCACAGAGGAGGGGACCAATACAACTTAAAAAAAAAATACATGAAGTGTGAAGTATTATTAGCATAACATGGTGGGGGAACTAATTAGGAGTTTGCTTGATCCCTCAGAGGTTACTTGTGCTGTATATAAAAAGGCACATACTGTATATTTCAAAGTCTTTAAGTCACACGGTATCAGGAAGTAGAATGAAGATTTAAACCCATGTGTATCATATCTGTTTGCACCCCTAGGCTAAAATTTTTTTCCTCCTTGGTTGTTTCCTCCTTGGTTGCTCTCTGACTTCAAAGCGGGAGGAAGTGAGGGCCATCTCCTATGTCGGGGACAGCAGAACCTAGAGGGTGGTGGTTTGGTAGTGGGAGGTGAAAATTTTCTTTAGACTTCTCAGATACACTCCATGGATCTCACGTTGATGGGGGTGAAGGGGTTTGGAAGGTGACAGAGAGGAAGTGATCCAGGATGGACCCCCTTATCAGTGTGGCTGTGGTGGATGGTGGTGACATCGCCGACCAAGTAGGAGAGGGAGGAGAGAAGCCGGTTTGGGGTTAGGAGGGAAGAAGCTGTATGCCAAACTTGGTGTATGTTCAGCGTGAGACGCCCAAGAAACGTCTCCAGCCAAAACTTGGATGTGGTTCTGGAATTCAAGGGAGGTCTGAGCCTGAGACGCCGGTTAGAGTTAAGTCAGCTTAGAGTTGGGACCAAGAAGTGGGGTAGGATCGTCCCAGATGGTACCGCGAGGACGGGACCTTCTCAAATGCGTCAGGAGCAGCTGGAGATGCTGGTGAAGAGGCAACTGCGAGTACAGAGTAAACGAGTGGTTATACAGGGGAAGAGAAAAGACAGAAGCTGGGGAGGGCTGGGTTTAATGCTAGAGAGTAAACCAGGAGAAGAGTCAAGTCTGAGTAGAGGAGTTAGAGACTGAATGAAGAAGCCCTTGGGGTGTTGTCTAGAGACCTCAAGGAGGGAGGGCGAGCAGGCGGAATGGGGAGGGGGGAGAGCCTTAAAGTTTGAAGAGTACGGCTGCTGACCACGTTCCTTGCGCGGCCACCGCCAGCTCCCTGATCAAGGTCTGCAACACGCCAGCGGGATGGGGTCTCCGCGCCGCGGCGGCGTTTGCCCCGTCGAAGGTTTCAGAGCGCATGCCCAGAGCGGGGGGCATTGTCACGTGCGGCCGCCTCGCGCGGATTGCGCACCCCCCCCCCCCCCCCCGCTCGCCAGCTCCGGGGGTGGGATTGGCTAGAGCGGTAGGGGCGGTAGCGGCAGCAGGCGGAGGAAGGGTGCGTCCGCGAGGCGGCTGTGGGGCAGAGAGCAGGTGCGTCCCCTGCAGTCCCCGCCCCGACGGGCCCCCGCCGCCCACGGCGACCCGATCCCTGCCCCTTGGGACCTGTCCCTTTTCCCCAACGGCCGGAGGCGGACTGGGAGGCGGGGGGGGGCGCTGTCGCCGCGCCTGGAGGCTCGGTGGCCCCGCCCCGACGGCCGCTCCGCCCCCAGGCTGCCCGGGCCGCCCGCAGCCCCTCTGGGATGGAGGTCCTGGACGAGTTCGACAGCGAGTTCCCCCAGAGTGTGACCTTCTGCCAGCTCATCTCCGAGGAGGACTTCGAGAGGCAGGCGGCCACCTACACGGAGCGCGCGCTGCGCCGCCTCTTCCGCAGCATCGACCGCAACCCCGCGCTGGCCGAGAGGGTGGTGCGCAAGGGCAAGCTGGCCGAGTACGAGGGGCGCGGGCTCCTCTCCTTCCTCTGGGTGCGAGCCGGCGGGGCTGCAAGAGGGGGAGGCGGGATGGGGACCACGGGGGCGGGTGCTCGCACGGCTCCTGCTCCTCCTCTGAGGGTAGGTGATTGGGGGTGGGGTGGGGTGGGAGCCCTCGGGCCTAGCTGAAGCTGCAGGGTGGGGTTCTTCCAGAAGCCCCGGCTGCCCAGCTTGGGGAGTGCAGCCAGCAGGCGGCTCACCTGTCTGGCCTCCTCCTGCTCTGCCTCTCCCTTTGTCGTAGGCCAAGTTCTTCTGTGCAGTTCAGGGGGAGCTGAATTGTTGCAACAGCATGGGTGCCCTGGAGATGCACCAGCGCCTAGAGCAGCTGAAGAGGGGTATCCACCGCGTGCACCTCTACTCCCAGGGTGAGGTTCAGCCCCTGCCAGACTTCAGTAACCCAGGAAACCTGATTCAGGTTCCCTTATCCCTGGTTTTCTGCTTGGCACTTTTTTCTTTTTTTTAAAATTTGGTGTTCATTTTTAAAGTATTAGGAAAACGAACATATACAAAACTGGAGACCACAGGGAACACTCAGGGACCAGCCACCCTTCAGCTTCAGCAAGTATCCCCATCTTGCCATGCTTGCTTCGGGCTCTGTTCCCCCCTTTCCTTTTTCTGGAGCGTTTTGGGGGAAATCTCAGACATCATTGTATTCTTGGATCCTTTAGAATGCTTTTTGATCTGTTAAAAGACATTTTATAATGACGATGTTACCTAGATTTTGACAATTTCTTTTTTTTTTTTAAGATTTATTTATGTATTTGATGGAGAGAGCGCATGCTTGCAGGAGCAGGGGGAGCGGCAGAGGGAGAAGGAAAAGCAGGCTCCCCATGGAGCAGGGAGCCTGATATGGGGCTCCATCCCTGGACCCTGAGATCACTACCCCAGCTGAAGGCAGATGCTTAACCAACTGAGCCACCCAGGCGCCCGACAACAATTTCTTAATATTAGCTGATACTTAATATTTGGGTGTTAGGTCCTTTGAGGTTCCTTTTCACTAGGATGACCATGTACTTCGTGTCCATGTTGGCACACTTGTGAGGGTGAAATGAAAGGGGGCCACACTAGTGACCACATAGGGATGCCAAGTGAGGGATGGCCATGTCTGTTGGAGTTGCTTTGAGGTGGGATGCTCTCCCCTTACTCCCCCCATGCCATCAACTTGAAGAACTGTGTTGTCCTTTGGGACGTTGCGCTCACTGGATTTATATCTGTTGTTAGGGTCCCCTGGTGCCGTTTGCCTTGTCCCCCTCTCCCTGTATTTCTTGGGCATTTGCTCTAAAGCCTTGGTCAGATGCAAGTTCAGTTCTTGTGGTGCATTTGCCTTCAGTGATACACTAGCTAGTGGTGGAGCAGCTTTCTTCATTGTATCAGGAGGCCCGGCTCACCTGGGTCTCTCACTTTCCATGATGCTCAGTGTGAGTGCTCCACATTTCATCTGATGGGCCCACAGCATGTGTAGCTCTCACACAGCCTCCCGAGGAAGTGTCCATGCTATTAAACTCATTTTATAGACGAGGACATAGAGGTCCAGGGAGGGTAGCCAACAATGTGACAACAATGTCACATAGTAAGTAGTAGAGTCTAGACTGGAACTCAGGTATGGGTTGCTCTAGGACTCGGGCTCTTCGCCTCCAGGTCAGTGCTCACGGGTGGTAGTGATCATCATTCTAGATGAGCCCTTTCTTTCTTTCTTTCTTTTTTTTTTTTTTAAAGATTTTATTTATTTATTTATTTGACAGACAGAGAGCTCAAGTAGTTGGAGAGACAGGCAGAGAGAGAGAGGAGGAGGCAGGCTTCCTGCTGAGCAAAGAGCCCAATGTGGGGCTCGATCCCAGGACCCTGGGACCATGACCTGAGCTGAAGGCAGAGGCTTTAACCCACTGAGCCACCCAGACACCCCTAGATGAGCCCTTTCACTGCGCTGTATGAGGCACTTGTTCATACCTACTTTGCTGGTGTCCAGTAGAAATACTCAGACTCGTGGAATATAGGAAGAAAACCTAACGTAGAAATAGGAGAGGGGGCAGGCCCCAGAATCTTGTTACTCAAAGACTCTCTCCCTGAGCGCACTTCTCCTACAGAAGGATTTCCTTACAGAGGAGAGGGCCTTTGCACACCCCCAGGATGGCCCTGGGGCTGGGTGTAGCTGGTGAACTCACCTGGATACCCCATGAAAGGCCTGGCTGAATCAGGAGCTTTCCACAAGGTTTGGGGGAGGCAGCAGACTGACCTGCTTGGGACAAGCCCAGCCCTCCTAGAGGGTGGTACTCTGTTCCGTCCCCTCAGATTCTGGCCTTGAAGTCAGCCCATCAGGGTGTGGGTCCTGCCTGGGCTTTGTACAGTGGGAGCTTCAGTTCTGCTTGTGTGAGAGAGAGAAAGACAAAAATACCCTTTCCTTGTAGGGTACCTGTGGGGTGGATGGGATGGTACATGTTGGTGCCTGTCAGCAGTGGCTCTGGATGTTCTTACATGGTGCCCTTTGTGGGAGGAAGCTTGGGAAGAGCCTACACCATTGTTCAACCTCTGCTCTGCCCTGTTCTGGCCACAGTGGAGGCCCTCATTGGTCCCTTTTGTCACAGATGCCAAGAAAAAGAGAAGAAAGTCAAAACTGAAGAAACGGGAACCCATCCTCTTGAGAGACCGATCAACCTCCCCATGCCTGCCACCAGCCCTGCTGCCACCTCCCCCACTGCCGTCACCCGCCACCACCATGGCCTCCGTGGTGGCCCCATCGCCTCCCGTCTACACTATGCCTAGGGTCTTTGGTCCCTTCCCTCCGCTGCCCAGCAAGTCGGTCAGTGAGCTCATCCCACATTCTGCGTGGCCCTGGGAGGGGCAGTCTCCGCCCCTGTGCTCAGAGCCAACCCCGTGGCTCTCCTGGGCCCATGGCAGTGACTGTCAGAACTTTGTTTTTAGGCAGCACAACGCTGTCTGGAGGCAAAATCTTGGGTAGAATGTTGATAGATAAAGCAGATAAAAGGGGTCTGCTCCAGTTGAAGGGTTGGAGGCATGGAGTTTTACCTGCTTGGCCTCAGCTGAATGAGGCAGCTGCCACGGGGCAGAATCTTGGGGCGCCTAAAGGACAGGTGGAGAACCATGGCTGCCACATCCCCAACATCTCCAGCCTCATGCCTGTCCCACCTCATGGCTAGTGTTCTTCCCACTTTCTTTAAGTGCCTCTGCAGTGCCTTCCTAACTACCGCCCTCTCCTGGCCCCCGCTTATCCCTCACTCTCAAGCCAGGCAGCCTCCTCATCCTCTCTTGTTCCTAGCTCCCCCATTCCGTCCCTCTTAACACCAAGCTTGAGGTGGGCACTAAGGATGACCCCGATGCATTTGCTGAATGAGTGACAGTCACATAGTTTCCCTAGTTCTTGTATAAGGTGTTTTTCTTCCCCATGAAGCCCCCAAACTTATCCTAAGATTTCCCTTATTTCCTCCAGATGGAGAAGTTGGAGGTTGCAAGGTCAGAAGTGAAGCTGAACTGGGCTGGCCTGTCATCGAACCCAAAGAGGTGGAAGGAATGGATTCTAGGCTCAGGGCAAATGAAAAGAGCATTTTAGGGAGCACGTTGTGGGCCGTGCTTGGTTCCCATTTTTCCCTACCTTGTTCATCCTCACCACAATCCCGAGGAGTTGTTATCCCCATTTTATAGGGACGGAGTCAAGGCTCATAGAGGTCTGCTCTGTGCCCGGGAGTCCCTGTGGGAGGGCCTGCCCAGGAGGAGCCCAGAGCTGATGCTCCCCTCCCCGCCCTGTCTTGCAGACACATGGTTGATCTGACCCCCTTGGTCCTCAATCCCGGAGGCTTCCATTTCTCGTACCTGGCTGGAAACAGTGCGCACAAGCTCCACTGCCCTGGCTTCCCCTGGTAAGCGTGCCTCTGAGCCTCTCTGGGGTGGGATGTCATCCTGGCTTGATGGCATCATGGCAGTGTACACGAGGGCCAAAAAACCATTCTGTGTGGTGGTCCTTCTCATTTCCTGAAAGGGCCCTAATGTAATCAGGTGCTGGAAAAGTCACTCCCCCTTCCTAGAGTGTGTAAATGCTGAGAATGGGCAACAAGCAGCTCAAAGACGCACCAGAAAGGGAATGATTCCATCAACTGTGGGTAGCCCTAAGGTTTATACACATGTGTTTTGCAAAGCAGGGATTTACTGAATATGTGGTTTGTTTGCTTGTTTGTTTTAATCACCTGTTTTTGACATTTATGGTGGTGGTGAGTATTTCCCATGGCATTCTGTGGAGTGTTATTTCAAAGTATGTACATAGACTGCGTGCTTCATTGCATCAGATGATTTTTTTTAATAGCTATTTTTTAGAGGAGTTCTATATTCACAGCCAACTGGAAAAGTGCTGAGAGTTCTCAGATCCCCCTCCCCCTACTCAGGCACAAACACCGCCCCCCCCCACTATCAACATCCCCCACCTTACAACTGATGAACCTACATTGACACGTCATCACCCAGAGTCCATATGTTTGGGCTCACTCTTGGCGTTGTACGTTCTATGGGTTTGGACAAATGTATAATGACAGGTGTCCCCTATCATAGTGTCCTGCAGAATAGCTTGATTGCCTTCAAAGTCCTCCATGCTCCAGCCGTTCATCCCTCTCTCCCCCCTAACCGCTGACTACCACTTTTTACTGTCTCCATAATTTTACCTTTGCCAGGATATTACATACTTGAAATCGTACAGTATATAGCCATTCTAGATTGGTTTCTTTAATGTACGGTTCCTCCATGTCTTCTCGTGGCTGGCTCGTTCCTTTTCAGCACTGAATAACTGGGTACACTGTAGTTTATCCATCCAGCTGCTGGAGGACATCTTGGTTGCTTCCAAGTTTTGATATGGACATAAGTTTTCAACTGTCTTACCAAGGAGCACGATGGCTGGATCACATGGTGATCATATGTTTCGTTTTAAAGAAACAACTGAAGTGGTTGTACCATTATGGATTCCCACTAGCAGTGAGTGAGAATGCAAATGACTTATCATGTAAGAAACCTGCACAGTTCTGTAGAGGTGGTTCTATTTTTTTTTTTAAAAAGATTTTATTTATTTATTTGAAAGAAAAAGACCACAAGTAAGCAGAGAGGCAGGCAGAGAGAGAGTGGGGAAGCAGGCTCCCTGCTGAGCAGAGTGCCTGATGCGGGGCTTGATCCCAGGACCCTGAGATCATGACCTGAGCTGAAGGCAGAGGCTTTAACCCACTGAGCCTCCCAGGTGCCCCAGAAATGATTCTAAATTTAGTTGATGGAAAGTTTATTCACGAAGACACCCAAAGTGTAAACAAACCTTTAAATATGTTTTTGGTTTCCTTAGTAATGAAAGATGTACATGTTAAGATTGCTAGGATGTGTGTTCTCTGCCTATCAAAAAGCCCCAGGTAGGGACTCGTGGGTGGCTCAGTCAGTTGCGTGTCTGCCTTCGGCTCAGGTCATAATCTCAGGGCCCTGGGATCGAGTCCCACATTGGACTCCTTGCTCAGCAGGGAGCCTGCTTCTGCCTCTGCCTGCTGTTCTCCCTGCTTGTGCTTGCTCTCTTGCTCTCTCTGTCTGAAAAATAAGTAAATAAAATCTTAAAAAAAAAAATACCCAAGTGAAGAGAATCCAGTGCTGTAAGGGCTTTAGGAAGAGAATCATTTTTTTTTTTAAAGAATTTATTTATTTATTTGACAGACAGAGATCACAAGTAGGCAGAGAGGCAGGGAGAGGGAGAAGCAAGCTCCCCGCTGAGCAGAGAGCCCGACATGGGGCTTGATCCCAAGACCCTGGGATCATGACCCGAGCAGAAGGCAGAGGCCTTAACCTGCTGAGCCACCCAGGAGCCCCAGAGAATCATTTTTGTTGTGAAAATACTATATATTGGCTTTTTCCTTTTAAAAGGTCTTTGAGATAATTTGCCTAGCATCATATGAATTCACCCATTTAAAATGTTCACTTTAGTGGCCTTTTATATATTCACATTTGTGCAAACATGCCCACAGTCCAATTTTAGAACATTTCCATCATGTCCAAAAGAAGGGATTGAAAAGACAACCCATAGAATGGAAGAAAAGATTTATAAATCAACAATAAAAAACCCATTCCAGAAAATGGGCAAAGGACTTGAATAGACATTTCTTCAAGGAAGACATACAAATGGCCAATAAACCCAGGAAAAGATGCTCCCCATCACTAGACATCAGGGAAATGCAAATGAACACAGTGAAATACCACGTCCCACCCACCAGGCTGGCTCTTAACATCAATGGCGTGTTGATGAGCATGGGGAGAAATTGGAATTCTAGCATGTGACTGGTGGGAATGTAAAATGGGGCAACCACCATGGCAAAAAGGCATGGTGGTTCCCCAAAATGTTGAGCATAGGATTGCCATATGACCCAGTAATTCCACTCCCAAGTATATGGCTGAAAGAAGTCAAGTAGAGAGACTCAGATGCTTGCCCATGAATCTCCATAGCACTGGCATCACAGTGGCCAAAAGGAGGAGACAACCCAAGTGTATCTAAGATGAATAAAATGTGATCTAGCCATATAACAGAATGTTGAAACAAGTGAAAGAAGCCAGCACGAGAGGACAAATTACTGTATGGTTCCAGAGTCCTCAAGGCAAAGTAGAAGTGAGGTTACCAAGAACTGGGAGAAGGAAGTGGGTTGTTGCTTAACTGGTACGGTTTCTGTTTGGGAGGATGAAAAAGTTCTGGAAATAGATAGTGGTGATGGTCACAGGACATTGTGACTGTATCTAATGGCACTGAATTGTACACACAGAAATGGTTAAAATGGTAAATTTTATGTATATTTTATTACAATAGAAAACAAACAAGAAACCCTAGCACCACTTAGCTGTCACCCCCCAGTTCCTCCATCCCCTGGCCCTAGGCAGCCATTAACCTACTCTCTGTGGATTTGCCTGTTCTGGACATTTCGTATAAATGAAACCATACAATAACATGGTCTTTCGCGACTGGCTTCTTTCATTTAGCATAACGTTTGCAAGGTTCATCCATGTCATAGCATGTGTTAACTATGAATTTCCTGTTCGTATGTTTGTTTGAATTGGCAGAATAATTTATTTTTATTTATTTTTAAATATTTTATTTATTTTGGAGCGAGAGCGAGTGCGCGCATGTGAGTGGTAGTAGGAGGGGAGAGAGAGGGAGAGGGAGAGAGAGAATCTCAAGTAGACTCTATACTGAGCGTGGAGCCTGACGCAGGGCTCGATCTCAAAACGCTGAGGTCACAACCTGAGCCAAAACCAAGAGTTGGATGTTTAACTGGCTGACCCACCCAGGCACCCTTGGGGATAATTTATTTTATTTTTTATTTTTAAAAATTTGTATTTAGGGGTGCCTGGGTGGCTCAGTTGTTTGGGCGACTGCCTTTGGCTCAGGTCGTGATCCCGGCATCCTGGGATCAAGCCCCATGTTGGGCTCCTTGCTCAGGGGTGAGCCTACTTCTCCCTCTCCCTCTGCCTGCTACTCCACCAGCTTGTGCTCTCTCTCTCTCTGTCAAGTAACTAAATAAAATTTTTAAGAAATTTAAAAATTTTTATTTGGGGGTGCCTGAGTGGCTCAGTGGGTTAAGCTTCTGACTTCAGCTCAAGTCATGATCTTGGGGGTCCTGGGATCGAGCCCCACATGAGGCTCTCTGCTCAGCGGGGAGCCTGCTTACCCCTCTCTCTCTGCCTAACTCTCTGCCTACTTGTGATCTCTCTCTGTCAAATAAATAAAATCTTTTAAAATTTTTTAATTTAAATTTGAGTTAACATAACGAATTTCCTGTTTCTTAAATTTCCTTTTTAAGACAAATTTTTGTTTTTTTAAGATTTTATTTATTTATTTGACACAGAGAGAGAGACATCACAAGTAGGCAGAGAGGCAGACAGAGAGCGGGGAAAGCAGGCTCCTTGCTGAGCAGAGAGCCCTACGTGGGGCTCGATCCCAGGACCCTGAGATCATGACCTGAGCTGAAGGCAGAGGCTTAACCCATGAGCCACCCAGGCACCCAAGACAAATCTTTTTTAGAGCAGTTTCAGGTTCATGGCAAAACTGATAGGAAAGAACAGAGAGTTCCCACACGTACCCCCCCCCCCCGCCCCCAGTATGTGCACAGCTGCCCTCATGAACAACATCCACTCCGGAGTGATATGTGTGTTAACAACCGAAGAGCCTGCACTGACATCATTATCATTACCCAAAAGTCGTAGTTTCCATCCGGGTTCCCTTTTGGTGCTGTACATTCTATGGGTTGACTTTCTTCTTATGGTGGAATGGTATTCCATTGTATGACTGTAATACCGCGTTTTCTCTATCTGTCCATGAGCTGATGGACATTGGGGTTGTTTCCATTTTTTGGCTCTTGTGAATAATACTGTTAGGAACATTGTGGCCAAGTGTCTGTGAGGACATGGTTGTCAGTTTTCTTGGGTATACCCGTAAGAGTGGAATTGCTGGATCATATGGTAAGTCTGTATCTTGAGCAACTGCCAAAGACACAAGGCCCTTATCAGACATAGGATCTACAAATGTTTCCTCCCACTATGTGCGTTGTCTTCCCACTTTCTCGGTGGTGTCTTTTGAAGCACAGAAGTGTAAGGTTAGTCTTTTCAAAAGGCAGTTTATCAGGACATCAGGACTCATAGGCGTTTTTAAATTCTTTGCTCTGTTGTTGTTTTGTTGTTGTTGTTGTTTTAAGATTTTATTTATTTGAGAGAGAGAAAGTACAAGCAGGGGGAGTGGCAGAGAGAGAGAGAAGCAGGCTCCCCGCTGAGCAGGGAGCCTGACATGGGGCTCCATCCCAGGACACCAGGATCATGACCTGACCTGAAGGCAGACACTTAACCAGCTGAGCCATCCAGGCATCCCTGCTCTGGTATTTTCAGTCCTGGAAGCTGGCCCCAAGGAGATGATGAAGGGAAAGAAAAAAGCGATTGTGTACCAAAATGTTTGGGGCAGTGTCATGTAAAAGAAAAACTGGAAACAGCTTAAATGTGCATTCACTGAATTATGGAATATTATGCAGACATAAAATTATAAACCTGATCATGTAGATTCATGAATTTTGTCTAAGTGGAAGCAGTAGGCTATGCAGTCAGATCAGAAGTAGGTGGGATGAAGGGATAGGAAGGGGACTGACAGCTGGGTGACAGAGAAGGGGTTGTTAGCAAACACACGCAGTGTTGTCATGAAGCAACATGTAAAAGGGAGGCGTTGGCCTTACCAGATCCTCACAGAATTATGGGGCCATGCACTGGGGCTGGACCCTATCAGGGCATTGCTGTCAAGATACCTTCTAGCTTTCTCTAGGCATCATTTTATAAAGGTGTGATTCAGTTAGACAATGTCATTTTTTTTTATCTTGCCTTTGTCACTCATCATTAAGGCCATGGGGACGGGTCCACTTCTTCATGGTCTTTTGAAGTCGAGCTTCATTGGCTGTATGATATCCTTTGTCTGTAGTACCGTCCCTTACTTAACTCCACTTGGGGCTTCCGTGAACACACGAGGTGCTTCTGGTTGCTTTTCCACGAGGATTAAAGTCTTTATGTGGTAAGACACTCCTGAATTTCAGATGAATTTCCTGAAGCAGAATTATAAGGGAAATGGTATGAACAGTTTTCAAAAGCCTCTTTTTTCAGACTCTAAAACAATACGTATTTACTGTGGACAATCTGAAAACCACACACAAAGGAGAAGAAAAGTGATACAAACCACCCCATTCCTACTGCCAGAAATAACTGGCACTAGCATATAATTGTCTTTTCCCTGTGGAGATGCATATCTATACACGTCTGGTAGTCTGTTACCTCATTGGGACTGTCCTGTTGGGCAGTTTCATAGCCAGCTGTGGAATGTGTTTCTTCTCATGTCTTTAGAAATAGACTTATATTCACCAAAAATAGATGCACAGTGCTCCATTGTATGGATGGAAGATTTCCTCAACCATTCTTGCTCGTTGAAACATTGCCCCGATGAGGACAATTTTAGGCTTTTGTTACATACTGCTTTTTGAGTGAGCTGTGTTCTGATGCTGTAATCAAAACTGGAGTATTTTTAATTGCCTTTAAAAAGTTTACAAAAGCAGGACACGTTCTATGGGAAAAAGTTTGTAATAGAGAAATGAGTATGTAAAATATAAGAGGCCCCTGCTCGGAGTCCCACTGCCAAGAGTTTCATGTGTACCCTTCTAAAACACACACACACACACACACACACACGGACACACAAACACACACAAATATACTGGTTAATTTTGTAACCAACACAGGATTATATTACATGTACTTCCCAGCAGCTGGCATTTTTCCACTACTGTACCACTGGAGCATCGTTATTTGCTGGGGTCTCCAGACCTACCTCAGTCCTTCCAATAGCTGCAGAACAGCCTGTCACATGGTGGCCGTGGGTCCTTTAGCCATTTCCAGAGGAGTGTTTAGGTGGTTTCCAGGTTTTCACAATCACAAACATTGCTGTGGTGAACAGCCTGGAACAACCATCCATGGGAGAGAGTTCTGAAAGTAGAAATGCCCTGAGAGCCATGCCACAGCCTCTGGTTTTGTTATGTGTACTTCTGGTGGCTCTTTGTGCCGGTATCCCACCTCATGGACATGTCTTGGCTATCTCCTGCACAGGACCTCGGCTTGTAGTGGCTCCCCCAAGACCGAAGAGACGCCACTCTCTCCTGTTAAGGCCTCCATCTTCACCCCGCCTGTCTTGCTCAAGTTCCAGCCTGTGCCAAGACCCAAAGATGACTCTGAGAACGACCCCAGCAGCACAGAGTCTGTGCCTCCCAAGAGGGGCCCATAATCTCTTCCCTACAGACCATGGCTAGAGGAGTGAATAAAGTTCCTGTGGAGGTGCCTGCTTGTACAGTCCCATGGGCTTCCTCCAGTCGGAAGAGGTGGTCAGGGTGGTGCAAGCCTGAGGCCCCGGCGGCCTGAGCCTGCATCCAGTAATTGGTCAGGTTGGTGGTAGTGTGTAGTCCCCTTGCTTGCACACTCATATGGGAATTGAGCCACGGTACTTTTTTTTTTTTTTAAGATTTTATTTATTTGAGAGAGCGAGAGAGAGAGAATGAGTGGGGACGAGAGGGAGAAGCAGGCTCCCTGTTGAGCAGGGAGCCCTATGTGGGGCTCAATCCCAGGACCGTGGGATCATGACCTGAACTCAAGGCAGACTCTTGACTGAGCCATCCAGGCGCCCCAGCCATTGGCGCTTTGAAAGAGAAATGAGTGATGAGACAGTGCTGTCCTTCCCTACAGTGACTCTGGCCACTTTGGGCCTCGCTTGACCCCACTGAGTAGGAAGTCTACCATTTTTCCCTATACTTGGCCCCTAAACTCAAACCTTATCCATGTGTGGGTTTAAAAACAGTGATCTCTTCCCTCTCTTGAGGAAAATAAGCTGGTGTATTAGTTTCCAACTTGGCACCTCCCTAAGGAATTTCAGAGACAGTGACTCCCCTTACGCAGTAACCTGAGAATCAAACCTGCATGTGAGATATGAGTCCTCGCTAAATGCTTGGTGACTGCTGGACGTTAGCAGATATTCATTGAACCCTTGTGTATGCCCCACACCTTGCTTGGGACTGGAGATAATAAGCCAAGTGGTTGGGGGTCCCTGCTCTTAAGGAGCTTACATCCTATCCTCGTGTGTGTGTGTGTGTGTGTAACCAGTGCAGAGATCTAATTAATAACAGGGTTCTAAGTTGTGGTAAGTCATGTGGGAGCTGAGTTTGACATGTATGCAGTGGGCTGTCAGGGAGGGCGTCTCTGAGGAGATGACGTTTATATTGAAACCTAGAAAATGAGAAGGAGGCAGCCATGAGATGAGAAAGGCCAAGGAAGCTGGCTTTGGGTGACTGGCTAGTGGTACAGTTGAGTACGGGGAAGAAGGGGGTTGGAGAATTCTGTTTTGACCAGACATGTTAAATTTGACATTAGGGGTATCTAAGTAGAGGTCAGGAATCTGGAGTGTTGGCCGTCTAATGATGAGAATCAAGGCATACAAGTAATATTTAAAGCCACGAGCCTGCGCAAGATCACCCAGTGCGTGGGTGTAGATGGAGGCCCAGGGCTTAGGCTGGAGCACATGAACATAGTGATCTGGTCAAGGGAAGGGTCCATAAGGGGTAGAGATGCGTGAGGGCCTCAGATTTTTGGACTTAATGGCTACTTGCCCCTAATTCGGCCAGA
This sequence comes from Martes martes, assembly GCF_963455335.1. Taxonomy (NCBI): domain Eukaryota; kingdom Metazoa; phylum Chordata; class Mammalia; order Carnivora; family Mustelidae; genus Martes; species Martes martes. The sequence goes on from NC_137901.1 coordinate 63,913,779, forward strand.
AGAGGGGCCAGGAGTCGCTGGGGACTGAATAGGGGGAGCAGAACGGGCACACAGCGAACGCGGACGTGCCTTTGGAGTTGTCTGCGGTGGAAGGAAACAGATGTGCCCGAGGCTGGTGGGACTTAAGGTGCCCGGCTGACTTAAAGACCTTAGAGCCCAGGAGAAACCAGGGCGCGCTTCAGCAGGAACAGCACGTAGCCAGGGCTGGATGGGGATGCGAGAGATCCAGAGAGAGGACCCCCACTGCCTGAGAAAGTGGGGCCTCGAGGCAGAGGTCCCTTGCCTCACCATCACCTAAGCCCTATGGTGAATTCGGCCCAGGCACCCTAGAACCCGGCTGTACTTGCTGGGCATGCGCATTCGGCACCAGGTGCCACAGTTCCCTTAGGTACCGCGCCCGCTTCCGGGGCGGGTCCGCGAGACCCGGAAGTAATTAGGGAGCTGGGCCGGGAAGTCGGAATTTGGATTGTTTGCCATCGTTTCTCCGCACTCGCTAGTCCTGGCACTGCCAGCGCCGCCGCCGCCGCCATGGGGAAGCGACAGCATCAGAAGGACAAGATGTAAGTTAAGCCGCAGCTGGAGCGGAGCGGAGCCTCTCTCGGCCTCAGTGCCCGCCTGTCCCTCACTCCGCGCCGCCCCTCTTCCTTCTCTCAGAGCTGGTTCCCAGAGCGGCTCGTAAATGGCGCTTCGTCCCGGAAGCCTCTGCCCCTTCCCCAGGCGGGGAATTACTCCCCGTCCCTCCCACCCCCAGCGCCGAGGTCTCCCGGGCTCCCGGTTCTAACACGCCGTAGGTGCCCTCTTCTGAGCGTGGCTCTCCCACTGCCTTGGCGCTGGGCGAGCACGGGCCCCTCTGCACTCCCGAGCGCTGCTCCCGAATCAGCCCCTGCCTCTCCCAAACCTCCAGTCTCCCTGCATGCTGGTTCATCCGCCTACACTCATGTCCCGGAGTCTTGCAGTTTAAAACAAAACTAGTCGTGCCCCGCGCTCCCCTTCAGCTACCACCGTGATTTGTTGTTTTTTCTTTCTCATAAGACGTGAAAGACTTGTGTCTGCTTACTGTTTTCTGATATCTTCTTGAAACTACTCCAGGCAGGCTTGACTCCCCAGCACTACTCGTGTCAGGATCCTAGTAACTTCTCTGGTGATAAATCTAGTGGTCAGTTCACAATTCTCATTTTGTTGGGCTTCTCAACAGCATGACACAGCTGACCACCTCACTCCTTCGGAACACCTTCTTTGGTATGTGGGACATCATATGCTGTTGGTTTTACGTCTGCCTCAGTGGCATCTCTGTCCTCAGTCTCCTTTGCTGGATCCTCTTTCCTCTCCCAGACTTCATACATCCATGTCCTCCACGTTTTTTCTTCCCTTTATGTTCTTTGTGATCTCCCCTCTTGCAGGAGTCAGCTGCTTACTCAGCATTTCCAGTTGGAGGACTGATAGACATCTCAAATTTAATATGCTCCTCCTTCATCTCCCCTCTCTCAGTGGTCATACCGCCATTGGGTTTCTTAGAAGTCTGGGAGTTAGCCTTGAGGCCTCTTTTCTGCGGCTCTCTCCTCCCCCTGTTCATCAGTAAATCCTTGTGGCTCTTCCAGGAGCCACTTCTCACTCATCCAGCAACCGTCCCATAGGTGGAGTTTATGCGTGCCCGTCCTTGAACCTTTGTAGTTGCCTCCTGATTGGTTTTCTGCTGCCTCTCTTGCTTGTCCCTGTCTACACAGGCTCCAGGGAGATGCTTTGAGGGCTTGTGTTAGTCATGCCAGGGCCTTACTCAAAACCCTCCAGCAGCTTTCCATACTGCTTAAAGCCAATCCTTAGCCCTTACCCGGCTTGTGGGGCCCTGTGTGATCTGACCACCACCCTTCTTCATCTGCTCCTGGATGCCCCTGTGTGCTTTTCTTCAGCGACTTCACCCTTTTCTGAAAACACAACAGCTTTTCCTATCAGGGCTTTTATATGTGATAAGTCTGCTTGGTCCCTCTACCTGGAAAGTTCTTCCCCCAGATCTTCACATGGCTAGCTCCTTTGCATCTTCAAGCCTTCTGTTAAATTCTGTTCATTTCCTTCAGAGGAAAGCAGGACTGTTTGTATTTGCTTATTAGTTTGTGTATCTCTGTGTTCTGTTGCATTTACCACTGTGTGTCTGACACATAGTAGGTGTTTTATAAGCATTTGCTGAATGAGTGAAATGATTCAGTCATCGGTTACTTCCAGAGACTGTCCTCTTTATAAAGGGTGGTGGTAATAAGATTCTCTTTCTCTTCTTCAGGTACATTACCTGTGCTGAATACACTCACTTCTATGGTGGCAAGAAACCAGGTAAGGCATGAAATCCTTCTCTTTCTCTTGGTGTGGATGTGTGTGGAAGGGGGGGTTTGTAATTAAGTAACAATGGTCTTCACTATGCAGTGAGACTGTAAAAGTTAACAGTGAACAAGAATACAGAAAGTGTAGCAGACAGATGGGTTGAGAACACAGATAATTCACAAAAAAGAACACTGAACACATGAGAAAATTAATCTCGGTGAGAGTATATATATCTTTTTTTTTTCTTTTTTTTTAATTTATTTGACAGACAGAGATCACTAGTAGGCAGAGAGGCAGGCAGAGAGAGAGGAGGAAGCAGGCTCCCTGCTGAGCAGAGAGCCCCATGCGGGGCTCGATCCCAGGACCCTGAGATCATGACCTGAGCCGAAGGCAGAGGCTTTAACCCACTGAGCCACCCAGGCGCCCCGAGGGTATATATATCTATACATATTTTTGTGACAGCATGCCTGAGAGCCACTGCAGGTGGGGGGAGGGGCAGAGAGAGAGAGAGAGACTCAAGCAGTCTCCATGCTGAGCACAGAGTGGACAAGGCCTTGATCTCATGACCCTGAGACCATGACCTGAGCCAAAATCAAGAGTCGGTTGCTTAGGGACACCTGGGTGGCCTAGGAGGTTAAGCCTCTGCCTTTAGTTCAGGTCATGATCTCAGGGTCCTGGATTTTAGCCCCGCATCATGGTCTCTGCTCAGCAGGGAGCCTGCTTCCCCTCTCTCTATGCCTACTTGTCTGCCTACTTTTGATCTCTCTCTCTGTCAAATAAATAAATAAAATCTGTAAAAAAAAAAAAAAAAAAAAAGAAGTCAGATGCTTAACTGTGCCACCTAGGCACCCTGGTGGTGATATTTTTTGACATAGATTAAAATAAACATTCTTTTTTCTGTCAAGTTAATAAAGAATGAAAAGAATGATAATACCCAAGGTTATCAAGTCTGCATTAAAAAGAGCACATTCTCATTAACTGCTGATGGGGATAAGACCAGCACAGCCGTCTTGGAAAGCCAAGCCAGGCCCCACAGCGATGTTGTGGGAGAAACCCAACCTCAGTGGCTTATTGCTCTTAAGTTTGTTCTTGATATACTCCATGTGTTCTATCTATTGAAAGGTTTTGTTTGTTTGTTTTTAAGATTTTATTTATTTTTTTGGAAGAGGGAACACAAGTAGGGGGAGTGGGAGAGGGAGATTCAGGTTTCCTGCCAAGCAGGAAGCCCGATGTGGGGCTCAATCCCAGGACCCTGGGATCATGACCTGAGCCGAAGGCAGACACTTTAACAACTGAGCCACCCAGGCTCCCCTATTGAAAGGTTTTTAACCCATACTAGTGTTTTCACTAGGTAGTTAACATGAACTTTTTCTTAACATGCGATTGAGTTGGTGGTAGGAACACACATGAAGTTATTTATAGAATAAACTTTCTTTTATTTTCATCTTAAACAGATATCCCACAAGCCAATTTTCGTCGTTTACCTTTTGATCACTGCAGGTAAGAGTTTCAAGTGTTAATTTGTCCCTCCTACTTGTTTCCTGATACTCGTTACTTGACAGTGAATCTGGTCCTTGGGGATGCAGATGTGGATTCCGTCTGTGTTTCCCCACCTAGATCTTCCTTGAACTGAGAGAAGGTGACCTAAGAGTGATAAGAATTAATACTTAATTTTCTGCTCATTCTGTGTCTGTGTGTTTATGTATCGTTTCTTTTAGCTTCTTTCTTACTTTCTAGGGTAAGTAGACTCTGTTGTTAAGCCTGTTTTACACTTGAGAGAGTCAGTATTTAAAAGTGGGAAGTCCCTCACCCTGGCATCACATCCAGAAAGTGATGCCACTGAGGCTTGAACCCAGTGGTCTGACTCCGGGCCCATGTCTTTCGTGATTTACTTTTAGTCCAGGGTCTAAGTAGTAACAGCATCAGTAGTAGTCATGATACTGTGAACCCCTTCCCCCTTCCCTGGGAACACAGGTTACTGTTGGGGATGGGGAGAGACCCAGCTGTAGACACTCCCAGATGCTTCTTCCCACCATGGTTGGTACGTGTATGAACAGAAGGTGGGTCTGCTGGAGAAGTGGGACTAGCATTAACGAATCCCAGACATTGGGGGTTGGGGGAATGGTCCACTTGGGCCTCAGTTTCCCCAAGCTCAAGCTGTGATCATCCCTTCTCTGGACACATGCAGTGTGTGTGTGTGTGTGTCCCATTGGTTTCTGATTCCATAGGTCATCATGGGCCTTGAGAACTGTCAGAGTTCTCCTAGTGCTCTCCGCCAGACACCACAGGACAGTGAGCATGTAGGAAGGGCCAAGGGTGCAGCCACTCGGTCTGCCCCAGGAGGATCCCATGTAGCATTGAGTGAGGGCTTTTCCCTGCTCCTGTCACTTGCTCAGGGAGGGTCCACAAGTGAGACCGAGGCATCATTGGTTGGATTTCTCCCCACGGATATTTGTCATCGGCCTCCTGGGAATCTGGTCTCATTCAGAGTGTGCATGAATGGATTTTATGGAAATACTTTCATCCTTGGTTTCAAGTTCCTCCAAGAGGTCTCTAAAGTGTGTTTCATCCACTTTTTAACTACCTTGCGTTCTGGGTAAAAATATGCTTTGAGAATATGCCCTTTGAGGCCCATTTTGGAGAAGACACGTGGACGGTGTCTTGCCATCTGGAGCTTGTTTTGGTGTTGGACCCTGTTGTCATCAGCCCCCAGCAGCAGCAGGATCACCACTGGGTTAGAGTAATAGGTTGGCCCAGAAAGGGAGGTGGTGAGGTTGTTCCTTGAGGGCTTTCTGGAGCAGCATCTGGGGAGGTGACCCTATCACTGCCAGGCTCTCCAGGTCCTGGGGACTGACCTGTACTGACCCAACTTAGAGATGACTGATTTACAAACAAGCCAGGTCAGCTGGGGCTCTTGATGGCTGGCAATGGAAACCCTGTGCAAGAGAAAAGGGTATTGGCTCAAGGAATTCACCAGGTATAATCTCCCTTCATCTGTGGGTTCTGTTTTTTACCCTCTACGAGGTGGTAAATGGCTTGTGGCAGTCTGGGTCTCTGCAGACCCATCTACCCCCATATCCGTGTATTAGAACTTACCCAGGGCTCCTAGGGCACTTGCCTGAGTCACGTGCCTACCCCTTGGAAATGTGGGGGGGATTGTGTGCACACTCTAAGCAGGAGTGGACCCAGCACCCCCAGACCAGGATAGGCCCGCCAGAGTCTCTTGGGATGAGAGAGGGCAGCTCTCAGTAGAAAAGTGTGGCCTGCCTGCTGTGTGAGGTTTTAGGGAGTGAATTCCAGTCCTGGCCCCCAAGGCTGCCTCCAGGAACTTGTTTTGGGCTCGAACATGTCAAATGACACAGCAGAGAGTGTAGGGAGAGCGAGGCTGCTGTTGCCCCAAAGTGCTCTCAGCACCTCTTGGGACCCTTGCTTTGTATTTATTGGTGTGTACAGGGAGCTTCTGAGGGGCGGGGATGTGGGGTTCACCTCTGAACCGACACCCAGCCCTGGCTGGGCAGAGGAGCCCTGGAATTGTTGGAGGGAAGAAGGAAGAAACAAAGGGAGAAGTCATGGGAGCCACTGTGTGACCTGGAGTGACTCTGCCCTTTTCTCAGTCTCTCTTTGCAGCCCTTCGCCTACCCAGTCTGCACCCCTGAAGGTGTCGTCTTCGACTTGCTGTGAGTTTTCCCTCGACTTTTGAGCTAACAAAGGGAGTGAGATTGTTGATACCCACTCGGGAAGGGGGTATGGAACCAGCTAGGGGGTTTGTGTCTTCAGGCACTGCCAAGCCAGGCCACGCTGGGGTCTTGGCAGCCTCGGGAGTGTTGGGTGGCCTCTTGGGGACCCAGGAGACTTCTAGAGCTTTGGGGATGAGGCCACAGTGTTGTTGTGACCCGTGGGCAGGCAGCCTTGCTGGCAGGCACTACTGTCCCTGCCTGGGGTAGCACCGATCTCTCCCCATCCAGGGGTGGGGGCACCTGGGGTTCTAATTGGCCTACCTATACCTGTTTTGGAATGTTAATGAACTTGAATACTTTTCGCTTTATGAAAGTAGAGCCATAATTTAGGTACACTTTCCCCGTACTGTGTTTTGAAGCATGGTGCTCAGTTTTATGTTCCAGCATAAACCAGCTTCTGTAAATTTTTCATGCTTTAGTCTCTATTTAGAAAATGTGGAAAATACTTCAAAGTTAAAGGAAAAATTTACCATAATAACACTGTCTGGGATAACTATGGTCAACATTTATACTCTTCTTTTTCTGTGAGTTTATTTGTGATACTGCGAAGACAGTTCTAAATCCATTTTCACCCAGTTGTGTCATTCAGAATTCTCTGGAAGCCTGACTTCTGGTGCAGGCCCAGTATGTCACTGTGTGAACGTATCAACATTTACATTTCTCTTTTTTTTGCTGTTTTGTGTTGTTTATCCATAACCACAATAAAAACGCTGGATATACATTGAAACCCATGTATCCAGAAACACTTCTCACTTCCTTGGTCAAGGCAAGGGACTAGCAGAGTGACATGGAGCGAAGCCCATTCGCACCGCTCACCTGGACACGGCCCTCGTGGATGGTGGGCTCATCACCGGGCTGCACCTGGCCACCTGGCTAACATTCTCTGTTCTCTTCCCTTCAGTAACATCGTCCCTTGGCTTAAGAAGTATGGGACCAACCCCAGCAACGGAGAGGTAGGTGGCCGGGCATGAGTTTTTAAATGACGCCGATTGAACGCTGTCGCTCGTCTGTCCTTTGTTCTGTGGTTTTTGTGTACACATGAGCACGGTAGAGGACTGTGCACGGGGCACCATGAGTGGGACTGTCCTCCCTTCTCATCCCCACACTGTTCTTTTCTGGAAATGTTCCTTACATGTATATGCATGTGGACAGACGTCCATTTTCTTTCCTTGGGTCGTGATGCAGTCCCACGCATGAACCCCACTGTACCTTGCTTCCTCGCCCATTGGGGTGTTGGAGATCTGAACATCAGTGTGTAGAGCTGTTCCACGTTCTGTCGTGGCTGCACATGTCTTCTTGTGGGGCTGTTGTGGCATGTTGGAAGTCACCTGCTGTTACAGCGGACAGCAACCACCCTGTGCCCATCTCTGGACACATATATGGGGGTCCTCCCAGGACTGCTGGGTCACGGGGAGGGTGTGTTTTCTGTTTTGGCAGCTACTGGCAAATTGTCCTCCAGAGAAGTGGCAAATGCCTGTTTTCCCATACCCTCAATAACCACAAGGATCAGGTTTTTAGAAATTTTCTTTGCCTCAGGGTGAGAGCATTTAAAAAAACATTTTAAGATTTTATTTTTAAATAATCTCTATACCCAGTGCGGGCCTCGAACCCACAACCCTGAGATCAGAGTTGCATGCTCTACTGACTGAGCCAGCTAGGCACCCCTTAATTTGTGTTTTTATCATGAGCAAGGTTAAGCAGCTCCTTCTATGTCACGCACACAGGCCCAGTGTCAGGAATTCTGTGCCACTTGGGAAAAGAGCCCCAGAGCCAAGTTCCAGTGTAGTCGCCTTTTCTGCCCCCCACTGCGGGCCTCCATCATATGTGCGGCTGCTGCCTTTCCCACACTCTGGTGGTCCCTTTACTTCTTGGGACCCTCTTGTTCCCTTACACTGCGGCACAGGCCCATTTCTTCAGTTCCTCAGCTGCCACAGGCAGGGCCTGGGAGCTGTTGGCTGTGGGAGGTGGGGGCGCTCCCTGGCAGGGAGCTGGGGATGGGGGGTGAGGGCCTTGGGGAAGGGTGTTGGAGCAGCACCGTTGAAGCTGAGACTCGGGGATGGTGACAGATGGTCAGGGGCCACGTTAGGGAGGGCTTGAAGGCCCTGGGGGGAGTTTAGGTTTGTTCTGGGGGTGCTGGAAGCTGGACAGGCTTTCATGCAGAAGCATGTTGTGATCTGGTCTGTGTCTTTGTTTTATTTTAAAGAGTTTATTGATAGAGAGCACACAAGCAGGCAGAGTGGCAGACAGAGAGAGGAGCAGGCTCCCTGCCGAGCAGAAAGTCCGATTCGGGGCTCGATCCAAGGACCCTGAGATCATGACTTGAGCTGAAGGCAGACGCCTAACCGACTGAGTCACCCAGGCTCCCCGGCCTGCATTTCGAAGGATCACTTTGGCTGTGGTGTAAGAAACAGGACTTACAGGGAGGCAAGGTGGAAGGTGGGAAAGCAGCCAGGGGGCTGTCCCCTTGTCTGTGCAAGAGGTGCTGCGTGAACTTGGACCAGGATGGAGGCTGAGGAGGGAGCACAGAGAGACTGGACCCATGGTTGTTGTTACAGATGGACCTGTGGGCCTCGCGGGGCTGTCACATGAGGGTCTCTGTTTCTCCGGGGCTGGGGAGAGCCCAGTAGGAGCCTTTTAGTGCAGTCCCATCTTGGGAGGACTGGGTCACTTACGTCCTGTGCCAGGGGTGCCTGGGACAGACAGGTAGAACTGGGCGATCCAGCCTGTGCTTGGTGTTCCAGGCCAGTGGGGCTTCAGCAGGAAGGTCTATCCCTTCAAAGCAGAACCCTGAGCGGTAGGAGGGATTTGGGTGCATGGAGTGGGGCAGGCAGTTGGGGTGGAGGTGGGATGAGGAGGGCCGGCAGGGAGGGTAGGGACTTCTGTGGGACCTTGGAGGACAGGCGACACCAGGGGGAGGTGTTTGAGGCCAAGAGGTTGTTCACCTCATGAAATATGGCCTGTGTGAGAAGAATAGCAGGCTGGGCGAGGCGGCCGGTGCTGGCACCGTGAAGCAGAGAGCCCGCCGGAGCCAGGGTGTTGGAGCCCATCTGCTAAGATGAGGCCCTGCCCTGATGGGGAAGACAGCAAGCTGGCTGAGGCCTGGTCAGCTCTGTGATGGAGACCCTGGCGGCTATGCAGGGTGGAGGCCACCTTCAGGGAGGCCCAGGAGGACCTGGGTGCTGTGAGGCTTGATGGGGAGGTTAGTGAGGGGGCAAGCAGTGTGAACAGTGTCCGGGTCGCTAGCCTAGGACAGGTGAAATGTCACTGGTTCATTACTTAGCCGAGGTCTTGTTACCTGATTCCTAGAGGCCCTTCTATGCTGTCTGGGCTCTTCTGGCCCTTGTGACAGAGTGTAGGGTGCCGTTGGCCCCTCAGATCAGGTGGGTGGCTCACCAGCAGTCCTTCCCTGGCCTTGGAAGAAAGGGGGCTAGACTGGGGGGGTCGTGCTTTCTGGGCCTGGCCACCCAGAGCCTGTGGGTTTTTTTCTCAGATGGTTGAGGTGGTGCTTGTGGCCTGGCCTCCGGAAGAAGAACGCTCTCCTTCAGGTGTCTGCTGTGTCCTTCCTCACTTTTTATCATTTGAAAGTGTGAGTAGGCAGTGTTTTCCTGTGAGGCCTTCTGCTGGGAAGCCCCTGTGGGCTTCCAGGGGCTTCCTGTGGGGTCTGTGCTGCCTGCCTGTGCCCCATGATTGGCTTGTGCTTGGGGTTCATTGCCTTCCCTGACATGAGTGTCACGTCTGCAGCAGACGAGTCTGCAGGTCTCGTCCACGGCCAAGGTTCCGTGCTCTGCGTTCCCAGTGGTGGCTTTCCGCCTCCACCCTACCCCTGGACCACCTGAGGTCTTCTTGTCCCCGCTTGTCGTCATGGCCTTGGTCTCCTTCCCCATGGATATTGTCATTTGGTTGCGTCTACGGCACTTTTTGTTTTGGGCTTTTTGCTTCACGGGTGCTCTTTAGGGCCCCAAAACATGTAGCTGCTCTGGGCTCAGCCTCAGGCCAGGCCTAACGTGGCAGCTAAACCAAGGGCAGTTCACCAGGAGCTGCCTTGGCGCATGTCACTTCCTGGGGACCCAGGAGGAGCATGTTGTGTGCAGGGTCATGTACCCAGGCTGCCTGGGCCTGAAGAAGGAGGGCTGTCTGATGGGAGCAGCCTGGGAGCGAGGACCCTGTTGCTGAATGCTCACTGCACTGGTGGCGGGGCAGGGGGTGGGCAGTTGAGTGGCTGCTGCAGGAATGAAACCAGCCGTGGAGGAGCGGGTGAGGGCTGGCCACTGCAGGAGGGCGAGGACACGGGGGCCTAGCCCTGGGTGGCCTGCCCAGTGTCTCCTTTGTGGCTCAGCTAGGCAGGGCTGGGCCGGGCCCGCACCAGAGTGGCCAGGAGCCACTGGGATGTGGGCTCTCAGTTAGGTGCTCCCGGGCACGAAGCTTTCCCTCCCCCTTCTGGGGGTCTTTCTGCAGTCCCCTTCTCTTGCTCCAATCCAAGCCCCCCACCTCGGGGCAGCTTTTTTCTTCTGGCTGCCTGGACCTTGTTTTACTGTAAAGTCGCCCATAGAAGAGGTAAACTACAGATGGTGCAGGAACTTTGAAAACTAGAGGATCCTATCACAGTCACTCCGCATGTGGGGGTATTGATTCCCCCCCCCAACAAACTAGTCCTACTGCAGAACAGCAGGGGCACGCTTGTGTACCCTCCAGCTAGGTGAAGAAGTAACATTTATTTGTTTATTTATTTTAAGATTTTATTGTTTGTTTGACAGAGAGAGACACTGCGAGAGAGGGAACACAAGCAGAGGGAGCGGGAGAGGGAGAAGCAGGCTTCCCGCCGAGCAGGGAGCCTGATGCGGGACTCGATTCCAGGACCCTGGGATCATGACCTGAGCCGAAGGCAGACACTTAACCGACTGAGTCACCCAGGCACCCCCGTAACATTCATTTTTTTAAAAAATTTTTATTTATTTTTTAAATTTCTTTTCAGTGTACCAGAATTCAGTTTATTATTATTTTTTAAGATTTTATTTATTTATTTGACAGAGAGAGAGAGATCACAAGTAGGTAGAGTGGTAGGCAGAGAGAGAAGGGGAAGGGGAAGCAGGCTCCCTGCCGAGCAGAGAGCCTAATGTGGGGCTCGATCCCAGGACCTTGAGATCATGACCTGAGCTGAAAACAGAGGTTTAACCCACAGAGCCACCCAGGTGCCCCCAGAATTCATTGTTTCTGTACCACACCCAGTGTTCCATGCAGTACGTGCCCTCCATAATACCCACCACCAGGCTCACCTAACCTCCCATGCCCCGCCCCTCCAAAACCCTCAGATTGTTTTTCAGAGTCCATAGTCTCTCATGGTAACATTCATTTTTAACTTCAGAAGTAGTCAGTACATCAGGGCTCACAATAAAAATGTGTCAGCATTTGAGAAGTATAAAACACACCTCCACTCTTGGCCTCTAGGCAGGGGTGGCCCTGTGAGCAGGTCAGTGTGCTGCTCAGAGGCTGGGGGTTCTGTGGGGCAGCCCCTCTTACCCACGTGACTGCTGGGTCTCAGGGCCCTCGGGGCGGCCCCTGTGGCTCTCCTCTTGCCTGCTGCTGTGAGGGCTCTGCGTGCTCAGAGACCTTGCCCATCTCTCTACCTCACCCATCCTCATTGGCCCCGCATTTCTTCACATCAGCCACTTGCTCCTTATTAATTATTAATTTTTCTTCCAGAAACTGGACGGGAGGTCCCTGATCAGGCTGAACTTTGCAAAGAACAAGGAAGGTGAGAGATCCCTTTTACAACCATTTCAAAGACTGTGCTCGGACCCCAGCGCCCCTGCCTCTCACCACGTTCTCTGCAGAATCCATCATTCCCCTCTGATCAAGTCGGACACTTAATTTTTCTTTTTCTTTTTCTAAAAGATTTTATTTATATATTTGTGTTTGCATGAGAGAGAGTGAGCGACTGCACAAACAGGGAGAGGCAGAGGCAGAGGGAGAAGCAGGCTCCACACCAAGCAAGGAGCCTGACATGGAGCTTGATCCCAGGACCCTGGGATCATGACCTGACCCGAACGCAGCCGCTAAAAAACTGAACCACCCAGGCGCCCCTTAATTTTTCAAATATGTAGGGGTGCCTTGGCTGACTCAGTCAGTGGAGCACGCAGCTCTTGATCTCGGGGATGTGAGTTCAGGTCCCACCTTGGCAGTAAAGATTACTGAAAATAATAGAATGGTTGAAGTGGCAAAGGTTATATGTGTTTTGCCCCAATTAAAAAAAAAGATGTAACATAATTTTTCCTTAAAGGTCCAGATGGTTTAAAGCTGGGGAGGTAGTAGGGGGGTAAAATGTTGAGTTTTGGGCACTGCTTCCCACAAGGGCAGTGGGGCCGTAAGGGTTGCTGATGGCCTTTGTGTGGACAGTTGGGCCCTGTGGGCATGGACCCTGTTTAGCTGCAACCCTAGTCTGCTCTTTTCTGAGGCAGGAGCTGCTCAGAGGCCCAGGGCAGGTGGGGGTGGGGTGTGTTGGGTTTGCTGGGGACTTCTTCAGCTGGGCTTCTCCTCACTGCTGGTTTTGAAGCCCCACGCCAGCCCCAGGGATCCTGCTTTCCAGCTCTTCACACCCTCCGCTGTTCTTGTCAGATACCAGAGCTGAGGTGGTTCCCCACGGGCTCCGTCTGACCTTGCTCTTGGCTCTTTGTGGGCCTGGCACAGTTCTCGCAGCCCATGCAGGTGCCGCGGCTGAGGTTGTGAGCACTCAGTGGATGCGTGCATCCTGGGGGAGATGCTGGGGCCTGACATGCCCGTCTTGCCCCAGAGCCTGGCCCACAGTAGGTGCCGGCTCACTGTAAATGAGGGCGTGGCCTCGACAAAACCGGAGCACAGACAAAACCGGAGCACGGTGCTTTGTGGATGGTCTGGGGGCTCAGAGCTCCACGATGATAGACAAGCACTGCAGACCTTCCGCGCTGAGATCTGCTGACTCAGAGGCCCACTGTGTGTCTCATTCAGCATGTATTTACTGAGTGCCTGCCACATGCAGAGAGCAAAACAGGCCACATCCCTTCTGGAGTAAAAGGAGCTTACATTATGGTGAGGAAGGAAACTGGACAGTGGTTCACCATAGCGTGTCAGATGCTGCTTCTGCCAGCAACCAAAGATAGGGAGTGGGGAGGAGAGGGAGTCACAGTGAGACACACTGACGGGGTTTGTGTGGAAATCCGATGAGACAGGAGGATGTGGGGATAAGCATTCCAGGCAAAGGGCACAGCCAGTGCAGAGGCCCTGAGGAGGCCTATATTGCTGGGGCAGTGTGAGGGTAGAAGCAGGGGGCTACGGTTGGAGGGTTCCAGGGTGGGGATGGTGCAGAGCAGTCATGCAGGACACGGGCACGCACAGGACTCTCAGCTGCCAGCCAGAGAGGAGAGATGAGATCTGACCATTCACCTGGTTTAATTGTTTTAACATTTTTGACCAGTCAGCACCTTTTTTTTTTTAAAGTAGGCTCCAGGGGCCCCTGGGTGGCTCAGTGGGTTAAGTCTCTGCCTTCAGCTCAGGTCATGATCTCAGGGTCCTGGGATTGAGCCCCACATCGGGCTCTCTACTCAGCAGGGAGCCTGCCCCCACCCCGCCTGCCTCTCTGCCTGCTTGTGATCTCTCTCTGCCAAATAAATAAATAAAATCCTTTAAAAAAAAAAAAAAAGTAGGCTCCATACCCAGCATGGAGCTCAGTGCAGGGCTGGAACTCATAGCACTAAGATCAAGACCTGAGCTGAGATCAAGAGTTGGATGCTTGGAGCACCTGGGTGGCTCAGTTGGTTAAGAATCTGCCTTTGGTTCAGGTCATGATCTCAGGGTCCTGGGATCGAGTCCTGCATCCGGGTCCCTGCCCTGCAGAGAGCCTGCTTTTCTCTCTTCCTCTGCCTGCCACTCTGCCTGCTTATGCTCTCTCTCTGTCAAATAAATGAATAAAATCTTTTTAAAAACAAAACAAAAAAGGAGTTGGATGTTTAACTGAGCCACCTAGGTGCCCCTTTTGTTTTGTTGTTGTTTTTAAAGATGTATTTGAGAGAGGGTGCGAGCACAGTCGTGTATGTGTGTGAGGAGGGGGAGGGCAGAAGGAGAGGAAGAGAGAGAATCCTCAAGCAGACTCCACGCTGAGCATGGAGCCTGCCGTGGTGCTCAATTCCAGGACCCTGGGACCATGAGCTGAGTCGAAGTCAAGAGTTGAACGCTTAACCAACTGAGCCACCCAGGATCCCTTTTCGCTTTGTTTTTATTTTATTTTATTTTTAAATATTTATTTATTTGAGAGAGAAAGAGAATTAGATAGAGCGAGCATGAGAGGGAGGTCAGAGGGAGAAGCAGACCCCTTGCTGAGCAGGGAGCCTGATACAGGACTCGATTCCGGGACTCCAGGATCATGACCTGAGCTGAAGGCAGTCGCTCAACCAACTGAGCCACCCAGGCGCCTCTTTGGCTTTGCTTTTATTTTGTTTATTTATTTATTTTATATGGAAGGTGAAGATTTTTTTTTAATTTTTTTTTTTAAGATTTTTTATTTATTTATTTGACAGACAGAGATTACAAGTAGGCAGAGAAGCAGGCAGAGAGAGAGAGAGAGAGGAGGAAGCAGGCTCCCTGCTGAGCAGAGAGCCTGACACGGGGCTTGATCCCAGGACCCTGGGATCATGACCTGAGCCGAAGGTAGAGGCTTTAACCCACTGAGCTACCCAGGCACCCCTTGGCTTTGCTTTTAATTGGAAACTTCAGACAAATGAAAGTAAATTAGTACGGTGATCCCTGCTCCGTAGCCATCACCCAGTTCAGTTCCTGTCCACTCAGAGCTGTGTGGTTTTTATCTGTGCTCCCGTGTGGCACCTACTTAGGTAATTTTGAAGCAAATACCAGATACTGTGTCATTTCATGCTTAAGTGCTTCAGTGTGTATGTCTAAACGATAAGGACTTAAAAAGTCATCATAGTACCATCATCACACCTAAAACACTTAACAGGAATTCTTTACTATCAGATATCCAGCCTGTGGTCAAAATTCTGGAATGCTTTCGTAATCTTTTTCTTTTAGTTTTCAAATCAAGATTTTTTAGAAGCCCTCACAAATCTGTGTGCTTGCTATGTCCTGAGTCTCAATCTGTAAATATCCTCCCCCCTTTCTCTGCAGTGTATTTGTTGGGACTTACTTGAATGGGCTTCCTGGCTGCCTGGTGCAGAGCTGGCAAGGCAGGGGCAGGGAGGGCAGTGGGAGTTTGTTGCAATAACGCAGGCAAGGGTACAGGGGGTTAGGGAATGTGGCAAGGTGTGAGATGGAGGAGGAGGAGACCAGGGTAGTGGCTGCTAGCAGCAGGCTGATGGCATAGATGCCTTCAAGGAAGGCCGTGTGGGGCTTGGGTTTTGTAGGACGATTAGGAGTTTCCCACTGGGATTGGAGCCGGGGACTTGAACAGCTTACTGTCTGTGGGTCTCTGTTCTGGGCCTGCTGACACAGGGTTCTGTGTCCTCCCTTGCTCTGACCCTGGCCCTTTCTCTGACTGGTTTTGTATGTGCCTTCTTTCTAGGAAAGTACCACTGCCCAGTGCTGTTTACCGTGTTCACCAACAACACCCACATCGTAGCTGTCAGGACCACCGGCAATGTCTACACCTACGAGGTAGGTTCTTGGGAACCGTGTCGCCTGTAGGCTCTTCAGGGGTGTGGCTCAGGGCAACCCTGGGCTGGTGCTGAGGTTGCCCCGGGCACCGTGGGCACAGCCTGTCTCCATGGAGCTGCATTCTGAGAGCCACTGGTGCAGTCAAGAAGAGGTGTGCCCTTCCTGCGGCCTCCAGTCCTGAAACCTGGGGGTTGGTTTTGTACCCCAGGGGTCCGCCCCGCAGTCCTTGTCTTCATTGATCAGGCCCTGGGAGGGAACCTGTGCTCTGAGGGCAGGCCCAGGGCTGAGGGGAGCATTGAGCATCCCCTCCCACCGCCCCACCTCCTGCTGGAGTCCCCAGGAGGAGCAGACGCAGGCTGGTGGGCAGGCGTGGGGGTGGGGAGGCCCCGATTCCCCCCCCCCCCCCAGCCTGCTGCTCCGTGTGGGCTGGCAGAGGGTACCACAGCAGTCGTCACGGCACCATGTTGCAGGGAAGCCCTCTCTGAGCTGTTTTCCCACCTGTCCCTGGCTGTGGGCAGGGTTTGGGTGGCCAGTGCTGCCCTAGAGGCTCTGGGGGGTCACTGCTGCCCACAGAACACAGATTTGGCTTGAGGGGCTTGGTAGAGCTGCAAGGTTGGCCTTGTAGAGCCCGTTTGCTGATGTCTGCTGTGTGTCACGCAAGTGTCCTTCAGTGAGCCTTGCTGAGACGGCGGATTCTAGTCTCTGTGGCTCAGCTGGCTCCACCCTCTGTGGTGGGGGTGGTACGCGGTCATGCCATCCTTTTCCTCCCCCCTGGAATGGCACTGGCACCTGGGTGAGCTCCCGGCTCCCAGGGCCAGGGTTGGGGCAGGCACCCTAACAGCGGGCTCCCTTCTGGCTGCAGGCAGTGGAACAGTTAAATATCAAGGCCAAGAACTTCCGAGACCTGCTGACGGACGAGCCCTTCTCTCGGCAGGACATCATCACCCTTCAGGTGGGCATCCCCTTGCCACTGCTCTTCTGAGGGTGGACTGTGATGCCATCTGCCAACCCCACCTCCCTGCACAGGCTCTGGGCATGCCTGGTTGCGGTTTCCCAGCTGCCCCCCACTGTTGGCAGTGCCCCCAGCTCCAGCATCCCTGCTCTCTATCCGCCTGGGCCTTTGCACGGCCGCTTCTGTCTGGCTCTCACATCTCTCCTTCCGATGCCTGTCCTTGCTGTTCCAGGGTCGCTCATCTCTGCCCCCAAAGCCATCTCCATATCCAGGTGGGAGAGGACGGGCTGGTATGTGTCCTATTCCAGTGTTGAGCAGAGGACATGCCTCTAGGTGTCAGCCCTGAGTGGGCTCCTGAAAGACCTGGACTTAGAAACTCTGGGGGTGGCCTCGTGGGCCATTCCCATCCTTGGCTTATCCCATCCTCATCAGAGGTCCATGCATGCTCCCTCCCACGGGGTGGGCCCGAAGTGCTGTGGGCTCTGTGTCTGGCAGCTGGGCTGAAGGGAGTGGTGGGGGTGTGTGTGTGGGAGGCCTAACTTGGCTGCCTCAGTCTGCCCTCACCCCCTAGATGAACGTCCATCCATGCTCATCGGCCGTATGCCAGGGAGAACGGGACACTGTGCCAGTGTCTGCCCACCCCACCACCCACCCCTGCTCTTGGCCCTGTCTTGGCACCCCAGGTGCCCTCCATTCCCTGCTTGACACCCCAGATCTCCATGGTGCCCCTGCCTCTCTCTTTCCGGGCCTATGCCCCTTGGGCCGCCCGGCTGTCCTTTGTTGCCTGGCTCACTCTGCTGCGCGTGTTCTTTTTGCTGCAGGACCCCACCAATTTGGATAAATTCAATGTCTCCGATTTCTTTCATGTGAAGAATAACATGAAGATGACAGATCCTGGTAAGTATAAGCACAGCTGGCTTCGGTGCCAGGGGTTTGGGTGAAACAGATCCGTGCCTTCTGGGTAAAGCCCTCACCTTGCTGGGGGCAGGAGCATCCAGGAGTCTTGCTTGAGCCCAGACTGGCCGATGCTTCCTTCTGTGCCTACGTTGGCATGACCGCACTCACCCACACCCGCCCACAGGGGGCATGATGTGGGGAGTCCCAGCTGGGGCCCATATGCTTGGTGCCCACGGCCACGTATGGTGGAGGCCTGGGCCCCACCTCCTCCCCACTCAGGACTCTGCCTCAGGCCCCCTGAGGCCATGTCCTCTCCCAAGTCCTCCCCTTGCTCCTTAGAAATTGTCTCTGTTCCCACTGCAGGCTGAGTGCAGGCTGCTGGGTCCCTCTGGCATGGAGGCAGGTCCCGGGAGGGTAGGGGGTGACTGTGGCCAGGGCGTGGCTAGGGACAGAGTCCAGAGCAGACCACAGTGGAAACTGCCTGCGGGCGGGCTGTCTTGCCACCCTTGTGAGCTGTTTCCTCACACTCTTCCCCGCCCCCCTCTCCTGCATCATGGCCCCCAGGAGCCACTATGTGGGGGCTCGGCTTACTTGCCTGCATCCTGTTCCGGGCTTCCGCTGTTGCAGCTGGCTCTGGCCTCCTGTCCCTGTCGTGACTGTCTGGGGACATCGCTGGGGGATCGTCTGAGCAGGGTCACTGTGCTGTTTTGTAGACGAAGAAAAGGCCAAACAGGACCCATCTTATTATTTGAAAAATACGAACGCCGAGACCCGTGAGACGCTGCAGGAGCTCTACAAGGAGTTCAAAGGGGACGAGGTCCTGGCGGCCACCATGAAGGTCCCCGAGAAGAAGAAAGTGGACAAGCTGAACGCTGTGAGTAGGCAGAGGGCTACATGGCTGCCAGCGCAGCCGGCCTGCCCATCTCAGCTCCTCAGAGAGGTCCTTGGGGGAAGGGGCTGGTGGGAGCCCTAGGATAGCTTTGGAGGGTGGTGACCGGGACCCCTCAGAGTCCAGCTGCCCCTTGGAGGCCCAGAGGCAAGCTGCACTGAGGCTGGGCCTCAGGAGGCTGGGGGTGGCTGGTGCATATACTGGGGGCCCACAGGGTTTATGTTTCACGCTGGCCCAAGCTCGGCAGCCCGGAGCGGATAGGCCGGGTGGACCTCTGCCTGGTTACCACGTGATGCTGCAGCCTCAGGACAGCAGGGAAGGGACAGCCCCTGGGATGCAGTCACTGCCTTGCGGAGCAGGTCACTTGTTGCCCAGAGGAAGCCCAGGGAGAGACTGCAGGGGTGTTTCAGGGGACTGTGGTGCTGAGGGGAGGGGACAGCTGGTGCCCGCCGCCTGGGCCTCTGCCTGGGTGTCACGTTTGCTTTTCGTGACACCCTCTGTTGGCTCCAAGGCCCCCAGTTGGCAGTGATGGTGATGGGATTTGTGCCTTGGCCTGTCAGGCTCCAAAGCTGCTCGTTCCCCTGTTCAGGCAGGGCTCCAGGGGATGGGGGAGGGCTCTGAGGCTCCCTCAGAATTATCCTGGAAAACTCACAAGAGAGAAGGAAGTTTGTTGTTCACAATCCCATCCCTCTAAAACAACAGTGCTTAGCATTTTGGTGTATTTCCTTCTGACAGGGAGAAATGCCTTTTTTTTTCTCTGTCTCTGATAAAAATATTTTTAACATATTGGGGCTTATTTTTCCCTGATTGAAAAAGCAGTGTGTTTACTCTAGGAAATTGAAAGCTTTGAAAAGGAACTAGCGTCCCTCGTACTGTGAACCCCAGCAGTGACTGGTTTCTAGTTCTGTCCAGGGTCTCAGTTACCATGAGAGCCTTGGCCACCTGGGTCTCAGCCTCCTGGCCGGTCAGGGCCCTCTGTCGCACATGCCCCCGGTCAGTCCCCTCACTCCCTGAGCCCTTAGAGAAAGAGCCAGGCCCCCCAGAAGTCCCTGCTGGGCTCTGTGGGAGGCCGCCAGGGATAGCTTCTTGGAGGAAGGGCACTGAGGGGGCCCCGGGAGGTGGGATCCTGGCCTTCCAGCTTCCCGGGACGCTGCTCATGGGCCACCTGGTTTTCTCTGCAGGCGCACTATTCCACCGGGAAGGTCAGCGCCTCCTTTACCTCCACTGCCATGGTTCCGGAGACCACGCACGAAGCAGGTAGCTGCCCTTGCATGTCCATCCCTAGCAGGCTGCCTCACAGCGGCCAAGGGTGGGCATCCTGCCCCTGTACCCTGAGCGACATGCCATTGTGCCTGGCCTTCATGGGTGCTTAGGCAGCTCTGGTGTGATTAGGCTCTGGTGTGGTTAGGCAGCCACAGGCCCTTTCTGAAAGTGTGTGTGTGTCTGTCTGGGGGGGCAGAGGCTGCAGTGGGGGCCCAGCCAGGGGGTAGGAGGTCCTCCCTCCACCCACCGGGGCCGTGCCATCTTGGGCTCCAGCCTACGTCCTACCTTGGCACTGGCCCCACACCTCTTCCTCTCGTGTTTTCGGCCTACCTGGCCCCCACTAATCCCCTTCCTGGCCAATGACATCCCATTCCAGGCTTTTCCAGTCTCCCCCACCTTAACTGCCGGGCCCCACCATGTCCCCCGGCCCCTAGATCCACCCTGTCCTGTGGCTGGGGCGCCGTGAGCCCGTGCTAGGCCAGGGCCGATCCTCGGGCTCCCCCCAGACCTGGTGTGGGTAGGGGTTGTTGCCCCAGCTGGAGGGCAGCATGGACCCGGGGCCTCGGTTTGCAGCCGCCATCGATGAGGACGTGCTGCGCTACCAGTTTGTGAAGAAGAAGGGCTACGTGCGCCTGCACACCAACAAGGGCGACCTTAATCTGGAGCTACACTGCGACATGGTGCGTGTGGCTGTCCCCACCAGAGTCCACACGCCTGCCCAGCTTTTCAGTCCGTAGTCGCGCCTGTACGCGCTTGTGGGAGAACAAACGTTCCACCTGCCCCCTAGAAGGCCCAGTGCCCGCATTCCCCTCCCCAGAAGGGACCCTGGGAGCCATGCATGGTGCTTCCTGGGCCTGTGTTCTGGCTGGGGCATGTGTACCCATCCCACAAAAGGGGTCAGGCTCCACGCATGCACACCCCCTGCCCCCCCACTTGCTCAGGTGTCTCTCGGTGGCCCTCGCTCAGGGTCATGGCAGGTGCAGGTGTCTTGTCATTCAGCCTCACGGTCCTGCTTTACCGGGTCTGGCCTGGGCAGCTGACTGGCACCCCTGCCTGATATGGGCCCTGGGTGGTGCTTCCGATCCTCCCACGGGCTGCTCCTCACCTCACGGAAGCATCTGGGCTATTGTGTAGACGCCGAAGACCTGTGAAAACTTCATCAAGCTCTGCAAGAAGCAGTACTATGACGGCACCATCTTCCACAGGTCCATCCGGAACTTCGTGGTGAGTGACGGGGGTCCGCGCTGGCCACAGACCTGTGCCCCTGTGGGGGCCAGAGGGCTCCTGGCCAGGGCGAGGGCTGCGGGGACTGCTGAGAGTCGTACCTGTGAGCCCCTTCTCCCTGGGCGGGGAGCGTGCGGACTGACCCCTGTGAGTCCCCAGCCCGGTAGTGCTGAGCTCGTGCAGAGAGCTGGCCCGGGAGGGCTGTGTCCTCACCTCGCCCTCAGGCCTGCGGGGCAGGTGGGGAGTGAGCGGAGGGCCAGGTGGGGCTTCGGGCTCCCAGGGCAGAGCTTGCTGACTGGCCTTGCTTCCTCTCACAGATCCAGGGGGGTGACCCCACCGGCACGGGAACAGGTAGGCACCGGTGCGCGGGCTCCCCCCGCAGCTCTGGCTGCTCTGTAGGCCTTGTGGTGGTGGGGAGGGTCGTTGGTTGGGGCGTGCCACCGAGAGTTCCAGATGTGGAATCTGATAGGACAGCCACTAGCCTAAGGGGCGACCTTAGGCGGATCCCTCGGTTTTTTGTTTTTTGTTTTTTGTTTTTTGTTTTTTGTTTTTGAGATGGTTGCGCAGCCTGGATGGGCAGGAGAGGCCATGCGGTGCCTCCTGGCTGCTCTGGAGCCCCCTCTGGGTCCATCGGCTCCGAGGGCCCAGGCAGTGTCCTCACCCGGTGTGGTGTGAGTGGGCATGACCTGTGGCTCTCACCCTGTCCTCCTTGTCCTAGGGGTCTGGCCCCACGCAGGGCTCCGAGGGGTCTGGGGGCTGAAGGTTGGGGGGGTCCGTGGGGAGATGGTGATGAGGTTTCCTCGGAGCAGGGCTGCCTCCTGGAGTACTCGGCGGGGCCCCTCGGGACTCAACGCACATCTGTGGAGCTGGGCTGCATCCCACTGGCCACACTTGGCTGGGACCCAGGCATTGCTGCTGCTAGCCTTGCCGCTTCCTCCCACAGGCGGGGAGTCGTACTGGGGAAAGCCCTTCAAAGATGAGTTCCGGCCCAACCTCTCGCACACCGGCCGGGGCATCCTCAGCATGGCCAACTCAGGGCCCAACGCCAACAAGTCTCAGTTGTGAGTCAGTGGGTGCCTGTGGGTGGGTCCTCCCTCTCAGCTTTGCTCTCCAGGGCGTGCTCCACCCAAATCCCGCCCAGAAAGTGGGCAGCGCCCTGGGGGAGAGCACCCCCATCCCCCCAACCCCACCCCCGTGTGTGTGCATGTGCCCATGAAGGAATAAGCCTGGGTGGTTGCTCAGAGGCCCAGGGAGGCTGTGGGAGGTGGCAGATGCTGGCTCCGGGGGCAGAGAGGGGGTGGCCCAGGACATGGAGTGCTGGAAGTCCGGGCCTGGATGGCCCTGTGTCCTGATGGAAAGGCGGGAGGTGAGGGCCCCACAGGAGTGAGTGTGGGGAGGGGAGCGGCCAGACCCAGCCTGGGAGGGGCAGGAGTGGAGACAAGACAGTTTTCCAGAGGAGCCTCACGCCATGGAGCAGGCAGGACAGGGGAGATCCGTCTGTGCAACATGGGGCCCCGTGGCCAGTGATGGTGGCATCGGCTGGCGGGGGGTGGGGGGGGTGGCGGCTTTCCTGCACATTTGATGGGATTCCCCTGCAGCACCGTCCGGTTGGGTGGAATGGGGGTGCCCAGCCAACCAGAATTTCTCTTGATCTGTCTGTCCTTCGTTCTCTGGGAGCTATAGTTCATCTGATTTCCATTATTTCTGATTTTTAAAACTTCTTTGGTTTCTGCTTGTTCTTTGTCAACTCTTTCCTCCTTGCTTACTTTTTTTGAGGTTTGTATTTTTCTTCAGAGCTTTTTAGATTAGGCATCTGTTTTCCAGATACTTTTTCCAGGTATTTTCAGTTGGAAGAATCGTCCATAGTATTTTGAAATATACAGTGTATATTCTGAGCCACCCAGGTGCCCCTTATTTGGTATTTTAAAATCAAAATTCTTTTCCAATTCAGTTGCTCATATAAAGTCTATTTTGGGGGGCACCTGGGTGGCTCAGTAGGTTAAGCATCTGTGTTCAGCACAGGTCATGATCCAGGGTCCTGGGATCGAGTTCTGTGTCAGGCTCCCTACTCAGCGGGGAGCCTGCTTCTCCCTCTCCCTGCCTCTCCCTTGCTTGTGTGTGTGTGCACACTCTCTCTCAAACAGATAAAATCTTTTTTTAAAAAAGTTGATTTTATATCTAACTACTTTATTCGAATAGTTTATTAAGAGTGTCCTGGGTTGGGGCACCTGGGTGGCTCAGTCAGTTAAGTGCCTGCCTTTGCCTCAGGTCATGATCCTAGGGTCCTGGGATCAAATCCCACATAAGGCTCCCTGCTCATTGGGGAACCTGCTTCTCCTGCCTGTTTCTGTCCCTGCTTGTGTGCGCTCGCTCATTCTCTCTCTCTCTGACAAATAAATAAAATCTTAAAAAAAAAAAGCATCCTGGGTTTCCTAGATTATTCAGCGTTTATCAGCTCAAGGTGTTGTTGCTCTTCCGGAGGGAACGCTAGTTCCCTCACGGTCGGGCCTGTAAGGAGAGCACGTGGGTGTCCCGCTCTCAGGTTCCATGCTGTTTTGCTGTCTGATCAAATTTGTTGCCGGCCCGACTCTTTGGGAGAGGCTGTGTTTCCAGAGGCTTTTCTCTAAGCATCTGTTACTATGATCAGACCATTTTCTTTTCCTTTTGGAATCTGTGGACAGAAGCGCTGGGTTGACCAGCCTGGCTTGTCACTGTTTTGTCCTGGAGGGCAGCTGGGCTGGTTGGGCCTGAGGCCCAGCGTGACCTGCCTGGGGTGGTTTAGCTCACGTCCGGTCTGCTTGGTGAGGTAACATGCCAGGGACAGCTTTTGCGGATCCTTCACGCTGACTCCTCAGTTCGGGTTCCGCTTTTAGGGCCATCTGGGTCGCTACTGTTGTGCCAGAATGGAACTGGTCCGTCTCTAGATTTCCAGACTTCTGCAGCATCTCCCTTCCTGTCCGTCACTGTGTCCGCATTCCCGCTCTCCTTAATGGTTTACGGAAGGCTTTCCTGTTTTTATTTTATGCGATTCCCTTCTGTTTCCATCGTCACTGGCTTCCTCCTGTTTCTCTCCTCTCCCAGGCTCCCATCTTGCTCGCCGCCGTGGCAGACGTCTGAGGCTGTGCGTGCTGACGGCTTGTGCTTCCCCTTCACCGTCTTCTCAGGTCATAGAACGAATCGTAGACCTGACTTCCTTTCTGGTATATCTTTGTTCGCCCTGTCATCGCTTTTCCTTCCTTCTTTTTCCTTCAGGGCTATTTCATTCCCTTTTAAGCTTCCTGACCTGTCTTAGCAACGCATGGCCAAGAGACCCACTTGGTGGTCAGAGCTCAGGTCTGCACAGTTGTGGGTGTTGACGTCTGTGGAGACTTGCCTGCTGGCTGCGTCTGGTCAGGCCTGGTTGGCTCTGAAGGGGTGTTGACCCCGGTGGAATGGGCTTCAGTTTCTGTCCCTTGCTTGACTGCGTGCCGTGGGCTGTCGGGGATGTGGGTAACATATGGTGTCCCAGGAGGGCTCTCCAGCCCAAACCGCTCCTCCAGAGACCCCGCCCCAGAAGGCTTCTCTCTCCATCTCTTCTTGGGCCTCTTCTTCCATGCTTTTACCTGGAGCGTTCCAGATTCTTGAGGTTTTAGGGGTGTCTTTTTAATGGCACACACCTAGATTTGGGGTTATTTTAATTCAAACTGACAGTCGTAGGTGTGTACTTAACTTTCCAGTCAGTATCTGTATTTTCTATTATCTTAATTTGTACTTCCTGGTTACCCCCCCCTTTTTTTTTTAAGATTTTAGTTATTTGACAGAGAGACAGCAAGAGAGGGAACAGAAGCAGGGGCAGAGAGAGAGGGAGAAGCAGGCTTCCCGCTGAGCTGGGAGCCAGATGTGGGGCTTGATCCCATGACCCTGGGATTATGACCTGAGCCAAAGGCAGATGCTTAACTGACTGAGCAAGCCACCCAGGCATGTGTGGTTACCCCTTTTTAAAAATATTTTTCATTTCTTCCTTTTTTTTTTCCCACCTGATTTGGAAGTTATGTGTCACTTTTGGCTTTAAGTAGATTTATTTAAAGTCTGCAGTTACCACTTAATCTCTCTCCCTCCTTCGCAGACAAACCCTGCCTGTGCCATCCCCCAACCCAGCCAGCTCACATGTTCGTATGGTTGGATATTTAAATTTCACTCATTTTTACACCAAATTAGATGTGAAAATTTACTAGGTCAGCATTTATGGGTGTTTACCCACATTCCTCAGGGTCTGTGCTCCCTTTCCTGCCCGTCTCCTCTCTTCCAGTTCAGAGTCCCTG
This sequence comes from Martes martes, assembly GCF_963455335.1. NCBI lineage: Eukaryota > Metazoa > Chordata > Mammalia > Carnivora > Mustelidae > Martes > Martes martes. The sequence goes on from NC_137901.1 coordinate 63,938,988, forward strand.
CATCTTCACGTGCTGTCACAGTGGGATGGGCTCTGGTGTCCAGTCTCCCTTTCCACCCCCCTCAGACCCCTCCCAGCAGCCTCTGCCTGCAGGCTCTGGCAGTGTCTGTCCGCCAGAAGTTGGCTGCAGCCCGATCTGGTGACAGCCTCCCCTGGCCTTTCCCGGGCCTTCTCCTGGGAGCCGGGGTCCCGGTCCCTTCAGTGGCCTTGGCTGACGGCCTGCCCCAACCAGGCATACGTGTGGGGGCCACACACACAAGTGAAGCACCAGCTTCCCTGAGCTGCTTTTGGGGGACGGGGATGCCTAGAAGCCTTGGGGGCCAAGCAGGCTGGGTAGGGAAGCTCACAGGCTCTTCCTGATTCCCCCTCCTCCTCACCCAGCTTTATCACCTTTCGATCCTGTGCGTACCTGGACAAGAAGCACACCATCTTCGGGCGGTAAGAGGTTGGGGGTACTGGTGTGGGTGGGCTCCTTTCTCAGTGGGACCCTCTCACTGCCTTTCCCCATGCCTGGTTCAGTGCTCATTTGGTCTCAAAACGACCATCACTGCGGAGGTCACGGCCACGCAGAAGTGGGGACTTGGGCCTTTTCTGTTAGCCAGGGGATGGCTGGCTCCGCGGACCTGCTGGCTGAGGGGAGGGCCACTCAGGCCCCTTCTGGCCAGCTACCCTGTCCAGACTTGCCCTCCCTCGGTTCCCCTCCCCAGGCCACGCCCCCATCCATGTGGCCCTTCTTAGGCCCATCCTCTGCCCCTCTTCTTGCCATGCTTTTGGGGGTATCCTGCCCTGGGGCACATTCAGAGGTACTCCTGTTCCTTGGCTGCAGGGTTGTTGGGGGCTTTGACACGCTGACAGCCATGGAGAATGTGGAGAGTGACCCCAAAACCGACCGCCCTAAGGTACGTGCCAAGGGAGACTGGGGGACCGCTGCCCAGGATGGGCACGGGGCAGGCAGGTTTGGAGGGGCCTGCCGCCTCCTGCCGCCCATTCACTTGTCTCCCTCTGCTGCTAGGAGGAGATCCGCATCGACTCCACCACCGTGTTTGTGGACCCCTACGAAGAGGCTGATGCTCAGGTGAGGAGGCCACCGGGCTGGCGGGGGGCTGCAGGGACCCCACCCAACCTGCGGGGCTCTGAGCCAGCTGTTGCTCTGCTCTGTCCCAGATTGCTGAGGAGCGGAAGAAGACGGAGCTCGAGGAGGCGGCCCCAGAAAGCACTATAAAGACTCAACAGCCCAAGGCGAGGAGCCAAGGCCCCCAGACGTACCGCCAGGGGGTGGGCAAATACATCAACCCAGCAGCCACGTGAGTGCAGTGAGGGTGCTCGTCCCGTTTGCACGGTGCTCTCCTAGCTTCCCAGCGCCCACGGTCAGAGCCCACCTGTGGCAAGAGCACCGGACACAGTGGGGGAGCAGATGCCGTGGGGGCCACTGTGCAGGCTGGAGCTCAAGGACGCAGGGTGGGGGGGATATGTGACTGTGCGACCTCACACTGAGCAGGTGCTGTGGGTGTGCGTGGGCTCCCAGCTCGGGGGACTCGTCTACGCCCAGCAGCTCGAGCACTTCTCTTCCCAGGAAACGGGCAGCAGAGGAAGAGCCCTCAACCAGCACAGCTGTCCCTGCAGCCAAGAAAAAGCCCAGCCGAGGCTTTGGGGACTTCAGCTCCTGGTAGCAGCAGGTCTGCCCCTCTGGAGCCCTGGAGGGACTCAGGGCTGGGGGCCTGTATCCACACCATGGAGTTCTCCGCCTTTCTGACTACAGCTCACTAAAGCTCTTGCTTGTTGCAGAAGTCCCCTTTCTTGGCCCTCGGAGTCCACGGGCCTTCCCCGCCTTCACTTGGTACAGTGGCCCAACCTTCTTCCCAGGCCGGGGCCAAGCCGGAACGATATCTCAGACCACCAAGCATAGGCTGTGGCCCTTGGGCCCACCTGCAGGGTGGGCCTGGGTGGGGGAGGAAGGCAGAGACTCTGACTCTGCCTCTGCCTTCCTCCCCAGCCCCACTTTTGTCTTCTCCCTTGGGTACTGTTTGCTCAGCGTTAGCACCTGGGACCTCATTAGAAACACAGGCTTGCAGAGCCTGACCTCCTCACCCGAGGCCGTGGGGAGGACAGCCCCTGGGTGCTGCCACAGACGGGAGCTCCTGTTGCCTGTGGCTTGAGGACTCTCAACTGGAGCCTTGACCCGAGTTCCTAAAATCTCTGCTGCCTTTTGCCTGGACTCGCTGAGGCCTGCCCGCACCCCCCTGCCCCCCCGCCATGCAAGGACTCTGGGCAGTCATAGCCATGTTCCCTCGTGGGCCTGCTCTGCCCCCCCTGCCTCAGGATGGTAACAAGAGCCCATGGGAGCAGCTGCCCCACCTTCCCGCCCTTAGGGCCTGACTTCGGGCTCAAACATTTGACCCCTCACCCCAGCACTAGGGCTTTCATACCAGCCTCACCAGTGTTTCTGGATTTAAAAATCCCTTCCCTTTATTTTTCTATAAATGTCAAAAAAACCTTAACATTTTTGCTGGTCTGCCCTTTGTTTTCTGTTTCTTCTGTAGCCTGTGCCCATGTGGCTTCCCTGCTCCTGACCTTGACAGCACTACCTCAGCTTTCCCAGGGTGCCTCTACAGAAGCGTGGGACAGCTGTCCACCCCTTCACACGCACTCCTGAGGCCTGTTGTCCTCATTTTGGCACGGGCCTCGACCCCCTCCAGCTTGTCACACTGCAAACCTCACTTAGGCTCTTGTCCTTGGTTGTTCTTTTCCTCACCCAAACCTCAGATCCATCAGTGTCAGTAGCAGCTCCCGAATGTACCTGGGCGCACCCCCACTTTTTTAAGGATTTTATTTATTTGACAGAGATCACAAGTAGGCAGAGCAGCGGGGGGGGGGGGGGGAATGCAGGCTCCCTGCTGAGTAGATAGCCTGATGCGGGGCTGGATCCCAGGACCTTGAGACCACGACCTGAGCCGAAGGCAGAGGCTTAACCCATTGAGCCATCCAGGCACCGCAGGACTCCCCTCTTTCCACCTCTGATACTGAATCCCAGACCCAAGCCTGCTCTCTAGCCTGCCTCTGTTCAAGCCCCTTGAACACATCCTCCAGGTGCCATCTGGACCCCCTTCCCAGAGCTCGTCTGGCCATTGTCCTCGTTTCACACCAGTCACTGGCTGTCCTGTGTGTGGAGAACAAGGTCTGTGCTCCCCATGCACCCTCTTCCTCCGCAGTCCTCTGCCTGTTGACTGTAGCCAGGGACCAGGGTTCTAGAGAGCACCCGCTCAGCCCTCCGCACCTGGGGCCAGGCTCTCGTCACCCTTCTCCCTGACCTCCCCACCATCCCTCCCAGCTACACCAGAACATCAGAGAGCTGGTGTTTGTGCCCAGAATGCCTCCAAGAACCTGGTCCGTCCAGTAGAGGGCTGCATCAGGGACAGCTGTGTGAACACACTCGCAGACCTCTGAATAGCTCTTGGTGACTCAGGGTGCAGGTGGGTGGGTGAGGAGGCGGCCCTGGAGAGGGAAGGTTCCAGAGGGCCCCTGGGATCCTCAGCCTTCTGAGTTTGGGAGCAGGAGGAGCTCAGGTGAAGCTTTCTTGGGCTGCGTGTACCCACTCCAGACTTGCCTGGTGGGGAGCCTTGTGGCACCCTGCTCCAGGACACGGCAAGCTGCACGCCACCGCACAGGACCAGAACAGCCACAGGAGGAGCTCAGAGACCCAAAGCTCCCAGTGGAACCCAGGGCCCCTCAGCATTGGGGCAGGGAGCCCGAGACAGGAGGTGCTACCAGAAAGGACACATCTGACAGTGGAAGCTTTATTTTTCAACCTCACACAGACACAGGACAAAAGGCTGGACACGGAGGCTGAAAGAGGCTTGTGCACGTGAGCTTGGCAGTCCTGCTCCAAGGGGCAAACCTTCCGGCTGCTGTCCATATGTATGTCCTTCCAGCTGCACCCAGTGACCACACCCACCTGGCCCAAAGCATGGCCAGGCCACCCTAGGCTGCAGACCCAACCAAGAGCCTTTGACAAAGGAGGGTTTACATTTCTGTAGATCATTTTGGAACTTTTAAATTAGTTTTCTAAATATTAAAACCGCTTGGATTTTGTAAGTACCTGGTGAGGTCCTCAGGTAAATTAAAAGGGCTTTTGGAAAAATTCCCATGTCTGATCTCGCCTAATATCTGACAGATGCCATCAAGAATAAGCATTAAGATACAAAAATACTGTATATATGTATATATAAAACAGCAACGAAATGAAACCACACTGGTAAAGCAGACGCGCTGTGCCAGAGAACGTGACATGGTTGAAGTTCAACGCATTTCTGGTCCTGGCATCATCTCCCATTCTTTAAGGAAACAAATACTTTAAATAATTTAAATAAAAGTCACAGGATGATATTTAGTGTCTCGGAATTTAAGAGGGTGGAACATTCCCACACTTCGCCAGCACGTCTGGTTGTGTGTGGTCTCCCGAATGTCCTTCCCTGAAGCCAGCTCACGGTCTGTTCATTTGGTTTTGAAAGGAGCTTGGATTTTTCAGAAGACCAACAAATAAAAGTGGTAAAGAGTTTTTCGTTGGTATCAATTACCAAAAAAAAAAAAAAAAAAAAAAGCCTAAGACCACTAGTAAAAATGTTTCAATGCCATCACAAAAGACAATACAAAAACCAAAGTGCTCAAATCCAAGGAGCAGTAAACTTGCCCAGAACATATAAAAGCTTTAAATATAGGTTTAGTATATACAAAACTCGGTCAGAAGAATTTGAGAAGATTCTTCAGTTTAAACGAAGAGCTTGTGGGGAAACGCTCAGGAGCCTGGCCCTCGGTGCCCCAAGGACCCCCCAGCCCTCATCCTCTCGGGGCCTCAGGCGCAGCACGGAGGCTCGCAGAGGAAACAAGGCAAGGAGGGAAATGTCAGTTTAGGTGAAGTTTTCAATGAGGAGCACTCACTCCTCAATTAAAGGGCCTTGCCGTCCCTTCAAAGTGGCCACTGGGGACCGAAGCCGCAGATGTCCACGCTGCCTGTGCCAGCTCGAGGGCGAAGCGTCTTCGGTTTTCGGAGCCTGGCAGCGGGTGCGCCACGTGTGCAGGCCCAGGCCCCGGGGCACCTGAAGGCTGTACAGCTGAACGTGAACTTATACACGTGAGGCCTGTGCTGGGACAACCTAAACCTGCGGGGGACGCCAGCTCGGGGAAGCAGCAGCCTGCTGGAGTACCTGCACGCACAGAGGCCCACACAGCTGTACAAAGACCTGCCCTTGATGCTGGGATATGCGTGGACACTAACCTGGGCGCCTGTCCCCTTGCCCAGAGTGGGGCGCTGCATCTCCCCACATTCTAAGGCTTCCCTCTTAGCCAGAGAGACGGTGCCAAAAGGGAAGCTCTGGGTGAGCAGCTGTGCCAGAACCAGTCAGGGGAGCCCAGTGCCTGGCCATGGGCTCTGGGCTCCGGGGAGGGCAGGGACCTCCCACAGGACTGGAAAGCCGTTCTCTTGCCCTTCCTGGCCAGCTCACACTCGCCCCTGGGCTGACCTTTGCTGCAGTGGTTTCAGAGCCACCGGCTGGGCTGAGAAACGTCTGGGTACACTGCCCTTCTCTCTCCCTGCCTCGCTGGGCCCTTTTCCTGCCCCTCAGCAGTGGGGTCTCAGGAGTTTCATGCCATGCTACACCCAAGGCCCCGCCAGACTCCTGGAGCAGTAGGCTGGGCCAGGCAGCTGGAGTCAGGTCAGAAACCTGAAAACCAAAACCGACTTGGGAATGGTTTTTGGCCTTCATTCTCTGAAAATTGGCCAGAACCCTGCGGAGTGCCGTCTCCCTGCGGAGGCACTGGTGGATCGGAACTTAAAATACATTGCTGAGACACAGGGTGTAGACGACCATCCAGGTCCCTTCTGTGTCGGCTCAAGGAGCAGAACCAGTGGGGCACAGGAGACCCATATTCATTTACAAAGTTTAAATCTGTTTTGAAACTTTAACCTTTCCTAAAAAAATTTTAAAATGATCTCCCAAATCTCTAGTTTGGAAGTTCATCCTGCTAGTTCTGGCCTCTTCCATACGCAAAAGTATTTCTTTTTCTTCAAGTACATCAGAACAGAAAAGGAAATCCGATCTGATTCTGTCCAGTGAGTTCACCCCTCACTGCACAGACCACCCTGTCAGGGACTGACACAGAAGCTCCACTTCCAGAGCCCTGCCGGACTGCGGCCTCCGCACATGGGCGCCTGCGGCCCCCTGGAACAGCCTTTGCTAATGCTTGCTTTCTAGATAAAGAAGCGTTGGCTTAAATAAACAAGATGTTCCATTAGACAGATTTCTCTATTTATAGCTTGTCTAAAATGTAATCAGTGGTATCTTCTAGTTCTGAACAAGCCTTCAAAAAAAAAAAAAAAGGCCCCTTGGTGTACAGATTTGTTGACTGTTTCTGGAAGATTCCTAAATGAGCACTATGCCTTAACAGCTCATCTGCAAGAGGAATAACCCATCTGTAGTTTCAGGAATTAAGAGAAAAAGTGGCCTACAGTACCCTTACTCAAAAAGAGCGTTGTGAACTTGCTCTCTGAAAAGCGCCCTAACTCTGTGGTCTGCAGAAATTTTTTTTTTTTTTTTTTATCAAACATGAAAGAGCACAGCCAAACTCTATCGTAAAGGCATAGCTTAAAAGAAGGTATTAACTAGACAGGTAAGTCATCAATCAGTTAATTCTGTCTCTAGAACTTGAGAAGTTGGGAAAAAGGTCACTGAAACATTTCAGAAACAGCCATGTACGTGAACAGGACAGAGGCTGGAGGGACACCTTACCACCGGAACAGCCGGGAGAGGCCCGCCCACCGCAAGGTTCAAGTTCAAGAAATACGGCCGTCCAGGGTGCTCCTATGTCTCCGTTACACTTATAGTCTCTTCCACAAACTAGTATTCAGAAGAGAATGAAGTTTTCACTTTACTCCCAACCATTGTCTTTGATCATGTGGGCAAGCTCAATAATAAATTTTCCTTCCTTATATTTCTGACTGCTTTCAAAGGCATGTTCCTTGAAAAAAAAAAAGAAAAGTAGAAAGAAGGTTTCAGGATGGTATCGACTTCACTTTTCAACTTCATTACACTCTTGGCAAAGAAAATAAGCATGTGGGGTCAAATCTCCCCAGGTGTCCCTTGTTCCACAGACCAGGGCCAGGGAAGGGGTCTGTCTCAGTGACAGGCCTGGGCAGGGAAGGGCAGCCCACCTCTACTTGTCCTTAACCTTACAGATCCATTTCACAGGGAAAGGGTAATTCAAGTTTATCCCTGAGCATCTACCATGCGTAAGATAATCCGAGAGGGAGAAAGGGGAGCGAGATCCTGCTTGCAGGGACTGCAGGTAAAAGGCCAGTGGAGGCCGCTATAGCCAGCACCGGGGGTCATTTAAGATGCTGGAGGGAGAGAGAAGGCCCTTGGCTGGGCAGTGAAGGTAGAAACGGAATGGGGCTTGGCAGGGTGTACGTGTGTGCACATGCAGGCCTCTCGGAGCCCATCTCCACGCTGGGGACTGTGTCTCCTCATGTGTGTCAAGGAATGTGGAGGACACGAAGTCAGGAATTCCAGAAAGAGGAAGCACAGGCAGCCCTGACCAAGATGGCCAGAATGGCTGTAGCGGACAACAGGCAGGCACCAGCCACATCCAGATGCACCTCTCAGATGCCACGGCTGGTGGTGGTCGGGGACACAGGGGACAGACTTGGGAGTCAACAGGAGGGGTGGGGAACAACGGGATCAGGGAGTATGGCGGGGGGAGGGGGCAGGCAGAAGCTGCCTGTGGGCCAAGCCCCAGGTGAGCCGGTGAGGCCAGGCCTCGCTGGGGGCTGCCCCAGCCACCAGGGAGTGTCTCCCACATGGGTGGGCCGCTCCCCTCCTGCCAGAGGACCCTCGGAGGGCAGGGCCACGTGCCCGCCAACCAGCATGGCTGTTACCCATGTCCCACCTCCGGGAGTCAGGGGAGCGCGGGTGCGGCCATGTGAGGATCTCCACCTTCAATCAGCTAGAAAAACACTCTACGATGAGAACACGGGACACTTCAGGCAGGAGGTCTTACTCCTTTGCAAATTTTGCTCCTGACTGTAATGCGTGTTTTGGTACCGCGGTGAGTCCGCGGGCCCGGAGTGCACGGGTACTCACGTATTTCCACCCGAGCGTGGTTTTGCAGTTTTCACAGTAGATGTCTGCGACCGCATGCAGCCCAGTGAGAAGGACCCTCTCCTCCGCCGGGCCACAGCCCACGTTCACCCTGCAGGGGAGCAGGCGAGACCGTGCTGAGGGCCGGAGGCCCCGCCCCTGCCCACCACCGCCCTTGCGGGAAGGATCAACTCTTTATTTCTCCAGAATCCCAAGATGGGACAGGCTGCGGGGGCAGTGACCACCATCCTGCATGGAGCACCGTCAAAAAATCAAACCCACCACAAATGGGTCACAGACCATGCCTCATGTGGGAGCTAGGTCTCAGGTAAGAGCACACCCTTCCCACAAACTCTCACACTAAAGAGAGCAGAATTCCTTAAGCTATCAAAACACTGGATCATTCTAGGGGCGCCTGGGTGGCTCAGTCATGATTCCTGGTTCCTGAGCCTGCTTTTCCCTCCCCCTCTGCCCCTCCCCCCCGGCTTGTGCTCTCTCAAATAAATAAGATCTTAAAAACCAAAAACAAAACCACTGGATCATTCTAGCTCATCGGGGAACTCTGCACAGTCCAGCTTTGCGAAATCACGTGCATGGATGGACAGGAGCACTGAATGTGATCGGACCATGGACACAGCCATGTCCATAAGGCAGTAGTACTCACACAGAATTGAAGAGGTAGGCTCGTCCCTGACTTCCCTGAAAAGACTGCAAAGAAGAAAAAAAATTTAACAGATGTACTTCGGTAAGAGGAAAAGTCTGGCATTTTGGGATGAAGGTGGAGAGACTGTTTCAGGACATGGACTTCAACGTGGGTGGAAGGGCCACCTTGCGGGGCATTTCGAGCAGTGCTCAGGAGGAGCGCTGACCACAGGCCTCCAGGACCCCGGACCCCACACAGGACCCAGAAGTCACAGCGCTCCTAGAGCCCCAGAGGGGCTGCTCAGTGTCCCAATTCTCCCTGCTGGACTAGCTCCCGTCAGTCAGACAGTAGGGGCGAGGGGACGTTCCCATGCTTTGCCATTGAAACTGAAAGCAAAACCATATCCCAAGATGACTCCTTCCTTGGAGGAAGGGACCTTCTGGTGACATCTCCCCCAGGAAAGTGCTATAAGCCAAGGAACAGCTTGTAGCATACCCACAGAATCTGGGATGATAATGGAGGCAGGATGGGGTACAGTCGGGTCAGTTCCAGACTTAGCGCCCGCACCCTGCACTCTCAGCAACAAAAGGGCATATGAGTTCCCTCTTAGACAGATGGGGGGCTCGTCTGCTTTGGTGCCAGGTCCAAATGACCAAGCAGAACACAGGGACCTCAAAAATAACCAAATGAAGAGAACTTCTTTGAGTGTTTTTTTAGTTTGTTTTTGTTTTTTGGGTTTGGTTTTTTTTTTTTTTTTTTTTTTTTTGCCTACCACCTCAGCACCAATTCAAAAGACCGTGAGGAATGCTGACTGGAGCAGAGGGTGACAGTATCTGTAAATTAAGAGGCACATGCTATGTGACCAGCCACTCCACTCCTAAGGATTCACTGTCAAGACAAACCAACCGGAGCACATAGGAAAATGTGTGACAAGAATGGTTACTGGTAAGTATTTGCAGTTGCAAAAGCATGGGACACATGGATACCCACACAAGTGAGCAAACGAGGGCACTCACATCCAGGACACACGCGGACATGAAGAAGGGGACGGAAGCAGCTGGGCACGAGCGTGTGCGGTGAGAGAGTCACACTGGGAAGTGAAGGAGAGCTAGCCATGACACGCTGTGCCGTGCCGTGTTGTGGGGGCCCTTCAATTAAGGGGAAAACCATAGGGCACCAGAGTGGCTCAGTCAATCAAGTGTCTGCCTTCGGCTCAAGTCATGATCCAAAGGTCCTGGGATCAAGTCCTACATTGGGCTCCCCGCTTGGTGGGAAGCCTGCTTCTCTCTCTCCCTCTGCCCCTTCCCCTACTTGTGCTCTCCCTCTCTCGCATGCTCTTGAATAAATAAAATCTTAAAAGATAAAGGGAAAACCATGATCTTATAGGCCAGAAAGAGACCACATATGCCACACAACTAACAGAGACAAGCAGAAGGAATGGAGTCAGGGGTGAGGAGGGGAAAGCAGATCTGTCCCTGCCTCCTGTGCACATCATGCTCACTGTGCTGGTTTGCGCAGTCCCTTGCATGGGCACGGACGGCAGCGGCCCCTGCTGACCGGGGACACACATCCACTGGAGCAACACAGAGACCCTCATGCTAAGCCACTAAGCCCCTGTGGTTTGGGGGCTCTTTGTTACGGCCGCATACCCCGGCCTGAGGCTAGTGGTGTTTTGATCTAAACATACAGCTTTCAGACTTAAAAAAAAAAAAAAGAAAGAAAGAAAAATAAAAACCCTATTTAAGAGTTTTCCTTTCCAGTGGCTTTCCAGAATTAAGAATATTACTTTATGTCCAGTTTAACAAATAATCATGTTATGGGCTTCCCCTCACATCCTTTTTAGCCTTCAATTCTGTAGACCGATTTTCCTAATTCCTTTGCCTGCTCTTCAAATTCTCCCCCTGCACCCCTATAAATCCTTATTTAAAAAAATTTTTTTTAAAGATTATTTATTTATTTATTTGACAGAGATCACTAGTAGGCAGAGAGTCAGGCAGAGAGAGAGGGGGAAGCAGGCTCCCTGCTGAGCAGAGAACCCAATGCAGGACTCGATTCCAGGAACCTGGGATCATGACCTGAGCCTAAGGCAGATGCTTAACCCTCTGAGCCACCGAGGCACCCCACAAATCCTTATTTTTTAAACAGGGTTTGGATCTGTGATGTGGCCAGATCTGTGGTTTGGGGTGAGACAGAAGTCAGACTAGAGCAGGAGGTCTGCAAACTTCCATGAATGAGGGCCAGCTGAGAAATGTTTTCAGCTCTGGGGGCCGCACAACCTCTGCAGTAAGGATGCTGGTGCTCTGGCCAGCCCGACAGCAGCCACCGGTGCTGTGGAAACACACAAACATGGCTGTGGCCCAATAAAACTTCCTGGGAACAGGTGGGGTGCCGGAGGTGGTCCACAGATAAAACCAGAGCCTTCTCACAACGAGACCCGCCCGCACCAAGGAACAGCTCCCTCGGGCCGGGGCATCACTGACTAATGACAAAGATGGCCCTCTTCACAGCTTCCCTCCTGGGTAATTTTCTAAAAGATCCAATTTTCCCCATTCCCCCACAATACCCTGTTTTCTTCTTAAGCATTCCGAGTTAACATTTAATTTCCTCATTATTGGACTATTTCCACAGATCTTCTAGACTTCCTTTGCTCCTTCAGTGTTTCTTGGTCTTACGTGAACTCTACTGCTCTGACAAATAACCTACTCATCTTGCTTTCTGTGATTTTCTGTCCCAGCTGCCTAGCCTTCCAACACGCACCCCCTGTGCCAACACCATGCCCAATGGCACACCAAGATCATAGTCATACTGAGATAACAAGATAGCAGTCAGTCACACTCAATCACGCACAAAACATTCATCAGCGCTGCCCAGAAGGCCCTAGACTCCTAGGACACCACCAACCCCGGAAGTCACATGATGGTCAAATGTCCACCTGGTAGGGAGGTACAATCACCGTGACCGGGAGCCCATCACTCCCTGGACACCAACCACTTGCCTTGGAGATCAGCTCATCATGGTTGGCCAGGTGGGCTCTGCAGTGGACACAGCTGTAGGTTCGGTGACAGTTTGGCAAATAAGCTTGGAACGTTTTGGATTTTGTCATCTTCACCATCTCGGCTGGGCGCTCCTCGCTCAGCTCAGGGCTGGCACTGGACGGCCGGCGGCTCTGCTGGGCCCTCTGACAGAAGAAACAGCGGAAGATGCATGCAAGGGCCGTCGTCGTTCGGAGGGCGTGTGGCACTGTCCACACAGTTGGGACGAGAGAAAAGCGTCACAACCTGTCAACCAATCATGACAAAGCACAAGGTTACGGAGGGAACGAGAGACCTTGAGGAGGGATGCTTGGAAATTGTGTGTTCCCAGGAACAGGGTGGGGAGAGGCAGACCCAGAAGATTGAATTCTTTACTATTTGTCACGGTTTCATTCTAGATGCCATTGATAGTGGTGAGTGAACTACTTTTACATCCAGATCATTTGAGAAAAACATCTGATTTAGTGCATTTTAGGCTGTGTGTGACTTCTGGAAACATAAAGGAAAAAGCAGCCAACAAGCCTCCCATCTGAGGGAGGCCAGCAGCAGGATGGCACACATCTTGTCCCAAATCCTGGGATTAATGACTCAAAGCACCGTGACATTTATGAATATGCAGGAGGGATCCAGTTTAATTAATCGTGAAGAAGTTACATATCAATCCAGAAATAAACCCTTTATATGCTCAACTGATTTTCAACAAGGGCACCGAGATGATTCAGTGGGGAAAGGGCAGTCTTTTCAACAAACAGCGCTAGGAAAACTGGATATCCACATGCAAAACAAAAATGAGGCTGGACCCTTATTTAACACCATATACAAAAAATAACTCAAAGTGTATCCAAGACCTAAATGTAAGAATGAGGGGCGCCTGGGTGGTTCAGTCAGTTGGGCATCTGCGATCGGCTCAGGTCATGATCCCAGGGTCCCGGGATCAAGCCTCGCATCGGGCTCCCTGCTCGGCAGGAAGCCTGATTCTCCCTCTGCAGCTCCCCCTGCTTGTGTTCCTGCTCTGGCTCTCTCTCTGTCAAATAAATAAAAATTTTTTAAAAATTAAAATTAAACACACACACACACAAAACCCCAAACTATTAAAAAAAATCAATGTAAGAATGAAAACTATAAACGGTTAGATGAAACCATAGAGGAATACAGCATCGATGGGGCTTGACTGCCTGCAAATGACGGTGAAGGCCCAGACACATATTTAGACTGATGGATGGTAAAGTGAGAGGAAAAATGGGGCAGAGCACCTGTAGAACACCAAAGGAAGAGAAATAAAAGTATTAGAAGTATCCAGAAGGGGAGGAAAAATTACCTTTCAACAGAACAATTTCCTAAGTAGAACAACAGAACCCAGAAGGCAGTCAGGAAAGGTACCTTTAAGGTCCTGAAAGACAATGATGGCTATTCCAGAATTCTACATCCAGTGAAAATGTCTTTCAAGAATTCCGGAATTATGTTTTCAGACAACTAAAAAGTTTGACTTCAGCAAAATATCACTAGAGGAAACGCAAGGATGTGCTTCAGACAAAAGAAAAATAGCACTAAACGTGAGAGTCTAAAAAAAAGAATGGGAATGAAGAAGACGGTAAGTCCATGGGTAAACAGAACAGCAGTATCTTGTAGAGCTTTGAAGAAATAGGACTGTGTGGGGTGCTTGGGTGGCTCAGTTGGTTAAGTGTCATACTCTTGATTTCTGCTCAGGTCATGGTCTCAGGGTCGTAAGACTGAGTCTTGCCTCAGGCTCCGCGCTGGGCATGGAGTCTGCTTAAGATTCTCTCTCTCTCTCCCCCTCCCCCCCACCCCTTGTTCTCCCCTAAAAATATAAAAGAAAAAGAAAATATATCACCGTACTACATGAGCACAGTAACTCAGGATGAGAGCTCTGATGAAAACTTTCTAGAGTCCTTGTATTATTAAAAAAAGTAGCTGTAAGTATTGGTTAAGCTTCTGATTCTGGGAAGTAAGGATAAATGTTGTGATTTTGATGACATTTCTAGAACAACAAACCTAACTGTATAATTCCAAACCTACAAAGGGGCTTATCAGTGAATAATAAAATGTCAGTCTAAAAAGATGCAAGAAAGGGGGGGCCCAGCTGAGGGAACATGCATCTCTTGATCTTGAAGTTGTGAGTTCAACAACTCACCTAGACTTAATTTACAAGAGACATACCTCAAAGTAAGGACACAGAGTGGCTAAAAGATAAGGCTAGAAACCTGGGTGGTGGCAACACAGACATGGGGCTTATAATTATTTGCTGGCAACATATTTGTCTTATGTATTATATGTATGTGATTCATAATAAAGAAATTGAAGTAGGAAAAGGACTGGGCATCTGGCTGGCTCAGTCGGTAGGGCAGTGACTCAATGTTGGGGTCGTGGGTTTGAGGTCCATGTTGGGTGTAGAAATTACTTTAAAAAAAGTGGCTAAAGGACAGAAAAAGTATGATATGCAAATGAAAAAATATTAATACATTAGCACTTCTGTTAAATAAATATTTAAGGGAAGACTTTCTTCCCTTAAATAAATACTTAAGGGAAGACTTTTGCTAGACAGAAAAATGGGTTACTTCATAATGATAAAAATAGCAGGGAAAGAAAAAGCAAGTGTAAACCTTATCACTTAATAACATAGCCTCAAAATATATAAATCAAACACTGACATAACTGCAAGGAGTAAGAAATAAATCTTCAACCAGAATAGGATTACTGGGCGTGCTTGGCTGGCTCACTCATTGAGCATGTGACTTTTGATCTCAGGATCGTGAGTTCAAGCCCCACGCGGGACACAAAGCTCTGTTTAAAAAAAAAAAAAAAAGAATAGGAACACTGATTATAGTGTGTAAATATGGTATACTTATTACATATTTATATTACACTTAAAACATAGCATATATAGTATAAATACATTTCTCTTTTACTATGCCTTTCAGTGACCGATAGAACAAACACAAATGATTATGGGCAGAGAGGATATGCAAAATGTGACGAACAAATTGGACCCAAAAGACATGGAGGAAACTGTAAGAACTTCAGAACCCACATTCACGCACAGCATGCAAACATTTACAAAAGCCCACCCTACAAGTCTCAACCAACTTCCCCAAACTTAAAACACAGTATATTCTCTGACCACAATACACTTAAGTTAGAAATCAGTAAGAAGGGGCGCCTGGGTGGCTCAGTGGATTAGGGCCTCTGCCTTCGGCTCGGGTCGTGATCCCAGGGCCCTGGGATCGAGCCCCGCATCGGGCTCTCTGCTCCGCAGGGAGCCTGCTTCCCACCCCCCCCCCCGGTCTCTGCCTGCCTCTCTGCCTACTTGTGATCTCTGTCTGTCAAATAAATAAAAAAATATTAAAAAAAAAAAAAAGAAATCAGTAAGAAAACCTAACAAGAAAAGTCTTTGGGGGAACCTGGGTGGCTCAGTGGGTTAAAGCCTCTGCCTTTGACTCAAGTCATGATCTCAGGGTCCTGAGATCAAGCCCCGCATCGGGCTCTCTGCTTGGCAGGGAGCCTGCTTCCTCCTCTCTCTCTGCCTGACTCTCTGCCTACTTGTGATCTCTGTCAAATAAATAAATAAAATCTTTAAAAAAAAAAAAGAAAAAAGAAAAATCTTTGTATGCTTGGAAATGCAGAAATGTATGTCTACAACAAAGAAATGGAAAGATGTTCTGTGCTCATGGATTGGAAAAACACTGTTAAAATTCTCATCCTACCCAAAGTAATCTAGAGATTCAATGCAACACCTGACAAAATACCAGTAGCATTTTTCATAGAACAAAGGATCATAAAATATGTATAAAACCACAAAAAACTCCAATAGCCAAAGCAATTTAGAGAAAGAGGAACAAAGTTGGAGGTATCACAGTCCTTAATTTCAAACTATACTACAAAGCCACAGAACTCGGGGCGCCTGGGTGGCTCAGTGGGTTAAAGCCTCTGCCTTCGGCTCAGGTCATGATCTCAGGGTCCTGGGATCGAGCCCCGCATCGGGCTCTCTGCTCAGCAGGGAGCCTGCTTCCCTTCCTCTCTCTCTGCCTGCCTCTCTGCCTACTTGTGATTTCTGTCTGTCAAATAAATAAATAAAATATTAAAAAAAAAAAAAAAAAAAAAAAAAAAAAAAAAACAAAGCCACAGAACTCAAGGCAGTGTGGTACTTGTGCAAAGACACACACACAGATCAACAGAATGACTAGAGAGCCCAGAACAAAACTCACACACGTATGGCCAACCCAGGACAATGGTGGCAAGAATATACGATGAGTCTCTTCACTAAATGGCCTCGGGGGCACTGGACAGCTAGGTGCGAAAGGAGAAAACTGGACCACTGTCTTATGTTGTACACAAAAATAAATCCAGAATGGATTAAAGACTTGAATGTAAGGCCCCAAACTGTTAAACTCTCAAAGAAGCCACAGGCAGGAAGCTCTGTGACCTCATTCTTAGCGGTATGTTTTTGGGACCCATCTCTCCAGACAAGGGCGACAAAAGAGAAAATAAGCAAGTGGGATTACATCAAACTAAAAAGCTTTTCCACAGCAAAGGAAACCATCAACAAAACAAAAGACCACCTGTGTAATGGGAGAAAATATTTGCAAATCACACGTCTGAAAAGGGGTTAATATCCAAAATATACAAGGGACTTAACACAATTTAAAAACAAACATCCTGGTTTAAAAATGGTCAGGGGGGCCGCCGGGCTGGCTTGGTTGGTAGAGCGAGCAACTCTTGATCCAGGGCTTGTGAGTCCGAGCCCCACGTTGGGTGTGCAGCCTACTTTAAAAAAAAAATGGGCAGAGGACTTTAATGGGCATTCTTCCAAAGACATCCGGATGGCCACAGACACATGAAAAGATAGATGATGACTCAGCATCACTCATCATCTGGGAAATACAAAACTAGTTTTCATTTTATTGTGGTTTTCCAATAAGCTATCAGCACACACCTGTCAGATTGGCTATTATCAAAGAGACCAAAAAAATAAAACTTGGCGAGGATGGGGAGAAAAGGGAAGTGATGGAAGCAGCCAAGTGTCTGATAGATGAATGGATAAAGAAGATATGGCCATACACAGTGGAACACTGCGCAGTCATCTCACCACGAAATCGTACGCGGCTCAATGTCAACAGTACTACACTAGGTGAAAGAAGTCAGAGAGGGACAAACACCATATGACCGCACTTGTATGTGGGATGTAAACAAAAAAATGAAAGAAAAAACAAAACAGAAAGAGATTCACAGTTACAGAAAACAAATGGTGGGTTACCAGAGGGGACAGGGTGGGGGGATGGGCAAAGTAGGTGAAGGGGATTAAGGGGTATGAACAAAATAAAGAAGTCATGAGGATATAATGTACAGCATAGAGAATATGGTCAGTAATTTTGTAACAACTTTGTGTGGGGACAGGGGATACTAGATTTATGGTGGAGATCATTTCATAGTATATAAAAATACCCAATCAATATTATGTGCAGTTAAAACTAATAGGATATTGTGTGTCAATTATTCTCTCATATTAAAAAAGTATAATCTGAGGAGAGAAAGGAATGTATTTCTATATACTCATGGTCTAAGAATGGAAATTAAAAGATCTTTTTATTAATATTATTAAACAATAATAAAATAACTACTTTCTAGTACTTAAAGGGAAATGTATAATCTTACAGGATGTAGACTAGAAAATATGATAGGTTGAAATGATGAGCTAAACACCCTTTTTTTTTTTTTTAAGATTTTATTTATTTATTTGAGAGAGAGAGAGCCTAAGCTGGGGGGCGAGGGAAAAGGAGAGGGAGATGCAGACTCCCTGCTGAGCAGGGAGCCCAACGACCTGAAGGAATCTTCAGAGGATTATGCTAAGTAAAAAAAAGAAAAAGCCAGTCCCCCAAAGGTGACATACTGTATTATTCCATTTGTAGAATATTCTTGAAGTGACAAAATCATGGAAATGGGGAACCGATTAGAGGATGCTGGGGGTTAAGAGGGGGCTGAAGTGGGTGTGGATGTCAAAAGGCAACACAGGGAATCTTCCTGTGACGATTTTTTTTTTTTAAGGTTGACTTTTTTTCCCCTCAGAGAATTTTTAAAATCTAAATTCAATTAATTAGCATATAGTTTATTATTAGTTTCAGAGGTAGAGTTCAGTGATTCATCAGTCTTATGTAACACCAGTGCTCATTACATCACGTGCCCTCCTTAATGCCCATCACACCCAGTTACCCCATCCCCTCACCCATCTCCCCTCCAGCAGCCCTCAGTTTGTTTCTGATGATTAAGAGTCTCTTATGGTTTGGCTCCCTCTCTGATTTCATCTGGTTTTCTCTTCCTCTCTTCCCCCATGATCCTCTGTTTTCTTTCCTTCCCTTTTTAAAAAAAAAAAAAATTTTATTTATTTATTTGACAGAGGGAGAGAGACAGAGAGAGGGTGTACAAGCAGGGGGAGTGAGAGAGGGAGAAGCAGGCTTCCTGTGGAGCAGGGAGCCCGATGTGGGGCTCGATCCCAGCACTCTGGGATCATGACCCAAGCCGAAGGCAGATGTTTAACTGACTGAACCACCCAGGCATCCCTGTTTTGTTTATTAAATTCCACATGAGTGAGATCATACAATATTTGTCTTTCTCTGACTTATTTCGCTTAGCATAACACCCTTTAGTTCTATCCACATCATTGCAAATGGGAATATTTCTGGTTTTTTGTGATGGCTGAGCAGTATTCCATTGTGTACATGTATACACACGCAGACCACATCTTCTTTACCCATTCATCTGTCCATGAACATCTAGGCTCTTTCCACAGTTTGGCTGTTGTGGATGTTGCTGCTATAAACTGGGGTGTATGTGTCCCTTTGGATCACTACATCTGTATCTTTGGGGTAAATACCCAGTAGTGTGATTGCTGGGTCATAGGGTAGCTCTATTTTCAACTTTTTGAGGAACCTCCATACTGTTTTCCAGAGTGGCTGCATCGGCTTGCATTCTCACCAACAGTAAACACACATCTTTAAAAGTTAAAAAAAAAAAAAAAAAAAAGGTAGGGGCGCCTGGGTGGCTCAGTTGTTAAGCGTCTGCCTTCGGCTCAGGTCATGATGCCAGGTCCTGGGATCAAGACCCACACTGGGCTCCCTGCTCAGCAGAAAGTCTGCTTCTCCCTCTCTCTCTGCACCCTGCTTGTGTTCCCTCTCTCGCGGTCGTTCTCTGTCAAATAAATAAATAAATCTTTAAAAATATATATTAAAAAAAAAAGAAGTTAAAAAAGTAACAGAGAGGGGCTCAGTGGGTTAAAGCCTCTGCCTTCAGCTCAGGTCATGATCCCGGAGTCCTAGGATCGAGCCCCGCATCGGGATCTCTGCTCGGCAGGGATCCTGCTTCCTCCCCTCTCTCTCTGCCTGCTTCTCTGCCTACTTGTGATCTCTGTCTGTCAAATAAATAAATAAAATCTTAAAAAAAAAAGTAACAGAGAGGAGTGTCTGGGTGGCTCAGTCAGTTAAGTGTCTGCCTTCGCCTCAGGTCATGACCCTGGGGTCCTGGGATCGAGCCCTGCATCAGGCTCCTTGCTTGACGGGAAGCCTGCTTCCCCCTCTCCCACTCCCCCTGCTTGTGTTCCCTCTCTTGCTGTCTCTCTGTCAAATAAATAAAATCATAAAAAAAAAAGCAACAGAGAAACAACACAAAGAAAACATAATGAAGGAAATAAACAGGAAAAAATGTAACAGGCAAGGAAAACATGCAAGAGAGGATCAACAAGCCAAAAGTTTATTCTTGGAAAAGACAGATAAAACTGATAAAGCTTTGTTCGACTGATATGGGGAGAGAGGTGGGAGGGAGAGATCAGATAGAAGTAATAACCTGGCAGAAATGGAAATGGGATATATCACTTTCTTCGGATGAGGTTTATAGGGTTAAGAGGATGTTGTGATTAACTGAATATATTTGAAAACGTAAATCACACAGATAAATTCCTAGAAGAAATATAACTGAGAAACAGGACTCAGGAAGAAATAGCAAACCCAAACAATCTGATAAACATTAAAGAAATGGGAATGAACCAGATAGTTTGACCTGATACCAAACCTCGATGAGAGTAGTGCAAGAATGAAATTCGCTATAATTTTCTTCTCATGAACCAAGATGCAAACACCCGAAATCAGTTTGCCAAATGGAATCTAATACTATTTTAAAAGGATAATAAAATACAATTAGGCTGACTTTATCAAAGGAATTCAAAATCATTTAACGTTAGGAAATACAGTTTATACAATGTACCACCTATTGTTCTCTCAATCTGTTTATCTCAATAGATGCAGAGAAAGCATTTGACAAAATCTAACATCCATTGACAATTCTAGCAACATTCTGTGCAGACTAAGGAAATAAGGGAACTTCCTTATTTGTTAAGAGACATCTATAAAAATGGAACAACCCACAATGAACATCAGCTTCTCGGGTAAGACTTAGAAAACTTTCTCTTTGAGATCAGGAATGAGCCTCTACACCACCATTTCCACACAGCCCTCCCCTCCTCCCAAGTCCCAGCCAGCTCTGCAAGACAAGGCAACAAGACATAAAGATCAGAATAGAAAAATATACACTTAGGCAACAGTGTTACAGCGCAAAGTATCTAAGAATAAATTCAAAGACCTGAAACACCTTTACAGAGAGAGCATAAATTTCTGAGGGACAATAAGGAATACCTAAATAAATGGAGATAGACCGAGATCAGGACCGGAAGATATTGTAAACATATGAATTCTCCCCAAAGTGATTTTTATTTTTATTATTTTAACTCTATTTGTTTTTAGAGATTGTATTTATTTTATTTTATTTTATTTTATTTGAGAGAGAGAGAGAGAGCATGAGCACAGGGGCAGGGGCTGTGGGGGAGGGAGAATCTCAAGCAGACTCCATGCTGAAGGTAGAGCCCGATGCAGGGCTTGATCCCATGACCCTAAATGATCATGGTCAGAGCCGAAACCGAGTTGGATGCTTAACCAACTGAGCCACCCAGACACACGTAAATTTTATTTAAGTAATTTCTACACTCAACGTGGGGCTCAAACTCATGACTTCAAGATCAGAGAGTGGCACTGTCTGCTGACTGAGCTAGCCGGGCACCCCGCCCCCGAAGTAATTGTTAAGTCAAATGCAATTCAAATCAAAATCCAGTAAGAGGGGCGCCTGGGTGACTCAGTGGGTTAAAGCCTCTGCCTTCAGTTCAGGTCATGATCCCAGGGTCCCGGGATGGAGCCCAGCATCGGGCTCTCTGCTCAGTGGGGAGCCTGCTTCCCCCTCTCTCTCTCTGCCTGTCTCTCTGCCTGCTTGTGTGATCTCTGTCAAATGAATAAATAAAATCTTAAAAAAAAATCCAGTAAGATATGTTGGGTGTGTGTGTGAGTGTGCGCACGCACGTGTATGTGTACACGTGCATATGCAAGCCAGGGAGCCAGTGAGAGGCAGCGAGACTGGATTCTAAAATTTATCCTAAAAGTATCTATAGGGGAGGATAAAGGTTTCCTCAACCCTCTCGGGGTCCCTGGCTGGGTCTGGAAATTAAACTGGCAAAGAAAGATCAGGAGGAGAAAAGCACACAGATCTTATGGAATGTTTCCACAAGAGAATGAAGAACCAATAGCAACAGAGCAGGAAGCTTTTCTATCACTTAGACAAAGAAACAGTTTATTTGTGAAGAACTGACAAGGCAGAGGTCTTTGGTCAAGGGGGTATTCTGTGGTGAAGAAGTAACTAGAAAGACAGGGAGGTTTAATAAGGTTGTGAAGAATTCTTGGCCCCAAATTCTCTGTCTCTGATAGGAAGGTCTTCCCTCCTCCTCGTACAGGGAGGACACCTTTGCCAGGAGGGTCTTTTTTTTTTTTTTTTTTTAAGATTTTATTTATTCATCTGACAGAGAGAGATCACAAACAGGCAGACGCAGGCAAAGAGAGAAAGGGAGGGAAGCAGGTTCCCTGCGGAGCAGAGAGCCCGACGCGGGACTCAATCCCAGGACCCCGAGATCATGACCCGAGCCGAAAGCAGAGGCCTCAACCCATTGAGCCACCCAGGCGCCCCCTGCCAGGAGGGTCTTATGACCTGTGTCAGGGAATAAGGGCAAAGGGGGAGGTCAGAATGATCTCCTTCCTTCTGTCATTTTCTCAAATTCCTCCAGCTTAAGATAGTCAACATGCATGGTGACATATTTTAGGGTAGTGTGTCTTGAGCCCCATCCTGTCAAAGGTCAAAACCAGTGAGGGTGCTCTCAAAGAGCGTGATGGAAACATGTTTGCTACCTGAGTCTGACAGAGAGCCATCCTGCCATTTTCCACAGCCACGGGGGCAGAGCAGTGCTGGCAGGGGACAGGAAAACAGGCTGATGGGGCTCGAAAGAGAACCTAGAAACAGACCTATGCCTAGATGGACACTAGATACAATGACAGTGGTATCGTAGCTCACTGCGAGAGAGAGGTTTCCTAAAATGGTGCTGGACGTTATGGATACCCATCTGTAGGAAAAGGAAAAGGTGGGTCCTATTTTACACCAGAAACAGAAATTAATGGTTATCCCATTTCCCAACAGAGAAAATCAGCCAGCAAGAATATCGTGGAGGAAGGTTCCACACAAGGGACACACACGGACGCCTACACATCTGTCTTCCAAAACGAAGCTCTGTTTCTTTCTCCACTCAGTCTTCTCAACCAAGGATTAAGGGAGCCTCTGAAGAAGTCTGATTGTATTAGATATTCCCCATCAGGGATTCCCAAAACTTTAACCTTTTCAAGACATCACATTAGCCCTGATACATTCTATTTGGTTTTATTTGTTGCCCAAACTACTGGGCACTCTGAATTGGAACCCTGGCATCCATCTCATCTTTGGGGTCATGGGCATGGGGGGTCAATGCGGATGGATCCCACTCACAGCAGCCCAACTCTCACCCATGTCTCACCCGGGCCACACAGGTACTATCAATCTACACATGCAACCTCCCCCGCCCCCCACAATTTGGTGATGACTCATAAGGAAGGAAATAACTTTAAAAAAATTTTTTTTTAAAAGTAGGCTCCAAACCTGAACTCACAACCCAGAGACTGAGAGTCCCACTCTCTACCAACTGAGCCAGCCAGGCACCCTCTGACCTGACTTCTTACTGAACTCATGTTGAGTCTGGTTTCATACCTTCACCTGAGTCTTTCCCCTCTATTGAAAGGAGTCTTCAGTTTTGTCCCTTCTTTCCTCAGACTCCCTCAATGAAGACTCTAAAAGTACGCATAGGGACGCCTGGGTGGCTCAGTCTGTTAAGCCGCTGCCTTCAGCTCAGGTCATGATCCCAGGATCCTGGGATCAAGTCCTCCATCGGACTCCTCGCTCCGCGGGGGAGTCTGCTTCTCCCTCTGCCTCCCACTTGCCTGCTTGTGCGCGCTCTCTCTCTCTCTCTCTCTCTCTGACAAATAAATAAAATCTTCTAAAAAAAAAAATAAATAAATAAATAAAAGTACGTGGTAAAGGGGCCAAGAGACAGGAATCTCAGACTATTCACCAGCTGCCTGGTCAGGTCTCGAGAGTCCTGCCCCTTTAGTGGCAGAAACACTGCTCCCCGTGACTGAATGGAGAAACGCCCAGAAACTCCCTCCAGCTTTGAAACAAGGGATTTCAGGGTGCCTGGCTGGCTCAGTTGGCAGTGTGTGTGATTCTTAATCTCAGAGTTGTGAGTTCGAGCCCCATGCTGGGTATAGAGGGTACTTTAAAAAAAAGGGGGGGATTTCACTTTTATTCATAATAATAATGGGGGTAACACCTCTTATTTTCAGCTTACATGCAGTTCCCTTTGTATGGGACACCACCTTTCAAATGTTGCCTTTCAAAGTGGCAAATCGCCAAGGCTTTTCTGTTTATCGTGAATTGCTCAATGGCACAGCTATGTGTCCTTCCACTGCAGGCCTCCAAGGATGGCCTTCGCCCCAGCTGACCTCAGCCTGAGGAGCGGCCAGTGTCCAGAAGGCCTGTCTCTGTGGAACCGCCCTCCTCAGAGTCTCCTGTCAACTTTACTGAGCCTTGTCTGTGCTCAGCACTCACGGCCAACCCTTCCAAGGCAGGAGTGTGCCTCACATATACACATTCCACCATCTCTGTCCTGACTGCCACCCCTGTCGCTACCCAGCAGAGGGGGCCCAGCCAGGGCAATGGCCAGGCCTGGATTTGTGGTTCCGGAGAAGCATTTTGGGTGGTGTTTCCACTAGGCTTCTAAACTGGGTATCTGCTGGGGCACTGGCAAGATCACGGCCAAATTTTCAGGCACCCAGTGTGCAAAATGGGCTTTTACAACAAAGAGCTACTGGTGAGTTAGGAGCCTCCATGAAGTCACAGAAAGGCCGATGGGTCCTGTGAATCATGTTTACTATAGGACATTATGTTTCCCCTGGGTTTGGAGGGCAGCAACCATCCCCCCACCCCCACAGAAGATATTACTGTGGGGTAATTTTTTGGAGCGAAAACAATATTCTGGATTCCAGAAATGTCTCTCTTAAAATAAACACGCATAATTATTTTAAGAGAACGTGAATCAGGCCCGTGTCCATATGGTGCTGTTACCACACTTCGAAAGACAAAAACATTGAGAAATAAAGCCCCAGCCAGGCAGCTCTGACATTTCCGGGATGGCATGGAGGCTCCCGAGGGCCCCACACCCTGGGACACCCATTCTCCCTACTCTCCACGCCACCTCCCCACGCTGCCACTACCTGGTGACAGGCTCAGTCCCAGCCCTCTACTTCCCCCAGGAAGGAGGAAGGGAGGCACCAGGCATACAAAGCATTTAGCCAGAGTTCATGGTGGAAGTGGGACCCCGGGTGGGTGGCTCTGGTAGGGACAGCCACATCTTCTATGGAAAAGGGAACATGGGGGCTCTGCAGAGACCCCCCACCGCCCGCCCAGGCCAACACTATTCTAAGTAGCAGACTTCACAAGAACCAGACGAACTGGCAGCAACCCTCAGAGGTGGGGATTCTTCTGAGTCCCACTGTGCAGATATGGAAACTGCGGCCCAGAGAGCTTAACCAACCTGCCAAGGTTGCACAGCTAGTAAGCAGTGGATTCAAAGCCAGAGTCTATACCCTGGACCACTGTGGCTTGCAGACACATGAACCTGTGTGAACTTCACTCATCGAAGCAAATTAAAGGGAGTCTGGTAGGTCTTACAACCTAGCAGGTGGGCAAAGATTTTTAAGAAGTTGCTATCACCACTGGCGAGGGCTGGCTGTGCTGCAGCCATCTGCTAACACCTGTCAGCACTATTGGGCACACGCCCTTGGACCTCAGCTGGGGGCTAGGAAGCACGGGGAAGGTGACTCCCTTTTTACCATTGGCTTTTTGAACAATTTAGATTTTTAAAAAAATATTTTATTTATTTATTAGAGCACACAAGCAGGGGGAGAGGCAGGCAGAGGGAGAAGCAGGCTCCCCATTGAGCAAGGAGCCTGATGTGGGACTCGATCCCAGGACCCTGGGATCATGACCTGAGACGAAAGAGACGCTTAACCAACAGCCACCCAGGCATCCCAGTGACTTTAGATTTTTGATACCGAAGGTATGTACCAACTACTCAAACTCTCTCTCTCTCTCTCTCTCTCTCACACACACACACACACAGCGCAGGTGTGGAAAGGCCTGGAAGGATTCACGTCAAAGGGCAATGGCAGGAGGCCAGTTTGCCTTTGGCAGAACCAGCTTCCCTTCCCATGCACGGTCTGCCTTCTCACTGGAGTTACAGGATGAAATGCTCTTCACACATTTCAGGAACTGCAGGCTTGGTGATCAGTGGACCCACTGGGAGGGGCAAGATTTCCTCAGTCCTACCACCTATCTGGCTGGCCCCAGATGAAGCCCCACAGCCTCTCCAGAATCCGGGCAGGGGTGTCTGTGCAACTTCAACACCGCATGGCCTGGCACCTCTGCCCTCCAGGTCCTGGTCCTCGCCCCTCCTCCCTCCTGCCTCAGGTTCTGCCTCCGCCATCTGTCTCCTGCAAGACTAATTAATGTGTTTACACTGAGCCCTTCTTTTCCAACAACCTGTAATACATTCTTTTGTATTTCTCCCACTAGTAACAAAGTTCCCCACAGTCAGGGCCTAGGGACACTTCCTAGCAGAGTTTACTGGCTTGCTTGCTATTGACAGGGGGAAAGACGGTGCTAGCTACACACACACCACTGCCCTTCTCACTTGAAAGGGAGGGACCCAGAAGGCTGATGGAAGCAGGACACACGGTGGGATAAGGACATAACCAAACATTTGAAGGCCTGTGTTGGAGCAAGAGAAGGAAAAACCAGAGATGCAAAGAGCAATCGAAGGGGGCCAGTGCTCAGAGGTGAGAGTGCCAACACTGGGAAGTCAGGTGACAGCACGAGGGACCCAGGAGGGGTCTCTTTGGCAAGAGACAGGCTGCTGGAGGTGAGGGGGGACAAAGCTGCAAGAGCGCTTGGCTCAAACTGTGCCCCGTGTTTGGTGGCCAGGGAACCGCAAGCCAAGCTGTTGCCTTATCTGTAAAATGTGGGTAAATTGCGATTCACAGGGTGGTCCAGACAATCGCATAAGAGGTCGTGTCGTCGTTATAGGACAGCGGGACAGAGGGATGGTGAGCGCATCTCCCCACCGGGAGTTCTGGTCCTGGTTCTGAGGTTCTTCAGGAGCCAGATTAAGGGGATGTTCCCTGGGTGGGGACGACACTGTGTTGGCTCCAGGATTTCCATCTCTCTCTCACCAGCAGACAGCTTTTCAGAGGGTTTCTATCACAGAAGGAACAGGGACTTCTTTCCTGAATCCAACCTCTGCTGTCCTCCCCAGAACCCTTAGCCCTCTATGTCTTGGTTGTTCAGAACTTCTCCAACCTCCCCTGAAATCTCATGTCAAGATTTCCACTCCCTAGAGGTTTCGCTGATTAGCAGATCTAACTACTTTTCTACAGATGGAAAACCAAATGAACCTCAAATGAAGAGTTTGAAAGGAAAATTTCCATTGCTGCTGCTTTTTTCTTTTTCAAGTTTTCATATTTTCTACAAACATAGGTAAGTAGCTACTGAAGTTACAGCAGGCACGTAGCTCTAACAGAACACATGGAAAAGGCAAAAATAAAAAACCCAGCAAGTTGAGGACAGGTGTCATTATGCAGTCTACCATGCCCTCACAAATTAAAAGTGATAGCAATAAAAAGGCAAAATGGGCTTAGTTAACCAGAGGGCTTTCCTCCCTTTCTTGTATTTGTGTCCGGGCTCCGAGGCTAACAGAATCTGTGTTATTCAAGTTCGGCAAAGCAGCTTCTTGAAATGCCAATTTTATATCTTCCTGGCATTAAATCCACC
The DNA here is from genome assembly GCF_963455335.1 of Martes martes. Classification (NCBI taxonomy): domain Eukaryota; kingdom Metazoa; phylum Chordata; class Mammalia; order Carnivora; family Mustelidae; genus Martes; species Martes martes. The sequence goes on from NC_137901.1 coordinate 63,966,139, forward strand.
CAGGCAGATTCTACTGGCAACTTGACCTCAGCATTTCAAGTACTCCCAGCGGCTGAGGATCGGTTTTGCCAGCTCCCCACGTCAGAACAGCTCTCTAGGGCGAAGTGGTTATATACGCTACCCAATAACTAAGAATATGCCTCTTCATATTCTAGTTTCTCAGTCTCCTGGGGGTGTGGAGGGATACATTCAAACTCTATGGCAGCCCCTTGCCCTCTCCACTCTCTGTCCCTTGACACTAGGTCCTTGTGAAACTTAGGGACGACAGGCAGGAAAATCAGGAAGAGATTTTATAGGAATGCTGCTTCCAATCTAAAGAGCTTTACACATTCCAAGGTTTCAAAACGGTGAGATTTAATGTCTGGACTTAGGCTACAAGAATGTCTCCGTGTCAGTTGCTCATGTTGGCAAAGGCACCATAACAGCAGAGGGTCGTTAACACTGGGCAACACTGGGCATGGGGCATACCAGGGCTGTCTGGACTATCCTTGCAACTTTCACAGAAATCTAAAGTTATTACAAAACAAGAAGTTCGTTTAAAAAGCAAAGGCTACGGGGGCGCCTGGCTGGCTCAGTCAGTGCAGACTGTGACTCTTGATCTCAGGGTTGTGAGCTGGAGCCCCATGCTGAGTGTAGAGATTACTTAAAGATGAAATCTTAAAAAAAAAAAAAAAAAAAGGAAGCAAAAAAAAAAAAAAAAAAGCAAAGGCTATTGCTCAGATTGGTAATTAAGATTATTCAGCTATATTTTTTCTTAAGTGCCCAACAGAAGCCAGACTCTGCGCTACAGGTCTGTGGTGGGACAGCATTTCGCTCTGGTCCTACCTCTGAGAGGTTCCTGCAAGGAGAAGACACTCTAACCCTGTGAGACGCAAGGGGAGGGAGCATAAGAGTCCAGGAGAGCTTCAGTATTAGCATTTCTCAAGTGTACCACAACTGTCACCCAAGAACCCGGGGCCAGGGGTAAGAGGGAATCAGCGCACATTTACAAAACTCAACCACCCCAGCATCCAGCACAGCTCCTGGCACCGAGCAGGGACTCATCTACTAGAACAGAGCAGAGGCCGGAGGGTGCACAGGTGTGGGAGAGAGCCGGCTTGCTCAGGTGAGGCACCTGGAAGAGTTCCCTAGAGGAGGTAAGCCTCCTCTGGAGGCTTGCTTAGTTTAGGAGGGAGGTGGGTGGAAAGAATAACATTCTTGGCAAAGGAAACAACAGGTTAAAGTGTGTGTTCTGGCCAGAAAGAGGAAGAAGAAATGCAACTGAACAAAAAAGCTTGGGGGTGGGGAAACTGAGGTCTTCCAAAGCCATTATCTTTGCAAAATGAAATTATAGCCTTTTTTTTTCCCCATCCTGGAACTCAGCACATTATCTGGACATCAAAGATGTCAATCAGAGGCAGGCCTGGGGGAGGGGGACCCTACTGAGCAGGTTTCCCAAGCTATGGCTCCTGCAAGCTGTGCTTTAAAAAAAAAAAAAAAGCCTAGTGCTACAAGCAGGGAACTGATACAGAGAACAATTCATTTTAGTCACGATCTTTATGTGGGTAACTCGAAAACATCCCCCTCTTCTAATAAACATTCCTAGGAACCCTCTTTTGTCCTCATTTCACTCCGGGTCGCAACATTTTTTTTGTTGTTGTTAAAGAGGGAAATGCCTATTATCAGCAGGCATCTAGTTCATTCTCTCTGTAAATTTTTTTCGTGGCTGAAGTGGGAAGGAGGCAGGGAAGGGAAGGAAGAAAGGAGGGCAAAATCAAAGATCGGGCTTTGTGGTCCGCCCCAACACGGAGTGAGCCAAATAACAACAAAAAATCCAATCAGAACAAAAACATCCACAGGTGCGGCCCGCTCGCGGCCCGCTCGCGCCCCGCCCGCCGGCCCGGACGCCCAACAGGTGCCTCCGGGCCCCGCCCGCTGTCGCAGGAGCCTTGGGTCGCCACAAAGTAGCCGCCCGCGCAACAGTGTCCAGGCCCGCCCGTACTCACGGCCGCTCGGCGGTCCGCGCCCCGGCCCGCAGCGCCCATCCGGCCCGGGCCCCGGTCAGCGCGGGCTCGGCTCTCAGGCGGCGCCGGCGCGGCCCGGGACGCGCTGCGGCCGTTGGCGCCTCCGCAGGGCGCGAGGCATCCTCCCGCCGCCGCCCCGCGGGCCGCCTGCCCTTTGTTTTGGAGCCGCGGCCCCGCCGCGCCGCCGTTAACGGCCTCGGAACGCGGCATCGGCCAATCAGCGCGCCCCCCCGCCCGCGCTCCTCCCCGTGCCCCGCCCCTCCCGCGCGTTCCCTCCCCGCGCGCTCCGCGCCCGGGAGCTGGACCGGCTCGCACTCGACCCGGCTGGGCGGGGGCGCACGTGCCGCGGGGCGCGCCGCGCTCCCATTGGCCGGCCGGCCGAGCGCGGCCTCGGAGCCTGCCTATGAGGGTTGAAGGGCCTGGGGGCGGGGCCCCGCGGGGAGGGGCGGGCCCTGGGGCGGGCTCAAAGAGGATCGCAGGGCGCAAGCGCAGGCTGTCCTGGACTTGGGTGTTCAGCCTACGGTCTTCGCCCGCAGGCTTCCCCCGCGGTGGGGAGCCCGCGGGCCACTCGGTCTCGCCGCGCGCCTGGGTCGGCTCATGGACGTCAGGACCACAGCTTCCGGGGCCGAAGCGGGGCGCATGGGTCGGCCGTGCGCGGGACTTGGGCTTCCCTGGCCGGACCACTCGCAGACTCGGTTCCCAGAATACGGCGTCCTCCGCGCTCGCCCACTCCATCCTCCCCGAACCCTCCAAGCCACTCTGCCTGAGAACCTCTGCATCTGGCTCTCTGCTCCAGAACCCCCAGATCGGATTCGACAGGAAGCTCCATCCTCCAGGTGGCCCTCCCGGCCCCCCAGGCAGCCCATCCCATCTTCATGTCCACACCCCATCCCTCTACGACTCTCAAGTCATTATTTTGTTGACCCCACAGCTTTCCACAATAGGTTGTCTCTTAAGTTACATAATTTTTTTAAAACCACAGTGTCGCGGTCACAATGTATATAACATTTTTATAAATGTTAGCCTTCTTTAGATCTTGTTTCTTTTTTGCAATGCAGTGTATCTGTAAAGATCTCTCAGCGTCTTTGGATGTGCATCTGATTTATTATCGTACTTAGAAGGTCTCTGGATACTATCCATTTGTCAGAACTCAGCCATTCTCCTGGCAATGTCTCCAGCTCCCCCTCTTTTATGAACCTGGCTGCAAAGTGGGAACTCATGATTGTTTTTAAGATGCACTTTTCAGGGGCGTCTGGGTGGCTCAGTGAGTTAAAGCCTCTGCCTTCGGCTCGGGTCATGATCCCAGGGTCCTGGGATCGAGCCCCGCATCGGGCTCTCTGCTCGGCAGGGAGCCTGCTTCCTCCTCTCTCTCTGCCTGCCTCTCTGCCTGCTTGTAATCTCTATCTGTCAATACATAAATAAAAATCTTAAAAAAAAAAAAAAATAAATAAAAAAAAAAAAAAAAAAAAAAAAAAAGATGCACTTTTCAGAGGAGTGTTAGCATCTCTTCATTAACTATTAAGTCTTTCGTAGCTTCAATTTCCAACTTTCAGATCTTCAGTTTGCAACTGAGGGTAGGGGAGTTCCTTTCTCTTGTAAATTTTAGAGATTCCTTAGATTGTCTTAAATATTATGCTTTTGTTGTTTTTGCTACAGCAAGTATCTTAGCCAGTCCTCTATTGAAAAAAATCCTAATTTTTATGTGAGTCAACATTTATGTAATTTTGTATCTTGCTTTGAGAAGGGGCATTTTACTGCAGTTTTTAATGAATGATTTTAGTGGCTGCAGAATTTTGAATTTAACATACCCAAATAACTATGTGCTCATTAGGCACATTGATGATTTCTGCTCCATTTCTTTGGATTCCTGCATTTTTGGAATATTTTTGCACCAGATTTCCTATTGTGCTTTGCATTGTGGTTCCTAGCTTCATCCTTAGAAATACATCTTTTCCTTAAAATCTAAGGGATTGGGGCACCTGGGTGGTTCAGTGGGTTAAAGCCTCTGCCTTCGGCTCAGGTCATGATCCCAGGGTCCTGGGATCGAGCCCCGCATCGGGCTCTCTGCTGGGCGGGGAGCCTGCTGCCCTTCCTCTCTCTCTCTGCGTGCCTCTCTTCCTACTTGTGACTGCTTCCCTTCCTCTCTCTCTCTCTGCGTGCCTCTCTGCCTACTTGTGATCTCTGTCTCAAATAAATAAAATCTTTAAAAAAATTAAAAATCTAAGGGATTGATGCATGTGATGCATGTGACTCCAGTCCCTGGCCTGTCAGCTCACTGCCCCCTCTCCTGCAAGAATCTTGCCCTCTGCATGACCCCAGGATGGACCCCTTTCCTGACCACTGACCAGTGCCTTTTAAATGTTTTAAACTATGACCACAGTAAAGAATACATTTTATGGGTACAAAGTTTCTATTTGGGGTGATGAGAAATTTGGGGGATAGTGTGGATGACTGCACAACAATGTAAATGTATTAATGCTACTGAATTACACACTTAACAGTTAAAATAGCAAATTTTAAGCTTTAAAAACCCATTTTACATTATGATCTAGTACACATACATATGAGAAAAGTTTCACGATTTAAGACATAGTCTTGTCTTGTGTAACGCCCTAACACTGTTCTTTTCAGTTTTATTTTTATTGATGACATCCTGCACGTGACTCTCTATGTGATTTCACAGGCTATCAACCATGGCCTGTGGTCTGCCACCCGCTGCCTGGTCCCCGTTGTCACCACCCTCCAGAAGCCCACTCTGGGCCACAACACTGTGCTCTCTGGCCCCCTCCTGTTAGCAGGACCATGGCTGCCTTCACCAGCACTGGGAGCCACACAACTCCCTGTCTTCACCACCTACCCACCGGAGGCTCTTCTCCTCCTTTTGTTCACCTCCCTTGAGCACCTTTCTCACATCACAGACTTGCCCAGTGAACCCCAGTCCTGGGTAAATGTGACTCTTTCTGCTATGGCTGGAGAGATGCTTTCCCTTGGGGAGACCACTTTCTAGGGCAGAACTGTCCTCCTGACAACCCTACCCTTGCCCGCCTGCTGTGGCCATTCAGATTCCTCCCTTCCTGGAAGACAATCCTACACCAGCCCCTGCCCTCTGCCTGTGCTAGCTCTGTGTCCTGCTTTACTGAAGTCATCAGCGTCAGTAGGAGAGTGTTTCTCACTGCTTCCACACTAAACCTTCCACCGGCCCACTCCCACCACCATGCACACATTGCTCTGTCCTCTAAAACCTGCATGTCACTGGCGCATCGGGTCTACCCCACCCCACATGCTAGCTGGTCTGCTTCAGTCACAGCGCCCTCTTTCCCCTGCATCCTCAGTCCCTGCTTTATTGGGCTCTCCCATCAGGATGGGAGACATGGTGTCATCTCCATATCCACTTTCTCCATCATCACTCTTCTCTCTAATTCTTCAAGAGCAAAACCGCTCAGGAGCAGCTCGGCTGGGCTCCTCCCACTCTTGGGCTCCCTCCACTCCACCTGTTCCTTGCCAGAACTCACATCCAGGTTCAGCCACGTCTCTGTGCTGGTCAGGCAGCACTTCACACCACCTGATATCTCCCAGGGTGTGCCTCAACACAGACCTCCAGCCCCCAAATCCTAGGCTTCCAAGTCCATATGCCCACTCCGAACCACCCTTGGAGCTCTAGGGGACACCTCAAAGCCAGGGCACCCTCAATCAAGCCACAGCTATCACCACCTCAGTAAAAGGCACAGCCAAACTTCCAGGACAGCCAAAACCTCTGAGCCCCTCACCTTGAGTCTCCCCATCATGCCCCACAGTGGGCCCTCAGCAAGTCCCTCTCCTGCCACCAGTGCCTGACATCGGGGCCACTCTTCTCTCTCATGATGATGACTGCCACACGTGAGCAGCAAGCTTTGTCTCCTTACTCCTCATGCACTGACTCTTTGAGAACAAAAGCCAGACCTGTCCCTCCTCAAAAGCCTCCAGGGGCTTTCCATTGCACTCAGACTAAAAAACAAAGTCCTTCCAATGGCCCCCTAAGACTTGGCACCTCCCTGTCCCTCTCGATTTCCTACTTCAACCGCTGCATTTGGCCAACTACAACATTTGGAGGGACCAGTCCCCACAGGACCACCTCCACTTCTGACACCAATGGCACGTTTGGGAGTCCCCAAGCGGACCCTTAGCCAAGATTGACAATTTCCTGGAGGGACTCACAGCTCTTTACTCACAGTTACAGTTTACAGCACAGGAAGGATGCTGATTAAGACCAGCTGCAGGAAAAGCACCCAGGGACTGGTCTAGGAGAGCATCAGACTTGAGGGGTGAGCTCCCTTCTGTCCTTAGAGCCGCACACAACCCTCCTCTCAGCACCCGTGAGGGCCGGCCTACACGGTGCTGCCGACAGGGAAGTTCCTCAGGGCCAGGTGCTCAGAGCTTTTACTGGAGTTCATTGCACAAGTGTGGTTAATTGAGTGTCCTCCTAGTGATCTCAGTCTGCAGCCCCCTCATCACAACCTTGGTCTTTCTTGTGTGTTCAGTTCCAGCCTGAATATAATCTGTGCCATGTCCCTACTTGAAATCGCATTGTTAGGCTATTAGAAGGCCCCCCAGGCAAACAGGCACTCTTGGTAGAGCTTAGTAACTGCCTCCCCAAAGCAGAAGGCAAATGGCACTCTTTGGGGGTGAGGTTAAATTCTTCCCGACAACCTCCCCTTGCTTACTACTCTTCAGACACACCACCTCCTTGCTGCCTCTTCTTGGGGACTCTGTGCTTGCTGTCCCTTCCCCTGGAAGACCCCTTTCTTCAGGATTCTGCTCAAATGTGTCCTCACCAGAGAAGCAGTCTTCTCCAGGCTCCGCGGACCAGAGGCTCCTACCCACCACTCCCTCTCCCTCCTCACCCTGCTTTGATTTTCCTCTTCAGCAACCCCTCCCACCACCACCACCACCACCACCACCACAACTGGCCTGTGTTTTCTTCTGTTTGGTTAATTGTCCATCTCTCTCACCAGGATGTGAGCCACCTGAGGGCAGGGTCCGTGTTTGTCCTCAGCTGTATCTGCAATGCTTGCAACATAATTTGCTGAATGAGCCATTCCTGCAGGAAGACTGAAGCGTAAATGAGCTCTAAGATGCCCAGCTCTTTCGCTTGGGCTGCCCAGGGCACCGGAAGACCAGTGCACCAGAACTCCAGTGCACCGGAAGTGCACCACAGAGGAGAAGGGATGGGAGAGACCATGAGAACCTGGTGTACCATGGCTCAGTGCCTTGGTGCTCAGTGGTGTTGTACACCTGCTGCCAGCAAGCCTGCTTGGTGATTACGGACTTGAGCCCAACAAAGGTGAATGGATCAGGCTACACTCATCAAAGGTGGAATGCAGTATGGGATCCAGGACACTGCAGTTGTCTAACTGCCCATGGGAGGCTCTCCAGACCCATGTGTGGGCACAGTTGGCGCGTTTGTGATCGCATGCTGGAGTTGGACCCACACAGGCTCTCACATACAGAGATGGTTACGGGCTAGGGTACTGTCCGCGTCCCTGGAGGATCCGGTCTAGCCAGTTGTTACACGCTAAATTGCGTCCCTCCAAATGTGACTATATCTGGAGATAGCCTTCAAATAGGTGATTAAGTCAAAATGAGGTCGTTAGGAAGGTGCCTTGATCCAGTCTGACTGGTGTCCTTATAAGAGGAAATCAGTTCACAGACACACAGGGATGACCCACCAAGTGAGGACACAGGGAAAGGGTGACTGTCCATCGACACACCCAGGAGAGAGGCCTCAGAAGTAACTAAAGCTGCCGACACCTTGATCTTGAACTTGCAGTCTCTAAGACTCTGAGACAGTAATCTCTGTTGTTGAGGCCGCCTGGCCTGTTATTTTGACAGCCCTAGGCAAGCAAATACGCTGGGGTTGGGGCATAGCAAGACACCAAAAGTAGGGTGCCTGGCTGGCTCAGTTGGTAAAGTAAGCAACTCTTGATCTCAGAGTCATGAGTTCAAGCCCCACGTTGGGCATAAAGCTCAGTTAAAAAAAAAAAAAGCACTTAAAACAGTCTTCCTAAAGGGTTCTCTAGGTTGCTTTCTGTCCCCAAATCCTGCCTAAACACCTTGGGTTGGCCAGGCTGAGCAGCTTGCCTATGGATGACTACAAAGCAGGCTGGCAGCTTGCCATGCAGCAAACAGGGAGCCTCACCTCCCAGCCCCAGGGCCCTCCAAGGCCGAGTGAGGGGATGGGAGTCTCTCTGTAGCTCCATGGGGTTAAAAATTCTCTGATTTGCTGATAAGTTTCCTTTATGAGATCCAAGCCCATTAGGAAGGGTGCAGTTGCTGTTGGCATGGCAACCACAAGCCATCTTTGGTTCTTTCCAAATTAAAAAATTCCCAGCTTCAGGGCTGAGGAGAGCAAGATGTAAAACAGGAGATGAAATTAAGTTACTGATGGAAGACGTTGCCATGGCATTGTGCTGTCCTTGGAGTCTGCCAGCTGCCAGTGATTTCTCCATTCTTCGTGCAGAGGAAGGAGTCCAAGAGACGATGAAGAGAAGCCTCCCACAGTGAGGGAGAAAAATAAAGTATATGTTATGATTAGAAATAGTAACTAATGATGTGAATTTATATTTTAAGAGTAACTATCCATCTAACATACAGGGTTTCTCAAAATGTAAACAGATCACCTGGGAATTTGTTCAAATGGGTTTGCTGAAAGGCAGCATGTCCGAGGTGGGTCCTGAGACTCTGCATTCTAGTTTTTAATTGTGGTAGCATATATAGATAACATAAAATTTACCCTCTTAAACGAGAGGTTCTGGGGCACCTGGGTGGCTCAGTCAGCTAAGCGTCTGCCTTTGGCTCAGGTCATGATCTTGGGGTCCTGGGACTGAGCCCCACATCAGGCTCCCTGCTCCACTGGAAGCCTCCTTCTCCTTCTCCCACTCCCCCTACTTGTGTTCCCTCTCTTGCTGTGTCTCTCCTTGTCAAATAAATAAATAAAATCTTGGGGCACCTGGGTGACTCAGTAGGTTGAGCCTCTGACTTCAGCTCAGGTCATGGTCTCAGGGTCCTGGGATTGAGCCCCGAGTTGGGCTCTCTGCTCAGTGGGGAGTCTGCTTCCCTCACTCCCTCTGCCTGTCTCTCTGCCTACTTGTGATCTCTGCCTGTCAAATAAATAAAATCTTAAATAAATAAGTAAATAAATAAAATCTTAAAAAAAAAGATTCTGCATTTCTAACAGTCTCTGCTACAGTGGGTCTGTGACCCACGTTTTGCACATTAGCCTTTTTAGAGCCTTTCTTTGTACCAGAGCTTGAAGTAGGTGGCAGGCGTACCAAAATGAGCAAGACACACAGAGTGCTTTTCCAGGAACTTCCTGGCAAGTGGACAAGAGAAGGGGCAATGTCATTTCAGAGGACCAGACTGAAAACTGTCTGATTCACAAGTGGGTCTGGGCTTTGCATGCTGGAAGATCAAAGTGTTGGGGTGGGGATAGTGACATGAAGACTCTGGTAACTGCTGTATTGACTTGCAAGTTTGCTAGACCATTCCCTAAAGAAGGGCATGGAGGCTATTTGTCTTCTTTTTGGGATTTCAAATAGTGCTGGTACAAACACCTTTGTCCACCGTGGCTGTTCTCTCTTGGATTGTTGTCTAGGGAACAAAAAAATCCCCCCCCCTCCAAAAAAATCCCAGTAATGGAATTACTGAGTCAAAACACATCTGACTGGCTCATCACATTTGCCAGATTTCAGTGTATTCATTTACAGCACTATTAGCAATGCCAAAGGACACATGTTTCATTACAACTTCACAACATTTGGCTTTTATAATTTTGCTTTTGCTAAAAACAGATGCACAAACAAACAAAACAAAAAACCCAGAAAGCCTATAGGTTATACACAAATGGGCACTTCACCTTTTTTTTTTTTTTAAGATTTTTATTTGGGGCACCTGAGTGGCTCAGTTGGTTAAGCGTCTGCCTTCAGTTCAGGTCCTGGGATGGAGCCCCACATTGGGCTCCCTGCTTCTTCCTCTACCTCTGCCCATGCACCCTGCTTGTGCTTGCTCCTTCTCTCAAATAAATCAATGAAATCTTTCAAAACAGATTTTTATTTATTTGAGAGAGAGAGAGCAGGAGTAGGGGGTGGAGAGGGGTGGGAGACAGGGAGAAGGACACTCCCCACTGAGCAGGAAGCCAGCCTGAGCAGAGTCTCAATCCTGGGACCCTGGAACCATGACCTGAGCCAAAGGTAGGCAACACCCAACTGACCAAGCCACCCAGGTGCCTCACATTTCATCTTTAATTTGCATTTTCTGGTTTCTAATGGCACTGGATGTTTTTCTTCATGTAAGCAGATAATATTTTTTGATTAACAGTTGGGAATGAGGCAGGGTTTTTGTATTTTTTGGATTTTTTTATATTTTGGAAAATAGATTTTATTACTGGTCACCCACGGCAGATGTGTCCCAGCTCCTGTGGTTACCCCCCACTGTTGTCCACATTGGCCTGTGTTAAAATCAGATGCAGAGCTATTTCTGAATAGTTTTCTCCAACACCACCTGCTGAGTAAACACTCGTCTAGACACACTTGTTAGAAAGGCATTGGGGAGCAACCACAAAGATAGGAAAGGCCTTCAGGTTAAGCTTTAACACATAGGGAACTCGGAATCCCTCCTGCCCTCAAAAACAAGAAAAAATCTGCAAAAAACTGAAAATCAAGGATTTCTTCTTAGACCCAGCAGAGAATTGAGGTCAGGGGGCAACACCTCCTTCCTCAAACTGTAGACTCAGGCAAAGACAGAGTATCCCAACTCACCAGTAGCAGGAGCCAGCAGCCAGGAAGTGGTAGGAACATCTACATGACTGCTTAAATGGTAATGTTCATGAAATGCTGGAGGCTGAGCGAGAACTAGCTTGAGAATTAAAAACTCACTCTCAGTGAACCAGTCAAAGGGGGGGCAGGGAAGCACACTCTTCCATGTCTTACCTCCAAGGAGCCCCAGCAGGTCCTCACAGTGAAGACTGGAACAAAATTCTTTTGTGTTTGACGCAAGGGAGAGGGGACATGTGATCATTTGAAATATGCCCAGATGGGGGTGCCTGGGTGGCTCAGTGGGTTAAAGCCTTTGCCTTTGGCTCAGGTCATGATCCCAGGGTCCTGGGATTGAGCCCCGCATCGGGCTCTTTGCTCGGTGGGGAGCCTACTTCCCTCTCCCTCTCTCTGCCTGCCTCTCTGCCTATTTGTGATCTCTGTCAAATAAATAAATAAATAAAATCTTTAAAAAAAAAAAAGAAATATGCTCAGATGGTTTATTCTACACACACACACACACACACACACACACACAGAGTCCAGCCCATGACAGAGACAACTTCCCCAGAGCTTCATCCAACATGGCGACTCCAGCCCCCTGTAGCCTTTGTCTTACCCAGGGAGGCAAAAAAGCCCAGAGAAGCAGCCCTTGTGAGAATCACAGGCAGGGCCACAAGGCCACAAGAAGACAGACCTAATCATCTGATCCTGGGACAACTCCCCTCCCTCTGTGTCTTCCTGCCCCAAGCAGGGCTCCTGTTTCTTAGAGAGTTGCAGCTGTAACAACTGCTGCAAGGCTGATTCTTCACAAATCTGTGTGTCATCCCTGCACGGGGGTCATGCTGATCTCTGTGTCATTCCAACCTTTTGTTTGTCTTTAAATATTTTATTTATTTATTTGACAGAGATCACAAGCAGGCAGAGAGAGGAGGAAGCAGGCTCCCCACTGAGCAGGGAGCCCAATGTGGGGCTTGATCCCAGGACCGGGAGACCATGACCTGAGCTGAAGGCAGAGGCTTAACCCACTGAGCCACCCAGGTGCCCCTAACCTTTTTTTTTTTTTTTAAAGATTTTATTTATTTATGTTGAGAGAGAGAGAGAGAGAACAGGGGGAGGGGACAAAGGCAGAGGGAGAGAATTTTGAGCAGACTCCCCGCTGAGTGCAGAGCCCAGTGAGGGGCTCGACCCCATGCCCCTGAGATCATGACCTCAGCTGACATCAAGAGTTGGATGCTTAACCAACTGAGCCACCCAGCTGCCCTGTGTCATTCCAATCTTAACACATGTGTTGCCTAAGTGAACACCGGTGCAAGGCTGACTCCACTAAAGCAGTTTCTAGAGACACCCAAAGACCACACAGGAAACATAAACAAGGACACGAGAGGAAACCTCAGCCTCTGAGCCTAACTCCTCGCCAGAAAAACATGTAAACCTCTCCTTAAAGCGCTATCACAGTTACTCAACATCTGTCTGAAATTTGACAAAAACTACAAGCTTGTGGGAAAAAAAGGCACAGTCTGAAGGGAGAAGGCAAGCCTCAGACCCGGGCTCAGCTATGGCAGAGATGTTGGCATTATTGGCAGGAATTTAAAGATTTTATTATTTTATTATTTTTTTTAAGAAAAATTTTATTTATTTGACAGAGAGAGCCAGAGCGCATAAGCAGGGGGAGTGCAGTGGGAGAGGGAGAAGCTGGTTCCCCACTGAGCAGGGATCCCGATGCAGGACTTGATCCCAGCACTCTGGGATCATGACCTGAGCCAAAGGCAGACACTTAACCAACTGAGCCACCCAGGTGCCCCAAGATTTTATTTTATGAGTAATCTCTACACCCAACATGGGACTTGAACTCACAACCCCGAGACTAAGAGTTACCTGCTCTTCCTACTGAGCTAGCAGTGTGCCCCCTTGTATGGGGAATTTAACACAACCATGGTTCATATGCTAAGGGCTCTAACGGAAAAAGTGGGCAACGTGCAAGAATAGATGGGTGATGTAAGCAGAGAGATGGAAACTCTAAGAAAGCATCAAAAAGAAATGGTAGAAATTAAAAAAAAAATTAACAGAAATGGAGAATGGCTTTGGTGGGCACATAGGTGGGCCAGGCACAGCCGAGAAAAGAATTCATGAACTTGAAGTTATGTCACTAGAAATCTTCCAAACGAAAATGCAAAGGGAAAAAAAAGGTTAAAAAAAAAAAAAGTAACAATGTCCAAGGACGGCAGGATGATTACAAAAGATGTCGCATATACAGAATGGGAATTCTGGAAGAAGATAGGAGAAGAAGAAACATTTAAAGGAATAATGGCTGACACTCACTGCCCACGTTGTGTGGTATCAGTGGTGACAGATGTGTGACTCCGAGGCGCGGGCACCCACAGCAGCGGCTCTGGGCCCAGTGAGCACACATTCACTCTTGGGGACAGAGGCTGAATAACCAGCACCCCTTCACAGGCAGTGGTGTGGGGGTGGGCACCAGCCTCAGGGTGCCTCATCAGTGTGTTCAGGTACCAGGCACTCTGGACTTTGTGGCTGAACCAGTGTGAGCCCCAAGTATGTCCCCAAACTCTGGTGGCTTGGCTCACGATTTGCCTTCTGAGAAGCGCCCACCAACAGTATCCAGGAATGTGTGGTTGAACAGAATAGGGCCCCCTGCCCCAAAATCCATCAGACATCCTGGGTCCCTTCTCTGCATGAGCCCACAGTATGGATGCATCACAGGAACAGGACACAGGAAGGGACAGATAGGTCCACAGAGGCTGCAGGTGGGAGCCCAAATCCCCTCTGCCACAGGTCAGCACAGCCGCTAAGGGATGGTGAGCTCTTGTCGTCAGCACAGAAATGAGTTTTCCATAAGTGAGATAAGCTGTTTACGAAGTGGTATTTGTGAACTCATTTTTGCAAGAAGATAACTGCTGGGAGGGGTGCTTGGCTGGTTCAATTGGTGGAGCATGTGACTCTTGATCTGGGGGTTGTGAGTTTGAACCCCACTTGTGTGTAGAGAATACTTAAAAATAAAACCTTTTTAAAAAAAGATTTATTTATTTATTTATTTGACAGAGAGAGAGAGAGAGAGAGAGAGAGAGAACATAAGCACGGGGAGTGGGAGAGGGAGAAGCAGGCTTCCTGTTCAGCAGGGAGCCCAATGCAGGGCTCTATCCCAGGACCTGGGATCATGGACCTGAGCCAAAGGCAGATGCTGTGCCCCTTAAAAATAAAATCTTAAAAAAAAAAAAGTGCTGAGAAAAATGAAGTGGGGCCCTGGCTTCCCAGAAGGTAGTGTGAGTGCCTCGGTGTATCTCTATCACAGAAAAAAACAAAACAACAACAAAAAAACCAAAACACAAACTCTCCAAAATAACAACAACAAAAAACGGAGAATATTGCAGAATTAATGGCAGAAACCAAGTCACAAATTCAGCAATCTTAAACAACACTCAGCAACACAGTCCATCTAGGCATATTCAAACTGCAGGAAACCAAAGACAAAAAGACAACTGGAAAGAAGCCACAAGAAAAGAAAAACAAAAACAAACCCCCCCAGCTCACCTACAGAGAAATAACGGTGAAAATCACCTCAGATTTCTTGTCTGAAACCATGCAAGCAAGGAGTGAGAGGGAGTAGAATATTTAAAAAGATGGGGCAACTGGGTGGCTCAGCCAGCTAAGTGTCTGACTCTTCATTTCGGCTCAGCTCATGATCTCAAGGCCATGAGATCAAGCCCTGTGTTAGGCTCATGCTGGGCATAGAACCTGCTTAAGATCCTCTCTCTTTAAAAAAAAAAAAAAAGCTTATGTAGAGCTGAAATTCCGACCTAAATAATTTTCCTTCTCTCTGAAGAACTTTTTTTTAACATTTCTGGCAAAGCTCTACTGGCAACAAATTTTTTCAGCTTTTTAAAAAATACTTTTATTTTATTTATTTATTTGTTATCATTAAAGATTTCATTTATTCATTTGAAAGAGAGCGAGCATGAGCAAGGGGAGGAGCAGAGGAAGAGGGAGAAGCAGGCATCCTGCTGAGCAGGGAGCCTGTCATGGGAAATGATCCCCAGACCCTGAGATCATGACCTGAGCCAAAGGCAGATACTTAACTGACTGAGCCACCCAGGCTCCTCTAATTTTTTTTTTTTTTAAATTTTTTTTAAAAAAGATTTTATTTATTTATAAATAAAATTTACTTGTGACAGACAGAGATCACAAGTAGGCAGAGAGGCAGGCAGAGAGAGAGGAGGAAGCAGGCTCCCTGCTGAGCAGAGAGCCCGATGGGGGGCTCGATCCCAGGACCTGGGATCATGACCCGAGCCGAAGACAGAGGCTTTAACCCACTGAGCCACCCAGGTGCCCCATTTCTAAAAGATTTTATTTACTTATTTGACAGAGAGAGACACACACAGCAAGAGAGGGAACACAAGCAGGGGGAGTGGGAGAGGGAGAAACAGGTTTCGTGGTGAGCAGGGAGCCTGATACAGGGCCGGATCCCAGAACTCTGGGATCATGACCTGAGCAGAAGGCAGACACCCAATGACTGAGCCACCCAGGCGACCCTAAAATTTTTTTTCAAGTAATGTGGGGCTCAAACTCATGACTCTGAGATCAAGTGTCCACACTCTTATCAACTGAGACAGCCCGGGGCCCTGAATTCTTTCAGCTTTTGCCTAAGAAAGTATTTCTCCATTTTTTTTTTTTTATTTTTTTTTTTTATTTTTTTTTTTAAATTTTTTTTTTAAGATTTTTATTTATTTGACAGAGATCACAAGTAGGCAGAGAGGCAGACAGAGAGAGAGAGGGAAGCAGGCTCCCCGCTGAGCAGAGAGCCCGATGCGGGGCTCGATCCCAGGACCCTGAGATCATGACCTGAGCCGAAGGCAGTGGCTTAACCCACTGAGCCACCCAGGTGCCCCTATTTCTCCATTTTTGAAGGATACTTTCACTGGATACAAAATCCTAG
The DNA here is from genome assembly GCF_963455335.1 of Martes martes. Lineage (NCBI taxonomy): Eukaryota > Metazoa > Chordata > Mammalia > Carnivora > Mustelidae > Martes > Martes martes. The sequence continues at coordinate 63,981,882 of NC_137901.1, forward strand.
GTTTGGTGGTGTTTTTGTTTTTGTTTTTTTTTCTCTTTCAATATAATGTTTAACAGAGATAGTGTGAAGGGACACCCTTGCCTTGTTCCTGACCTTGGGAAAACATGTAGCTTCTCATCATTAATAATGTTACCTCTAGGTTTTGTTGGTTTTTTGGTCATTTAATTGTAGCATAGTTGACACATACCTGTGTTTTTGTAGACATTCTTTGTCAAATTGGGAAAGGTCCCCTTTATTCCTACTTTGCTGAGATTTTATGAGCAAAGGTGTTGGATTTTGCCATATGCTTCTTCTGCATCTATTGGTATGATCATGTGATTTTTCTTCTTTAGTTTGTTGATATGATGGATTACATTGACTTCCTAATGTTGAACCAGTCTTGCATGCCTGAAATAAACCCTATCTGGTCATGGAGTGTAATACTATTTTATTTTTTTAAGATTTTTAAAAGTAATCTCTACATTTAATGTGGGACTCAAACTTAACAACCTTGAGATCAAGAGCCACATGCTCCACCAACCAAGCCAGACAGGCTCCCCTATGATTCTTCTTATATGTTGTTGGATTTTCTTTTCTTTTTTTTTTCTTTTTCTAATATTTGTTGAACATTTCTGCACTTATGGTCATGAAAGATAGTTTTTTTTCTTGCAACATCTTTGTCTGATTTTGGTACATTAGGGTAATGCTGGCCTCATAGAATCAGGTGTGTTCCCTCTGAAGAGGCTGTAGAGAAATCATATCATTTCTTCCTTTAACTGTATGTGTCTGGCACAATCATGCAACAAGGGGTAGGTATTACCTGAATGAGATGAAAACTTACATCCACAGGAAAATGTGCAGACAAAGGTTTACAGCAGCTTTATACATAATTCCCCCAGATGAAACAACCAAGATGCCTTTATAGGTGAATGGGTAAACAAACTGTGGTATGCCCATACAATGTAGCATTATTCTGAGATGAAAAGAAATGTGCTGTCATAAACACAGAGGAGTGGGTGGTTACCAAGGGCTGGGGGGTGGGAGAGAGGGGGAGATGCTGGTCAAAGGGTCCAAGCCTTCACTTATAAGATGAATGATTTCTGGGGATGCACGGTGACTGTAGTTAATGATACCGTGCTATATACATTTTTTTTTTTTTACAGATTTTATTTATTTATTTGACAGACAGAGATCACAAGCAGGCAGAGAGGCCATGAGAGAAGCAGGCTCCCTGCTGAGCAGAGAGCCCGATGCGGGGCTCGATCCCAGGACCCTGGGATCATGACCTGAGCCGAAGGCAGAAGCTTTAACCCACTGAGCCACCCAGGCGCCCCTCATGCTGTATACTTCAAATTTGCTAAGAGTAGATCTTAAGAGTTGCCATTACACACACAGAGAGAAACTGTGAGGTGAAGGATGTGTTAATAGGGTAGTGGTGATCATCCCATGCATTAAATCCAGAAAGCAATCAACTTACCCTGCCAGAATTCTCTTGGATCTTGGGACACCCTGTCTCACTGGTGGTTCTCAAAACAGCTTAGTCACTTCCTGACTCCCCACATCTCCAGTGAGAGCTGGAGAGCACCACCAGTGAGAGCTACATGTATTTTGAATTACCATGTTGTACATCTCTTTTTTTTCATGTTGTACATCTTAAATATATACAATTTTATTTGTCAATTGTATCTCAATAAAGTTGGAGGAAAAATGAGCTATCAAGCTATAAACTGACATGAAGTGGGCTTAAACACAACATTGCTACATGGAAGAAGCCAATCTGAAAAGGCTACACTCTTTATATTTCCAATTACATGACATTCTGGAAAAGGCAAACATATAGAGACAACAGAGCAAAAGGGTCTGTGGCTGCCCGTGGTGAGGGGCGGGGCCGGTACTAGGAGCTCTGCGGGCTAGCTACTCAGTTTTAAACTACTAAAAACAATAAAGTCTACTAAAAAAGAAAAAATAAGGATATGAGCCAAAAGGGACTGAGTGGCCCAAATTGGTGGAGAGGAGCTCCTGGGAGATGTGGGGAGTCAGGAAGTGACTAAGCTGTTTTGAGAATCACCAGTGAGAGACAGGGTGTCCCAAGATCCAAGAGAATTCTGGCAGGGTAAGTTGATTGCTTTCTGGATTTAATGCATGTATTAGAGTCCTGGGGAGAAAAAAGGAGTCATAAACACACAGCTCAAGGTCTACTTTATGCACAGAGTAAATGTAAGAAACCAGCAATGGGAAGAACTAAATTGATTTTGGGGGGGACAGAATGTTCTGGAATTCTCAGCACCTATCTGCAGCCTCCCCAGGCACAGATAGGGCATCTTCCACACCATGTTTTTTTTTTCCCCCAACACCATGTTTTCTAACTGTAATAATTGCCCTTCTCCAACTCCCAGACTAACACAAAGTATTAAACCTCTTGGTACCTGTCAACTGCTTTTTTTTTTTTTTAAGATTTTATTTATTTATTTGACAGGCAGAGATCACAAGTAGGTGGAGAGGCAGGCAGAGAGAGAGGATGAAGCAGGCTCCCTGCTGAGCAGAGAGCCCGATGGGGGGCTCGATCCCAGGACCCTGGGATCATGACCTGAGCCGAAGGCAGAGGCTTTCACCCACTGAGCCACCCAGGCGCCCCCTGTCAACTGCTTTTTAGAAATCCCCCTGTGTGCCAGGAGTGCTACCTGAATCTGGGGGGCAGTGGGACCGACAGCCCAAGTGGCGGGGTGCTTCATGGAAGGGGCTTCATCTCTCTGCTCTGGGGCCTTGGGCCTGTGCGCCAACACTGCCAATACACCCTCAGGGCTGGCTGGGTAGGGCCGAGCCCAGAAGGGTGTGGGGTCAGACGGAGGCAGGGACATGGTACATAAGACCAGGGCTGAGGGGGTACCCTTGGGGGCCTGATGAAGCCTCCAGACCCAGACCCAGATACCTGTTACCAAGGAAAAACAAAACATAAAGCCAGACCAGCAAAAGACAAAGAAAGGAAAGGGGAGGGAGAGAACTCTTGCGGAAGGGGCTGTAGGCGCGGGACACACCTTTCCTCGAGTCTTGGGAGCCACTAGGAGGAAGGGGCTGCCATCCCAATCCCACCAGCAGACTGAGGCCCCCATGGCCTTGGCTGAAGGCACTCTGCTACTTGGCAGTGGAGCTGGGTTTAGGACTCGATCTGCCAGGGGCCGCTCAGGAGGTGGGGTACATGTCTGCTTCCCCTTCAGGAGCTACTCTGTGTGCGGTGGGTGGGGGAGGGGGGAGACCTGTGTTCTCCCATCCCAGGTGGGGCATGCAACCTTGATGAGGGCATGTTCTTATATCAAGATGGGAGCTTGCAAAGGCACACCGACTCGTCTGCAGCATGTGGGAAACATGCACAACACGGGGTGTAAGAGGGTGCCAGGGCCGGCTTGGTGGGCTCCCTACAGCCCGTCAGTGCAGCTGCACTCCACTCCACACTTGTGGGAGGGAATCAGCCATCAAATAGTATCTCCAGGGTTTGCTGGGCATGCCCGTCTCATGGCCACAGCTGAGAAAGGAGGTCTGACTCGTTCTTGCAGACCGAACTGAATTAAATTGGACAGAATTCAACCAGAGCCAGCCCCGCCCCTCCCGCGTGGCAACCCAGTTGAGGGTCCTGGGAATGGCCGCAGAATGAATGCACAGGCCCTCGCTGCCTTCATCTGTGAGAAAAAAAAAGGCAGGACGGGTGGAAGCATCCTGTTTCCTCATCTGCCATGACATCATCTGCCCTTTTCATCCTTCCTTCAGTAAAATACTTGGTCTCATCTGCTCATCACTGACAGTACTAACTTGTCTTTTTGGAGGATGAACTGAGAGCCTGGGCACTCCTGTGACTTCTCCTGGTCCTGAGTTCCCTGCTGGGTACCATCCTGGCCTTCTGGGGGCCCGAGTTGCACACACTGTTCCCGCGGTGCCATCCAGTCCTAATGTGCCTGCATTTCAAGCTCACACACACTTGGGGCTGATGCAGCTGCCTTTGCACACTTTGTAATCTAGCAGGATGGTGCCTCTCATTCCTGTTCTCCTTTAAGCACTTATTAAGTCTGTAGTTTTAACTATTCATTTAATGCCTGTCTTCCCTGCCACAGATGGTGCCACGGGGGCAGCTCTGCAAGCTTTGCCTCCTGCTGCCTTACAAGCTCATCTTTCTTACCTACTGCCCCATCCAACCTCATCTGTACTTCTCCACTGGTCTTCATTTCCCTGCACTTTCAAACCAGGGGGACCTCCCCACACCTACCCACGGGTTCTCCTGCCAGGGACTCCCGAGCTGCTGGCCCAATGGGCAAGTGCTAACAGTCACGTGGGGCCCCGTTCCACCTCTTCAATGATGCCCTTTTGTGGTACTTGCTCTGCTCTCCAGTGCCTCTGAGTGTTCTTTGATTCCTCTCGGGTGGAAGTGTGATGCTACCCCTGGGAGGGAGCCCGGGGAGGCGCTGGGCTGTCCCACCCTTGCTTATTCACAGCAGGCGGATTTTACGGATTTCATAAAAGGGCTCTGGTGATTAAAATATTTCAAAATCACTGTTGTGTGGGATGTGTGCATACAGCAAAGACTTTCAAAAGCAATTAAAAACGCAATTCCTTACAAGAAGTCAGCCCTGGCTCCTTGGAGCAGCTCCTGCCTCCCCATCCTGGGCCTTGCACTAGTGCAAGTCCTCCTTCCTGGGCAGCTGGCGCCACCACAGAAAGCCTACATCTTCTAGCCTCTAGAGTCCGCCGGCTCCCCAAGAACAGGATACTTTAGTGTGGAAGTCACTTTGGGAAGGAAGCAAAGGCACTCTCTAGAGTTTAGAAGGGGAATAAAAAGGGGGACCTGGATTTCTGGGAATGGTAACAGGGCCACTGGTCCCTGACTCTCCAAGGTGGTTTCTGCCAGCTTGGTGACCCTTTGCGAGTAGAAGGCCAGCTCATGTGCCCACACTGTCAGTCTGCAGCAGACGTCCTGTCAGTGCCTGGGCCTGGAAGCCTTGGCCCTGGCGTCCCACGTGCTCCAGGTCACTGCACATCCCCTCGCCCCTTCTCCCACCACAGATGTGCCCACCCAGTCCTCCCATTTCCACAGCTGACAAGAGGCTTTGTTACCTCTTGGTCTTACTAAATATGGGGCAATGGCTTCCCTGCTCCTCTGACCAAGAAATTAAAAAGGAAAAGCATCTCTACACCCAAGAGGTGAGGGGACTTGCGCTCTATCCCCTCCCACGCTCCCCCCAGCCTCCTTGGGCCTGTCTTGCCCTGGCACTGCACGACCGACTTACGGGCATCACCTCAGCCAGGCCTCCCAGGGACACGCATTCCTCTCATTTCTGCTTCTCGTACTGGCTCTTCCTTATTCTCAAGAGACCCTGTTTCACACTTCGCCTAAAAAACACCTGTCATGGGGCACAACCTCATTCCATATCCTCCTCTCTACCTTTTCTTTAAAGGACCTTTGTCTTCAGCTTTCCTTGCTGCCAGACTCAGAGAGAGCGAGCCCCTTGTGCCATGTCCACCTTGACCCCCCCTTCCCTGGCCCTCAGCCCTGTGAGGCCCAGTAACACTGCCCCCTCTCTGGGTCGGTCTCCTCAGATTCAAATGTGGTTAAGCCCATCATTGACGAAAACCTTCCCTTCACTGCTCCCCTGTGGACACCCCCAATCTCTGTCCTTCCTCCACACTTGGGGCTTCAGGGAGGTCTGCACCTGCCTCCACCTGCTGTTACCCTGTGACCTGGGCTTGGCTTCTGCTCTCCCCAGAGAAGAGCATTGTGGTCACTGGTCAGCTCTGAACGTTCTGGTTCTGATTAAATACAGAGAACCAACCAAGATCTGAGTCTATACTGCCAACTGGAATGGCAGTACCACTGCCAAGACAAGGAGCTCACCATAATATATGTGGAAAAAAAAGATTATTAATTCCTTGTGCTGAAGGAAGATGATCATTACAATTGATTTCCACAGCATTTGGGACAACAGTGTTGATCTCTTAAAGGGGAAGTTAATGCAATAATTCCATGAACGTTTCAAATACCCATCAATTTAGGCGAGATCAGTTCATTTCCCTGAAAAAATGTTCAGACGGTCCTCCCCACTCAGATGAATAGAAAGCAGGTAGTTAACAGATGTCTTAGTGCTACCTTAAAACAAACAAATAAATAAATAAAGCACCTTGAAAGATCTACTATTTACTTTCTTTTGAGGTACTGAGCTAGAAACTTAAAATGTATTTGTATGATCTTTATGACATGCCAAGTTCTACTTTCCAGTCGAAGGTCTGAGTGTACAACAGGCTGAAGCACAGAACAGCACAATGACTGGCCCAAAGCCAGCTGCAGTTATCAGCAGACGGTGGGTTTTGAACCCATATTTATGGGCCCAAAGCTTGTGCTCTTTCTATACCACCAAACCAAAACATTTTACAATATTTCTGTTCTGTAAGTCATTGCACGATGCCCAATTTTGAGAAGGACCAAATGTCCAAGAGTCCCTAATACATTCATGATATCTCGGTCTGAAAAAAGAGGCTGCCAAGGACACCTGCCTTGGCAGCAGTGGTGCTGAAGTTTAGGAAGATGAGAAGAGACGCACATGGGCACCATGTCTGAACTCCCAGCACTGCCTTCTTCCCCCTTCTACAGCCAAGCATCTGAAGAACGATGGAAAACCTGATGGAGCACTAAAATCCCACTGGCCTTCAGAGTACCAGCTTATGGTTCTATCACTGATTACTATAAGCAAAGTCAAATTACAAACACACTCATTTGGGAAGCACTGTAATAAAGGACTAGACGACTTCCTATGTTCACATATGAAATTCCAATTAAGCTATACATGCACAGTACTATGTTATTTTGGTAACACAGGGACACAATTTAATGATTCTAATTTTTTTTGTAGTTTTTTTTTTTTACAAGTCAGGTGCCATAAACATTCAAATAATCCATCTTTTAAAAAGTACGTTTACAACATCAAAGGAATTAAGATGAAATATAAACCTTTCTACTTACAATTTTTATACAAATTAACCAAATCACAAATACCACAAATAAATGTTAAACTGTAACAATATAATGAATAAACATTCAGATTCTTAATAAAATCTTCCTTTAACATTTGTTTTTAACTTACCATTATACTAAATAATCTATGCAGAGTTTTGGGGTACAATACCAAGAAGGCACCAACAGTACAAAGCAGATACAAAGCAGTTTCAGAACTTTCTCGAGTGCCCTACACGGATGAACAGCACAAAAAAGGCAACGAGCTTTAGGTAAACCTGGTGCAACCCTAGAGAATTCCCTCTGGATTCCCAGTTGTTTCCGATCCATGATGCCGAACTGGCTTACAGTGAGAGAGACCACAGATCTACTGTTACATGCTTCTCATCTGCACTATACGAGTATCATATTTCAAACACCAGCATGACAATTTTAAAGCACAAATGCTTTAAAAATGTATAAGCAAAAGGATTGCTCAGATTTTCAAAACCACTACATTTACAAAAATATTTCCCTTAAACTTGGGATTGCTCCAAAACATTGATTTACAAATATAAAAGTATTATGGAAGGACCCAAAGCATGTGTGCATATGTGTGTATTAACGTACTGTTACCATACTATATAAAAGTTACCAATTTAAAAACCGTATTAACATATAAGCAAATAAAGGTCAGTCTCCTCTAAATGGTTTGAACGTTATGTGGCATGCGGTGTGGGCAGCATACATGTGTGACTCTTTACTTAGACACAACCAATGATGAGCCATGTGTGGCTCCAAAAGCCAGCAGGACCCTGCATACCCATCACCTATGCCTGCAGCAGAAGGACAGACTGTGAACACACCACGCACTGTGTACTGCACACAAACACAATGGTATTCTTCTACCCATGCATCAAAATGGTCTGCGTGTCTCCATCAGCTTTGAAGACTTGTGTCAGCACAGAGTCGTCATGAGTTCTCTCAAATCCATTCCACTGGCTTTGTTAGGTATTTTGTTTCACACTAAATGAAAAGACTGGAATGTTTCAATAGGAATTTTTTGCTTACTTTTTAGACACCAAAAAAGCCATTAGTCTGAAAGCTTATCTGAGCGTACTAAAAATGGAGGCATTCAGTACCACCAATAAGGAATCTGGATGATCTAAGCGGTACATTTTTAGAGATGTAAGAAGATCCAAATGACAAGCCTATCACACGTAATAGCTAGTACTTTTCACAGGTACCTTGATTATGACAATTCTCTGACCTGTTAAACCAAGTCTGGCATGATTAATAAGAAGCACACAACTTACGGCTACAGTGATTCTAGAATGCAGTTAGTGGTTTCATGCCAATCTGACTCCACAGTACCAGCGAGGGGGATGGGACAGTCTGCAGTCCCCAGGTATTAGTAACCAAGGCTATGGCTTTCTATTTAGAGGACTGCAGATTAACCTCATAATACTAACATTCCATTTAAAAAGGACAAAGCAATAAGAGTAAGAAAACTGTCAATGCTTCTTTGAAAATGAAAACTGACTCACCAATGTATCAAGTAACAGTCAAACCTCTATCCTTATCAATGCCGTGCAGACCTTTACATGGCAGCTCTGAGCACGGAGATGAAAATCACATACTTTAGGGCAAGAATCTAGATGTGGTTCTGATCTCTGAGGCTGCGTCAGCCGTCCTTTGTTAACCTGTGAGGTGTGAACATCAGCACCCTGGCCGGTTGGTGTGGGCCAAGTGACACTGGGCAGTCCTTCCCAGCACCCAGCCAGTGCCCAGCAGCATTTCTGGGGCACACAGGCAAGCCCTCTTTAGAAAGAACCAGAGAATCCAACCTGAGACGTTTGGGCGTCTTCATCATAGTTTGACATATTATTTTAGACCTATGATTTGAGTAAAGGAACATGTCAGAGAGTCGATTCTCTGCTATGCAAAGGGAAACCAGGACCCTACAGAAATGCCTTCTAAATCATTTTATGTAAACCAGTGTGGGGGCAGTTCCCTGGGTGGAAAGAGGAGGCCCCCAAGCATTTCTGCTCCAAGCACAGAGTGGAGCTGACTGTCCATTTGGACACGCTGATCCAGAGGAAATCGACACTGAATCTTAACATGAATATGAAGATCGAAGATGTACATTTATTTTCATGAATTACAAGTGCATTTCTGTTCATATTAGCAGGCAGTCTTTATATAACCCATTCTCCATTGCTGTCAAAAATCAAACAAGAAAAAAAGGACAGCTGAGAAATGAAAAGCTAAAAATAGAATTAGTTTTCCTAAGTGATCTGCTGGATAGCATTTCCGTGGAACACAAACTCAGAGGTAACAATAAATTTTTCGTTTCAATCATAGGCATGTGGCACTTGGACAGTCATCTCTGCACAGAAAGCTGTAACAGTCATGCGAGGGTACAGTAATTATTGAACAAGGCAAATTTCTCACCACAGAGAGCAGTGGGGGAGTCAAGAGGAGGCACCGCACTGGGACAGAACACCAAGTCAACGCCACAGTACGCAGTGGCAGGAACAAATACTTAAAAGAGATCAGGATAATATGGGTTAGAGCTCCAAACATGACTTAGTGCTAGCTTTTTCTCATGGTCTTAGCTCAGCGGTATCAGAAACATTTGAGAGTACTTGACGACAGAACAGTGCTTCATGTCATGAGCTCATGAAGGCTTTATTACAAATTGTCATATCGTAGATTGAAAAATGAACTTGAGATGCTGACATGCTGGAGGAGGAAAAAGAATTGTACACTTTCTCATTTAAAGACGCAGGGCTCCTCTCTGCTAAATCCTGAGGCATTGGACGTGGCTACACTGAACGTGGCACGCCGTGTGAAGGAGCTTGGGGGCATGCGTACCCCTGCGTGTGCAGCTCTGCCCCATGACATCCGGCTGGCCTGCGGGCTGCTTCTCCACATACTTTCCTTAGTGCCCTGCTGCGACCGGTGTCCATCTCTCACTAAATCCCGAGTGCAGCTGCCACTTTCAATCTTTCTGTGTAAGCCTTGCAAACAGTACTGCAGATAACACATCTGGGCGAGTGTTTTACCTCTATGAATGGTGTAAGAAACCACAGTAAATCTAGAGAGTGAAGTTGCTGGGTGCAGTACTTCTTTCATTTAGAAAAATGAGTTTTCTAAAAGCTGGGCAAACAGCACAAACCTTAAATATGCTAGTGACTAACATGATATGAGGAAAGACATGGGCAAGTGCCCCCAAAGGTTCCCGAGATGGGAGCACCTGCTGCAGGCTGCAAAGACATCCCAGGTGTTTCCACATGCTCCTGCTCCGGGGAAACGCTGATGGTGAAAAGGTGAAGTGCAAATAAAGGGCTGTCACTGACTTAAAGTGCCCTAGGTAGTAGCCTTCCCTATCATAAAGTGAGATGCCAGTGACGAGAGCCAATTTGGAAAGAACTATCTCTGGTGTGACGGCATGGGTCAGCAGGGCGGCACATAGGAAGGATTCAGGAGAGGGAGGAACCACTGCATCTTTCAAACCAGAAAGCGATTAGTGACTAAAGCAACGGTAAGCAGTAGGTGCACTGAAAGTACATACTGCCACAGGTCACCAGTGGGTGACACACACAGGGATGCCAGGAACAGTTCTCTGGACTGAAGGAATTCTTTGAAAGCATAAAAGCCACAACTACCAGAAACCGCCCCTCCGAACGGCTCAAAGGAGTCAAGGTGGGTAAGCCGAGACGGGCTGGAGACAGGACCGGGGTCAAGAACTGGGAAGAACAACACCGATGTCTGAGCACGTCCAGTCCTCTGAGCCCTTGTCCTATTGAAAAACAAACAAACAAGCCTATGAGTTAAGAATGACCCACATTAAAACAACAATATTAGCAGCAATATTAGGAAAATGGAGAAGTGAAAAGAATGTACCAACATTATGAAAACTGGAAAAATGGGCAGCAGAGGGGGAAGGTCATTTCACCTGGAACCACGAGGGCGCGCGCATCACATGCCAGCTCTGAAGGAATGGGCTCGGCCTCCAGTCTGCAGGCGCCTCTCCTTGGGCACCTCAGAGGAGGTTTCTGTGAAATAGGGAACACACGTATGCATGCACACTTGCAGCCTGGCAGACTTCGGTGTTCCTCAGGTGCCTTTTATTAACTACGGTACCCACCACTCCAATGGTCAAAACCAGGATCTGAAGGTCTTTGTAAAGAACACACATTTGGGGGGTCCTTGGGTGGCTCAGATCATGGTACCAGTGTCCTGGGATCAAGCCGCACATTGGGCTCCCTGCTCAGCAGGAAGCCTGCTTCTCCCTCTCCCATTTTCCCTGCTTATGTTCCCTCTCTTGCTGTGTCTCTCTGTCAAATAAATAAATAAAAATCTAAAAAAAAAAAAAAAAGAAGGAACACACATTTGGGAGGTACCTGGGTGGCTTAGTTAAGCGTCTGACTTAGGCTCAGGTCATGATCTTGGGATCCTGGGACTGCCCCCATGTCAGGCTCCCTGCTCAGTGGGCAGTCTGCTTCTCCCTGTCCCTCAGCCCCTCCCTCTGCTTGTACTCTCCTGCTCATGCTCTCTCGAAAATAAATAAAATCTCGGGGAAAAAAATCCCACACATTTGGGGAGCCTGCATGGCTCAGTGGGTTAAGTGTCCAACTCTTGATTTTGGCTCAGGATCTCAGGGTTATGAGATCAAGCCCCACATCGGGCTCCACGCTAGGCATGGAGCCTGCTTAAGACTCTTTCCTTCTCCCTCTCCTCGCTCTCCTAAAACATACACACACACGCAAAACATTCATCTATGACCTCTTTTTCTTTTTTAAAAATCTCTTCACCCAATGTGGGACTCAAACTAGCACCCTGAGATCAAGAGTCACACGCTCCACTGACTGAGCCAGCCAGGCACTCCTGCTACCTCCTCTTCTAACCAGGTCTCTTTCCCTCTCTGGATGTCTAGTTAGGAAAGAATCAACCACACAGTGACAAGTGTGTTGTTGTAACAGTCAAGTTCCCTACAACTGCAACAAAGCAGGACAAGCAAAATGAAGTACTGGCTGGAAGTGTGAGGCTGACAGGCTTGGATTCTGGTGAGGCAGGGAGCCATGGCATGGTTCTCAGGAGCAGCAGATGGTTCTGATCACGTAGGTCTGGGGTGATCTGATAGCTATGGCCCCACCAGTCCTGCAGGACAGCTCCCTGAGAGACAGCAGGTGGCATCCTGCAGACAGTCTTCACTCATTCTCTGTACTTGACAGGACCCACCTGGCTCTCCACATGTCTGCATATGGGCCACCTGCAAGAGGTCTACTAGAAGTGTCACACCATCAAAGTACAAGAAGCACACCTTCCCCCCTTCATTATGGTAATATCTCTATTTTACATGAAGAGATTATATTACAAATCAAATCTACTCTAACCCTTTATAGGCTAATAGTTTTCAAGGGTGAGCATCAGAATCCTCTGCAGAGCTTGTTAAAACACAGACTGTTGGGGCGTAGGGCACAGATGGACCACACTTCTGAGAACCACTGCCTAAGGCATCCATATGTAATGAATTAAGTTCATCCCTAGGTTTCTATTGGTTTTGTATCACCCTATGGAGAAGTGAAACACTACTACTCCAATCACGTTGTGTTCTTGGCTCTGATGAGGAAACCTGCTTGAGATGGCTGGAGGGTAACTTAAGTGTGTCAAAATGCAAACAAAATAGATCTTCCCTTTGGAGAGACCCTTACTGTTGTGAAATGTCTGTTAGTATAATCTAGCAGAATGTCACTTTGGTATTTCACAATGCACTTCCAGGCAAAATGGGAGTTCATCTACCACTCAGGAGTCAGGGCAGGAAGAATGATTGTTATAACCCAACTCTCTGACAAGGAGATGGACTCAGAGATGGGAAATGACCTCCCTCTAGAGGTACGCTCTTCTGAACTGCAGCCAAATCTACCAGCTGGGAGAAATTAATCAGTCTGAGAAAATTCACCAACAGGCAGAAGAGGAAGGAAGTCAGGCACCTACTTTCACCAGCCTCTAGCAACAGGAGGCTTGTCACAAAGTTAACCACGGACACATTTTTAACTTTTCAGTGGACACATTATCTAAAACTGACCCACTTAAACTACATATAATGAACACCCCCTGATCATTTCAGACCACTCAGGGCATCAGTAAAGCCTGTGATGAGTCAAGGAGGGGACACATGGGGCTTTTCCTGGAGTAGGCTTTGCTAACCCCTCCCCCAAAGGGGTCCCCATGGCTGTGCTCTGAGGTCCTGTGTGGGCATGTTTTCTAGTTTTTTCCTATGTGGCTGGGCAGTCAACATCACATTTCTTTAAAGTCCCTGTATGTGCCAGCACCCATACCTCCCTGACTCTCCAGTTTGTAGCTTCTAATCTCACTGTTGCAGGCTGGGAACTCAGTAACATTGTGGTATAGTATTGTGAATGAACTCCTCAACCTTTTCCAAGGCACAGAACTACTACCCCAAGGCAGTGTACTGAACTTAGAAGAAAATGGGATTTCCGGGTCCAAAGACCCAGAGCTGCCTAACTTTGCCAACAGCATATAATCTTCAGCAAAACGCTTAAACATGTGCAATCTTCAGCTTCCTCAATCATAAACATGGGCTGTGTACTAACTTCAGTCAATGTTGCTGTGAGCATCAAATAAAATGTTTGTGAAAGAACCTGGCCCAGAATTTAATGAGTGCCCCCAGCTCCACCTTCCTCTGGATTTACTTTTATATTCTAATGACTAAAGTATAAGCCAATCTAGATATTGGGACCTTCTTGGAAATGCATAAGAAAGAAGAAAGATAGACTGACAGGAAGATGGAGGAACAGATGAACAGATTTGGGAGAAAACCGGTTTCTATTGTAAAACTCAACTTTTCAAAATAGTTAAAAATTGTAATTTAAGAAACACTGGGTAACTAGATCTACAGAGATGATCATTTTATGATGTATAAAAATCAAATCAGGGGCGCCTGGGTGGCTCAGTGGGTTTTAAGCCTCTGCCTTTGGCTCAGGTCATGATCTCAGGGGTCTGGAATTGAGCCCTGCATCAGGCTCTCTGCTCAGCGGGGAGCCTGCTTACCCCTCTCTCTCTCTGCCTGCTTCTCTGCCTACTTGTGATCTCTGTCAAATAAATGAATGAAAATCTTAAAAAAAAAAAATCAAATCATTATGCTGTACACCTGAAGCTAATATGTCAATTATGATTCAGTAACAAAAAGTTGGGGGAAAAAAGTCAGGCTATAATCATGTACCGTGCCTTTTGCTCCCGTGGCGAAAGTGAACTAAAACACAGAGTGACTGTCTTTGCCACCCCTTCCCTGGTAACAAGCCCTAGTTCTGGACTCTCAGAAGTGGGGTGGACACTGGCAGCCGCCGTGGCCTCTGTCAGGAGACATCAGGCCAGCAGTTGCGCCCTGAAGCCCTAGGAGCACATATGCCTTTGTCCCGTTCTCCTGTGGCAGTTGCACTGCCCTCCTCCTCCAGCAGCTGCGCCAGTAATCTCAAGGGTACCTTGCTCTCTGGGTCACCCAACATCCTTAGTGTCCTAGAATCACCTTCCTGATGCTTCAGGAACCCGAAGATGCCTGTGAGGGAGAGGCGGGCTCCTTGGTAAGCCTGGGCTTCAGCCTCCCATGCAGACCTGACTCCCCAGCCCCACACTGCCAAGAGCCTCCCTCCTTCCTGGCATTCTCTCTCACACTAAAAATATGCGTGGCAGTTCTGTTTGTCTTTGTCCCCTACTAAACCATGTGCTCCTTTGGGGCCAAATTTAGGTTTGCTCTGCTCCCCAGGGAGTCTAACATGTGCCTGTCCCAGAGGAAGTATGCAGTATGTGTGAGCTCACCAAGAAAAAGATGGAGAGAACAGAGGCCACCAACGGACTTCAGGAAAATGAGCTGTTAAAAGGATTGTGAAGAAAGAAAAGCAACCGAAGCAGCTCGGCTCAATATTCTAGGCCAGGGGTCAGAAAACCTGTACTTGTAAAGGGCCAGATAAAACTTTAACTCCAAAACCCTGAGGCAGCTGATCTGACCTTGTACAGACACAGGGAAGCAAGCTCGGAGAGAGAGGACCCCTTCCACTGTGAGCACCAAGCAAAGGGACCAGGATGGAGAACCCAAGAAGACTCAAGTAGTCAAAGCGGTTGGGTCCTGGGGTCTGACTTTTTGTCAGTGAGTGACACTATACATAAATACTTTAATAGACTCTAACATCATGGGGTATGAAAGAATAAATGAATCCAAGCCTTGCTAGACTCTGTCCTCCTCAGCCTCTTCCCCATCCCCAAGGGCTTACTTATCAGCTTGTTCCTAATGTCCCATAAGCCGCTGCTTCTTCCACACTTCACTTTGAGTTTGTCTTTTAGGACATGTCCAGTGTCAGGTGCTAGGGTCAGTAAATCTGGAGTCTTTCAGACTTTGCATTTTCTCCACTCTGCCGAACACCACTTCTCACCTCCACAGCCCTCGTCCAAGCCTCTAGCCCTCTGGTCTGGAAGCTCACAGATTCATTTTGAGCTCTTCTCCATTCCAGTCTTCTCCTCCAACCCTCCATGCTTAGATACCAGACTTCTGAAAACCCCATTTTCTTTCCTCCATGCTAGAAGAGTGTACTCTCTACTGGTTCCCAGCCTTACTCTGCCTGGTTTCCACGGCCCCCTGAGGCTGAGCTGGCCATGTCAGTCCTCAGATCCTCTCTACCCTTCCTTTGTCCTCTGTCCTTAATGACAGGGCTGGGAGATTGTCAACTGTACTGCTGGACTTCACTGGTGACTGGCTTCTGATGAGATTCTGCCAATGGCCGGCAATGCAGGGAAAGCTAGGTTTCCTTTTTTCTGCTTCTTAGTGACATATGGCTTTTGAGGAGGAGGGAGGCTCCTGGTTTCACAGGCACTGGATGGTTAACGGCAGCTTTAGGCTCCAGAGAGCGCCCCCATCAGTGGCAGTACAGGCTTCTGACCCCATTCTCAGCAATAGTGATGCTCTAACAGCTGCAGTTACCGCAGGTGCCCAGCACCCTAGCTGTGTGATGATCAAGGACCCTGGCTAACACCGTTTAATTTTGCTCCTTTAGCTGGAGGCCCCTGGGAACAGCTTCCTGGGGTTACTGCAGGTAACCCCACCCTTTCCTGTCCAGCCATTCTAAAGCCCTCTGACCAGTTACACGGTCTCTGTGTGAAACACCCCAAGCAGCTTCTGCTTTTGAGCCTTGCAACTGCCAACCCTTAGCCTGAACCACCGTCTCTAGACCCCAACGTATAAAAACAGAATGGACAGGGCAGAAAGAATGGAGCAGAGAGACAGTTCTATCAGATGCATACCGCCACAGAAGCCACTCTTCTCTCGCCACCCTCATGGAGCCACCTGTTTTGCTGCCGGCACAGCAGCCCTGTAGCCACCAGCCGCCAGGCTGTGCATGACCCTGCTGCCCGCAGAGAAACACCTCCAGCCTCTCCTGGGCTGCTCTGTCCAAAGCATTTCTCTGGCAAATGCTTCAGGCCTGGTTGTAATTCTTGACTTCGCTGCTCATTTCTACAGACTTGAACACTATTCTTACTCCTCCACTCCCTTGAGTTTCCACACTATTCTTTCCCCTCTTTATGGATGTTCTCTAAAATCAAGATCTGCATTTCCCTTTTTTTTGAACACAATTTTTTGAAAATCCTACTGATACCACTGATACTTACTGATACCACTGCACTGTTCACCAGACTTTCTGACTTAAGCACAGGAAGCTTCCACGTGGAACTCAAGGAAATCTTTCTTTTTAATAACATTTAATTCATATTCTCTCTCCCTCACCAGGGTTTATCATGTGGCTAAAGCTCTAGGTACCTGACAAATTTAAGATCTGTATCCCGGCTGGAATCTAGCTGTCTCTTCGAAGATGAGCTCTTTGAGCTTTTCCTTGGGCAGGTCATCCAGCTCCATGTCAAACTTGAATGGCGCCTCAGCGATGGGCTGTAGGAGAGCACAGGACGTGGAGCAGACAAGACTGGTTATGGCAGAGGTAGTCATGTACTGATTCATGTCTATGGCTTAGACTCTGAAATGTATACAGCAGCACTGACATTGATGGAAACCAAGAGCTCTGATAAAGCATCTACGCACCCATATCCCACCGACGCATTCCAAAAGGCGCACTTTGTATGAACATGTAGTAAATGGATGGGGAGCAACTACATCCATTTTGAACATTCTTCTGAATTTATCACTAATCCCAAAATCAATGTCAAATTTTTAAGGCACTAAGTGTTGAAGTAACAGAAATTCACTGTTGTGTGGGTGGTAATGATATGTTTATATAATCAAAAGCCAGGCTACTCAAATCAATGTACTTAAATACATTACAGTATTTTCATGTGAAAAAATATTATGGAGCCATTAAAAAATGAAGCTGTAAGGAAGATTAATATCAGGGGGAAATGTGCACATTTGTGTTAAACCACATGAAGCCTGTTTTTTTTTTTAAATTTAGATACAGAAATAGAAGACCGAGAAGAAAATACTCCAAAATCTTAATACCTGTGTAACAAGACTACAAAGTGATCTGTGTCATAGTTTTCTACAAGTTTTCATTTTTATTTTTCAACACACTCTATAACTAATCAGAAGGCTATTTAAGTACGTATTTAAAAAGGAGTGCCTGGGTGGCTCAGTCAGTTAAGAGTCTGCATTCGGCTCAGGTCATGATCTCAGGTCCTGGAATCGAGCCCTACATCAGGCTCCCTGGCTTAGTGGAGAGTTTGCTTCTCCTTCTCCCTCTGCTCCTTTCCCCCAACTTGTGTACTTGCTCTCTCCCTCTCAAACAAATAAAAAAAATCTTAAAAAAAAAAAAAGTACATATTTAAAAATGTCTCTGTTAAGGAATTCCCATATATATATATAGACAAAAAAGGAAATCAGTCAATTGATATTACTTATATTTTGATTTTTAAGTACCCCCAAACTAACATAATGTTCTAGAACTAATCTGATGAGGATTCCAGCTGTCAATCAGTGGATGCCTAGTAGTTACCAGGCACTCCTAAATTTTATCCTTGTAATCCTCATAATCAGGCCTTTAGGGTAAGGAAACATGGACACCAAACTCTGCACTAAGCACTGGTTTCTTGAAAGGGGGTAGAGAATTCATGTCCATGAGAGAAAAACAAGTACCTAGCTCTCTCTCTGAAGGACAGCTCCATGTGTGGGGTCACACTGGTGTCCTACATATGCCATCTTTCTGGTCTTTCCAACTCCCTAACTAGGTTTGGGGTACCACCCAGGCTTGCGATTAGGACATGGGAGGCTCACAGGGCTTGTCAGACCTCCAAACCTTACACTCTCCCCACCTTTCCCATTTACTATATTATAGGTATCTTCGCAAGCTTCCCCCAGTATTTCTGAGGGGACGGACACAGAGATGGAAAGGAACTGGTTAGGAAATACTTCCTCTTTTTGATTTGTTCTTTCCCTTTTCAGTTTTTAGCTTTTATACCTTCTTTCCTCTTCCATTTTCCCCTTTAACACTCTCCACTTGGTTCTCCCCACTTTTAAAACAAGAGTGTGAAGGCTTGGTTTCTACACGTGAGCCTCAACTAGAAAGACCCAAACTTGAGTTTATATTGCATTTTTCTTTATTATTGCATTTTCTTTATTATTGTCCAGAGAATAAAGCCTCAGAAGAGTCAAAGAGGCCAAGGAACTGGGACTTTCCTGGAGAGAACATGACACACAGTATCTTTACCTGGCTGTCCAGCATGTTCCATCTCTGGACCCATTTCTCACCACAAGAGGCTCTCGTATCCCCATCCCCAAGGAGGCACACCAGACATGAAGTCATCAAGTCATAGTGGGAACTATCCAAGCTGTGCACGCCCCCTTCACTTTGCAATGCCCCTCCCCAAGCAGGCAGTTGGCCTCCTTTCCACCCTCAGGAAGGCACTCTGATTTAGGTACCTCTTCCTGCCACAAACCTGACAATGGTCTCTAGTCTTGGACCCCTTATCTGTGCTCCCCTTTATTCATCCATTCCTGCAGCCCCATCCCTGCTGCAGGTGGCCTGGAGGAAGCTTTCTAAGATAAAAGGGGCTTGGCGGGTGGGGTGGGGAGAGGTTTCAAGCTGTGCTGACAGTACTGTTCCTCAAGGCAGATGATGTGGGCTACTGAGAGGACCAGGGGTGGCACCATATACCTCTTGGGATCAATCTAAGTATGATGTCTAGGCCCCTCCTGGTTGGGCCTGCTGCTGGCTGATAGATATCCCTGAAGAAGCAGCCAGGAGTACTGGTCTTACCTCATCGCTTGGGTCATAATACTGCTCCAGATACGGATGGGCCAGAGCCTGTTCTACTTCAATCCTCTTGTGAGGGTTGAATGTCAACATTTTGTCCAGTAAATCCAGAGCTACAAAAAGAAAGGTTTTGCAGTGGTGAGAAGCCAAAGGAACATTTACTGAATTACTTTCCATTCCCTGCTTAAGTAAACTTGACCCACAAAACAATGGAACTAAGCATCGCCATGGGGAGAACAGCCAGCACACTGAGTCCCTATTATCTGGGCTTCTGGAGATTATGACCATTTGACAATCACAAACCTAGACTTAGAAAGGTGACGTAATCAGCCAAATACTGAAAGTGGAAGACCATAGTTCAGATCTAATTCTGCCTACAAAACTGAACTTTTCCTAAACCACTATTCTGCTTTGCAGGCATCTGAAGGAAAACTGTTATATATATATTTCTCTTAAGTCAACTCGAAAGTCCTCTCTGCAATGGCCAATTTATCTTTCAACACATATAGTAGGCCTCCAAGGTCATAGAAGACAATGGTCACTTGTCCTCCTGTGTGGTTTCCAGGTCCTGGGTGAGATCTGTGTGTGAAGCACAGGCCCCTTGGCCCACTCTGCAGCTTGACATCTTTCTCCAAGACCCAAAATGAAGTATTCTCTCTCTTTTAAAGTTTATTTACTGAAGTAATCTCTAATTTCTACACCCACCATGGGGCTCAAAACCATGACTCCTAGATTAAGAGTCACACGCACTTCTGACTGAGCCAGCCAGGCACCCCCAAAGTATTCTCTTGATCTAGTCAGTAGTCAGCAGCTGAACATTTCTTCCCTGTAGAGAGTACAGGAATAGAAGCAAGTGTGGGATCAAAAGGACCAAGAGGGAGGGACAGCTAATGAATGGCTTACCCTGGTGGCCTCCATAGCTAGTGTCCATGCACTACTTCAAGCCATGGAGAAAGCCAAAGGTCATGGCTCACAGTGGCTGCAACATGGGTTAAGGGAAATATGACCAAACGGTTCCTATATTTAGTATCAGGAGCAGGTTCCAGTGAGAAAGAATACATGCTAGAAAAGACATTACTGCTCTTTAAAAAAATGTGTGCTTTTATTTAATGATGCTCAGAACAGGGTTTCCAACTTAGGTAGCAGGTCCTTTCCTCAAATTGAAGGCTCTCGACAGGGAGTAGGTAAGGAGGTACCCAGCTCTCTTAAGTCCTAGCTTGCAGCTCTGAGGCACCCCTGAAAAATCGAAGAACTCCAAGGAACAAGTCTGATAATCTATTCCAAGTCTGAAAAACTACTAGGCGAAATGAAGAATGCTTTCTTTCTTCTTCTTCTTTTTTTAGAGAACATAGTGATCAATAAAATAAACAAAACCAAAGATGAAAACACTGCCATTTCCTCAAAGAAACCTTGTTTCTTACAGTGATAACTTATTAGGTCATCGATCTCATCCATCTGCAAATCAGCACATATCACTAAGTCCTGAGGAGAATGGAAAAGGAAAATCATTTTAATCATTTACTCACTAAAAATTGTGTTCAATCCTGGAGAGCAGCAGGCCAGTACACAATCTGAATCTGAAGTGCCTAACCACTGTGTGCCAGGAAGTCAACCTCAGGAGAGCACGGGGAGGCAGAACCTTACTGCCTGAGGTGATTGAAAGAACAGGCATGAGAGGATGTGTGTGCACGTGCATGCGTGTGTACGTGCCTGCATGTGCACTCAGCGCTGGCTCCTACCTGTGACTTCCCTTGTTGCACGTAACCCACTCAATCTTTAAGACAACTGGGAGATAAATGTGGTAAGCCACATTCTGGATTGTCAGGATAAATTCCACATAACACAGAACTTTGCTCATGTCCACAAAACTGTAAAAAAATTTTTTACGTAGTACATATTTTTTAAAATAAAAGATTTTTTTATTTGACACGAGAGAAAGAGCATAAGCAGGGAGAGTAGAAGAGGGAGAAGTGGGCTCCCTGGAGCCTGATGTGGGACTTGATCGCAGGACCCTGAGATCATTACCTGAACTGAAGGCAGCTGTTTAACCAACTAAGCCACCCAGGCGCCCAACAGAGTGCATTTCTACAAATAGTATGTTTTCTGTTTTTGCCTATCATCTTTTCAATATACATGAGTCTACCATAGGAAATTAGGGAACAGTGACATTTTGCTTTGTGGGCTAGAGAACTTTTCAGAACAGAGGAGGCTCTTAGGAATCTAGGGTGTTGAACGAAGCACTGTCTGGACCAGAAAGATCTACATCCCCGCTGCCATGATGTGAGGTCTCATGGCCCATGAAGAGGTTAGGTTTCAGAGGCAGCTCTCTCAAGAGTCAGGATAGTACAGCACAATGGTCAATAACTCAGGTACCTCTGGCCTCAATGCCAAGCCCCACAGAAGCCCTGGCAGATATGTGAACATATGACATACCACTTGTTGCACATTACTGTTCCCAACCACTAACTGCTCCCCACCACCATAAAAGAACTCAGAGACATTCCCCAAGAATTTTTAAAGATTTATTTATTTATAAATTTGAGAAAGTGTGTGCGTCCAGGGGCAGAGTAGGGAAGGACAGAATCCCAAGCGGACTCCACACTGAATGCAGAGCCTGATGTGAGACTCAATCTCATGACCCTGAGATCATGACCTGAGCCAAAACCAAGAGTCAAACGCTTAATCAACTGAGCCACCCAGGAACCTCTCCCCAAGAACTTTCTTGAGAGAGTAGAAGTCATTTGGCCTTTTGCCCAATTAGACACCATCTGTCAGGAAAAATCCAGGAAGGTCTGACCACAAGTCAGATCCTAAGAGCATTATTTCTAAGCCATTGGGGGATACTTTCCCCCTCCAAACCTTGTTGATACTAATAGGGAAGCACTTCAAGGCAGCTGGTATTTGGCAGCTTAAGCAGCTCTAAAATAGACGTTTTCGTTCTCTCAAGTTAAATTCTAGGTCCTTAAACCTACAGGCAAAAATCGCAAAGGAAGATAGCTTTTTTCTGCTACTTGAAAAATAACTGGATCTCCAGCTTCCTTTTATTGCTAGTGCTATTTCTGCATTATTCACAGCTACAGAGAGGGAAAAGGAGAGAAACGGGAAGCAGCTGGCAGGTGCTGATCCCACAGTCAGAGTGCCCGGCCTCCCTCCTCCCACACCACACAGCAATCCACTGGCACCACTCAGATGGTATGAATCACTCTGCCTGTGCATATGCTTCCTTGGATACAGGTTTTATTTCCCCTAAAAAGCTGGAAGTCCCTTCAAGGCTGGGGTTACATCTGACCACGATCCCTGACTCTCCTTGGTAGCCTCCTAGAACCCCATACCTTCTCTTTAACTTCAGTGGGTACACGGCAACATGACCCTGCCCTGCCCATCTGGTCCTTCATTCAGCCTTTTTTCTTTCCCATCTCAGCCCAGACCCTGGGGTGAGTCATATAACTGGCTCTCCACAGCATCACTGTGGGTCCATCTCACCTATCCAGCAAAACTCTCATCCAAGATCAAGGTTGCAACCTGTCACTCCCATCCTCAGCCTGAATTTCTGAGTAGGGCCAGAGAAAAAGACCTAGCTGTTCAAACTGTGCCACTGCAACAATGCTTCTCAAACTTCCCAGTCTTAGAATCCTGCTCTTAAAACCTACTGATGATTGATCTTAAGAAGCAATTAGTTCAGTCACAGTTCAAACTGTATAAGCACTTTTCTCTGAGGAAAAACCACTGCATTTGGCAGGTGGCAGACATGCTCTATGTGTCTATGTTCTCATTTTGTCACACACAATGTGCACAAAACGTGTGAGAAGGATGAGATTTAATAAAGCAAGTACTTTTTACTGCTCTGTCAGGGACATTCTTAGGTGCAGTTGGCACTGGTTTTTGGCTACTAGGGCATGGCACCGCCACTGCCTTGTCCTGGGTCGAGGTGCTGGCAGTCTTGCTCACCACTGCTTTTTGCACCAAGAGTGCAGCCGGCAGCACAGAGAAAGTGTAAGAACACCTTAGTGTTACTGTGAAAATAGTTTTGACCCTATGGACACCCTGAAAGGACTTGGAGGACCTCAGAGGTCTAAGGAACACACTACTGAGAACTGTGTATCATACAAACTCAAGATTTTTTTAAAAAAGATTTTATTTATTTATTTGACAGACAGAAATCACAGGTAGGCAGAGGCAGGCAGAGAGAGAGGAAGGGAAGTAGGCTCCCTGCTGAGCAGAGAGCCCGATGCAGGGCTCAATCCCAGGACCCTGGGATCACGAACTGAGCCGAAGGCAAAGGCTCTGACCCACTGAGCCACCCAGGCGCCCCCAAACTCAAGATTTTTCATCTTAAACAAGGCCTCCCAATGTTCTGGGGCATCTCTGCTCAGGTGCTTTTCTATTCTAAGATTCTTCCCAACTCACACAGCTTGAATCATATCATTCCTGCCCTGTGAACCTCATTACTCTGTGCAGGTATTACTGAGGGTGCTGAGAAAACAGAGGTTCCCAGGAGCAACCCTCCTGGATGTCCTTCCACCAGATTTGCACATGTCCTTACTGCAGAAAGAGGAGACTCTTTCCCTGATTGAAGTCAAATCTCCCAATGTGTAGCCCAGCTCCCCCTCATCTGGACCAGTTGTTTCTGTCTGCACTTTCCATTTCAAACTTCCCATTCACAATGAGTGCTTCAACTAGTCTTTTTTTTTTTTTTTTTAAAGACTTATTTGAGAGAGAGGGAGCACATGAGCACAAGCATGGATGAGCCGGGGGAGGGGTGGAGAGGGAGGGAGAATCTCAAGCAGACTCCCAGGTGAGCACGGAGCCTGGCGGTCAGCCTCACGATCCTGAGATCATGACCTAAGCCGAAACCAAGAGTCACATGCTCAACCAACTGAGCCATGCATGTGCCCCTCAAATACTTTTATCCAGTCACCAATGATCTCTTAACTGGAAGCCTCTGTTCCAGGGAGACTGCTGAGCATGTCCACTTTCTCATGATGCCATCTACTGCTTTTGTGAAATATGCACTAGTTACCTTCTTTGTCTGTAATTCTTTCTAGTTTTCAAGAGTTCCTACTTCTATTCCATTGGCCATTGAAGGTTCATGTTCTCAAGCTCTGAGACGTCATTCTTCTAACCCTCTCAACCTCCTGTATGATTCCAAAGCAGACTGATAAATACAACTCTCTGCAGGCAGTAAAAGTATATAGCTTATGACCCCATTCACAACTAATATATGTATTTACAGGCACAGCAAGACTCTGGAAGCTCTTCAAACAGGTTATCTGAGAAAAGGAGACAGACTTCTTACATGAACTGCACTTTCTTAATTTCAAAAAATAAACAGAAGCAAGAAGAAAAGAACTGTTGGCTTTCCTGTTGGCTTTCCTGTCAGTGCCCACTGCCCCTCTTTTTCTGTGGAGCTGTGCTTGCCATGGGAAGATCTCAGGCTCACCCACACTTCCTGGCTGTGCCATGAGAATGCTGACAATAGCCACATTTCATCTTGATTCCCTTGGCCACAAAGAGTGGTCAGGGATGAGTACAAAGAAGCCATGAGTCCCACAGCGGGGCTGAAACTATCAGGAAACAGGTCAGTGTGACCAGGAGTTGCCGGGTCGCCATCTTGTCACCACAAGAAAAGAGCTAACAATAAAGACATCAGAGAAGAAGGCAACACTGAAAGAGGTCCAGATTCTGGTCAAAGTGGCTATCGCCTGGAATCCAAACATCATTGGACCTGTCAAGTTATGAGAGCCAGTACAGTCCTCCTTCAGGCCTAAGCCGTTGGCAGTAGGTTCTTGTGAGGTGGAACCAAGAAAGCCTCAAACAGCTGACCCTCTAGTCTGTGAATGACTCATCCAAGATCCCATCTCTCAGCCCCAGCACCCACAACCCCATTGCTCAATGTAACCACTGCTAATCTTCTGACGTATTTTATAGAATTTTTCTCTGCATGTTCTTTTACATAGTTGAGGTCATACCTTATATAAAAAATGCTGTACTATTTCCTCAGTAAATATTGTTCATTAATATTTGCCCATGCTATAAAAACTTTGTAAGAATCACTTCTAGTGACTTTATGATATTCCTTTAAGCAGAGGCAACATAGTTTCCTCAATGATTCAATTAACATTTAGCCTTTAGGTGTCCTTAAATTTAATATGCCCAAATCAAAGTCTCAACTGCCACTCTCTAAAACGTTCTTCCTAGGGCGCCTGGATGGCTCTGTCATTAAGCGTCTGCCTTCGGCTCAGGTCATGATCCCAGGGTTCAGGGATCAAACCCTGAACTGGGCTCCCTGCTCAGTGGGAAGCCTGCTTCTCCTTCTCCCACTCCCCTGCTTGTGTTCTCTCTCTCACTGTCTGTCAAAAAAGTAAATAAAATCTTTAAAATAAAATAAAATGTTCTTCCTACTTTCTTCACCTCTTTCTTCATGTAAATTGTGTTCTTATCCTTTGCTCATTTATTTATCCATTGAGGTCTTAGATTTCTCTCTGTTCTTCAGGCACGACTAATATTAATGATGAGTCTAACATCAATAAACTAATATTTCATGTAACTCTCCCAAATTTACCCTATGAGGTGGGAAATGCAATTTGTTCCAATTTTGAGATGAGGAAATTATGAAACAGAGAAGTTAAATTACTTGTCCAAAGTCAAAGATTTGAGGTAGTGGGGTCCATTTGAATTCAGGGGCCAATTCTAGAGCACACAACCTAAACCATGGTGCTGAGCTGCCTTAACATTAATAGTTTTAGGATAGGGATCCATCAAATGCTTTTCAATTTGGAACATTTTATACCTATTGCTCACACCTGACCTATCTAATCTATTTTAAGTCTTAAACCTTTATGTGATCAAATCTACTCTTTTTCTCTTATGTTTGTTTTCTTGGTTTATATGTTTTTATAGCCTTGGAAGATAGTCTTTCTCTAAAATACTGAATATGCTAAGTATCGTTGGCTTTTAATGGCATGATTTTTTAAAACGTATTAGATCATCAATTCTTTTGGAATTCACTTTGAAGTATGAGTAATGATTTAAATTCATTTTCTTCCAAATAGTTATTCAACTAGCCCAGTACCATCTGTTGAATAATTTCTTCCCCCTCACTGGAGTAATTTTGGAGAGAATCCTAAGCTATACTCCTTTGAAGAATAATCTACAATACTACTGTACAAAGGATTCAGCAATCAGAAATTTATAACAAATATGTGAAAAATATTCAATCTCAGGCTTTTTTTTTTTTTTTTTTTAAACTAAGCTCTACACAAACATGGGGCTTGAACTCACAACCCTAAGATCAAGAGTTGCATGCTGTACTGTCTGAGGCAGCCAGGTGCCCCATCTCACTCTAATTAAAGAAAAACAAATTAAAATGCCACTTCTCCATCTGGTTGGTCCCAAGACTGCTGGAACAAAAGATGTGACAGAACTCCCAAACTGCCCTCCAGAGAGACTCAACCAATTTACATGCTATCAGCTGTCTCTGAAAACATCTGTTTTTCCCACAGCATTGACCACATGGTGGGTCATCAAACTTCTGATGCTTTCTTCTACTGTCACGCCTGGTTAAAAAAAAAAAGGGGGGGAATACTGATCTTTCAATGTTCACACCTCATATAATAAAAATGAGTACCTTTTCCCTCCTATTGAGATATTTACATTTCCTTTTTTAAAAACTATCATTAAACGGACTTAAAAGTGCCAGTATTTCCGCTTCAAAGTTTTAGTGTTGTGAGTCCCTGAAGTCTTGCATTCATCTATTTATGTCATTTTTGTACAGATCCAGACTATTAACTCCCTGCAGGCAGGTAATCAGTTTTATTGCTGTTCTAAATCCAGGGCCTTGGAACACTCAGATCTATTTATTAAATACATGAATTTATGTATGTTATAGTAAAAAACTAGAAACAACCTGGTGGCAGATTAAATATGGCCAAAAATTCTTTGCAGCTCCTCCCATCAATGGATGGATTTATTTCTCCACTACCTGAATATGGGCTGACCTTGTAATTTGCTTTGACCAACAGATTGTGGCAGGAGTGTCTGCTATTTTAAGACTGCAGTTTCTGCTCTTTCTCTTTTGGAATATTTCTGCCATCAGAAGCAGCCCAGTTGGGTCTACCGTAAGATGACAGGCAATGGCATAAAGGAGAAGCAACTGTAAGATATGGTGAGGCCACCTCAGACCATGCAACTTGAAGCAAGCTGAGCAGACCCACTTAGCTGTGCCCAGGCCAATGGACTTAGGAACAAATACATGGTGATCTTATTATAAGGTGCCAGACTGTGGAGTAGTTTGTTACACGGCAACAGATAACTGAAGTGAACTTCAATGTCCAATATGAGACTGGTTAAAGATACTATGAGTCATCGCTATAAGGGAATACTATGTACTACCCTTTATAACTAGGGATACCGAAAGATCTCCAAGATATATTTTTTTTATTTATTATTTTTTAACATTTATTTATTTGTCAGAGAGAGAGCAAGCGAGCACAGGCAGACAGAGTGGTAGGCAGAGGCAGAGGGAGAAGCAGGCTCCCCGCGGAGCAAGGAGCCCGATGTGGGACTCGATCCCAGGACGCCGGGACCATGACCTGAGCCGAAGGCAGCTGCTTAACCAACTGAGCCACCCAGGCGTCCCTCTCCAAGATATATTAATGAAAAAAATTCAGTCTTGAGATCTCAGAATCCAGACCTATAAATTCCAGTGGTCTGGACTTTTATATAACCCTGTGATGCAGGTCCTACTACTAACTCTATTTTATAAACAGGAGGGGCACCTGGGTGGCTCAGTTGGTTAAGCCTCTGACTCTTGATTTCAGCTCAGGTCATAGATCCTGGGGTCTTGGGACTGAACCCTGTATCAGACTCTGAGCTCAGGGCAAAAGATTCTCAGCTTGAGATTCTCTCCCTCTACCCCTCTCCTGGCACAAAGGCACGCTCTCTCTCAAATAAAGAAATAAATCTTAAAAAAATTTTTTTAAAATAAATAAGTAAATGGGAAAACTGAGGCCCAGAGAGCTTAAGTAGTTTGTTTAAAATTCACACAGCTAGGAAGTAGCTGGGCTATGAACGGAAACTAGGAGCTCTGGCTGGAAAGCTCTGGTTTCTAACACATGATGCTATACAGCTCACTCTGGCACTACCAACTCCCATTTTTCCCCTTTCTTTGTTATAGTCCATCCCTGCTTCACTATTTTCACCCAAGGACTACATTTCAAAATTAACTTTCTGAATTTTTTTTTTTTTTAAATATTTTTATTTATTTATTTGACAGACAGAGATCACAAGTAGGCAGAGAGGCAGGCAGAGAGAGAGAGAGGAGGGAGCAGGCTTCCTGTGGAGCAGAGAGCCCGATGTGGGGCTCGATCCCAGGACCCTAGGATCATGACCCAAGCTGAAGGCAGAGGCTTTAACCCACTGAGCCACCCAGGCGCCCCTAACTTTCTGAATTTTAGTAACGTTTATTGTTATCTAAATGAATGAATCTCAGAGTTCATAGCTTTAACCTAAGGACAGTGAGCTAAATAAAAATCTCAAATAATTTGATACAAATCACAACTAACAATAAAAAAGTGAATAAACAAACAGGAGGGAAGCCTGGAGATCTATTTATTACAAAGCCTTTTTTTTTTTTAAAAGATTTTATTTATTTTATTTGACAGAGATTACAAGTAGGCAGAGGCAGGCAGAGAGAGCGGAGGAAGCAGGCTCCCTGCCGAGCAGAGAGCCCGATGCGGGGCTCGATCCCAGGACTCCGGGACCATGACCTGAGCCAAAGGCAGAGGCCCAAACAACTGAGCTACCCAGGTGCCCCTATTACAAAGTCTTAATTATGCAGTTTTGTTATGTATCCACCTCTTAAAAAGGCAACTTAGGAAATAAGATTTAGGTAACATGCTTGGGACAATACAGAATACAAACCAATCTAATCAGTAACACATGCAATGCACATGAAGGTATAATTTCTAAAAATCTTATAATTATAATGCATTATGTAATTACAAAAGTGTAACTAAATTGGTAAAAGCTGCACACACCCTGGAATAGCAAATGTTAAAGGTTACTTTGGGATTCTGGTAATTAAGGGTGTTTCTTTTACCTATTCTTTCTATACTTCAAAACTGTCGCCCATGATAACACACTACCTTTATATCAAAGATTTTAAAAGACAGTTCCTCTAATATCCAAAATAAATTCAGTTTTATTTTATTTAAGATTTTATTTATTTGACAGAGAGAAAGAGAGAGAGAGACAGCGAGAGAGGGAACACAAGTAGGGGAAGTAGGAGAGGGAGAAGCAGGCTTCCCGCTGAACAGGGAGCCCGACGTGGGGCTCGATCCCAGGACCCTGGGAACATGACCTGAGCCAAAGGCAGATGCTTAACGACTGAGCCACCCCAAAACAAATTCTATTTTAGACAACAGAGTGTTTCTGAACCTTGACTGAGGTTAGTACATAAAACAAATTCAACATCTAAGCTGACAGTTATCAAAGTAAACACATATAGAAACACACACAGCAGCAAAAGTTAGAAAAAGCTGAATTTCCAAGATGGATGAAATGTTGCTGTTTTTAAGTAGGCTCCACACCTAACATGGGGCTTGAACTCACAGCCCTGAGGTTAAGAGTTGCATGATCTATGGACTGAGCCATCCAGGTGCCCCTGGATGAAATGTTTTAAAACCATCAAAGAAAAGCCAGATCTATGTATGAACATGGAAGGACACTCAAACACAATTCTATTAACAGTGATCCTTAGGGAATTATAAAAGATTTTTACCTTTTTAGTTGAATATTCCTAAAACTTCTGAATTTTTACCAAAAATGTTAGCTTACAAAACAATTATTTATAGAAAGGAAATTTTAGGTAAAAATATAGATATATATGAAGATAAAGCTGTGGGAGAACAAGTACCAAAGTGCTGGCAAGCTGTTCTCTCTCTCTGGTTTCCAATTCTGATTTCTTCTTCCACTTTGAAGGACCCTTGTGATTATACCGGGCCCACTGAAATAATCCACAATCTTCTCCTTCTTAAAATCAGGTGATAAGCAACCTTAATTCTGTCTGTAACCTTAATTCCTCTTTGCCATGTCACCTAACATATTCATAGATCCTCAGGATTAGGATGTGGACATCTTTGAGGAGGGGGTCATTACTTTGCCTACCACAATTCTGTAACAGTATAAAGTTTTTAAAAATAACCACCTATTAAAAAACAAACAAAGGGGCACCTGGGTGGCTCAGTAGGTTGAAGCCTCTGCCTTCGGCTCAGGTCATGGTCTCAGGGTCCTGGGATCAAGCCCCGCATCCAGCTCTCCGCTCAGCGGGGAACCTGCTTCCTCCTCTCTCTATGCCTACCTCTCTGCCTACTTGTAATCTCTATCAAAAAAAAATCTTAAAAAACAAACAAAAAACCCAACCACCTAATATATTTAACGCTAAATAGGCATAAAGGATAACATAATTATTAAACAAAGGTAACTTAAAATGTAAAAGGGTAAAATGAAATCCATCACCTCTTTCTTTTATGGATGAGGGCTCTTAGTATTTTATCTGAGATATCTTGGTCTAACCTAGGGTCATGAATATTGTGTTCTGTTTTCTTCTCAAAGCTTAATAGTTTTGGGCCTTATATTTAGGCCTATGTTCCATTTTTAGGTTTTTATTTGGGGGGGGTATAGATGTTTAATTGTTCCTGCATCATTTGTTGAAGAAATTGATATAAGCAATAATACTGATAACTTTCAGGGTGCCTGGGTGGCTCAACTGGTTAAGCTTCCAACTGTTGATTTTGCTGAGGTCATGATCTCAGGGTCATAAGATCGAACCCCGTAACCTGCTTAAAAGTCTCTCTCTCCCTCTGCCCCTCTCTGCCCTACATGCTTGCACACATGTGTGCTCTCTCAAGAAAAGAAGAAGGAAGGAGAAAGGGAGGGAAGGAGGAAAGGAAGGAAGGAAAAGAATGAATGAATGAATGAATGAATACTGGTAACGCTTTAAAAAAAAAAGTAGCGAAGAGGACGGGGGTTGAGAAGTGGCAAAAATGGGTGAAGAGGATTAAAGGGTACAAACTTCCAATCCTAAAAGTAAGTAAGTCACAGGGACAAAAAAAAGAGCATAGGGAATACAGTCAATAATACTGTAATGCGCTTATCATGGTGAGCATTTCATAATGTATATAATTACAGAATCACTATGCTGTGTACCTGAAATGAAATTTTTATTGTATGTTACCTACAATTTAAAAAAAAACAAAAAAAAAAAAAACTTTTTTGGAAAGGAGCAAAGAGGATCACCTGTCTGGCTCAATGGGTAAAGCATGTGACCCCTGACCTCGAGATTTTAAGTTTGCGCCCCATGTTGGGTGTAGAGCATACTATAAAAAAGAATAAAATAAGGGATGCCTGGGTGGCTCAGTTGATTAAGTGTATGACTCTAGATTTTGGCTCAGGTCACGATCTCAGAGTTGTGAGATCAAGCCCCATGTCAGGCTCCATGCTCAGTGTGGAGTCTGCCTGCCCCTCTTCTTCTGCTCCTCCCCCAACTCCTGCACTCTCTCTCTCGCTCAAATAAATAAAAGTCTTAAAAAAAAAAAGAATAAAATAAAAATAAATTAAAAATAAAAGTAAAGGTGGAAAACTATACATTCATTCACAAATTCCTGTACCCTACCGCCCCTGCTCGCAAATAAAAGGTAAAAAAGCAACAGAGTAAGTACTAAATAAGGTATTACCCAATTGCCACAGACTTAACTTTTCAGGCCAGTGACCTAATGATTTAACTAATAAAACAAACAAGCAAAAAATTAAGTCTAAGAAAAATAATCAATAAAATAATATTTACCTTTGGAATCAGCATTTGGGAACAGCCTGTTCCATGGCACCTTATTTTTGTGTGGAAGAGAAAGCAAGTAGTTTCTAGCTTTTAAATTTATTATACAGTTCAGGTCTTCCTGTGATGGGGATCCAAGAATACCTATCAGATAAAATAATGAGCTGTTAATCATCCAGACTCAGGCCGACTGACCTTCTGGCTGTGGACACAATGGACCCTGATAACTGTTTTCTTACCATCTCCCCATGCTTACCTTTCTTAAAAGTTTTCACAAGGATCCTTAATATTTGGAATCAAGCAAGATTACAAACTCATAGGTTAAAGAGTTGTCAGAACTATTCTAGTTTCATGAAGTGACTCTTATGTAAACTGTGGCAGGTGAACTGAGTAAATCTAGCTCCTAAAATGTTTGGTAACCTTACCCAGAATGTGGTTCAGCTGGTCGAGATAATGCTTCCCCGGGAAGATGGGCCTGTTGGACAGCATCTCTGCCAGAATGCAGCCTACAGACCAAATATCAATGGACTTGGTATAGCCCTGTAGTGGGAAGGGAGAAAAGACTGAGAATGATATGTAATGTTACAGGACACAGTGAGATCCTCCTACAGAACAGGTACATGGCTGACAGGAATTTTACCTTCTCCTTTGGCTCCATAATTCAGAAATAAGAGAAGAGAGTGTGCAGATACAAATAATAATTTGGCTTTCTTCTAAGTTGTTGGACAACCGAGATTACTTGATTTTATTTCTCTCTTCAAAGTTAACTTACTAATAAATGAGAATTTCCAAGGTATACTTCATTCCTTTTCTCAAATGATTTGAAAGAAAGCAACCTTATAAGATAAAGCTGGCAAAAGGAAAAAAACATTAATATCCCTTACTTTAGGACATCTGTGGCCAATTTATTTATTTTGAAAAACCTGGAGACCAACTCAAAAGTTGAGGCACTGCTATTCTTCCAGAGTATCTTTGTCCGTTTTGCAAATCATTTTCAAAAAAAGTTAGGCTGAAAATCCTTGATCTCTAGCTGGGCTGAGGGGTGTGTGGTGTGTGCTGGCTCCAACATATTTTATTAATTTGTATTTGTCGTCTTTTACTATTCAATTTTTAGGTATAATTTTTCTTTTAAAGGAATTCTGTGAAAAGACTTGTAATAATTATCTGTCTAAATCATACAACAGTGTAAAAAACCATAGCTCTCCAAGGAGTGTAAGTTGAATTTTATGGAAAATGCAAGGTATAGTGATAAATGAACAGAGAAAAAAAATTCAGCCAAATATTAAAGTTTAGAGAAACACAGTGGGAAAAAAAAATTTTTGAAAATCAAACACAGAATGATCAGATCTGCAACTATGATAAACTTGGGTTGAATTTCAATATTATTCCCCAAATTCTTCTAAACCAAAATAGCTTTTGCTTTGAGCCAAAACCAAATAAATAGGAATATTTAAAACGCACACACAAAATAACTAAAAGGAACCAGGGCTCCCTGGAGAAATGGCTGCTCTAAGTCTGGGACAGGGAACATACTATAAGCCTGGAGCGTCCAGTGCCAAAAAGTAAGGAAGTGCTCAAAATTAGTGGGGACATGTCACAGAGGCTCCCATTAGAAAACCCAGGACAACTTGAACATCAAATACAGAATGGTAGCTATGGAACTGAAGCCAATGAGTTAAGATAACCATGAATTAATAAGTGGACAGAACTGAAACAAAGAGGGAATGACAGAGCTCTAAAATCATCAACAGATGGTAAAAGTAGTTAGTAGTTCAAAGTATGATGAAGAAGATAACTTATATAATCTTGAAGTATTTCCCCACAAATTTCTAATTTAACAATAATCTTATCTATTAATCTAATAATAATTATTACCATATTTAACTATAATTATCACCACTATATGGTAGAGAACCAGAGGATATCACTGAACCAAAATACCAACATGAACTTCACCAATACGGACATAAACCATGCCTCCTGATACAACACACTGAGAACAAAATATAGTTTCTGTGGTACTCATGCCCAGAATACATGACACAAAACTGAGTTGCATGGGTGCCTGGGTGGCTCAATGGGTTAAGCCTCTGCCTTCGGCTCAGGTCATAATCTCAGGGTTCTGGGATTGAGCCCCACATCGGGCTCTCTGCTCGGTGGGGAGCCTGCTTCCCTCTCTCTCTCTGCCTGCCTCTCTGCCTACTTGTGATCTCTCTCTGTCAAATAAATAAATAAAATCTTTAAAAAAAAACACAAAAAAACAAAAAACCTGAGTTGCATTCTACAAAACACTCTTCTAAAGAAATACACACTGAAATGCTTAGGGATAAAGGGGCCCATCTATAATTCACTCTCAGAAGATTCAGAGGGAAAAAAAAATCTACACATGTATACAGAGAGAATGATACAACAAACAGGACAAAGGATAAAGAACTGGTGAGTCTGAATCTCAGGTGAAAGGTATACAGAAGTTCTAGCCAGCAGGTCTCCCAGGTGGTCCAGAGCCCTGGTGGCTTCCCTCTAAGGATCTGAGAGGTGACACTACTTTTGTACTACTAAGGTGTTTTCCTTTCCATTCATTCTCTCACAAGTGCACAAGAAATTTTTCCAGAGGCTACACAGCATGTGACAACACTGTACACGAAATATGACAATATCTGGAACATCTGCTTAAGTCAGTGAACCAGTATTTTCCAAAGACTAAATATTACAAAACCATGCATCAGTGAATGTAAGGTAGACAAATAGGTCTTTTTCTTTTTTTTAAAGATTTTATTTATTTATCTGACAGAGAGAGAGATCACAAGCAGGCAGAGAGGCAGGCAGAGAAAGAGGGGGAAGCAGGCCCCCCGCTGAGCAGAGAACCCGACCCAGGGCTCGATCCCAGGACCCCAAGATCACGACCCGAGCCGAAGGCAGAGGCTCAACCCACTGAGCCACCCAGGTACCCCTAGACCATAGGTTTTAGTAAGGCTGTACAAAAGTTCAGTGGCATGGTTTCAGATTCCACGACTAACTTTTCATTTTGTTGAGTTTCACTACAATATCAACAAGGAATAATCACAAGTAGCTGAAAAGACTACTAACATACTCCCTTTCCCAATAAATAAATAAAATAGTAAAAAAAATTTTTTTTCAGTATTAATTTCCATATAGTAAATACTGATGGATATAATGCACGTAAACAAATCTTGCTTAGGGTCTTTGATACTTTCTTTTTTCTTTTTAAAAGATTTATCTTTTTTTTTTTAATTTATTTATTTGACAGACAGAGATCACAAGTAAGGAGAGAGGCAGGCAGAGAGAGAGGAAGGGAAGCAGGCTCCCTGCGGAGCAGAGAGCCCCATGTGGGGCTCGATCCCAGGACCCTGAGATCATGACCTGAGCCGAAGGCAGAGGCTTAACCCACTGAGCCACCCAGGCACCCCAAAAGATTTATCTTTTTTAAAATTTTATTTATTTATTTGACAGAGAAAGACACAATGAGAGAGAGAACACAAGCAGGGGGAGTGGGAGAGGGAGAAGCAGGCTTCCCACGGAGCAGGGAGCCTGATGCCAGGCTCAATCCCAGGACCCTGGGATCATGACCTGAGCCGAAGGCAGACACTTAGTGACTGAGCCACCTGGCACCCCAAAGATTTATCTTAGAGAGAGAGCGTGTGAGCGAGTGGGGAGGAGGGGCAAAAGGAGAGGGAGAGAGTCCCAAGTAGATGCCACACTGAATGTGGAGTCCAATACAGTGCTCGATTCCACAACCCTCAGGATCCTAACCTGAGCCAAAACCAAGAGTCAGACGCTTAATCAACCGAGCCACTCAGGAACCCCTAGTTTGACACTTTTTAAGAGAGTGAAGGAATCTTGGGGTTCAAATGTTTGAGAACCACTGCCTTATACTTTTCTTGCAAGCTGAAAATTCTATGAAAATAAAATGTTACAAATACACAGCACTCTAGCCAAAATGGGGACAATGTGAGTATAGAAATAAAAAGATGATAATGGACAGGATGTATTTCATGAGTCCACAATAATATTTTAAAAACAAAGGGAGGAGGGGTGCCTGGGTGGTGCAGTCAGTTAAGGCTCCGATTCTTGGTTTCGGCTCAGGTTGTGATCTCAGTCTTGAGATCAAGCCCTGCATTGGGCTCCCCACTCGGCAGGGAGTTGGCTTCCTCCGTCCCTCTCCCTCTGCCTGTCCCTCTGCTTGTGCACACTCTCTAAAATGACTAAATCTTTAAAAGAAAAAAAAAAGGTGGGAGATAGGAAGAGAAAGAGAAAAAATGGAAAGCTCTTCATAGAAGAATGGCAGTGAATTAATGTAGAAGGAATAACACATTTGGAAAATCACCATTTTGCAACCCCCAATATAATGACAGAGGCAAGGGGTCATCATGGGGTAAATCACCAGGGTAAGACTGCTGGGAAACAGGAGCTCCATATACGTGAGTTCCAAGAATCCACGGGGTTCCTGCCAGAAAAGTGTGACCTAAACCTAATCATAAGGAACCAATCTGTACTCTGCAAAGTATTCAACGACATGAAGAAGACAGGAAGGGCGGGAGGACTGTTCTAGAGTGAGATCATAGACTGAAAATAAAACAAACAGCTGTAAAGAACTTTTGGGCGGGATAACTCACTAAATTAATGCTATTGTCTCAGTGTGCTAAGTGTACTATGGCTGTGGGGAAAGAACGCTGCTCTGCCTTTAATGAGTATTAGTATGGCCCAAAGGGTCTAGGAGTAAAGTCTTAGTTTATGTTGGTGAAATATCAGAAGGTTTGACCAGAGGGAAGAGAGAAGGTGGCAGAGAGGCAGGCAGAGACAGCCAGGGAAGGAGTAATAAGATATTAAAAGTTGGTAAACCGAGGGAAGGAGTGTATGGGTGTTCACTGTGCTCTCAATTCTTCTATGGGTTTGAAAATGTTCTAAATTAATAAAAAGAAAAAAATGAATAGAGAACATTCTCAGGCTAGAGGTGCTGTAAATAAAAAGAATTCACACTCAGTTTTATTTTAGTTAATTCTACAAGCAAGAAGTGCTGGGCACCTTGGAGAACAGAGGCCATCCTTTTTTGGTTATTCCTCCCCGCACAGGGTGCAGACAGTGGAGTCATCTCAAGTTGGGATGGAGACTGTAGGGCCATGAAGGCACCAGGATAAAAATCACACCATCAGCTCTGTTTTACAACTAGCAGGCACCGCGGACGCAGAGAGAGAGAGAGACACACACACACACACACACACACACACACACACACACGCAGATGCTTCTGGTTTGGAATGGCTGTCACATGGCCAGTCCAAAGAAAGAACCTGCTATTTGGGATTATGTGTAATACAGAATTATGAGAATCAACATGGCATTTTCTTCTTCGAAACATCTGTTACACTAGAGCTTTCTTTATAATGGAATTTCTTTTAATGGAATTTTACTTTTATAACCAAACTGAACAAATGAATATCAAGAATAACTAACTGCTTTAGGGGCGCCTGGGTGGCTCAGAGGGTTGGGCCACTGCCTTCAGCTCGGGTCATGATCTTGGGGTCCTGGGATCGAGTCCCGCATCGGGCTCTCTGCTCGGCAGGGAGCCTGCTTCCCTCTCCCCCTCCCTCTGCCTACTTGTGATCTCTCTCTGTCAAAAAAAAAAAAAAAAAAAAAGAAAAAAAAGAATAACTAACTGCTTTAAACAAATTCCATTTGCTCACAAAACAACTTATTGTTCATCTCAAGCCCTTCTACTATATGAA
The DNA here is from genome assembly GCF_963455335.1 of Martes martes. Lineage (NCBI taxonomy): Eukaryota > Metazoa > Chordata > Mammalia > Carnivora > Mustelidae > Martes > Martes martes. The sequence goes on from NC_137901.1 coordinate 64,019,682, forward strand.
GGATGGAGGAAGAGGGTAAAGCCCATGGGCTCACTAATTCTCTTAAAGCTTCCTGGGTCAACTTCTGGTTCCTAGATCTGAGACACAAGGCCCCATGTCTACTCTCATTGCTTTTCTTCAGGAATCTTAACATTACATTAACAGTGGATGGTGTTGAAGATCATCATGATAACATGACTCCCAGCTAATCCTTAGGCTGGACCCAGTAATAAGTTCCTCACCCCTTCCTCTAGCCTTGGAATATGTGCTCTGCCCACTGTTCCCACAGCAGGCCATTTTCAAGGATGTAGCCTTGAAAGAATACGTGTTTTTGAGACCATCTGGGCTGTATACGTGACTGAGCTCAGTTAAGGGCTCTGTATAAACTTTTAAGATTTGGCAGATGAGTGCCGAGATTTATTCATCCTGTGGCTGCCCAAAACAAGCCCTGTAATAAGTTCCCTTACATATTAAGACTGCTACTACTAAATCCGGAGTGGTAAGCCTCTTCATTTTCTCTTTGTCCACCTACTACTGGGGGTAGTCTGCAAACCAAGAGATCGAATTAAGTTCAAAACCTCCTAATTTTGAGATATTAGATATAGAAGTATATTGGGTCCACTTAGTTTCTTAAATCTGACACTCATTCATACACTATTTACAAATGATGTATTAAAAATACTGAATCTCAATCTCCACAGCAGCCCTCAATGATTGCCACCTGGCTCATAAACCTAAAAAAGATGTTATACTTCACTTTTTCTTGCTTTTATAAATTTATTCAATCATTTCTTACAACCAAGACACAGATATTGTTAGGAATGTTTGCCTTCCACCTGTATGCACTCTACACAGCCATTCTGAGATGCAGAGGTACATCTATCTGGAAGCAGGACTACCATATAATTTTGAAAGAATCCATAGTAGTTCCTATTCTTTCCATACCTACATTTTCTTCCAACTATGGTTGTAATTTTGCTGAAGAGACCTTCTTCATTACCAGATAAATCTGACTTTTGTAGAACAGCCCTGGTCCACCTTCAAAAAAATACGCACTATCAGATAACCTGTAACAAACCCAGCCTGCACTCATGTGTGGCAACAGCAGGTGTTAAGAGCTGCCATAGGTAGGACTTTAGAAAAGTTGACCAAGGGCTAGGACACAGACCATTTATTAACAGTGACGAGATGGGCACGCCCCCCAACTCTACAACACATCATCAGCACTACTCCAGCAGAGAGAGACAGAGGCCAAAACCCAGGGCCCAGAAGGTTAATGCTGAACTGGAGATTAAGGCAGCAGCTTGATTCTGGCCAGACAGGTCAAGCCTCAAGCTAGGTAGACAGAGGCTTACCGAGAGGGAGGCTTACTGCAACACATATCCAAAGTTCTTTTGCTTCTTGGTTTTCTTTTTATGAAAACCTCTGATCCTTACCTTGGAATTCAACATGATTTCCGGAGCCCTGTACCAACGTGTGGCTACATACTCCGTCAGGAACCCTGTGTGATCATGGTCTGGGTCTGCAACACGGGCCAAGCCAAAGTCACAGATCTAAGAGAGAAAAAAAATGGGACACCTTAGAGACGCTAATGAAATTAGTATCAAAACATCATAAAAATAAAAAAGATAATAGCAATAATGATGATGATAAGCAGATGCTACCATTACTATGTGGCAGAAGCTTCCCTGTTAATTCTATATACTCATTCGTGGTTTTTTTTTTTTTTTTTTTAAAGATTTTATTTATTTATTTGAGGGAGAATGAGTGAGAGCATGAGAGAGGAGAAGGTCAGAGGGAGAAGCAGACTCCGCAAGGAGCTGGGAGCCCGATGCGGGACTCGATCCTGGAAGTCCAGGATCATGACCTGAGCCGAAGGCAGTTGCTCAACCAACCGAGCCACCCAGGCGCCCTCATTCGTGGTTTTTTTAAGATTTTATTTATTTGACAGACAGAGATCATAAGTAAGCAGAGAGGCGGGGGGGGGGGGAGCAGGCTCCCTGCTGATCAGAGAGCCTGATGCGGGGCTTGATTCCAGGACCCTGAGTCATGACCTGAGCCGAAGGCAGAGGCTTAACCCACTGAGCCACCCAGGCACCCTCTTTTTTTTTTTAAGATCTTATTTATTCATTTGACAGAGAGAGACATAGCAAGAGAGGGAACACAAGTAGGGGAGTGGGAAAGGGAGAAGCAGGCTTCCCACTGAGCCTGGGAGCCCAATGCGTGGCTCGATTCCAGAACCCTGCGATCATGACCCGAGCCGAAGGCAGACGCTTAACGACTGAGCCACACAGGCGCCCCTATATACTCATTCTTATACAATCCTCACAACAAGCTGGAAGGCAGTGATGACCATTCAACATGTTGAAGATGAGGAACAGGCTGGAGGACTCTGTTAAGAGGCATCCTCATCTTTCATTATCTGCTTATCCCACAGAAATCTTGCTTAGGTCACTTGACAAAAACTGTTCTGAGTAAAAACAAAGTCACCAGAAATTGCCCAGGGTCCTTTCTCGGGCCTACTCCTGCTGGTCCCCGAGGATAACACTGCTAGATCAGCTCCTTGACCTACACTTGCCTTGCTTCTCAGACTTTACTTCCTTCCATTCTTCTACCTGTTCCACAAATGTAGGTATCTCCAAAGGTTCTTTTCTTTTTTTTTCTTTAAGATTTTATTTATTTGACAGAGAGAGACACAGAGAGGGAACACAAGCAGGGGGAACAGGAGAGGGAGAAGCAGGTTTCCTGCCGCCAAGCAGGGAGCCCAATGCAGGGCTCGATCCCAGGACCCTGGGATCATGACCTGAGCCAAAGGCAGACACTTAATGACTGAGCCACCCAGGCACCCCATCCTCCAAAAATTCTTCCCATTTTCCTTCTCCTCTATGTAGTCAAATCCACTCCCAAAGCCTTACGAGAGGTTTCACATGCTGAAGACAAATTTTTTAAAGATTTTATTTGACAGAGAGAGAGAAAGGAGAGCGCAGACAACTGGGGGGAACAGCAGAGGGAGAGGGAGAAGCAGGCTCTCTGCTGAGCAGGGAGACCAATGCAGGGCTTAATCCCAGAAACAGGGGATCATAACCCGAGCCGAAGGCAGACACCCAACCGGCTGAGCCACTCAGGCGCCCCAGATACTTTGGTGCTACTCCAGACTCCAAAACATATGAAATTTAACTACAATATACTGTTGACTCTTGAAGAACATGGGTTTAAACTATGCAAGTCTGCTCACACACGGATTTTTTTTTTTCCAATAAAATATATTGGAAAACTTTTTGGATATCTGCAACAATCTGAAAAAAACTCACAGAGGAACTGTGTAGCCTACCAAAAAAATTAAGTTAGGTATTATTGCAGGAATATAGTGTATAATACATATGACATACAAAATATGTTAATTGACTTGATGTTGTTGGTTAAAGCTCCTGGTCAATAGAAGGTTATTTAAGCTTGGGGGGAGTCAAACTTATACGCAGATTTTTTTTAAATGCAGATTTTTTATTGTGTGTGTGGGGGGGTGGCGGGGTGTTGGTGTCCCATATCCCTGTGTTTTTCAAGGGTCAACTACACTTCAACTCACACAACTGGAGGATGTTTTAATTCCTCGGCATCTGGAGAACTAACCTGAGAAAGCGGAAGACATGTTAATAAATACAGGCCAGAGTATAAGGCAAGGCAGCCTGGAAAACAGACTGTTTTGGAGCGTTACTACTTTAATTCAGTTATGGCCTGAGCTCAGGCCATAAAAATGGAGACAAGGAGGAAAGGATATGCTTAAGAGATATTCATAGGACTTAAATGGATATCAGTCTTTGCTTAAATATCCCAGAGTTGGGTGTCTCAACTCAACTTTGGAAAGCTCCCATTCACCTCACAAATGTCTTCCTCTAGCCTTGGACCCCGGCATTGCCATACAGTGCCTCTGATCCCACAGGTCCTGCAGCAGACTTCGACTACACCATTCAGGAAGGATTATGTATCTGTGGCTGCACAATCCCCATCAATCTACTGCATCTTTAAAAGAAGCAAATGTCACATCTGCTTTGCCAAGTTACTCTACCAGAGGCAATTTTCTATGTGTATTGAGTGGCCTGATAAAGAAATCCTGGTCCTGCTCCGTAGCTCTGACACTAACTCTGGCCACTGTACTCTTGTAACTTCAGTCTACATTAACATCCGCCATAAGCACCACCCTCACCTTTCAAAGCTGGCTTGCCAATCAATGCCGTTACACTCCTAATAGTTATGGGCCTGTAAGAGAACCTGGTTGATGTATGGCCATAAGCTTTTATGTGGGCTCACAGTAAATACTAACTTTGGCCTGGCTGATCTTGAGGCTTTCAATGTACCTGGCACCCTGTTTGTTTCTTTCAAGCCTTTTCTACCAATTCCAGTGACACCAACTGCAGGAAGGCCTCCTAGTAGTCATGCCCAGGAGGCTCACTAGCAACACGATCCTCTTTGGCGTGATTTCCAACTCAGAGAAGCAACAACTGATGATTTCTTCCTACATCTGGAGGTGAGTCCTCTAAGCCATTCCAAGCCATCACCTACCACACTGCCCTACCACCAATCCTTTTTAATTCTGTGGCTTGAATTCTTCAATGTATCTGTGACCCAGTTTTTCTTTATAGGGCTAACACTTCATCTGATTCGAATTCAACCAAAGCTCACCATTCAGTCTGCCCTCTGTTGTATAAATGGACACCTAAAGCCACATCTTGAATTGTACAGAGAAGAAATACTGCATCTTGTCAGCAGTGCAAAACCAGCACAAACCCCAAACCATGGTCACAGATCCTTCATTGCCCCCATGCCTGATAGGACAAAGACTGGATGGTTCCAGACCTGATACACGGCTCTTCATTGGCTAGCTGAATAAAAAAAAAAAAAGTTCCGGATAGATTTAAAAAGCCAGAATATAAGAAATCCACATATGAGGGAGGCCATGTACTGAAGCTGATGTTTCCATGCTCCTCCTGGACTGTGGACAAAGAAATGGAAGCTGTGTTTTAGAGGGGTTGATTACATTCCTAATAATCTACAAAGACAGGGGACAAGTGGAATAACTTTAAACACAGTCATGGCAGATATATTTTCTAAAAAGGGACACATCATTATAACCCCATCTCCCACGCTCTTCTTATAAGGTCTCTGAACTTTTATCAAGAGGGCAGGACCTATCTTCCCTCCTCTTGAATCTGTGCAAACCTTTTTAACAGCCTGAACCAAGAGAACATGGCAGAAGTGATACTACGTGACTTCAGAAGCTATATCATAAAATGCAACATGACTTCCACTGGGCTCTCTCTCTACTGGGGTACCTGGAACCCTCAGGAGGGAACCCAGGACACCTGGGCTGTATGTGGCTGTTCCAGGTGACATCCAGTATCAATTGCCAGGTACATGAGAGGATTCCAGTCCCTAACTTCGCATCTTCTAGCTGATATCCACATGTGGGAGCAGAAACTAACCGTCACTGCTACCCTTTGACTAATTCCTGATCCACAGAAACGGTGAGCTAATACATGATTACTGCTGTTTCAGACCACTACTTTTCAGGTGACTTGTTATAGAGGAAGAAACAGGTAATACAGCGGTAGTGGACACAGTACTTTTGGTGGGACAGGCACTCTGAGGAGGCCCCACTGAAGTGATACTGAACCACTGAAAAGATGCTAACTATGGAAAGACCCAGGGAAAGCCAGAGCATGCCCTAAAGAATCTAGCTGGGCAAGTATGAGGGGCAGAGGTGGCAACTAGACCTGAAGCCTCCTAAAACGGCTCTTG